>NC_079312.1:67050052-68291959 GCF_029931775.1 Euleptes europaea
GCACTCTGTAATCCAAGCAACCAGCCAGTGCTGCCTCTGGCTATTGTCACATCTTCTGTAGCCATTTAGACACCTGACTGGGCCAGTCAAGGTGCACCAGAGATTTGCCTACTTGTGCAGCAGCACATGACATGTTCTTTTTGCAGGCTGGAGCTTAGCTGTGGTCACATAATTGAAGCATGAAAAAATGGCATCCCTAATTATTTTAATGTTTAGTTGTACCTCTGTACACTATTTCTCATGAAGCTGATGATGATGGTAAAGTCAGTGGGGGAGCTCACATACATGGGAACTCCGTGTGTGCATCGGAATACGCTACAGAATACCAGCATCACTTGAGGGTAGAATTTATGTGAAGTGTTCAGCCTATAGCTAAATCTGTGTAGCTAACACAGCATCTGGGCAAAGGACAAACTCCATTATGTTCTTGATTAGATTCCCTACGACTTCACAGTAAGCATTTTTACTCTACAGCCCAGCTGTTCAATCATAAGACACATTTGCGCTAAGTCACAGCTGCAAATTTATTCGACACAATCTAATGTTGCCCTAATTGTTTTTTCCCCGACTCTTAAAAATACCTGTGTTAATTCAGAATGGGGAGAAAATGAGATGTTTTGTCCACAGGTGAAACACCAGCATTATTATTACAGTGAACATCAAGTAACTCATTCTTAATGAAATCTTTTCCCCACTCTGTCAACGCTGTACTTACAAGATTACTCAATTGTTTTGAAGAGAAATGCTTCAAGCACTGAGTAGGAGGACTTAATTAGACTATGGTCAAAAGGAGCATTGGAAGTAGCCAAGTTATGACTAATACTCTCCATATTGTCATAGTCTGCCCCCCGTAACTGCCTTCATATTAATGTTTTACTGCAAATTATTGAACTGAAATATAGTGTTAAGCATTCTGTTTAGGAGACTATTTAATAGAAATCCTAATTGGATTAACAGCGTAAACAATCCTACTGATTTAAAGTGGTCCTTATATTTCCACCTTGAAAAATCTGGAGGCCATGTGTCTACCATTTTTATTTTTGTGAACCTGCTTTAGGAGCTCCACAGGGCCAGTCTGTCAGACAATGAAGATTCAGTGAAGATGTGAGTCCTTTGGCCATTTTAACGCTGAGTCTGTAGTTACATATTCAAAACAATAGTACAGGTGCATAGACAGAATCTTATCCTCGTTCATGGTACTGTACTAGGGCTGTCTTAACAGAATTATAGGCCTTCAGGCCAACCACTCACAGGAATAAAAATGTAAATGGTCAATAAAATTAAAGATATATTTATTGGTTCTTCCATAATAAACAAGTACTTTCTTACATTATACTTCAGAAGGGTTGCCAACCTCCAGGTGGTGGTTGGAGATCTCCTGCTATTACAACTGATCTCCAACTGATAGTGATCAGTTCCCCTGGAGAAAATGGCCGCTTTGGCAATTGGACTCTACGGCATTGAAGTCCCTCCCCTCCCCAAACCCCGCCTTCCTCATGCTCCACCCCAAAACCTCTCGCTGGTGGGACCTGGCAACCCTAGGGTACAGGGAGGTGTTTGGAAACCCTACAAGGCAGTAGGTTTACCAACCGCCAGGTACTAGCTGGAGATCTCCTGTTGTTACAACTGATCTCCAGCTGATAGAGATAAGTTCACCTGGAGAAAAATGGCCGCTTTGGCATTTGGACTCTATGGCATTGAAGTCCCTCCCCTCCCCAAACCCCACCCTCATCAGGCTCTGCCCCAAAAATCTCCCGCTGGTGATGAAGAGGAACCTGGCAACTCTACAAGGCAGGCAGAAGAGCAGAACGGACACAGGAAGGCAGTTTGGTGCCCAAGGAAGGCAGATAAGGTGACACAAAGGAGTAAATACAGACTTGCACTTGGCAACCAAGCAACATCTTACTATTTGTGTTCAAAGCAAAGAACCACAGTAGCACGCACACACAAAGTTGTGTAACCTACATGCAAAAGTCTACACTAGAACTGCCACTAAAGGAAAGAGAATGGAAGAAAACCTTTAACTCCAATGGTAGCACAAACTCACACACTACAGTAAATCATACAACATTCCTTAGTGTAACAGCAAGATAAGCTACAGAGCAGGATTCTGTAAACCCAGTCTCAATGAGACAAATATACTTATATTAACAAGGAAATGATCTCACCTTACAGGGAAGGATTTTGAATTCCATTAGTTCCTGAACCAGTATAGTGATGGGCAGAGCTTCTGTGCATGCATAGAACTGTCACTGCAAAATACTTTTACAGACCTCTGCTAACTTCTCTGGCTGAAAGAAGTGCCTAGCCTTCAAATTATTTGCTGATTCATTCTTTATCATGCCACACACAAAATTTATAATGAGTGCAGAATGGGAGAATGACAATCTCTGGGCACAGTTAAATTGCTCTGGGACTGGAATGATAACACCCAGAGTGGAAGGATGGTCTTAGTATTCCTTAGCGGTCTCCCATCCAAACATACACTCAGGCTGAGTGTGTGTGATTGGCCCAAGGTCACCAGAAAGTTTCCATGGCAGAGTAGGGATTCAAACCTGGGTTTCCCAGATCTCAGTCCAGCACTTTAACCACTATACCATGCTGGCTTTTGGATTACAAATAATAAAATGCCATTAAAACAAACGCATTTTTGCTGCAAGGCCTTCCTCAGTGGTACAAATTATTAAATGGAGGGAAGAGGAAAAGGATCATTTAGATTAATTATTATATTAGTGGTTTATAAAATTTAAAAATATAATTTCCAAAATTGTTAATCTATATTACACACACAAGAAGTAAGACCAGTTCATTAACTGGGTAAGTCCCACTTTATCATTGGACTATTAAAAATCATTTTTCAGATTATTGTTGTTCATGGTCCAACTATCTAAGTCATCATTCAGGAAGCAAAATATGTCAAGTAATCCTTATTCCTATCACATATTTATATTAGGCAGTGGGAGATGGAAGATGATGCAATACATGAAAGATTATTGGTAAGCTATTTCTGATCATCTCATATCTTGAAAACCCTATGATGAGACAATCACATGCCTTACATAACTAAATATATCATGTGATCCATTTCCTAGTTATGGATTTGGAGACCTTGAAGCCATTTGTCGCCAATTTGTAGAAGCCACTGTTAGAATGTCAGAGCTCCCTCCACAATATCTTCATGTGTGTGTGTTAAGTGCCATCAAGTTGTTTCAGACTCATGGCGACCCTATGAATGAAAGTCCTCCAAAATGTCCTATCTTTGACAGCCTTGCTCAGATCTTGCAAACTGAAGGCTGTGGCTTCCTTTATTGAGTCAATCCATCTCTTGTTGGGGCTTCCTCTTTACCTGCTGCCCTCAACTTTTCCTATCATGATGGTCTTTTCCAGTGACTCTTGTCGTCTCATGACGTGACCAAAATACGACAGCCTCAGTTTAGTCATTTTAGCTTCTAGGGTCAGTTCAGGCTTGATTTGATCTATAACCCACTGATTTGTTTTTTTGGCAGTCCACGGAATCCGTAACACTCTCCTCCAACACCACATTTCAAAGGAATCTATTTTCTTCCTATCAGCTTTCTTCACTGTCCAGCTTTCACACCCATACATAGTAATAGGGAATACGATGGCATGAATTAAACTACTCTTGGTGGCCAGTGACACATCCTTACACTTAAAAATCTTTTCTAGCTCCTTCATGGCTGCCCTTCCCAGTCTCAATCTCCTTCTAATATCTTCATAGCTCAATCTAATATGTGCCAACACCTTACTTTTGGGAAACCAAGATTAGAGCTGAAGCTAGGTAGAATTATATCTTGGGTTCTGTAAAATGTGGAATACACCTCTTAGAACGTACACAGATCTTTTTCAAATGGACAAAGCTTCTATGCTCCCTATACTTTTGTTAGTATAACTAAGATTGAGATCTTCCAGATAAGTTCTCTTATAGTAATAGACAGAAGCTCAAAAGGATGGCCACTAAAGACTAATAATAATCAGGGATGTGTGCCTGAGGAACTTTTAAAATATAGGTATGTAGACAGCAAACAGATGCTGTTATCGCTGCCTTTTCAGTGTACTGAATGACTGCTTCCAGGAAGGTTTCACTGGGCCGGGTGTCTCATGTATGCTATTGGTGAGAACTGTGTTTTGCTAGCATGGTCTAGACTTGCATGTAGTAGCTATCACTACTCAGTCTCCAGATACTGAGTAAAAACCTTTCTAGATCTGGATGAAGGATGTGTGAGCTGGTAGATCCTGTTGTACCTTGAGCATCATAAATTCCCAGAACCACAATTATTTCTGCCTGTATAGTGACACAATGATCACTTCTGTACAGAGTACTGTCACCTGGCATAGAAGTGTTGTAAGCAAAATTAAGGACAAACATACGAAGACAAAGAAAAAGAAGAATTGTTTTTATACCCCACTTTTTTCTACCTTTAAAAGTTTCAAAGTGGCTTACAATTGCCTTGCCTTCCCCTCCCAACAGACACCTTGTGAGGTAGGTGGGGCTGAGAGAGTTCTGAGAGAACTGTGACTAGCCCAGTCACTCAGCAGGCTTCATGTGGAGGAGTGGGGAAACAAACCCAGTTCCCCAGATTAGAGTCCACCACTCTTAACCACCATGCCATGCTGGATCTTTAGGAGGGCCAAGGGATGGACAGGAGTGTACAGAGCTCAGTGCAAATTGGCTTTTAGAGCACCAATCCTGCATTATATTCGGTTGCAGTGGTGGCCTAAAAGCTAACGTGCACACCATTGGGAGAGAATAAGTGTGAGACAGGCTTCTCATAGGCTTTGGTTTACCATTGCCTCCCTCCACGTCATGCCCCTGGTATTCCTTGGAGGTCTCCCATCCAAATACTGTCAGAGTAACAAATACTGTCAGAGTATCTGGAAGATCTCGATCTTAGTTATACTGACAAAAGTATAAAGCAAGGAGTTCTGGTGGTGTGTCCTGGATAACTGCTAATCTGCCTGCTTCCACATCAAATACTAGACATGGTCAGGGCTGAGAGTGTGTGACTGGCCCAAGTAGTGATTCTAGTCGGACACCTTAACCGCTACACCATGCTGGCTCTCAGGTTTACTTTACTTCCATGCAAATTATGATAATTTTCTTATTGCATACTGTATTTCTTGAACTTCCTGTGAAAGTTTTAAAGAACCTTAATGATGATAGCTAAGCTTGTATTACAGTTCCATATAAAACAAGAGGTACAAATTTATTATATCAATATTACAGCAGAAAGGCATTTATTACTCTAGACACACAGCAGGCACGAGTGTTGGGTTAGGCTGCAACTTTCTTAAAGCTTCCAACCAAATGCTATTGCTGGGGCATTTCTCCCTATTTGATCTTTTCAGTGGCAAGACAAGGACCACAGATTGATGAAATATTCCCAAATGGCATGTACGATAGGGGGGAACAAGACATTCCTACATGCAATCTGTTCTCCAGCATCATTATGAATTTAATTCTCCTTGCCATTGGGACCATTTGTAATATGGCAATGTTCTTAACAAAATACTTTCCCCACTCTGCTAACATAGTACTTTTTGGATTTGGTAACTTTCCTAATCCTCTTATTAAAAAAAAAAAATCCTTTCACTTTCAAAATTAAAAAGCACCACATTGAAATTTCTGAAGCGTTTTTCACTCATACATTGAATTCAATAGCACAGTTGTTAGTGGCCTTAAGGGCTAAAATAACTTATATTCTGATTCATGTTGGATTCTACAGCTTTGAACACATAAAGCAACACTCTTTAGACAGGTGCTGAGGTTGTTACCAATATGTATATTACACCCAGCTCTTTTTTCTTTTCAGACCAGTCAGATAAGAAAGAAAAAAGTCACTTCAATTAATTCCTGGTGTAGCTAATGGGCAGGAAGAGGGTCAATAAACAGAACCTCAGATTAGATACGACTGTGGTATTACCCATCAATAACAAGACCAGTTGAGGATTGTAGAGACCATCTGTCCTCGATGGGGTTACACTAGGGTTGCCAGGTACCCATTGGCAACTGGCAGGGGATGGGCAGTGTGTGTCGGGGGGGGAGGACTTGATAGCTGTAAACAGAGGCCAGAAGCAATGCATCAACATCACTTCCAGAAGTGACATCATCACATTGCTGACAACGATGGGGACGCTCTGGTATTTGTGCAAAAACACTATGGTTGATGCTGTTATTACCATACAGTTTTGCCCAAATACCAAAGCGTCCCCACGGTTGTCAGCAACATGATGACATCACTTCTGGAAGTGACACTGACATGTCAACGCTGGCCTCCACTTGCAGCTAGTAAGTCCCTTTGCCGGCAGGATGAATAGCACCAGGGGAGGGAGCACAGAGCGGGAAATCCCCTGCCCTTGGCAGGGAGATGGCTACCCTAGTTTGCACTCCCCCTACTTTAGGAGCAGGTGTATATGTTTCTAGACCAAGACTATAGATAAAGGTACAGATTTCCAATGTGGCATGTAACACCTACCTTGAGAAGTGTGATTTGGCCACAGTTATCCATGTTCTAATCGTACTGAGGTTGGACTACTGTTTTGTGTGACACAGAACTGCCTATGAAGACTGTTTAGAGACTGTTTAAAATAGATTGAGTTTTTGTAAACTATGAGACATTCATCCTCAAGAGTACTGAAAATAGTAAATATAATTACAGTCTGAGATCCTATCTATTTCGGAGTATCAGTTCTGCATGACTTAAGCAAATTACATTTTTAAAGCAGGTAATTGAAAACGATTGCAGTAACTTGAAATGTTTCTGCTAAATCAGAGATTTGGGGATGCTTCCTATGTACAATAATCTAAGCTAGAACCAGCAACTCAAGGACAAACTCAGAAAAACCATTCCTTGTGAACAAATAAGAAGGATATCAGGTTACTGGCTCATTACATCTTGAATCTGGCAACCCAAGGTAGGTTTCAATTAATTATGCCTATATAAAACTGCCACACCCCAAACACCCTTGAATCTCTCAGATAAGATTATTTAAGACTATTTCATCTTTTTGAAAGTGCTTTGGTGAGAATCTCAGAAATTGTATTTTATCTTTTAATCTTTAGATAGATAAGGATTAAGGAATGATATGTATTTTTTATTTCATTTACACATGCAAGTATATTTTGTATCATCATGATCCTTTTATATTTACTCATTTCAAGAATGACTGGACTGTTTTTAATAAAAATCTTAAAAGATAAACATGAGTTATCTTTGCTTGGGATACAAGGTTTTAACTTGACACTACAATTGCCAACCTCCAAGTGGTGGCTGGAGATCTCCAGGGATTACAACTGATCTCCAGGCAACAGAGATCAGTTCACCTGGAGAAACCATTGATGTCCCTCCCCTCCCCAAACTCAGCCCTCTTCAGGCACCTCCCCCAAATCCTCCAGGTATTTCTCAACATGGATCTGGCAACGCTACTTAACACCAGAGAATAAACTTCTGACTTCTCTTCTGTCAGAGGGCTGTAACCTATAGAGACTGGGTATCAAAGAGAATAGCCGTCTCATTGTAGCCCTGTGATTTAGTGGCTAATGGGTTGCTTAGGAACAGACAAAGACACCTTTTGTTTCCACATGTCAGTTTTAAAAGGGGAAGGGTTCACCTGTTCTGTCTTGAAGACAGAATGGATGTAGTTATTTCATCTTTGCAATTTAGCATTTTACTTACTTCTTTCACCAGTATTGTATTACCCCTCAATTTGTAGTGCACTGTCTTTTGGAAGCTCAGAAAATTAGATAGGATGCCAGAATATCAATTTATAAAAATCTAAACGCCCAAAGATTATGCAGTTACATTTACTAGTGCAATTGAGGAACTATTTCAGAAGGTCCTTGCTGTCCTCCAGAAAACACATTATTCACTTTCATTAATTTCCACAATTCTGCCTATGCTCTTCCTGTTGAATTCCAACTACTATAATTCTTCTACATATAAAGCATGAAGATAACTTTGTTCAAACTGCAACACTGATAGGTTATACTCTTTTTCAGAAGATAAAGGGTGCTGCTACAAGGAAGTTCATGAAAGATACAATTAAAAGACCAACATAATATTGCAGTTGCCTACCATAAGCATTACAGTTCATCATTTTCTTTAAACGTTAAAAATATAGTAGGAATTTTGGTGAACAATATAGCAAGGCTGGAAACAGCAGTATGCCCATGAGGTGAGGCTGGGGACCTTTATGGAGGCCTGACGCAATTGACACAGTCCCCCCCCCCTCCACACATACACACAGCTCTGTCTCCATTCCATAAGGTACAAACTGGTGCTCCATGGCTAATGAAGAAATGAAGGCAAGGAAACAAATGGTGCAGAGGGAAGCAAATTCTTTAATAATTTTTACATCCCCTGTAAATTTTTACATCCCCTGTAAAAATTATTTAAAAATTTGTTTCCCTTTGCAACATTTGTTTCCTTAACTCCATGGCTAATACCCATACATTCTAGATACTTTAGGCATGTCCAGAAAAAGAACCAAAATACACTGGAAAATAAGAAAGGAGGACAACTAGAGTTTGTGCTGGAAAATAAATGAGACATGGGATTAACGGTTTCTACTAAATGTGTAAATATATAGGGCTGTTGAAAATAAAAAAAATCGGTATAGTTCGGATTCGGCCGAATTCGGCCTGTCTGGATTCGGTACACGCCGAAGTCCGAACTCCCCCGATTCGGATCCGTTAAATTCGGCGAGAAATTAAAGTTCGGCAAAATATTCGGCCAAATATTGCCATTTAAATTTTAAACAATCACTCTTGGCCTCCCGCAGCTGCGGGGGGGGGGTTTAGAGCTGGACGTTCAAAACTTTCATCATTGCTTCTTGTGACCCTTATTGAAAGGACCGCCAATTTTGGTGACGATGGGGTCCTAGGGAGGCGAGATATGGATCCCGGAAGCCCTCCCCCAATTGCCCATCGCAAAGCATAGACCTCCGCACGGAGACCGCTCGCCCTTCTCAAGCCAACCTGGGGGGGGGAAGGCTAGGCCGGACCGTGGAACCCCAAGCAAAGCAACCATCCACACAACTCAAAGACCACAAGACAGCCAAAAGCGCTGGATGAACTCAAGTGGCACCCAAGCACCGGGGGGTGGGGGGTGGGATGGGAACGCGGGAGCCCCGGCGGCGAGAGGGTCCTCCTCGCACCTCCGCACGGAGACCGCTCGCCCTTCTCAAGCCAACCTGGGGGGGGAAGGCTAGGCCGGACCGTGGAACCCCAAGCAAAGCAACCACCCACACAACTCAAAGACCACAAAACACCCTCAAACCAGTTCCAACTGATGAACTCGGGTGGATCTCTCAACCCACCAAATCTGCTGGCTGGATCTCTCACCACCAAAATGGAAGACAGTGGGGAAGGGAGGGATGGGTGGGCGTTTTAAACTTTCTCTTGGCCAGTTCAAAACGTCAAATCAATGCTCTGATTGGCCATGAGAAGAATCTGCTGGGCTACCATTGGCCGCGGGATAAAGCAGATTGCCAATGGGCGGATCAGCTCCTGCGCATGCGTCTCCGCCGAACCACCGAATTCGCTGAATTTACTCGCCGAACTCGCTGAACATGAAGAGTTCGGCCTCCCGGATTTCTCTCATTTTGGAGTTCGGATCCGTCCGAACAGAAAAGCGCCGAATCGAGGAAAATTCGGTTGATTTTCAGTTCGGGCCGAACCGAATCGACAGCCCTATAAATATATAGAACTAATAAGTAATTTTACCCCAAGGAGTCCCTATAGACTATTCATTGTTTTGGATGCATGAGAGAAAAAACATGTGAAAAGGAAACATTCAAAGAAAGCTTTTATATGCCAGAATTCAGAAGCAGGGGTATTATAACCCACTCCCCCAAATACAGGTAGCCTACATTTGTACATAATGCAAAACAAATACGTTGGGAGGATATAATATCGGGTATTTCATATCTGCTCCTGGCACATACCACGACATCTTTCCACTGTTCCTTTTTCAAATATAATGTGCTTATGCCATCTTCTCCAAGTCAAGAGTCCAGTAAAGCATATAAAGAATGACATCACAGGCTGCTGTATTCTATTGCCCTTACATCTGGCATTTCAATAGTACATGGCTCTGTGCCTTCTTCTCAATTATATGAAAGCAGAAATTGCCAGTATATGAACAGGAGATCCTCGTTTTACTCCCAGATCTTCAACTATTTGTGGATGTATGTGGAAAAAACAGAGGACACCATAATTTAAAGTGCAAACCTAAACACATCTAAATCCACTGATTTCAATGGACACAAAAAAGGGTCACTCTGTTTACGATTGTACTGTAAGCTTGTGACGCAAACTATTGCTACATGAAAATGTGATCATTTCATGATCCAAAATAATATTCATGCCACAGTCCCATGCGGATCCAGTGTGGTGTAGTGGTTAGGAGCAGGGGGCTCTAATCTGGAGAACCAGGTTTGATTCCCCACTTCTCCACATGAGCAGTGGACTCTAAACTGGTGTACCAGATTGGTTTCCCCACTCCTGCACATGAAGGCAGCTGGATTAGTCACAGCTCTCTCTGAACTCTCTCAAGCTGTCTGTTGTGGGGAGAGGAAGTGAAGGAGATTGTAAAATGGTTTGGTTCTCCTTAAAAGGTAGAGAAAGTCGCCATATAAAAACCCTCTTCCACCACCACCACCTCCTCCTCCTTCTTCTTCAGAGTAAATCACATTGATTTTAATGTGTAATTTCCCCCAAATCTCTGGATATAGATTTGTAAAGGAGCCATGTCCTTTCCTTGTCTAGATGCACTCAGAATGATGCAGTCCCAGACTTAGTTGGCAGTCACCAGGCTCATTAGCATCCCTTTGCTTTAGTTGCCACATCCCAATGACTAACCTAATTCAAAGTAGTAGTGTACTACAAAACACAAAACTATGTTTGCCATACAGGAGAAACAGAGATATTACTTGATTCTAATTATCCAGAATGATGAATCGAAAACGTATGGTATGGGATAACATCCTCTTCAGACAGAACACACGCTTGTAGGACTCTCTTCAAAGTGTTCATGAATGCTTTCATTGAAGTGGAAAGATTGGGACCATCAGGTGGTACCATGCTACTGCCTACACAGGCCTAAAGGTCTGAACATTAGCTAACGCTAATCCTGAGGAGCATTCCAGTTATATCACACAGTTTTCCTCTATGGTTGTGGTCAATTAGAAACTAGCAATAGCTATGCTTCTCCTTGGTCAATATTACAGCTTCTACAAATTGATTAGAAAGCTGAAAGCATTCTTACAGAGCAACTGGGCAGAGTAGTGTCTGTACTTTGTCCCTAAGAAGCTCTACAAAGGCTGCAATTATTTTAAATGAAAAAATCCCAGGTAATCCCTAATGAGGTCTTTAAAACCCAGAAGAAAATTGGCTACAAGTCTCTAAAGTAGAAAACAGTCAAAAGGCTTATGGAAGTGAGCCTATCGCCCTCATCAGTAATAGTGAACTCGTACTGATAGCAACACACCATCCAATTAAAAGTCTTTGAAGCAGCAACAAAACAACTTTTGAATGGTTGGTCTGCTTTAAGAACAACAAAGTAATGGAAAGCCCTCGCTTTAAAAGTTATGTTTCTGGGGTTTTTTAAGTTAATACATCTTATCTTCTGAATTTTAATTAGAAGTTAGCATCTAATTTTCTTCCCATAAATGTGATTTAGATTTAACAATATTGATAATGCATGTGAAATAATTACTTCAAATGAGAGTTTCTAACACTAGCAATTTTATTTGGACACTGTTCATAACTGCATACCCAAGTGCTTCACATAAAGGAATAGCACCTCTCCCTTTGTTCTCATAGGTATGTGGGACTTCAGCATATCAGAATGTAAATCTGCTATTCTGTGTAGAATTCATCTTCTTTCCTGACCGTTGTTCCAGAGGGCATTGTTGATGTGGACAGACCTTGAATACTTATTTGTCATATTACTGATGCTTGCCAATAAAGTTTTGGAATGTGAGCACCTTGTGTTCCATGGGGATGTGCACAGATTACTACAATATTGAATTCTTAGTTAACACAATGGTCTTCGTCCTGACATCAAGGGCCGAGTGCCAGCTTGCTCTGCAGTTCATCAATTACTCCTCCATCCCATGTAAATCATAAAAGATCTTGTACTATGTAGCTTCTCTACAAGATTTGTGAAATTGTGACTGCACACCTCAATTGTTCTGTTTTGCCGTAATGCAGGAGTTGCGCCATAAGCCACAGTGGCACAATTCTGTTTGTGCTTTTGTAGTATATATGGACACCGTGGGACAGCTGCAGTTCTGGTGGTCAGCTAGCAAACCCAGACTGAGTCGTGGCTTGGGCGTGGCCAGGAACGTCAGAGCCCATTAGCTCCTACAAAGTGGCAAGGAAGCTCAGAGGAACATCTGAGGTGGAAGCAACACCATGGTTCCAGACGGCTGAATGCTTTCACAGTGAGGCTCTTGTGGGAGACTCAGAGAGAGGTACCAGAGTGGCAACTATCTGCAAGTCTAGAGAACTCCGAACTGAGTAGGGATGGAAAGAATAAGTAGTAGAAAGGACCCACGGGAAACAAGACCGGGAAAACAAATAAAGAGCAAGGGGCAAGTAATTTGGAGGGACAAAATAGGAAAGAAGAGCCAGGCCAAGAGAACAGACAAAGAGGGACAAGGGGTTAAAAAGCTGTTTTTCCCCTCATTACAGGACTAGAAAGCAGAGGTGAAAGTTAAGTCAAGCCTGGCGAACTGGGAAAACTAATGGTGCAAGAAGAGCAAGCCTCAGACTACAGCGAAGAGCCTTGTGGCATGGAAAGAAACATCGCTAGGATTACAGGGAAATAGGCTGGGTCCAAGCAATGTCACTTGGAACACAAACCTTGGACAAGGGGCTTGGCCCAGATACTAAGATACAAACAAGACCTAAATCAGCTTCAGGTGGGCCTTCACCCCTTCTGACTACCCATTATCCACTAGGCAACTTGCCAGAGGCTCTCCTTCATCACTGGGGATTCACTGTGACACTCCTGGGACAAATGTCTGGTAAAAGACAAAGTACCATCCTACCTACTGAAGTGTATGTATTTATTAAGCATATGTTTGCTCCCATCATGAATTCCATTGTACAAGGAACACAGGCTTCCAAGAAGATCTCCTATCAAGGTACTGACCGACCATATCAGCATGGCTGCTGGATCATGCACTTTTTGACTGTATCCTAACCTGGCATATCCACCCGTAGCCCTTTGCAAACAGGCTTCAGGTAGGGTTGCCAGCTCCAAATTGGGAAATAGCTGGAGATTTTGGAGCTGGAGATTTTGGAGGTGGAATTTGGGGAGGCCAGATTTGGGGAGGGGACATACTTAAATGGGATATAATACCATAGGGTCCACCTTTCAAAGAGGCCATTTTCTCCAGGTGAACTGACCTCTGTCACCTGGAGATCATCAGAACTCCAGCAACCATTTGGAGGTTGGCAACCCCAGCTTCAGGCATGGTTATGTAATAGAGATGTTCTTGGCTGTGCTTGTGGACAATCTGTCTACATATAATATAGAAAACACTCTCTTGTTGAGTCATAGGGGGTTACCGTACTTTGTATTCCCAGCAATGTATTAAGAGTTTGAAAATGTTATAAAAAACATCGCTTTAAAAGGGTTTTTGGATATCACGGCTTATAAATGGTTGGAAGACATCTTCACAGCTAAAGGGGCCAAACAAAGTGCGAACAGTATTTTTTATAATGTTTTCAAACTCTTAATACAACGGTGGGAATACATAGAAAGTGCGAACAGGGACTTCCGGTGACGAGCTGGTCCCAAGCAGTCGTCCCTAGGGAGAGCTCCCAAGGGAATCCCTTTGGTGTTGAATTGGTGTGCTTTAGCACACCAACCCGGTCCTAAATAGTGGACCGGGACGCAGGAATTCCTCTGCAGCCCGAGGAAAGGGGTGTGACTCCCATACTCTCCGAGGGAGCTTTTTTAAGCCCCCCCCCCCGAGGTGTGGATGTTTGTCCCCGCTGGCATCGAGAGGAGATAGCATCACCGCAAGCGTTTTCTTTGGCATTAGGCTTGGACCTCCATTACCTATAACCATCTTAAGAACTATTTTAATGAAGAAAAACCTCACCCTCTGAAATCTAAGTGAGTAACAAGAATTCTTTTGATCTTACCGAGAATAGAAGGTTGAATTGATTGGCAGAATTAACTGGGAACTCCTCATTCTCCCCCCCCCCATCATTTAAAAACTTTTCTGCTAAGATAAGATATCAGATAAAGTGGCAAGGACTCTATCAAGTTGATCTAGGGGTAGACTAAACAATGGAACTGTTTGACAGACATGGCAAGTACCAATCAGAGTTTGTGACGTTTGAGGGGAAGGGAGAAATAAAACCCTCCCTCCCCTTGGTCACAGTATTTTTTTCCGGCTGGGAAAAGTCCTCCTACCACGTCTCCAAGATCTATTTTGAAGTGCCAGAAGACCTCTAGGAAGTAATACTACTCTACTGCAAGACGCCTGCCGACAACAGGGAGACGGGAAGTATAGAAGCCTATAAGACCGGAAGTGAATCCCCTGGTGCATCAACTAAAAGGTTTGTCATAAAAAAAACTACAGAAAGGGGACGACGGAAAGTCCGTGGCTGCATAGCTTCCTGCCGACTTCCTACTTCCTATTTGCATGTCGACCTAGAGTGTCCAAAGACAAACTTGATGGTACTTCAAATTTTAAAACTCACTTTTTAGATCTCCTTTGAGGATTTTTTGTGGAATCTTTTAGCGATTGGGCTCAACAGGAACTATTAACCTACCCATACTCTGGAAAATTATTTTTAAGACTTGCCAAAATTGCCGAAATAAAACATCAACAAGGAGTGCATACAGTAATACCAGCAACACCTAAATCCTAAGAACCCTTGCAAGAAGTAATTATGGAGAAAAGAATCCAAGACATGTTTGCTAAGCAAAATGAGATAATCACAAAACAGTATGAACAGCTGTCAAAACAGATGTCAAAGCAGATGGATCAAATGACCATTATGATGAATACCTCCAGTGCTTTTATCCAATCAACTACTCTAAAAATGAATGAGAAAGAACTTGAGGACCTTAAAGAAGAACCTTTCCTTGTCAAGTGTGCCCAAGAACAGAAGAATTCACCAGAGGAAGTGGAAAACTTCAAAAAGCAAATCTGGCTGATAACAATGGAATTGAAGGTGTCTCAATCTGATTTTGATTTTTCCAACCTGTTTGATGAACTGTTCAATATTTGCTTGGAGGATTTGACGAGCAGAACAACCGGAGTTGCCAGAATCTTTTTCCTGGAATTTGGGATGGAACAGAATGCAACGTGGATTTGCAATGAAGACCATCGATTTCTTGAAGAGGCGTCACCAACAACCTTCAAGGACGTTCTACAACACCTACTGTTGATGGGGAAGGGAAGGAAACACTGAAAATTCCGGGCAAAAGGATAAATGTGGTCTTCATGGTCTTTCTTGGTGATATGATTAAAAGGAACTGGTTAAAAGGACTGGCTTAAATGGAAATAGAATCATATATGATATTGATTTATAAGAACTATAACATTTTTGAAACTATATATGATATTGGATTACCAGAATTATAATATCTTTGAAATGAATGCTAGGGATATATGAAAGATTTATAAAACATTTAATTTTTGATAGAAAAGGAGGGAGATGTAGGAGAACTCAATATTTTTTTTCTTTTTATGGAGTATATATAAATATTACTTAATGGCTCCTTTGTTTTTATTCTGAAAAAATTTTATCCTTAATGGGACCATTTAAAGAATACTGTTCAATCTAATCCCTTATTTTTACCTTTTAATTTTTGATCAGTACTGATTTAATACCTTTAGATAGGATAAGAATATGTTTATTAAAATATTACTGGGATTAGTTTCATTAGCAAAAGATTACACAACTTATTTTAAGATGGAAGAGGGTGAGGGGGAAGTCATATTATCGCTGAATTGTATTAATATATTTTTTATTATTATTACTGTTATCAATCTTATAATACTGGATATTGTTATATAATTGACAAATAATAAAAATTATTTAAAAAAAGAAAAGGAAGTGCGAACAGTATTTTTTATAACATTTTCAAACTCTTAATACATTGCTGGGAATACAAGTGCGGTAACCCCCATAGAGTCAGCGTTGTAGAGATGTAATAAGCCTTATAGACCAACCCTTGCTCAGTACAGGAGATCAAAACTAACGAATACCCAACAAATCACTCTCCAGCCTCCAGTGAGGGAGCACTCACCACAAACACACTCACAGCAAGCTTCTATTGTCAAACTACTTGGACTATTTTAAGTGGCTGCTGTGGGTTTTTGTTAATTATGGCTGTTTTAGTTACTGCTGTATGTTATTTATTGCTGATTTGGAAATCTGTCATGCTTTTAGAATGTGATGGATTGTACTGTCTTTGGGATATGAGATGATTTTTTAATTCTGTGAAAGAACCACACTGGGCATGATTGCTGCAGACACAGTATAATATATTTTAAATAAATATCTATCAAGGTATCTTAACCAAGATTTGAAATCAGGCCCTGAAACAAGTTTGCAAATCAGGATTCACAGAGAATGCAAATGCAGTGCTAAATTTCAAGCCTTCAAGGAAAAAGAAAGAAGGTGAAGGAGCACACACACTTGAAACTAGCTTTAGTTTTCAAACCATAGTATATACAGATTTAGGATTGCCAACTCTGTCTTGGGAAATTCCTGGATATTTGGAGGATGAAGCCTGATGAAGGAAGGGTTTGGGGAGGGAAGGGACCTCAGTGAGGTATAGCAGATCTCCTGCTATTACAACTGATCTCCAGCCGATAGAGATCAGGTCACCTTGTCATGGTCCAGCCTGTAATCCATGATAGTGAGGACTCCTCAGAGGAGGAGGGACCCTGGGTGTCAGCAGAAGGCCAGCAGGAAGACCGGACCCAGAGACCCTCAAGGTGCAGCCACTAGGCAGCCCAGAGGCACCTCCCCCACCAGAGGCAGAACCCCCAGCCCCTAATCCCATCTATCCAGGGTCACCAGTCCCCGTGGAAGGCCGTCGCAGAAGTCTGTGCGCTGAAATACAGGAACGTCGTAGCAGCGTGAGATTGGCTGCCAAAGAGAAGCTATGTGGAGGAAGCTCAGATGAAGAGTGTTAGCAGGATGGTTCCTAGAGGCAAGCTTCAGCAATAAAGCTCCTGGAAAGGAGCTTCAGGACGTGACTGCAACTTGTTCGCCAAACGCGGAACCTAGTGCCACTGTTGTGGCATATAAAAACCAACTCTTCTTCTTCTTTAAACTTGTCTTTATTTTATTTTTAAATTTTAATTTCTTTTAATGTACAGTGGCCAAGCAGGCCACTCCATCACCATTTGTCAAATGGGCAAGTAGTATTCATGCATTCGCTCCAGGCAACATACCATACCAATAGTCTATGATAACTGGGAGAAACATAGTTGTTTAAAAAAATATTTGTAAAATAATCAATTATAGTTCAGAATTACATCTGGAATTTAAACAAAATGAATAACATATAGAATGATAAAGCCAAGAGTATAAAACATTCTGTTGCTTTCAAGACAAAAAAAGGCACTGCCCACTCTGCTGTGAAGGAGGGTTGCCAGGTCCCTTTTCGCAACCGACGGGAGGTTTTTGGGGCAGAGCCTGAGGAGGGCGGGGTTTGAGGAAGGGAGGGACTGCAATGCCTTAGAGCGCAATGGCCAAAGTGGCCATTTTCTCCAGGTGAACTGATCTCTATCAGTTGGAGATCAGTTATAATAGCAGGAGATCTCCAGCTATTACCTGGTAGTTGGCAACCCTACTGTGAGCCCAATGCAGCAGTTGTGCAATGGTTTCTACATCTATAGCATCTCAACCGACCTTTTACACCTGAAAACATTTTCAGGAAAATATTAAGATTTCTTTTCAGAATGGAAATCCTGCCAATCACGAAACTCTGTAAAGTCACATATATGCGCATCCATTAAAAAAAAAAAGACGGATTCATGCCACTAAGGAATTGAATGTTAATGAAGTGATTCAATGCTCTAAAATGGTTTGCTATTTAAACTTTAAAAGCAATTATTCATTTCCATCAAATTCATTTTGGCTGCTTCCAGGAATAACATCTATGTTCCATCTATACATCTACAAAACCACCAACAGAGAATTAAGAAGGTTTCAACATACTCCAAAGCTATTATCTCTAAGAGGCAAGCAAAAGTACTGGTGAGATATGAAAACATTATTTTCTGGAGAAAAACCAGCATGCACAGATTTCTAAGTCAAATATTTTCCTTGGTTGCCTTTCTTGTTTATTTGCCCTGCCAAAACTACTCCAGCAGAAAATGTGTAAAGGCTGAAACCAAATACCTTTTGCCCATAAAGAGTATAGCAGAACAGTCTGGGGGGACTAAGGCACAACAGTAAAGAAATACAATTGTACATAACCTCAGAAATGTTGCTCTCAGTAAACTAAACTGCTATGGGGAAAGTTTCTTCTATGTGCCTTTAATACCACCAGTAATGATCAAAATAGTTTAAATCTGTAGGTCATAACCTAGCTGATGATTTTATGCATGCATAAGATACCGTTGTGTTCAGCCAGTTTGGTTTACTAAATGCCAACTTTAGCAACCCCTCTCAGATTGCTATTTAACGCAAAGGGTGTCTGGATTCAACAGAAAAAAGTGAATGAAATAGGCAACAACAAAGCAAAGTTAGCTACTACATATTGTTCATGGGATTCTATAAACTGCAATCAAAGTTAATGTTTTCCAAGTAATTTTGCACAATGGGGGCAGCCTGAAAGTATATTTTAAAATCAAAAACTTTTCTTTAACCTTTTTTAAAAATTCTTAAATAAGGTTAACATACTGATTTTCAAAAATATAGTTGGTCAAAGTGAATCAACTTACATGAGTAACATTTTGGCTGGTTGAACAAGCCCACACAGTACTTGAGCCTGGTAGTTGCCCAGCAGTTGCATCCGCTCACCGGTGGTGCCTGATTGCTCTCCTTCACACTTGTTTCTCAGAAAGCTCCAGCTCAAGTACATTCCTCTTCTAATACTGCTTCTCCAATTTCATAAGAACACATGAAGAGACCAATAGCCCATCTAGCCATATGGTTGCCAACCTACAGGTACTAGCCGAAGATCTCCTGCTATTACAACTGATCTCCAGCCAACAGAGATCAGTTCACCTGGAGAAAATGGCCGCTTTGGCAATTGGACTCTATGGCATTGAAGTCCCTCTCCAAACCTTGCCCTCCTCAGGCTCTGCCCCAAAAATCTTCCACCAGTGGCGAAGAGGGACCTGGAAACCCCATCTAGCCAGCATCCTAATTCACACAGTGCCCAACCAATTCCTCTGGAGGGCCAACAACAGGGCATAGAGGCCAAGGCCTTCCCCTGATGTCACCTTTTGGCACTGGGATTCAGAGTTTTACTGCCTCTGAATGTGGAGGTTCCCTTTAGCCACCATGGCCAATAGCCATTGATAGACCTAACCTTCATGAATCTAATCCCTTTTAAAGCTATCTATGCCTGCAGTTATTGAAACTCACTGAGTTGGTCTGTCATTGGGACCCTCACACACATACACAAGCTGATCATGTGCCTCCTGACATCAGACTCTCCTGAGGCTGGAAGTGCACACAAAGCAAAGAACAAGCATGTATGCTGGGGACCCTTGAAAATTCCAGCAGCCGATAGGAGCTCCTGCATGTGAATAGGGAAGACAGGTCCCTCCTGTAGAAAAGGATGCACTCAGAGACAAATCTCATCAGCCACTTCCCCGTTCAAAATACCTGGAGGTGCTCTGAGATTGGCAGTAATAATAGCCCTAATGCATGGAAGAATAGGCAAGGCGTACACACAAAACAAAATCTCATCATCGAGCCCAGAGCAAGTCATCCATCCCACCAGGTCTTTTATCCCCCAAAGACAGCTTGTGAAATATCTCCTGATTAAGCAAAGTTACCAGGCCTTCTGTAATATTCCTCCAATCTTTGTACCTGAATTAGGAATTAAAGCCCAAACTTTTCCCTGTTGACCAATCACAATACTGGGGGACTGAAACCCCTAGATGACAGGATTATATGCCCATAAAAGAAGCCTCAATTTATTTATTTTATTGCACTTCCCCCAGTAACTTGGTAGCAGGATCACCTCCCCCCCCCCCACTGGCGCCGTGATGCTGCACAGAACTCTCAATAAAGGCTTTGAGCTGGCCTCCGTCTCCAACGTTTCTTTCCTTAACCTCTGGACCTCCACCTGCCTGCAGTCACCCCATGTAGCATTACTGTGCTTCCTTTGGCTTTCTCTAATGGGCCCTCTGGGATTCCTCCTCCCACCAGAATCAGGCTCATATGATTTCTTTCTTCCCTTTTGTCCCCCTTAGCAATCCTCCTTCCAGAACTCAAGTAACCTATCTTAGGGCACAGGTTCTGACTACATATCAGCTTTGTGTGTCTTGTATGCACTGTATTTGGTATCCATTTAGTTTCTTGCCGTCTTTATTTCTGTGGTATATTTTTTCCAATAAAGGTGAACTTGTGCTATTTTCCTGCCTGTCCTATGCTAATCTCCCTTCTATTTGTTTATGAAGCCCAAGGTGCTTCAAACCCTTAATTGTCTTGGTTGCCCCCTCCAGTACTTTTTCCAGTTCTGCAATGTTCTTATTGAGATATGGCAACCAGAACCACACACGATATTCCAAATGCAGTCACACCATAAATCTATATGGGGCAACATAATATTGGCTGTTTTATTTTCTGTCCCTTGTCCTAATAACCCAGGTATAGAGTTTTCCTTTTTCACTGCTGCGGCACCCTGTGTTGACATTTTATTTGAGACATCTACTATGATGCCCAGGTCTTTTCCCTTCTCAGCTCAGCAAGTTCAGACACCATTAGTATGTCTAAAGATAACACCATACTCAGAACCAGACCCTCCACTACTGCTGTGGGAGACAAAGTCTCAGTGGCCCCACCACCACAGGCACCCCACACGGTGTGGATCTCAGCCACCATGCCACCCCCAGGGCCCCAAAGGCAATGACTAACAGCCCTGGGGGCAGTTCAGCCCCATCAACCATGCTGCCAGTACCAGAGATCGGGCAGTGACTGCTAGCCTCACCAGGGGCCTCGCCATTGTGGTTCTTGGTCTTTCTATTGCCCACTACAGAATCTACGCATGAGAACGTACCCATCAAACAGGTGTTGGAAAGGAAACTTAACCCTCTTTAAATTTTGCCCCAGAGATTCTCATGGTAAGGCCACTGTGCTGGAAATTCTGGAGCTTCAGCAAACCAAACGAAAGGAAAGCCTGACCTACACATTCCAAGATTCTGCATTTGATTTCTGGGTACAGGAAAGGGATTTATTACAGCTCCATGTACAACTAACTTCCAGAAGGTTTTAATGATCAAGGTAAATCCACGCATTCCCAGTTACAAAAGTAATCATTTGCACTGTGAATTATCTTCATTTGCACTGAATCAGTTACATCCAAATCTAGGATGTAAAATGTTATAAATTCTTCCCCACAAGTTCAATGTTCACTACTACACCTTGTTTCATATTTGTCCGCTCTTTTGAAAATGAAGTATGGCAGAATACTCTTCCCATCTACACTCTCACTGATGTACAAAACATTGTGACTTGCTACAGTATTAGATAAAGCGCTTTATCCCTTCTCTGATCCTCATCTATGAGTTTCCTTTGTAAAAAATGTTTGAGATTCATCACATGCAAGCTACTCAACATTACAATCATAATAAAATGTTATAATTCTCTTCTACCAGAACCCCATCTGTCCAATAAATAGCCAAATGATAAAAACAATACTGTTCATTGTTGCAATATTAAAAATAATAATTTATTTACCTGATTTCTGAAGACAGCCCCCTTAGTTTGGGCACAGTACAGGTAGAATAAGCCGAGGATGCATAACTAATAAGAATGTTTCTAAAAACATTAATATATGCATGATGTATTGATTGGAAGGTCAATTTTGTAAAGTAATAATGGCTCTTTCCCTGCTTGCAGAGGAATGTTGGAAATTAGTTTCACAGTTAAAGAAATCTATGTTTATAAACAATGTGCTGGTCTACGGCCGTATAAACCAACAAATGTTTATAAGCATCTCAGAATGATAGGAGACAGATAGTGGGCTGGTGATGTAAGTGTACCACAATTACATGTCAAAATCTCCCTTGCACACATGCAGTGACCACCAAACATGTGGGGTGATAATACAGACTCATTTTAATAGTTTATCAGCCCATTCCTGAGCTGACAGCGTAGGGGAACGGTGAGGAAGAGGCGCAGGGGCGCCTCTTCCTAAGCTGTTTCCTCTACGCCGTTAAACAAAAAAAAAAAAGCAGTTTCGCGCCTTTTTTTTTGGTTTGTTTAACTAGGGCTTTTTGCCCTATTGAAAACAGCGAGGCTGCACCTGCAAAATAGCAGGAGCAGCAACGCTGTTCCAGCCGCTGGCACAAGTGGCCAAAAGGGGGTAGGAAGCCACCTAACTGACGGCTCCTCCCCGCGGCCCACCCCCAGCCCACCCCCTGCACCGGTGCAGCCTCTCTACGCCATTGCTGGAGCCACGGAGAGGTTGCGCTGGCGGAAGGGAGAGGAACAACTCTGCGGTGCTTGGGCACCGGCGGAGTCACCCTCCCCACCGGCGTAAGTGCGTATAATCTCATGATTACACGCACTTATGCTGGCGGCGGGGTCAGGCCACCTCCTAAGAGGTTTCGGGGGGGGGCCCTCAGGAATAGGCTGTAAATGTCCTACCTTTCATGTTTAAAATAATACCCAGTATCCTTTGGGGTGACTATTATAGAAGCAACAGAATAACACTATCCTCTTTTCTCCTGCAGCGACTCAGTTTGCTGGTCAGTTATGTCTATTCTTTTGTATTATAACAACCATTCCAAATTGTACACGGGTAGTCAAGCAATTATTTTTAAAATGTTTTTAAAATGACATGTTCCAAATTACTGGCAGGGTCAAGAAAAAAATAATCCATATTACCAAACTTCTTCTTCTGAATCTTTGATTGTTGTTTTCATAGGCTGAAGAAGGACACATATAGATCTGCATTCACTTACCCCCTGACCTTTTCTTCCATCAGAGATGCAAAAGAATTTTATCCCACCTATGGTACAATTCTATAGTCTATTGTTCACAGATATGAACAATACATATTGAATCCACAGCAGGATTGGAATAACCAAGATATCATGGTGCTGCAACAGCACAGAAGATATACAGGACACCTCACCAGTTCACTACTCAGAATGATAATACAGATGCATCTTAATAGTTTAAACACTGATGCAATTAATCAGGACTCGCAGTGATAGCACTGCTTGTGTGTGTATGTGTGTGTGTGTGTGTGTGTGTGTAAAGTGCCGTCGCAGTCGACTTATGGCGACCCCTTTTGGGTTTTTCATGGCAAGAGCCTAACAGACGTGGTTTGCCAGTGCCTTCCTCTGCACAGCAACCCTGGTATTCCTTGGTGGTCTC
Source organism: Euleptes europaea (assembly GCF_029931775.1). Lineage (NCBI taxonomy): Eukaryota > Metazoa > Chordata > Lepidosauria > Squamata > Sphaerodactylidae > Euleptes > Euleptes europaea. Next base: position 67,073,625 of record NC_079312.1, read on the forward strand.
CCATCCAAATACTAACCAGGGCTGACCCTGCTTAGCTTCTGAGATCTGAGGAGATCAGGCTAGCCTGGGCTAGCCAGCACTCCTGTAGGAGAAGGAAAATACAACTCGAAAGAACTTTTCTCACTATACTGTAACACTGGCTGCCAAACTTGAGAGTCATTCTTTGTATGCAACACTTAGAAGATGCAAGTGCTGGTAGAGCAACAGCTTCTGCATGTACCCATAAGATTAAGATACCATATTTAGAAGACAGGATGAATTAGAATTAATAAATTTTCATATACACATAAAGCTGAACACACTATAGAACTGGCCTTATAATAAGATTTACTCTTCTTTACCTAGATATAGCTTTGTCTTTTAATATACAAAACAGATGCAAGTGATAATGAAAGTACTTCACTGGGGGACAATGTGTGTGTGTGTGTTAAGTGCCATCAAGTCGCTTCTGACTCATGGCGACCCTATGAATGAAAGTCCTCCAAAATGTCCTATCTTTGACAGCCTTGCTCAGATCTTGCAAATTGAAGGCTGTGGCTTCCTTTATTGAGTCAATCCATCTCTTGTTGGGTCTTCCTCTTTTCCTGCTGCCCTCAACTTTTCCTAGCATGACGGTCTTTTCCAGTGACTCTTGTCGTCTCATGACGTGACCAAAATACGACAGCCTCAGTTTAGTCATTTTAGCTTCTAGGGTCAGTTCAGGCTTGATTTGATCTATAACCCACTGATTTGTTTTTTTGGCAGTCCACAGAATCCGTAACACTCTCCTCCAACCACATTTCAAAGGAATCTATTTTCTTCCTATCAGCTTTCTTCATTGTCCAGCTTTCACACCCATACATAGTAATAGGGAATATGATGGCATGAATTAATCTAGTCTTGGTGGCCAGAGTCACATCCTTACACTTCAAAATCTTTTCTAGCTCCTTCATGGCTGCCCTTCCCAGTCTCAATCTCCTTCTAATTTCATGGCTGCAGTCTCCCTTTTGGTTGATGGTGGAGCCAAGGAATAGAAAGTCTTGAACAATTTCAATTTCCTCATTGTCAACCTTAAAGTTGTGTAATTCTCCTGTAGTCATTACTTTTGTTTTCTTGATGTTCAGCTGCAGTCCTGCTTTGGCACTTTCTCTTTTAACTTTCAGCAGTAGTTGTTTCAAATCTTCATTATTTTCTGCCAATAATGTAGTGTCATCAGCATATCTCAAATTATTAATGTTCCTCCCTCCAATTTTCACTCCACCTTCATCTAAATCTAATCCAGCTTTCCTAATTATATGTTCTGCATATAGATTGAAGAGATAGGGAGATAAAATACATTCTTGTCTGACACCTTTGCCAATTGGAAACCATTCCGTTTCTCCATATTCTGTTCTAATTGTGGCCTCTTGTCCAGAGTACAGGTTGCGCATCAAAACGATCAGATGTAGTGGCACACCCATTTCCATTAAAACCAGCCATAGCTTTTCATGATCCACACAGTCAAAAGCTTTGATGTAATCTATGAAACACAAGCTGATTTTCTTCTGAAATTCTCTCGTATGCTCCAGTAACCAGCGTATATTTGCAATATGATCTCTAGTGCCTCTTCCTTTTCTGAAACCAGCTTGAACATCAGGCATTTCTCGTTCCATATATGGTAACTGCCTTTGCTGTAAGATTTTGAGCATCACTTTACTTGCATGAGAAATTAATGCAATGGTCCGATAGTTGTTGCAATCTTTGATGTCTCCTTTCTTGAGAATTGGAATGTAAATGGATCGTTTCCAGTCTGTGGGCCATTGTTTTGTTTTTCATATATGTTGGCATATTCTTGTCAAGATTTTGATGGACTCCGTTTCTGTGGCTTGGAATAGCTCTGCTCCTGGTGATTTGTTTCTCCCGATTGCTCTCAATGCAGCTTTCACTTCACTTTCTAAAACTGTAGGTTATTCTTCAAAAGATTCTTCTTGGAAAAAATCTTTTATCCTTTCATCTCTTCTGTATAGTTCTTCAGTGTATTGTTCCCACCTTTTCTTTATTTTGTCCAGTTAATGTATTTCCATGCTGATCTTTCAGCATGCCTAACCGTGCTTTAAATTTCCCTTTGATTTCTTGGATCTTGTGGAACAGATCTCTTGTTCTTCCTTTTTTGTTGTTCTCTTCTATTTCTTTACACTGGTTATTATAATAGGTCTCTTTGTCTCTACGTGCTAGTCGCTGGAACGTTGCACTTAGACTTTTGATTCTATTTCTGTCACCTTCTACTTTTGCTTCTCGTCTATCTCTGGCAATTTTAGGAGTTTCCTCAGACATCCATCGAGGTTTTTCTTTTCTTTTGGCTACAGGAATAGTCTTTGCACATTCTTCCTTGATAATATCTCTAGTTTCCACCGATAGTTCTTCAGGTTTACATTCACTTGAACTTAGTAATGCAAATCTGTTCCTTACATGGTCTTTAAACTCTTCCGGAATATTGCTTAGATTGTATTTTTGTGCTATGAATGTTTTGGTGTTTTTCTTAAGCTTTATCTTGATTTTCGATATTACCAATTCATGATCTGTACCGCAGTCGGCTCCTGGTCTTGTTTTGGCCGAGAGAATAGAGCTTCTCCATCTTCTGCTTCCAATTATATAATCTATTTGATTTCTATACTGGCCGTCTGGTGATGTCCATGTATACAATCGTCTATTTGGTTGCCTGAAACATGTGTTTGCAATGAACAGATTGTTGTCTTCACAGAATTCTACAAGGCGTTCTCCTGCTTCATTCCGTGCTCCTAGCCCAAATCTGCCAACAACATTTGATTCTGCTTTGTTTCCTACTTTTGCGTTCCAATCACCTATGATTATCAGCATATCTTGTTTAGGTGTGTGATCAATTTCTTCCTGAACACTGGCATAAAAACTTTCAATTTCTTCCTCATCAGCATCTGTAGTTGGGGCATAAACTTGAAGGATGCTTATGTCGATAGGCTTTCCCTGAAGTCTGATTGATATTATTCGGTCAGACTTTGCATTATAGCTCCTGACTGCCTTTGCTACATCTTGCCTCACTATTAAAGCAACTCCGTTTCTTCTCTTTTTGTCATTCCCTGAATAAAACACTTTGTAATTTTCTGATTGAAAATGTCCTAATCCAGTCCACTTTAATTCACTTACTTCCAGGACTGAAATGTCCATGCGTTCCATTTCTTGTTTAACAATTTCAAGCTTACCCTGATTCATGCTTCTCACATTCCATGTTCCTATTATATGCGTCGAACAGCTTCGGACTTTCCTTTTGCATCTATTCATGTCAACCACTGAACGTCCTTTCGGCTTTAGTCCAATTGCATCATTAAGAACAGCGCTACTCTTACTTGTCCTCTGCTCTACCCCAGTAGCAGATTGAGTGCCATCCGACCTGGGGGTCCCATCTTCCAGCACTATATCTTTTTTCATTTAGGATTGTCTCATCATAGGGTTTTCAAGGTAAAGGTTGGTCAGAAGTGGTTTACCAGCGCCTTCTTCTGCGCAGTACTAACCAGAGTTAGCTGTAGTGGCACTGCCATTGTCTACGAAAGATCTTCCGCCAGTGTCACCTTCCACTACTGCTGCTGCCCAGTAGTTAACCTTCAGGGATTCCTCTACCCCCATCCCCATTGGAACTGCCTGTTCTCTTCTGCGGATGTGGCCATTGATCCCTTAAGGGGGTGGATGCATCTTCGTCTGGTGTCTCAGCTGTGACCATTCTATCTTGAGTGACTCTGCTAGGAGTTTAGTCTCTTGATAGAGTCTAGACCCCTTACGGTATTGCTCTCAGCTTCCCTGACACTCACAAACCCCCTCACCTTGTTAAGGTGTGCATCCAGAAGGGGGACAATACATTTGAACAATTCAGAGTTATTTTCTCTAAACCGTAAAATACAAGTTTACATGCTGTTCTATTGTATTAAATATTATCAAGACACATTGAGGAAAAAATTAAAGCTGTACCTTTTATAAATTCAGGCTACAGTTCAGCAACCTGGAACAGCTGTTCTTGTTTATTTAAAATACCAGCGGGGGGGGGGGGAGCTATCCACGCACTAGTTATAGACAAATAACTTGGTTTAAAGTAATTCCCAAAGAACCAAAGAGACAAACATAAGAAAGCACTAACTGCTTAAGCCAGGTTATTAGCATTTACATGTTAACTTTAAATTTTGGAAGATCTAAACTGGCAAAATCCATGTTCTGGAACTTAACATGCACATCAAAACCTTGCAGCCCAAGCTTAGGCATGTGTGTGTGTAAAGTGCCTTCAAGTCGCAGCCGACTTCGGGCGACCCCTTTTGGGGTTTTCATGGCAAGAGACTACCAGAGGTGGTTTGCCAGTGCCTTCCTCTGCACAGCATCCCTGGTATTCCTTGGTGGTCTCCCATCCAAATACTAACCAGGGCTGACCCTGCTTAGCTTCTGAGATCTGATGAGATCAGGCTAGCCTGGGCCATCCAGGTCAGGGCAAAGCTTAGGCATGCTTACTCTGAAATAAGACCCACATTCATTGTAGCTTAATCCCAAGTAAGTGTGAAGAGCTTAAACCCTAGGGTGCAGTTTTTGAAACCCTCCCTGTTATTTCCATGGATATTTATGATTCACCCAAAAAACCTACATGTAAGTTAAAGATAAATATTGTCAAAAATGAATACATAGTGTTTAAGAGGGTAGGATTTTCCAAATAATGATTTCATATGTTCAGATACAATATTAAAATTATCATGCTTCAGTAAACCCTTAAGACATAGTTCTTGTACTTTGTTTTTATTCATTTACTTCATTCACAGCCTGCCGTTCTTGCTGACACTCAAAGCAGGTTACAAAATATCAAAAATAATTCAGGCAGACATCCTAAGACACCCAATAAACAATGCAACAGGGCTCTGATTGCAGAATTTAAAATAATGCAAATAAAAAAACCTATCTAAGGTCTGACATACCACAACAATGCAGAAAGTGGACTGCAGTGGTAGAAGACAATGCAGTAAAAGCAAGATACATACAACAAACACTGCAATAGACTACAATCCTGTTCTCATATAAAAGCATCCTCCTGAATTGTACCATTATACTATTAATCCCTTTATAAAAGTACCCTGCTGTACATTTTTGTTTTGCACATTCTTTGGGACGATAGAAGTGTGGGAACCTTCCTGACCCCTTCTGGTAGGCAATTCCACAAAGGTGGGACCCACAACTTTTTTGGTTTCCAGAGATGTACAAGTAGCCTTCCACCATTATATCTCTAATAATGTCTATGACTTGCTGTTCCTCAGAGTGTCTTGACTACTAATTGTCTGGCTCTTTATTCTTAATGGCTGTTTCTCTGGGTGCCACGCTATTTATCCAGCTATCTAGCTATCATACATCTTTCTCCATGCTGTGCTATGAGCCTAACAGCACAACTTCTTGTAAAACATTCTGTGGCTGCAAATTATGATTAACTCTCCCAAAAGAAAAATCACTGCATTCCCAGCAAAGTCTGTATAAGATCTAGTAACATCCAAGTGTTTACGTCAGGGACCACTCCTACCACAGTTCAAGGGATTCACAAAACCACCGACTGCTACAACCACAAAAAAAACAGGAAATAAAATTTACAAAAGCCATCCCCCTCATTTCATATGCCTGCAAGTCTCCTCTGTACCGTACATGTACAAATAACGTCTGCTGAGAAATCAAACCAGGACTGACTTCCAGGAAGGGCACTGGCCATTTATATGATTTACAGAAATGTGCACATGATCGGAGAGTGATGCGTGCAGTCAGCAGCCCAGAGAACAACACATCCGCTGAGGATTCTCTAGTTGCTCCTAGCAGCCCTTTCTTCGAGCTTCATTCCCATTGGTTATGACATTAATTGCTGAAGACAGACAGAGCTGTTAACACCCTGATCAGTGGCGATAGGAGTCTGCAGGGAGCAAGAGAATAGATGTCATATGCAAGGCTGTTGCTGATTGGGGGTTAGCTACCAGGGCAGCAGCTTCTCCTTCTTTCCTTTTTTCTTCTGCCAGTACCTATGGATGATGTCATAGGATTTTAATTCCCAGCAGAAATTAAAGGATTGGTGAGTGCTGGGTAACAGGCACTGGATACTTCCTTCTTATATGGAGCTGAATATTATTTCCGACCTTTACCTCCATACAACTCCCCAAAACTCACACTCCAAACTATACCTCCTTTCTTATACAAACAGTCTATTTCTTCTCAATTAGTATTCTCAGCTGAATCTGAACATACATCCATTTTCTAGCCATAACCTTCTCCTGTCCTTTTCCTTTCTTCCTCAAATTCCCAAACCTCTCTAGCCACTTTCATCTTTTGTGGCTTTTCTCCCTCCTTCTCTAGATCAATCCTCATCCCGCACCTGCCTCCCAGGATCTCCATTTAACCACCACTAGTCAGCTTCTAAAATACAATGTTGTAAATCACCCATATAAGACTTAATGAACTCCATTTCTAGATTTAGATAAATAGGTGCAGATTGCGCATATTTATTAGCAAATAAGTACATTCTGCTCACACCCAGAGCCAATCTGTGTATATAAGACATTTGCATTCCCATGGAATCAAGTCTGAAGTATAGTGAATAAATCTGTTCTCATCCAAATGTTTTTCTCTGCACAACTATTCAAGGCAGATTTCTATCCTTGTTCAAACTTGTTTTCTAGACCTTAATTGCCAATATGTGTAAGGTAATCAACAGTAAGTTATAAGCTAATTGTGTTTAAGGAGTGTCTTACTAAATGTCATTGGATAAGACACTTTTCCTCAGTGTATTTTACAATGCGGCTTGATCAGTAATTAGAAAAGGGAGTGAGTGGGAGGAGATAAGTATGGGGCAGGTGGGAACAACTGGAGTAAATGGGACACAGCTGGGGTGTAACTTTTAGCAATGCCATTTTTGAAGGCCCTGGTATAAATGCACAACCTCAACAAAAGGAAATTAATTTAGGCTTATCTCTGAAGCAAAATAGCAAATGATATGTTCTCACACAAGCGATTTCACAAAACTCAGTAATGAAAGTCCAGGAAATCAGACAACAGCAAAGCTCAATGAGTTATGACCAACATATTATAAGAAACACTTCTCAAAACTGTATTTTTATCTTGGGATTTCAATCAACCAGATAATTAAAGAAGTCCACATATTAAACTAATTCATCAGTATTAATGATCCATTCAATAAACATCTGCTATTATGATCATACACAAATATAAACTTTTTTACATGCAAACTCTCTCCATGGGCAAAAGATGTCCTATCTGCTGAATTGATCCATATTTTAACCCAGCTATTCATATGCACTCATGTACATGAGTACCGATTTCCTAGCAGAGCAAGCATATTCAATATAGTATGCAACTTCAACTCTCCTTCATCTGATAACATCTAGATTCTCTGCAGAATTCTGACTTTTAAAAAGTTTCTAGCATAAAAAATAAAGCTATTTCCATAAAAACTAAAATTCAAACTCTTTTGCTGAAGTATACTAAACAGATGTATTTGACAGACACAAACCACACCTGGTATATTCTATATCATAATCCATGACACAGAGCTGAAAAACTGTGTTCTTTTAAAAAAAGATAGTGAGTAATACTACATATTGGGATTTAGCAAGATAAAAAATATGATTTCAAAAGCCACTGAGAAGGAATAATGTGAATAGTAGAAGGCAATATTAAAAAGATCCACAGATATCCGTACGCCAGAACAAAAATACATGTATTGTGACTGCTCAGAAGTCAAAATTATTCACTAACTTGGGAACTGCTTGACAACTACATCCAATAAACCTTAAGAACATAAGATTCTCTTTTCAACATTGATCAGTCACATGCCTCTGTCAATTTCAGATCAGAGCATGAAGGGGATGGCTATGTCCTACAATTTGTCCCTAGCACTTGGTACTCAAGAGATGTATTGCCTATGAATACAGTGATTTTCCAAGCAGTAAACTTATTTGCTCCTGTGCAGATAACAAGAACCACAAAATCAAACCACGCATAGACTAGATATGCATTTCTACCAACCTGTGGGACTCCTTGGGTATGTAGAAAAAATGACATTGTGAATAAACCAAAAGAAAAACGAGAACAAACCTCAAAACCTGTCTGATGAGTGTTAAACATTCTCCAGAAGAGATGGAATGTTGAGAGCAACTGGGTGTCAGTTAAAGGGGGGGAAAGGGGGAGGACAGAAATAAGTCTGCTCAAGATCCCAAGATCTTAATCTTAGAGAATCATCATGGAATGGAAGAATTTCTTACCCGTTTCTCCTCGTGCAATGCCTTGCAGATTTTCATAGCTAATAGCCATTGATAGACCTACACTTTTAGATTCAGATGTATCATTTTGAGTTAGGTTTCAACAGCAAGATTGCCTGCTGTGATTTTTTGTTAATGGTTAGTTGTTATTTTTTGTTAATGGCTACAGGTTACCCATGCTATAGAATACCAAGGAAATGAGATACTGAGTCACCAATTGGTTTTGATCCCTAGTGCAAAAAGAAAAAAAAGAAGTAGCAGGACTTTTGTGCATTTTGGTTTTAGAATTGTCACATCTTTTAAGATCGTTGTTAATTTGTGTACCAACACCACATAAACAAGTCTGACATGTATACAGGAAGACTATGAGGTGTAAAACATTGCCCCAAGGGAATCCCTTCTGTGTTGCATTACGGCTGGCAATATGTCAATATTTTCTTTCTTTAATATTTATTACAAGTATAATCCTGTTCTTGCATGAGGCTCCCCTCCCAGTGGTCTCTCATTCATCTTGCTCATCAGGTCTGCACTTGCTTAGCCCCCATACTGCTGCAGCATTCTCAGCCCATTCACTGTTCTTTCCCATGTCAACATTTTTAAGAGTGGCGAGGAGGGGGAAATTTAGCTCACAAATTAAACCACTGAGACTTTCTGTTGTCACTAAGGATACGTTTTTGGTGTTGTAAGAATTCACTTTCTTCCATTCAAAATTAGATGTAGGAAAGATTTCACAAGAAATCAATGTTTACCTTCCCACAAGAAATCTGGCTGTACTAATAGCCAGACTCGCGATTTAACAGGTTTCCCGAAGCAACCATGATTAAAAGTACTAAATAAACTAAAACATTTCCTGTTTTTTGAAGCTACCCTCACCTGCTCAGAATAAATAATGATAAAATAAATATCTGAGCCAAGCATGTCATATCATCCATTTATGGTACAGGGTGAGCATTGCACTAATATTTAGTAATCAAATATAATTTTGTCACCCATCTTCCAACATGCCGAATGACAAAGCATAAAGCATGAAACCTGCTTATGGATCATCAAGTAGAATCTATCTATCATCTATCTGCATATGGATCATCAAGTAGAATCTATCTATCTATCTATCTATCTATCTATCTATCTATCTATCTGCATATGGATCATCAAGTAGAATCTATCTATCTATCTATCTATCTATCTGCATTTGGATCATCAAGTAGAATCTATCTATCTATCTATCTATCTATCTATCTATCTATCTATCTGCATATGGATCATCAAGTAGAATCTATCTATCTATCTGAATTCTTCAAGTGTTCTCGAGCTGGAAGGCTGCAATTGGCCCTGCACGTACTCCCAACCAAAGGCATCAGATGCAATGTTGCCACGTGACAATCGACAGGCTGGTTCCCCCCCCCCCCCGCCGTGGAACTTCACTCATGTCCTACACGCCAAGGAAGTTGGGAGAAGGCCCTGTGGCCTCCCCGAGCAGCAGCGCCCCGTCCCTTCCTGCCGGCCTGCGGGCGGGCGGGCGGGCATTCTCCCTTGGGGCCATTGCCCTTCGGCCCAGCGCCTCTCGCCGGGGCGGCCAGGGCCAGGGCCAGCCCTGCTCCGAGCCCGCGCCCATTCCAGCCGCTCTCCTTTCCCGTGGGGTCACTCCGCAGCGGCTCGGCCGGGCGGAGGGGCGGCCCTGGACGCGGCCCGAGCCCCTCCCTACCGGCAGGCTGGGGGATATGGGGCGGGGGCGGCGGGGGGGGCACCTACCAGTCGGTGTGGGGCTCGTCGATGACCAAGAGCAGCTTGAACTTTTTGGCCGCCGCCGAGGCCGCCGCCGCGTCCACCAAGCCGGCGGAGGCGGCCGTCTGCTTCACGGCGTTGGAGAGGGAGCTGAAGAAGCTGCTGCCCACCGACTGCTGCGCCTGGGGCGGCGCCGGCTGCCTGCGCTCCGAGGCCGGGGAAGGCGAGGCCGGCGGCGGCGGCGGCGCCGCGGCCGAGGAGGAGGAGGACGCCGAGGGAGGCGGCGGCGGCGGCGGCGGCTGCTGGGGCTCCGGCCGCTGCAGGTCGGTCATGTAGCCATTGGGCAGGTTGGCGATGAAGCTGCTGTCCGAGAGCCTGCGCCGCAGAAAGTTCATCATCTGGCCGCCGCGGGAGGGAGGAGGAGGAGGAGGAGGGCCGGCCGGGGCCGGAGAAGCAGCAGGCTCGGCAGGGGAAAGGCTGCGCTGCGCTCTCTGCACGCGGCTCTCGGCGCCCGCCCGCCCGCCCGCCCGCCCGCCTGCCTGCCCGCCTGCCTGGGCGAAGCTCGCGCGCCGCCGCCGCCGCTTCCACGCTTGCTCGTCCCGCCCTCCCGTCTCTGGGTGGCAGCCGCCCAAGCCCGCTGCACGGCTGTGAAGGTGCACGAGCCGCTTCCCGCTTCAGTTCCCGGGACTGGCGCGGGGCGGCGCTGCGGAGCTCCCTCCCTCCCCGTTCGGAGGGAAACCCCTTCGCTCGCCCCTCCTCCGCAGCCTCCACCCGGCAGAAAGTCCCCCTGGAAAACAGCCCCCCCCGCTTGGGTTTTTTTATTCATTTATCTCGCGGGTGCCGGTTTCCTAGGGAGGCCTCCCCCGCCCCCCCACCCCCCCACCCCCCCCGCTCAGGTAAACACCCCCCCAGCTGCAAACGTCGCCCTGCAGTCAGCACAGCAACCTGCCCTCCACCTAGGGTGGCCAACTACCAGGTAATCAGTACAGGAGCGAAGAACACATATAGGTGCAAAGAATGTTTATTTGCACCTATATGTGTTTTCGCTACTGTACTGATTTCCTAATCTCCCGATACCAGTACAGTGGTGTCTATTTTCTCCCCAACTACCAGGTCATGGCAGCTCAATAAGCCGGCCTGCTGTGATGTGAGTTTAAATAAGGTAACAGCAGAGATTTGCCCAGCTTTTAAAAAACAAAGTGTAATATCAGATGTAGAGGGGTGCATGGTACACCCCTTAATACATTCCAATAGTCATATACCAACGTTCATCAATAAGTCCGCTGGAAAATACCCACAACATACAAGAATCCAAAATAAATTGATCGACTTCCCGTTTGTGATGTCTTTTGAAGTATGCCGATTAAAGGTTGATGATGATGATGATATAAATTCTCCAGAGTACAGGTAAGTCAGAAAAGACAAGTCCTTATGTAAGGCTCTCCTGGATTAGTATCCTATGGATGTGCGATCTTATGATCTGTAGCTCTCCAGCTGATAGAGATCGATTCACCTGGAGAAAATGGCTGCTTTGGCAATTGGACTCTATGGCATTGAAGTCCCTCCCCTCCTCAAACCCCACCCTCCACAGGCTCCGCCCCAAAAACCTCCCACCGGTTGCAGAAAGGGACCTGGCAACCCTATGTCCACCTCTACACGTTTTGGAGGGAGTCCTTTACCTTCCACTTCCAAAAACAAAAAAACAAAAAACCCGTTGGCTGGATGCAAACCGACCAGTCTCCTGTTACTGTGGCAAAGTCATCACCACGGCTGATTCCAATGAGACGGTACAGTCCTGTCGTGCAGTTATATCCTTTCAGACTGCAAACGGGGTTGCTTGTACTAAAGTGCCTCTCTTCACAATCATGCACCATATGGGAGGTGAGGGCGATCTGGCTGTGAGATCCGGCTGATCTGGCTGGCTAGGCGTGTGTCCCCTCCCTCCCTCACTGATCCATGTGCATCCCTCCCGAAGCTGCACGCTAGGTGGAAGAGGACGACCATCCCAGATAGAAGGAGTGTACTGTTCTTCAGTCAAGGGTATACAATAGCTGCCCCAATATGCCAATTTGCCAGGTCAGGAAGAAGGCACCTGTGAGAGAGACCTTAAAATGATTTTATGACACTTTCGTTTAGTACATTTTGGTAAAAGTTTTTCTCTGCATTGGCTTCCAAGCTGGAGTGCAGGGGATCAACACAATTATTAAATTAAATTATCCTTTCTCTTTCCTCAGTACACTCTTTTCCAAACCAGCATTGCTCTGGTCTTTTAAGCATGGATAGGAAGATGTGCATTTTCAAAGGTTCCATTCATACAGCACCAGTTTCTTGCTATCAGCCCATTGCAGCTGCCATTTTTTCCACAGGAGGGCTTTTTGAGGACTTCAAAAACCAATAATTGCTATTTTGAAGCAATAATTGCTTCAAAAAATCTACAATTGCCTCTGATTTCTTAAAGTCCTAAAAAAGAAAAAATGCTGGGAAAATGGCAGCTATTTTATTTCTTTATTTTAAAATACTTTATACTGTTTGTTAAGGGTATCCAAAACATTTTTACCTCATGTATATCCCCACCTTTCTCCTCAATAGGGACCCAAAGGGGCCTATAACCTTTCTTCTCTTCTCCACTTTATCCTCACAACATCCCTGTGAAGTAGATTAGGCTGAGAGGACTGGGCCAAGGTCACCCAGCAAGCTTCCATGGCAAACGGAGATTTTGAAACTTGGTCATCCAGATCCCAGTCTGACACTTCAACCACTACATCAAAATAAATATATATATTTTAAAAATTACATCTAATTGACAGCAAGCAGAATGAAAAACATCCAGACTAAATTTTCTACTAACAGAAGGGAAAGGGTTAATGGCCACCAATTCGCCCTTCCTGCTGTAGATTCCCAATTTCCCCCTCAAGCCGATAATAAGGGTCTCCTGTCCCCCAGGAGCAACAGTTCAGGGAGATCAGTGGGCTGCAAGGGGGGGGATTTCTGTTCCTCTGACAGAAGTGTGTTGTGTGAGTGGGCAATTTAGTCTGAATTCAACCCCCTGCAACAGAAGATAAAATACAGTTGTTTCTGGTTGAGAGTCCAGCCAAGAACCTAGTAGATAACACATAGTGTTTATGGTTAAAACTGGCATTCTTGTGTTAAAACAAATCTCTGGAAACTGAAGAACATTATGTGGTAAATTTCCATCTTCCACTATGAGTGTTATTAATATATATTTTGCCTTATACTGTTAGTATCATGTGAACATGGAAATCAGGTTTTAAAAGCCAACGTTGAAAAATTTGCTCATGACCAAATAGAATATAAATTATTACCCACAAATATTTATACAATAGAAAATATATATATATTTCTAATTTTCAGTGACTAAGCTGCACTAATGAGCCTTAACTATGTTTAGGACACTAATCTCAAATAGATAAATATACTTTGGATGGCAGACTGACTGTATTAGGCTACCATGGATTTCTGACTGATGTTCTCACAAGCCATTTTAGAAAGGTTCCTAGCCGAGAGTGCCAGAACTTTATTTTAAACTATATATGTCTCTCACCAGACCTGAGAAATTGCCAGTGCTGAGGCATAATACTGTGAGGCAAAGCTAAAGGCATCATTCGCAGCCAGATATGAACAGGAAACCAGAGAAGAAGCCCAGCTGTAGTTACCACCCAGTGTGACAGAGCTAGCCATAATGATCAAACATTTTGTCATTAAAAGCCATGATAGTAGCTTCTAAAAATGGGATATTTAAACAGAAAATGGAATATTTAAACAGAAAATTCTTCTAAAAATGGGATATTTAAACAGAAAATTGGCACAATGTGTACTTACATTTTCACAAGTTCCCCAAATCCAGCTTTTTTTTTTAAAGCTCAAGCTATTGTGATTGCAAGTGTTGTAAATTCCATGGACCAAAAATATTTCCCAAAACACATGCAATCTATTGACTATCTGATCAGAATACTAAACAGTATTTCTTCTGAAACAGTATGTCAGTGATAGTATTCAGTCGCTCAATTTGATTGTGATGCAATAGTCGCCAAAAGCTGCTCTGCGTGTAATTAAAACTGCCACAGGGTGAACTGTGAAGCAGAGAGAATGTGGTAAATATTCATGTGAAAGCATCAGGAGACTCAGTCAGGAACAACCAATCATGAATTACATATGGACGTATATATTCAATTTACCTCCAAGATGATCACTGATCAGCATCACTTCTCTAGTTAGATGTGTTGATGCTAAACCGGCACCTTAGCTGATATTTGCCATCTTGGCCAGTATGCTAAAATTTGTATCCAAACAATCCTGTTGTGTTTCATTATGTGATGACACAGAGCTCATTCTGACAACTAAACTGCTCAAAGAAGAGTACTCTTATTTTCAGGCAGCTTGATCATCTGTAGAACCCAGTCAAGTCATAAGGAAAATGTACGCCAGAACATGTAGTTAAAAGGGTTATCTATATGTGCTCATATATGACTCTTGTTAGAACTTTGAGTAGCCTTTCTGCTGAAGTGATGTGCTGATCCATCCAACAACAGTATTCAATGTGCCAAGGGACATCGACCCTGCTTAGCTTTCTGAGATTGTATGAGCTGTCTTTTGTACTATGCCTATTAAAGGTTATTGAATTGAATTGAACTTTCTGAGATCTGACAAGATCAGGCTATCCTGGGCTATCCAAGTTGGGTGCTTTGTACAGACACAATGACAATAATAGGTCCACATTGTGCCATTTCCTTTGTACAGGCACAATATGGTCCCATTATTGTTAATGAGGCCACCACGAATGAGTCAACCGGTATTTCATTCTCAAGATGTAGAGAACTATACATTGTAAGTGGAAAATAGGGGGGAAATCATGACTTCTTTATCGACAAATACTTGTTTACCAAAAAAAACCCTCAGCCCTCAAAAAACACTGACTAGAAAATGTATTGTGAAGTTAGTTATATTTATTCATTCAATTGAGTGTATTATGCTGTTCTTGCATGGCTACTTGTTCCAGAAAGTAATCTTCATTTTTACTGCATTTAACTGCATTGACTCATGTTAAACCTACTGACTAAACTTAGAACAACTCCTATGCTCAGGAATACTCAAAATGACATGTTAAACACAGTGTTTAATGTGAATATATTAGTAATTGTCTTCTGAATTGCATCTCCTTGGCAGACATTCCCGCTTTGTTTTTGTAAATCGGTATATTAATTCTGAATTCAGTTCCTGTGCAGACTTGAAATTAGAAGAGAAGACAAGAGTTGGTTTTTATACCCCACTTTTCTCTACCGAAAGGAGTCTCAAAGCAGCTCATAATCACCTTCCCTTCCCCCTCTCCCCCCAACAGGCAGCTTGTGAGGTAGGTGGGGCTGAGAGAGTTCTTGGAGAACTGTGACTAGCCCAAGGTCACCCAGCAGACTGCTCTTAACCACTACACCATGCTGACTCACAATTAGGGCACTTACTCCTTTGTATACCAAAGCTCGACTGACAACTCAGCTCAAAACACACATTTCAAATAAAGCTGGAAAAAGAAATTGAATTAAATATTTCCAGTAACATTTTCACTAAAACCACTGGAAAATACCTTCAGTCCAGCAGCCACCTCTCCTCAGCTTTAGGGCCAATGGGAGCATACATGAGTTTAGAAAGTTGACAGTTGTACTGAAGACCAGACACTTTTTTCCATGCAGAGAAAGAAGAAGAAAAAGAAGAGTTGCTTTTTATATGCTGATTTCTCTACCTTTTAAGGAGACTCAAACCAGTTTACAATCTTCTTCCCTTCCTCTCCCCACAACAAACACTTTGTGAGGTAGGTGGGGCTGAGAAAACTCTAAGAGAACGGTGACTAGCCCAAGATCACCCAGCTGGCGTCATGTGTAGGAGTTGGGGAACCAACTTGGTTCACCAGATTAGAGTCCACCGCTCATGTGGAATAGTGGGGAATCAAACCTTGTCTTCCAGATTAGAGTCCACCGCTCCTAACCACTACACCACACTGGCTCTCACGCTGGCTGTTTGCTTCCTGTGTGCAATTATTAACCAGAACATTCCTGCCTCTTTTAAGACTGCAAGCTCCGCTCCCTAATGCCAATGCGCTTATGGCACATTTGCACGGAGCAAGTGGCCACGGACACTGGCCTGGGTGTCACGCTGCCTCCTAAGGCGATTCGGCCCCCATCCTCAGAAATGGGCTGTTTGGCTCATAACCACCACACAGAACACAGATTTCTCTCATAGCACCACCTCACTCAATCCCTTTACACGCATCACCAACTATATCTCCCTCTCTCTGCAATCCAATCAACTCCGCCCCCTCGGGTACAGCTACCATCCAATCATAACACATTTCAATCATGCATCCAGGCCCCCCTCTTTCCTACTCACAGGCCTGCATTTTAAATCACAGCAATATACATATAAAACTCCAAATTAAAACCTAGAAATAAAACACACACAAAATATTTACATAGTGAAAACATCACACAGACTAATCAAATATGTGAACTTAATTTCTCAACAGTTCACCAGGAAATTAATATGCGATGATGACAATGTGTTTGTAAAGTGCCGTCAAGTCATAGCTGACTTATGGTGATCCCAACAAGGGGATTTCAAGACAAGTTAAGAAGAGGTGAGATGATGACAATAGGTATCCATAAAATATTTCTACACCGAAAGCTAGTCTTTTTTATTATTTTTATATCCTCTTTATATAGCCGGTGCTATCTAGAACTTTATAAATGAATTTCCAGTAAGGATTTCTTAGATAATTCTGGCCTAGTTCACAGATCAAGAGGTTTCTATGCAATTAAAAGGAATACTTTGCAGGATCAAACAAAAGTGAAGCATTCTGGATCTTTACCAACCACTGAAAATCTTAGGTACTGCAGGAAACGCATATTCTAATAATTTGTCAAGTAGTGTTTACTGTTATCTTGACAATTATTGTTGAAGTAGACTAACGTTTTTTCTATTTCATAATATCACTGTAGATAAAGTGTAAACGAATACACAGAGAGAAAGTGAAATAAATTCAACTTTAATGACAGGGGGTGCTGTCCATGGTTCTACACAATATGAAATAAGAAATCAGTTTCACTGATTCCCAAAGCAAGAGTGCTGAAGATGTTCTACTTAATAGGCTAAAAACAGTGGGATATTACACCCTTAGTCAAGTTTTCCCTCCTTTAAAATTAAGCAAATACTTTTGCTTAATCTTAAGATGCAGTAAGGCTGCTAACAGCACTGGTGTACCTCTCGTGCTGGCAAACTGTGACATATTTCCTTTGCCATAAACCTTTGTCCAAAGAGTAGAATGGTACCCCAAGACTTTGAATAGCAATGAAGCAAACCTTTTATTAATTTGACTTCTTCCGTGAACCTGATATCAGTGCCTGTGGGATGTTTAAAGAAAACATGTATGTAATGTTTCCACTTCCTTTGCTTTTTTCCATTTTTAAAGCAAAACCTTTTTATAAAAGATAATCTAACTCTTCTACTTGGCATGGGGTTTCTTCCACCTGATCCTAGTAGCATGGAATTAGGTTGGTAGTATATGAAAAATTATTCTAATAGCCAGAAAGTGGTATAGAATCCATAGGATGAGATCTTAACTGGTCAGTGTAACATAAAGCTGTAATCTGTCAGTTCTTCAAAGCAATGAAACTGCTCCCAGCAGGGAGCCAAGGAGAATAGCTAAATACGTGAATATCTGTCATACTGTCTTGTTTACCAGAATCTTTGTTTAACAAGGATAACATGAGGCATCAATTTACTGTCTTGGCAGTAGTGTGTGCGAAAAGGATTTAGGGGGTCTTAGTAGACCATATACTGAACATGAGTATATGTGATGTGATAGCTAAAAAGGAAAATGTGATCTTGGGCTGTATAAACAGAAGCATAGTGTCCTGATCACACAAAGTGATGGTATTGCTTTACTCTGCTCTAGTTAGACCTCACCTAGGGAATAGAGTAGGGGTCACTGGGGGTTCTGGGTTGGAGATAGTTGTGAATTTCCTGCATTGTGCAGGGGGTTGGACTAGATGACCCAGGTGGTCCCTTCCAACCTTATGATTCTATGATTCATAAATAAATATTGATCTGAAAATTGTAGAGATTATAACCTTAATTCCAAGGATTTTTTATATTGAAAAGCATATAAACATTGGATCAATAAAAGCTATGTCAAATCTATTGGTTGGGGGTAATTTACAATAGTAGCAATCCATGCATTGATTATCCAAATGTAAGCTGTCAGTGAATCAGTTCTTAGCTGCTAACATGTTGTTGGGTTTGCACATTTGAATACAGGTGTGAGAAATTACCCATCTATATACCTTGACTAATTGTCCAGAAAAACATTTACATGGGTCAAGGAAAATGCATGAGGCAGAAACAGCACCCATTTGCTGCCAGAAAAAACAACAACCAGGGCATAATTATGCTGTACTGCTATCACATAGCAAACGCAAAAATTCAAATATGCTGATGGAATAGCAGAATTACACTGTTGAACAGGAAATGCCATATTATTTATGTGTGTTAGCTGCTGTCAAGTCAATTCCAACTTTTTGTGACCCTACAAACAAATGACCTCCAATGCGTCCTATCATTAACAGCCTTGCTCAGGTCTTGCAAACTGAGGGCCTTGTCTTCCTTTGTAGAGTCAATCCACCTCTTGTTGGGTCTTCCTCTTTTCCTGCTGCCTTCAACTTTTTCCAGGGTTATTGTCTTTTTCAGTGACTCTTGTCTACTTATAATGTGAGAATAGCCTCAGTTTAGTTATCTTAGCTTCTAGGGACAGTTCAGGCTTGATTTAATCTAGAACCCACTGATTTGTCTTTTTGGGGGTCCACAGCACAGCCGTTGTCACTGGTGGGCTTAGGTGGCCACTTGCTGACCAATGAGAGCTGCCAGTGGGCCCACTCACGGTGGCAGCGTCTTGCTAGTGAAAGAGCAAGTCTGGAGGAATCAGCTGAAGGCGGGGAAGGGCTCGCCTCCTCGCCTCCTCTGCTCCTCTCTACCCCTCCCTGCCTTCCCCCACCCTCTCCCCAGCTTTCCCTCTCAGTCTGCTATTTGCACACAGCATTTGCTTCTGAGCTTGGGAGGATTTGGTGTATTTGCCGTGGGATGTACTAAAATGAAGGACAGGATTGCCTGTTGGGAACAATAGGAAAGGCTTGAAGGCCCATTGGATATAATGGGAGCCAGGAACGCCAATTGACTTGCATGGGCTCCATTGAAATAGATTACAGCACAAAAAAGTTGCAATGAAAATGCAGAATGGATTTTGGATGAAGGTCTCTGAGCCCAAATAGGCTGCTCTGGGACTGGAATGACAGCCCACAGAGTGAAATGATGGTCCCTGGGAGAAGCATGAGTGTTCTGGGAGTGAAATGACAGCACCCGGAGTATAATTGTGGCCCCTGGGAGTAGCAGAAGCATTCTGGGCCTTGAATGACAGCCCCCAAAGTGGAATGACAGCCCCTGAGATTACATTCTGAGGTAATTTTAAATTGCAGGTCTATGATGAAATCCTGAGGAAATTAATTTTTAAAATAGAATTCAAAATCTAGCCGTGACTTTTAGTCCTAATAAATTGGGAATTTTCTGTTGCTTCTGTTTAATTTTTTAAATGAACAAGCGTAGCCCATGAGATTTTGAGTACTGCTTTACTTGTGTGAGAAATTAATGTCATAGTCTTCCAGTTGCTGCAGTCTCTGACATCTCCTTTTTCAGAATTGGAATGTAGATTGACCGCTTCTATTCTGTGGGCCATTGTTTTGTTTTCCGTATTTGTTGGCATATTCTTTTGATGGACTTTGTTTCTGTGGCTCTATTGATATCCCATCTGCTACTGGTGATTTGTTTCACCCACTTGCTTTCAGGGCAGCTATCCCTTCACTTTCTGTAACTGTAAGTTCTTCAAAAATTCTTCTTGGAAGGTTTCTCTCATCCTTTCATCTCTTCCGTATAGTTCTTCAGTGTATTCCCATGTTTTCTTTGGTTTGTCCTCTTTTGTTAATATAGTCCTGTGTTGATCTTTCAGCATGTCTAACCATGCTTTAAATTTCTCCTTAATTTCTTGGATATTGTGGATCAGATCTCTTGTTCTTACTTTTTTGTTGTTATCTTCTATTTCTTTACACTGATTATTATAATAGTTCTCTTTGTCTCTATGTGCAAGTCACTGGAATGCTGCAGTTAGACCTGATTATATTTCTGTCACCTTTTACTTTTGTTTCTCGTCTGTCTTTAGCAGCATATTATAAACCTGAAGCAAACACAAAAGAAAACACATTCTGAATTAGAATCAAGGAATATGAAGCTGCATATTTTATACTACAAATATGGGCCTTGGGATAATTTATGGAACTATATTGATGATAGGAAATTTTCCAACATGGAAACATGACTTGTTTTTCTCTGCAGTCATCCAGAATCCTCTCATCACTCTCCATGTAGCGTGTTTGTACTATTTATACACTTTATGTTTTGAAATATAATTTTATGTGAAAATTATGTGGTTTCTTCATAAGAAAGATTTCATCTAAATACAGGTAATCTTTTTAATCAGTGTTTGATACCTGGAGGGCCAGGACTGACATCAGAAGTCAGCATCCTCCTGCAGCTGCCAAGGATCCAGTGCCCTAGGAGGGCTTGCCAGTAAGATCTTGGCTAACCACCACTACTGCTGTAGCACTGTGGGAGGAGCTGCCATGGACAATGGTGAAGATAGGACCCCCTTGGGGCATTGGGCCCCATTTAGATCTTGCCTTGTACCTGGAATCGTGTTGAACTACCATGATCAGTGGCAGCAGCTCATCCGCTGGCCCACAGTGCAGAGGTTGCTGCTTCTTAATATAGTTGTTCCTGCCAGTCTAGACCGTAGTAGCCTGCAGCAGTGACAGCTTCTGCTTGTTGTTCATGGCTAGGGGGATGTCAGCCAGCCAGCTATAAAAGCAGGAATAGCACCCCAGGCCTGCTCTTGTGAGGCACAGGAGAGGAGGAAAATTCACTAAACCAGTTAGCAACCAGATGACATTTCCCCTCCCTGCCCAATCTTCAGCCAGCTCTGTTGAAAGCTTCTAAAGGCACTTAGAGACACAACACTGAAATACATTCTCTTTTGTTATTTAGGACTGAAATTTTTATTTTTAGAGCTCTTTACTGAGGACAAAATAAACACATTTAGTTCTGGAAGTATGCTTACACACTCACACACTTCATCAATACCTGTCAATTCCATTGCAATGATATTGATTAGATTAGTAACCAAACCCAGTCTTGTAAATTCAGTTATTGTTTCATGTTGTTATTTTTATTAAGAAGTTTTCAAATATTCAAGTCCATATGCAATTCCCTTGTTCAGTGCAAAATGAGCATAGTGTGCATATAAGCTTATAAAAGAAGATTCAGAACTATTCTTTATGACTGCGCTGTCAAATAGCTGTAAAGATTATGCAATGTTATATTTTCTCATTTCTATGTGATGAGGAAGCATGATATAAATTTACCCTGAACCATCAAGAATGATGATGTTCAAGAGTCAGATATCTTCCAGAGCTTTTCTCATGGAAAACAACTAATTTCAGTATCAAAAAAATGCACCAAACAGGATCAGTCATATAGGATTTAAATTCAACCACACTTGTTCTCCAAGTAACTTGTTCCATAAAGTAATGGCTTCATAATAATCATTTGACAACAAAATTAGGTGAGCCCACACTGTAATTAATTATTGTTTTAATTTGCACAGAATAATCTTGGGTGTCGTGTACTGTGAAATTCAGATTAGACACAATACAGTTGCAAGTAAAAAAAACAAGAATTTGAAAGGACAGCAATAACTGAACCATAAAATTGAATTATTTGTTGATAACCAAGGTTTTGTCTTCTCATAAAAAATTACATTTACCGTTCCAGAAGATCTTGAACAGAAATGTCAAAAGAACGCTGTGCCGCTGAAGACCTAGGTTTTAACAGCTCCATCCTAAGCAAGTGCATTCAGAATTCTACTCAGGTCTATTTAATGGGACCTGTTCCCAGGAAAATGTACTTCTGATTGGACTGTACAATTCTGAGCACAAGTACAAAACAATTTCCTTTGAGCCAGCAGCACTGGAACCTGATTTTTCCCTGCATAAGAGCACCCAGTGTCTATATCAGGGTGGGACTCTAACCTCTTCACAGCATACAGAATTTAAGAACATTTGGTGGTGGTGGTGGTGTGTGTGTGGGGGGGGGGGTCCAGTGAAGGGATCAAGGTAATTTTCATTTTTGAAAATGCTGAACCACACCCCATCTCTAATTACTAACTCATTTTGTTGCTGTGAGTGAAAATACTAGTTCTACTTAATCCTCCATGTATGCTGTAATGCTTATCACCTATTTCCTAATTATTTATAGATGTCTATGTCTGACCTGGATAGCCCAGGGCTATCCTGATCTCATCAGATCTCAGAAGCTAAGCAGGGTCAGCCATAGTTAGTATTTGGATTAGTATTCCTCCAAGGAATTACCAGGGTCATTGATGTGGAGGCAGGCAATGGCAAACCACCTCTGAACGTGCCTTGAAAACTCCACTTGCCTTGAAAACTTGCCTTGAAAACTCCACCAGGGGTTGCCATAAGTCAGCTGTGACTTGATGGCAAAAAAAAAAAAATAGAATTGCAAGGGCAGCAGACAAACCTTCTTTGGAATGATGGTCTATAAGTGGGATGCCACCAAGGAAAAGGTCCTTAACTTTGAGTCTACTGACATTACTTTAGCAGATGAGGACACCTGGGAAAGTGCTTATCAGAAAGATGTTAACTATTGGATAGAACCATATGGGAAAAGGTGATCCATTAAGATTAGAAGTGTATAACTCTGTTTAGGATTGCACTGTAAGTCAATGGACTTAGAAATGTAACTCTTTTTAGGATTGGACTGTTAAATGATTTAAAGGTCACGAAAGCACCTTGCATTGGCAAATGTTCTCCCCTAAAGCATTATTGGTGGGTTTTACTCAAACATGCTGTTATTATTGAATCATTGTTGGGAAACTGTGAGTGTGCTATCATTTTCCTTGTTTCTGGGCATATGAGAAATTAATAATTGTAACACTTTATTTTGCATTTAATAATGTTAGTGTTTTCTCTACCCTTTTCAATTTTCTGAGCTTCTGATGTCATAGAGAAATAAAATATAGTGAATGTGCACATTTTATTTGAATTTTAAATATTAAAGACTTTGAGAAATGCTGCTGCCTCAAACGATTTTCTTTCCTCCATAGGTAATCTTTAACATTCTTAGAAGAACTGAGCATCTGTTAACATTGATATGGAAATAATCTGATTTTTCTGTTCAAAATTGCTTTAGGTCACAAACCCCAGCACGATCACACCAAGAATATTAATGCATGCAGTAAGTGAGACCAAGAAGAGTGGATTAAAAAACAAGGGAGCTTTCTCAAACTGTATTTTCCCTACCCTTCCTAGAAGCATGTTAATTAATTTTTAACACATGTCCTTTTCCACAGGTTTACTAAGTAATTATAAACCATTTAATTTTTCCAAGAATGTAGGTGACAGTGCAAATCAGTTCAAATAAAAAAGCATTAAAATACATGCATTTCCATATAAAAAAGTTTATTGTATTATTCAAGAAGGCAGAAAAAAAATTAGTACAGTTAAGTATGCAGTAGTCATACAACCAGCTCCAACAGTCATGAGATTAAAATATATTAAGATAAATACTTAGATTCTATTATACAATGTTTTAAAAATAACAAAAAGTTTGTGTGTGCATGTGTGTAAACACGTTAATGAAATACTTAGTATTTGTCATCCATGGGTCGTCTGAATTTTTCTCAGGAAGTATTTCATATTACATGACTGGAATCAATTCAGAAAAATCCACAAAGATGTTCAGTTCTCTCTTAAATTTTCACATTTGCCTTCATAATCTCCAAATTTTCTCAAGTTGATAAATGTTATAGCAAAGTTTGAAAAAATCATGTTGGCTAAATGTCTTCTTTCCTTCTTTATCAAAAGAATACAAAATTAAAAAACAAATAATAGGGAAAGTGTAGGAATGTCACTACAATTTCAGAGTCTTCAAATTAGAGAAATATATATATATATACTACTTGGCAAATATAGACGCTTTAAAGCTCTTGATCTCAGATTTAATTATCATAGCGCAATTCAAGAAATCATCATAGAGCTTTAATCATCATAGTGCAATTCAATAAAGATTAGAGAGACTGTGTGGGTTGGGAGGGTGGTTTCCATAGGACAGTTGGAGAATTAGCATATAGGAGTCACCCAGCTGGCTTCATGTGTAGGAGTGGGGAAATAAATCCAGAGACAAGAGGTATCTTGTAAGTCAGGGACTCCCTTAGGGGCCTTACAGCCCATTCCTGAGCTCTTGGCCGCAAAGAGCTCAGGAGGAGTGCAAGTGCCCACGCTGGTATCCAGGCCACTTGCGCCACCGCGAGAGGTAGGGACACCGGCATTGGGGTGTTCATGCTGGCCTCTCTGCGCTGCCATGGCAGCACAGCCCAGGGATACCGTCTTGGCCTCCCGCTGGCACAAAGCCCCACACTGGTGTCCTGGGGGCATTCCCAGGGCGTTCCAGGGGCAGAGCTGCCAGTAGACCGCTTCCTGGCCCCTTTCAGGCCGGGAACGCCCTCTCCAAAACAAAGTTTATTTCCCAAAATAAAAAGTGAAAAGGCTTTTTTAAGCCTTTAAATGTCCGGGAAACGACTTTGGAGGCACCACGGTGGCACCTCGGCTACACTGTCCCTGGCCACCAAAAAGCTCAGTAATGGGCTGTAAGTGTATTGCAGGGTTTCAGTGCAGTTTCTATATGTGTTAAGGCTTGTCTTGTTAGTATTTCTATGTGTAATCTTAGAATAAGCATATGATAGCCACTTCTTAATGCTGATTAATTCAGTGGAATTGCCTAATCGGTGGCAGTAGCATTTAAAGAACATTTATATCTCTGAACAACTTGCATAAGGTCTGTCTTTGGGAATGAATGATGTGTTGTGCAGTGCTCTATTGTTCCGCAAGTATAGTCGTTTTGGTTTATTTTTCAGCAATGCTAAGTTTTCCTTCTGGAAAGATCTGAAAACAAGTCAAATGAATTTAACATTCAACAGAAATTATTCAGGTTTGCAGCAGTGAAGTGGCAGGCTGCCACAGTACCACAGTACTGTGGTTCATAATACATAATATATAATACATAATACATGAAGTAATATAGAAACAAAACATCAGTTGAAATGGCCCAGGAGAAAATGAAAGAGTTACCAAAAAGGTTAATATGGCATTTGAATAAAATTAATGTGCTTCTTTTCAGCTTAGCATTTATTGACTGTAATGCATGAAGGGAAAACAGCAGCATAAAAACACTGGATTATGGGCACTGGATTACTATAAATTGAGCATTGTATGTGCAACCATTGGGTTAGATCACACAGGAAAGCATCTGTAACAGAGAGGATCTTCACCTGCCCCCAACATCCGGCTGTTTGTACTGGAAATCTTCTCTGAGGACTGCAACCAAGATGGGTAATTGCCCCAAATCTCCCCTTCTCTCATTGTCATCTTGCCACTGCAGCCCTGTGGACTGGGGTACATTTTGTTTATGAATGTCTCATAAGATCATGGGTCTGGTAATCCGTTAAGACCTCCTGTTAGTGAACATGTTGACCAGTAAAAAGATTTCTTTGGTATCCTTTGGGCACACACAAAAACATATTCCTTTGGCTCTTGAAGGAAGAAACTGCAGTGTCTACAACAGTAGAGAAAATATAGATGTTTTGTGCTACCTAAAAATGACATTACAAAATTACAGAAAGGTGTTCTTTATTTACAAAACTTTTATCCCACATTCTCAGTCCTTATACCTGTACACGGGGGGCTCGTAATCATAAAACATTCAATTTAATAAAATGACTGAAATGCTTTAATAACTTGACATCCCAAACAATAGAATTCCCAGTTAAAACCCCCAGCCTTTGGCCATAAATAAGTATACATCAACAGAAGTATAGTCTCCAGATCACGTGAAGAGATGGTATCGCTTTATTCTGCTCTGGTTAGACCTCACTTGGAGTATTGTGTTCAGTTTAGGGCACCACAATTTAAGATGTTGACAAGTTGGAACATGTCCACAGGACGGCAATGAAGATGGTGAAAGGTCTGCTGACCAAATCCTGTGAGGAAAGGTTGAAGGAGCTGGGCATCTTTAGCCTGGGGAGGACACGACTGAGAGGTGATATGCTAGCCATCTTCAAGTATTTGAAGAGCTGTCATATAGAGGATGGTGCGGAGTTGTCTTCTGTTGCCCCAGAAGCTCAGACCAGAACCAACAGAAATTAAATCAAAAGAGTTTTCAGCTAAACATAGAAAGAACTTTCTGTCAGCTAGAGTGGTTCCTTAGTGGAACAAGCTTCCTTGGGAGGTGGTGGGCTCGCCTTCTTTGGAGGTTTTTAAGCAGAGGCTAGATGGCCATCTGACAACAATGCTGATTTCAGATAATGAGAGGGAATGCAGGAAGGGTTGTGTCTGTGCTTGGCTCTTGTGGCCTTCTTACTAGGGCTGTCGATTCGGTTCATCCCGAACCGAAAAACAGCCGAATTTCCCCCCATTCGGCGGTTTTTAGTTCGGATAGAACCAAACTCAAAAAAGGCGGGAAAACGGGGAGCCAAATTTGGCGAGTTCAAAGTGTTCGGCGAATAAATTCAGCAAATCCGGGGTTCGGCACAGCAGCATAACCGTCAGTTAGTAAGCAGCATTCTCCTGCGGCCAATCGGTGGCCAAGCAGGGTCTTCTTCTGGCCAATCAGTCGCAATTGAGCACATGAGCCCAGCTGCTGCGCGGCCCGGGGAGAGAAAGAGAGAGTATCTGTTTGTGTGTGAGAGAAATCCCTGTTGGGGGGGGGGGGTGCGTGTGCACATTCGCTCCTTTCCGTGGCTGCAGGGGGCACATTTTTGGGGGTAGAGCCCCCAAACTTTCAGTGTAGCTTCAGAGGAGCCTTCTTGCAAGAATCCCCAAGTTTTGTAAATATGGGATCAGGGGCCCCTGAAATATGGGGTCCCCCCCTTTTCCCTATTGGGATGAATGGGATCAGCCGATCCTGTGTGCATCTCGAGAGCAGCAAATCCAAGGCAAAACCTCCCGTGCTTAAATGGAATTGTATTGGATTACCCAGTCCTCCCAGTCCCTCCTGATGGAACAGAAGACATCCACAGTA
This sequence comes from Euleptes europaea, assembly GCF_029931775.1. Classification (NCBI taxonomy): domain Eukaryota; kingdom Metazoa; phylum Chordata; class Lepidosauria; order Squamata; family Sphaerodactylidae; genus Euleptes; species Euleptes europaea. Next base: position 67,100,876 of record NC_079312.1, read on the forward strand.
AGACCCCTTTTGGGGCTTTAATCTATATTTTTTCCCGTATGTATGTGGGGGGGGGAAGCAGAGTCTGTGGGGGGGGCAGTTTCTGTGGGGGGTGGAAGCCAAAGGAGGCTTTCGCCCGTTCTGCCGAGGGGTGTGTGACTGCTCACCTCTGTGGGAGTGTGTGTACTGCTTTTAAAGTTTTAAAGTTTAAAGTTGAGTCTGTGCAGCGGCTAGCGAGTCTCTCTCCGCTCGGCACCCAGGCCGCGCCTCCTTCTTGGTGTTTTTCCCTGGTTTTGCCCCTAGCCTGGGGTTGAGTGCAACGGGGCGGCTTGCGTGAGATCCCCTGCGTCTTGGATTTTTTCCCCGTTTGGGGGGTGCACCATGGCGCCGTATTGGTTGGAGAGGTGGAGGTGGTGCTGGTGAGACTTGCTTGAGTTTGGTGGGGTCATTTGCATAAGGGGGAGCATCCCTCCACCATGAGAAGAAGGAGCAGGGCAGAAAATACAAACTCTGGGTTGTTGTTGTTTTTGCATGGTCTGTTTTACTGCTCGCTCAAAAATGTTTTTGCAAAATCTGAATTTCACAATACATTTGCACCGTCCAAGTCACCTGCTCCTTTTTTTCCTTTTTGCTGAGTTAATTAATAGCATGCAATACACAGCTCGCGTGTTGCTGTTGCTTTGCATTGCAATGGTTAGCACGGTAGGTTTTGCCTTGGATTTGCTGCTGTCTAGAAGCATAGGATCGGCTGATCCCATTCATCCCAATAGGGAAAAGGGGGACCCCATATTTTGGGGGCCCTGATCCCATCTTTACAAAACTTGGGGGTTCTTGCAAGAAGGATTCTCTGAAGCTACGCTGAAAGTTTGGGGGCTGTACCCCCAAAAATGCGCCCCCTGCAGCCACAGAATGGCTCAAATGTGTGCTGTAAATGGAATAAAAATGCACGTTAAGGGGGGACCCCTTTCGGGGCCCATATTTCGGGGGGGCTGATCCCATCTTTACAAAACTTGGGGGTTCTTGCAAGAAGGCTCCTCTGAAGCTACGCTGAAAGTTTGGGGGCTCTACCCCAAAAAATGCGCCCCCTGCAGCCACGGAATGGCTGGAATGTAGTTTTATGGCTTTATTCGGCTGAATTTTTTCCCGAACTCAAATCTCCCGCCGAATTTCACGGATCCGAAGCAGGGGAGTTCGGACTTTGGCATTTCCCGAATTAAAACAGGCTGAATTTTGCCGAATCTGATTTTTACCAAAAAAAAAAAATTCAACAGCCCTACTTCTTACACGCCCAGGGAAATGCCAATAGCCACTTTGGGGTCATTTTCCTCCCGTTCAGATTGGCCAGGGATCCTGGATGTTTTTTGGCTTCCTCAAGGCAGTGTGTGTGTGTGGGGGAGGTAGTTGTGAATTTCCTGCATTGTACAGGGGTTGGTTTAGAATAGATTACCCTAGAGGTCACTTCCAGCTCTATATATCTAACAACAAAATCCTAGCTAAGTAATATCTCTTGCTTTAAAATCAAGGTGAAAATTTTTTGAGGTAGGCTTTGTTATACCTTGCTTTCATTGTTTGTATGTATGTCAGTGGTTGAAGACTAGGGCATTTGAGGTGGTTTGAACAACAGGCATCTTTTAAGAGGGGAGGGATTTGGGACTTGTTATTTTATCTTTGGTTTTATATTTTAATTATTATTGTAAACTGTCTTGAACCAAGAGGAAAGGCAGAATATAAATGTTTAAATAAATAAATAAATGAAATATATTGTGAAATAAGTTGCCTCAAAAGAGCAAAAAACTACCAGACCTCTGTATATAATATCTAGTCTTGGCTTCAAAAGACATGCAATCACCTTTCCTTCCAAACCCCAAGTTCAGCCTTCACAATATTATGATTTTATTACTTGGAAAGGGTAATGGCTGGTGCACATACTTTGGCCATATATCTTTTTGCAAATGTTGTCATTTCTCCTCACAAAACAACAACACTCTAAGATTTTTTTCAAGTATTCAACAGGAATGCTTGTGAAAACAAAGGGGTTTTGAGGCAAGTTGTCGAATAAGTGTTTGTGCATGACTAATTTTAACCAAAACTCATCTATTTCTTGTCCCAAATTGTCTTGAGTGTAATTCATACCCAGACTGTAATGTATGACACGCTTTAAAAATAGCCAAAGAAAGAAGAACTATAATAATTTCTGGATTTTTGTTCATATATTAAAGATTTTTGAATTTGGACATTTCGTTTTCTTTACCATGATATTGCTCAAAATACAGAGAGTTCTTTTGGAATCACAGTGACATCATTTTGCATTGCTACATGGATTAGCTAAAGCACCTGGGGTTTAGCAATAATCTTTTTGGGGCGGGGGAAGAATAGAGTAATCAATCTGCCTAGTTCCATTGAACACAGAAAAGGACACATGCAGAAGATCGTCAGTTGAAAAACTGAATAGCTAAACAGAATTGCACATGATTAACTTTGAGGATACTTTGTTATATCATTGTAAGGAAAAATGAAGGTTTAAAATGGCATAATGATGAACTGATTAACAGATGGCCATGAGTATATCTGTATTCATAAAAATAGATCATCACAATCATTACTCATGGTACACTTGTTCCAGTGAATATTGTAAATTATTAACTACAGATTTTATTAACCCTCGCGCTTCATTGGAGACACCTAGGCATATAGTAGATATTTCTGCAATCCCAAGGAACCCCCAGGTTACAGAAAACTCTTTAAAAGGGGGGAACACAAAGCTTAAAAGTGCCAAGTTCTTGTGAGACTATCTTGAGAGATAGCAACATCCATTTTGGATTGCCTGGGCAACCTAAAATGGCTACTGAGATTTTACAAGGACTTGTGAGTTTTTTATCACCATTTAACTAAATGCTGTAAATTGGAGAGGAGAAGAAATGGGCAGGCATGACAAACCAGAAGATTGGGTGGTAAGAGTGAGTAGATGAGAGTGGAGGAAAGGAGGGCAAATGCAGCAAAACAAAAGGATATGGGAAAGAGGGGGAAGAAAATTCCCCTCCACCATGACCCCTCCTTGGTCCCCATGCGTGGTGCTATAAACAAAAAAAGTAATATTTAAATGATGGCATTGCTTAAGCCATAGAGATACATTTCTCAAACATTAGTTGGGTCCATGAAGTCATCATTTTCAATAATGCCTATAATATAGGAGTAACTAAATTACTTATAAATCATTGTCAAATACTGCTGCTGTGGCTTGGCACAGTTAATTATCCATCATTTACTCATAATAAACCATTATTGACTGCTGAGATTAGTCATTTAAGAAAGATAAGAAAACATTCAGAGAGTCCTTCCCACAAGCATATTGTACCACTGTTGGACACATCAGTTGAGACGAGAAAAAACTGTGGTCTCTTCATGCTTTCCATCATTCCTGGCTTCTGCTCCAGCTGCCATCTGTAGTCCCTGAGGGCAGAGGAAGAAGAGGCTATGGCTAGGCACCCTTCCTGCAGTGAGACCTTATCAAGAACTCCCTGCTCAAGCACATTTTTATTATATTTTCATTGGTTTTGTATTGATTTTTAACTTCCGTAAGCCACGGTGGGAAACACTTTTATGATGAAATGCAGTAAACATTCAAGTAAATAACTACTCCAGCGAAGTCAGTCCTTCTTATGTTCTTCCAAGTTTCATTCTAGCATGCTTATATGAAAGATAATAGTACATCACGATATCAATACAAGCCCAGTCACCTAGATTTGCAAGTGTTTGCGCTGTAGTTGTGGTACTTGAAAGGGAATTTGAACAAATAGGATTCAGAAGTTTCAGGTTTGCTCCTTCTTTGCAATTGGTAATGTACAAAGCTGCAATGGCTAAGAAAACTGTCTAACAATGACGGCTATACTTCTTGTTCTCAGAAATAATAAAGCTAGTACTTAATGTTTATGTAGCACTTCATATACATTATTTCAGTAATCCTTACAACAGTAAGCAATAATCCTGCAGTGGTGGTGGACCAATCTGGATGGTTCTCCCTCAGAGAATACTGGATCCTGTTGCTTCCCAGACAACTCTGGAGGGTTTTGAGAGCCTTCCCTGTGACTCTGTGGAAGCTCTTGTAGCTGCATGGAATGATGGGCTGAATGGGGCCATAAACAGAGTTGTTCCTTGGTGTCCTCTTCCCAGCTCCTTGGTTTACCTGGGAGCTGGATGATACGAAGCAGACTAGGCCCCTGGATGTGACATGATAACCACAGAGATGATTAAATCAAATGCAGACTGGTGGGCCCAAATGCTTGCAGGCCTCTTTACTCATATAAACCAATCTGCTCACATCCCTTCCGACTGGGGACTTTCAATTATTGTGCCAATATATAAAAAAGGAGAAAAATCAGACCCTGCTAACTATCGCCCAATCAGCTTTCTTAGCACCATCAGTAAACTTTATGCAAGATATTTATACTGGAAGCTTATCGACTGGATTGATAGAGAAAACATACTGCTGGAAGAACAAACAGGCTTCAGAGCTGGATGATCCACTATAGACCAGTGCCTAGTACTCCATCACCTCGCAGAGAAATATAGCTCCAAACCAAATGGAGCACTATACAGTCTTTGTGGATTTTAAATCAGCATTTGACAGTACATCAAGGTCCAGGCTATGATCAAAATTTGAGAACTCCTCAATAGACCCAAGATTATACCTGCTCATCCGCACACTGCACAAAAGGAATTATCTAAAAGTAAGATATACTTCCCAAGGCCATCTTTCACACAGGATCCAACTTGGAAAAGGAGTCAAGCAGGGCTGTATCTTGGCCCCTTTACTTTTTAACTTCTATATTAACACCCTGGTGCAACAATTAAGGAACCCAAGCTACCATTCACCAAAGCTGGGTAATAGAATGATTCCTGCCCTATTGTATGCGGATGATACAGTCATCTTGTCCTACTCACAAGTGGGCCTCAGAAGAGCCCTCTTCGCCTTCACCTTATACTGTCAAGAAGAAAAACTCTCCATAAATTACCAAAAAACAAAAGTCCTTGTCTTCACTAAAAAACACCGAACTCACAAATGGCAAATCGAAGACCACAACATCGAACAAACCAAATCTTTCAAATACCTTGCCTTTCAGTCAACCAGACTCTGGAGAGCACAAGTGACTAATGTAACAGACGCTGCCTATAAATCATCCTCTACAATACTAAAATTTCATTTCACTAAAGGAGCCTCCTACACTCCAGCAGCACTTAAAGCCTTTCAAGGAAAGGTCGTTCCCCAGCTTCTATATGGGTCACAGCTCTGCATTTACAAAGATATTCGCCCACTGGAAATGATCCAATCAAAGTTTCTGAGGAAAATACTTGGAGTTCCAAGATGTTTTCCAAACGCCCTCCTCCGAATAGAAACTGGAGTGATCTCTTTGGAGTCCAATATGTGGATCCAAGCACTTAACTATTGGCTAAAACTCATATTCAACCCTATTGGTCTAACCCCTCTGATTCTAGCTGATAATCACTGCTCAACTTGGCAAAGTGCAATAGAGAAGATGCTCCAGAAACATGGCCTCTCTTCTCAAGCCATATTGGCATTGGGACACCAAAAAGGCAAGGAAACAATCAAACAGAGACTCTTAGACCATGCCCTTCAATCAGATAGGGCTCAGATTCATAAATATTCAACCATCTTGCAATACATCAAACCTTTCCACCCTGCTGACTACCTCAGATTCCTGGAAGTATCCAAATATCGAAGGGCCTTTATTCTTGCGCGTTTCAATGCCTTACCTTCAGCTCTCCTGGAAGGCAGGTATCTCTGTACTCCCTTTCACCAACGACTATGCCCATGCAAAACAGAGAAAGTGGAAACAATAGAACACGTTCTGCTGCAATGTCCCATCTACAACGACATAAGATCGCAGTACATTCTCCGCATATTGTCATCCTTTCCTGGGAGATCGGAAGAAGCTAAAGTTTCCCTTCTCTTAGCAGACTCCTCTCAGGAGATAACCATTCAAGTAGCCAAATTCTGCCTCCGGTCTAGTGGGATTCGTAAACGGCTAATTGAAAAACCTTCCCCATAGAAGATCTTTCCTCCTCCTCGGACTTCCGGTGGTGACGCTGGGGTGAGTGCCACGTTCTCCCAGGGGCTCCTGGGGGGAATCCAAATTTGTGTTTCATTTGGGGTGATACAAGACACCCCAATCCAACTCTTGCAAGTGAGTTGGGATGCAGGAACTCCCTGCAGCCCTCTATGCGGTTTGACCTCCTAAATACTCCGAGGGAGCTTTTTTAAGTCCCCCCGGAGATTTAGACGCCGGTCCCGCGGGCACCAAGGGAATAAAATCGCCAGAACACAACTTTGGCACAAGGCTCTACCCTCCTCCACCTTATAACCGACATAAGGACTATAATCAAGATAAGAACCTCACCTCCAGACGCCCAAGTGAGTACACAAGAATCCTTCGTTTTTTACTGGCGGTACTGAATACCCGGGGGGTAGATGAAGATATTCCCGGTAACCTTGCTCCTCCCTTAATAGAACTGGATAAATCTGCTTTATAAGATCCATCAGATAAAGCGGCAGGAGCCTTATCAAATCGATCGGCTTAAACCAAAACAGCAAGCTTGAAAGACAGACTTAAGACTCTACCAATACAATACGCTCCTCAAAGGAAGGGGAGGGAGATAATCTTGCGATTTTTCCGGTGCAAAAAGAGTCCTCCAGCCACGTTGTATAACAAGGGATATCTTAGACCGGAAGACGCTTTGAACTATCTATCTTCCCTCTCTACTGCTCGGCCAGCACTTAAACAGGAAGCGAGTCGTAGGACCGGAAACATGTCTTACTCGTGTAACACTAATAAAATTCCTGAAGGAAACAACCATCGAGAAAAGGCGGTAGAAGGTCCACGGCGAAGGAACTTCCGGATTACTTTCTGATTGTGCCCACCTAGAGCGTCCGGCAAAACTCGCTGGTACTTTTAGATTTTATAAGCTATTTTAAAGCGAAAAATTGACTTTTTTAACCCGAAACAATTGTTAAGCTGATCACTAAAACATTCTTTATTAACTATATGTTAGAGGGCCCTGCTGGCTGACAATCAACTACCAGCCCAATTCAAATGTAAATGTCTGGAAATCGCCCTCATTCTGGCTCATTACACAGCCCTGCCTTTACAAAATTAAAAGAAACAGCACAGAACCTAATAATGGAAAAAAAAGTACAGGACATGTTAGCCAAACAATCTGAGGCAACAGCTAAACAATTCGAACAGATGACAACACAGATGGCCCAACTGACTTCAATGATGACTACCCTTGGCCAATCATCACAAGCTATTAATCAGAAGTTGGATGTAGTTACAGAAGATATAAAGGATGTCAAGGTTCAAATGAAGACTATGAAGACAGATATGCAAGCAATGGATTCATCAATTAAAAAAGTAATGGAAGAACACAAGGATACAAAAAAGAAGATTGAAGGCCAAGAAAAGCAGATAGAAGCAATACAAACTAATCAGAATGCAGCCAAGGGTCAAATAGCCATGATGGAGATGAAAGTTAGAGAAGCCAATCTTCGTTTGCGCAACTTACCCGAGGAGATGGGAGAGAACAAAGAGACCCTGCTCACAAACCTAGCTTATCTTTTCAGATGGAGGAAGAAGTATTAGACCAAGCCATAAATAGAGCCTACAGGATAACTTTACCTTCAAGAATGAAAAGATCAAAGCCAAGAGATCTCATGATAATTTTTTATGATACAAGAATTAAAGACAGGATTATGAAGATCCATTATGATAATCTGATTTCAGTAGGAGGGACCCCTTTGATACTTTTGAAGGATATACCACGACATTTACTTTCTCAGAGATCTAATTACCAAGAATTTGTGACTGTTTTGAAAGCCAATAATATCAAATATCGCTGGATAATGCCACAAGGCTTGGCCTTTACTTATAAAGAAATTAAGATGACAATCACATCATTAGCGGATGTGGGGAAATTTTTGAGAAGATATAAGAGAGAGTTACAGGGTCTAACCATGGAACAAAAAGAAGAGGAAGAAGAAGATGCTGAAGAGGAAGTACAGGGTGCAGAAGGAGGTGCTGAATCATAGACTTAATACTTTGCTTTCAATAACAACACCAATATGGCAAAAGTAATTTCATGGAATGTAAATGGACTGAATGAAAAAATCAAACGGGCTAAAAATTTTAAATACCTACAGAAGTACAAATACTCCTTAATTTGCTTACAAGAAACTCATATAGCAACAAAAGATAGAAAATATTTAGAAAAGCAAATGCTTGGACAAGCGTTTGTTACCTCTGCTAAGACAAAAACAAAAGGAGTTGTGATATATGCTCATTCTAGCCTGAGTCCTGAATTACTGTATAAAGATGATGACGGAAGAATTGTAATTATTAAAACAAAAATATTGGGGCAAAGGACAATTGTGGTAGGCATATATGAACCTAACGAAGGGAAAGCCAAATTTTATGGACAGTTGTATGAAGTGCTTTCCCAATATGTTAATGATCAGATCCTCTTGATGGGAGATTTTAATGGTGTCACCCTACCTACTGTGGATAAGAAATCAAAAGCAAAAGACGACAATGAGGGATGTTTACCTAGAACTTTTTTCTCCATGGTTTCAGAATTGGAAATACAAGACATTTGGAGAACAATGAACACTACAGCTAAAGAATTTACCTTTTATTCAGCAAGACATGACTCACACTCCAGAATTGACATGATTTGGGCTAGCAAATCTATTTTTACACAATTACGTAAAATTCAAATTATACCAAGAACTTTTTCTGATCATAATCCGGTTACATTTGAATGGAACAATAAACAGGCATTTAGATGGAGATTGAATGATAAACTTTTAAAAGACAATAAAACTCAGAAAAAAATACAGGATTTAATTAAAGACTTTTTTGAAATTAATTTGAATGGAGAAACATCTTTAAATACAGTATGGGATGCATTTAAGGCAGTCCTCAGAGGATTTATGATACAGAAACATACGGCATGGAAGAAAACTCAATTACAACTTACTAACAAAATTCTTTGGGATCTACAAAATTTGGAACAACAATTAGTTATGGCAGTACAAAAGGTTGATAAAGAAGAAATATTAACGAAGATTTCTGTATGTAAGCACCAGTTGAATTTTGTAGTGATGGAGGAAATGAATAAAAATTTGAAATTTGCCAAACAGAAATATTTTGAACATGCAAATAAACCTGGCAAATATTTAGCTTCCCAGCTGAAAGACTCCTTCCAAAAGAGGATTATAACAAAACTTCAGTCTGTGAAAGGACCAGTATACACAACCACGGAAATACAAAAAGAATTTGTTTCATATTATACCAAACTGTATCAGAAAGATAATATTTCACAAAATAAAATGGATAAATTTTTAAATTCAGTACAAATGAATACACTTTCAAGTTCCCAACAAGAATTAATTGATGCCCCAATTACTAAGGAGGAACTACAAGAAGCAATAATGAAACAAAAAATAGACAAGACACCCGGACCAGATGGAATTACTGCTTTATTTTATAGAACATTTAAAGACAATTTGGTGGAATTTTTCCTATCACTTTGTAATACAATTTTGGATAAGGGAATATCCCCAGAGACATGGTCCCATGCCTATATATCATTGATACACAAGGAAGGAAGAGACCAGGAAAAAACTTCAAACTATAGGCCCATCTCATTGTTAAATGTGGATTACAAAATTTATGCTTCAGTTTTGTCAAATAGATTAAAACAATTCATTAAAGACTTAATACATGAAGACCAAGCGGGTTTTGTCCCAGGACGACAGATTAAAGATAACATTAGGATCCTGTTGGATTCTTTGGAATATTACGACCAGAATATTCAGCAAAAGGCAGCATTCATATTTTTGGATGCAGAGAAAGCTTTTGATATGGTCTCCTGGGACTTTATGAAAAAGATTTTGGATAAATTGAATTTTGGAGACCGTTTCATGAGAGGCATATCAGCTATATATACATCCCAACAGGCAAAAATTTTAGTAAATGAATCAATGTCAAACAATTGTTCGATACAGAAAGGGACTAGACAGGGATGTCCCTTATCTCCGCTATTATTTATCTTAGTGTTGGAATCATTATGTTGTAAGATAAGAGCATCAGGGGACGTCCGCGGATTAAGGATAAAAAAACATGAATTTAAACTGAGAGCTTTCGCGGACGACCTCTTGTTAATTTTGGAAAACCCGACACAATCAATGGTGAAACTGACGGAGATTCTGGACAACTTTGGAAAGGTTTCAGGGTTCAAAGTATATCAAGAGAAAACAAAAATGATATTTAAGAATTTGACTGAATTGGAACAAAAGGAATTTATAGCCCATACAGGATGGGAGAAATCTACTAAAGTTAAATACTTGGGAATCTGGATCTCGGCAAAAAATAAAGAATTGATAACTAATAATTATCTTAAGTTATGGGAGAAAATAAAATTGATATGATTATTTGGTCTAATAAAAAATTCTCACTTTTGGGACGAATATCTACAGTTCAAATGAATATTTTACCGAGGATACTCTTCTTATTTCAAAATCTACCTATTATTTCACATGTTAAATATTTTGATACATGGAAGAAAGATATATTAAATTTCATCTGGCAAGGGAAGAAACTAAGGATTGCGTATAAATATTTGGTGGACTCTAAAGTTAGAGGAGGTTTAGCGTTACCAAACTTTCAACTCTATGCTGAAGTGGCCACTTTAGTATGGCTAAAAGACTGGATTAATTTATCAAATACACGACTGTTAGATCTCAAAGGCTTTGATAATTTAAGTGAATGGCACGGCTATTTGTGGTATGATAAAACTAAGACTCAAGCATCATTTCGTAACCATATAATCAAGTCCTCCCTAATTCGTATTTGGATGAGATATAAACATATTTTTGAACCAATAATACCGATGTGGATATCGCCTCAAGAAATGTTGACATTGCGCCCACTTAGACCTGATAATTTTGTTACCTATCAAGAATTACTTGAATGGGATGGGGAAAAATGCTCACTAAAAGACTATCAGTTACTAAAAGATGACCTACAATGGCTCCAATATTATCAAATCAAGTCAGTTTTTTTTACAGGATATGAAAACAGGATTTTCTAAAGAAAAGTCAGTCTTTCATAAACTATTATTGGATAACAATACTCAACTGATATATAAAATGTACAATCTTTTATTGGTAATTTATTGTGAGCAGGAAATAATTAAACCAACAATGATTAATTGGGCGCAAACTGTGGGACATGATATTACTTTAGACAGATGGGAAAGATTATGGTCAAAAGACTTGAAAGGAATTAATGCACAATCAATAAGAGAAAATATTTACAAAATGATTTACAGAAGGTATTTAACACCAAAGAAGATAGCAAAGATTTACAAGGTGACATCCCCTAAATGTTGGAAATGTAATAAAGAAATTGGTTCTTTTTACCATATGTAAATATCACAAGTGGACTTGTGATAAGGCGAAAGATTTTTGGGATATGATTTACAATGAAATAAGACTGATTGTACAAAAAAATATCCCTAAAACACCGGAAATGATGCTACTAAGTATGATTCCTGTTGATATAGTAACACAAAGGACATTTTTAATATATGCTACAACAGCTGCAAGACTGCTTTATGCAGCCAAATGGAAAGGGGCAGACATTCCAGGAAAAAAGGACTGGATTATTAAAATGTTAGAACTGGTGGAGATGGCGAAATTAACAGCTACTTTGAATCAGAAAGATAATGAACAATTCATGGGAGAATGGGAGGCTTGGATGAATTATTGTGAATATGAATTAGGTCTGGGAAAAATGAAAGGTTACACTTTACTCTGATCCAGAATGTGATATTGTAAAAGAAATGAAAATTTTGATATGAGAATATTATTAGGATCAGAAAATATTAACGATGGAAGTAAATACTTTATTAAGAGGTAGATGGAGGTGATAGGGAAGTCAAGAAATTTTTTGTAGTAACTTATAAATAAGACAACATTAACCATGATTGTGAATTTGTAAGCATTTTTAAATTGTTGTTAAAATAAGGGAAAATCATATTATAAAAAGAGAAAACCAATAAAATTTGTAAAAAAAAAAGATCTTTCCTCCTCCTCTTCAAATCATCCATCCCTCGTCAACTTTTATTATTTTATTTTATTATTTTAAACCCAACTTTGATTTTATTCAGAGCTGAAATTGTATCGAAATAAAACTTGATTGATTGATGAAGCAGACTAGAAGACAACTAGAGTGACAGTGGCAGAAGACTTGGGATGAATCATCCAGAGCACATCATCATACAGCCCATTTGTAGGCCTATGAGGTGGTGGTGATGTCAGCAAAGAAGACCACCATTGTGTCAGCAGAATCTCATCTAGCTCAATTGTTTAAGGTGGTTTCTGACTTGATAGCACCTAAGTCTGACCCTGCCAGTCATGAAAATTTGTCCTCCAGCTGTGATGTTTTTACAAGGTTCTTTGCTGACAAAATCTCTCTCCATTCCAACTTGGTAGCTAAGTGGAGTGCAGATCTGGCACCTGTGCTGTCAGAAGTGTGTTCTTTTGTTATGGATAGTTTCAGGTTGATGGGAGTATGGCAGCCACGATGTGGGCTCTGGACCCATGCCCATCATGGCTTTTTAAATCTTGCTGGGAAAAGGTATTGGAACCATTATTGAAAAGCATCACTAATCAACTCCCTGATTAAGGGGGCTCTCCCTAGGCCTTTGAAGGAGGCAGTTTTACACCTCTGCTCAAAAAATCCTTTATTGGCTAGGAATGAGATGGCCAGTTACAGGCCAGTCTCCAATTTACTTTTTCTAGGGAAGGTGGTGGCATGTGGTGGCAGACCAGATCCAGGATTTCCTGAATGTCACATCTGCCCTTGGCCTATTTCAATATGGTTTCAGGCCTGGGTTTGGTACCAAGATGGCTCTAGTTGCACTGATGAACAATCTTCCCTGTTGATACTGTTGAACCTCTCAGCGGCCTTTGATACAGCTGACCATTCTTATCTTTTGGCTTGAATATGGAGCTGATATTAAAGGTATGGGGATGGAAGGCAGCATGTATAGCTCAGTCAGATCAGATCTTGGAAGCTAAGCAGGGTCAGTACCAGGAAGGGAGACCACGAAGAAAGAATCTGCAGAGGAAGGCAATGGCAAACCACCTCTGCTTCTTACTTGCCTTGAAAGTCCCTTGCTGGACTGAAACTTGATGGCATTATACACACACACACACATTAAGGGTGTAGCCCATCAATGGGTTTACTCTTTTTTGTCTAACTGGACACAGAGAGTCTCCACCAGAGGTGCAGAAGCAACCGGGTGGAATTTATCTTGTTGTTCTGGCCACACTGATCCGTGCTTCTGTAACCTCACTGTTGGATTACTGAAACATGCTCTACATGGGGCTGCCCTTGAAGGCAACTCAGGAACTCCAATTGGTCCAGAATGTGGCAGCCCAGCTGTCGTCAGGGAGTACCCACTTGGAACATATGTTGCCCATTTTGAAACAGCTTTACTGGCTACCAGTCTGTTTCTGAGTTGTTTAAAGCCCTTCATAACCTTGGACCCACATACTGAAGGACCATATCCTTCCATATGTCCCTGTGCACCAACTACATAACCATGCAGCCATCTGTTGGCTATCCCACCATTTACAGTGGTCCAATTGGGCTTCAACCAGAACCTTTTCCATCACGGCTCCGGCTCTGTGGAATGGACTTCCCGAAGAGGTGAGGGGGGGGCCCTCCTTGGAGATTTTGAGGAGGTGATGTTTGCCAGGGTTTCTGAGGGTGTTTAACAGACAGGCAGCTTTTAACGGGGAAGAGATTTAATAGATATTTTAATTACACACACAGAGTAATTAAAATATCTATTAAATAGCTATTAAATCTCTTCCCCGTTAAAAGTTATATATATATAAGCTGGTTTTAATATTTTTTATTGTTCGCTGTCTTGGAGGCCCTAAATTGGGTGGAAAGGTTGCATAAAAATAAAATGCTTATTCTGTGATTCATATTCTCTGCTACCAAAAAAGCAACAACTATCTATAAGAATCTGAAGAACTGACACGGTTCATAAAGGTGTCATCAAACTTCAGTTTGAAGAATGATGGTCATACGCAGGTCATGTAATCAATGTGACTTCATTACCAGAACTAACTTAAATCCCATTGATTCCGCAGGATTTAGGTGTGACTGACTTTCTCTGGACTCATGGAGTGTAACTGTGAAAGCTACACAACTTTGTTCTAAATAAAGTGATAGTCTGACACTCCAATTTTAGCTCACTAGCAACACCTAGCCTGCTGTTATAATAATGAATATCAAATGATGGTTAATCATAGTAATAGCATTCTAGTCCTTAACACACATGTACACATGCACGCACACATGCAAAATGATTTTCACATCGTTTGGCAACACTATATTGAAATAATGTAGAAAAGCCAGTGTGAGAGGGCTTTTACCATATTGCAAATTAATATGAGATAATCCAAGTCAAAAGGATTTCAGTGTCACTCAGGGACACAGCACAAAAAGATACACCCACTTCTTGTGGCCATCGTATCCAAGTTCCAAGCCATTCGTCAGTCACCATAGAAAGATTTCCTCCATAGCGCTAGATATCATTGGGTAGGGTTGCATAGTATGGTTGACCAGGCAAAGGCAGAAGGCCAGTGTGGAACAGACAACACAGATCAGTTCCCCTGGAGCAAATGGCTGCCTTGGAGGTTGGGCTGTATGGCATTATAAGCTGCCAAGGTCCTGCCCTTCCCCAAACCCCTCCTTCCTCAGACTCCATTATCCAAATCTCCAGGAATTTGCCAACCCAGAGCTGGCCACCCTAGCTAAAGCTGTTGCATTTTTCTTAATTATTATCATCCCATCCTTCAAAATGCTCAGGATGGCTTACATGGTCTTTCTTCCCATTTTAGCTCTGTAAAATATTTTAGTTTGAGAGAGACAGAGTTGGCCCAAGGTCACCCAGTGAAGTTAGCAGCTTCCAGGCAGAGTAGAAATTGAACCCAGGCCTCCTTGGTCTTTTTCCAACACTGTAACCACTACATGATGCTGTCTCTCACACTGGGTTTGAGTTCAAGACACCCCATCACCATGATCTGAAATTATAACTTTTTAGGGTTAAATTTGTTGGAAAAGAAAGAAAATGTTTTCATAGTAGCACCACAGCTATGGAGTTCTTTTCTTACTTACAGTACTAGGCATTATTATTTCTGGCACTCAGATAATTAAAAAAATAACAAGATTATTCTTAATTATTATCATCCCATCCTTCCTCCAAAGTGCTCAGCTTTCTAGTTAGCACCTGGTCTATATTACTCTTCCTGTTTTGCTGCATTATTGTTTTTTTAAATTGTTTTAAATATTAGAAACCATCTTGAAAATTCAGGTAGAAAGTCAAGAGTCTTATTCAAGCAGATAAGCTCTCAGAGCATTATGTCAAACAAGACAAATCCTTCTGCACTTATTTTTGGTTTAAAAACACATAGGAGAGAGACTGAAGCTTCTTGAAACAGCTTATTGAAATTTGTTGACAAAGTATACATCATGGATGTTGACAGTGTGTGAAGAAAGCTAATCTCTTGCTGAGGATTTTGTTATATAGCCATAGCAACTAGAAGTCACATTCTGGAAAACAGGCAAGTGAATTTATAATGAGATGTCTACCAAAGTGACATGTAATTCATTGATTATATATGTTAGCGGGTATATAAGATAACTGGAGCCCTCAGACATCATATATCTTTGAAAGGTAGCACTTTGAAAGGTATCCCCCCCAAAAAAAACAACCAAAAGGGTTACTGTGCATTGATAACAGGAGAGTGGTGAGGTTTATCTTACATTTATGTATATTGGGCACATCTATACAACATTTTCTAGGGCGCAACTCTTGTCCAATTTAGGCCTCTCTCTTGCCTGTGTTGAAGCTGGTAATATATCTTTAAAAGCACACTTCCTTATTAGCATTGGTTTAGCCTATGTTTTGACTCTACTGTCTTCTTTCCTGTCACAGAACCATCTCTTTGCTGAATCTTTCAATGTTTCATTCGCACTTCTTACTTTTTTCCCTTTGGCAACCCCTTTCTGAACGTTATAAATAGTGCATTGCTTGTATGAGGCAACTGTTTCTGAAGTATTCTTCACTGTTGCACTGGGTTTTTTAAAAAATGCAGTTAAATAAATAAACATGAATATCACAGATGTTTTGCTGAGTTAGGAGACCATCTAGAATAATAAGTCTAAAATGTTATGTCCCTGACTGCTATCATTGGGTATATATAAAACCTGACACCACTAAAATAAAATACTTGGCAGAAACTATGCAGGAAGAGAAAAGTGACATCATTAGGTTCTGTCTACATAGGAATTGGATTTTCTTTACAGGTCATGATATAATGGGGAGGGGGAGCCAGGGTACATTTCCCCATTATCTGTGATTTCCCTCCTGAAGTAGTATTGGAATAAATTCAGAAGGGTTATGATACTTGCAAAATTGATATTTGGTATTTTGAGTTATTATTAATGTAGTAATTTAATGCCACCTTTCAATCCAACATAGGGCCCCGTGGAGAAATACATTTTTCATTGAAGGTTTGGACTGAGCAAAACCTTCACCTTGAGTTTTAAAAAGTTTTCCTCCCCCATGGCATGGGGAGGGGGTCAATTGCTTGCCACCCTCACCAGCCGAAACTTTAGAAATGCAAATGTTAGGCCTAGCTGGATACACTGAAATGGTCAAGAAACTGTGGTTACTCAGTGAAACTAGGTAAATTCCCATCAGACAATATTCCAGCTATATTGCTACAGATACAGCAGGAGTTTCCTTTGAGGCTCAACTGTGAATAGGGAGAAGTCATAAAAAGAGCTACCAACTATTCTTTCAGGAACAGGAGGGCGTGGAAGAGAACTGCAGTGGAGAATTAACTTTTCCAGAACTGATCTGATCTTTCATCCATTTTTTTACCTGCCAGATGGTAAAGGTTGGATCTTATGGTCTATTTGTGCATCACATTTTTTTGGTGCTAAGTCATAAGAGAATTGACTTTCCTTTTTTTATATAAATATTTTTATTGGTTTTTAATAATAAATGGGATACAGAAGGAAAGAAGGGCAAGGGAATTAAAAAAAGAAAGGGAAAGATAGATAGCCAGATAGCCAGATAGCCAGATAGACAGATATTATACAACATTAGTATATCTAATACCGCCCCCTTATAGGGTGTCATAATACATTAACTTATTAATAGGTTGTGTTCGATCTCAGTTATGAATCTGCTGAGTCTTGTAAGGTTTTGTTGTCATTTTTTGGTTTTAATATACTCGTAGAAGGATTTCCATTTGTCTTTATTTTGTTTTTGAGTTTCTTTCTGTAGTGTTTCAGTTAATTGTGCCATTGCGATGTATTCGTTTGCTTTGTCAATCTAGGTCTCGATTTGTAGTATTCTATTTGTTTTCCATAGCGATGTTAGAACTATCCTTGCAGCTGTAACTAAATATTTTAACATAAATTGTTGGTCCTTGCCGATGCTGTCTGGGGTTTTATTCAGTAGCTATAGTTTAGGATCGTATATAATCTTATAGCCGAGAATGCCTTCTATGTTCTTATGTATTTTCTTCCAGAATTTCTGGACTGATTTACATGTCCACCAGCAATGATAAAAAGTGCCCCTGGCTTTACAACATTTCCAACATAGGCCAGATGTCAAACTATTCATATTTTGAATATCACTCGGCGTCAGGTACCATCTATGTAACATTTTCAACCAGTTTTCATGAATCCCTTGGCATAAAGTGAACTTGAGATTTCTGCGAAATAGCTGTTCCCATTCATCGATTGTTACAATTTCATTCAGATTTTCCATCCATTTAATTTGGCATGACTTCACTTGCTCGTCTTCTGTGTCATATGTCAACAAGAGCTTATAGATTTTACCTAGTAGATGTTGAGAAGCTTTACTTATTATCTGCTCAAATTCTGTTTTTGGCTTCAATGCTCCCCTAGTTATGCAGTCTTCCTTGAATCTTGAAATTAGTTGGTGATAAGTTAGCCATGGCATCTGCTGATAGTCATCTTGTACCTCCAACAACATTTTAATTGTACCATCTGTTTTCACCAGCTTTTGATATTGTATTGTCCCATATTTTTTTCTGTCCATTATCGTACCGAATGCATTAAAGGGTGCTATCAACAATGATCCGTTAGAACTTAATCTTGGTTTAAGTTTCTGCCAAGTAGTCACCATGTTTTCTACAGTTGGATGACCCTTAATTTCTTCTAGGTTTTTCTTCCAGTTTTTCCCCCATAGCAGATAGCGTGCTCCACATTGCAGTCCTGCAAATTCCAGTTTAGTACTTCTTTCATTAATCTGCATGATCCAGTCTTTGATCCATACCAATGTTGCTGCTCGGTGATACATAACTAAGTTTGGAAGTGCCATTCCCCCTCTTTTCTTTTCGTCCGTCATGATTTTAAATTTTATCCGGGGGCATTTCTTGTCCCAAACAAATCTATTGATTTTTAGTTGCCAGGATGTTAGTATTTTGTCCGCAATTTTGATGGGTATCGTCTGGAATAAAAAGTTTAATCTTGGGAGGATATTCATTTTAACTATAGCTATTCTACCTAGCCAGGAAGTTTTTAATCTGGTCCAAGTTTGAAGATCAACTTCAATCTTATTCCATACCGTTTGATAGTTATGCGTAAACAGATCTTGATTATCTTTTGGAAATGTTATCCCTAGATACTTTATTGGTTTAGTTGATATTGTGCACCCTGAGAGAGCAATTATATTTACTTCCTCTTCTTTGGTTGTATGTTCCAGAAAGATTTTTGTTTTAACTTTATTCAGTTTATAACCTGTCAGCTCTCCGTATTTTTGAATATCATTCATAAGCTCTTTAATACTTATTTCTGGTCGCGCAATTGTAAACAGAACGTCGTCTGTGTATGCCTTTATTTTGAATTCTTCTCCTTGTATTTGTAAACCGGTTATTTTCTGATTTGTTCTAATTTTATTCGCTAATATTTCCAGTGTTAAGTTGAATAGCAATGGTGATAGAGGGCATCCTTGTCTGGTTCCTTTCTTTATTTTTATATCTTTTGTTAGTGCTCCATTTATTAACAACTTGGCCTGTTGATCTGTATATATACTAGAAATCCAATTGAATAAATTGCCTTTGTTACTTATACTATAAATTACTTGTCTTATAAATTTCCATGAAACGTTATCAAAAGCTTTTTCTGCATCAACAAATATAAATGCCAGTTTTTCTTTTCTATGTTTTACCAGTTCTCTCGCATTGATCAGGAACCTAATATTGTCTACCATATAATGTTTGGGTATAAATCCAGTCTGATCCGGATTAATCAAAGTATCCGCATTGGTTAGCAGTCTCTGTGCGATTATTGTTGTAAATATTTTGTAGTCTGTATTAAGAAGGGATATTGGCCTATATGACACCGGTAACATTGGGTCAGTTCCTTCTTTTGGAATAAGTGTTATATATGCTTCTTTCCATGTGTCAGGGACTCTGTCTGTCTTGCATATGCCGTTCATTACTTTTGCTAATAGTGGTGCGACTTCCTCTATGAACGATTTATAGTACATAGCGAGAATTGACTTTCCTGTTCCTCTTTTGCCTAAGGACAAACAAAGGGGTATTTTTCACAGTGGATTTTGCTTCGGTTTTGAATCGGAGCAAACAATAAACCGATTTAAATAGCTTTTTCATGGCAGCGCAGCTTCCCCCGCCCTCCCGAGGCATTTTCAATTTTTCACGGGAGAAACAGTGCACTTCTCTGCGCTGCTTACGTCTGCTCCCACTCATGACTCACCGCTCCAAATCCACCAAATCCCGCCCACTCTTCCCATGATCCTGCCTCGCTCCATTTGCCCCCCCTCCAGACTTTCGCACACGCCTCCAGCTCGGCCGGGCCGCCCGGCTCCAAGAAGCCGTTATGGCTCTCTTGGGGCTTTTCCATGCTGCCGGCTGGGAAGGAAGTAGGAGGGCAGGGAGGAAGGAGAACAGAAGCAGCGGCTCCTCTTCCCTCAAGCCAGAATAAGACCTGGGGAGGGAGCCGCGCGCCGAACGGACCAGCCAAGTTGCCGGCTGTTTATGCCTGGGAGGTCTCGCCTTGGATTTGCCACTCTCTAGATGTGCATTTCCCCCATCCGAATTCTCAAAACCCTGCATGGGGCGCGGTTGAGTTCTGAGAATTTGGATGGGGAAAATGTGCATCTGGGAAGGACGAGGGCTGCCCAGGGCCACCGCCCAGTTAGCTGCCTCTCCTCTCCAGACAACCCCCCCCAACAGTCCCTGCCTGAAAACCGGAGGCTCCCTTCCTCCCAATGTGTGTTATGCCTGGGAGGTTTCGCCTTGGATTTGCCGCTCTCTAGATGCACATTTCCCCCATCCGAATTCTCAAAACCCTGCATGGGGCACTTACTGTTGAGTTCTGAGAATTTGGATGGGGAAAATGCATCTGGAAATGTGCAAACCCACGGCAAAACCTCCCATGCATCAATGGCTAAGGAGCACCAGACCTTCTCCTCCGACCCCCACCAGGGAACAGGGGAAAACCCCACCCAGCCTCCCTCTGTGATCCCCCCACTCTTCCTCAACTCGGCGCCCTCCGGCCTGTCTTTCCAGCCCGCCCCCGGGGTTCCCGAGCAGCTGGGCTCCCGGCCATGGGTAGGGCCCAGCTGGCCGGTGAACTGCAGCGGCTCCCTCGCTCGACTCGCTCCCGACGGCCGGGTGGAGTAGCCGCCGCCAGAGAGACCTCTGGCCCTTTTCTGCGTCAGCCCAACTGGGAAGCGGATCCACTCCGAAAGGACGAGGGCCACCGCTTTTGGGGGGGATTAAGCCTTCTGCATCTCCTCTCCATACAATCTCTTGTAATCTTGACGCAGCGCTTTGGTTTTAGTAAGGCACTCAAGCGCAGAGCGATGATGGCCCTTCTGCGCCATCTCTGTGGCTATTTTCTCAAACACATCAATGTTGCGATGCGATTTGAGCAGAGCCCGCTGCATCCTATGCTCACCCCATATGGAGAGTAAATCGAGCATTTCTCGTTCCCTCCACGAAACACCACAGACACCAGTTGATTTTTGGCTTCCAGCCATCGAAAAAAAAGCAGCTTCTTCAGGTGAGTTAGGATGAGCGTGCTGGCCCAAGAGGGAATGCAAGAAATGGGCCAGCCTCTACCAACACAAAGCACATTCACGGCAGCGAACAAGGCGCAAACCCTGTTCGCCATTGGGCAAGGGGGGGGCAAGTGACCTGAACGCGTGATGCGATTGGCTTGAGCACCACAGCAATACAGCAGGACTTTTGAAACAAAGGACATAACTTGAAATAGGCACACAATGCTGTCCACTCCCGTAGCAAGCGACACCTGCTGGCCGCTGCACAAACTGAAACAAAAGGGGCGGTGTCTTCAACCAAGCACGAAACTCCCCCAGCCAATCGCCATTCTTGGGGGAGGGGTCATTGCCCATCATGGGCGGTGGCAAATGAACCATAGTAAAACTTCTTCATGGAATTCCGAGCCAAAAAATGTGCTGTAACAAAAAAGTACGGCGTCAAAAGAGGTTTCAGTTGATGCGGGCATAATGCGGGTTTTGTTGCTCGGTTCAGGAAAACTCAGAGTTGCAATGAATAATCAAAAATTTGGAGCGCCTCAAATCAGATTTTAAACTGCAGCAAAGCTCCGTGAAAAATTCCCCAAAGAGACCATAATAAATATATAAATGCAATGGGTGAAACAGAGCCGACTAAAACTAAATCCACCGAAGATGGAGGTCCTGTGGCTGGGTCGGGGAAGGCTGGAGGCGGCATGCCAGCTCCTGACTCTTGATGGTGTGCAACTAGCACTTGCGTCTGCCATCAAGAGTCTGGGTGTGATCCTGGATGCCTCCTTGTCAATAGAGGCACAGGTCACAGCTGTAGCCAAGACAGCCTTTTACCATCTCTGCCAGGCTAGGCAGCTGTTGCCCTACCTCTTCCACCCCAACCTTGCCACAGTGATCCATGCAATGGTCACCTCCAGGCTAGATTACTTTAACTTACTCTATGCAGGGCTGCCCTTGAAACTGATCTGGAAACTCCAGCTGGTCCAGAATGCAGCAGCAAGGGTCCTCACATATCCAGCCAGTGCTCTGGCAACTGCACTGGCTCCAGGTGGAGTACCGGATTAGGTTCAAGATGCTGGTATTAACCTTTAAAGCCCTAAACTGTCTAGGACCATTGTATCTACAGGACTATCTCTCCTGGTATGCCCCCCAATGAGCATTATGCTCAGCAAATAACAACTTGCTGGTGGTCCCCGGATAGAGAAGTGTCTGGCTGTTCTCAACCAGGGCCAGGACTTTTTCAGCCCTGTCCCTGACCTGGTGGAACTCTGTCTAATGAGACCAGAGCCCTGTGGGATTTGCTGTAGTTCTGCAGGGCCTGAAGACTGAGATGTTCTGCCAGGCCTATGGTTGAGGGCAGCAACCGTTTCCATCATAGCTGACATCCCTTACCCCACTTGTCATCTCATCTGACTCTGCTACATGGGGGGTCCTGACTGTTTTATTTTGGGCTGGCTGCGGGCCTGTGGCCAATGAATGGGTGACAAATTGATTTAATGTTAGAGCTGTTGGATTTAAATTGGTACTGGAATTATTTTTGTATACTACTGTTGTTATTGTATTATGTTTTATTGTACTATGTTTTAATGGATGTTAGCTGCTCTGAGCCCAGCTTTGGCCAGGATAGAGGGTGGGATACAAATCTTAAAAATTAATTAATTAATTAAAGTCTACACATCTATTATTTATGTAATAAATGGCTCTGCAGTCCTTTGTTCTTAGTACACCTATGTAGTTGAACAGCATGACTCTGGAAAGATTCACCAAAGATGTTTCAGGCCAATTTAAATATAAAGCATTAAATAATAAAAACATTAACGGTAATTCATCATTTCCTTTTTTGTTGTTCCATATCTTTGACAAAACAGAGCATCTTAGTTCTCCATATACATGCTGTTTCAAATACATTAGATCAGCTCATGGTCCTTTGCTCTTTACTTTGTCATCAAGTTATTTCCCTCTTCACTGAATATGGAAATTAATTTTAGCTGCAGAACCATCTCAACTTTAGCTAGCATATGTTTCCATAGCTGGTTTTCAAAATTAGCCTTGCAGAGCAAAAGGAGGAAGATTACTGCATTTTCAGCTCCTGCAAAGAGAGATACGGAGAAAAGAAAGAGTTGTGTGTGGGGAAACTATTGAATAAACTTGGTGTATCTATCATTCATGGAAGAGGGATAAGCATAATTTTCTGATATCTGTTTGGTCAATCGTTTTCCATCCTGGTCTAATTCCATGTTCATCCTGAAGTAACCCTTCCATAGATTTTCGTTCAAGCAGCTTTTGTAATATTTAACAATATTTCTTACAGGATGATCATGGGTTGTCGTAATTGCTGTACTTTCGTCAACTTTTAAAGGAAATATTTTTTCTCTCATCAATACCATGCAACAGGTAGTGATATTATCAGGTTATGAGAACATTATAAAAGGAAAGTGGCTGAAGAAAGTTTGAGGCTCACTTTCCTTGATTAGATAATTTTTAGTACTTTTCTAGAAATAGGTGGTTTCATCTAGCACGTAGTATATCTGATATTTGACAATTACAGTCTCTAAAATCTGAAGATAGTTTCAGAGGCCGTTTTGGTCTGGAGTACAACAGCTAGATTTGAGTCCAGTAGCACCTTAGAGACCAACAAGATTGGGATATAAGTTTCTAAGAGTCAAAGCTCTCTTCATCAGATACCACTGACAAAGGGAGCTTTGACTCTTGGAAGCTTATACCCCAGATAATTTGTTGGTAGGGCTGTTGAATAAAAAAAAATTCGGTATAGTTCGGATTCGGCCGAATTCAGCCCGTTTAGATTCGGGATATGCCGAAGTCCGAACTCCCCCACTTTGGAGCCGTTCAATTCGGCGGGAATTCAAAGTTCGGGAAAAAATTCGGCCGAATAAAGCCATTAAAAACACAATCACGCCTTTCCGCGGCTCTGGGGGGGCATTTTTGGGGTTAGAGGTCCCAAACGTTCAGCAGAGCTTCAAAGGAGGTTTATTGAAAGACTCCCCAAGTTTTGTAAAGATTGGGTCAGGGGGGGCTGAGATATGGGCCCTGAAAGGGGTCCCCCCCACCCTTAATGTGCATCTCTCAGCAGAGCTTGCCGCCCATGCACAAAGCTCCCAGCCCCGACAACAGCTGAGACGTTTGCAAAGCAACTGCAAAACAACACAACCTTGTAAAACAACACCTTTGCAACAGGGAAAACCAGAAGACACACAACTGAAACCTCCCCCCTCAAACCAGGGAGCGAGAGATTCGAGGGGGAACACGCACCCCAGGCAGAACCGACGAAAGCCCCCTTTGGCTTCCCCCCCACCCACAGAAACTGCTCCCTCCCCACACACACACACACTCTGCTTTCCCCACACACACACACACATACACAGGAGAAAAATTATAGATTAAAGCCCCCAAAGGGGTCTTACTGTGGCTGTCTTCTGTTCCATCAAGAGGGGCTGGGGACTGGACTTGTAATCCAAGATGATTCCAATTAGGCACGGGACGTTTTGCTCTGGAGATGCACACAGGATCGGCTGATCCATTCATCCCAATAGGGAAAAGGGGAAAGGGGAAAGGGGAAAGCCCATATCTCGGGACCCCCTGACCCAATGTTCACAAAACTTGGGTGGTCTCTTAAGAACACTGGTCTGAAACTCCGCTCAAAGTTTGGGATCTGCACCCCCAAAAATGCGTCCCCTGCAGCCACGGAAAGAGAAAAGGGGGGAGGCGATATTTCTGCCCCCACTGAACCCATCTTTACAAAACTTGGGTGGTATCTTAAGAATAATTGTCTGAAGCTATGCTAAAAGTTTGGGGGCTATATCCCCAAAAAAGCGCCCCCTGCAGCCACATAAATGGAAAAGGGGGGAGGGAAAAGGGGGAGAGCCCATATCTCGAGACCCCCTGACCCAATGTTTACAAAACTTGGGGGGTATCTTAAGAAGCTTCATCTGAAGCTCCACTGAAAGTTTGGGGTCTGTACCCCCAAAAATGCGCCCCCTGCAGCCATGGAAAGAAAAAGGGGGGAGCCCATATCTCGGGACCCCCTGACCAAATGTTTACAAAACTTGGGGGGTATCTTAAGAAACTTCATCTGAAGCTCCACTGAAAGTTTTGTGTCTGTACCCCAAAAAATACGCCCCCTGCAGCCACAGAAAGGAGCGAATGTGCACAAGCACCCCACACACACACACGAGGATTTCGCTCTCTCTCTCGCTCTCTCTCCCTGGCCGGGCCGCACATCAGCTGATTCCTCCAGTACTCAATCCTGACTGATTGGCCAGAAGAAGACCCAGCTTGGCCACCGATTGGCCGGGGGAGGAGAATGCTGCTTACTGACGGTTATGCTGCTTACTGACGGCCCCGAATTTGCCGAATTTATTCGCGAACTCCCGAACTCGCTGAATTCGCCCCCCCCCCTTGGTTGCCCGCCAGTTTTGAGTTCGGTTCCTCCCGAACTAAAAACCACCGAATCAGGGGAAATTCGGCTGATTTTCAGTTCAGGCCGAACCGAATCAACAGCCCTACTTGTTGGTCTCTAAGGTGCTCTGGACTAGAATCTAACTGTTCTAAAATCATAGAATCATAGATTTGGAAGGGATCACCAGGGTCATCTAGCCCAACCTGCTGCACAGTGCAGGAAATTCACAACTACCTCCCTCCCCCACACCCCCAGTGACCCCTACTCCATGCCCAGAAGATGGCCAAGATGCCCTCCCTCTCATCATCTGCTTAAGGTTATAGAATCAGCAGTGCTGACAGATGGCCATCTAACCTCTTCTTAAAAACCTTAAAAATCTGATACATACAAATCAGATACATACAAACCAGAATCTTCTTATTCCTCTAGCAGGTGCATTGCTGAGGTTAAAAATCAATGAGTTCATTTTGGTTTTTTAAAAAATGATAATTGTTTTGCCTCAAAGAATCTCAAAATTTCTTATATTAATTAAGGGGGTATTTTTTCCCAAGCTGGTTTTATCAGTAGTGGGTGTGATGCAACAGAGCTTGAGTGCAAAGATGCAATCATAGGTCTTTCCTGGTCTTCTCTTGGCAATCTCCTGAGACCTTCAAAAAGCTGATACTGGAAGTTGTAGGTCCCATAGGGAGAGAGAGGGGAAAAGAAAGGTATATGGACGAGACCTTCGGGGACCTACTCGAACAATCCTCCTGTCCCACTCCTGACAGCTTTTCTGCTGTCATGGCAATTCAAAGTCTTAAATTTAGAGGGTGTCAGGCTGAGGGGGAGGGACATGATCTCTTTGATGGGACCCCTTCTTTGGATGATGGACCAATATCCTTTCATACCGAGGATAACCCTCTGAGGTTGGGGGGAGGTGGGTGATTTTGATAGTGGGTGATTTGATTGTTAGGAATGTAGTCAGCAGGGTTTGTGACAGGTGTTTTAAACACAAGGTGACTTGTCTGTCTGGTGCGAAGGTTGCAGATATCATGCGTTGTCTAAATAGGTTGATAGATGGTGCTAAGGTAGAGTCTGCGGTTGTGGTGCATGTTGGCACTAATGGCACACCTAGATTGACAATGATAAAATGACATATTTAAAATACTTTTAGCCACTGGCTATTTCAGAAGGAAACTGAGGTACAGGGATCTGTAACAGGCTTTGACAAATTCTTTCACCCAAGGAAAGTGACCACAGACAGGGAAAATGCTAACAACATCTGTTCCTAGTTCAGGTAATCAGATAACAAAACAAAACCTCACCAGCACTGACCTTCTTTCCAAGAGCACTTTCAGGAGCTACTCGCCTAGGCACGAGGTTTTCCCATTCAGGCTCCCGGTTTGGGAGACAGCACAGGTCAAGTCTCGGGGGGGGGGCGAGCTTATGAAGCTAGTTGGTTGTGGGTGAGTGTGCTTGTGAAAACAATTGCTTGGGCAGCATACACACACACTCTCACACTTCCTCCCCCTTCCCACAAATCTTAGAACACAATTGTATAACAAAAAACAAGACACACCATACAGATACCAGTGTCCCAGACCAGCTGGCAAGAAAACACACTACTCAAATACTCAATGTCTGGGCTCTTCACATCAGCCCTTAATTTGGCTCTCAATGTGGCTAAAACAAACACAGTTCATTGAACAAATAAGTTACAAATAAATTATGGAAAAATCAATCATAACCAATAGAAGATAAACATGTAACAATATCCCAGTGCCAAACCTATTAATATTACTTACAGCTGGCAAATTAACTCTTAATTAGACAAATACAGCTAAGTTGACTCAGACCTGGAGGAAGAATGGATTTTCAGTCTTCAAACTCTTGTTCTCCTTGGCCTCAGTTCCCATTTAGAGCTCAGTTTTGACAGACATTATTATTTCTGCAGAAAATTAGGGAGCAATCCCAAAATGGTCCACTCAAAAGTAAGCCCCATTTTACTTAATGGCACTCCCTTGAAAATGTTATTCGGATAGGCACTCAACAGGGCAGTCCTAAATTGAGCAACACCTTTCTAAGATCATTAAGTTAGAATTTAGGACTTAACTCTGCTTTGGACTACACACTTAATCAATGGTTTATAGATTGACTCATAAGAGGAGTAGCATTTTTTCCCATTTGAATCTTTCCCTTGTTTTAGGAATAAGAAGAACGTATTTTAAGAGGATGATACACATTTCCAAGCATTGGAAAAGAACTCACTTGCTCAACTGATCTAGGCAAATCCAATAAGTAAGAACATAACAACAAGGAAAGTCCTGCTGGATCAGGCCAGTGGTCAATCTAGTGCAGTAACCTGTTTTAACAGTGGCTGACCAGTTACCCTGGAGGGTCAACAAACAGGGAATGAAATCCAAGGCCTTCCCTTGATATTGCCTCCTTTGCACTGGTATTTTCAGAAATTTGTTGCCTCTGTATATCGAGATTCCCTTTAGCCATCTTGGTTAGTAGCCACTGATGGACCTATCCTACATGAATCTCTCTAATCCCCTTTTAAAGAAATTTATGTTTATGGGCATCACTACACCAAATGGCAGTGAATTCCACAATTTAATTACATGTTGAGGAAAGAAGTGTTTCCTTTTGTTTGTCCTGAACCTACTGCCCATCAAGTTCACCAGGTGCCCTCAAGTTTTAGTATTATGGTAGAGGGAGACAAAATTCTATCTACATTTCCACCCTGTGCCCAGTTTTATAATTCTGTATTATGTCACCCTTAGCTGTCTTTTGCTAGACTGAAAAGTTCCAGACTTATTATTCAGCTTGCAAGAACTGGTTATTCTTCTGATATAAGAAACCTTATGAGGCCAAAGCTTGAGCTCTGTGTGGGGTAAAAATGTACTATCCCGTCTTTAGGGATTAAATACAATATTATTCTGTGTTTATGGCCTGAGAGATATTTAAGAATGTGACTTCAGAGTTGCTGATATTTAACTGAAGAGATCCAGACTGATGATAGTTGGCTGAAAGTCTCAGGACAACTCTAGAACCACTAAAGAAACTAATAATGAATTTGGGGTTTAAAATTGCTTAAAGCATTGATTGCCTCCAGGTCTGCATAGCAGCTGAGCAGGTTTGAATTTCTTTTGGTTAAAGAAGTGTTGCTTGAATTGTATCTGGGCAACTGTAATTGGTATCTTCATGCTTTAATGTGTTGCATAACATATGTAGTGATTCAAAAGTCTTATGATCTCTCCAGCGATCAGTGAAAATGATTAAAAAGGCCTTGTATCAAAACAAGAAGACTGCTAAATGTCTAATTATTTTCATATCTTGCATACAATTTTACAGTGTTTGTATACACAACACTGACTCTTGCTTGTAAAAAGCTATTTTAGAATTGTTGTTAGTGGATGGAAACGAACCTCAATTTGCTGAGAGGCAAGGTTAATTGGGAAAAGTTCAATTAAGCATTGCCTTCTAGGGGAAGATGAGAGAAGCACACAAGCTCAGCAAGGAAGCTGTGATCGTGCATGATGCTGACAAATCCCACAGGTTTTTCATGATGTTCAAATGCAGACAAAGTGTTCCTTCAGAAAAGCAGGAACCAAAGGCCTTAAAGGTCGAGTAGTGATACCAGGTCAAGAGCACTTTCCCCCAGGGTATTAAAAATACCACCACAATAAAAAAAAGAAAGAAAATTATTTAAACTACCTAGAATAAATCTTCAATTGTTTTACAAATAAGTCTCAATAGAACCCCCAAATCAAATGTAATTAAGCCATGAATACAAATTCAGGATACTCTTAGACACAATATAATGGTGGCTAGTCTAAAGGTTTGCTACATTCACACAAAGTGCAGTTCAGATATTTTAGTAATTATTTTTACAGTTGATCTGTGAAGAGAAATATGTAGTCAATATAGTACAGAATTGGCAAAAACTTGTAAGTGAGTGAGTAACATAGAGGTTTTTCCCTCTCTGAGGGCATATGAAAAAGTGCCGCTAGCAATTACCTACTGACAATCACAGTGAAGAGTGATGAAACAAGGAGATGACTGATGTTTGGCTAAAACAGAGTCAGTATTCCAGAAACATGAAGAACAGCTGGAGATCCAAATTACATTTTCTCCACTGCCTGAGACAATGCCTAGGAAGTTGAACACAGTGAAAAGAGGAACTGAAAGGGCCAGTCCAAATAATATAGACAGTTTATATTTTCAAAGGCAGAGCAGACCATGATTCTTTGCTCCAACATGAGGCCTTTGGAACTTGGGGCAACCAAATGAATTAGTTCACAAAGGGCCTCTTCCTGAATCACCACCTTGAAATAATTGCATATTGTTGAGCTGCTTCCAACAAAGCCTTTACACAAACACCCTTTTCTTTCTTTTCTCCCCTCCCTTTTTGTTTAATTTGCAGCTTGAGGAAGAGTTCTGTCAATCTTGAAAGCAACTGCTGCTGTTTGGATCTTTCTAAACCAACCATGCTTTGACAAATTTTATATTCGTTGTCTTTCCATGAGGGAGAAACAGGCACAGAGACAATTGGGGGGCCAGAGGGCCATTTGACCTGGGCCTCAAGCTCAGATTTAGATATTTGTTGATTTTTTGCAACTTGTCATATGTTATCATTTAATTTTTTTAAAAAGCTAAGGGAAGCTAGACGTGGTCTGAGCCTTTCTGGACCTCTAAGAGGACATGAACAAGCATACATACTCTACTGGCTATACATGTGACTAACACATACAAATGTGTGCTGACATGAATCTATATATCTAATTCCCAAATGTGGCCCCCATCTGCGGATACCTAAATCCACATATTGGGGCCACAAAACAGATGTTTCTGCAGACTTAGGGGACCTCTTAGGTCTGCAGAAAAACCTGACATTAAAAAAAAACATTGGGGGGGTTAAATTCCCCCACACATACACAAAAAATAAAACTTACCTTTGGAAATGGCAGCCACCATCACAGGAATTTGCTCCAGGCCCCGCTGCTGAGGATGCCTGGAGCAGCTCTGGGTGCAGGCATGGCAGCAGCAGATGCCTGAAGCAGCTCTGGGCCCAGCCACAGCAGCACGTGCTGAGAGAGAGTCTGGGCCTGTCTGCTGTAGCAGCACCCTTAAGGTAGGTGGTGGGGGCACGGAGCCATGAGGGGGAGGAGAGATGGGAACCCTCTCCACAAGTCTTGGAAGCCTCCCACTTGTCAGATCTATTAATGTATGGACCTTTCTACAGATGCTTGAGTCACATATTACATTATACATGGTACATGCCTGCATGTGTCTCTACTACACAAATAGAATCCTCAGCCAGATATGAAGTGCCTCTTAGTGTACTGGGGCTAATCTCTTTAACATAGGTCTGATCAAGATGAGCACTGTTATGCTTGCCCAGGTAAAGCTGCCTTCTTGCTTTGAAAATGCTAAAATTAATCATACTGAGAAAAAAGTCTCATAACATTTTGGCAAAAAGTCTACAAGAGTTCTGCTTTGATTATCTGATTAACTTTTATGCAAATGATAGCACATCAGACCATGGATTAGAACTATATGACTGTAGAACTTAATACACTAAAGCAATTCACAAGCCCAGCCTTTTAAATTAGCACTCACCTGGCCATCTACGATGAGTAATAATTCCATTCAATCAAGCAGTATCATTCCTATAATCTCCGTAACAGGGTGTATTCCAACTGTGGGAAGAAAGCCACATGAACACGAATCATAGTCCTTGGTTCTATACCAGTGCTGTGTTCTGAACTGAAAGGGGGGCATGGTTGCTGTCTATCAATTTGAAAAACTCTGTAGATCAATCTCCAAGCATCTTGCCTTTAAGACTCAAAGGAAAAGAATGAGACTTATGTGACTTTCATAGTTATGGATACTTCTTTAAACATGTCTCTCCTTCCAACCTAAGTGGCATAACTACCTGTTCAGTAGAGGCTGCACAGATGGCTCATTATTACAGTCAGTTCCAGGCTGGGAATCTGAGATTTCTTGACACACCAGGCTGCAGTCTTGAAGGGAATGCTCAGAGCAGTTCCTGTCTCTGGAGCTGAAATTCCCAGGTTTTGTTTTAAACTCATTTGGATGATAGTGCTTTTGCCCATAATATATATATGACAGCTGCAGTGTGTTTCTTGTATCCGAGGGCAACAATTGAATAAGGCAAGGAGGTGGGAAGAGATTTGGCTGCCCCTAATCAAATCATGTCCCATCCTTAGACCTCATGAAGCGTATGTCTCTGATTCAATGTTTTCAAATGAAATTTGTGGGAATAAGCATTCCCTTATCTAATCAGACAGGGTCTCCATTTTCTCCCCCAGGGAGGTGTTTGGCAGCCTGCCTTACTTCAGTATATATTATAACTCTGGTTAACATATTTTAGATCCCATTCCTAAGACAAGTAGGTGGGTTTTCTCCAAATCCCCAATTTGTGCATTTCCCCCCTATACACTCTTTTCTGGGGTAGCCTCAGCACCTCCATATTTACTAGAGGTGAAGAGGAGTAAGCCAGCTGGAGCAGCCTGCCTGGCAACAGCCTGCATACAGCAGAATTCAGTCCCACCCCGTTATATGTCACAGCAGGGCAGTCTGCCACCCAGGTGGTAGGCCCACTGAAGCTGGGCATGCCCAAGAGACCAGTGGCATGTCCAACCCAACAGGGAGAAACAGCCACTTCATGAGGTGGTGCTGAGCCTTAATGTACCAGTACCAGTTGGCTGGGGGAGGTGGAGCAACCATTTAAAGGATGTAGAGGGAGAGGCTGGAGGCTAGTCTGGCCCAGTCACACCCAATTGGCAATAGCTCTTGCCAAATAACCCAGGGGGGTGGGGGATCCCTCAGGGAGGCAGCAAGATGAAGAGGTGGTCATACCTCAGGGAGTCTCCCTTATAAGTAGGGTTGTCAATCTCCAGGTACTAGCTGGAGATCTCCTGCTATTACAACTGACCTCCAGCCGATAGAGATAGGTTCACCTGGAGAAAATGGCAGCTTTGACAATTGGACTCTATGGCATTGAAGTCCCTCCCCTCCTCAAACCATGCCCTCTTCATGCTCCACCCCAAAAACCTACCGCCAGTGGCGAAGAGGGACCTGGCAACCCTGCTCATAAGGGCCAGGGGCTCAGGCCTAGGAGGATAGGTTAGTGCCTCTGCTTGTCAATTGGCTACAGGGAAGGGCAGTAGAAAGAGAAGAAGACCTAGGGTGCTGTTAATCCCTTTCCCTCTCTCGTTGAGGCCTGTTGAGGCATCCAGGAGGGACTCTGGAAGGTGTGTTGGCCCTGCCCAACCCTGATGGCATGGCACTTGCAAATCTAAAAACATTAAAGAGAAATGACAGAAACAGGATTGCACATTGAAAAAACAGGATGCAATAATTCAAATGAAATCAGGTTGTGTATTATTTGAGAAAAGTTAGTTTTACAGTAATTGAACAAAACATGCAAACCCAGGACTTAGCAACAGGAAATTCATAGTAAGGAGAAGAGGCATTTTTTATTTTAAAAATCTATGTTTAATTATAACACTGACATGACTGAAGGATAAATGTTGCAGAAGACTGTTGGTCCTTTATGCATAGGTACTTAGACTCACGTTCACCTCCGGACTTACTCGGTTGTTCCTTGGAGTTACGCATGAGTTTTCCGTCCCTCAGAGTTGACCTCGCACCCACTCCACACTTTTCTCGGGTTTTTCCAATGCTCGGGTTTTGCCACGGATTTTAAGTCCGCTCTGAGATCAACTCGGTTCAAATGGAAGCTATTGGTGTGCATAAGGCATTTGAGTTTTCCCCTCATCCTCCTCCTCCAGCCAAGCCATGGGGTGGGAAGGAAGCAAGTGTTTGCATAATTAGGAACCAATTTAGCTGCACTTGTGTGGGCTCCACTGAAATACATTATAGCACAAAAACAGTTGCAAACAAAATGTGGAAAGGATTTTCCATTAAGGTCACTTGGCCCAGATAGACTACTCTGGCACTGGACTGACAGCCCTCAGAGTGGAATAATAGGGAGCATAATCTGTGCACTCTGGGGGCTGTCAATCCAGTGCCAGAGTAGTCTATCTGGGCCAAGTGACCTAAATGGAAAATCCATTCCGAATTTTCTTTGCGACGGTTTTTGTGCTGTAATATATTTCAATGGAGCCCATGCAAGTCAATTGGCAATCCTGGCTCCCATGATTTTCAATAGGCCTTCCAGCCTCTCCCATTGTTTTTAGTGGGAAATCCTGTGTCATTCTTTTACAAAGCAGTGTTTTAAAGGGGCAGGGACTCAGACGTTCTGCAATTGTGCTAGTGATTCTGCAGCACAAAAACTTACTCCTGATACTCCAGGACTTTACTCAGGGCAAACAACCACCATGAATAGGATTTTGAGAATGCAGATTAAAAAGTGTGGGTCAAGGGAGCATTGAACCCAAGGTAAAATGCCCATGCATAAAAGACTTGTTGTCATTATAATTCTACGTAGAATTTCTTTTGCATTTGTTGGAAGCCATATTTGTTCTCAGGACTTCAGCTTCTTCTTCTCCCTTTCTTGGGTCATTCACCCCTATCTGTCAATAAACCATTCATCCTTCTGTTTCTTAGTCCTCTCATCCCACCACTTACTCGCCTATTCTTCCATATTCATTTCAAATGTGTCCTGCCTTCCTGCCGAAGAGCTCAGGATGATTGTTTTAACCTCAGAACAACCTTCTGAGGTAGGCGGTAATGAGAGATTGTAATTTGAAAGCCAGTTGGGCTTCCAGCCAATGATGTTGTCATTTTCCATTGCTGAACAAAAGCTAATGCAAGCTATAACACAAGGTAAGTTCAAGTGCTTCACTCTGTACTCACTACACAATTGATCAGTAGAAGAAGCAATCCTGTAAAATCAGTAAAATCTTGTACCTCCGTTATCAGGCTCAATTAATGAGTTCTAACCATATAATTTTGCTAACCATATAATTCTTTCCCAACCCTTCTCATTTCCTCTCTTTCATTTGCTAATTTCTGGGAAGTTGCTGCTTTGATGTCCAACACGTTTTCGTGTCTCAAAAGATGCCACTCAACTGGTACCATTCTGGACTGTAAATCCAGTATTGTGTTTATTTATATCTCACTTTTCCACACCAATCCAGTATTCAAGAATTAATATGTAAGTTGAGAGCAAGATTCAAGTCTAATAGCACCTTAAAGACCAACAGGGTTTCCAGGGTATGAATTTTTGAGAGTCCCACCTCACTCTCCTGGTAACACTGGTCCTTCAGGCTTTCTGGTCAAGGCCATGTAGGAGATTTAATCACAAGTACTTCAAACTGGACAGAAGCAAAATGATAACTACTGTGGAACAACATTGGTATTATGTGTTCCTCATCATTCTCAAATATGATCCTTGTCCAGAAGTTTTAGTTCATTCAGAATGTGGTGACATTCTTCAAAGGCAGCCCTATGTGGAGCCAGTGTGGTGCAATGGTTTAAGAGCGGCAAACTCTAATCTGGAGAACTGGATTTGTTTCCCCACTCCTCCACATGAAGCCTGCTGGGAGACCTTGGGTCAGTCACAGTTCTCTCATAACTCTCTCACCTTACAAGGTGTCTGGTGTGGGGAAGGGAATGTGATTGTAAGCCACTTTGAGACTCCTTAAGGTAGAAAAAAGTAGGGTATAAAAACCTACTCTTCTTCATCTTCTTCTAGAACATATTGCAGTAGTATAACACAAATGCCACCAAGGCATGTGGAAATGTGGTCAGGCTCCATAGATCAATGGCCATGGTAAAAAAGCAGTAGTCTCCCAGCAATAACTTCTAAAAAACTACTTACCAAGAAAGACTGGAGCCTCTGTAGCAGTTCCCCTCAGTCCTGTTGACAGTCCAGAAGGATACCATTGTGAACTTGTATAAAAGACTGCTGAGAGATTCAAGAGCATCAACAGGGATGTACACCTCTAGTCATCTGTCAACCATGAGTCATCAACCAAGGCTGTTCCTGTCCCAACATCTTGTCTGAAAGCAGATCATAAAGCAGATAATCTACTTTCCGTAGAAATGAATTTTACTAAGGAAAATCATCCAATAAAGTAATAGAGATCTCTTTGCAGTGAGCAACAGGTTTCCTGGAATTTCTGAATTTGTGTTCAGTAAATGTTTATGAAATTTTACAGGTATGATATTTTACTTGAGAAGCAAAGTTGTATGACTTTTTGTAATTATTCATACTTATCTAAAATGCTGCGAAACCTACTCTAGAAAAAAATTGCAGGGTCAAAGAGAGAAGTGCAATGTTCTACATTGTTAAGGAAATTAGGAATCAGAAGTTCAATCCAATTCAGTAATTCAGAACTGGAGCCAGAGATAAGATTTAATAACAATATAATCCATTGCAGGAATCTAAACTAGAGCAAAATCTGAGAAACTAAAGTCTTTAGTAATCAGTTTGGATGTAAAATCCCTGGGATGTCCTACAAAAGAAACTGATGAAGACATGCATTAGCAAGGATAAGAACAGGTATTTTCCAACTTAGTTTCTGCTGAGCAATACCCTTGGTGCTTGCTAGGATACTGCCAGTGAATGATATAAACCAGGAGCATCAAACATAAAGCCCGGGAGCCAGATACAACTCCTTGAGAGCTCTTATCCAGCTCACAAGCCAGCCGAGGCAGCCCCCTCCCCTGCTCGGCTGGCTTGCTGGCCAGATAAGAGCTCTCAAGGGGCCGAATCTGGCCCCCAGGCCATATGTTTGACACCCCTGCCTTAGTGATTTCTCTGATTAATATCCTTTATAAAATAATAGAGTAAAAATAATATCATTAATTGGCTTCTGTAAAGTTTGTATCTCTGGCATTAAATTTTATAATACACATGGCCCAGCCCGACCAAGTGACATTTATGTCATATCCAGCCCTTGTAACAAATGAGTTCAACACCTCTGATATAAAGTGTGTAAAGCACATGAATATCTGAGGAAAAATGAAAACTGGTAATTTAAAGATGTATATTAACTAAGTTTCTGCTCTTATATTGTACTATGTTCTAGCAAGTTTCCGGCATCCCCAGATAGCTCCGTTGATATTTTTTTCAGTTTGTAAAATGTGTTACAGCATCTTCCCTGTTGTGTTACCCGAGGCTGTTTGTAATTCTTTTCTTCCCAGCTAGCAATCTAGTACTATGCCAGCATCTCTTCAGGCATAAATAGTGAATTAAGGTAGGGAAATCTGCTCAAACAGTGCAGTAGAGAGGGATTTGCCTCTATAGGAACTTTACAAAGAACTGTCAGAGTAGGCTGACAATAGGCTGAAAAGTACAAAAAAGAAAATGATCTTGGCATCCTCAGTACAGCCCTGAATGAATGGCTTTGCTAGACTTCAGCCAGTCTCAGCCAAAGGTAACAATTTACCAAGTCATCCTGTAGTCCTCCTAAAGCAAATGATGAAAAACAATGCATTAAACTAAATAAAATAAAGCGGCCTCAACATTTCTTTTGCAGCCCATCTATATCCCTTGAGAAAAGAGACTGACACCCTACTGTGTCCATGGAAGTCAATATGCTTATAAGGGTGTAACTCTGTTACTTTCTTAGAGGACAGAGGGTTAGTACCTTAATCCTGACCACCATGCAATTTATTCATTTAATTAATTAATCATGGGGTGTGTACCCTGTTCTTGAGCAGATTGACCTTAAAGTGCCTTACAAAAGAAAACATATAAAAATACAAAAGGTGTAAAAATTCAATAACAAAGAACAATTAAACTACACAACTAAAACCAAAAGCTGCAGGATTAAATGCATAATACAGAACTGAAGTGAAACTTCATGAAATGATCTTAAATACAGTTAAAAGAGAACAAAATGGACTTTGCCTGGCAACTAACTCTCTGAAATTAGGGTGCCACCACAGAAAAGGTCCTTTCTCCTGTAACCACCTCCTCACTTTCACTGATGGAAGCACACAGGGGAAAACCTCAGTTGAAAAATTTATATAATGGCCACATTCACATACGGGAAGATTAATCTATGGAATGATTTGAGGGATTCAATTAAACTTCCAGTAAATGTACTTGGGACTTCATCCACAGGTAATTAAAACACAGACTCTTTGTTTCTGTCCTATCTCCCCACCACCAGCAGCAAAGAATCTGAGGGGCGTAGAACTGAGAATACAATTGCTAAAAGGTAAACCATTAATCTGAGACTCACCAATTGAAATTTTGCTTTAAAAACATAACAGGAGACAAATAGTCCATCTAGTGTAGCACTCTGTTCCGGTGCCATTTTACTTTGTTTGTGCGTGTGTTCCACAAAACAATCTTCAGCAAACACTTTGTTTCTTTTCTTACCATGGATGAGAAATCAGCTGGGAAAGAATTTTGAGCTGAGAAGGCCATCTCTTGGGTTGCCACTAAGAATGAACATCAAAACATAAGAAAGGCCCTGCTGGATCAGACCAAGGCCCATCAAGTCCAGCAGTCTCTTCACACAGTGGCCAGCCAGGTGCCTCTAGGAAGCCCCCAAACAAGACCACTGATGCAGCACCATCCTGCCTGTGTTCCACCGCACCCAAAATAATAGGCATGCTCCTCTGATACTAGAGAGTGTTTGTATCCTGGAGGATTCCCTGTTGTTGGAAGGGCTATATAGTCAGTTAAGGCTTTTTGCAAATCCTGTTGTTTCAGTAAACTTTATAGAATGCAACTCCGCATGTGCGGGACTGGATTATTTTCCCAACTCTTTTCAACATTCTGATATAAGCAAACAGTATATTTATTTAGTAATAATGAGCAGTTATTATATGCAGTGATGGGGTTCTAGCATGGGTAAAATAAACTGCTATTTTGAATAACCCCAATTTTAGGGTTTCCAACCTCCAGGTGGAGCATAGAGTTCTCCCAGAATTGCAACTGATTTCCAGATTACAGTTCTCCTGGAGAAAATGGCTGCTTTGGAAGGGGACTGCATGACATTATATCCTGCAGAGGTTACTCTGTTCTCCAACCCTGTCCTTTCCAGGCTCCTTCTTCAAATCTCCAGGGTTTCTAACTCAGAGTTGGCAACCCTACAATTCATACACTTGGTGCATTCACCTAGAAGTTTAAAATGTGTACAGGATATGCTGTATTAAGTGAAGAGACAATGGATTCGAAAATTCTGAATCCGAAATAATTGGTGCTGAGTTGAAATCATCCTATTGTTTTTTTAACAAGCACTTTTGGGAGTATTGAAAACCACCTCCTTTTATTATGCCTTTTCAGCACTCCTTGCAAAAACATCTGGCTATTTATTAACATTGCTTTGACTTGCTGTCATCATACCTGACTGACAAGGTGGCAGCAACAGTTTTGTGAATTTGTGTGTGTGTGGGTGGGGGACAGGACAGAAGCAGCTGCTATTGCAGGAAACAATGACCACCAAAGAGGACTGGGAAAAGTCCAAAAGTGCAAACACCAATTGTGTTTCAGGATCTATTTTGAGTCCACTGGCATCTTAGCTCTGAAAACTGGCAAAGCAAACTGGAGGATATTCAGGACAGTCCTACTAAAAAAAAGCTAATTGTATATTAGATTTAACTTTTGCACTCTATTTTTATCTATATCAATATCAGTCCAGTCATTTGACTCAGTAGTTCTTATCTGCGTTTCTGCCAGTACAGACTGACTTGTAAAAAGAGAATAGCAGCTGCTGTTCAGTGGATCGAAGCTCTAGAGTATGCTGACACAAGTATTGTATTATGATGCAATGTACTTACCTGCATTGGACTCCTTTTCTTACTGCAAAGCAGTCTTTTGATCACCAGGTAAGTCCCTCCTTCAGTTCTGGAGTGTCCCAATTAATAATGCAACATGTTGACTACTCCTCTGTTAAGGGCTGAAGGCTTTCAGCAATGCAAAAAAGCATCCTGGCTTCAGCAACCAAGTTCAGTAAATTAATGTTAATGTTAGGTTTTTTTTTTTTTTTTTTGCCATCAAGTTACATCTACCTTATGGCAACCCTTGGTGGGGTTTTCACAGCAAGAGATATTCAGAGGTAGCTTGCCATTGCCTACCTCCGCGTCACAGCCCTGGTATTCCTTGGAAGTCTCCCATCCAAATACTAGCCAGGATCGCCCCTGCTTAGCTTCTGTTATCTGACGAGATCAGGCTAGTCTGGACTATCCAGGTCAGGGCTGTTTTGCAGGTCATTAATTCACAGGGTTGCTGTGTTGGAAGTGACTTGACAGCACTTAACACACACATGCATTTTAGCTCTTTAATAGTTTTAATGATGTATTTTGTGGGATGCTGGTTTTAATGGTCTTATTATGTATTAATTTGTTAGCTTCCTTCATGACCCTTGTGAGGACAGAAAAACGAGATATAAATTTTGTTTAATATAAATAAAATAAATAAATATGAAGTGTGCTTATTGTCCCCTGTGGAATGAGAATACACACATTCTCTTATACACAATCCCTAGACAACTGTGAAATTCACAGTTGTAATGCGTATAGCCTTTCCTTGTAGGAAAAGATATTTGGACATGTTCAGAGGAGGCAAGCAATTTATTTAATTTCACCTGACCTTCAAAAAGAAATGTCTGATTTATTCATTAAATCAAAACTGAGCACAGTGGTTTAAAGTCAGAGTTATTCTGTTTACACTCCATGATGGTCAGCTTTACCTCTTTTCACCTTTATGGAAATTGAAACCTTGAATACTCCATCAGGAACTGAAATTTACAGTCTTGTTTGAAAGGGAAATGTTTGTTCAGATCTGACATTTACTTGCATATTAAAAACATAGGAAGTAAAAGGTGAAGTCTATGAATAAACAGAGTACATATTAGACAGCTATCTTACTGTATCTGCTTTTGAATATGTATGTCCTATTGTCCCAACTTTTTAAATAGAAAGAACAGTAATTTAATATTTCCAGACACTGCTTCTTTTGTGTGACAATAATGTACAATAGAAGATATTCAATACAATTTGCTCCAACTAACTAGTCTTATTGAAAGCTTTATGCAATTAGATGTTGTGGCAGACACAACTACTGAATGCAACACAAATTTACACGGCCCCTTGAATGCTAACTTTGTTAATTTCTTCTCTCGTTTTCAGAACATACAGGTAACTTAGAAATGTACAGTTGTGACAAGAAAGGAACCCTTAACCACAGAAAATAAGCAACAAAGGCTAAACAAAAGGATTGCAATCGAGGTCTGTGTAGTGAGAATCTAGTTATGCATACAAAACAGACATCTGTTTCTGGGTTTTGGAGATAAGCTTGAACAAAAGGTTTTACTTGCTATGGAGGGGGGCAATGCCATTGAAACCAATCTGTCTTTGCTTTTCTGAAAAATGGCATGACCCTGGCAATTAGCATCTTTAGTTTCATATGTGCTTTGGAGAAAATAGTACAAAGTAGTTTAGTTGAAAATATTCAGGCTTTGGCTTAAGTGAGGTGAAATCCTTGATAATTTGGGGCAGATACTTTGGCCAGGTTCACAAATTTATTCACATTATTTCTAGTCAGCCATTCTCACTGGTGTGTGTGTGTGTGTAAACTGCCGTCAAGTTGCAGCCCTTATGGCGACCCCTTATGGGGTTTTCAAGGCAAGAGACTAACAGAGGTGGTTTGCCAGTGCCTTCCTCTGTATAGCAACCCTGGTATTCCTTGGTGGTCTCTGTCAGGCTTCAGCAAATACACAGCGTTTCAGGCAATAGACCTTCAATCCAGGCAGAGCAGCAATTCAAAGATTTATTTCAGAAAGTCAGTAATTTCAGTAAGAGACGCGCAAGGCTGGAATACATGACAGGGGGAGTGTGGATACATTTAGAGGGCTGATACAATAGGGTTACAGGAACAAAGAGACAAAGTAGTCATTTCCTGCCGGTAATGACTTAAGTAAAACTGAAACAGAAACAATTATGAACAATCAGTAGAGGAGATGGACGAGCTCTCGGCTTGTGCGCGGGACCCAATATTAGATCGAAGATTTACACGGCCGGGTCCCAATACAATTGTAAATCTCTGGCCGGAGCTCGTGTGCAAAACGGGGGGGGGGGAAGGAGTGCACGGAGAGCTCCATTTTGTTTGCAGGGAAACCATCTTGTTTGAGCACAGAGCTGTCAGAAGCCCTATCTGACATTCCACCTCTCCAAAGACCCCCTCCCTGGGTTCCCAGGCTTGTCGGGACAACTCCGATGGAACTCGGTGATCAGAGAGGGAGCGTTCACGTGTTCTGCCGCAACCCACTCATCGTGACTCGAGTTCAAATGTTTCCAGTGTACCAGGTACTCCAGCAGACCCCTCCGCAGCCTGGAGTCCAGGACCCTAGAAATTTCAAAATGCTGGTCCCCCTGCACCATGATAGGTGTTGCCTCTGGAGGTTCGGGGTGCCAATCAGGGGCAGGAGAAAAGGGTTTCAGGAGGCTAATGTGAAACACGAGTGGAAAGGTACACCTTTTCCCCGACCACAAGATCCCACTGAGGCTCTCTGTGTTTGTCAGCCTGTGCCTTGTACCGTTCCTTAGCCTGGTCCAATTGTTTAACAAGTCCCGGCCAAGTATTTCTGACGGTGTTAGACCCCAAAGGGTCGAATTCCATCCCATAGACAGTCTTAAAGGGACTCTGTCCAGTAGCAGAGTGCACAGAGTTGTTATAGGTGTACTCCACCAGGGGCAACAGATCGACCCAATTATCCTGGTGATAATTGGTGAAGCAGCGCAAGTAGCATTCAATGACAGCATTCACCCTCTCCATCTGCCCATCCGTCTGGGGGTGATAGGCTGATGATAAATCTTGTTGTACCCCAACAATTCCCAAAAACGCCTGCCAGAATTTAGACAGGAACACCAAGCCTCTGTCGCTCACAATCTTCCGGGGGAAACCGTGCAGACAGAAGATCTGTTGAACAAACAGGTGGGCCAACTTGTGGGCTGAGGGCAACCCCTCGCATGGAATAAGGTGGATCTGCTTAGAAAACAGGTCCGTGATCACCCAAAGCACGGTTTTCTCCTGGCTAGGGGGAAGATTGGTCACAAAGTCCATACCATACCAATCACCCGCCAGGGAGCCTCCGGGGTCTCCAGGGGTTTCAGCAATCCAGGGGGCTTTCCCATAAGACGTTTATTGGTAGCACATGTTGGGCAAAACCCTCGATGTCCTGGCGCAGCCCTGGCCACAAAAAGCGCCGCCTTACCAGGTGTAGGATTTTAACAAACCCAAAGTGACCCCCTGTCTTGGAGCTGTGGCTCCATTCTAGCACCTCCTGGCTCAGCTTCTGGGGAACATAAGTCTTTCCTTCCGGGGTCCCAGTCTCTTCCACCCCAAGGGAACCCTCCCCTCGTTCCTCGCGAAGAACCTCCTCCCACCTGGTCTTTGCGGCAGTGGGCAGATCTCGAGGGACCCCCTGGGAACAGGGGGAATCGTGAGTCTCCCTTTGCGGGAGGATTGGAGGAGGTGGAGAACCCGCCGCCCGGGTCTGGGCCCTGGTCAGGGCCCCCCGGGGGAGGGAGGCTTTGGGCACTTCCTCTTGCTGGAGGTCCGGTACAGACGGGGTGACTGCCGCCCGGGTCTGGGCCCGGGTCTGAACCCCTAGGGGACGGGTGGCACCGCTCGTGCTGCCTTGCGGAAGAACCGGGGCAGGTGAGGGGGCGCTGCTCGGGCTTGGGCCTGGGTCAGAACTCCTGCGCTTGCCCCCTCCGGGTCCAAGCCCAGGTGTTCTGGGGTAAAAAGGGACCCAAGCAGCTGCTCGACTCTGCAGTCGTACTGCAGCATGCAGGAGAGACCATCTGCCAGGCAATTCTCCCTCCCGTGAACATGCTTAATGGTGAAGCAGAATCTAGAAAAAAAATCTGCCCACCTCAGCTGTTTTGCCGAGAGCCTCCTCTGCCCCAAGATGGCCTTGAGGTTCCGGTGGTCCGTCCTAACCTCGAACGGCACCGTCGCCCCCTCTAAGAACTGGCGCCAAACCGTGAGGGCATGTTTGATAGCCATGGCCTCCTTCTCCCCAATCGGCCAGTTGAGCTGGGCCCCAGAGAATTTATTGGAAAAGTAAGCACAGGGTCTGAGCCTCCCCTGAGCGTCCTTTTGCAGAAGAGCTCCCCCCATTGCCTTGTCAGAAGCGTCAGGGCTGAGAACAGTCAGGGTGAGCTAAAACGGGCTGAGACGTGAACCAGCTCTTAAGCAAATCAAACGCTGCCTGGCAGCGGTCGTCCCACGCCACCTGGTAGTTAGCGGCCGTGGCCGCCTGACCCCTCCCCTTGGTCTTAAGGAGGTCCGTGATCGGGAGGGCTATCTCAGCAAAATCCGGGATGAATCCCTGATAGAAATTTGCGAAGCCCAGAAATTGCTGAACTTGCTTACGGGTTCGGGGGGGGGGGGGTTCCCAGTCTCAGACCACCTGGACCTTCTCGGGGTCCATGATTAACCCGTTGGGAGACACTACAAACCCAAGGAAAGCAAGTTTGTCCTGATTAAAGGCACACTTGGACAGTTTGGCGTATAGATGGTGCTCCCTCAGTTGGCGCAGTACCTCCCGCACCAACTTCCGGTGTTCCTCCGGATCCCAAGAATAGATTAAAATGTCATCCAAGTACATGATAACCCCCCGAAACAATAAATCATGTAAAATTTCGTTGATGAGTTGCATGAAGCAGGACGGAGCTCCAGACAACCCGAACGGCATCACGCTAAACTCAAAAAGACCAAAACAACATGAGAAGGCTGTCTTCGCCTCGTCCCCCTCCTTAATCCGGACCCGGTAATAGGCTTCCGCCAGGTCCAGTTTTGAAAATACCCTGCCTTCCTGTAACTGACTGAGGAGGTCAGGGATGAGGGGGATGGGATACGCATTCTTTTCAGTCACTGCATTGAGACCTCTGTAGTCTACACATAACCAGAGGTCCGAAGTCCGCTTCTTCTTTACAAAGAAGCAGGGTGAGGAGAATGCAGCCTTGGACGGACAGATGAGCCCCCTAGCCAAATTCTTGTCCAGAAACTCCCGCAACACAGTCTTTTCCAGGGGGCTCATGGGGTAAACCCGGGC
This sequence comes from Euleptes europaea, assembly GCF_029931775.1. NCBI lineage: Eukaryota > Metazoa > Chordata > Lepidosauria > Squamata > Sphaerodactylidae > Euleptes > Euleptes europaea. Next base: position 67,145,483 of record NC_079312.1, read on the forward strand.
CTTGGAGGGCTTCATGTCCGCAGTGAGCTCAATGGCACAGTCCGTAGTGCGGTGAGGGGGTAGTAAGTCACAGTCCTTCCCCTCAAATACGTCCATAAAGTCCTGATACTCCGGGGGTAGTGTCACGGGGGTCGCTGTCGCGGCAGTCACCCTCCCCCCATCGGGCATGTCTTCCCGGCAATGCCACCGGCATTGTGGAGACTCAAATACTATTTGACGCTGCGTCCAGTCAATGCTGGGGTTGTGACCCGCCAGCCAGTTGCTTCCCAGAACCACTGGGTAAGATATCCCAGGAGCAATGGTAAGGCTGATTTGCTCCCAGTGATCACCCACCCCCAACAATACTGGGTCAGAGCGCAAATGAACGGGACCCCCCTGTAGGTCGCTCCCGTCCATCTGGCAGAAGTGCAAGAGCTGATCCAACTCCACAGCCCCCAACTGCAATCGGTCAAACACACCCTGGTCTATTAAAGTCCTGGAGCAGCCAGAGTCCAAATGCCCACTACTGCAATTGGATCCCCTCCCTGGGGAGTCTTTAACACCACTGGCACCAGTAGAGTCTCTCCCTGGTCACTCACCCAGGTTGGAACCGGCTCGTTGTCTTGCAAGGTAGCTTCCTGTGCCGGTTCAATCACAGGAAGCTTTCTTCGTTTTTTGACAGTGAGGCTTCTCCGGAGCAGCAGCGATGTTCACACGAAGTAGGCTCCAGGTCTGCGCTTAGAGCTGCCACGCTGTGCTGCGTGGGTGTTCCCTCTGCTCTCCTTCGGTCCGGAACTCGGGGGTCGGTCGGGATCGCTCTGTCTGCCGTCTGTCCTGGGGATCCATTTGTACACTTGGCCGTGAAGTGTTCCATTCTCCCGCAACGCAAACAGGCCCCCTCTTTGAAACGACGCGCCTTCACTTCCGAGAACCTGCCTCAGTTCCCCTTGCCATGGTGCGCCCCCGCAGCGGCATTCCCCCTGGTTGGGCCTCTGGGGGGGGTTCCCTCCCCGGGCGATCCTTGGCAAACTGCAAGGTAAGCTTATGGTGCTCCACTTGCCCTGCCAGCCGGATCCAGCCCTCCACTGTTTCAGGGTCGCCCAGAGTCAGGCAGCCCTCCAACACTTCCCATCGCAGTCCCTCGCGAAAGTGTTGGACCTTGGTGGCCTCGCTCCACTCCCTTACTTTGCACGCCAGGGACTGGAAATCTTGGGCATATTCCAGTACTGTACGGGACCCTTGCCTCAATTTGCGCATGGCGATCTTGGCCCTCTCCGCCCGGTGCGGGTCCTCAAACCGGCGGTGCAGGGCTTCCAGGAAACCATTGAGGGAGCACAAAAGTCCGGGATTAACTTCCGTTGCTGTTACTGCCCACTCCACCGCCTCCTTCTCCAGAAGCCCGATGGCGTACCAAACTCGGGCTTCTTCGGAGGGGAAAGTCTCACCCTGGTCCTTCATGAAGCCAGAAAGTTGTAGTAAGAAGTGGGATAACAGGGCGCAGGTTCCATCAAAGGAGATCCTCAGGTCCCGGGGGGCTGTGAGTGGAGGATGAATGGGGGGAGGTCATAGCGATGATGGACGATCGGAGTCCTCGCTCCGTTCCTGCTAGCGCCTTCATCTCCCTCCTTAGGGTCCCCAGCTGGTCCTGAAGCTCCCGGTTCTGCTGAGTCAGGTTGTGGTTCTGCTCCTGCAGAAGACGGCGTTCCTCTTCTCGGGGGCACAGGGTTGAGGTGACTGTAGCTCGGCCTCGGAGCGGTTCCTCGTCCCTAGAGTACAGGTCCTCCAGCGGGCCTCGATATAGGAGATCGAAGTTTGGCCCCATAGTTGACTGGTGGACGTACTGTCTGGCGATCCGCGGTGCCTCCTCTGCAAGTTCTGCGGGGCACCTTCCTGGGGTTACTTACTCCCGGCTTGGATCTGCTCCTCTTGGGGCTGCTTCCTCCCGGGGCAGGACCGCCCCCTGCTGTTCTGACAGGCAGAGGCATTTGTACCGTCGGAGCAGTTCGGCGGATCGGGTCGAACTGGGGAACATCTTTCCCAAGAACTAACTAATAGAAAATAAAAAAGATGGATTCCAGCCTAATGTCAGGCTTCAGCAAATACACAGCGTTTCAGGCAATAGACCTTCAATCCAGGCAGAGCAGCGATTCAAAGATTTATTTCAGAAAGTCAGTGATTTCAGTAAGAGACGTGCAAGGCTGGAATACATGACAGGGGGAGTGTGGATACATTTATAGGGCTGATACAATAGGGTTACAGGAAAAAGAGACAATGAAACAGAAACAATTATGATCAGTGGAGGAGATGGCCGAGCTCTCGGCTTTGTGCGCGGGACCCATATCAGATCGAAGATTTACACGGGCGGGTCCCAATACAATTGTAAATCTCTGGCCGGAGCTCGTGTGCAAAACGGGGGGGGGAGGAGTGCACGGAGAACTCCATTTTGTTTGCGGGGAAACCATCCTGTTTGAGGACAGAGCTGTCAGAAGCCCTATCTGACAGTCTCCCATCCAAATACTAACCAAGGCTGACCCTGCTTAGCTTCTGAGATCTGACGAGATCAGGCTAGCCTGGGCCATCCACATGACTGGTACTCAAGGCAAATTACACAAAATCAATACAATCAACAGGACAGGACATACAATAAACAATGCAATAGGATTTGTACTGTTGAAATGTGGAGCCAACCAGAAATCTAACAACAGAACTAAAGCAAAGCATAAGTATTAACATGAAGCGTTACACAGTAGTATAGACCACAGTTCCTAGGCCTCTACCCAAGCTTCTTTCTAAACCATTCTGTACAATACAACCCTATTACCTGTGTTAAAAAGCCCTGTGGAATAATTCAGTTTTGCATAGTTTGCAGAAAGACAGGAGAGTGGGAGTCTTCCTGACCTCATCAGGCAGGCCATTCCTTTAGGAGGGGGCCTCAGTGGAGAAAACACATGTATGGCCAATTGTTGGTTTTGCTTATTTTTAGGTTGGCACCCACAGAAGGCCCTGTTCAGATGAGTGAAGCTGTCATCGCGGAGCATAGGGGAAGGGACGGTTCTGCAGATAAGAGGGACCAAAGCCATGAAAGGTTTTGTATAGATAGCCAATACCTTAAACCAGGCATGGGGAACCTCAGGCCGAGGACATTTTTTGTGGCCCTCGGGAGCTCCGTGGCCCTGCCGCAGAGGCGGGACACAGGGCGGCCCTCCCTGAGGGTGCTCCTGGGGCCGCGGCTTACAGGGGCGCTGTGGCGCCCTTTGGACCTCCTCTCACCGACTGTTGGCTGTTGGTCGTTGAGAGGAGAGGGGAGGGGGAGGGATGCTTCCCCCAAGGCTGCTTCCTACAGCCACAGCGTGCAGGAACGCTGCGGCACATTGTAAGCCCCTCTTGCAGCCTGTCTGCTGTTGAGCAGCAGGGGGGGAAGAGGTCGGAGGCAGAGCATGCGTGCAGGAGCCGATCGGGTTTTGGGGGGGCTTTTGTGGACTTGGGGGGGAGGGTATGGAGACTGGGGCCTGGTCGCACAAGGCTCCGTGCGCTGCCGTGTGTGTGTGTGTGTGTGGGAAAGGCGGGGAGGCTGGGGCCCGGTCGCGCAGGGCCGGCATGAGCGGGTGTGTATATGTGTGGGGGGAAGGCTTTTCTCTCTCTTCTTCCACTTTTTCTGTCACTCTTTCTCCTTTCTCTCCCTCTCTTTCTCCCTCTTTTTCTGTCTCTTTCTTTGTCTCCCTCCGTCCTTTTCTTTCTTTCCCTCCGTCCTTTTCTTTCTCCCCCTCTCTCCATTTCTTTCTCCCTCCCTCCCTCCCTCTTCCTCTTTCTCTGTTTTTGTTCCTCCCTTCCTGCCTTGCCGATCGACTGTGGGCTGCGCCCCCCTGGCTCCTCGTTTGCTCAGGCCCACCGCTGGCTGCCCTCCCGCCTGGAAGGGGGGAGTGGGGGCGCCCTGCAGGCCTTCTCTGTGTGGCCTCCCCTGGGGTTGCCAACCTCCAGGTTGTGGCTGGAGGCCTGGCAACCCTAGCCTCTCCCCCCACACACACACCAGGAGAGCTACACCTGGTATGGCCCCTGAATGATGTCATAAATGTGCAAATGGCCCTTGGCAGGAAAAAGGTTCCCCACCCCTGCCTTAAACTGACCCTGGTAACAAATGGGTAGCCAATAGAGTAATTGTAGACTGGGTATCATATACATGCTCTGTCTAGCGCCCAATGATAGCCAAGCCACGGCGTTGTGCACCAACTGCAGTCTCTGAGTTGATATTGAACGGAGACTAAAGTTATGTGCATTACTGTAGTCTAGACTGAATTTTACTGAGGCATTGATCCAGGTGGCCAGATCGGCCATATAAAGATAGGCCACCATCTTCTGGCTAGACTGAGTTGGAAGAAAACATTTTTTACAGCTGTCCATAGGGAAGCCACACAACAGTCTAGGGGTGCAGTCATGATGTGCTGAGGTTAGCATTGTCCATCAGGCGTTGTTCTATCTAGATATGTAACTGCTGTGGCTCTCTCTCTCCAATAGTGGGGGGAACCTTCTTCCACAAGGTGTGTACAATGGCTGCCCTCCAGCTCTGTTCCCCAGGTAGGGTTACCAGGGCCCTCTCTCCTCCAGCAGGAGGTTTTTGGGGTGGAGCTGGAGCAGGGATCGCGGTTGTGTCACTTCCAATTTACAACTGGAACTGCTGAATTGCAATGGGCCTTTTACCACTCAAAATGGGAGTTTGAGTGGTAAAAGGCCCATTGCGATGCAGCATTTCAGAGTGTAAACTGGAAGGGACATGATCGCATTGGTGCGGCCGCATGCGCAAGTGATCCCAACTTCCAAGCCAGACAATGGATTGGTGGGCAATTGCCCGTCAGTCTAAGTGACCTGGCAACCCTATCCCCAGGACTAGAGCCCTTGTGCTTTTGCCCTTTGGCTCATACCAATTGGCCCTGAACTACCTGTGAAGGAGAAGGTGGGTGCAGGAGAACATGATGGGCAGTGGCGGATCTATTATGAAACTAATGAAGCTTAAGCTTCAAGGGCCCTAATCCTGGAAAGCCCCCAAAGCAACTTTTTTTTAAAGGAGTGAATTTTTCAACAAAATCAATGGAGTTTTTTTAAGTGTTTGTTATTAAAATAAGGCTATTTTAGTGATAGAATCATAAGCTAATGGGTTGAAGTACTTAATATTGTCCTTAGAATATGGTCTAATACCCATTTCATATGGCCTCAAAATGTCCCTGTAATTGGTCAAATTTCAAAATTTTCTCTGGGGCTTGTAGCGCCTGAACTCCCAGCTGTATGGGCTCACTGAGCTTTCCAGAATCAATTCATAGCCTACATTTTGACAGTTGGATCCTCGAATCCTTCATTGGTGCATGGTTCAATAGTTCTAAAGCTCAGCCCTTAGGCTAGAGCCAATCGGAACCATAAAAAGACATCTGAACTCTCCATTCAGGCTGCACTCATCTCGCTTGTGCATTTTAACACCAAAAATCAGATTTTCACCTCTTTATCCTAATGAGCCCCCTCTGATTACCTTCTTCCTCTCTGTTAGAGAATGAACCATCTGCCATAGAACAACCCCATTGAAGAAGATAACAGCAGTTACCCAGACCACGTTGCTGGTGGGAAGGGGCTCACTGTATGATCCATTTTCAAGGACTCCACCCCACCACCATGTTATCTGCCATTTGGGCCTCGGGGTCCTTGCAAGGGCAGCAAGGCCCTTTGGACCTTGTTGGATGTTGCCCTATTGTTGCTGGTTGTAAAGGGGCCCCCATAACAGTTCAAGCTTCAGGGTCCCAAAAATGTAGGTCTGCCACTGATAATGAGAATGAAAGAATGATGTCCTGAGGTGGAAGAATGGATTGTACAACTTGAGTCTGCAGGTGGTAGAGTCCAGCACTGAATACACAGCTCTATGTAAATAGAAAACAGATAAAAGTAGAAAAGTTCTACTCCCTGTCTTTGCTTGCTCACTAGTTTTCTAATTGCAGGACATCTTTAACATAAGGGATCAATATAGTGGAGCAGGTCTGAACCTCTGAAGCCACTGTACTACCTCATCCTGCATGTTTGAATCAAGTCTTTGTGCCCAGTGAGTTTAAGGGCATAACAGTAAGAACAATAACGCTAATTATAGCAATTATAATTATTATAATAACAATTACCATGATTATAATAAATAGCACTGCTGTTACTATGTTCTGAACTCCTTGTGGTTGAAGATTCCAGCACCCAAAGGTAATTTAGTATTGGGGATGTTCTATCGACCCCTTGACCAAAAGGCTCAGGTTAATCTAGAAATGGAGAATGAAATCAGGGAAGCATGCACAAGTGATGAAGTAGTAATAATGGGAGCCTTTAACTACCCTCATATTGACTGGATAAATGTGTCCCGGGAGGGGCCCCCCAACCCCCTTCCCGGGCCGAGGAGTAGCCCCCACACTCACCCGACAGGTCCGGAGGGCGGCATCACCCAGGCTCCCTCTCCCCACAGCTGACCGCCAGACCGGAGAGAGGGGAGCCAGCCGGCCAGCAGCCCCCCCAGGAGCAGCCGGCCGCCGCCCGAGCGGCCCACCCCAAGCCGCCGCCGGAGCCGCGAGCCGCTGCCGCGCCAGCCCCCAAGCCGCCGAGGGAGCCATGCCGCGCCAGGACGCCCGCGCAGGCGTCCCAGCAGGTGGAGCCGCCAGCCATCTCCGCCGTGGCGGGGCCGGGGCCAGCGAGGACCGTCAGCCGCCCGGGCAGGCGGCAGGAAGAGGGGGGCCTGGGAGAGGCCGGGCGAGGGCCGCGGCAACAGCCGGCCTCCCCGCGGCTCAGCTGGCCGGCGGCCGCGCAAGGGCAGGGAGGGGGCGGAGCCGACAATTGGCTTCCCCTGACTGGGAGGGAGTTCCTCCCAGTCCTTATATAGGTTCCCAGGGGGAGGGTTAGGGGCGGAGCTGGGAGGGACTTCTCTGGCCTGGAGGGCATATAAGGCCAGAGAAGTCTGCCTGCCAGGGAGGAGCAAGCTGCCAGTGTTGCTATAAGGTGTGTCCTGTGGCAACCTGGCGACGACCGAGGGAGAGTCGAGCTCTGACTCCCCCTCGGATTGGTCTGAGGCGGAAGAGATTGTCTCAGCCTCAGCGTCCTCCAGGCCAGAGACCCTCGAGACGGCCACGCCCAAGGCGCAGCGCGACAAAATGCATGCTCCAGTCAAGCCAAAGAGATAAAATTTCTAGACATCCTAGATAAATTGAGAACAAAACCAGCAGGTTTGCTTATTTTCCAGAAGTAAGCAACAGTATTTGATTACATCTGCTTAACAGAAAATGTCAATGTTCACCATTATATTTCCACCCAAATCACTGTTTACAGATGTTCAAATCTTGCCTGGAAGGATTTGGAAAGGGAGATGAAAGTATTTTGGAGAAGCAAATACATAGAGTCACACAGAATGTAATATTTGTGAGTTCAAACCTTTGAAAAGTAATAACTGGAAGGTTATAGCAAGGGTCATAGGAGTGCATAAAATGACAGAAACTAGCGTTTAGCAATGCAAATTATTTATTAAAAGGAAAACAGAGATGTGTCTGCCAAAGCAATTCAGTCCCAAATCAAGGCAGCTGTCTAGCTTTCACATGTGAACGGCACACTTAAGCCTTTACTTTAAGCTCCTTAACCGTTTCAATACAGAGGACCACTGCAGCAAAAAAAAAAAAGGAATCAAGAAGGCATCTCTGAGGTGTAGGGAGCAATGTTCTGCCACAATTCTTCAAAACCGTAGATTAGCTTTCAGCATGTCACTGAGTGGGGGTGCTCAACCGCACTTAGATGCATGACTACAAAGGGAATTATACTAAGAAGCTAGTTTGATAGGGAACTGTGGCCTCGCTGGGATGGTTGCCAGAGAATTTTTATAAGGCTGTCTTGTTGGTAGCCGGCAAACCAGCAAAATAATCCTTTAATGGCTTTGCAAGGCTTCATTGAAAATGAAGAGTGACACTAATTTTAAGCTGCTGTGCACTGCATGTATGTATGAAGGCTTGCTTATGTAACAGTGTGAGTAAAATTTTAATGATGTACTTATTTTGTACTGAAGCCAGAACATACAGAGGAATTTCTTGAGGACAAATCAGTAGCTGATTTCTAAAAAGACAAGATCTGGGGCAGAGAACTGCTTGCAAGATATATCCCTAAGTCAGGAAAGCATTGCTCCTGATCCTAGATATGTGAGAATTGGACATGCATGTCCATTGGAACTCTGTTATTACTTGAAAATTCTAGGGTGCTGCCCTTGTACACACACACACACACACACACACACACACACAAGTACCTAATCTGATGCCTACCACAAGTCAAGTCCTAGACCTCATATGCCATGTTTCAAGTGTGCGTTTAGGAGGGAGAGGGTATGGAAGCAAGTGATATGGGTTGTTATGACAATAATAATGCAGGCTGATAGGCCAGGAAACAAAGGTGCACTCCGGTACAGAACCATACATGCAACCAGAAACGTAGAGGGCTGTCATTAATATTTTGGGCTTTTAGAGGAAGGGGCAGCATTTTTCACTGCTAAAGAGGTGAGGCTGTTTTTCAACAGAACAGCATCTTAACTTTTTGAGAATGTGAATTGTTGTGACAAATTTTTAAAAGACGAAGATCCAGCTAAGCAGGTAGTTTAGGGTTGTCAGGTCCCTCTTCACCACCAGCGGGAGGTTTTGGGGGCAGAGCCTGAGGAAGGCAGGGTTTGGGGAGGGGAGGGACTTCAATGCCATAGAGTCCAATTGCCAAAGCGGCCATTTTCTCCAGGTGAACTGCTCTCTATTGGCTGGAGATCAGTTGACATAGCAGGAGATCTCCAGCTAGTACCTGGAGGTTGGCATACATGCACACATTAATCCAGGCCTCAATCTTTATTTGTATGTAGACTTTGAAACAGTCTAGAAAATGTGAAATTGTATCCTGAAAGGAGGATACTGATGAAGCTCCACCTGAAATCTACTTAATGAAAAAATCTGGGAAAGATGCCCAAAGTTCTCAGGCCTCTGTACTTGCTGGGTAAAATCAGAACTTGGCTACATATAGAATCAGGTCGAGATTCACCACAGATGGCAGCCATTTTGTTGTTGTGCCCACCAACCCATGTCAGAATTCCAAAGGAGCCCACAAGCTCAAAAAAGTTGAGGGACCCCGGATTAGATGCTGAAGAGTCAACCACAATGAGGGATCTGGATATTGATTTACTTGATATTGATCCACTTGAGCGATGTTCAGAGTATATCCCCTCTGTAGTTCTGATCAAAGAGCATGCATTCCCAAAAAAACTCCATTCCAGCACAGCCATTATGAGGACTACATCAATACCTGTGACTATCCTTTGCCCTCCGCCTCTTAAAGAGAGAAAAATACAACTTGGCAATTGCGAACAATGTCCTGGCGATTATAAGGTTCTTTTACTCCAAAGGAAATCAATTTGTGCCGTCAGCTATTAAGGTGTTTAATTGCAAAACAAGTGTCAAATTGCTGTATGGAAGTCAAATTTGGATCTCAGGTTTTAATAAATCAGTAGAGAGGGTACAATCTAACTTTTTAAGGGAAATATTAGGGCTCCCTGCTTGCGTCTCTTATGCTGCTATTTGTTTGGAGACAAACCAAAGAAGACTAGAGACAAAAACATGGATTTTAACAATTAAATTTTGGCTGCGATTACATTTTAGAAGTAGTAACAATCATCTAATCACGAATATGCTCTCTGAATTAGAAACATCTGTTTGGTCCTCTCATATTGAGAAAAAAATCACATCATTGGGGCTATGTGTTGAGGATATGGCGCTTCTCTCTGAGAGAGCGACATACACCTTGATTAAGCAAAGGATCATCGATGTTGAGAGGCAAGAACTTAAAAGTTTAGCTTCTGGCAGATGCTCACCACTACGATGGGGGCTATCAAATTCTCCCCCGGTGTATTTCTCCTGTCTTATTACTCCCCACCTTCGGAGAGCTTATATGCTAGCCCGTTTTAATGTTCTCTCTTCTGCCATTCTGCTTGGGAGATATAAGAAAATTCCATACTCCGCCAGAGTGTGTAATTGTGTTATGGGAGAGATAGAAAGTACTGACCATATTCTTTTGTACTGTCCTTTTTATTGCAAAACTTGTGCTGCACTTTTAAACCCTATTTTATCAAACTATACTAACCAAGCTGATGAAAGTAAGATGAACTTGTTGCTATCTTCCCAAAGTCCTGAGACCATCGAATCTGTAACCAAATTTTTTGATGATGTAATTAAGAGACGAGGTAAAATGATGTACAGTAGCTAGTTTTATTCTTATTGATTGTACTTAGTATGCCAATAAAGGTACTGAAACTAAAACTTGGCAATTGTGTACTGTGTAGTTGGGCCCCCATGGTATGAACATTCCCTCTGAATATGTTTATGGGTTCAGTAAATGCATAGAGGGGTCTGACCTCTACATGTTCAAGGGTTTTATGTGCATAGAACCTATATGCACGGTGCACATAGACTCCCTTACACACAACCCAATATCTGGATAATGGAGGGTTTTGGATTACATACAAGGGACCCTGCATGTGTTTGGGTGTATGTGAGCAGGCTCTATGTACCCAGTACCCTTGAGTATGGTGATTTATGTTTGGTTGTTAGCTGTGAAAGCCCTGTGGGATTGCTCCGCAGCTACTTTTGACTTATTCATAATTTCCCAGTTCCTCAGCACTCAATTTGCACCCAATGAGCAATTGTGCCACATTTCTAGCAACCTGTTTTACTGAGAATTTCACCTTTGCCTTGATTCCAAATCGAAGTTAGTTGAGCCAAAAATAATGAATAACTCTTACTTCTGACTTAAGATTATCCTGCCCTTCCTGCCCACCATTCTTGTTTCTCCTCCTCCTCCTCCTCTGTTCAGTCTTCCTCCAACCTTCCTCTCAACCATCCTCTTGCACCCAGCGAATGCCATTTTTAAGCCCCCCTCCATTTTGACCACATTTAAGAATTTTAAAAACTGTATTTTAATGCTTTTGCGATAGATCACTAAATCGATAGTATAAATTTTAAAACATTCAAAGGGGGGAGTCCTGCTTGCCTAATGCGAGGACAACTATGGATAGTGAGCAACACAGCGGTGGCAGACAGACAAGGAGCACTGGAATCACTAAACAGTAAGGAAAAAACAGCTCTCTCCCATGATGAAAGGCTGCTGCCAGGGTGCGGATGGTCTCTGTGTCTTAATTTTATGATTTTTAAAAATATCAATGAATTTATAGTTTAATTTTTTTTAAGTTAAAAAGTGTGTGTGTGGGGGGGGGTGTTCCTGCTTGCCTAATGCGGGAACAGCTCAGGATAGTGACATTATTATCCTTTGAGAAAACCAGCCAATGAAATAGTTGGGTGTTCCATGGGGGAGGGACTATGCCTATCCGCATTTTGCCCATGACTTCTTCATTGCGGCGAAATACTCCTGAATGCCATGAAGGCTTGTGGGGCAAAGTCCCCCCATGCATAGGGATTTGAAAACTCACATTAGCAAACGTGCACCAAGAGAGCAGCAAACCAAGCGCCAATTAACCAAGCCTAAATGGCCTATGTGAGATCATGGTTTGAGTTGAGATCAGTAGGCATGCTCCTGGCTCCCCTCCCCACAAGTATTCATTTATATCCAGAGAATAGATCTATAGCATTTATATTTTTGAAGGTAAAATTATTACTTTATAGAGTCATATTTGATATCACAATGTGTCTGTTCTTGAACCATTACACTCTTATTACTATGCCCAAGCTGACATTTCATAAAACTTTTTTTTTCTTTCCCACTCATGGGCTGCACTAGACATTTATGTTATTCTTCCCTTTTTTGCCTTCTTTCGCTGTCATCTTTCCCTGTCAGGTTTACTGATCCCTAAAATCTTATCCCCCCCCCCACCACCACCAAATGATATTAGACTAGCAGCCTATATACAGTGCTGGAACAAGTTGCTGCATTCCTGTATCTCTGAGCTGTTTTTCAGTGCTCTCTTTCTCTCATTCTATCCTGCATGATTATAATTTGCTCAGAAGCAGTTCCTGCACATACCGTGCTTCTTCCTGCACTGTGCTACTCTTCATTTTGACACTTGGGAGAGTCATCTGAGTGTGGAAATCAAAATTCAGTGATAAAAGTTCACCGCTTATATTTTGTTCTTAGCAGCCTTGTCTGATTGCATCTTGGCGTCTCTTGCTGTTGTCTTTCTTGTTTCTCTAACTGAATGTATGCAACTTCTCAGTGTGCCTGTTTCTCTCCCATTCCTTTCTTGATTTGTATCATTATGTCTTATTTTCAGCATGGTCCCATCTGTGGATACTAATCTTTGCACAAGGACTTTGTATCAATTATTATGGGTATGTATATCAACCTTTAGCCATTCAATTCTTATACATGCAGTCTATCAGTCTGCCAATACATACTATCTCTTTTTTGTCCTTAATGTAGAATAAGAACACAAGAACATAAGAAAAGCCATGCTGGATCATACCAAGGTCCATCAAGTCCAGCAGTCTGTTCACACAATGGCCAACCAAGTGCCTCTAGGAAGCCCACAAACAAGACAACTGCACCAGCACCATCCTGCCTGTGTTCCACAGCACCTAATATGCCTAATATGTCTCCCAGAATACCTGTGATGCCAACTCATCAATTTTCTTCAAATCCTACCTCAGATCTGACACAACCCCACTTCCCAAGTACTTGCAACTAGAATGAATAAGTCTTCTTCCCACCACCACTTCCCTCAACTACCTTTGTTTTCTCCCTTAGGAAATTTTTTATAATGCAAGCTTTTTGGAGCTGGGACATTCTTATACTCTGTAAGGTGCCAAATGTCAATCATATACAGTCTCAAGACAACCATTGTCAGTGAGGAAATTGAGTAACAGTTGGATAAAATACCAGGCAGGAGATATTATGGCTGCTGGTTCACCGTAAGAGTTATCAAGATTAGTGAAGCACAAGCATAGCACAAATGGGACACATTTATCTGTAGCACCATTATGACTCTGCAGTCCTGAGACTGCAGAGATAATGTTATGTTTTTAAAAATTATATTGGCACATGCCATTCTAAAGTAATATTTGCCTCATTTATACTTCACTTTTCTCCCCAACGGGGACCCAAAGTAGCTCACAACATTCTTCCTCCATTTTATCCTCAAAAAAATCTTGTGTAAACTACCTCAGAAGAATAAAATGGAAAAGGGGAGAATGCTGTAAGTCACTTTGGTTCCCATTGGGAAGAAAAGCCATATCTTACATGGAAAGCTCAGGGGTCCCCAATCTTTTTGATCCTGCAAGCACCTTTGGAATTCTGACACAGGGCAGAGGACACAACCACAAAATGGCTGTTACAAGAGGAAGAGCCAATCACAAAATGTTGGAGAATGAGGTTATCCATAACTCTAACAGTAACTCTTCAACATTTCAGGCAGAAGCTCTGTTTAACAGATGCCTTTTAAAATGAACATCTAGTTTAAAAATATTTTCTTGCATACACACAGCTTACCTTTAATCATGCAGATTAACATGTGGTGGGAAAATTTTTAAAATCTGCATAGCCAATCAGATCTCCAATGACCAATCAGAAGCCTTGATGGGCAAAAGCCCCACCTGGCCCAACCACTTTCTAAAAACTCTTGGCAGGCACCAGGAAAGGAGTCAATGGGTGCCCTGGTACCCATAGGCATGCCATTGGGGACCCTTGCCATATAAGCTAGATTCTCCAGACCTGCTCCATCTTAAGTGCTTACCTGTGGTTCAAGTTCCCTACTGTCATACTTCAGAGTCTGGGCCTTGCAGAATCTTCTTTTTAGGTTCACAACTCACATGTGATAAAGAAGGTGTTGATTAAGGATTAACAGGGTGGTGGTCACATAGCAAAACAAATCAAAGTTTATAACATCCCTCTTTGAAAACTGGGAATCCCTGGCAGTTATAGTTGAGGAGGAGGAGGAGGAGGAGGAGGAGGAGGAGAAGAAGAAGAAGAAGAAGACTTGGTTTTTATATGCCGACTTTCTCTACCACTTATGGAAGAATCAAACACCTTCCCTTCCCCTCCCCACAACAGACACCCTGTGAGGTAGATGGGGCTGAGAGAGCTGTAAGAGCTGTGACTAGCCCAAGATCACCCAGCTGGCTTCATGTGGAGGAGTGGAGATTCAAACCCGGTTCTCCAAATCAGAGTCCACCACTCCAAACCACCACTCTTAACCACTATACCATGCTGGCTCTCTACCAATCACTAGGCGAGGCCTGGGCTTTTCCAGAATTAGAACTGATCTCCAGACTAGATGGATCAGTTCCCCTGGAGAAAATAGATGCTTTGGGAGGGTAGACTCTATGACATTATACCCTGATGAAGTCCTTCCCACCCGAAACCCAACACTCCCCAAAATTTCCAGGAATTTCCCAACCTGGAGTTGGCAACCCCACTGGCAGTCCTCTGGTGGATATCACTCCATGGGGTTAATTGCTAGTCACACATCATATGACCCTGACTTCCTCCAAGGAGGATCTTCTTCCCATTGCTTGTGACTGCTCCACCCTGGACCACCAGCAAAGGGGTCATTTTGATACCACATTTCCTTCCTCGGCGGCATTCTTCAGAATGATTTCAAGTAGAGCAATGCACAAAACACTGTGTCAGTATTTAGAATCTATGTGGATTTCCCAGCGAGTAAAAATCAACAGGCATTTTAGGTCAGCATTCATAGACCTCATCTGAAAAATTCACATGCATTCCTGAGTTTGATATAACGTTGTCTGCATTGCTTACTTCAAGGGAATAATTCCAAAATTACTCCCACAGAAGAAAGCATTGTGTTGGAACAGGCCACATGGTCCAAGTAAACACAGCTAGAATCAGGATGCCAGTCTGTCTTTGATGGTATCTTTTTAAAGCCTGCAATGTCTCTTTGTGTAACCATACGTAATTATGTTTGTCTCCAAGCATGCTCTGTTATTACTGATGCCTGCTACTTCAGAGTTATCTGCCGCAAATTAATCAAGTTAGGCACTACCAGGCCTCCTTGACTTATTAAAAATCAGGGCAGCAAGAGTACATTTCAGTTTATAATCTGTTTAGTAAACTTCAGCACAATCTCAAGATCCATGAAAAAGGTCTAGCTAACTTGGTTTAAAAAAACAGAGAAATGTAACGGCTTGTAAACAGAATAATGTCCAGCTTCAGATATCATTACGATGTGGGCTTTTCAGTGACCTTCTATGGGTTATTTTTAGAACTGATATAAATCAATAAAGTAAAACCCCAAAGAGATGGTACCACGATCTTGTCGAGATATGAGTGCCTGAAAAAATACAGCCTAATCCAGTTAGAGCTAAATATTTAAACTTAAATCCATTTAGGCCTCAATCCTATACAAACATATTTTGAAATTAATTCTATAGAAACAGGAATTGTCCATGGAAGGCAAGGGAATCTCAAAGTGCTGAGCCCTGTGATAAGAGAGTATCTTGTTAGGCAAAAGAGAGGAAAGCAAGATCTTTCTCATATTAGAGACCTGCCCTGTCAGTGCCAGACGGCAACACCAGTCTGATTGATAGGGTTGCCAACTTCCAGGCACTAACTGGAGATCTCCTGCTATTACAACTGATCTCCCAATGATAGAGATCAGTTCACCTGGAGAAAATGGCTGTTTTAGCAATTGGACTCTGGCATTGAAGTCCCTCCCTTCCCCAAACCCCACCTTCCTCAGGCTCCACCCCCAAAACCTCCCACCTGTGGCAAAGAGGGACCTGGCAACCCTACTGATTGATCACAAGCATCACCAGTCTGGCTAGCCAACCCTTAACGCCTTTGGAACAGGAAAGGTTCAGGACTCCAAGTGAGTAGGGAATCCAGTGTGAGGACACTTATAGTGCAGAGTTACTACAGTCTAAGCCCACTAATTTCACTGATAGTACTGAATTTGTACTTGAGTGGAAAGGTTCCAGATCACTGTGCTAATCCAACAGTGCTGAGAACTGACTCATGAAAAGTACGGTAGTATAGTGTTGAGGCCCAGTGTCTATCCATACTCAAAGAGCGCTTACATGGCCCTAGGAGAAGAAGAGAAGAGAGCCCAGGATTTGCTGTCTGTTTAGGACAGGGGGACCTACTCATAATGTCAAAATTCTGGCTATACCACACATCCATGGGAATAAACAGATATTCCTTAGCTTCAACAGAACCAATGAAACCAATTCTGGAAGGGGAACTCTCCCTTGCTGAAGATTTTCAAGCTGAGAATGGACATAGATGGTCAGGGATGCCCTAGCTTTGAATTTCTGACATATAACAGAGAGTTGAGGATTATGGCCTTTCAAGCCCAGCTCTAGGATTCTATGATTATATATGATAGTTTTTATTTATTCATTTGTTTTATGAAATATGTATCCCTACTCAGGATCCTATGTACCCCATGATATTGTGGATATGCCCTTGATAAAAGGAAAACAACAGAAGATAAGGTACAAATCGCCTCTTCAATAAAATCTATTTGGATGGCATTTCAAACCGATTTTAAAATTAGAACATCAGAATATACTCATTAAAAGGACAACATATTTTATGATGGGGAGTTGTTTTCTTTTTAACAGGATCCTAACTATAAAATGATATCAGTTAGGGAAGCATTATTTCTCATTGCTTACGTACCTTAGTTTTTATTTGAAGGAAGGGACAGATGACTGCATTTAATCATGTTACATAAGTACCACTGTCACATCCCTTTTCTGAGAAAATAAAACAGATAGCAGCAAGGACAGCAAATCCCAGGGAAGTATAGTCTATAAAGCATGTCTGATCCTAACTAATGAGAGCCAGGAAACACCACTTGATAAAATATTGCTTATTAAACACTTCATAGACAAATGATATTAGGTGTGCTGGTGAATGAAAGATCATACTGTGGAAACTGACAGGCAGAATAAAAGGAGAAGCAGAGCCCCCTGGAAGCCACTCTGACATTTGGATTTGCTATTCCATGGAGGATAAAAAAGGGAGAGGATTTGCTCCCTCTCTAATTCCCTTGAAGAGAACTGGTATGATACATTCTCCTTACCATTTGCCATGTGTGAACTTCGGGTTTCAAATTCCTCAGAAGGTCTGGATTTTAAATGATGTTAGAGGAGAGGTAGCATGATGTGAAAGTTGACTGGTGTGTTCTCTATCCCAACCTCTACTTGGCAGATTGAACTCAAGTGGCCTCTAAATGCAGTTATTTAAGTAGTCATGAAGGAATTCACTAACATCCTAACTCAGGGGTTCTCAACCCTTTTGAGCTTCTGGTACCTTTGGGATTCTAATACAGTGTGGTGAGTGCAGCCACAAAATGGCTGCCATAAAATGGCTCATGCAGAGAGTTCCCATTTGCCCAGATATGGCGGGCAATGGCCTGCCAATTAACCGGGCTGCTCGCAGCCCCTCAGCTGGTTGGGGGGTAGAAGCAGGCTGGGGGAAGAAAGGAGGAGTGATTGGTGCCATCTATGCAATGATGTCACTTCCAGTTTATGTGGAAGTGCTGGCATTGCTCGGGGGGGGGATGCTCTAGCACTCGTAGAAAAACGCTCTATGAAACCATAGATATTTTTCACAAGTGCTAGAGCATCCCTCCAGCACGATGCCGGCACTTCTGTATAAACCGGAAGTGACATCTTCACTACTTTGCTCCTGCTAATAACATCACGCATAACATACCTACTTCAAACCATTTTGCAGTCTTATCTAACCCCAGTGAGGCTCTTCAGCTAAATGCTACGTGTGTGGTTCAAAGCGGAGACTCGAACCCCCTGGCACAGGAAGATGAGGAAAACATTGAAAGCTCTAGTGATACCTTGAAAGAGCTCTCTTTATTGACTGCCAAAACAGTGGAAAGCACATAGATCACCCAGTTCTCCACCCTCCAACCCCGCCTCTCTAAACCTCCCACCAGTTCCGAGGAGGGACCTGGCAACCCTACTTCTGAAGGGGTTGGAGCTAGCCACAAAATGGCTGCTCCAGCTTACTTTCAGTGGCACAGTGGCAGCTGCTGCTGAAGCAACACTTTTAAAAATCTGCAGAGCCACACAAATCTCCAGTGGTGAATCAGAAGTCTCGCTGGGCAAAAGCCCCTCCTGTCCCTACCCACTTTCTTAAAACACTTGGTGTTGGTGGGTACCATGGGCACCATGTTGGGAACCCCTGTCCTAATTAGTATTGCTGCCAGCTACAATTATGATGGTGTTAGAGAGTTCTTCTTCCCTCTGCTGCTAGGTTATGTTCTAGAGATGGTAATGCTCTCCTTAGGACTTCACATGAGCCATGAGGGAAATGGGGAAAAAACTAACTTTTATTCAAGTCCTAGAATAGGGGAGTAAGGGTATAAGAGGCTTGAAACTAGTTACAAGTGTAACATACAGTATTTGCAGAGCTCCTTCAATAATCATGTTGATAATTTATTAGTGCATACAGCAGTTATCGACCAAGTTTTAAAATATATATATTGAAGTGACTCTTTAGCCATTCCACAATTTCAGAAATCCCACAGTATAAGTATGAGCGCCTTCTAGAATCTTTAGCCAGCTTTCTCTGAGGTAGGCTCTATGTACAGTCTCCTCCTAAAGCATTCACTAAATCAGCCTACTTCCCCTAAAAGCCAGAATCTGATATCTATATGGTTTCCTGAGAGAGGTCCCCCTCCAGCCTAACCCTCTTGAGGCACAAAGGCTATCTCTTAAAGCATTCACTTTATTAACCTGATTTCTCCCAAAGCTGGGCTCTGAGACAGCACAGTCTTCTGAGAAAAGATCCCAAGTCTACCATGGGGACCTTGCCACCATTTTAGGGATGAAATTCCCTGTGTTAATGGTCAGGAACACTGCATGGGGGGTGGGGAACCTGTTTCTCCAGCCCATTAACCTTTTCAAGACTAGGGTTGCCAACCTCGAGGTACTAGCTGGAGATCTCCTACTATTATAACTGATCTCCAGACGATAGAGATCAGTTCATCTGGAGAAAATGGCTGCTTTGGCAATGGACACTATGGCATTGAAGTCCCTCCCCTCCCCAAACCCTGCCCTCCTCAGGCTCCGCCTCAAAAACCTCCCGCCGGTGGCGAAGAGGGACCTGATAACCCTATTCAAGACCCCCAATACCAGGGTTAAGGGCTGCTGAAAACAGTATGGGGAAACAGAAGCCCCTCTTCTCCACATACTGTGCTCCCTATCAGGATCAGGCACCCACAGCATTTGTTAACACAAGGACTTTCATCCCTAAAAATGGTGGCGGTGTTCCCGTGGACTCAGGGGTGCTATCCTTTCTAGTTGAGCATGGAAACTGACACTTTTACAGATTTTGTTCTCCACTACCCCCACCACCTGGCTCCTCTGGCAATCCATGGGTCCTGATTGGCTGTTAGCTGCTCTGCACACAAACCAAACATGCATACAGGGGATGGCTGACTGAGAGAAAAGGACAGGACGTTGGCCCATCTTTCACAGCAATCCTAGCTGCAACTGTTCTAGAATATTCTATATGGCTGCTTTAAATACCCATTGAGGAGAAAGGCAGGATATAAATAGTTAAATAAAGAAATAAAAATAATGAACACAACTTCTCTGTAAGATGAAAAATTCTTAGGAAACAATTATGTTTATTAACACTCATGGTTCTGCAGTCAGGACAGATCAGGCTGCTGCAAGAGAAAAGGATATAGCATGTAGCAAGCAGAGAGGAAAGGGGAGGGCTCATGCAAGTAAGTACAGAAATACAGGACATGCACAAGTGCTTATCCCTATGTTAGCCATGAAATTTTGGATGGTAGGCTTTCACTAGTACTTGATTTTCTGATCTGTTTTCAGTTTCTCATCTGTCACCCTTGTAAATTTGTTAGCGTTTAAAGTATCACACACTCTTCTTGAATGATATTTGCTACTGCAAATTTTGTAAAATGTTCGCACAGGAATCTGAATTGTGGTACAAATAAACTTTATTTAATATTCTCCTGCCCTCCCAGCTACTCAAAAGGATTGCTGCTGTAGATTTCAGTTATCTGCTGATGCTTCACAGATAGGGCTTCCAACCTCTAGGTGGCGGCTGGAGATCTCCTGCAATTACAACTGATTGTACAACTGATCCAGGCAACAGAGATCAGTTCACCTGGAGAAAATAGCCGCTTTGGCAATTGGACTCAATGGCATTGAAGTCCTTCCCCTCTCAAAACCCCACCCTCCTCAGGCTCCACCCCCAGAATCTCCAGCCTGGAGCTGGCAACCCTATTAACAGAACTGCTTCCCTCCATGCATCCAACTGCAGAACACTTTGGTTCCTGCTATTTTTACAAATAAGGAACTGGTTACCCACCTCCTTCAAACCAAAGGGCTTCCTCTTTGGGGGAATAGCTGTAGTAAGTACTAGCTGACAAAAGCCATTAAACATATCATCTGTTACTGTCTTGAAGTAATATTATACAACTCACCCCTGCAGTTTGCCATTCATTTGCTCACCTGAGGCAAGTAATAATCTTATCCAAGTAAACAACAAAGCTGTGTGAATGGCAATAGGGCTATCTCAGACAGAGCTACTGAAGCAGGAATTTCCAGTATACAACCTGCATGCTGTCTTTTTCGGCTTGCACTTCATCTGCGATTGGCAACCCTTATGAATATCTTCAAAGAGCCTCTCATGAGCAAGGGAGATAAGATTAATACCCTTGCAGAATTTTGATGCATTTCAAGCACACCTGTTTGTACCATACAGATGTTCTTGTTAGAAGACCTCTGTCACTCCAAGTCCTACTGGGATCTCCTCCTGTTTGTTTACTGTGTACAAATTATTATTATATTATTTTCCTCTTTATAAGATCCAGATGGATACAGAATGTAAAAAGGCAGTTATCTTCACTCGTATGGTTTTGTGAAATGAGGAACATTTTAATCAGCACCTGACATTGTACTTTACAACAACATGTATGTATGTAGGATAAGGTTGCCAACTCTTGGATTGGGAAATTTCTGAATATTTGGGGTGGAGCCTGGGGAGATGAGAGTTTGGGAAAAGGAGGGAGCTCAGCAGGGCTGTGATGCCATAGATTTCACCCATCAAAGCCACCATTTTGCCCAGAGAACTGATCTCTGTAGTCTGGTATTCAGTTGTAAGTCCAGGAGAACTCCTGCCCCACATGGAAATAGCTACCCTAATGCGGGATGCCCTGCATGTGCAGCAGAACCAATTGACTGTGGTCAACCCGCCTTCCTATAGCCATGCAGCACAGGCATGACAGGAGAGGAATAGATCTCACAAACATATCAGTGGGAGATGTCAAGCTAGAAATCCAATTGTCACAGATCGAAAGTTTGTTAATAAAGCAGGATGTGCCAGGAATAAACCATGCTTGCTTTGAATGGGTTTGAAAGAAAATGCTGCATGTTTTCAGGTGCTTTGCAAACCTAAACACCAATTGTTCATCTCTACTGATACTGGAACATAAGCTCCCTAGTGTACAGGTTTCCAAGAGCTTGTTTAAACAGTTTCTTTAAAAAAAAAATACCAAAGTTTTGGATTCTTTCTTTTATTCAAATGCTCTTACACAATGTCTAAATTAAAAAAAGAGGTGGATTCATCCACTGCAAAAGCTTCATTAGAGACCTTAAGCAAAATCGTATCCATAAGAAATGTAAGGAGAGTAGCCCATAACATTACATACTGCCAAGGCTTAGTCATGCTTTTGTTTTAAAAATACCGATTAAAGATTAGTTTCTGGTTGATCAGAATTCTCCTCCCAAATATCCTCCTTAAAACACTTTTCCTTTCAAACCCAAGAAATAATCTCCATTTGTCATTAAGATTTATAAGGATGAACCAGAAAGAGCCTCAGATAGGCAGGGCTAGGGATAAAAGGAGATATTGTTTAATGTCATGAATCATGGCTATCAGCAGTAACAGGAAAGGGGCTCAGCCACTGCTCTGTGCATTATTTTCCTTTGTCTCAAAGCTTTTCAACATAGATTGACAGGACAGTAACCAGCCTCCTTTGCCAGATATTTTTAGGAGCTTTTTAGAAATAAACCCGCACACATTTACAGAAATACATTAATGAATACAAATACAAACAGTTGAAACCCAACCAGGCATGTGTATATGTTGTAAATTCTATTCTCAATTACTCAAACATCTGGTATAATAGGTTCTTGTTGTAATACTGGTTAGTATAAGTCTCTCAAATACTATGTGTGCAGGTATCAATCTAGTAAAGCAGGTTTACAAAGGGTTTTAATTAACCACCGATGAAGGCTCCATAGGCCGAAACGCTTTTGGTATGTGGTTATAGTTATCAACCTCAGGAAATGCCACTGTGCTATTTTAATGCTTTTAAATAATTTAACTTTTATATAGCGCTTCTAATAAATTATACTTTCAGTATTTAATCATAGACTTATATATATTTTCCTTTCACCCAACCTTGGGTACCAAGCTTTTGTTTTTAGGTTGGGTTTTATTCCCCTCCTTTTTATTCCCCTCCTTTTTTCTTCCGCTTTTTAGAAATAAACAGAATTACCACAGATACTTCTACTACCCTATTTCCAAGTCCAGGTGTCTGTGTTTTTGAGTGTTTATGATTTGATAGCAGCAGAAATGTAGAACTGGAATTTATTCATACTTAAACTATTTAAAAATAAATACTCAATGCAGTTTACAATATTCAAATCCTCTCAAAAGTTAAAAGCAGCTAAAAACTAAAAAATTTAAAGGCACTGAGGACACATTTAAAAGCCAAAAAGTCTAGGAAGGCCTCTAAATAAGGAACCATTTGCAGGGGTGGGGTGTTCCTAAGAACAGGGGTGGCTTCAAGAAAGCTCTTGGGTAGGTTCCCATCAACTGGATTTCTCTGACAGGGTTGCTGATACTCATGGCTGGCATGTATGGTAGAGGTGGTCCACCAGATTTAGGGTTGGCAGCTCTGGGTTTGGAAATACCTGGAAATTTTAGGAGTGGAGCCTGGGGTGGGTGGAGTGTTGGAAGGGAAATGTCCTCAGTGAGGTATAATGCCATAGAGTCTATCCCCCAAAGCAGCCATTTTGTCCAGGGGAATGGATCTCTGTAGTTGTAATTAGGGTTGCCAACCTCCAGGTAATAACTGGAGTTCTCCAGCTATTACAACTCATCTCCAGCCAACAGAGATCAGTTCACCTGGGGAAAATGGCTGCTTTGGCAATTGGACTATATGGCATTGAAGTTCCTCCTCTCCCCAAACCTGGCCCTCCTCTGGCCCTGCCCCAAAAACCTCCTGCTGGTGGCGAAGAGGGACCTGGCAACCTTAGTTGTAATTCCAGGAGATCTCTGTGCATATGCAATGCAGTCCCTGTTACTTCACTGTCTTTCTTTTCCTCCCTCCTTCCTCTGTGCTTTCTTCTCAGTGATAATTTTTGGATTTTAAGCTCTTTAGGCCAGGTACCTGCTGTTCTGTTCTGGACATTAGATTATACAATGATTGGACTATATAAATTAATACCAACAACATTAGCCTTCAGTAGGCACTTTAGAATTTTCAGAGTGCTTTATTTACGTGATCTTGTTTAACAACACTGTCAGGTAGATTTGTCTGATCATCCCCATATTGCACATTAGGAAGAAGCAAGGTGTAGAGATTTTGATTTATTTAAAACCTCCCTGATTCATTCTCTCTTCATCACTATCACTTTTATCCTAGGCTTCCTCCAAGCAGCACAGGGCAAAATACAATGTTTTCCTCACCTTTATTTTTCTCACAACAACCCTGTGGGGTAGCTTTGGTTGCTTGAGAATGCCTGACACAAGGTCACCCAGAGGCTTCAAAGCTGAGCATGGATTATAAGCCTATGTCTCCCACAGTCCTAGACTGACCCTACACCACAATGATTGTACACCACACCAGCCCACCATGCTAGCAGCCCATAGTAGGGCGGCTAATTTGTTTCAGGCTGGGCTCCTGGGCCCTTAACAGCTGGATGACGGGTAGAAAATTGGGAGTTTTGCTTAGCTAAGAAATGCAATGATGAGGAGACTTTGCCTCTCCAAGTCCTGGTAGTAATGCAATATTAAAGGCGCAGGAGTCAGAAGGAGACCTGCCAGGGGAAAAAAATGACATTATGTCATCCAGCAATCAGCAATTTATGCTCTGTGACACCAGTCATATGCAGACATTACATAACACACTGGAGTCTGGCACCAAGACACCCATAGAGACCACCACTTTGCACATATGACAGACGTGTCAAAACCTCTCTCAGCCATAGTTAATAACTACATCTGAAAGGAGGTGAAAACAAGGCTGAGCTTCATGAGCGAACTGACATGACAGAGAAATAGTCTTTAAGAAATGGTGGGCTTGGGGGTCCCGGCGCGAATGCAGCATAAGCCAGGAGCCACTCACGTGCGTAAATGATGTTTTGCCGTTTCAAACAGATGGAGCCGTCTTTCTTGGTGGACATTCCTCCAGATCTGTTGATGCCAGGTGGGAGATACTAGAGTGGCCTGCATCTGTCCCTGTGTTTACAAAACTCAATAGCTTTGCTGTGTTGTGCTGCTGCAACCCTTCTGACAGCTGCCTTCTATTAGGGAGAGATGGATATAATCAACAAACCAGCCATTTCACGGGATTGTGAGGGGGCTTTAAATGAAACCTTCTCTACTAATGTAATTTCCCGATGGAGCCATGCTTTCCATGTAGTCTCCTTGGTACTTGGACAGGAGCAAAAATGATCCTCAACAAATTATCCCTGCTAGCATAAAGACTGAGGAACAGAGATAGTGCTCTGCATCTTTATACTGCAAAGAGATGTCTGCAATACAGCACTGTGTTCTGGGTGCCATAAAGGACAGCACAGAATGGTTATTCACTCTAATTGAGAACATTAAGGCATTTAAGTACATTTTCCTTTTGACTTTTCTATTGCGTGTATAATGGAAATGAGATTAATATCCACAGCAAAGGACATGTGGAGACTTTCCACTGAAGCCCAGCTTAACTAATAAGTAAAATAATCTTGCTGTATGGAAGAAAAGCACAATCATTTGCATTCCAGCAAATGGCTTTATAAATAAAACATTCTGCACAATTCCTCTCAATTGGGTGCAATCGTGACTTCCACTTCTCCCATTTAGCATGTATGGTAATATAAAATCATACATGAGGAAGTCCAATCAGCCTTGTCTGTGTTTTTTGCAAGATACAACATCCCTGCTGACCAGTATCTAATGTGTGCAGTGTACCATGGTGGATGCAATGCTAATGACACTATGAACCACAGCACCATACTACCATGTTAATTCAGTCACTGAGTTGGATGTTCATTCCGATTGTGAAGGTACAGTTAGAGACTATTACTAGAATAACAGCACAATTTCTTCAGGGTTTAACGGGACTGAAATAACATAACAGATGGAACACAAACTGAATGCTGCAGGGCTCTTCTACCCACTCTTCTTCCCATGTATACAACCAGGAAATGCAGCAGTCCAAACAGGCATTACCTGTTCAGCAGAAATGTGATCTATGGGCACTAGTGCAGAATTAGATTAGCACATCCTCAAGGCCAGGTGGAACTACATTGTAATAAGGCAAAGGATGCAAGTCTTGTTAGTTTGGCTGGCTTGATCACCATGAAAGAGTGCTTAGGGATTTGGCAGAAGAACATTACTGTTTCTTAATGACTGTGGATGGGTTCAGTCTGTAGACTGAGCAATTCCCCTACAAGGATGGGGCCTCAGAAATTATGTATACGAGAGAGATCTCAATTGCCCCACCCAACAATGCTGTTTGCCACAAGGGAGCATACTGGAAACTGTTTACTTCATGGGATAAATACCAACGGGAGGGGGTGATCTGCAATGTGTTAGTGGTATGGGAAAAGCACTGAACCTCCTTGTCCACCATGGTTCTAATCAAACTCTTTCACCCTACTCATGCGCACGTAGTTGTTTTTAGGCTTTCAAGATGTATTCAGTGATTCTGCACAAGGGATTATTCCTTCAATTGATCCCATTAGGGATATATTGGATTTATTTATTTATCTGGATTTATTTATTTATCTGTAATAATGGGCCTGATACAGAAAACTTTGAGTTCACATATTGGTAGGGAAGTGCCCCGTGGTACAGAGGAGTAAGCTGGAGTACTGCAGTCAAAGCTCTGATCACTACCTGAGTTTGATCCTGACAGAAGTCAGTTTCAGGTAGCCAGCTCAAGGTTAACTCAGTTTTCATCCTTCCGTAGTCGGTAAAATGAGTACCCAGTTTACTGAGAGTAAAGTGTAGATGACAGGGGAAGGCAATGGCAAACCACCCTGTAAAACATAGTCTGCCTAGTAAATGTTGTGATGTGTCATCACCCCATGGGTCAGTAATGACCGGGTGCTTGCACTGGGGACTACCTTTACCTGCATTACTTATTCACATTGACCCAAGTCTAG
The DNA here is from genome assembly GCF_029931775.1 of Euleptes europaea. Lineage (NCBI taxonomy): Eukaryota > Metazoa > Chordata > Lepidosauria > Squamata > Sphaerodactylidae > Euleptes > Euleptes europaea. The sequence continues at coordinate 67,171,894 of NC_079312.1, forward strand.
AAATCACTGCACTTTCAATCTCATAACTAGAAAAGAGTCACTCTTATGTTCAGATGATGGGGAAATATACTGCAAAGTTATACATAGCACATTATGACAGGTGGTGTGTTTTGATGGTTACAGTGTTTCCATGGCAATGGAGTCCTTTGGGTATGGGATTTTTGCAAGGATGTATGTATGTGTAGTGCACAAACACTGTTGTCCTGTACTAAAACCTATAGGATTTATTCAGCCTGAAGACAAGATAGCAAAAGAACTAAGAAATCATGGTTTAAGAAAGATACCATGAGGACAGACATAGCTGAAGCCAGTTGGTTAGGATCTGAAAACAGAAGGGCATGTTTTGTAGACCTAGGAGACTCCAGGCTGCATGGACTAGGAGCCAGTATACTTGAAACATTACTCTAGGAAAGTGGTGGGTGATTGAGGCTATTACAGCCACCCACACATTCACACCAGCTGTTGCCTTGTTAATTTTTTTTAAAAAATCACTTGGATTCTAGTTCTTGAAGCATTATGGCTTCTGTCTCACTCCATGCAACTTCTAATGCTGAGTCGAGGGTGGGGGAGAAAGAAAAGTGGCTGTACCAGTTGAATGACCTAGTGTGAATGGTTTCTGCCAAATTCCTCTGCTAAGATATCCTGAAATGAATGGGGACCAAGCACCTGACTGGAGTCCATCTGCCTCAAAGGGTAATATGTCCTGAAAAATTGTGAAGTGTAGGGTTTCCCTCCAAAATTCACTACCTAGGGCTAAACTGGAGGATACATTGCTTTCCTATACCAAGGGCATAGGGGCTACACATACAGCTTTGCCAAAAATATGTGGTTTAACTAGGAGGTGCATGTATACATGTACATGCATGCACGCATACATGTATACTGATTCCTTCCACTTCTCACATCCAGTGCATCTACAATAAGGTCAAGCTACTTAAAATGCCCATCAAATATAATGGATAACTTTAGAATGTTGGAGAGCAGACAAGTGAGCGGAGCAGTTGCTCTGTACCGGCTCTCCTCTCCAATGAAGAGTTTGCAGAGCAGATTACATATCCTCTTGCTGGGTAAACATTTATAGTGCCTATTGCCTTGCAGGATCTGAGCCCCAAGGAGCAGTCCCAGAAAACAATGCAGACCAAATGCCATGCCATGCCCTACAAGGGATAGCTTAAGTATTGGTTCAGTGGTTTCACTATGTCCCCTATGCTCCATTGGTGATGCCCTTGCATCAGCAATACCCTTTTATCCGGGTCTTAAAATGGGTCTGCCTAATATCCTTGCAAAAGGATATCCACTGCCTCCTTTCAAAAGTGATAAAAAGTGGGTGTATATACTAGAAGAAGAAGAAGAAGAGTTGGTTTTTATATGCCGACTTTCTGTACCACTTTAGGCAGAATCAAACCGGCTTACAATCGCCTTCCCTTCCCCTCCCCACAACAGACACCCTGTGAGGTAGGTGGGGCTGAGAGAGTGTGACTTGCCCAAGGTCACCCAGCTGGCTTCATGTGTAGGAGTGGGGAAACGAATCCAGTTTATCAGATTAGCCTCTGCCATTCATGTGGAGGAGTGGGGAATCAAACCCAGTTCTCCAGATCAGACTCCACTGCTCCAAACCACTGCTCTTAACTTCTATACCATGCTGGTTCTCTAGTGAAGACAATGAGGGATGACCTCCAAAGAAAGATTTCTAACCAGTTCTTTCTGTCTGTATATTATAGAAACACAAAATGATCTTAAGAGTTATCATGGCAAGGTAGGGTAGAGTAATGGTTTGACTGTTGTACTAGGAAGACAGAGGCTTGGATTCAAATCTCTGCTCAACTAGGAAACTCACCGAATAACCTTGTGGCAGTCACTCTCAGTAACACTTCTTCTGCAGGGTTGTTGTGAGCTTAAAATAGAGTAGGTGTGTATTGTACATGCTGCTCTAAGCTCTTGGCAGAAGGGTAGAATAATAATGTAATTATTACATAATAAATTACATACTAAATGGTGTGTTGTTTGCAGTGTCAGAGAAGGAAAGGAGAGATCTGATTCAAAACCCAATTTAGCCTTGAAAGTGATTTTGAGCCATACAAGGTTGTTGTGGGTAGGGTTGCCAACTTTTAAACTGGTCCTTTGAGATGTCCCTTTAATACCAGTTTGATCTGCAGCAAGTACCAGGTGATGTTATGTACTTCTCTACCATTAAAAGCTTCCGCTGCTCCTTTCCACACATTAAGCCTCTATTAAAGGGACAAGACATTTTTTTCTCCTGGCTGGTTGGAAACCTTATTGTGAAACAGGGTAGAATAAAATAGAGGAGTTGAGAAGTATAGCCAGAGTTCCGGGAATGAAAGATGAGATTAAATGTGATAAAGAAGTTACACCTGGGAGGTAAGTAGGCTAGCAAAACAAATCTCTGAAAGGCTTAACTGAGTCTCTACAAACCTTTTAAAAACATTTCATGGGAAACAACAAAATATAAAATGAACAGAGTTACTTGCAAAAATGAACAGGTGTAAAGTAGCCAGCAACAGATGCCTCCAATTTAAGACATCTGCAATGTTTCTTCACAGGAACACAGGACACCTGTAGTTTCTGTGGCTCAGTAATCCTGACCTCCTGCTTTGCCACTGCTGCTGTTTGCTTTCCAAAGATAATAAGCCTGGAAGCATTATTATTACTTGAGGTCCTGATCAGATATAACAGACGGACCAAGAAAGCCTCGTGGTTATCATTGTACTATCTCTGTCCTTAATGACAGAGCTTTCCAGAAAGCCTAATTACTTTCCAAAAAGCTTTTGACAAAGTCCCCCACCAAAGACTTCTAAGCAAACTTCATAGTCATGGGATAAGAGGATAAGTCCTCTTATGGATTGAGAGCTGACTGAAAAATAGGAAGCAGAGAGTAGGAATCAATGGTCAGTTCTCACAATGGCGGGATGTGAGCAGTGGGGTGCCTCAGGGATCTGTGTTGGGACCGGTGCTTTTCAACCTGTTCATCAATGACCTGGAGTTGGGGTTAAACAGTGAAGTAGCCAAGTTTGCAGATGACACCAAATTATTTAGGGTGGTTAAAAATCGGACTGTGAAGAGCTCCAGAAGGATCTCTACATACTGGAAGAATGGGCATTAAAATGGCAAATGAGTTTCAATGTGAGTAAGTGTAAAGTGATGCATATTGGGGCAAAAAATCCCAACTTCACATATACACTGATGGGATCTGTGCTGGCAGCGACAGACCAAGAAAGGGATCTTGGGGTGGTAGTGGATAGTTCAATGAAGATGTTAACCCAGTGTGCAGCTCTTGTAAAAAAGGCAAATTGTATGCTGGCCATAATCAGACGAGGAATAGAGAATAAAACTGCTGATATCATACTGCCCTTGTACAAATCTATGGTGAGACCACATTTGGAATACTGTGTACAGTTCTGGTCACCACACCTAAAAAAGGATATTACAGAGCTTGAGAAGGTGCAGAAAAGAACAACCAAAATGATTAGGGGACTGATTAGGAGCAAAATGATTAGGAGCAACTGTCCTATGGGGAGCGGTTAGGACGCTTAGGGCTGTTTAGCTTGGAAAGAAGGCGGCTAAGGGGAGACATGATAGAGGTCTATAAAATTATGCATGGTTTGGAGAGAGTGGACAGGGAGAGGTTTTTCTCCCTCTCCCATAATACTAGAACACGGGGTCATCTGCTAATGCTGGAGGGTGAGAGATTCAAAACAGATAAAAGGAAGTATTTTTTCACACAACGCATAGTTAAATTGTGGAACTCCCTGCCCCAGGATGTGGTGATGGCTGCCAGCTTGGAGGGCTTTAAGAGGGGAGTGGACATGTTCATGGAGGAAAGAGGTATTCATGGCTATTAGTTGGAATGATGCTGGTCATGCTGCATACCTGTTCTCTCTAGTATCAGAGGAGCATGCCTATTATTTTGGGTGCGGTGGAACACGGGCAAGATGGTGCTGCTGCAGTCGTCTTGTTTGTGGCTTCCTAGAGTCACCTGGTTGGCCACTGTGTGAGCAGACTGCTGGACTTGATGGGCCTTGGTCTGATCCAGCAGTGCCTTTCTTATGTTCTTATGTTCCTGCCTTCTCAAATGTTTTAAATAAAAAAGGCATTTTATGAAGCACAAAGAGGGGACGGAGTGCATTATGGCACTCCACAGGCTCAAGGTCTTCATTTGCTAATGCCACAAAAGAACAGGGGCAGTGGCTTCAGTTGCTAGCTAAACATCGAGCCTGTATTTCCCTTTTATTCCCTATGGTCATTATATCCACGTAGGATTGCCAACTTCGGTTTGGAAATTTCCTGGAGATGTGGGGAGGGTGGAGTTTGGAGGGGTGGGGAGGGAGCTCAGTGGGGATGTGATGCCATAGAGCCCCCTCCTTCAGAAGCTGCCATTTTCTCCAGGGGAACTGATCTCTGTAGTCTGGTGATTACTTGTAATTCCAGGAGAACGACAGCTCTCACCTGGAGATTGGCAACCCTATATCCACAGCATCACTTCTGCTTAAGGCTACAATACATGATGAACCTCCTTTTGCAGAGACCTGAAGGTTGAGCTTCTCTTCTGCTTCTCCTGGTATGTTTCTTGCAAAGAAACAGATGGCCATTTACCAATCATTGCCTTAACATGGTATATAGTATTTGTAGCTAGTCATCTGAGGCTCAAAACAGACAAGATACTGGATGATCCATGTTCTTCCTAGATCTTGAAGGTAAAGTTAGGGCTTTGCACAGTTCCAGTTTGGATCAGGATCATGCAGAAAGGGAAAAGGTTTCATTCTTTCACTTTCATGTGATTTTTCAAATAAACATTGGAAATGCTCACCCATCTTTTTTTCTTTAACGAGCTAGCAGCAATGAAGGGCAAAATAAGTTTCTATTGGTGAGGCTATGCTGGGTGGAAGGGTTAAGCCTCCTACTCCCTCTCCTTATGGCCCATGTCAGTATTGGGGCAGGTAGCTGAACTTTCACATTAGAAGGAAAATAGATCCATGATCCTATCTAGTTTGGCCCTATATTTTTTACATATTTTAGCACATCTGTTCTTTTAATGTGGTCAGGTTCTCCTTACTACTTGGCAGAATTGTACAGACAACCAGGCTATCCCAGTGAAAACAACCTGGCATAATTTTGTCATAAAATGCTTGCCTGGTTGAGAAGAAAATGGTAAAGATACATGCACATCTAGTTAAGTGTCTAGGAAGTGGAAGACATGGTAAAAATTTTGTTACTATTTGTCAGGAATTTACAGTCAACCAATTTAACCATGGTTTCAGGCATATTGTGGTAAGTTATGCCTGAATGGTCATTTGAAGTCAATGGAATTAGAAACAAGTCACCTCTCCTTCTCATGGAATGAAGAAAGCTGTCTGTCATGAACACCTGAAGCTGCCTTATACTGAATCAGACCCTTGGTCCATCGAAGTCGGTATTGTCTACTCAAATGGGCAGTAGTTCTCCAAAGTCTCAGGCAGGGGTCTTTCACATCACCTACCTGCCCAGTCCCTTTAACTGGAGATGCCAGGGATTGAACCTGGGACCTTCTGCATGCCAAGCAGATGCTCTACCATTGAGCCATACCCCATCCCATTCATTGTGTTTATTAACATGGTTCAGAAAATACCAGACAACTTGTTTTGCTCTGTGCCTTCCCTCCTCCGTCCTTGTGGCTCTCTTTCACTCTGCTTATTACTTCTTCCATTTATCTGGACATCCATCCCCGCAGGCCAAAAGAACATGCTGTTTTATGAATCATCACGATTCTTTTCCCCCAGCAATCTCAGTGGAGGTGTTCCTGCCATCTAATAGTCTTAAAACTCTTGTTAGGATTGCCCTAAATAATGGTTTCAGTACAGAGGTAATTTTTAAAATTATGGCGGCAGAGTGTATTAATTTCTCCCACTGGTCCCTTTTGCTTACCTTTTGTTTCTGCTACTTTTGGCATGGTGTCCCTATACTCATTCTGTCTAATTTCACCTGCTGGGACTGCCCCATCACCTTGTAGGCACCATGAAATATAATGGAACCAAACCTTCTCCAGAGAGCCACAGATCTTAGGAAGATGAAGTACAGATAGAAAGGCAAATAGATTGCATGGCTTACTTAAGAGCTCTCCAAAATGAAATTCACTGAGAGCTGGGGACTGAATGCAGAACATGGCCTGAATCTTAAGTGAATTGCTTCAGCCATAAGATATTCATTCATTTTACTGTAATTTCTCTGTAATTTTTTGCTCTCTCTTTTTTAAAAAACACAATATCCGAATGAATAAGCTACTGTGGTTAGTGCTGGAGGGCAACAATTTAAAGTCATCTTTCCTGAATTACAGTCTTGGGTTTCATGAAGCTCTCAGAAATTCACCTGCTATCATTTTTCATTGGATTACTAATAGACCAGTGTGGCTGCTGTGTCAGTAGCTGAATGGTACAGCCAATAGGGTCTCAATTGATGGTCTCAAAGGAATGTTCTCCGTTCTAGCACAAATGCATCCAGATTTAATGGGAATATAGCTGAAATGGTATCTAACATGGAGCGACTGGTAATGAGGTAGTACAGTCTGAGGTAATAAAAAAAGTTAATAGCAACTACTAATGAGTATTTGAACAGACATTAAAGCTTGGTGTGCCATTTTTAAATGAACATTTGGCATTAAGAAGGGAAGAACAGTCCTGCTGGATCAGACAGATGCTCCATTTAGTATAGCATCCTGCTTCGCACATTGGCTAAATAGATGCCCACAGCAGTCTCCCTTGGGCTTTTTTTTTTTTTTAACTGAAGTATGACAACTTTTGGTATCAAATATCTAGGAAGGGTGAAATGTTCCAACACTAGTTTCTGTGTATGTTAATTTTTAATGTCTGATTTGTGTCCATTTACTCTTCTGCACAGTTTAGTAAGTGTAAATGGCAGAAGGGCATTGAAGGCATACATCAAATTGTTTTAATTTTTCCTTAGGCGGCATACATATTTCCCCTTTTCATCCTTACAACTGTAGGTATCTGGACCCCTCCTCCATTTATGGAGTGCCATTACAGGCACAGGGCCCCCAAACTGACATAACAGCAAGGCACTGCAGCATACAAAATGGTTGCCTCTTAGAGAAGCTTGGGATCCGTCTTGTGTGTTTGTCAGAGTCAGAGAGGAGTTGGCAGCTACACATTTTCCAATTGACCAGGGAGTGCCTAGCTGGACAACGGGGCTGACTAATCTCCATTGCCTCATCCTAAGGTGATTCAATCAGCCCCCTGAGCAGACCACTAGCTGCATTATCTACACCCATCCTGTCGATCACTCAGTATTCAGGAGAATATTCCAAGCATTCTGTTGCACTGTAACTATCAAGGACCTGTAACTATCACAACAACCAGTCACTACTCAAGAGAACCATTCAGGTATTCTTGCTCTTACTGGAGAGCCATCAAATCTCTCCCCTCTCTTTTGTCTGGACCCTGGAAAAGCAATCACTTCTTTGTCCTTGGCTTACATGCCAGTTACCTCATGCTGCTGCAGGGCTCATTTTAACTATAAATATTGGCCCTTCACCATTCATTGTGTGAGTGTGTGTGTCCTGGATCCTCCCATATACTTGCGTGTGGGCCCCCTCTCTTTCCCCTTTCTACAGTGTTGCTTTCACTCGGACGTCACTCTTCTGGACTGGTAAATATCTCCTTAACCCTCACTCTTGAATCCCACCCCTCCTCCCTGTTATTTTCTTAGCTCTTGTGTGAATGGTGTTTGTGTTTTTGCTGTTTGTGCTTGAAACTATTTTTATAATAAACTCCATTTTATTTTAAAAGCTGCTTCTTTATTGAGAGTATTCCTAAAGGGACTTACTGTATCTCAGTAAATGCTGGCTAAAAATATCCTTATTACCCAACCTCTCGCTAAGCTTAAGTCTCCACTGCTAATTCTCCCAACCAAAACGGAGACACTCTAATTCACGTAACACAACAACCCTGTAAGGTAAGTTAGGGTAAGATATAGTGAATGGCCCAAGGTCACCCAGTAAGCTTTATGGCTGAATGGGTTGAATGTTAGTCTCTGTGGTTACAGTTCAATACTCTGACCACTACACCACACCGTCTCCTAATAGCCTATATTTCATTAGAAGATATAATGGTGAATGTGTGATATTATGGCTGGTGATGTTCAGTCCTGCAAAGCTTTCACTCAAACATATCTGACGCAGAGTTGGCACCATGGTTTCCTGTGATGACTAGTCTCCTGTATTCATATCTCTGTCTGCTGTTTCTATAGCAGCAGACTACACCACTACCCATCTTGCAGTGAGGGTGAAAGACTGCAGAGTTCTTGAACCCAAGACCCTGGGAGTCAGGGCACAGCACCCTACACCACAGGCAAACCATCCCATTGAGGCTGAAGTGACCCACAGAGCTGTTCTACAAGCTTGGACCAGCTCAGCAGAGGAATGTGACTGGGAGAGCCAGTCAGTGTATGCCTGAAGGTATAGAATCTCCTCCTCTGGCTTAGCTCCTCAGTTCTGGTTAATTCACTCATTATGAAAAGATCTATCACTGCCTTGCCTGCTGCATTGGCCTGTCTATGCCCCCATGCCTGATTGACATCCTATGAGCAGACATTTCTGATTCCTGCCCCGGGAAGCTTGTCTAATTGGTATAGGTCCCAGTGGACCCTGAGAGAGGGTTATTATGGTAGCATCATCACTTGATTTCCCTGTCTTTATTGCTTTCTTATTGTTGGCTGAAGTATTAGATTATGCACTAGGATAAAAATTTATTTTGAATACTGAGAGGGATTTCTGCTTATTACTTCTTATTACCTTCCTGAGTGGAGTAGATTGCAGTGTATGTGAGTGCTTGGAATATTTTATTTCTTAACACAGGCATTTAGTATTGCATATTATTGCACTGTGTGTGTGTGTGTGTGTGTGTGTGTGTGTGTGTGTGTGCGTGTGAAGTGCAGCCGACTTATGGTGACCCCAGCAAGGAACTTTCAAGGCAAGTGATTAAGTTTAGGTGGTTAGCCATTGCCTTCCTCTGCAGAGTCTTCCTTGGCAGTCTCCCTTCCAAGTACTGATCCTGTTTAGCTTCCGAGATCTGACAGATCTGGCTATCCTATGCTGCTTTATTATTATTATTTAAAAGAAGAACCCTTGGCAAATGCAAGTTTTACCTTCTTTGCCGGGCAAGCAAGCGAGCATGCCAAAATTAACCATTCTGCACAATTATTAAGGCACAATGCCACACAATTAATAAGTACTTAGAGCCCAGAATCTGGTCTGTCCAGAAAATGGGAACATGACACACTTAAACCCAGACTTCTTTATTTAAAAAAATACTATATTTATGTATTCCTCTGCACTATCTTTGGAATGCACAAGAGAGAACAGGAGCTCAACTACTCATCTGTGTGATCTGGATGCCTCAAGGCTGACAAACATTTATTAGCTGCTCTAAGCTTATTTGACTTTGATTTAAAGAAAGGTTGCCTAGAGGAATCAGTACAACTGGTTGCCAAGATGTACCATAAGTCAGGTTCTGTACCTTGGAAAAACAACTGCCACAAAGAAAGTAAACGATTGTTGAGGTAGTTGGTGAGAAGCAAGAGGTCAAAGGACCCAAAATCAACTGATTTGCATTTGGTTAGCCGAATGGACAACTCACCGATTGGCAATTTCATCTCTACCAGTCTTGCCTATCATACAGTTTCTCAGGAATTGCCCTTTATACTGGGAAGATGCTTTGTTTACAAAAGCAAAGTCAGTTCCGCCAATGCATACCAGAACACACTATGGAGCATCTGCTAACATTGCCAAATGAATGTCTTGTAGAAGCACCCATCCTTTCATGTTGGTAACACATTACACCAGCAGAGATGATTTCTTCATGCACCTGTTAACAATACAAAAAGCCAAAATGTGGGATGTCAAAGAAATGGGGAGGAAATAATTTCCCCCTTCTAAGTAATATCATTCAGAACAGCCAATGGGTAAAGAATATTTATTTACTTAGTTTAGGCTAGCAGAAAGCTGCCTCTAATAGCCTTAATTTTCACATGGGCATAGCTCACTTTCTTCTGACCTTGCATTATTCTGAAGGGTGAAAAGACCCATGCTTGTCATAATGTACTCTTCTTTGTAACACAAAGTTTGATGAACCTAGTCCTCTATTGCATCCAGCAGATTACTAGCTTTAAAACAAACAAACTCTAAGATGAAGCACCGTTGCTAAAACTCAATTCCGTGTAGCATCTTAAGGCATTCATTTGTGGTAGTCCCTGATGGCACAGTGCCTAGAGATCAAAGCTGGATGATTGATGTGGGCACCCTCTATTCCAGTAGAGTGGCTTCCACAGGTTTGTGCTATGCTGCTGAGGCAACAGTGCTGTTACTGTAACCCCCTCCATGATAGGAGCAGCCTGCCAATGATATCTGCATACCCACTAGGGTTGCCAACTTCCAGGTGGTAGCTGGAGATCTCCTGCTATTACAACTGATTCCCAGGCGACATAAATCAGTTTCCCTGGAGAAAATGGCTGCTTTGGCAATTGGACTCTATGGCAATGAAGTTCCTCCCCTCTCCAAACCTGGCCCTCCTCAGGCTCCGCCCCCAAAATCTCCAGGTATTTCCCAACCCAGAGCTGGCAACCCTCATACCCACTCTGCAGTGAGCTCACCATTGGGCTGCTGTGGGTCCAACCCTGGCTACCTCACAGAATGGAGGTGAGGCTCAAAGCGACCGCAGCTAGGGTTGGTGAATGAATTCAGGCACCGCCTGGCAATAGAGGCCTGGAGTCCATAAGAAAGCCCAGGCCTAGATCAGGCTACCAAAAGATAGTCTTGGCTGCAGGGTGCAGTTGCCTACCAAAGTATAAGGCTGGTTGTTCTATTTTGGGTATGCTATTAACTGTATTGTGGAAGTATTTTGTTACATTGGTATATTTTGTTAATATTTTGTTAAGTAGAGTTTGTTAATCATAATGCTGCATAATATAGTAAACTATAATGAAGGTGTGTGTGTGTGTGTGTGTGTGTGTGTGTGTGTGTGTGTGTAAAGTGCCATCAAGTCACAGCCAATTTATGGTGACCCCATAGGATTTTCAAGGCTAGTGATTAAGTAGAGGTGGTTTGCCACTGCCTTCCTCTGCAGTCTTCCTTGGAGATCTGTCTTCCAAGTACTGACCATGCTTAGCTTCCGAGATCTGACAAGATTGGGCTATACCATGCCACCTTCCCTCCCAATGAAGAAGGTATGACAGCTTTTTAAATATATATTTTTGTAGCTTGTACAATATCTGGCAAGAGAGCCAGTGTGGTATAGTGGTTAAGAGTGGCCGACTCTAATCTGGAGAACCAGGTTTGATTCCCCACTCCTCCCTCCACATGAAGCCTGCTGAGTGACCTTGGGCCAGTCACAGTTCTCTCAGAACTCTCTCAGTCCACATGGAGGCAGGCAATGGCAAACCACCACCCAATGTCTCTTTCCTTCAAAACCCCACCAGGGGTCGTCATACGTCAGCAGTGACTTGACGGCACTTTCCATCACCACAATGTCTGGCACTATTTAGAAAAAAGTAAGCACCAGAAGAGAGCATTGAGGGCCAAACTAGATGATACTGTGTCCCAAAGTCTGCCACTGGGACATGGCACCATTTTATAGCCTGGATTTTTGCTTTAAAAAAAAAACAAAAAAAACCTTGGCGGTAAGGTTGCCAACCTCCAGGTAGCAGCTGGAGATCTCCCTCTATTACAACTGATCTCCAACTGATAGAAATCAGATCACCTGGAGAAAATGGCCCCTTAGGCAATTGGACTCTATGGCATTGAAGTCCCTCGCCTCCCCAAACCACGCCCTCCTCAGGCTCCACCCCTAAAACCTCCCACCGGTGGCAAAGAGGGACCTGGCAACCCTACTTGGAGGCCCAATCTTGCTGTAGCAAAGGGAATAATGGGCTCCTGTCTGTCCCCTCCACGCCTTTTTCAACAGCTGTTTTTGAAAAAATCTAGGCTCTGAAATGGTGCCACATCCACGTGGCTGACTTAAGACTGCAATATCATCTAGTCTGGCTCTTAGAAAATACGAAGCAGCAGAGAAGGGGAAGGGAAGGTTAGGGTACACAGTTAAATATTAACAGAGTTTTGAAATCTGGATGTGCCCATTTGGGGGGGGGGGTGCGGTGTCAATAATTTTCCTTGCTTCAGGGCCCAAACCTTTCAAACAGTCTGAAGCCCATTCTGCCACCTCAGCATCCTAACTTCATTCTGCTGTATGTCTAGACCAGGCCTTCCTCAGGGTGAGCTGAATTAATGAGGGGACCGCCAGGCACCATTTCTCCCCTCAATTTTGCAAGCAAAAATAGCACGGTGAAGGCAGGGAGAATTGCCCTCAAAATGTTTAATCACGCAGAGCCAAAACAGGATGAGGGCAATGCTTCCTGCCCTTGGGGTGGAAAAGGCAAAATGTTTACTCCATTTACCAGTGGTAGTTCTCATGCCTGCCACAACTGCCTGGCATCATTTTTTTTTTCTTAATTCTTGAAATAAAAATGGCACAATGAGGCTGTGAACAGGGTAGCAAAATCAGTGCAGGGGTTTTCAGCTCAGTCCTAAATGTATATTTCCCTTCAGCTTTATGTTATTGCAGGTACCAATTTGGAGGGAGTTGTTATATTGTACACTTCAGCAAGCTGCAGAGTTAAGCTAACTGCAGTGCTTAACAGTGGAAGCAGTGAACGCGTGTGCCCACATTGCCTGCTGAGTGGTTGGTGCGGACGTTGTTTAAATTAGGAGTTACACATTAAGGCTATAAGTGGTGAGCTTTTGATTTCCAGCAATAAAAAGTTAGTGGGAAAAGAATAATTTACTGTAGTGTTTAAGTACGTACTCAGTTATTACTAGTTTAAATAAAGGATTGGTCTTCATCTGCTGTGTTGGGACTCCTAAGTAGGTCACAGCCATTGCATTAAATTGTTAGCAGACTCATACTAATGGCTACTTCAGACATTCTACATTTCCTAAATGGAAAGCATGCTATAAAATGTAGCTCTCCAGTACATGCGGGGATCACCCCTTAGTTTTTTTTTTTTGCCATTGAAGGGGGAAAGAGTCCTTAATCAATAGGGTCTGAGAAAGAGAATCAGCCCCCACTCAAACCACTCACCAGAATGAGCTGGCATATTTTCCTTTCTGTAACATTGACATGGGATGTGGAAAGGCATGGTATAGCCCAATCTCTTCAGATCTCGGAAGCAAAACCGGGTCAGTATTTGGATGTGAGACCACTAAAAAGACTCTGCAGGGGAACACAATGGCAAACCACCTCTGCTTAATCACTTGACTTGAAAACGCTATGAGGTCACCATAAGTCGGCTGTGACTTGATGGCACTTTACACACAAACCACCACTGCTTCTCACTTGTGTTAAAAGCACTAAGTTGGTTGCAACTTGACAGTACATACACCCATATGACATTGATAATGAATTCTATTTAAGAGACAAAAATATAAATTCAAAGCAAGTTCCAAATAGCATCTCCACTAAATTTCTGGCACATAACATTTGGCACACTTCCTATTTTATCTCCCAGTACCCACAGCATCTATGTATCTAATTCTCAACATGTTCTCACCTGCAAATACTTAAATCCACAGATCAGGGCTGTGTTGAGAGAAGGGACATTTTCCCACAAAGGTCTCCATTATAAGTGTCTTTCTTTAGCCAAATACACGTAAATCGTCAGTGTTTTCAAAATGTCTTACTCCACAGACTTTGTTTCTGAATTAAAATTGAAGGTACATGTCACTCTTACACCTCAAAAAGGTTTCCTTTTACAGTGTGAAAGAGGAAGAATTCCCCGTCTTTGGAGAAATTCATCCCTGTGCTCAGATTTGTTTAGTTACCTGATTTCTATGCTGCCTTTCTACCCTACAGAACACCCTGGGTTGGATCTTGCAGTCTATGGACTCCAAGACTGGGGACGTTCCAGCATTCCCCTTGTGCCAGCCAAGGCTAGGAAAGTTTATTCCCAAAGTCATGGGGCTCGGGTGGAGTCAGAGAGCTACACTGAGAAGGGGGAAGGTGGTGAAATTGTCCTTTCCTCCGTTTTGTTTCAGTACAGCTCCAACAGGAAAGACCCTTGTGCCCCCTTCCACATCCTCACTGCTGCCCTGCAGATCTGTATGGCTATCAGTTCACGTTATGCTGCAAAGCTGGGATTTGGTGTTGCCAGGCTTGGATGAGACTGTAGCAGGGAGGGGAATGCAGGGGGGGGTGCTACCACCAGTGTGTTTGAATTTGATCAGAGGACTTTCCCGTTGATAGCACAGCCACCAGACCTTTATTTCATTAAAATGTACTCCCAATTTTCACTGCAATCTTAAACCTCTTTACCCAGTCCGACTGATTCTAATAAGGATTCTAAGCAGTTTAGAAACTGCAGTTTTAGGATTACAGCCCCAGCATCCCATTTCCTGACACTTTCTCTCATTGAGCCCTTCCGTGTTTCAATTCTGTATGGTTTTCTGCAGTCAGGATCAAAAATAGCTCGACAGAGAAATGCTTTGGGAAGAGACATCTGCTGTTTTCTAAAATGTATTATATCTCATTGCCTCAGCTTTTGAATGGAGTGGTTTCATATTTCGTGAAGGACAACAGGCAACTTCAGGCCATAGAAAAAGTTGTGCTACTCAGATCTGTCAGTTGTATTAAAGCAATTTTGTCTCTCTAAACTGACAGCAGAGACACTGACACTCTATATCAATCTATGTTACTCTGAGCTCTAACACTAGTCAAAGCAACAGGTTTTGAGATTTCTGACTCAACTGGTGTGGGCAGAACTGAGACAATCCAGAAGAAAAGTTCAAACAATTTCTCATCCAAGTTTTGTCTAAAAGATGTTTTGTAGCAGATGGGAAACAAACTCATGAAAATCTGTCCCTTTCTATAATTTTCCTCAAACCAAATGATCTAACTGCACATAGTAAAAATCTGTTATGAACTGTTGTTGGGTTGCCAGTTCAGTCACATGCTAGCATTATCATCATGCCTCCTTTTTGAATTTTTTCTGATCCTTATCAAATGAATAGCATTATAACTGACACCTGCCACAATCATAACCCAGTATTTTTATGGTTTACCTTTATCACAAACATCATTCAACTACCTTAGCATCCTACCTCGATTCGATCAGCCATTTACTACTGTGTTTTATTATTCTTGTCAGATTTTTTTATTTCACTTATGATGTTTTCCCCATACACTCATAACAGATACCATATTAAAGTTTTCAAATCCCAACGTAGTACCTATTTGTTCAGCTGAATGTTAGCATAGCGAGTATACATATTTCATTTCTTCTGATATCTGATGCCTATTTACATAATTAACAGGAAAAACCTATGGACTGACTGATATCATATGTTCCTCCAGCAGCAACATTAAAGCCATAATCAGAGCAGTAGAAAAAGGAGGTAACATGGCAACAATGACTAATTTCAATAGCATTCCAAAAAATTGCATACCTATTATGTTGTTACTCCTGACAACACTAACATATTAGCCTTGAATGAAAGGCAGCAATCAACATACTTCAAAGGTAAGAACATGATAATGTCATTTAACACATTGCATACCCTCCAATACATAATCCCCATGCGGGCTCCCCGAAGAGAGAAACACTTTTCAAGCATAGGAAGTACTATATAGACCAGTAGTTAGGAGGAAATAGAAGCCAGCAGCCACACCCTAACCGCACAACCTCAGGACGAGACAGAAGATGACAAGCTCACGCTGTGGGCCTTTGTACACTCCTTGAGGCATAATATCTCATAAAATGCTCCGGCAACCCTAAGCATGAGAGGATTTTTAAAAAGCAACCCCAAACAGGAGCTGTTGATTTGCCAAGAATCACTCCTGCTGCTGGATGCCATACGGTGGTCTCCCGGCACAGGAGTGATGTGGCCTTGCTTCTGTGTGTGTTGAAAGGCTGCTTAGGAGAAGATGCAAAAATTGTGACAGTCATTAACAGAAGGAAATGAGGAGCAGCTGCAACATATATGTTCTGTGGCTAGGCATCTGTCATGATCCCATCTGACCAGTCCAGTGACTCAGACCCAGAATCTTCAGGGGAGGAGCCCAAGGAGCCAAGGTCAGTGGCTGAGGAGGTCCAGGGGATAGGGGAAGGGCCACCATCACTGAGGTGCCTGCTGACAATGGTCTAACAGCACCAGAGGCCATCTTGCCTGAGCCTGCTATGGAAGCCTCACCACCAGAAGTGGAATAAATGTTTTAAGTAAATAAATAACAAATAAGTGATTCATGTAGTCTGAAGATCTGTTGTAATTCCAGGAGATCTCCAGCGCCCATCTGGAAGTTGGCAGCCCTAGTGTACAGACCTGGATGTTTCAGAAGTAGGGTTGCCAGGTCCCTTTTTGCCACCAGTGGGAGGTTTTTGGGGCAGAGCCTGAGGAGGGCAGGGTTTGGGGAGGAACTTCAATGCCATATAGTCCAATTGCCAAAGCGGCCATTTTATCCAGGTGAACTGGAGGTTGGCAACGCTATTCAGAAGGAGAATTCAATTTTTTTAAAACTCACCATTTTAGACAGTAGTCTTATATACAGGATAATGTCCAGCCCCAACCTAGCTAGGGTTGCCAACTGCCAGGTAGTGTAATAAATATCAGGCATTACATCATGCCATACCATACAATTCAAACAACATCCAATAATAATCTTCAACACCTCAAATAAACCTGAACAAAGAAACCTAAATGGGGCGGGAACCTCCTGTCCCCAAGAATAATATAAAAGTCCCAAAATAATATGAAATGGACAGAGGTCCAGGATGCAAATAAGGAGGACGTGTGGCTAGTCGTTGGTGCACGTTTCAAAGGCTTTCTTCAGCTCCAACAAGGTTCATGACAACAGAAAAACTTTATAATCCATTTGGGAAATAGGCACGTTGTCCGTGGACCGTCAGCTGTGAAATTTATCTGACTCATAGCAGCCTGCTTCAATCTGACTTGCACCATTGATACTGTCTCTTTAATTAGGGCAGTCATTCTTCCGCCCCTTTTAGCCAGCTCTCTTACACTGATTGGCCTCCATATAAAAAGCTTTCCCTTTCCCCCCGCCCCATCTCACCGCTTTACAGATTAGGAACCACTTGCGCAGTTGAATTCAGATAGACGCATATTTCCTTTAGGTAAGCATAATCAAGAGATAGCAATGTCTGTGGTTATTTTTGTTTAATGTTGTTTAGTGACATAGCATGACTGTTCATTAATTTCACAGCTGACGGTCCATGGACAACGTGCCTATTTCCCAAATGGATTATAATGTTTATAAAGATTATAAATAACGTTGTCTTATACCTTGTTGGAGCTGAAGAAAGCCTTTGAAACGTGCACCAACGACTAGCCACACGTCCTCCTTATTTGCATCCTGGACCTCTGTCCATTTCATATTATTTTGGGACTTTTATATTATTCTTGGGGATGGGAGGTTCCCGCCCCATTTAGGTTTCTTTGTTCAGGTTTATTTGAGGTGTTGAAGATTATTATTGGATGTTGTTTGAATTGTATGGTATGGCATGATGTAATGCCTGATATTTATTACACTATTAATTTGTGATTCTCCAGTGTGGTGTTGTATTTTTGAGCCCCCCATGCCGCCATTTTCTTTAACTTTGTTATTACTGGCACTGGTTTTCCATTTATTGTAACTGCCAGGTAGTAGCAGGAGATCTCCTGCTAATTCAACTGATCTCCAGCCAATAGAGATCAGATCACCTAGAGAAAAATGGCCGCTTTGGCAATTGAACTCTATGGCATTGAAGTCCCTCCCCTCCCCAAACCCCGCCCTCTTCTGGCTTCACCCCAAAAATCTCCCGCCGGTTGCGAAGAGGGACCTGGCAACCCTAGACCTAGCCCTTCTTGCAAGGATCTGTAGAACTGGAAATTTCCCTTGTTTTCAGTTTCCCAAGTTAGGGATTGCTTAATAAAAATTTCCTTCCTTTCCCAAAAGTTCTCCATGGTGCTACTCTGTAGTACCACCAAACCACCTAAGTAAAAACTGCCATCTGAAAGCTATATAGTAGGCCCTCGTCATTCAGGGGGATCTGTTGTCAGGATCACCCAAAATAGCAAAATCTATGAATAGGGAGAGGCAGCTTCTGCCACATTTCCCACAAAATTTAGTGATGCGTTGATTACAATAAAGGTGCAATAGGAGCAAAAACAGTCTGGAAACTAGATCACATGATTGGCAGTGGACAGTGAACAAGTGAAATCATAAATCATGACTCCATAAATGGCGGAGATCTTCTATATTAAATTTCTGTGGGTTGCTGTAAAAATAGATGCCGAACATTTAAATAGATTGCCGTGGAGAAATCCCCATCCCATGAGTCCTTGATGATTATTTAAAATGTAAATACAGTTTTGTTGGATTGAGAACATTTTTTCCTTGACTAACAATCAGAAATAATCTTATTCAGATCAAATAATTATGACATAAAAAGTTGAGCAGCAATAGATATTTAAGCTCCTAATTAAATAAATCATGTTGTGGCTTTTTTCCCTGAAAGAAATAATAGTGTAAACACTCATGCACATGTGGTTTGACATTCTCCTGAGATGTAGTTAACAATTGAAATGATAGAAACAAATGTTTAACTCATATAGAACTCTTCTCAGTCTTGGATTTACAGAGCAAAGAAGACATTTATTTTGGTAATTTTAGAGACTAAAATTGAAAGTATACGGGCAGCCCATTCCTGAAGGGGAGGGGCAGTTAGGCAGAGGCCAGGAGTGCCGCAGCTGCACCACCCCGACAGAGGCTTCTCGGCCAGAAAAAAGAAAAATAAACCCACTTAAAATTAAAAAGGCAAAAAAATGCCTCATAGACTTTAGTGATGGGAGAGACACCGGGGAAACACTGACGGGAGGTTGTGCCAGAGTCTGAGATAGGGTTGCCAACTTCCAGGTACTAGCTGGAGATCTCTTGCTATTACAACTGATCCCCAGCCAATAGAGATCTGTTCACCTGGAGGAAATGGCCGCTTTGGCAATTGGACTCTATGGCATTAAAGTCCCTCCCCAAACCCTGCCTTCCTCAGGCTCTGCCCCCAAAACCTCCCACCGGTGGCAAAGAAGGACCTGGCAATCCTAGTGTGAGAGCTGCACTGCCACGGTAGTCCAGGGGTGCTGGCATAAATTGCCCGATGCCAGTGTCCATGCCAGTTTGCATGGCTCAAGTAGCAATCATAACAACTAGAAGATTTGATATTGTGCTTTCTTATATATGATGATCTCTTTTCCTGTAAATGAGGAACAGAACACATGGAGCTGTGGTTCTGGGACATGGAAATGTAGAGCTGTACACCACAGCCAGCTTATGGTGGCCCCAGCAAGGGGCTTTCAAGGCAAGTAAGAAGCGTGAGAGTGAGAGTGAGAGTGAGAGTGAGAGTGAGAGAGAGAGAGAGAGAGAGAGAGAGAGAGAGAGAGAGAGAGAGAGAGAGAGAGAGAGAGAGAGAGAGAGAGAGAGAGAACCATATATATATGGTTCTTCAAAAGGAAGGCAGCTGCTCAGGTATTTGTGGGCCCAATGGATATTTATTAGATTCCTGAATGTCTTGTTCTATATTTTTTAAGAAATTAAAGCTGTAATCAACATCCCTGTGTGCAAATTCAAACTCAGAGCTCCAACTGGGTTTATCTGATGGGGACTGTATCCTCTCTTGACCTCACAGCTGCTGAGTCAAAGACGCTGAGAAGCCAGAAAGCAAACAAGACATGCTCTGAATTATTCATGTTCTGAATCCTGTGTGTGTTCTTCTAAGCCTGCATCATGTTCTAGGGATTGCCCACCACAGCAGCCAAAGGAAGAGCAGTCACAAAATGTATTTGAAATTACTCTGTTTGTAAAAGAATTTCCAAAAGTGACAGTTCTTGCATATGATGACTTAATTTCCGAGCAATAGGTATAGCCATGCAAAACAAGTAAACCAATGCAAAGAGCAGGACATCAATTAATACTCACAAAATAAGAGAAATTTAGTGAGTTTCTGCAGATGGCAAACTCACAAGTTATGAAAACTATTGTACGTTGTCATGGCCTCTGTGCAGTCCCACATGGGATCTGCGCATGCGCAGGCCAGCCGTGGAGATTTTAACGATACCAAACCTCTGCCTAGTGATAGGGACGCTCCCCCCTCCCCTCTACCAATGGCTCTTCCCACCTTTATGGTCATGTGACAGAGGGGGGAGGGAGCGGCCATCCCTCAGTTCTCTCTTTGCCGCAGTGGGGAGAGGATGTTTTTACTGAGCTTCTTCAACTTTGGTAAACTATTCTCTTTACTATTATGGCTCCTTTTAAGAAGTGTTCTGTCTGCGGCACCAAGATGTCCAGACAGGACGAACGCGATAAATGTATCCTCTGTTTGGGCAAGGGGCATATCCCCGCTAGCTGTCAGGCCTGTAGCCTCCTGACCAAAAGGTCCCGTAACAATAGGGCTCGCCGTTTAAAAGAAGCCCTTTATGATAAGACCGTCAAGCCAGATGCAACAATCAGAGAGCCTTCCATCGCTCCCTCCACCTCAACCTGTTTGGGCAAGGAATCGACAGGCAAACCAGGCACTAAGGCTAAGTCCTCTGGCAAGGTTACTCCAGTTCCCGGCACTGGCAAGTCGCCCCGCCATCGCTCTCCTTATTCGGAAATGAGGGGATCAGGATCCAAGGGGAAACATGCTGGGCACGCGCAGAGGTCGCCCTCTCCCCCTGGCTCCTCCAAATCCAACACTTCCAGGAGGGATGGCACCCCCACTCAAATGCTCCACAGTCCTGCTGACTCCATTTCCTCGTGACGCTCCTTCAGAGGACATGCTCTATCCAGGAGCAGATCTCCCATTCAGCGCCAGGTGTCTTTGTCCCCTCAGCGCAAGGAGAGGTCATCAGTCCATTGGGATCCCTCTCAGCCCCGAGGATCCCTATCTCCTCGCCAACAATGATCTTCCTCTCGCCAGCAGGGGTCTGAAACCCCTTAGCACCGAGGGGATCCTGTTTCTCCCCATCATGGGAGACCATCTCCTCGGCACCATAGATCTCCTCTGCACTGATCGCCTAGGCGGGAAGAGTCGCTTCAGCGCAGACAGTCACCTCAGCATGGAGCGTCACTTCAGCACAGACAGACTCCTTGGTGCCACACCACTCCCGAGTCTCAGCGCCATGCATCTCTCGAGCCCCAGGGCTGGAGATCACAGTTGCCTCGGCAGTAGGCACCAAAGGTCACTTACTCCCAGTGATCGTGGGGGCCGGCGGCGCTGCCCCTCCCCTAAGACTTACGACTCAGACCAGGAAATCCGTCTTCGGTCTTCTGTGCAGTCCCACATTGGGGACTGCGTACGTGGAGCCGGCCATCGAAAGGATTTTCTTTAGCTTCTAGGTGTTAGATAGGGGGTGCTGCGTCCTCCACACATGCGTCCACTTTCCCGCCAAAGCGACGTGACATAGGAGTGCGGTGCCCCCTTTCCCTCAGTTCTTTCTTTGCAACCTGTGAGGAAGGTTCTTCTACGCTTCGCTCGTCTTTATTCCTGTGAGTTTTGAAAATAAAAGAATCGAACGCTGCGGCTGCGGCAATGGAGCAGACCGTGCTTTTCAAAAAATGTTCCCAATGTGGAACAAAGATGTCTAAAACAGACGACCATGCTCTGTGTGTGATCTGTTTGGGTGAGGCCCATAAGGTGGGCTCCTGTAAGATTTGTGTCCAATTTACGCCAATGGCCCGATCTAACAGGGTGGCACGTTTACAGGCTGCTGTATATAAAAAAGCCTTGGCTTGCTCCGATCTGCCGACTTCGTCTAAATCAGTCCTTTGGAAGCTAGCGAGAGGCACGTTCATTTCCCTCCCTCCTGTAGCAGACCTGATTTCCATAGGCCAGGTCAGACACCATGACGTTCTGTCTCTACATTTAACAGCGTGGCTCATACAGTAGACTCCACTTACTCAAACAGGGTGACAGAAGTTCTTCTGTCCTCTCACAAGGACTCCACTAAGAGATCCTATAGACTTAAGTGGGCCAAGTTCTCTGCTTGGGCATTAGGACACGGGTTGGACCCCTTCTCCTGCCCCTTACCAGACGTTTTGAACTACCTTCTGTCCCTTAAGGATGGAGGCTTGGCCAGTTCATCCATTAAACTGCATTTGGCGGCCCTGGCAGCCTCCCATGAGGGTTTAGACTCGGCGTCCCTTTTTTCCAACCCTCTGTGCAAGCGTTTTTTGAGGGGTTTAAACAATGTCTTCCCCCCTGTTAAACAGGTGACCCCTCAGTGGAGCTTGTCCCTAGTCCTTTCCCAATTGATGAGGACACCATTAGAACCTCTAATGACCTGCGGTCTAGACTACCTGTCCTATAAGGTAGCCTTTTTGGTGGCCATCACATCGGCCAGGAGAGTGGGGGACTTGAGAGCCTTGCGGCATGACCCCCTCTTCTTTCAGGTTCATGCGGATAGAGTAGTGCTTCGAACAAGTTTGGAGCACCTTTCCAAGGTAGTTACCAATTTCCACACTTCCCAGGAGGTTGTTCTACCTGAATTTTTCTCACACCCCTCCAACGAGGGATAAAAAACTCTCCACACATTAGACGACAAAAGGGCTTTATTGTGTTATTTAGATCGCACTCAAAGATTCAGAATTGACCCCAATCTGTTTATTTTTTTCCGGGGTCCTAAAAAAGGCAAGGTTGCCATGGCTCAATCCATCTCTAGGTGGGTAACAACAGCCATCAGATGTTCCTATACCCTCGCAGACAAGGTCTGTTCCTTACAGATGAGGGCCCACTCAACCAGGGCTCAAGCGTCCTGTGCAGCATTTTTTCCTCAGTAGACTTGAGGGACATCTGAAAGGCCGCCACTTGGTCATCTGTAATGACATTTATTAAACATTATGCAATGGATGTAGATGCAGCAGTGGGAAAGGCTATACTAATGTCAGTTCTTAAATAAAGTTCTGAGCTTTGCAGCCTCACTCCCACCTCCTTGTATTATTAGCTTGCTATTCTCCCATGTGGGACTGCACAGAGGCCATGACAATGTAAAACACAGTTGCACTTACCTATAACTGTTGTTCATTGAGTGGTCTCTTTGCAGGCACACATCCCTCCCTCCTTCCCCTCTGTGGCCTGCCACAGCTCTATATGTGGTGGTCCCACGGCAGCGAAGTGAGAACTGAGGGATGGCCACTCCCTCCCCCCTCTGTCACATGACCATAAAGGCGGGAAGAGCTGTTGGCAGAGGGGAGGGGGGAGCGTCCCTATCACTAGGCAGAAGCTTGGTATCATTAAAATCTCCGCGGCTGGCCTGCACGTGCGCAGATCCCATGTGTGCCTGCACAGAGGACCACTCAATGAACAACAGTTACAGGTAAGTGCAACTGTGTTTTTTCCGTTCAGGGACTTCCCATTGTTGTACAATGCAACTCTTTTTGCTGCAGATTGATCCATGTTGTTAATTATTTATGACTTAGATAGAGACCTTATTTTAATATTCCTTTCAATTACATAAACTGAGGGTCCTAAGGATCTGTTAACAACAGGATGTTTGGGAGGTCATTAATTCATAGGGTTGCCATAAGTTGGAAATGACTTGACTGCACATAATGCACACACACACATATACCCAGCCCCAGACTCACCTCTCTTCCCCCTCTAAATGCACTAGGCTTGCCTCTCTTCCTCCCCACCCACATCAAGCTCACCTCTCTTCCTCCCCCCTCATCAGCTTTGCCTCTCCTTCTCCACCCCCAACCCCAGGGATGCCCAGGCTTACCTCCCCCCTCCCAGTAGGGTTCCCAGGTCCCTCTTCCAACCGGCGGGAGATTTTGGGGGCGGAGACTGAAGAGGGCGGGGGTTGGGGAGGGGAGGGACTTCAATGCCATAGAGTTCAATTACCAAAGCGGCCATTTTTCTCCAGGTGAACTGATCTCTATTGTCTGGAGATCAGTTGAATTAGCAGGAGATCTCCTGCTACTACCTGGCAGTTGGCAACCCTACCCCCAGCCCTGACCCACTACTCACTGCCTGGGAGAAGACCTACTTCTGCAGCCGCCGGAGACAACAGGTGGTAACATTCCCAGAGGACAGCCACATGGCCTGGGATGCTCCTTGCCTCGCTGTGCTGAGGTCTGCCTGGGGGCTGCACCATGAGACTGCATCCGCTGCCCCATGCAACTTCTCTGTGGGCACATGTGGCGCTCAGAGTTGTCCTCAGTGCCATATGCTTTCTTGCTCACTGCCTCCTGGCAGCAATTGCGCGGGCTGACAAGGAAGGGCGGTACATGTAGCCACTGGGTGGGCAGCCACACCCGCAGCCTCTGCCCACCACCCGGGGCAGCTGCCCCCTAACCCCCCTAGAATCAGGCCCTGACTGGCTCTCATGCCTAATTCTTTACAGACTTGCTAACACAACTCATGACCAGCCGTTACTATATATTTTATGTGTAAAGGAGTGATATACCACCTAAATATAAGTTTCTCTGAGCACCTTAACTGACTTCAGATTAACTGTGCGTGTGTAAAATGCCATCAAGTTGTAGCCAACTTATGGCAACCCCTTAGGATTTTCAAGGCAAGAGACTAACAGAGATGGTTTGTCATTGCCTTCCTCTGCACAACAACCTGGTATTCCTTAGTGGTTTCCCATCCAATTGCTAACCAGGCCAACCTTGCTTAGTGTCTGAGATCTGACAACATCAGGCTAGCCTGGGCCATCCAGGTCATGGTTTGAATTAACTGCTTTGATTTCATATTCTAAAACCCCGTTTTTTCATCTGCAACTTCATTCTATGGCTGTTTAACCATATATGATCCAGATTCATCCAAACTTAGAGCTAATACTATTTTACATAAGATTATATTAATGCTTTATTCTACATCACTTAACCTTTAGGCACCATCAGTAATATTTCTGCCCAAGCCCCACTGATATGCTGGGGAGTTGTTCACTGGGACTTCGGCAGGATACCTTCTCTGTAAATTGTGTCCTTCTGGAAGACTAATACACAAACATAACCTTAATTGAAATGCTGGAGTGTGTACTTTCTTACATCCTTCAAGTAGGCTTAGCACATATGGCAAAACAAAAAAGAGGAGCACTACAGCCTGTTTTTGGTTTTTTTTTGGTATCATCCATCTGTTAACAAACCTAAACAGAGGGACATGTGTTATGTTCCCAGATTTGCCAGCCACTAAAGCCATCTTCTTGAGATGCAGAGGGAACTGAGTATGAAAATAAAGCCAAATAGATCTTCACTGAAATTTCTGGTGTAATTTAACACAGCCATCCGGGGGGAGGGGAGAGCTATACCTCAGATATTAATAAAAAATTAAGGAACTAACAACTATAATATACCAGAATCATTTGAGAAGGACAGGCTTTCCCCCCAGTAAATAAATACCAGATCTTTAAAAAGGATTGCAAGTGAACATTAGGCAGATACCCAGCAATTTTCACCTCTCCTTTCTGCTCCATTAAATAACGTGACAGTGGAGAAGAGAAGTAGTACAGCAGTAGTAACAGGAAGACAGCGGCATATTGGTGTTAGCAGTTGCTTAGTTTCTTGCTCATTAATTCAGAAAGGGCAATTCTGGTACTGCAGAACCATATTCTGCCCCAAGTGCTTTAAAACATCTTTGATACTGGTCCTGATGCTGATTTGCATCATCTGATAAAGAAAAGGAAGTAGTAAATAATTCAATTATTATTAGTACAATCTGATTATTACCTTTAAATATCACAAAAGTGTGGGGGGGTGTTCAAAATTCTGCCCACAGTAGGCTTGCCATTTTTCCGTTCATAGCGGGTAAACCCCTGCCTTCAGCCCCAACCTCTACCCTTGAGAAATTGAGGAATGGGAGAAACAAAAAGTCTAGAAAATGGCCTCCATAGTGGCACTCTAGGAATCTCCCCTTGTCTCTAGGGTCTTTACCATAGAGATTAGGGGAAATTAGAACATCACATACAACTCCACCCTGACTAGGCACTACCCTCCAAATCTGCCAGCATTTGTCAAGGCAGTGCTGTCAATCCTCAGGCTGCAAGTTCTAAACCAGAAGATAGGGTTCCCGCCTTATCGGGAGCCATGTTTGCTGCCCCGGGGGGAGGAAGGAGCGATCACGGCAGAGGGGGAGGGAGATCGGGTCCGGCCGGCGAACATGTGCATTTGCGCGCGCACGGAGGCTCGTGCCGGACCCGATTTGCCCGGATACAGCCTTCTCATTGGCTGGGGCAAGTAAGGGCTCCAGCCAATGAGGGCGGAAGGCGGGAGCTGGATGGGGGCGTGGCTAGCCTCGCCCCCTCAGTATATAACAGGGGAACGGGCCCGCCCACAGCTCACTCCGTTTTCTTTGTGAACCCACCCACCCTCCCTAAGGTTTATTGGCTTATAGTCACAGCTTGGTGCGGTTTCGCATGTGGATGTGTCATTTTGGGGGGGGGAAGCTCCATAGGAATTGGTCGCTTCCCTGGTTTTGGGAACCCTATCCCAAGGGTTTTGGGAGAGGCTTCAGGGACATGCCCTGGCGGCAGGGCAGGTGTCCGCCTCTTCCCAAGTGGTGGGGGATAACACCCAGTGGCGTTCGTCCTGGTGTCATCCTGGTACTGCCATCCCAGTTGCCCACAGCGGGAGCCCTGTGGGCGGAGGTTACTTCATGGCCGTGGTGGACACGGCCTGGGCACTTGACACATCACGCATGCTGCGCCACGAGGGTCGCAGCTGTTTGCCAATTCCAAGCTGTGGCCAATTTATTCCAAAATCAATCTAATGCCTACAATTAAATGTTTATAATGTTGTTGTTTAATAAAGTTGTGTTTTAATAAAATGTTAACTTTTAAAAAATGTTTGAATTTATTGAATAGCGACGTTCCTTTTAATTAACCCTGGGTCAGCAAATCCAATTCCATCTTAAATGTATGCAAAACAGACTATTTGTCTTCTTACTTTACTTGCATGGTTCAAAGTATGTTTCTGCATAGTTCCAAACTTCTGGTGCAATCTTTCTCATTGGTTTAGAGTAGGAACAGGACTAAGGCAAATAGAGCACTGAGTATACCGTTATACTAAATAGCCACATGACTTGGCCAGAGAGCTGGGTAAAGCTCAGCAAATTGAAGCTCAAATACTATTTATTTAGAAAAGTGATGTGCTACATCTCCAGAATCCTACTCAATGCAGCTCACAATTGAAACAATAAAACAAAACCATTAAAAACAAAACAAAGCCATTCAAACAAGCCTTCAAAAAAACAAGCCAATGTCAACTTAAAAAAGCCACTAAAAGGAAGCCACCATTATGACAAGCCAGGGCATAACAGCATAAAGCATACATTGATCGTCCTAAAGTGCTGTAGATACAATGACCCTTGGGCCAGAAACAAACCATAAAACCCCTTAGTTAAAAGCCTGCATAAGAAGAAATGTTTTCACTTGGCACCTAAAGAAAAGTAAGATATGTGCTAGGTGAGCTTCACAGTGGAGGGCTTTCCAAAGGCAAAGTGTTGTCTCTAGTCACCACTCACTTCACCTCTTAAGGTGGGGCACAGAGAGCAGGGTTTTAGAAGAGTGGCTAAGCAAATGAGCTGTGATCCGAAAGGTCACCAATTCAGATTTCATCTCAACGGTAACCTCACTAACAGTGCAGTCCTAAACAGGGTTATGCCTGTTTAGAACATAGTAGAGCATCAGATCAAGTCCTGTGCTGATATGGGTAAACTGTAGGGTTGCCAACCTCCAGGTACTAGCTGGAGATCTCCTGCTATTACAACTGATCTCCAGCCAATAGAGATCAGTTCACCTGGAGAAAATTGTCACTTTGGCAATTGGACTCTATGGCATTGAAGTCCCTCCCTTCCCAAAACCCTACCCTCCTCAGGCTCCGCCCCAAAAACCGCCCCAAAAACCTCCCACCAGTGGAGAAGAGGGACCTGGCAACCCTAGTCTACTATGCTTGTTTTTAAAGTAGATCTGATGCATTCAGAGTTCTCCATTGTGCCTGTTTTGATTTCCAAATTTTGGATAGAATATGATGCTTTTGCATCTCACTGTAGCTTTCAGTTCCTTCAGCTCATAAGCGTCCTATTATGTATTGAGAAAACACAGAAAGGGGAGTTAATCTTGATGTATAGACAGTTGTGTTATATTTTTAAAATATTCTTTTACCAATACACAACAATATATGTGTGCACAACACAAAGGAAACAAGAGCTTTGATTCAAGAGCTTAATCAATGCTTTGTCCCTATTGAACACTGAATATCTTTTTTCAGATGGTTGCATTTTAACATAATTCATAATGACTTTGCCACAGCTAATATTTATGCTTTGCTTCAGTTCTGTTTTTAGTTCTGGTTGGTTCTACAACTTTAATCTTACGGCATTGTTTACTGAATGTTCCACCATACTGATTATATTAACTCACTCTGTGTAATCCTTGAATCCAAGTGACAAAGGCAGACTATAAATAACATAAATAAAATATATAAACCATGGAAATAAACAACCTTGAAGAAAGAAGTGTAGTTCATTATTTGTGTTTGAAGACTTTTTTTTTGTTTGGTTTAGATATATTTGATAATTTTAAATAATGTATTTGATGACTTCCTACAAATGGGCTTATCACTAAAATTTCCACTAAAAGTCACTATTCAATAAAAAACTTGAAAGGGAATGTATAACTCGAAAGTGCTGAATTAGAACTCATCAAGAAAATAAGTACTACCTCTCCTCCTGGCTTAAACAAAGACTTGAGTTTCTTTGCTCACTTTGATGTCTAATGGTAAGTCTGCCTGACTAGGGTTGCCAGTTTTGGATTGAGAAATACCTGGAGATTTTGGGGGTGGAGCCTGAAGAGGGCAGGGTTTGGGGAGCAGAGGGACTTCGATGGGTTATAAAATGCCATAGAGCTCACTTTCCAAAGTGGCTGTTTTCTCCAGGTGAACTGGTTTTGTTTTTTTTGCCTGGAGACCAGTTGTAACAGTGGGAGATCTCTAGCCCCTACCCGGAGGCTGGTTACTGCCTAATGTACTTATTCCCATCAAATTAGGTAATTTGATAAGGGACAAGAATGAGCATTCCCCATTTGGCATGGTTTATTTGGCAGGTCTGCCTGCTCTTCCTGAAGTTCCCCCATTTGACCAGAGCTAAATGATGGTATGCCCTGACCTGGATAACCCAGGCTAGCCTGATCTTGCCAGATCTTGGAAGCTAAGCAGAGTTGGCCATAGTTAGTACTTGGATGGGAGATCCAAGGAAAACAAGGGTTGTTACAGAGTCAGACAATGGAAAACCATCTTTGTATGTCTCTTGCCTTGAAAACCCTAAAGGGTTACCCTAAGTCAACTGCGACTTGACAGCGCTTTACAAACACATGAATGATGGTACTCTAGTTGAATTCTCTTCTCACGACAAGCTGAAGTTATGCGGTGGCAATTCATGTTCCTGAAAGCTTTACTTAGTTGCAGCAACAAAGAGATCTTAAATTAACTGTTGGCCTATCAAACATAATTTTAAATATGTTTTCCCTCAACCTTTGCTTCAGTATTCTTATGAGGATTTGTTATTGTTAGCATCTTAATAACATTTTGACCAACATTTCCACTTGACACTTAAAATTAGCAATAGGCTTAACACCTCCTGAGGAAGTCATCCACACACCCATTCTGCTAACACTTCTGTGCACAAGCAACATGCAGTTTTTTGGCCAATGATCTCCTTTCTGATCTTCCAGATCCCCTGCAGGTAACTGAACCACCAAAAAAGCCACCCTGAGTTCTATGATTCTTCTGATGCCATAGAGAAAGTTAAGTTAGCTTTTCACAATTTAAGATGTATCTCATATTAGAAGTAAATAACTATATTTTAAATTGGCAGATGGGGTGGCTATCTGTAGAAACACTGATTTTCCTACAGTACAGTTTTTAGATGGAAGCTTATTTAAAGAACAGTTCCAGTGAAGCAACATGTGCTACATTTACTGTCTCTTTCAATTCACCAAGCTCTAGAAATAGACAAGAGTTCACCATGATAGCACAGATTCCACTAAAGTGGTAGAGGAATAAGAATCAGAGGGACACAGAACATGTATGCCTTACTGAGAAAAAGATGTATATTAAAAGTGAAAGAGGGAGTCTGTCAGCGGGGAAGGCAAGTTGCAGTTGAGCTACACTCATTCATTTAATGCATTTTATTTCAGCCTCCTGTAACTTCAAAAGCAGCCCTGGGTCGGTAGCGATGTTTTTGAGTCACCTGCATGATTTTTCCCTTATGCTGTCTGAGAATGTGGATGTTAAAGCTGAGAAATTAAGAGCAGACTACAGTCAATCGGGGCAATAAACTCATGAGGAAGTAACCAGGTTCTCCTGGGGGCTGGACACTCACCTTTCTATCCCATGGCTTCCTGGGGGATCATCAAAGTTCAGGCCACAATTTATTATCAAGGTTTTGCAGAACAATAATCCACCACCTAGGATCTTCCAGGAATCTGTCTTTTGATACAGCCTTCTTTGAACTGTGGTATTCTGACAATCATTTAATGGCACATATTCTACCATAGGCTGGAGGAAATTCTCCAGTTTAAGGAGCCTTTTTTCAGCTTAAGTGGTTTACTGGAGAAAGAACCACTTAACTTGGAAGAGGCTCCTTAGGGTGGTGGAAGCCATCCAAATTTGCTCAGTGGAGTGGTAGGATACATGTATTTATATTTGGCATCCATGTGGGTACATCATACTAGTTCATATTTATTTTGAGATTGTGTGTGTTAAGTGCCGTCAAGTCGCTTTCGACTCATGGCAACCCTATTTTGAGATAAGCCAGGATTATTCTGACAGAAGATCAGAGAAATGGTAACCTGTTTTTTATAGAGTGGGTAATAATGCCATTACATTATACCAGGTCCTGGCCATATAGTTAATATAATATAGTTATAGTTCTGCAATGATGGTCAGTATTAATGATGTCTCTTCTTGGTTCCACAAAAAAGGCCACCAGTATATTCCAGTTTCCACTGCTATAACTGGTAAAGAAAGTAACACATAATTCAGCCATAGACTGATATTCAAGAAATTCTAATAGCTGGGTTCTGCAACTCAAAGCTTTAATTCTTATTTATCCATTGATTAGTTCCTTGCCTACTTTACAAAACTATGTTGAAGATTATCTTCTCGAAGTAGATAATGCTATGCTGAATGTTTTGCTTAAATAAATACTGATCACTTATGCTGACCATTTTTATTGTCCTTTACTACCTCGAAAACAATGACATTACATTTCTCACAATCTTTTTTCACATAGATATCATATTCACAATTTTCTTCTTAAATATATCATTTTTTTCCTATCTACAACTTGCATTATTTGACAAATTAGACAAAATATATACTGCATTTGTAAACAAATACCCTTAGAATATAACATCCAATACTTTGTTGCGTCATATGTACGCATGAAACTGAGCTGTTGCTGTTGAGCTGATGAATACGTTTCAACAGATGTTTGCAATTGGGTTGTTTATTTAGATGCATGTGGAACCAATCCAAGGCAAATCTCAGTAAAGCTCGTACAATGAATTTCAGCTGTGAGCAATTGATGGGCCCATTTATGACAATACGCTGGTCAATAGACCAAATCTACTTGGAAAGTGCATTGCCTAAACATCATCCCATCATAGAGCAAAGCAAAAAAGGGACAGGGAAAGAACGTGTTTTCCCTTGTGCTCCTGTTCTCTTTATATTGCGCTAATCACATTCTGGCTGGGAATTTTAACCTCTGTTAACTCTGATGGGATGGGTGCAGAAATCAGAAATGATTACCAGCAGTCCAGTTGGTGCCCATTATTTTGCTTGTCCTGCATATAACCCTGACTGAGAAACTCAGAACTAATCACCATTCATAGTTCCTTTTCAAAAGCTGCCACCCATCAGTATCTGTCATAAGGTGTTTGAAAGTGGCAGTATTAACACGTGTCTATAAAGATGTTTGGAACTGAGTCCGTTTTGGAGATCAAAATTGTTAAGATATTTCCCTATAAGCTAGAAACCTGAAATGTAATATATGTGCAGTCCAAGATATGCTAATACCAGATGTTTTCTTAAAGGATGTCTATTTTTTCCTAGAGATGAGAGACATGAATTGTATCCCCAAATGGTTTTGGTTGTTTCTAACATCATAGTCTTTTAATCCACTGGGCCCTGAAATGAGTCCTAATATATGATATATAGGGGGGGAAAGAGCCAGCATCAACAGTTATATATAAACTTTGGTCTAGGAAATGGAGGTAACAGCAGCTCAAAACAGCTTTTCTCATATCAATTGGCTTGAGAGATACTAACCCACTCATGCCAAATAATGCACTTTCAATGCATTTTGAAGCTGGATTATACAGTGTGAAATGGCAAAATCCGTTTGCAAACAATGTTAAAATGAATTGAAAGTTGATTGAAATTGCATTAGTCAGCATGTGTGAAAGCACCCTAATTATTGTTACTGCAGCCATTTTGCACAGAGTCTTCTTTCTTCCAGAGTTAATAGGCTGAAGATGGAAAGTTGAGGATACATTATTCATGACGTTTAATGTCTGTTTTCACTGCTGTATATACTAGATATATACTGTATATACTATGCATCTTTCCTTTTTAAAATTAAAACTATATATTTTAGGGCCTTTTATTGCACTAGAGAAAATAGTTTGTTTTTCACTCTCTCTTTCGGAGAATAGTGTTTGAGTTGGAAACTGTAAAGCTCTTTTTAGCTCTTCTTATTTTACTGCTTCTTTTTCGTTGCATATTCTCAGATTCTCTGCTGCATTGATCTGCTTAGGGCCCTGGCAATCATTCAGACCCAAGTTCTAAGGAGCGCCTCTTCACAAATGTCCTATACATAAGGAAATATACATGTTAAAGATTTTCCATTTTTTGAGGTGACTGATAACTAATATTTTGAAAGTAGGTCTCAAACCTGCCATAAATCTTAGAATGGGGGATTTATCGGTACTCTGAAACTCCAGCTGAAGTGATAACTCCTAAAAGTAAAAATAAAATCTAATAATAAATATTTCCATTAGATGGAAATTCTTATAGTATATGATCTTCCCTTTCTTGGAATCCCCCCTCCCCCAATCTAACTGCTGGTTAGATGCATGGGGCAATATTCAATTTTTGAAGATTCGCCAGAAGCCTTACTGAACAAAGAAAATTGAGGTTCTCTCCTCACCCTTTCCATTTCCAGCATCATATATAGCAATACAGGAATAAAAGTAGGAATGACAGAGGATTTGGGACCTCTTAGGCAGCTAGAATAGCCTGAAGAATGCAAAATTTAAAAACAGCTCGGAATCAAGTGGTAAACATTTCTTATTTTAGAAAGCTTTTACATAGCCATATTGCTCCACAGAAAAACCAAAACAGATACAATAACTTTCATTAAGAGCAACCAAGAATATCATGAAACAGATCTTTCGTCCTCTAGAATTCTTCATCACGCTGAATGAAAGAAGACAGTACAAAGAGAGGGGGCTGTCATGATGGAAAGGCCTATGCTCCACAGGTTGTTTCAGCTGCTTTTCGGATCTAGTTGGTTTAGGTTGTATTGGATGGTGTTACGCCAAAGCCTCCGGGGAAGAAGGAAGAATGACAGTCTCCAGCTGAGAATATACAAGCCAGCAATTTATCAAATTTATCTCCAGAGCCACACAGAAGGAATAAGCCCTTTAAAAAGCCAAGAGAAGGATAAAATATGGTGGCCCTTGTAGTAACAAAACTAGAGATTAAATGGTGTACTAGATACAGAGTAAATGGAAGCCACATTGGATAATATTACCTACAGGTTGGAGGGGAAGGACCCATCCAGTAAAGTCACACCTCAGATCAGTGTTTTGTGGTATGATTTGAATTTTCATTCCAGATTTGTTTGCTTTTTTGAACAAATGTGGACAACCTCCGACTATTTTGGAAAATAATATCGTTTAGCCATCAGAGTGATTCTTAAAGTGGAGAAAAATTACCTGGGATGTGCCTTTGCTTATGATGGCTAGAGTGTGTGCGTAAGCATCAGTCACATGAGCTCCAGTCTGCATTCTGAAGTAGTACAGCATGTAGGAGTATTGATTTCTATTTATATCACTCTGCCATATATTCACATTTTTTAAATAGGCTATGTAGCCTAATCTGACCTAAATCAAGGAAGGGCCTGGGAAAGAAGATCCCTGTCTTTCCAGCCCTGCTAAGGTTGCCAACCCTTGTCTGGCAATCCCTGGGAGAATTTGGGTTGGTGGAGACAGTTGGAATCAGCTGCTACCATTAATCAGAGGTTATGGATTGTGTGGTTATGGCTAGTGAGAGTCAGAGTTAAGCATTCGTACACACAAAAGACAGAGTCGTTTGTCTTAGTAAAAATATCAACCTTTACTTTCTAAATCAGGGAAAAGGTTCAAGGGAGATTAAAACAATAAATTCCTCTCTACATTGCTAAGTTTCCTAAACTTGCCAGAATGGTCCTGGCAGGTTCTAAGCTTACAAACTTGGTATTTCTAAAGAACAGAAATATCCCATCTTCACTAGATGAGATCCAAATTGTAACTGGGTACTGCCTTCACTACAACACAAAGGAAACAGCAAAAGCAGTAAAATGTAGATTAGTTGTGTTCGTGACAACAAGCATGTCTACAATGAAGTTCCCACTGACCAAATGCTAATTGACACATTTGAGATTACATCATCCTTTACAACTGGTCAGCATCCTATACAATCAATATTAACTCTTGTCTGTCTGACATGCAATGAAGCTCGCTACCTAATTCCCAACAGAGACTCACCAGAACAGTGTCCCACAGCATCATGATTCATTTCTAGCTGTGTCACCGGAAGTGATGTCACTGCTGCTCCAGATACTCTAGGATTCACTTGAAACTTTCTGGTAAAACTCAGAGTGTTTAGCGATGAGATGACATCACTTCCAGTGACACAGCCAGAAATGATGTCATGACATTGTGGGACACTGTTCTGGCTTCTGCATTTTCCTCTGCCTCTCATCAGAGAATTCCTGCCCCCACTCTAAGTTTTCCCTAGAACAGTACTGTGCTCACCTGCTAGCCTGAGATGGCTAGGCATTTTAGGTTCCCTTGCCTAAAATATGCCCAGAAACTAAATCCAGACACTTCCAGTGTAGCGTGTCAGAAAGGATTATAGGCTGCTGAACATGAGTTTGTCAAGCACACAGATCCCATTGTCTCTGTAATTACAGTTTATTTTAACTAGGGGTACAATTTGTGAAAGACAGAGACTAACAAAAGAAGAAACCAAAAAACCTGTCTTTAGGTCATGCACTGATCTAAGCTTTATTTGAAGAAAGACAGAATGAAATAGGATTGTTTCCCCATAACTTTTATTTCAGCTATTTAAAGGAGTGATATTCTGTGTAGTTAATAAACTACACAGAATGTAGTTTAGGCTTCTTGATGTAGAAGGTGCTTCTTATTTATTTGCTAATCACTGCTGTTTGAGTTGTTTTTTTACTCCAAGTTCATGTATATATTTTTAATATATAGCTTTGGAGGCTGAGCCATGCACTTTGAACCAGGACATAAACGAATACCAGTAATATGCAAACCTGTGCATTGTCTGTTTCTGCAATGTAACACTTTGAATGATGCCAAACAAACTTTATCTGAATCTCATGCATCTTGGGGCAGAGCGTAGTATGTCTGTGTGTGCTTCAACAAGGAGAGAACCCCATGGTTATGAAGTGTATAATGTGAAGGAACCAAGGCTGTGAGAACGTGCTTGCATTTCCTTTCAGAAACATTCCACCCTCTCGTTTATCAGCTCGTGTGCAGTTGTGCACACCACAGCACTAGATGCCTATCCCCTGAAAACCAGCTTCCAGTTACATACCTTTCCAAGTAGCCTTTGTTTGTAATAAGGGCCAGTGTGGACATTGCTGAAGATTAGTGTGACCATTCTCTGCATGACATGCCTTTTTAAAACCTTCATGGTTGGCTAAAAGCAGTATTTAGCACATGTTTGATTCCAACAACAGAATACTTTGTGTTTTGTGAGGGACTAAATTAATTTTGCTTCACCCATTCAACAAGCTGGGCCTTGGCTTTTTCTTGGGTCAACTTTGCAACAAATAAATACTAATAATTCCTTTTCTTGCTCTGAAAAAGTAGTTGAAATAGGCTGGTGTTGGATGAAGGGCTGAATCCATGGGAGGTAGCCTAATTTTCATCCCATAGGC
Source organism: Euleptes europaea (assembly GCF_029931775.1). Lineage (NCBI taxonomy): Eukaryota > Metazoa > Chordata > Lepidosauria > Squamata > Sphaerodactylidae > Euleptes > Euleptes europaea. The sequence continues at coordinate 67,208,149 of NC_079312.1, forward strand.
ACAAAGAGTACAAAACAAAACAAACAGACAAGACCCAAACAACATCTGAAACAATGCTGATTGTGCCAGTGGAGTCCAGCAAATATGAATATAACATCATTGGATTAGATGGAGTTATTATTTCTATCAAAATACCTACAAATTGTGATTTTTTTGTTACTTTAAACTCCAACTGCTGTTCAGGCATTATCTCTTTGTCACTTAGAGTTGATGAAATTATTCATTTTTTATCATTAATTTAGCCCACTTTCTTTCTTACAACCGGAGTGCAATCCAGCCTTCAATATCTATTGTCCAGGGAATACATTAGCATACTGTATGACTCACTCGCTTTCAGATGTATATCTGTGTTTGCCTCCCCGAGTACTTATTATATAACCATCTTTTATAGGGCAGCTTTTAGGAATTTTTTTGAAATCCTCAATCCTGTCATGCCACGTTTCACCCTGGCCCATGTGCCACATGTCAGGCACTGTCAAGTCACCCACATTCTTCTTGCCTTATAGAACAAAAAAGATGACAATTTAATATACTGAAAATTATTGTTTTTAAATAAGGAATGCTTCTACTAAAATTAGAATGGCAAAGTTACTCCACGTCTCTTTGAATTTTGGTTGCAAACCTAGACTGCCATAAAAGAGGCAAGAAAGAAGTCAGGATACAGCCCAAGATCTCTATCCCAGATGGCCACTGGGCATGATGAGCTATAACCTCTTAAACTGAGGAGCATTGGCCCTTTAACATCATAGGAAAGTTACAGTTGGGCTGCTGGTAAATGGAAGCAAGCCAGGCTCTAGCAACACTAGCAGTGTACAGATACTACTCAGCTTGCACCCAGCCACCAGCAGCAATGAAGGGCATCTACTCAATTATTGCCTACCTCCTCCTTTGCTGACACCAACAAGGTATGAACTAGAGTTGCCAACTTCCGGGTGGGGCCCTGGAGATGTAGAATTACAACTGATCTCCAGAATACAGGTATCAGTTCCTCTGAAGCAATGGAGATAAAGAAAGAGATGGAACTGCCCCTTCTGCCTCTGCCAGGTGCACAGCTCTACTCATGGAAGAAGCTTTCACCTAGGCTTGCCATCTGCCCATCCTTGGTGGGTAAACCCCTGTCCTAAGTTCCAAACCTCAGGAAATTTAGTAGTGGGAGAAAAAATGACAGGAAAAATGGCCTCCATCGTGACATTCTAGGAATTCCCCATGTCTCTATGGGCTTTACCAGAAAGATTAGAGGAAATTCCTAGACTGTCACCCAGAAGTGATGTCACATCCCCTTCCAATCTCCACCCACCTCAGACAGCACCCTTAAAATCTCTAACATTTGCCAAGACAGTGCTGAAAACCCTAATCTTACTTCCTTATTCCTCCCCATTGCATCCTTCCAACCCACACAGCAATTAGTATGAGCAGGTCCCACAACCCTAGGAAAAAACTTTTATAGCGTTGGAAAGTAGTATTGGTAGGGAGGGGAATGCTGAAAAGATTCACAATACTTGTATCCCCAGGTTGCAGGATACACCCTATTAGGATTGTGCCCGAACCGAACCGAAAATAAACCCAAATTTGCAGTTTCAGTAATTTTCGGGTTTACCAAATGCCAAAACCTGGGGATCTGCCCAAAGCCAAATAGCCGATTCTCAAAAAAGCCAAATAAATATTCAGCTTTTTCAGGTTTGGCTATTCACCTTTGCTCAGATGCATGGCTCTGTGCTTTCTTCCATTTTTCTATCTTTTTTTTGAGTGATTTTGTTAGGGCCCCATATTTGGGGTATGGTCCCATCCATAGGGGTATACCCTGCAACTAAAAAAAAGCCAGCTTCTACAATTACTTATTGGGTTTTTGAAGAAGACTCCTCACCCATGTGGATGAGCAATCTCCTTCACAAGAGCTGCCTTGGTCAACACTTCGGATGGCTCCGATATCACCCCCACCCTGAAAATCTGCTGTCAAACCGAAGGTCCCTTGAGTAGAGGCTTCATTTCCCTGCATCGTGACCATCTCCTGAAATCAGATTTTTGATTACCATAATAAAGGACTGTTCACAGGATGTCATTTGCCGCCAAAGTAAATGTTTTCCATGCCTGACTTTTCTAGCATTTTAGCCATTTCCCTCACTTTGGAAGCTAATTTGCATGGACATCATGCTATGAGCCCCAGATAAGAAGGGAGCCCCCGGACTTTAAGGTGCCAGCCTGCCAATCAGCTCTTTCCACCAGTCCTCAGCAACACTGAACTTCTGAACCTGAAAACCAATGGACAGCTCAGCCTGGAGGATGGGGCGACCCCTTTGCTGGCCCATAAAATTGGATCCCCTGTCCCAAAGTGCACCAAACTTTGGTGACTGTCTAAGGAGAGTCCCTTGTAGCCATGCTGAAAATTTGGTGACTCTACCTCCAAAAATGCTCCCACAGGAGCTTTGAAAAAAATCCATATAGAGTATAATGGACCTTAATTTTTTTTTTTTTTTTTTTTTTTGTATACCCAGAAATAAGCCAAATGCCCATATTTACTGGTATGGGTATTTGGCTTATTCTGGGTTTACCGTAAAAATCTGCTCCGATAAACCTGAATCAGAAATTTACACCCCAATATAATGTTGTATGATTGAAGAACTTGAGAACATGTGTCTCCAGTTAATGGAAGACATCATTCTTTGTGTGATAGCCTTTATCGACTTAAACTTGTCTAAGCAATATATATTGATGTTTTGAATTTTTGTAAGGAATGGACGTTCTTACTGGAAAGATTTAATATAGCTACTTGGCAGAGTGCTACTTTGTTCATCCATGCTGAACACTGCAGAACCATAAATAATTGCAGAACTTCCCTTGGAAGTTCCTCTGTGTGTGGCCATTAATGCATGGGCTAGATGTCACTGGTTTATCTTTCTCCCATGTCCCACCATTTTATTCTGTGATTGTGAAATTAAATGCATGGTGTTTCCCGTCCCATACTATGTGGGCCACCTGAGGCTCCCATGCGTTTGGTACGTGGGGATAACGTGGGATATGGAGGGAGTGGTCATGGGTTGCACCGTAATTTACATCACCACCATGTAATTGTATGTGGTTGGTTTTGTCACAGTCTCTGACATCTTACAGCACATGAACTATGATATTGTGTTGTACATATGCAGAAATATTCACTATAAAACTAAAACTACACATACAAACTGCAAGCTATATCGCTGAAGTTTTAGTTACTTTTAAGAAGGAAAGAAAGCCTGGAAATATTAAACCAGAGGCTTATGTTTCTGAAATATACTGGCAAATATTTCAGGGTCAGAGCTAACTGACTTGCTGAGCTTTTTCTGCTTTTTCCTGACCTTCCCCAGCCATTTCAATGGAGAAGAGCAGAAACCCTGGTAGCCCTTTTCATATTTTTTCAGCTAAAGAACAACATGTTCTGTCTTCCTGCCTTTCCAATGGCATCAAGAAAAGAGATGCTCTCCACCCTCCACACTACAAGGCTATTCAATGCTGACTAATGATGACATAATGCAATATAAGCAATAATTGTGTTTTATGATTTAAACATGTAAACATTATACTATTGGTTCATAAATGAATGTAGTGAAAGCGTATTATGCTGGAGATGAGAATGATGTTAAAATTGAGTATATAGAGTTATCACAAAGCTCAAAACTGATTGTTTATAGTTTAGTAAAATAGACTAAGGAAAGGAAGTCCATATTTGGTAATGGAAAGGAGGACTACTAAGCAGTACACATTTTTTCAAGATCAGTCTTATTGAGGGGTTTGAAACAATATAAATACAGGCACAGATTTTCAGACCTCTCTCAGAGGGTCTCGAAGATGGTGTTGGTATGTATGGCTCTAAAATATTTTATTCTAGATATTGTGCGTTAGATACTTTGAACTAAATCAGACTTATTTGACGGTTATATTTTAAGAGCTGGCCCGTGAACGCACCAGGAACTTACCTCGCTATTTATACATGTTGAGTACACAAGCATCCAAAATGAAATAAAATTTCTGTTCCCACCATGCCGCCTTTCTCCGCTTTTTTTGATAAAGTTCGCATGATTTCTGTTCCCACCTTGCTGCCTTTGTGACGCTTAAAGGGCTAAAGACCTTCCTGGTGGACAGAGTGGTCTATCAGCAGCTGTTAGCCCTGACAGCAAAGCATGGAACCTCCAGGCTCGGGAGCAGTAAACCTTTGCCATCTGGAGATGCAGAAAGGAACACGGCGCCCGAGGACGCAATCCGGCAAAGCCCTCGCCGAGGCGCCTTTACTCAGAAGCAAGCCCCACTGTACGCAATGAAGGGTGGTGGGGAAAGGAAGGAAGGGGACCGGCCGGCTGGGGGGAACTGCAGCGGGGCGCGCCCCGATCCCAGCCTAGGCGCCTTTGCTCATGAGGAAGCCTCAGCTGGGAGTGCCTCCCTCCCCTCCCCTCCCCCATTTGCATGCCTGCGATCCCTTCCCCTCCCCCGCCGGCCCTCAACGTCTGGCCCCTTCCCGCTGATGTTCGCCGGCGCTACCCCTTTCCTTCCTAGTTCAGCTCCGCCCAGCTCCCATCCTTCTCCAGCCAGCCTCTTTCTCCCCAGTCGCCAAAACAGTCACTCCTCCAGCCCCCCCAGCCCCCTCCTTGCAAGACCTTCCTGCAACGACCTGTTGCATGTTCACACTTCAAAGCTCAGCATGAGGAAAATGTTTCATTTTAATAATTCGCCGTATAAGCGGATCCTCTTAACACAGAGAAATTCTGCTGTGAAGACGTCTCCAAAATTCTTTGGTTGAGATGAAGTGTGAGCATGCAAGGAAATCCCGCATAAATCGGAGCGGCAAACGTGCAGTGCGGACATGGCCCTGGATTTTAAAACTGAATAGTATATAAGACTTGCTTGCTTTACTGCATACGTTGTAACTGAATACATTGTTATTGCATACATTATAACGGAATGTAAAGACTTTGTAACTTGCATTTACACAAATTTACTAGAAGTATATCAATAAAAAGACTTGCTTTTTAAAAGTAAGTAAAGTCGAGTCCTGCTTAGTAGGTGACTAGCTGAATAAGATAACATATCACTTCTCAGGAAGAGGTCCATTCTAAGAGTATAGTCACTCAAAGGCACGACCCGCTTCAGTTTCTTCCTATTTTTTTTGGGGGGGGGGTGGCAGTCTGGTTTGCTGGTATGCCAACAAACCAATCAACAGGATCCATAATTTTTTTCTGCTGGTTTCCCCCACGTCGGGGAGGACTGACTTTCCCATGCCCCCTGACTGCCTTCACCCCTTTAGAGAAAGCAAGGAAATTGCGCCCTTCAGGCAGGCAACTTCCTGGAGAACAAGCAACATGGCGACCAATAAATGTGCAGATCCAGCCCCCCAAAAAACCATTGCCCTTCATTGCCCTTGTCCCCACTTTACCACACCGTACAGGAGCAACGCTCAGCCCCCATCCTACCTCAAACGCTTGGTGTAAACAAAAGACACTTAAATTGAATGGTAATAGGGGGAGAAGAGGGCACCGTGGAAACAGGAAGGGATAGACCCAACAGTCGGCTGGCTAGTCATTGACCCGATTAACTGGTATACCGGCATCACAACTGGCATCACAACAAAAAATAAATGACGAGGGTACTGAGAAAAGGGCTGCATTGTGGTGAGTGGTAGGTGGCAACGGTGGCCACTCATCTCCGGCAACAAAAGTTGGGAAGGGCCAAAAAAATCTGATGGGATGGGCATGCCGGCCTGATGGGATATCAACCCAGAAGCTCACGCATGACCAAACAGCTGGAATTATCACAAATGTGAATTCACTTTCGTGATAAGATGGGGTTTGGAAAACACACAGGTAAATAGTGCAGGAAGTGAATCGGATGCACAGACCAGAGACAGCTTTTGTGTGGACCCGGAAAAATCGCTACATTGGACGGAGGGAATCGCAAGACAAATCAGCCATGCGCTAAAGGTGTGTGTGTGTGTGTTTGTGTGTGTGTGAAGTTCCATCAAGTCACAGCCGACTTATGGTGACCCCAGCAATGGGCTTTCAAGGCAAGTAAAGAAGCAGAGTTGGTTTGCCATTGTGTTTGTGTGTGTGTGAAGTGCCATCAAGTCACAGCCGACTTATGGTGACCCCAGCAACGGGCTTTCAAGGCAAGTAAAGAAGCAGAGTTGGTTTGCCATTGCCTTCCTCTGCATCTAAGTACGCCATCCAAATACTGACCCTGCTTAGCTTCCAAGATCTGATGAGACTGAGCTATACCATGCCACTGTCCCTCCCAAGTCCCCCTGTAACTTTGTGCAAATGAAAAAAACAACGAATATTATTGCTGTGCTATTGTAAAAACTGTAGCTAAGGATCAAATAGATTCAAGCTTCCAACAGTGTCACATCTGCTTTCACAGGCAAATCAAAAATGCCTCCTAATATATCTTGCATACCTGGGAAAACAAGCAAGACTTTCTACATTAAATATGCAATCACTACATTTGCCTCAAGAGCTCAATGATTTTCCAGCAATAAAACTTTTTATGGGGCAAGAGAGAAGGCACTTTTCTTGCCCAGTGGACTGAACCACATAAGTACCCCAGGGAATGTTTTTGTGCAGTTTAGCTATTCCATCAACAGCAAATATAAATGACTGCTTGCAAATGTCTGTGCTGAGATTTTATGAATCAGATTCTGTGAGGACAGAACAGCCTTTTACGCATTTAAAGGTGTAACATGGACCTGTGTAGAAAGTGAGCAGGTTTAGGGCAGCAAACTGACCCGTGCAGATTCTTGTACAGAGCTTGCATGCATACCACTCATTTCACATGATTGGGTAGACTGCTTTTTTCCAGGTTCCCTTTGGCAACAGGGCCCTACTTACCTAGGCACTGACTTTCCAATGAATGTCCAAAGATCAGGGACAAAGCTTGCCATCCCAGTCCCTTTATTTCATAGAATCATAGAATTGGAAGGGAACACCAGGGTCATCTAGTCCAACCCCCTGAACAATGCAGGAAATTCACAACTACCTCCCCCACACCCCCAGTGACCCCTACTCCACACCCAGAAGATGACCAAAAAAAAAAAAACCCTCCAGGATTCCTGGTCAATCTGGCCTGGAGGAAAAGTTACTTCCTGACCCCAAAGTGGTGATCAGCACTACTCTGGGTATTTTTGTTTGTTGTAAATGCTCTGAATGTGTAACAGAGGCTGGAATATTGCAAGACATTGATTATCAATCAATACATGCATCTAAATGGGTTCATTAGAAATGATAGCTTATTTCTTGGAATTTGTTGCTATATAGAGCTTTGGGAGGATCACTTTCTCAGTTTTTGTCATCTTAGAAAACTGGAATTTCATACTAAAAAACCACCATCTCCCATGCTGTCCATTTGCCAGTTCAGATCAATCTGCCATGCCATTAAAAAAAGTCTCTAGTGTCTTCTCCATGAGGGCAGCTGCTAGAGATTTACTTTTTTTAAAAATGAAAGCTAGGAATTCAGAGAACCTGCTTGACCTATCATTACAAAGGAATATCAATATTTTAGTGCCATTAAAAATGCAGCCATGATATTGATATATTGATATAAGCATGTGCAAAAAAATAGAAAAGAGTGAAGCTGTGACATCACCGATGATTAAAGTTGCCAACCTCCAGATAGTTACAATTAGATAAGGGAGTGTTGAATAAATAATTTGGAAAATTCCTTGCAGAAAATATATCTCAACACGCAACCACTCAAAATAGTTTCTTTTTGTATTTCAATACACCCAATTTACAAGGTTACAATTTATACCGCTAGTGGAAAAAAACACACAGTTTTTTACTACACTTTGAACTTCTATTGTACATAAAAATTATGCCCACTAAGTGTGTCTCCAAACATTATCACTATAAAGCTTTCAAACACCAAGGAATTGGAACAAACTAATTTTCCTGTCAGCTGCTGCAGTCCGCCGCGTCGCGTAAAGGATGCACTCGCTGCACCAGTCAGCTGACCGTAGCTATCCAATCATGCAGCGTCCTCCGGAGCTTCTTTGTTGCTGTTAACTCTTGCTTGTACGGCAACTGCTGCTGAGATGTATATTGCTCACAGAGGAGTTTTTGTTCCAGCAAACACTATCCAACAGGCGCAGTTGCGTTGCGATGTAGGCGCAATTGTGCCACAACATCGTGACAAGATCCCAGGTTTTTTAACTCTTGTTTCGCGGGTATAAATCTTTTTGCTTCTTCAGACTTATGTAGCTTGCATTTATGATAACAATAATAATAACTAAAAGTCTATTACTAGGAACTGCGAAATTGCGGTCAGGTAAGTTTATATTGTTATTGTCCTAGGGAGTAATGGGAGAATGATGTAAAAAAATGTTTTAAGGATGACTATAATTATGATTGTTATCATAATGCAAGCTAAGTCTGAAGAAGCAAAAAGATTTATACCCGCGAAACAAGATTTAAAAAACCCGGGATCTTGTCATGACATTGTGGCGCAATTGCGCCTACATCATGGCGCGACTGCGCCTGTTGGATAGTGTTTGCAGGAGCAAAAACTCCTCTGTGAGCACTATACATCTCAGCAGCAGTTGCCGTACAAGCAAGAGTTAACAGCAACACAGAAGCTCCGGAGGACGCTGCATGATTGGATAGCTACGTGCAGCTATGTGCAGTTACATGACCGGTGCAGTGAGTGCATCCTTGACGCGACGCAGCGGATTGCAGCAGCTGACAGGAAAATTAGTTTGTTCCAATTCCTTGGTGTTTGAAAGCTTTATAGTGATAATGTTTGGAGACACACTTAGTGGGCATAATTTTTATGTACAATAGAAGTTCAAAGTGTAGTAAAAAACTGTGTGTTTTTTTCACTAGCGGTATAAATTGTAACCTTGTAAATTGGGTGTATTGAAATACAAAAAGAAACTATTTTGAGTGGTTGCGTGTTGAGATATATTTTCCACAAGGAATTTTCCAAACCTCCAGATAGTAGCTGGAGACCTCCCGCTATTACAACTGATCTCCAGCCGATAATCTGTCAGAGTATCAAGTTAATCATAATAATCTGACAGAGAAAGCTGACAGGTAGCTGTCAGATCTGGGACATCTAAGCTGATGCAAGAAGGAGCAATAGCCTTGCATGGTCCCAGGTGAACTGCATCTAACCAGTTTAAAGCAGTAAGGTGATGTAATACTGTGGCCAGGTCTACAGGTGGCCTAATTGGTATCAGGTGCTGGGAATGTATATAAGCTTATGTAACTCTGTGTTGGTGCGGTTGGGAAGTAGTAGTGGAAGAGAAGTGTACATGACGGTTTGTTTTTTGTATTTAAATTAAACAACACTGTAAATTAAACAACACTGTTTTCTATAAAGCAAGAGTTCTGGTGGTGTGTCCTGGAGACCTGCTAATCCACTTGCTCCCACGTCATAATCAGTTCACCTGGAGAAAATGGCCACTTTGGTAATTGGACTCTATGTCATTGAAGTCCCTCCCCTCCCCAAACTCCACCCTCCTCAGGCACCGCCCCAAAAATCTCCAGATATTTTCCAACCCAGAGCTGGCAACCCCTACCATTGATGCCACTGATGAGGTCAACACCCTCTCTTGAAAATCCTAATTATTAAAGTCACGTGCAGAAGAAAATTAACTGACTGCAGATTTGTGACAATGCAGAGGGAGGGTAGACATGCAGAAGAACTGTGCCCAAACCGATTCCAGTGCTTCCGGATCGACTGCCAAGAAAATCAGAGTGGCGCAGAGTGTTAAGCTGCAGTACTGCAGTCAAAAGCTCTGCTCACAACCTGAGTTCGATCCCGACGGACGTCAGTTTCAGGTAGCTGGCTCAAGGTTGACTCAGCCTTCCATCCTTCCGAGGTCGGTGAAATGAGTACCCAGCTTGCTGGGGGTAAAGGGAAGATGACTGGGGAAGGCACTGGCAAACCTCCCCTAGTCTGCCTTGGAAATGTCGGGATGTGACGTTACCCCATGGGTCAGGAATGACCCGGTGCTTGCACAGGGGACCTTTACCTTTAGAGCATGCAGAAAAGCCCTTAGTAATGATTACTCCTAATTAATCTTGCCTAAGGCTATAGGTGTACAAAGGGAAGCAAATAAAGATTTCTTACAAGGATTATAGGAAGCCAGGTTGCTCCATAGGAAAACTCAAAAGTGTAGCAGTGCAATTCCTTTCTTAAGACCATACGAAATATCAAAAAATAGTGAGTACAAGCTTTCAAGCCCCCTAGAATTTTTCAGCCCTGACCTGGATGGCCCAGGCTAGCCTGACCTCGTCAGATCTCAGAAGCTAAGCAGGGTCAGCCCTGGTTAGTATTTGGATGGGAGACCACCAAAGAAGTCCAGGGTTGATATACAGAGGAAGGCACTGGCAAACCACCTCTGTTAGTCTCTTGCCTTGAAAACCCCATAAGGGGTCGCCATAAGTCGGCTGCAACTTGACGGCTCTTTACACACACACACAGAATTTTTAAGCAGGCTGGGAGTGACTGCTCTCTGCATCTCAGCATGGGAGCATGATATAGTGGTTAAGAGCAGGGACTCTAATCGGAGAATCAGGTTTGATTTCCCGCTCCTCCACTTGACTCCCCCCTCCTCCACATAAAGCCTGCTGGTTGACCTTGGGCTAATCCCAGTTCTCTCAGTACTCTCTCAGCCCCACCTACCTCACATGCAGGGAGGGGGAGAAGGGAAGTTATAGAAAAGCAAGGTATAAAAACCAGCTCTTCTTCTTCTACCCGCATGGCGATAAAACTAGTCATAAAACCGATTCCCTGGAAGGTATTGATCTGGGTTGCTCTGCTCTTTCCATCTGCAATTCTAGACAAGTATAGACAGAAGAGATGTAAGGGAAAGAAGGAAAGAGGATCTATATCTGTATATATCTGTCTACCTGTCTACATCTGTATCTAGCTATCTATATTTGTCATGATACATTTCACTCCAGATATTTGTGTAAAAATGTAACACTTTGCAAGCTGAACGTGGGAAGCTGACCTCAGAGACTAGCCTCAGATTCCTTTTACAAGTGCAAAGGCTTGCAGAACCTTCCCCCCCCCTTCTCATTCTATCAAGGCAATGGGGATGTACATTCTTATGTTAATAGATTCTGACAGAAAGACAAAAGACTCTGGCTATGGCATATCACCAGAGGCAGTAACAAAGAAAGGAGAGCTAACAGATTTCCAGGTTGGATATGAAGTAGGAAAAGTGGTTTTTACTTTGGGAAGAAAATCTTTATGATGCTACAATGGTAGGTATATGGTCACGATCATCTAGGGTTGCCAACTCCGAGTTGGGAAATATCTGGAGATTTTTTGGGGCGGAGCCTGAGGAAGGCAGGATGTGGGGAGGGGAGGGACTTCAATGCCATAGAGTCAAATTGCAAAAGTGGCCTTTTCTCCAGGTGAACTGCTCTCTATTGGCTGGAGATCAGTTGTGATAGCAGGAGATCTCCAGCTAATACCTGGAGGTTGGCAACCCTACAATCATCAGACAAATTAACTCTTAAGAGCAATCTTAGATGTGCTGTGCAATGGTTGAATAGAAGTGGAGAGATGAATTTCTTGTGGTTTAGCAGCTTGAGACTCCAGCCAGCTGAGTAACTTGTATTTTTTCCATGGTAAAAACAGGTACCTGTGGGGTCTGTTTTAACACATGAACTCTGTTCCCTTTTGGTTACAAAACTGCTTTTACATTCAGATATTTTACTTACAAGTTCAGGAGTGCAATCCTGAACTTGGTGGGGCTTTCTCCTTACTCCCTAGAAAGTGTATTTAGGATTGCACCCCCAGTCTTGCAGATTACCAGCCATTGAATTTTGAATCCTGGGTTTCTTACTTATTGGATTTTTTCTTTTCAAGTGGCAACTTTATCAACATTACAGCTTACAAAATCGAATTTTTGGAGGAAAAGGTGTTTAGTCTATATTTTGAAAGAATATTATCTAGAGAAATATTTCTGCTGTCTACAGGAATAGTGTTTCTTCGTTCCCTGCCCGTCTTATTCAATCTGTGCTCTGATAAATGCCAATAAAACCTCTGTTTGTGTCACTCTTCATACAAAAGGGAAGCTGATGATTAATCTTGTCTCTTGTTTTATTTACTGTAAAAGTCCTGAGATAATTTTAAACTTTTCTTTCCTCTGTGTGTTTTGCCCTGGAGCATTCTCCAACCACAGTGCACTCAAGAGAATAATATCCAAAGGAAAATGGATTACTTGGGCATGCAGTACATTTTCAAAACCACTTCGCAGTGTGGCAGATACCAAGTAAGAACATTTAAATACCTACGGAGCAGCAACAGAACAAAGCAAAACAGCAAAGTGTGCACATAATGCAGAAAAGTGATTTATGAGTATGTACTTTCATTATATAGGCACAGAAGCTCTATGAAGCATGGAAATCAGGAAACAGAGTTTAAATATAACAAACGCCTTGGCAGCAGGTGGGGGAGCATCTTTGATCTGAGCAAAGGGTGTATTTTTCCAGCTGCAATAAAAATAAAATAGCACTATTTTCCTCAATCAATTTTTAATGAAGCGACACCGAAGCTCTCAATCTATAAGCATCGTTCAAGACTGAGCTCTACAATGCTACTAAAATCAAGATTTTCAGTACACTTTTAAAGGCAATTGAAATGTTTTAGGGTTTGGGGGTGGTCTTTCCTGGTGGTGATGCAGCTACCCTGCTTTTGAACTATTGATATTACCACAAGTTTGCAGGCTTGTGAAGTGAGCCATTAAGGTCATCCAAGGGCAAGCATGAGGCCTACTCTGTGGGAAGTTCCAAAAAACTGCTGGCAGCTGCACTGGAGAAAGGGAAACTCTTACTCCATAATACAGTGCAGGAAATTCAGTTAGGAACACCTTTTGGTTCACCAAAATGCACAGCTATGGCATCTCGCTGTGTTTTGATTGCAAAGCACACTACATTGGAATACTCCAGGCATGCCAGTTCACTTATCCACTTTTGGTACAATTGGGAAATGAAAAGAAGTGGGACTGAGGGAAAGTTTGGAGGGTGACTTTGTTGGTGAGAGGATGATTGCTTTGATTTGGCACGATGATTAAATTAATTCATTTATATCCTTTCCCTTTTTGTTTTGGTAAGTAACCTTCGGTAGCTTAGGATCTTTTTGCCTTTCTACATGCAAAACAGAGAAGCCAGAAAACCCCCTAAGGGAAAAGGTTATGACACAGTTCCATCTACAGAGGGGCCATTTAAGGTGGACAACAGAGACGGTCACTCTTTGTGTGGCGTTTCACACCCAGCTCTTCTTCAGGAGCTCCTAGATTTCTGCGCTGGTGCTGCACATTTCCTCTTGATTACAGTAATTATTGTAGAGCCTATATACTAGGCAGGGCAAAAGCAGACATTTCATAAATTACTTGTTTGATCTAGGTTGATAAAAATTTCTATTATTCTCAAGATGTAGAAAGTTATCTGTAAGAATTATCTTAAAATATATTGTTTTAATTTGACTCCTGAATATATCTAAAAATGCACTTTTCAGCTTTGCTCTGATGGTCATTCCCGACCATTTTAAGCAAAAAAGTTGAAAGGATTAAATGGACGCCTACTTCAGAGATGGGGAAAGAGGGGCACTATGTAGGAGCCCCCGAAGAGACCCTGGCAGTCTGCAGTTACATGTAATTTGTGCGAAAGATTTAAGAAATCCTGGGTCTTTTGCTAAGGTGCTCTTGCATCAACACAGGGACCAATGGAACAAAATAATGGGATCAAACGCCTACTATCACTTTGTTTCAAATTTCATATGTTGAAATTCATATGTTGAAACAAGTACGTCTGCCTGACTCCTTTCTAAAACTTCCTTTTGAGACTTCTGTCAGGTCTACTTATGAGTCACTTATGTATCATATGCAACATTCACAAAAACACTTTAGCTGAGATACTGTGAGAGCCCAATCCTGTACTAGTGCAGGATATAGTGGGCTGTGATTTACAAATTCAATTACAAGGTTGCATGCTTAAATATATTGCCAGAAAATGTCTACAGCAAAAGCATACTGTCCTGCACTGTGTCAGCAGATAAGAATTTGTCCACAAATGAAACCAGCAAGGCAGCACAAGGAACACTAAAGACTATTTTTCTCAGAAGAGCAGAGGATGCTTTCCAATAATTTGCATTCAGGCACCAATCTGCCACTGATAACATTATGAAATTACCTTGTGCCATCACTTAAAATTAGACTCCATTAGCAGAATGCCATATGCAGACGTTTGTGTGTGTGTGTGTGTGTTTTAAAAACCAGTGTGATTTAACTGTCTGCAATGAACTTTACTATACTGCAGTCAAACATGTCAACAATTTACAAGAGCATTAGCACTGATTTCCCATGGAGGTTACAAAAGCTCCCCCATACATTTCACTCTTGTATGGAGCTGTGCACACGTGAACATGCTCACCCACTGGTCGGTGTTGCATCCTGCAACTATATGATCTCTGTACACAGCCTGCAACCTTCTCTTGACTGTCGTGTCAAGGCTGCACCCAGTGCACAGTTATGCACACAGGGACATACACATTTGTATAGGATTATACAATGGAAGCAAATAATAGCTCCTCCAGCTGGAGAGATGTGTAGGACTTAAGAGGTGCCCAAGGGAAATCTCCTAACATTAAATTGAGTAAGACATCAAATTACAGGCTGCAAGAGCCCTTGTCTACTTGGAATTTGACTAGATTTATGCCCCAGAAGAGGGAATTCATCAACAGCCTTCTTTTTCTGAAGCACTTCTGTTGTCAGAACCTTCTGGTCTTAAAATGCCATGGCTAAACCCAAATCTTTCACAACGTACATTCCTTATTCTGTTACATCTCCCCCTCTTCCCCTTCTTTTTTTCAAACCATCTTTCCATCTACTCAGATCTTTTTATTTGCCCAACGTATTATGGGGGGGAAACCCAAACACTGCTCTGTATGATAGCTCCTGAAAAATTACCAGATTGGCAGTGCCTACATGAAAGTTACTCTGCTGACAAGTGATCCAGTAACAAAAGGCAGGCAGCCGCTCAACTGGTGCAAAGACAGTTTAAGATGTCTATCTCATTTGCATGGTGGCAACAGGTAACATAAAGCTACCCATGTATAGACTGCATGATGATGCTGGACACTTCTTTGTTATTCAAGTTGGTGGAGCTTTTCATGGCAGTGCAAGCAAAGGTAGCCACCATGGCCACAAGACAGTTCTGTGCAAGCTCCAGCTATAGAAACTCAGCTGGTTTTTTGTGGTTTTTCATTGTCCAATTCTGACAACAAGCAAAGGGGATACAATTTTATCTGTGGCCATTTTTGCATGGTCAATTTTGATGCTCGCTCAACGCTCTTTTTTAAAATGTGACTTTAAAAATGCCTTTTCACGCTCCTGAAGCAAAAGGAGAAGTTTCACTCCCCCACTTGCCTGCTCCTTTGTTCCTGTTTGCATAGCTATTAGCATATGGATAACTAACGCACCTCCGTTGTTTTGCATTGTTCCTTGAGGTAGGACTGTCGATTCGGCCCGAACCAAAAAGCAGCCAAATTTCCCCTGATTCGGCGGTTTTTAGTTCAGGACGAACAGAACTCAAAAATGGCGGGAAAACGGGGGAGCCGAATTCAGCGAGTTTGGGAGTTCACGAATAAATTTGGCAAATTCAGGGTGCAGCAGCATAACCGTCAGTAAGCAGAATTCTCCCCCGGCCAATCGGTGGCCAAGCTGGGTCTTCTTCTGGCCAATCAGTCAGGATTGAGTACTGGAGGAATCAGCTGCTGCGCGGCCCGGCCAGGGAGAGAAAGAGAGAGAAATCCTCGTGGGGGGGTGCGTGTGCACATTCGCTCCTTTCCGTGGCTGCAGGGGGCACATCTTTTTGAGTAGACCCCATACTTTCAGCAGAGCTTCAGACAAGCCTTCTTAAGAGACCCCCCAAGTTTTGTAAACATTGGGTCAGGGGGTCCCGAGATATGGGCTCCCCCCTTTTCCCTCCCCCTTTTCCATTTCCATGGCTGCAGGGGGCGCTTTTTTGGGGGTGCAGCCCCCAAACTTTCAGCATAGCTTCAGACGAGCCTTCTTAAGAGACCCCCCAAGTTTTGTAAAGATGGGTTCAGTGGCGGCAGAAATATGGGCTCCCCCCTTTTCTTTTTCCGTGGCTGCAGGGGGCACATTTTTGGGGGTGCAGCCCCCAAACAGCCCCAAAACATAGCTTCAGACGAGCCTTCTTAAGAGACCCCCCAAGTTTTGTAAACATTGGGTCAGGGGGTCCCGAGATATGGGCTTTCCCCTTTTCCCTATTGGGATGAATGGATCACCTGATTCTGTATGCATCTCCAGAGCGGCAAATCCAAGGCAAAACCTCCCGTGCTTAAATAGAATCGTATTGGATTACCCAGTCCTCCCAGCCCCTCCTGGTGGAACAGAAGACAGCCACAGTAAGACCCCTTTGGGGGCTTTAATCTATAATTTTTCTCCTGTGTGTGTGTGGGGAGGGGGAAGCAGAGTCTGTGTGTGTGTGGGGAGGGAGCAGTTTCTATGGGTGGGTGGGGAAGCCAAAGGGGGCTTTCACCCGTTCTGCCTGGGGTATGTGTGCCCCCTCAAGTCTCTCTCTCCCTGGTTTGAGGAGGGGCTTCAGTTGTGCGTCCTCAGGTTTTCCCTCATTCATAAGATCGGTTAGGTCTATTTTGATGCTTGCTCAAAACTGGTTTTCAAATGGTGACTTAAAGAATGCATTTGCCTGGTCCCGCGTCCGATGCAAAAGGGGAAATTCCACCCCCTCCTGCTCATTATGCATAGCTAGCTGCCTCTGTCCCTTTCCATGGTTTGCAAACTCCCAGGTGTCAGGTGTTGCTTTGCATGGTTGCAAACGTGTTGCTTTGCATGGTTGTGTTGCTTTGCAGTTGTGTTGCTTTGCAAACTTCTTTGCACCTGCCCCGCCATTGCTCCCCACAGCTCAGCTGTTTGTCGGGACTGGGAGCTTTGTGCGTGGGCGGCAAGCTCTGCTCAGAGATGCACATTAAGGGTGGGGGGCCCCTTTTGGGGCCCATATCTCAGCCCCCCCCTGACCCAATCTTTACAAATCTTGGGGGGTCTTGCAAGAAGGGTCCTTTGAAGCTCAGCTGAAAGTTTGGGACCTCTACCCCCAAAAATGTCCCCCCGGAGCCACGGAAAGGCGCGGTTGTGTTTTTAATGGCTTTATTCAGCCGAATTTTTTTCTCGAACTTTGAATTCGAGCCGAATTGCAAGGACCCGAAGCGGGGGAGTTCGGACTTCGGCATATCCCGAATCCAGATAGGCTGAATTCGGCCGAATCCGAACTATACCGAATTTTTTTTAACAGCCCTACCTTGAGGGAGATTCTTTGCAGCAAACACCAAAGTGTATGAAATTCTAAAATATTGCTATCCCTGTTTGCTAGTACTTTGTACCTATCCATGCTTGACTACTCTTAATATTAAAGGACTAATCACTAAGCATTTTTAAATACAAAGCAGAACTTTACTTGACCCCAAGTAAAACTTGCTGACTGGAGTTGTTCTGTCCTGAGAGAAATAAAGCTTAATAGAGCAATCAGACAAATGCTATAGAGTCAGTTTCTGCTCCAGGATGCAACAGAGCAGTGCAGCAGAGCTCTACAAATCAAGGAACTCATCTCCGCTAGTCACAGAGGTGTACTGATGAGGGAAAGGGTAACATTTTCCCTCAGTGTTATGTCAAGCTACACTACTGGCTCCATATGGAAAATTTAAAAAAAAAAGATTTGGGGCCCTTTTCCCCTACCCTCCCATAATTATACTGTTGTTTGCTATTCTCCAAATCTCACCAGAATTCACCAACACCATGATAAATCATTATTTGGAACATGGTATAGTTTCAAGAGAGGGAAGGCAGCATGGTATAGCCTGATCTTGTCAGATCTTGAAAGCTAAGCAGGGTCAGCCCTGGTTAGTATTTGGATGGGAGACCACCAAGGAATTCCAGGGTCTCTATGCAGAGGAAGGCAATGGCAAACCACTTCTTAGTCTCTTGCTCCGACTTGATGGCAGTTTACACACACACATACACAGTTTCAAGGTTTACATCATTTCTTGTGAATTTCTGTCTGGCTTCAACTGGTTTCTGTCATCATGGACATTTCTTTGCCACAACCTTTGGAGGTGGAAAGAGAATACCTCAAGCTGTGAGTGATTTTATTTATTAATTAAAATATGTATTTATTTATTAAAAAAAATTGCCACCTCTCCAGGAACTTGTCTGAGGTTGCTTAAAAAATAAAATAATAATAATAAAAAATATATTCATTAAATTCCAGCATTGAAAACCAAGCCCAATGTAAAAACAAACACAATACAAGCAGGCCTCTGACCGCTTAAAATAACAGCTTCCAGACTAAAATAGTATTAGAAGATCAACCCCTTAGTTAAAAGTCTGGGTAAACAGAAACATTTTGGCCTGGCACCTTAAAGAGACCAATGTAGGCACCAGACAAGCCTCAAGCAGAAGGGAATTCCATAAGTGAGGTGCCACTACTGAAAAAGCCTGTCACTGGTTGTCACCCACCTCCCCTTTAAATAGGGTTGCCAGCTCCGGGTTGGGAAATACTTGGAGATTTTTGGGGTGGAGCCTGAGGATGGTGTTGCTTGTGGAGGGGAGGGACTTCAATGCTATAGAGTCCCCTTTCCAAAGTAGCCATTTTCTCCAGGTAAACTGATCTCTGTTGGCTGGAGATCAGTTGCAATCCCAGGAGATCTCCAGCCACCGCCTGGAAGTTGGCAATCCCACCTCTGAAGGCAGGACAAGGGCCTTAGAGCAGAGCCTGTAAGGCAGATCTTAACTGGCAGGCTGGAAAATACGAGAGGAATCTGGCCACTGAACCAATAGCTAGTACTTTACCTACTCAATTTTCAAGGGAGAATTCATTTACCACTCCAGCTCATCAAGCACAATCTACACCCATCTTCACTATCCCTGAAAGGGTTCATCAAGTAGTAGTGGAGCATGTAGTAAAGTCTAATGAGGGTACTGCTGCTTATTATCACACACCCTTTAAACTTAAATGCTTTTCTGGTCTTTCGTTAAGACCTCCTGGTGAAGTAGATTTTGATACTTGGAGGCTGCAGGTACAACAGCTACTTGATGATCCAGAGATATCTCCAAAAGGGAAAAAGAGGAAAATAATTGAAAGTTTGTCTCCTCCAGCCTTGAATGAAGCCTTAAATACAGGGTGGAATTCCACGGCTGAAGAATGCCTGGCACAGCTGGAAACTATATATATCTCAGTTACAAGTGGTGATGAACTCTATGCCCAATTTCTGGAGACTTTTCAAAATTCTGAAGAAAAACCCTCAGAGTATTTGAAAAGATTAAATAGTTGCTGGAGGAAGGTTCTTGAAAAGAAGGCCAATGTGCTAGAAAATCAGGAAGTGCAGCTAATAAATCAATTCATTCGTGGATGCTGGGATGAGTACCTGATTATGCAACTCCATCTTAGGGATGATTTGGCTATTACCAACATTTCTAAAAGATCTTATTCACAACTACTATACCAGGTGAGATTATATGAAGAAGAAAAGGAAATGAAAAAGCAAAGGAGATGTAAGCAGTTAGGGAGACCACTTTATAAATCTAGCAGTTCATGTCATATTATGGACTCAGGACGCCCTACCAGTACTATAGCCATAGAGCCAAGGAAAATGGAAGACAGACTAGAACATCTGGAAGGGGCTGTTTCCAAACTGGTGAACCGGCCTGTTATTCAGAAGCAGATGGATGGAGCAAAACAAAAGGTCTTTAAAAGTCCAACACAAGATAAGTCTGGGTTGAGTAAACCTTGGTTTTTCTGTTATAACTGTGGAATGGAAGGTCACTCTAGGACTGAGTGCAGAGAAGTACGCAATGCTGAATTAGTGCAAGAGAAATTAATTTCTAGGCAGAGTCGTGTTTCAAAATCTTTAAAAATTGCTGAGAATTGTAAAGTTGATGCTAAGCTCCACGGAGCCACATATAAAGATAAGAAGATGAACAAACCACCAAATGAATTAGTGGGAGAGCCATGCCATACTCAGATGTTTATAGATGGAGTACCGTGTAAGTGTTTACTAGACACAGGTTCCCAAGTGACCTGCATAACTGCAAGGTTTTATGAAGAACAGTTGTCACATATAGAATTGCATCCAATTAAAGAAGCACTTCAGATTATAGGAGCAGGTGGTCAAGAGGTTCCTTCTTTGGGATATGTTGTTGTTTCTGTTCATTTTCCCAAACAAAATTGTGGCACTGAAAAGGGTCAGGTGGTATTTGCTTTAGTGTGCCCTGATCAAAATCCTCCTGCAGAAGTGCCAGTTATTGTGGGTACCAATATATTGTGGAAATTTAAAAATGACTGTGAACAAATGGCTGGACCACATTTTCTGAAGAAGCTCAGGATTGATAGGATATGGGCAAAAGTATATGCAGTGTGCAAAATGAAAAATCTTTTGCAGAAGGAGACCCCAAAAATAATAATAAGAACTGCAGCAAACCAGCCAGTAACAATACCCCCAGGTGAAGTAAAGGAAATTACTGGAAATGTAAGGAAACTCTCAGGAGAGGGACAATTTGAAATGCTACTAGAAGATGCAGAAAATAAATGCTTTCCAGGAGGGTTGGTGCTAAAGACTCAATTTGCTACCACAGCTTCTGTGTCTTGCAATAGGATAACAGTACAGCTGCAGAATGTAAGTTCTCGTGAGATTACAGTACCTCCCAAATGTGTTGTTGCAAAAGGAGAAATTGTAGATTGGGTGAAGCCTATGCCTGTTTTGAATGAAGCAAATACCACTCCCTTGTCATTGGATTTTGGAGAGTCACCTATAAATCCGGACTACAAACAGTACCTTGAGAAAATGATTCTTCAAGAAGCTGGAGCAGCTTTTTCCAGGCACGACTTAGATGTGGGCCATGTTAAAGGAGTGAAGCATGCTATTCATCTTTCAGATAATATGCCCTTCAAAGCGAGGACAAGACCTGTCTCACCAGCAGATTTTGAAGACTTAAGAAATCACCTTTATGAATTGCTGGCAAGTGGTATTATAGAAGAATCAGATAGTCCTTATGCTTCTCCTGTAGTTTTAGTTAGGAAAAAGACTGGTGCATTGAGGATGGTGGTGGATTACAGACGTCTTAATAGCATAACAAGAAAGGATGCCTATCCATTGCCAAGGATTGAAGAAACTTTTGCTTTGCTTTCTGGATCAAAGTGGTTCACTGTCTTGGATTTTAAGAGTGGATATTACCAGATTGAAATGGAGAAAGAAGATAAACCCAAAACAGCATTTACTACACCAATGGGAAATTGGCAGTTCCGTATGATGCCACAAGGGCTAACAAATGCTCCGGCAACATTTCAAAGGATGATGGAACGTGTCATGAAAGACATCAACCTCACTGAAGTAATTGCATTCCTGGATGATCTAATAATATTTTCTGCAACCCTAGAAGAACATGAAGCTAGGTTGATGAAGGTTCTACAACGGCTGACAGAACATGGATTAAAGTTATCAGTTTCCAAATGTAAATTCTTCCAAACATCAGTGAAATACTTGGGGCATGTCATCTCACAGGAAGGTATACAACCTGATCCAGATAAATTGTCTGCTTTAAAGGACTGGCCAAGGCCAAAGACTGTAAAAGAACTGAGAACCTTCCTGGGGTTTGCGGGATATTATAGGAGATTTGTAAAGAATTATTCAACTATCACTAAGCCCTTGACTTCACTTCTGGCAGGCAGGACACCAAGTAGAAAAGGAAATAGAAGTGGTTCTGGTAAGCATTCTCAGAAATTAGAAGAAGAGTGGAGCGGAGAGTGTCAAGAAGCTTTTGATGCCATAAAAAAATTGTTGACATCTGCACCTGTCTTGGGTTTTGCTAACTGGAAACTCTCATATATATTACATACAGATGCCAGCTTGAATGGATTAGGAGCAGCCTTATACCAAGAACAAGAAGGAGAACTCAGGGTGATTGCATATGCCAGCCGTGGATTAAGTGCAAGTGAAAGAAATTACCCAGTCCATAAATTAGAGTTTCTTGCTCTTAAATGGGCCATATCAGAAAAATTCCATGACTATTTGTATGGAGCAAAATTTAAAGTTACAATGACAATAATCCCTTGACTTATGTTCTCACTTCAGCAAAGTTGGATGCTACTTCTCATCGGTGGTTGGCAGCATTGTCTAATTATAATTTTACTTATAAAGCGGGGAGAATGAATGCGGATGCAGATGGGTTATCCCGCAGACCACATGACCCTGAAATGGAAGATGATAGTGCATTAAAATTACAAGAGCGTGTCTCAGAACTATTAGCAAGAGCTAAACCTGACACTGAGGATTTGGAAGAAATATCTGTGGCTAGATGTACTGCTGTGTGGCAAAAACATTCTGTTCATGTCATGGCACAGACAAATGAAGAGGATTCTACTGAAGATACTTTTCCAATGATTGAACTGTTGTCCTGTGATGATGGAGCCATGCCAGATGAGTATGAATACCCAGGGTTATGGCCTGGGACATCAAGTATCCCTGGACTTTGCTCTGAAGACTGGCGAGAGATACAGAGGAAAGACAAGTTTGTTGCCCGAGTGATCCAAATAATAGAGGAAGGTAGCAGGCCTAGTAGGGGAGAAGAGAAACAGGAACATTATGAAGTCCAGTTGTTGCTGAGAGAGTGGAAACGACTTCATCTGCATGAAGGGGTGCTTTATCGAAGAGTAAAAAGGAAAGAGGATTTCATTGATCAGTTAATCCTTCCACGTTCTCACAGAAGTCGAGCATTACGAGGTATCCATGATGAAGTAGGACACATGGGCATGGAAAGAACATTGGACTTAGCCAGAGACCGGTTCTATTGGCCTAAAATGGCAGCTGATGTTGACCACAAGTGCAGGACCTGTGAAAGGTGCATCAGAAAGAAAGCTCCAGCAGAGAAAGCAGCACCTTTGGTGAATATAAAGGTTTATGCTCCAATGGAACTTCTATGTATAGACTTTTTGATGTTGGAGCCTGATGACAGAGATACCCGGAATATTTTGGTGCTGATTGTTTTACAGGGTATGCACAAGCCTATCCAACAAAAGATCAAACAGCCAAGACTGTGGCTGTTACTTTGTGGGAAAACTTTCTTTGCCACTATGGTTTTCCAAAGAGGATCCACAGTGATCAAGGTGCAAACTTCGAATCTGAATTAATATCTGAACTTTGCAACATCGTTGGTGTGAAATCAAGAACTACCCCTTACCATCCACGAGGAAACCCTGTGGAAAGATTTAATAGAACTTTAATAAGTATGTTGGGAACTTTAGAAGATTTTGAAAAGGCTAAGTGGAGGAAATATGTTAAACCACTGGTTCATGCATATAACTGTACCCGAAATGATAGAACTGGAGAGTCTCCCTATTTTTTAATGTTTGGTAGACAGCCCTTGTTACCAATTGATTTATGCTTTGGTATTAAGCTGCAAGGGAAATCTAAAGTAACTCACCAACAGTATGTGAAGGACCTAAAAAAAAAGGCTGAAGCATGCTTATGAGTTGGCTAGAAGAGAATCTGAAAAGAACCAGGAAGCCAATAAGAGGAGGTGGGATGCAAAAGTCAAAATTTCGCATATCTCAGAAGGTGACAGAGTGCTGGTTCGCAATCTCAATTTAAGAGGAAAACATAAATTAGCTGACAGATGGGAAAAGGAAATATATGTCATCATTCAACAGCTACAAGACCTCCCAGTTTATGTAGTTAGACCTGAATATGGTGATGGTCCTCAAAGGACATTGCATCGTGATCTGTTGCGGCCATGTGGGTTCATTTCAGCTATGGAGGGGGAAGAAGTTCAGCTAGTTGCTCACTCTGATCATGACCTGCCAGTTGTTGAACTGAATCCTGAAGCAATAGAGTTTGAACCAAAAGATTCCAGCTTTTCACCAGATAATTGGCAGCCAAATGCAGAAAGTACAGTGTTGCTGGATTCCAATGATACAGTACTGTATACTCAAGGGGATGAGCTGGTTGATGTGTCCGTTGAATTTCCAGGGATTGAAATGGAGGATAGACGTGTTGAAACATCAAGTACGGGCACATCAGTTCTGGAAGTTGAACCTGAAAACTTGCCTCGCAGACCGCAACGGCAGAGACAGATTCCTACAAGATTTAATGATTATGTATGTGGTGTACACAAATTAGCCCCACCACACAGAAGGATGTCGGGGACGACATCGGTTTAGTAGGGGAGAATGTAACCCTGCCAATATTATGGGCTTTAGGACCCAGGGGGGCTCACTGAGCATGGGCAGTTAGGTAGGTTACTGACTGCAACTGCCACACCCCTCAGTCGGTTGGGCTGGCTAGGAATAGGGAAGCCAGAGTTAAACTGAGGGGACTAATCATTTCCCTTTACAGACTGGGAAGAGAGAAGAAGGCCTTCAACATCTGCAGCAGCATTCGTGAAGTAACAACCCTGCAGTTAAACTTTAAGTTGTGAACTTTTCCTTCCTTGTTATTGCACTTGATGTTACACTGAAGATTTTGTGTATTGTGTTTGTGTTTGTAATTGTTTGGTTACTTGAAGTTATATGTTGTGCTGTTGTATTAAATGTTTTATTTTATTGTAAGCAACTTCACATTTGTCCACAAGTAGTGCTGTCAGTTTATTGAATTCAGAACCCCTCCCTTATCCTCTAGTAGGGATTTGTATCAACAGGGTTACACTTATGCACCTTTGCTATTGGCCAGCAGTACCTCATTCTTGTCAGGATTTAGTTTATTGTCCCTCATCCATCCCATTACCATTTCCAGGCACCTGTTTATGACTTCCACAGACCCACCTGACTCAGCTGTTAAGGAGACGTAAAGCTGGGTGTCATCTTAATATTGGTAGAACCTTACTCCAAATCTCCTGACAATCTCTCCCAGCAGTTTCATGCAGAGGTTAAACAGTACCTTTTCTTCTGGCTCAAGGGGGCTTACGCATCCCAGTGAAAACATTACAATGTGACTTCCGGTGGTGCCGCTGGAGAGAGCACTCCATTTCCCCAGGCTGTCCTGGGAGAAATCCAAGTTTGCGTTATTTCTGGGGTACATAGATACCCCAATCCGACCCTTGCAAGTGGGTTGGAAAGCAGGAACTCCCTGCAGCCCGCAAACGCGGTTTGACCTCCTAGGTACTCTGAGGGGGCTTTTTTAAGCCCCTCGGAGTCCTGGACGCCGGTCCTGCGAGGGCACTAGGGAAGGACATCGCCAAAACGCAACTCTGGCCTCAAGCTCTACCCTCCACCACCTTATTACCAGCATAAGGACTACATAAAGAAAAGAACCTCACCTCTTGACACCCAAGTGAGTACAAAGAACTCTGCGTCTACTTACTGGAATATTTGAACAGACGGGGGGCTGATAAGAACATTTCTGAGACCCCCATTCCTCCTTAATTCGAACTGAAAAAGTTTGATCTGAGTTAGTCATCGGGATTAGCGACAGGACCTTTATCAAATTGATCAGCC
Source organism: Euleptes europaea (assembly GCF_029931775.1). Taxonomy (NCBI): domain Eukaryota; kingdom Metazoa; phylum Chordata; class Lepidosauria; order Squamata; family Sphaerodactylidae; genus Euleptes; species Euleptes europaea. Next base: position 67,233,645 of record NC_079312.1, read on the forward strand.
TAAACCATAACAAAGAGTCGGAAGGATACCTTTTAGATTGACAAGATCTATCACCAATGAGAAGGTCCGAGGGAAGGGGAGGGTGATCTTTCTTCCTGATTTTCCGGCGAAAAGAATTTCCTGCCACGTTTGTAGTAAGGGAGCGCCTGGAACGGAAGACTCTCTATAACACCCTCTCTATCATCGGAACTAAAACAACAGGAAGTAGCTGTGGGACTGAATATGCGTCGCACTCGAGTTACATTGAAATCATTCCTGAAGGAATAACCATCGAGAAGAGGCGGTAGAAGGTCCGCAGCACTTGCAACTTCCGGTATACTTCCTGATTAACCCGATCTAGAGCGACCGAAAAAACTCACTGGTATTTTAAAACTTTAAAATGCAATTTTAAAGCCAATTTCGACTCTTTTCAACCCGAAAAAATTATTAGGCTGATGTTTGAATTATCATCTTTTAATCAGCACCTTAAAGGCCCTATCTGTGGACATGTATTTTACCAGCTTTTTTTGAATGTAAATGTCTCGACCCCGCTCTGGCTCACTACACAGCCCTGCCTATACTAAACTAAGGGACTCTTTACAAACCTCGACCATGGAAAAAAAGCTACAGGATATGCTAACTAAACAAACTGAGGCAACAAATAAACAGTTTGAACAGATGTCTACACAGATGGCACAGCTGACTTCTATGATGACAAATCTTGGTCAAGCATCCCAAGCTATTAATCAGAAGTTGGATGTGGTCACTGGAGACTTGAAAGAAGTAAAAACTCAAATGAATGTTATGAAGACAGATATGCAAGCGATGGATGTATCAATTAAGAAAGTGATGGATGAGCACAAGGACACAAAGAAAAAATTAACAAGCCAAGAAAAACAGATTGAAACAATACAAACTGATCAGATGGCGGCAAAAAATCAAATGGCAATGATGGAGATGAGAGTGAGAGAGACCAATCTTCGTATACGCAACTTTCCAGATATGATGGGAGACAATAAAGAAACTGCAATACCAAACTTGGCCTACTTATTTCAGATAGATGAACAAGAATTAAAACAAGCCATTAACAGAATATATAGGATACCATTACCTGCTAGAATGAGAAGATCTAAGCCAAGAGATTTGATGATAGTGTTTTATGACACCAGAGTTAAAGATAAGATTATGAAGATTCATTATGAAAATCCAGTGTCAGCAGGAGACTCCTCTCTTATACTACTGAAGGATATTCCAAGGCATCTACTCTCACAGAGGAATAACTACAAAGACTTTGTGTCTACACTGAAAGCTAATGGTATCAAATACCGTTGGATTATGCCACAAGGTTTGGCTTTCACCTACAAGGAAGTGAAAACGACAATTCTATCTCAAGCAGATGTGGGGAAATTTCTGAGAAAATATAAGATGGACCTTAAAGAACTACCTGGAGAGAAGGAGGAAGAAGAAGAGGAAGAAGAAGAGGTACAGGGTGCAGAAGGAGGTACCAAATTATAGACTTTTTATTTTGCTAAAAAATACTACATTATGGCAAAAGCAATTTCTTGGAATGTAAATGGACTGAATGAGAAAACTAAAAGGGCTAGAATCTTCAAATATCTACAGAAATATAAATACTCCCTAATTTGTCTACAAGAGACCCATATAGCTTCAAAGCATAAAAAATACTTGGAGAAACAGGTGCTTGGACAAGCATTTATTGCTTCAGCCAAAACTAAAACAAAGGGAGTGGTAATCTATGCCCACCCCAATCTTTGTCCAGAATTAGTATATAAAGACAATGAAGGAAGAATTGTAATTATCAGAACTAAAATATTGGGACAAAGGACAATAGTGGTTGGAATTTATGCACCCAATGAAGGGAAAAAATCCTTCTACGAAAAATTACACGATTTGATAGTCCAGCACGCAAAAGACCAAATTTTATTGATGGGCGACTTCAATGGAATTATTCTCCCATCTCTGGACAAAAAATCAAAAGCAAAAGACATCAACGATGGATGCTTGCCTAAAACTTTCTTTACCATGACTTCAGAATTAGAATTACAAGACATTTGGAGAACAATGAATACAACAGCTAAAGAATACACCTTTTATTCAGCAAGACATGATTCACACTCCAGAATCGATATGATATGGGCCAGTAAATCAATCTTCACGCAACTACGTAAAATTCATATCTTACCTAGAACTTTTTCTGATCACAATCCTGTTACTTTTGATTGGAACAATAAACAAGCTGTAGCAGTCTCTGACATGATCATAGTATCTTATGAACATGTGCAGAATTAATTCCCTATAGAGCTTAAACACATCATACACATACAGAGGTTTGTGTAATGTATAATGAAACTCTGTGTCATGCTGACAGGCAACTCAAGGTTAGCTCTAATCAAAGCTAACTACTAAAGTTACTCTGGCTTGCCCTTGAAGGGGCAGCGTAAAAGTCATCTTTTTGCCTTAGCTGCCAGATGTCAGAATCTTAATCTACTAAGAGTGCATTAATAGTTGGTAGTTGGAAGTGTGCTTAAAATATAGCCTAACGGCATTATAGTTCTCTCAAAGATAAGAATAATATGCTTCCTCGTTCTACTGTAATCTTGCCGGAATGCAAACCTGCTAAACTAATGTAAACAAAACACTTTGCAAAGTGACAATGTCAGCTAAAATTATGTTTCATGAGTTATATAGTTAAACGTTGTGCTACAGATTTCTAAGTAGTCTCATTTAATGCGTATAGTCTTAACGAAGAGGATGGTATAGAAATTAAATATGTAACTTGATCATGTAATTCAGAAATAAGGGTTTATACTTTAGGCACAGAGGACTGAAAGGGAAGGATGTCCATATTTGGACAATAAGATATCAGAAGACAGGAAAAGAAGCCACCTAAGCTCCTGGTTTTGGATACGAAAGGGAAATAAAAGTACCCTTTCGAGGGCTAAGGAAGAGAAGTTCCTGAAGGAAAAGGAACATTCTTCACTCTTAATGGGTCTAGAAACAGTATAAATAGAGCCACAGTACAGCTTGCATTTTAGAGTTCTATGGCTGGCAGACTGCAGCTGTCTGGCGTAGTACCTCCATCTCAAAAGGCTTGAGATGTAAAACATTGAAACTCTGATCCTTGCATGGACAGAAGTTCTCAGATATCTTGAAATATCAAGATCTGGATATTTCAACATATCTTACTTACAGTCTTCTTGTGAGACTGCTCTATTCCTAGAAGAGGATAGAGACCCTTAGAATTCCTATTCTTTGAATGGGAATCTAAGTGCAGTGATCTTTCCATGTAATGGAACACTGAGAGTCCATCAGATTTATGGATTCTTACGAACTAAGCCTATTTGGCTTACCAATGCTAAGAAGCATCCTGAACACAGGGCTAATAGCTAGACCTCTGGGATTGTGTCAGAACGTCCTCTACTTAACAGAGGGACTTCTGAACCTCCTCAGAGCAAGAGACCAGAGAAGTTCCTGAAGGGAAGGGAGATTCTCTGTACTCTGTGAGATATGCACAATGCACATACACAGATTGGCACAGTCAAAGAGACTGTAAACAGCTTTAAGCTAACACATAGTATTTATATATTCAGCATTGCTGTCTAAAACTAGAAAGACCATGCATAGCATGAACATACACAATGCCTGATCTTAATGATGATCAGTTAAGAATATTAATAGAAGTCTTTAAAGGACTCCAGGTGACACAGATGACACAGCAAGGTATAGTGTGTCTTCTGTACAGAAATGTTATGATGTTTTGAATGATTTAAGTTAGGATGCTTCTAACCAAATCTTTCTCCAAAGAATTAACCATATTTTGACAGGATTTCTGTAACCTTATATTCTGAATGAAGGTGCATTGCACTAAGGATACTTTATGAGTATATTCTGACTAAAACACTCCTTTATGGAGGCATAGAGAATGTGAATGATTACTTGCTACATAAACATGTTTAAGACTAATGATGTCTATCCTTATATGATATTTTAAGGCTTGGTTTGCAACCAAAAAGCATATATTGTATAAAGTAAATAAATGTGTTTTTTATATATACTTCTACTCTTGTCCATTATTATAAATTTATTGGCGTGTTCAAAAGATGTCCTAGAAGCAATAACAAGTTTCTAGGAACCGTTGATTCCGGTCTAGTGGTGTCTCACTGAATAAGATAACTCCATTTCTCAGTAAATGGTACATTCTAAGAGCGTAGGCACTTAACGGCCCGAACCGCGACAGTTGGCGACCGCGGCAGGACAGAGCGAAGGGTTTGAATCCAGACGTGGGTTCGAATTCAGTGTGTTTTGTAAGCACACAATTTAAACCATTGGTATTTATTCCTGCAGGATCCTAAAGCACGGCTTAGGAGATTTTGGCTCTATATATTTGCAAAGCTTGTAGAAGTGACTACAATGACAATACCACAGTCAGGACTTGACTGACTTCATAAGGTGAAGGTAAAGGTAACATTACTTTGCAATCTACTGCCCTTTGTATACTGTACATTGAGCCAGGGCACAACTAAACCAATGGGCATTTCTCTAAGTACTTATAGAGAAATGAAGGCTACTATACTGTACTAGCCTTTTCAATAACAGCCTACAAGTGGCTGAGCAAGTAAGCAACTCTATGTGATAACTGTATGATATGCAGTCAGATATATAAAGATACATTAAGATGTATTGATGATTGTACTAAGGTACATAAGGTTTTGAATGTATTGATATGTTGAATTGAAGTACTAAGGTACACATACAATGCTATATGCCAGATTAGAAAATATCTGGAATTTCTGAAACATGTACTTATATAAGAGAATGTAAGACATGATGAATACAAATGAATATTAATGAAATGGAATGTATGTTTCTTTACTTGGTTCTTAACCCACGAGTGTTCAGGTGGTTGAAGGGATGTCTGCTACTCACTTTTCTGTTCCTCATTATGCTATTATGAGATTATTGTACTAAGGACAAACAGTTGTCTGCTGGATAGACAAACTGAAACCTGGGCAATTATGATCATAAATACAGGAGCGTTTGTCACACCCTAAGTAGTGGGTAAGTGGAGCGAAAAAAGGACAGAATGACATGTAGTATGATTGAACTCCTATTTGTTCCCCAATGTGTAATTACTAAGTAAATATCATGCATTATAAATATGATTGAAAGAAAATATACAATGATTCATTGTAAAAATATTTCGTTCTTATCTCCAAATAGAGTAAAAGGAATCTTGGTGTCTAGGAATTTGGATAAGGTTCAGCTGATGTTACTCAGACCAAGGATAATGTTCAGAAACATGAAGATATTTTATATAAGTATATGTTATACTTTTCAGAAAGTACAAGTGTTCTAGATCTTACTTTCCAGCAGATGTGAAAGAAGAATTTGGTGAAATGCCATCACCAGACTGAGGTCATCTGAGAATAATGGACCATATATGTTTGAAGAAAATAATTGAACAATGATCTGAAGAGAATATTTTGAAGAGTTGTGAAAACCACATAGTGGAACATAATATGATGGAACACAGCCCAAAGGGATCATTGTTAAAGAAGTAAGTAAAACTGTATTTACTCCACAGCTATAAACAACAGACAGATGTATAAGGCCTACTGATGTGCCAAAAGAAGTACACAGAGATGCATGAGGCCTACTGTATCTGAACTGTATTGGAATCCATCTGCTACATAAGATGTGCAGCTGAAGAAGAGAATATACAGAGACTAACCTGATGAGTCTCTGATTGAATTGGCAGAAAAAGTCACCCCCCAGACTAAGTGACTAACTCTGATCTGGAACCTACCCCTGCTTGGTGACTCAACAATGGTTATCCATACTAATCATCAGAAGCAGGTATTGATGTCTGAAAAATGATGTGATATATGTTATTCGTGAAAATAAATGTTTATCCATCCAACCCATTTATATACTCAGAAGCAAGTATACCACTAAGCTTGTGAGCAATTGATGTTTTGGGATACCACCCAGTAGGTGTACATCGGATTGCAGCAAGTCAAAACCCCTGCATAGAGGACCTTTTGAAATAAGGACTCTCATGATAGACCTTTATGAGTTTGAGGCAAACTCCTCAGAGACTGTCTAAAATGCAAACTTATATAGGCTGGAGGAACTGATGATACCATAAATGTGATGAATCAATATTCATGTCAGAAGAAATATGGAAGAAACAACCATATCAACCATATTCGTCATTCAACAAAGGATTGAAGACAGCCTTGATAAAGGTACAGTAAACTTTTTTATATACTTTGCATCCAAGAAGAAAATGCAAGACTAGCATAAATGCTTTATGATAAAGAAGCAAGAAATAATTATGCTTCAGTATATTACAGTATATGCCAATGCCATTGGAAAAAGAATTAAAGATCAGTGAGTCTGTATGATGGAAGCTCCATATACAAGAGAAGCTGGAAGCTTTAACCTCATTCTATCCTAAGGAGAGGGACTTCAGTTTAGGAAGTCCAAGATATGTAGCTATGTAAACGGGACATTGAGACTCTTTTTTGTGTTATTCCTCTTGGAGAAAACTTCGTGAATGGCCCACAAAAGAGTTCATTGCGGATGATTATCCAAGACTAAACAGCACAACAAGAAGAATTGTATTATGATGATCAGAATGAGAAATAATATTTTTTACAAAATGATACAGAAAGAAAGAAACTGTAATCTTATTCTTCCTGAAGATAAACTTAAAGTGGAAGATCATAGAAAACCACAACAAAGTTGTAGGTTTATGCTCCAAAGAAGCTTTGGTGATAAGAAGAAATAGTCAAACAAGACTGTATAGATTTCTATATACTGATGTTCATATGCTGGCTAACATAGCTGAGAAAAGCTCAAAGTTCAGCAAAATATGACTACAAGCAAGTAAAGTGCTTCAAAGAAGATATGTATCCAGAGATGGAAATAGTATGGTCTAGAGTTTTGAAAGCTGAATACAAAAAGATTACGCCAAGGGTGTAAACAAGAATATTTCCTAGAGTATTTCATGGCACCAGGTAATTGGAGGTAAAAATGATATGTTTCCCACAGGGAATGTATGGCATAATTGACTATATGCCTAATTAAATGTAATAAATATACAATGTAATGTGAGGTATTGCCTATACTTGTATATTAAGAATGTGAAAGCTTCTCACATTTACATTTTACAAACATAAATTGTTCACCCATTATGAGTGCTGCCCACTAAGGGAGACACAAGTTCCTGGTCTCTGCAGTGAGCAGGTCTTAAGATTTATGGGTGTGAGAGTATATTATAAATATACTATTCATGTTTGTTACAATTCAGAATGTATTAGTATTATACCGAATTGAACTATAACTGTAAGGATGTCATGTTTACTTGTGTCATAGAATACAAGATTACACAATGACACAACTGACACAAAGTGACAGTGACAGTGAGAGTTTGTGTTAAATGATTTTAATGATTTCTTAGAATTAGCTAATTCTGCATTAATACTCATGTTGAAAGATATGGGCCCACATAGCAGTCCAACATTCTGCTCCAATTTAATTGTGGGTTCTCACAATGAGATGACCAGAAAACATAGTTTCTGGCACTTTGGATGTCAATCTGAAGAACCCAAAACATGGTCTTTGACATATTTTTGTAGATGTTGCAATGTTAACCTTGCAACTCCAATTTGTTTGAGACAAACGTTTGGCCATGCTTTTAAACCAAAAACCAAAAAGACCAATTCTGGAATGGGTTTAATGCAACCCTACGAAATCATACATAACTTGAGGGCTCATCTCAATCTACATGAGATTATTTTTTTTAACAACGAACGAACGTTCTATCATTTACAGTACATTTTAAAACGACCACTTTTTTCCTGTGCCGAGGCTTGACTTTGGAAAAAATGAAGAGAGCTGTGTCTGGGCTTAGAGCCAACAGCTCCAGATAAGATATGAGTAAACTCCCTACTCTCTCTCGTTCACTGAATAAGCTTTTGTGAAACCGAGGTTTCCTATGCAGTTATAACCATTGCTAACAGGGATGCATAAATGCCATAATTTGTATGTATCAAGCATAGAATGCTTAAACTATATATTGTCAAGGATTTTCATGGTCAAAGTTCTTGTAAATTATATGGGCTATATGACCCTGGTCTTGGTGTTTTCAGAGAAGTAACACTAAAGGACTATATGATTGCAGTTGCACTTATGAGCTTAGTTAAGCTTTAACGCTGGTTTGAAAAGTAAAGCTACTGTTAAATGCTTTGGAATTATGATTAATAGATTGTTTTTAAATACTTTCCTCCACTGAGGTAGGAAGACCTATGGATTTACAGATGCAAATATTTGAAGACAACTGATTAAAGAAGACATTATATTATGGCATGAAGACTTATGTAAAGGCATCTCCTTCATTGTACTTCATTGTTATTTTGTAATAGCCTACATGTAATGGCTTTGCTGTATAACAGTTTGATTTGTATTGTTATATACTAGTGATACTGTTTCTCACTGCTACTTAATTTTGGTGATTGATTCTATGGTATTCCATGAGCATGGGGGGGATTCATGAGGCATGCTATGCTCATGGATTCCCATATCATATTCTTAAATGTATAAAATGAGGTAGAATACTGCTGTATTCAATACTTGGTTTCAGTACTTCTCTAGGATATGCAGAGAAGCTTTATACAAAGTTGAGTTATTTTACTGTCTTGAACCCTTTAACTAAGGGTCTCTCTCTCCTTTAAGCCTTGGAGTGAGAACAGATAAGAAGATTTGCTTATGGACTATTTCCTAATGAACAAATGGATAAAAATGGAGGATTCAAAAAAATTGGAATGACAGATCCAAGAAAATTGAAAGACTCTACAACTTAATGAATGTACCTAAGTTATGTTATTGAATTTCTGTGACATGTTAAATATTTTGCGGGAATGAATGCTGCAAATGTTCATAGGAGAGGGTGTAGCAGTCTCTGACATGATCATAGTATCTTATGAACATGTGCAGAATTAATTCCCTATAGAGCTTAAACACATCATACACATACAGAGGTTTGTGTAATGTATAATGAAACTCTGTGTCATGCTGACAGGCAACTCAAGGTTAGCTCTAATCAAAGCTAACTACTAAAGTTACTCTGGCTTGCCCTTGAAGGGGCAGCGTAAAAGTCATCTTTTTGCCTTAGCTGCCAGATGTCAGAATCTTAATCTACTAAGAGTGCATTAATAGTTGGTAGTTGGAAGTGTGCTTAAAATATAGCCTAACGGCATTATAGTTCTCTCAAAGATAAGAATAATATGCTTCCTCGTTCTACTGTAATCTTGCCGGAATGCAAACCTGCTAAACTAATGTAAACAAAACACTTTGCAAAGTGACAATGTCAGCTAAAATTATGTTTCATGAGTTATATAGTTAAACGTTGTGCTACAGATTTCTAAGTAGTCTCATTTAATGCGTATAGTCTTAACGAAGAGGATGGTATAGAAATTAAATATGTAACTTGATCATGTAATTCAGAAATAAGGGTTTATACTTTAGGCACAGAGGACTGAAAGGGAAGGATGTCCATATTTGGACAATAAGATATCAGAAGACAGGAAAAGAAGCCACCTAAGCTCCTGGTTTTGGATACGAAAGGGAAATAAAAGTACCCTTTCGAGGGCTAAGGAAGAGAAGTTCCTGAAGGAAAAGGAACATTCTTCACTCTTAATGGGTCTAGAAACAGTATAAATAGAGCCACAGTACAGCTTGCATTTTAGAGTTCTATGGCTGGCAGACTGCAGCTGTCTGGCGTAGTACCTCCATCTCAAAAGGCTTGAGATGTAAAACATTGAAACTCTGATCCTTGCATGGACAGAAGTTCTCAGATATCTTGAAATATCAAGATCTGGATATTTCAACATATCTTACTTACAGTCTTCTTGTGAGACTGCTCTATTCCTAGAAGAGGATAGAGACCCTTAGAATTCCTATTCTTTGAATGGGAATCTAAGTGCAGTGATCTTTCCATGTAATGGAACACTGAGAGTCCATCAGATTTATGGATTCTTACGAACTAAGCCTATTTGGCTTACCAATGCTAAGAAGCATCCTGAACACAGGGCTAATAGCTAGACCTCTGGGATTGTGTCAGAACGTCCTCTACTTAACAGAGGGACTTCTGAACCTCCTCAGAGCAAGAGACCAGAGAAGTTCCTGAAGGGAAGGGAGATTCTCTGTACTCTGTGAGATATGCACAATGCACATACACAGATTGGCACAGTCAAAGAGACTGTAAACAGCTTTAAGCTAACACATAGTATTTATATATTCAGCATTGCTGTCTAAAACTAGAAAGACCATGCATAGCATGAACATACACAATGCCTGATCTTAATGATGATCAGTTAAGAATATTAATAGAAGTCTTTAAAGGACTCCAGGTGACACAGATGACACAGCAAGGTATAGTGTGTCTTCTGTACAGAAATGTTATGATGTTTTGAATGATTTAAGTTAGGATGCTTCTAACCAAATCTTTCTCCAAAGAATTAACCATATTTTGACAGGATTTCTGTAACCTTATATTCTGAATGAAGGTGCATTGCACTAAGGATACTTTATGAGTATATTCTGACTAAAACACTCCTTTATGGAGGCATAGAGAATGTGAATGATTACTTGCTACATAAACATGTTTAAGACTAATGATGTCTATCCTTATATGATATTTTAAGGCTTGGTTTGCAACCAAAAAGCATATATTGTATAAAGTAAATAAATGTGTTTTTTATATATACTTCTACTCTTGTCCATTATTATAAATTTATTGGCGTGTTCAAAAGATGTCCTAGAAGCAATAACAAGTTTCTAGGAACCGTTGATTCCGGTCTAGTGGTGTCTCACTGAATAAGATAACTCCATTTCTCAGTAAATGGTACATTCTAAGAGCGTAGGCACTTAACGGCCCGAACCGCGACAAAGCATTTAGATGGCGAATGAATGATAAACTTTTAAAAGACAACAAGATACAAAAGGAAATACAGGCTTTAATGAAAGACTTTTTTGAAATTAACCTTAATGGGGAAACTTCTTTGAATACAGTTTGGGATGCATTCAAAGCTGTTCTGAGAGGTTTTATGATACAGAAACATTCGGCCTGGAAGAAGACTCAATTGCAATTTACAAGCAATATACTTTGGAACTTACAAAATTTGGAGCAGAAATTGGTAACGGTAACACAGGAAGAGGAGAAAAGAGAAATTCAAATAAAGATTTCTGCATCTAAACACCAATTAAATTTGGTAATAATGGAGGAAATGAATAAAAATCTGAAATTTGCTAAACAAAAGTATTTTGAATATGCAAATAAACCAGGAAAATTTTTAGCAACACAACTGAAGGACTCATTCCAAAAGAAGATTATAACAAAAATCCAAACTGTTAAAGGACCAGTTTACTCAACTTCAGAAATTCAGAAAGAATTTGTTTCATTCTACTCTAAGTTATATCAGAAAGAAAATACTCCAAAACAGAAAATAGATAAATTTCTAAACTCAATACAGATGAAAGCTTTGTCAATGACCCAGAGAGAATGTATTGAAGCTCCAGTAACAAGGGAAGAAATACAAGAAGCAATACTGAGACAAAAAACGGATAAAACACCTGGACCAGATGGAATTACTGCATTATTTTATAGAACATTTAGTGACAATTTAGTTGGATTTTTTGGCTCACTTTACAATGTAATTTTGGACGAGGGAACATCCCCGGAGACTTGGTCACATGCATTTATATCATTGATACCCAAAGAAGGAAGAGATCCAGAAAAAACATCTAATTACAGACCTATATCCCTGTTAAATGTGGACTACAAAATTTTTGCTTCGGTTTTGGCATGTAGGATAAAACAATTTATTAAGGATCTTATACACGAGGACCAAGCAGGTTTTATACCAGGAAGGCAAATAAAAGACAATGTAAGAATTTTACTAGACTCACTGGAATATTATGACCAGAATATTCAACAAACTGCGGCTTTTGTATTTTTGGATGCAGAAAAAGCCTTTGATATGGTCTCTTGGAACTTTTTGAAACGGATTTTGGATAAATTGAATTTTGGAGATCGTTTTCAGAAAGGTATATCGGCTATTTATACCTCCCAACAAGCTAAAATTTTGGTTAATGAATCAATGTCAGATAATTGCCAAATCACGAAAGGGACTAGACAGGGATGTCCCTTGTCTCCACTTTTATTTTTGTTGGTGTTGGAACCGCTATGTGTGAAACTAAGAAGTATGGAGGACATCCGCGGGTTAAGAATTAAAAAACATGAATTTAAGTTGAGAGCATTCGCGGATGACCTACTGCTAATTTTGGAAAATCCAACACAGTCAATGAATATACTTCAGGAGACTTTGGACGATTTTGGAAAACTATCAGGCTTTAAAGTGAATCAAGAAAAAACAAAGATAATATTTAAAAATTTATCGGAAACACAGCAACAGGAATTTATATCATATACTGGCTGGGAGAAAGCTAACAAAGTTAAATACCTGGGAATTTGGATTACTGCAAAGAATAAAGATCTGATAACCAACAATTACCTCAAGTTATGGGGTAAGATTAAAACTGATATGATTATATGGTCAAACAAAAAATTGTCACTAATGGGACGTATTTCAACGATCCAAATGAATGTCTTACCGAGGATGCTCTTCTTATTCCAAAATTTACCAATAATATCACAAACTAAATATTTTGAAACTTGGAGGAAAGACATTTCAAACTTCATCTGGCAAGGGAAAAAACCAAGGACTGCTTATAAATACTTGGTGGATCTAAAAACTAGAGGAGGTTTAGCACTGCCTAATTTTCAACTCTATGCTGAAGCGGCAGCTTTAGTATGGCTAAAAGACTGGATGAACTTGTCAAATATACGTTTGTTAGACTTGGAAGGTTATAATAATTTAAGTGGATGGCATGGCTATTTGTGGTATGATAAAATTAAATTACAAGCAACATTTCGTAATCATATAATCAGGTCCTCTTTACTTCGTATCTGGATGAGATATAAACACATTTTGGAACCAGAAACACCGATGTGGATATCGCCTCAAGAAATGCTAACTTTGCGCCCACTTAGACCAGACAAATTTATTACTTATCAAGATCTAATTAATTGGGAAGGAAAGAAATGCTCACTAAAAGACTTTCAACTTCTTAAGGATGATTTACAATGGCTCCAATACTACCAAATCAAATCAGTTTTTGTACAAGATGCTAAAAAAGGTTTTTCTAAAGAAAAATCTTCTTTTCAAAGGATTTTACTAGATAATAATACAAAACTGATTTCTAAAATGTATAATCTCCTTTTAACAATATATTGTGAGCAGGATACGATTAAACCAACTATGATCGATTGGGCTCAAAATGTGGGACATGATATTGTTTTAAATAAATGGGAAAGATTATGGTCCAAAGATCTAAAAGGAATAAAAGCACAGTCAGTGCGAGAAAACATTTATAAAATGATGTATAGATGGTATCTAACACCCAAGAAAATTGCAAAGATTTATAAAACGATGTCCCCTACTTGTTGGAAATGTAACAAAGAAATTGGTTCCTTTTATCACATGTGGTGGACCTGTGACAAAGCCAAAGACTTCTGGGACATGATTTATAATGAATTGAGACTAATACTACAAAAGAATATACCCAAAACACCAGAAATGATGCTATTGAGTATGATTCCAGACGACTTAGCAATACAAAGAACTTTTTTGATTTATGCCACAACAGCTGCGAGACTGCTTTATGCAGCGAAATGGAAAGGGCTAGAAACTCCTGAAAAAAAAGACTGGATTGTTAAAATGTTTGAAGTGGCAGAAATAGCAAAACTCACAGCCATTCTAAACGAAGAAAATGACGTTCGGTTTTTGGGGGAATGGGGGGCGTGGATGCATTATTGTGAATATGAGTTAAAAATGGGAAGAATGGAAGAATACTTTCTAATCTGATCCAGAGGATTATTTCTGATCTTTTTTATAATGATTAAGTATAAGTATATTTACTAACAGACTATGGTTTTTTTTTCTATATATGGTATTGATAGTTTATTAAGATTAGATTACCTACGACGGGATGAACTTTTTATTAAGAGGCAGATAGAGGTGAAGGGGAAGTCTAAAAACTTTTCCATTTTTCTTTTTTCTTTTTTTATTATATGATATGGAACTATAACAACTTTAAGTTAGAACTGAAATTTGATATTGTTATAGATGTTGTTCAATGTAATGGAAAACTTCTAGTATAAAACCAAATAAAATTTATATAAAAAAAAAAAAGAAAAAAAAGAAAACATTACAATGTAAAACCAGTAGATTAAAACCCCAGAAACCACCTTGTCACCACAAGATGCTTGCAGTTTAGAACGCATTACAAAAGCCTGAAATTCAGACCTCATTAAAATCCCTAGAAAATAAAATGACAGGATGATGCCTCCTGAATATTCCTGACAATGGCACTTCCCTCACCTTCTCAGGGAGCCCATTCCACAGAGCAGGAACTACAGTGGAGAAGGAATGAGCTTTGGGTGACACCGAGCAGGCCACCTTAAGTGGGGGAACAGCAAGTAGGGGGTAGCCTAAAGACACATGGGAAGATATGGGAGGGGATGGTTCTTTAAATGTGTGCCTTCTAGGCCATAAAGGCATTAAAAGTCACAACCAGCTCCTTCAATCGGACTCAAAACCAAACTGACAGCCAGCGTAGCTGTTTTAATGTTCCTATCAGCTCCCCACTGACAATAATCAGGCTGCAGCATTCTGCAGTTTCTGGGTTATCTTCAAGGGCAGCCCAACATCAAGTGCATTTAGTGATTCAGCTGCCAGACTTCAGTGTGGCATCAACCGAATCTAGGAAAGGAGAGAGCTGCCAGACCAGATGCAGCCTGACAAGAAGGATCTCTGGGCCACGGAGCCCGCCTGCTTTTCAAATAGCAAGGCTGGTTCCAGGAGAACTCTCCTGTCCTCAACCTGCTCTGCAAAAGGCAGAACTCTACTCAGCGGATGACCCCTTGATCCAAACAAGAGAATTTGCTTCTGCCGACTAGCCTTAACTCTGGTTGCGGATGTGCTTCTTTTGCACTTGGCCTCTCCCGTCATCTCTTTCCTTCACTTTGACGGCTTTCGAATGACACAAATTTAAACTGATCGTGCCATCTTTGCAGAGGTCAGCGCGTATAGAGGTCAGGGAATTGGAGTAAGGGGCTTCCAGCACCTCTCTAGAATCAGTAGTTATGATATTGACAAAGTTTAAGAGACACATTTCAGGTTTCAAATTAATCAATACTCGTGAAGTAAGGACTCCCCATAAGGAACACAACTTGAGGTATTAATTTATCTTTGAATTAAAAACCCAAGTTGAAAGACCCACATCCAGGGGCGGCCTGCCCACTAGGCGGACATAGGCGATTGCATAGGACAGCAGCCTGCCCTGCAGATTGAGTGGTGAGAAGCCAGCTCTTCCCATGAGGCCATGGACTCGGCCTGGGCCCACCATAGCAAGCATCAGCCCCAGCCAACGCCACTGCTCAGCAGAGAAAGGAGGCCCCAGATAGGGGCTACTGCCATCATGCTACTGCTGCTGCCTGCCTGCCTGAGGTGAGGGGAGAGTTGCTCAGCCAAGCCATATGCCTCACAGGACAGAGGGCACCCGGACAAGTCACACACAGCATCCGCCTTGCTCTCCTCCCGTTCCTCTTTCCCTGGGGGAAGCAGAGGGCGTGCCCATATACAACCAGTGAGGCCAGTGAGTGGCTGCCCCCCACCCTTCTTCCTTTGAGGAGGCAGAGGCTGCTCCCAGCCCACCCTGTGTGGCAGGCTGGTTCACTCGTTTGCCCATTCACACTCCCTCCATCTTCTGAGGAGGCAAGGCTGGGGGCATGCTGGGGAGATGTGGCCCTTTCCATGGCGGTTTCCCCTTCTGGTATGCCTCGGAGTCTGTGCTGCTGACAAGGCAGCCAGCCTGCCTTCCGTAGCACCCATTCGCAGGCAGGCACAGCAGCTCCAGTCCTTCACCTCCACCTAGCAAAAAAGAAGCAGCCTGGTAGGGGTAATCAAATCAGTCTCCCAGGTGCCGAACATCCTTAGGCCAGCCCTGCCCACATCTAAACTTTCTAAAGCATTTAAATGTTCAAAGTTCTAGGAACCTTTCCTTAATGATGGTATCCAACTATAAAAGGTCAATAGTTGATGTCCTCATCCTCACCTTAAATGCTGCTGTGTATTATGAAGTTGTCATGTGCAAATGTTTTAACTATAATGCAGATCCATCTGTGGGAGATCACCTGAGCCATATGTTCTATGGATGAATATTAAAATATGTCCAGGTATCCCCTCGTATTGGGTCATCTAATAATTGCTGTGAAAATCTTATCTCACAGGAATTGCAAGTAATCATGCATAGTACCCAGCCTTCAGTACATGGTCTTGAAACTAGTCTTCCAATCCCGCTGTGGGGCCTTTTGTGCATGCCTTAAAACTGAATCATTTTAAAGGAAGTTAACACTGTAATACTACTATAGGACATAAATTATTTTCACTCTAACTATTTTACTTGGATATCCATTCTTTAGAGGAGAATAATGGGGAGAATAAGGGTGTAAAATAGCATAAATGTATAAATTATGAGTCACAGCTGTGGTGCCCTAGGTCCACTGCCTTAAGATTCATGGAAGAAAGTTGGAATGTAAATATAATAAATATGTATGAAAAGAAAATATGAAGTAGAAAAGCTAGTCTACTTTCAAATGCTGGGCAAAAGCTAAACCATCCATTAGTTAATGTTTTGACTGTAATACAAACTGCATGTTTGGTTGACTGGGAATGTGCTCTGGGTTTACAAGACTGTTCCTCCCCTTTCAGTCATGGATTTTCTTTTCAGAGTAACTGTTTGGCCCCTGTGCAAGACAGGATGCTGGACTAGATGGACCTCTAGAAAAGCCCCATATTATTTATTTATTTATTTTTACCCTTTGTGCCAAAGCCAGGCTCAGAGCAGTTTCCAACAGTCAATACATACAATACGCCACATACACTTAAAAGCATAGTTCCAGTCTAATATTATAAAATCCCAGTTTATATTTTACAGATTCAAATGGTGCCCTATAATACGTGGCCACCTTATATAGATGGACTATCTTTTATAGATGAGGATGGTCTGAAGATGGTAACAAGTAAGTGGGGACAACTAACCTATGAGAGCTCACAGGCCCAAAGAGGACACAGGGAAATGGGAAGAAGAAAATAAGGGAAGGGAAGAAAGAGAGGGAAAAGGAAGGGGGGGAAAGGAAGAAAAGAAGGGGAAAGGACCCAACTAAGAAAGATGGGGGGAAAGGGGGGGAGGCTAGTTGATCTATATAACTGTTGCTATCCTCAACTGTATGCCTGGTGAAACACCTCCGACTTACAGGCCAGACAATTTTGGGGCCAGGGACATAGTTTTTTAGTACTAAAAGTATAGTTTAATATGTTAGAGCTTAAATCAGTCATCTGACCTGAGTTTGATCCCAACGGAAGTTGGTTTCAGGTAGCAGGCTCAAGGTTGACTCAGCCTTCCATCCTTCCCAGGTCGGTAAAATGAGTACTCAGCTTGCTGGGGATAAAGGGAAGATGACTGGGGAAGGTACTGGCAAACCACCCCGCAAACAAAGTCTGCCTTGGAAACGTCGGGATGTGATGTCACCTCATGGGTCAGGAATGACCCGGTGCTTGCACAGGGGACCTTTACTTTACTTACTCATTTGTACCTAAATTCAGTTTGTTCTTTTTTTTTTCCATAAAATTTTTATTATTTTTAAAATATTTTACTGTCAGGTACTTTTCAACAACACATTCATTTCATCAATCATACAATAAAAAACTTTAACAGCGTCATCGAAAAGCATATTCATCTATTAATGAAAAGATATTCAAATAAGAGACTTCCTCCTCACCTTCCTCTATCTTGCTATAAATTTATCTATTCTTTTGCAAAGAAATTCTAATCCAGAAAAATACATCAAGCTTGATTACTAAATTAATTCTAAATTATTCAATTCATTTACAATTAGTACGTGTTTATTATTGATTTCATATATAGTAACAAATTTTATTTCAAAACCGTTCTTAAGGTAAAAGGATTAGATCAGTAAATACAAAATTCCCTAGTCATCATTTAAATCCCTGTTTAGCCCTCCGTTTCTCTCTATCACCCATAAACTGCATGTTTCCTTTTAGTTTTGTTCTTGCTGTGAATTTTTGTTTTTCCAACACTTCTGTTATTTTTGATGTCCTGTCTTTTTTGTCCAGATGTCAAGGCCAACTCCTTTTTCTCCTCTTCTTGTTGATGTTGTTGCTCCTGGTTAAGGCCAACTAGATCTTTTTCATAATTTTTCAAAAAAAAAATTACCTCCTCCTGTGAAGAGATGGTAAATCTGACCTCCTAAATTCAGTTTGTTCTTAACCCAACTTCAGCAGGGCTCGTTTTATGTTAATTTTCTAGGAAGCCTTCTACCCCAAGCAACTACCAGTTCCCACAACTAAGCCCAGACCATCAGAAATTCCTGTCATTGTCTCTTCAGTTGTTTCTTCCTTTTTGCTGTTCAGTGAACTTTCAGATAAAGGACAAAAGGAAAGCAAAGATGAGCTGATACTCATAGTGATACCTATGCTAACTTCCTGTGCTGTGAAACACATTGGATAAGTCTCAGTCCATAACACATCACATCAGGCAGCGTCTCTTATCTGATCTTACTAGGTTTCTACGTTGTTCTCACACTAGTTGAGGCACCTCTGACCTTTCACTGACTTTTCCTTTTCCATGCCTTAGAGAAGATGATGTTATATTTCTTTTCTGCTCGATAAACT
The DNA here is from genome assembly GCF_029931775.1 of Euleptes europaea. Classification (NCBI taxonomy): domain Eukaryota; kingdom Metazoa; phylum Chordata; class Lepidosauria; order Squamata; family Sphaerodactylidae; genus Euleptes; species Euleptes europaea. Next base: position 67,252,526 of record NC_079312.1, read on the forward strand.
GCAACTACCTGGCTAAATTTCAGGCAAAGTTTCTTAGGGCTATAGTCCCATTTGAACGTGTAACATATTTTTTCTCTCTCTCTTTACTCATGTTATTTTTTTTTCTTTGATAAATGGTTACAATTTAAATCTACTTACTGTAGATGTTTTCTGGGATTATGGGTGTTGCTATAGGAACAGGAGTATCATTTAAACAGCCGAGTTGAACAAATTGTAAAAAAATCCAACAGAATAGCATTATTGAGCAGATGACTGTGCTTTGGTCTTACTCCATGGATAAGTGGGCTTAAGACCAATGAGGCTGTTTAGTGTTTGACAGCTGTATGACTCTGGAGAAGTAGCTGTGCCCGTGAGCCTGCTTAGTTGCCTATCTGCAGTCTGGAGGAAAGGGAGAACAGTGCCAGTTTATGAATAGCATTACTAAATATAAAATCACCTTGGGAAAGCAAATGTAGAGGGATGAAATGGGACCCTTTAAAATCAATAAGGATGTCATTACAAAAGTGTTGGTGCATTAATGAGAATTTTTAAAGGATCAAAATTAAGCAGCATTAGGACTTCCTGTTGTATAGTATTGGCATTTTCAGAATGGATTGGCTTGCCTTAAAGATTGTGGTTGCATGTAAACAACCATTTTTCCCTGCAATAGCTCTCTATGTAAAGAAGTACAATTTTAACACATTAGCTGCTGATGAATTATGTGATTCAGCATTTGCATTAGAAATAATTTGTACAAATGGGGGGACCCACAAGGACTTGAAGGGGCATCTCATTTTCTTCTCCCCTAATATTTCCTCTTTCCCTTCCCTAAAAGCCCCCATAGCCTCTCCCCTTTCATTATTTCTAGCTCTCCTTCCCACCTACCAGCCAAATTTTGTAATTCCCCCCCCTCCATCTTCAGCTTTACCTCCTTCCACCGGAAAACAATGGCCCAGTTGAACAGTGCTGGCTACTGGGTTGGGTCCAGTTGCATCGTGCTAGTTACCGTACTAGGCTGGGTGCAGTTGCACAGTGGAGAACATACAAGGACTGGGGGGGGGAGACTGTTTTCCCCCTTTATCCCCTTCTCCACTCTACTTCCTCTTTCTCTCCTCCTGGCAACTTCCAGATTCTCACCTTTTCCACCCATCAACCAACTTACCTTTTATCTGCTCCCAATCTTAAACTATATTTATTATTTATTTATTTCACTTATACCCTGCCTTTCTCCACATTGGGGATCCAAGGGTGTTTACATCCTTCTCTTCACCTCCATTTCATCCTCCCAACAACCCTATAAAGCATGTTAGGCTGCAAATGTGTCAATGGCCCAAGGACACCCAGTGAAGTTACATAGCAGAGTAGTGGTTCAAACCTGGGTCTCCCACATCATAGTCTGAAACCCTAACCACTACACCACACTGGCTTTTGTGAGATAGCTGCTGTTCAACCTGCAAGTCATGGCAGCAATTTACCCAGTGTTTACTGCCAGACCTGGCCCCACGAGTCTGTCAAGACTGAGCCTCTGCCAAGCTCCAGCCTTGTTTGTAGAGAAACAGAGCAAGATCAGTAAACTCAAACCACCTTTAAAAAGCTAAAGGCTTTATTGAAAATTTAAAAAGTTCAAAATGATTAAAATATAGTTACACAGTCTTAAGCACACTAGCATAGAAAATAACAAAGTAATTGCTGACTAAATATACTTACTACACTGTTACATAGCTGCTGGTATTGCTATAGATACTTGTGCTGGTTCAGGCCGCTCTTATCTTCCCACAGCTGGTATGCACCACTATCCTTGAGGTGCTATCTCCTAGGGTTAACAAGCTGAAGGTGTTGCCTGTTAGCAAAGAATACTGCTAGGCCTCTGGGAACTGCAAAAGCAAAACTTAACATATAAAATGGAGAATAAACTGATGTCAAGAACAAAATGGCTCTTCTGTCTTCACAGAGTCCTTTCTTGAAGTCCAAAACAACCCTGGAAAGGGTTCTGCCCCCACAGCCTTTTACTGACTGAAACCAAGGTTTGAAGGCTGATGGTACTGGGTGGTTGCCTAACGGTGGTCACTGAGGTAATTCATTCTTAAAGCTACAGGTGCTGCTTCTATTATTTGGGGCTTTTAACCCCTCCCCATGTAATTTTTTAAGATTTCAGTTTTTTCTGCTGAGAAAGATCTGTACTGTCTGTTCATGGCTCTAATCTCTAGATTTAAGTATCCACAGGTTTGGCCATCTTGATATGATACAGAAACTGGATTTTATAGAAAGAGAATATCTTAAATATTCCCCATGTGGCATCCACTTTATCCATTGCACCCATTTTGCATTCTGCTGTTCAGTGGAGTTTTATGATCAGCACTTTGGATTGTGGACTGCATCACCATCTGCTAGCTTCTATATAGGAGCTTAGAGGTAAAACCTTTACTCAGTTAAAGAAATCTAAAAAACTATTGTATTAGGGCTTATTTTAAAAAAGAAACACTCCTTGTAGATCCTGTCATAGGTAAACTGAACTTTGCCCTCCAGCACTTGACCAATGGGGACAGAAAATCTTGCTTTTTACACATTCAAGGTCTTTTGTAAATCGCGCTTCTTAATTTCTTGGCTATTGTAAATCCTGCACTCATGTGGGAAACTGGTGAACTGCTAAGCCTTTGGGCCTCTGGACACAATTGTTTTCCACAGGGAGGAAGGTAAGACGCAATTCTGTTATTATACAATGTTACAGGCATGACCTGGTCATAGAATAATGGCAGAGATACATCATGAGGAGCACGTTACTACAGCTCTCTATGAGATATACGGTACCATATCACTTTCTGGGCATAAATCAAATTGCTGGTTTTGATTCTTTAAAAAGCCTGGGCCTTATGTAAAACTGAGACAACTTCACCCATTTACTATTCCCAATTTCTGGAAATATCAGAACTGTACAGTCAGACTACATAAAGAGACATTCCTAGTGCCTACTAAAGATCTGTGAGGTTCATTACCTTTGCCACCTTGGAACCTTGTCAAAAATAAGAACAAGAGAGTTAGGGGACACATTTCTAATACCAGGCTACTGACAACAACATCCTATTCTATATCTCACTGTGCCCAACTGTAACTTTCAAGGTCATGTGGGGTGGAGCCATCATGTGCTAAGAAATTTCAAGGCCACCAGCGGCTGGCAGAGACACAGAGCAGGGGACAAGGCATACTCACTACAGGAAAATTGTACTGCACAGCATAAAGAATTTCTAAATGTTAAAGCAGAGGTGGGACCATAGCCATTTTCAGCATTTAGAAAGCAGTGGGGAAAGCTAGTCACGATTTCAAACCCCTATTGATTTGAAAAGGACATTGGCATGACTAACCACCTCTCAACCCAAGTCTACATATTTGTTCTTAAAAATTGGCTTTAAATGTGTTTGAATGCATTGTCATATCCCAGAGCCCAAGACAGAGTTGGAAGAAAAGCTTAATACATTAATAATGAGCTGATGTTGCCATTAAAAAAAATCTGTATGTTATTGTTAGATTCAGTTTGTCTCATTTATTTTACTGTCATTGACGCTTCTGAGGGGGGGTGTTATGCCATTCACATCCCAGGTATCCAAAAATTAATTGAAACATAAATAGTGTCAAAAATGCATATGTTTATTCAGGGGGAAACTGGCACATGGAAACAGAAAATGGTGAAAAAACAAAATGGTGCAATCTAAATGGAAATGTTTGAATTGAACCAGAATGTTTATGAAGTGCAGTCTTATGCCTAAAAATAATGTGAGAGGCACTTGAGGGTGAAGGCCTCTGCAGCATCCCTGCTCTCCTGCCAGCCCTACAAGAAGTAAATAAATATGGTGAGCTGGAAATGGCATGGGAACACCAGCTCATGAGCTCTCTACAAAAGCCCTCATCTTTTGAGCAAGAAATGGGGCTGCCAAAAAAAGAAGAGTTGGTTTTTATACCCTGCTTTTCTCTACCTTTAAGGAGTCTCAAAGCAGTTTACAATCACTTTCCCTTTCCCTCCCCACAACAGACACCTTGTGAGGTAGGTGGGGCTGAGAGAGTTCTGAGAGAACTGTGACTGGCCCAAGGTCACTCAGCAGGCTTCATGTGGAGGAGTGGGGAAACAAACCCAGTTCATCAGATTAGAGTCCGCCGCTCATGTGGTGGAAGGGGGAATCAAACCCGGTTATCCAGATTAGGGGCCACTATGCCATGTTGGATTGTCTAGGCAGGGAACAGAAGTGACAGGAACATCCACTGTCAACTCTGCGCCTTAATCAGAGCCTGAAATGGGGGAAGCAAGTGGCAGGAAGAGATAGACCTTGGGTTTTCCCTCATGTGGAATCCAAAGCTAATCTGCATGGCTATTGGGGACTGTAGACTTTGTAGTCCACATCCAAAGCTAATCTTAACAGATCACTTCAGGATACAATGGTTCCACATTAACATACCACACCCTCATTAGCACATTATCCTGATATTTACAGGACAATGATTAGCACATTACCTTTAATAGTTTGCAGGACAATGATTCAGCTCAACCCAACCCCTTTCTGACTATATATTACTCTTCCTACGCACTTGACACTGAGAGACACTGTCCTTCAGTGTTACTCCTCTGAAGATGCCTGCCACAGCTGCTGGCGAAACGTCAGGAAAGAAAATACCAAGACCACGGTCACACAACCCGGATAACCTACAAGAACCGATGAACTCTGACCGTGAAAGCCTTCGACAAGATTTTAAAGAACAAATAATGCAATGAAACTGCATTGCAAGGTTAAGAACACACTTTAGACTGTACAGAATATAGATCTTCTGTCCGCTGATAAAATCATATGACTCCATCCAACAGAGTTTTATGAGAAACCGTCAGACTTTATATTATTGAAAAAGTAAATCGCATTGTAGCCAACATTAAAGATATTATCTGATGTATGAAATCATCATCTATTTCTTTGGTTATCCTTTTGTGATAAGACCCCTACTTTCTGGCTCCTCCATGCAGAGGAAAGAGGACTTTCTCTTTAGACATTCAGGTTTTTTTAAATCATTATAATAATTTGAAATACAAATTTAGTGTGCCATCCTACCCATATTGTTTTGGGTGTAAACTTCATTTAACTCAGTGGAAATTATGTTAACAAAATTAATCTTCAAATTTACAAAGCCTGAGATGCAAAAATAAACAATACCTGCTATACCTCTCAGAGAAAACACAAGTCCATGTAAAACCAAACATGGGCCTTGAGTATGCATTCATGCAGTTATCAATTGTATTTGTCTTTGAAGAAAGAAAGGAATTGGCAGGTACTTAAAAGGTCCAGTAAGTCCAAGCATGGGCATCACAAAATATTATTGGAGGACTGGTTCTGGTCACCGACTGAGAATTAGAGCCTTTTCCCAGCCAATGGAAGAGAGACACACACAAGTTGGAGGAAGTCTCCTTAGGCTGGAGGTAGGGTTCAAATTTTGCTTAGAGTAGTGCTAGGATAGGATCTACCCCTTTATCACGGGACTAGAAATTTATGCCAGGATGACCATGGCCAGAAACAAAAGGTGTGCAAGCCAATTGTTGGTACCAAGCACAGATTACAGTCAGGACCACCAAGGGAGGGGGACTAGGCACAAAATTCCTGGGCCCAAGTCATCTGGAGGGCCCCTGAAGCCAACTTCATGCTCAATTCAGAATACATCTCCATTTTACTTCTATTGCAGTTCTGTACTGCAGCCACTAGGAGCACTGGGAAGACACAGCACAGTAAACAGCAGTCACCCTGTCTTCTGCAAAGGTTATTTTTGGTTTTGTTTTTGTTTTTTGCTGTCAATGGCAACCCTGTGGGGTTTTCAAGTCAAGAAGTGTTCAGAGGTGGTTTGCCATTGCCTGCCTCTGTGTCATGACCCTGGTATCCTTTGGTGGTCTCCCTTCCAAATACTGGTCAGGGCGGGCCCTGATTAGCTTTTGAGATCTGGCTAGCGTGCGCTATCCAGGTTAGGGGTAAAGTTTACTACAAGGAGGCAAAGGTTTGCATATTACATCCTGTTAAACCCATCAACCAAGCTTGCAATGAAGCAGGAAAGAACATTCAGCACAGCTCATGGCTGCTGAAGTAATTGCCAGGCTGTTGTCTCCTAACAAGGTTGTTTCCAGCAGTATGTTTCCCTCTTCCTTTCCCTCTACCCAGCTCCACAGTTTTCTCTACTCCTTGTTAGTGGGCTATAGAAAATAAAACTTTTTCTCTTTTATTAATTTCTCTTCCTCTTTTCCACAGTTTTCTCCTCCTTCACTCTCTCTTCCTTTCATGATATGCCTTCATTTTTTTCTCTCTCTCTCATCTAACCCCCTCGCACCTTTATTTGTCAGTCTTGGTCTCAAATCCTTCTCATCCCTGGTCAGCAACGTAGAAAGTACTTAATAGTCATATCGCAGCAAACCTTTTAAGCCTCATGTTATATGACAAATGACAATCTTTTTAGAAAATGTCAGCAAAATCAATCCAAATGATCCCAGTACTCATTCAACACCATTACATAATCAATTTGTCCCTGCTTTTGCACTAGGTAAAGGTAGAAGGGTAAACTGAAATAGATTTCTTACTGATTTACTTACTAAAGATTTGTTATGACATGATGTTTTTGTGAACTAGAGCCAGTTTCATCAGATGTAAGAAGTATATCCTACAGTACAAATATAACATTACTAAATTAGATACATGGTTTGCATTAGGATAATATGGGGTGCCTAGGTGGACTCATTGTCCGTGGGCCCATGGGGGCTCTCGGCAGCCCTGATTACAGGGCATGCAGATAGAGATTAGGCACAGAAGGCTGAATTGAGCAAGGAACACTGAGGAAAAAGTCCAGCAAACCATATAGACATGTTAAGAGTGCAGGGAGAATATCCTGCGAGGCAGTGCTGGCTAGACAAAGCAAATTGTCTGTCAAAACAGTGACCAGCAGCCAGTCATCAGTAGTGCATTTGTGTTCCTTTGGCAGGAGTAGCTAGAAAGCTGCAGCCAAATAGACAAGGGCATCAAAAGGTATGTGGATGCATTAATTCTGCAGAGGTGCAAAGCAGAGGTGCACTTCACTGAAGAATCAAGGAAGAAAGTTCTGAATCATATACTCAACCAGTGACTCAACATTCTATTTCATTTCCAAATGGGTTATTAAGAACCTAAATTATAATCAGGCATTTTTTTCTGGCTCTGTGCATTCTTATATAATTCAGCTCATTTGTTCTGTTAAGGTGGCAAATCCAAGCAGAATAACAAGTTTCCTAATGAACTTGGTTACTCTGCTGTGGATTACATTTTATTGATTTTGACACAAGAGCTGCTTTAACTCTTCAAGAAAAAGAATGGGCAAAAGGCTTCTAAAAAGTTAGGCAGTGCTACTGATACCTTTCCAGGCAACAATACACTAATGGCATCAAAGATTAATCAATAGCCTTGATCTACAGACTGAACGTGACACTCATTTAAATTTCGTGCCCTCTGGCGTCCTTATTCAACATACAAATATATTCAGAACCACTTTAATAAATCCTTCACCACAGTTTGCTAATAATTAGGGTAAAATTGAAGACCAGTGGGTACACCACTGGAATTACATCACACACAAAGTAATGAAATGAGTTTCTGATTTAAAGGAGCTTTTAATCCCCCCCCTCTTCAGACAATTTTCCCCTCTTCAGACAATTTTCCCATGAAAAAGCATCCATCCCAAGTTTTGTAAAGGTCCACTGAGTCAACAGCGTGTTCTAAGATAGGCCTAACCTCAAATTTTATGTAAATATTTAAGGTTGGGGGGAAAATATTGGCCTGGACTGAATCCAAAGAGCTACTTTAGGCGCACCTTGAGATCTTCGGCATGTCCTGCGGGAATGACTTTGGGTTTTTTTTGTCTTTGAACAGTGGAGCACTATGCTGTACCACTAACTGTTTTTCCTGTATGGCATGGGGAACTTCCATTCGGGAAGCAGCAGTCAAAAACTCCCCTTACTGCATGTACCCAAATGTAGTCCTTTGGATCTTAGTTGCCCTTTATATTTCACATTGCTTTGTCACTGGATTTCAGTATGCTCCACACACTGACATTGAACTGTGACTGGTCTGTAGTCATTTTGTGCAGGGGGAACAAATAGGATTGCCAGCTCCCTCTTTGCCACTGGTGGGAGTTTTCCTAGGCAGAGCCTGAGGTGGCGGGGTTTAGGAGGGGAGGGACTTCAATGCCATAGAGTTCAATTGCCAACATGGCCATTTTCTCCAAGCGAACTGATCTCTATCGGCTGGAGAGCAGTTGTGATAGCAGGAGATCTCCAACTAGTACCTGGAGGTTGGCAACCCTATGAACAAAACAGATGCAAAAGAGCCAGTCCTGGGCCATTCCAGTCCCTCCCCTTTTCCTATTCTTGAGAGTTTTACAATATGTTCCAACAAAGCCTGTAGAAGGACTGTGTGTACTAGCAGCCTATCATGTGGGGTTGCTGTTGTTTCCTTTTCCACTCATTTGTTCCAGCAAATGCACTATTTGGACCTGTTTTCTGTCACTCATTGAATGGTACCGACACAAAGGTAACGTCTTAAACTAACAACACAATCTTATGCAGAGTCACTCCATGCTAAGCCCATTTCATTTCGTTTGGCTTATAGCACAGAAACTCTGTTTCTTAACCATTTAGTTGTGCCCCAAAACTTAATTTAGATTTTTTATGGTGAACCTATTTCTAGGTTCTAATATAGCTAATTTTACATTCCTGGCTCTCACCAACCTGTTATTGTAGCTCAAGCTCTGTGCTGATGAATGTTCACATTTTTTGCATTTCATTTACTGTATGTGTACAAACGAGCAAGAACCATTACCTAAGACTCTTGTGTGTGTGTGCGTGCGTGTGTGGGTTAAGTGCCGTCAAGTCGCTTCTGACTCATGGCGACCCTATGAATCAATGTCCTCCAAAATGTCCCATCTTTAACAGCCTTGCTCAGGTCTTGAAAATTGAGGGCTGTGGCCTCTTATAGAGCCATATTATGCAGAATTACTCCAATCTAAGTCCACTGACCTCAATGGATAGAGGGTTAGATCCATCCAGATTTTCCAATGAATTTCACACAATTCCCCTCCCTACTTCAGCCCATTGTCCATATGACTTTTGTCCAGGCAGGTGCCTTGAACCACAGCACTGTCCTTTTGGTGGTCAAAGGGAACCCTCTCCTCCCTTTTTCACCTGCAGAACAGCTGGCTGGATCCAGCTTTTAGACTAGAGTAACTCTCCATAGGATTGCACTGTTTTTAACCCTGAAGCTGTATGCATACATTAGGGATTCGATGGCTTTGAAGGAATGAAGTTCAATTCAATAAATGTTAACATTTTACTAAGGAATATCTTCATATTTGTATGGATGCCTGATATTAGGCTTATTTACTGGATAACAGGCAATTAATTGAATAACAGTGACACTAACGCATGGCTTAATAGTGTCTGGCTTAGATCATTATTTTGAACTTGTCTCTTATTGACAAACGATCTCTCAATTTACAGCTACTGTCTTTTGCAAGCTGCCATTTACTGTGAAAAGGGAATTGATGTAGCACCTTCATCTGCTTTTCTGTGCCACCCAGCTGGGGATTTTCCAGTGCTGGCTTTGTACTTTGACAATAGCATTGAGAATTTTGAAGGCCTTGATGTTTGTGATGGAACAAACTGGACTGTCCCAGTGTACTTGCCCTCATGCTTTGCCACTGCACTACATGAATAACACTGGTGCCCTACAAAGTTCATAAAGTCAGGTCATCTGAGGGCTTAATGATGACATCCGGGCCCTGCAGGATCTTTCTAGATTCCGCAAGGCCCGTAAAACAGGCGTTCTACCAGGCATTCTATTGAGGAAGCTTGAGGCCAATTTTCCACCTTATCAGCAGTGCCATCTGGTTTTGATAGAAGTCTGGGATGTAGGTTGCCGTGTGCCGACTGATGAATGTATTATTTTGATGTCAAGATATTTTACTATCTTGTATATTTAAGATTTTATATGGTTTATCATGATTGAATTATGGTTTATTGAACTGTTGTGAGCCACCTCAAGCCCTGTGACCCAAGGGAGGGGCAGGGTATAAGTCTAAAATAAAGTAAAGCTTAGCAATATACATATAGATTGACATAGTAATAACCCCAGTGTAAATAAGGTTTGTTCCAAGTCCTTTTGAAGGCAATAGAGTTTCTGATCTCTCCAGGATATCCACTGGTTTGAAAGACACTAAACCCCATTACTAACTTTAACAGGACTTGTTCAAAAAATATGCAAGCAGATTGCTGTATGGAAAAAGATCATCTCCCTCCATCATAATGAATGAGAAAGCCATTCTGAGAAGGGAGTTCTGTGCACACTTTGAAGCTCTCCTTCTTGGAATGGATTTTTGGATTTCTATTAAACTGAGATGCACTGAATACCTTTGTATTTGAATTACTTTTCTTTACATCAGAAATAAGTCTTCCTTCTCCATGGTATGAGAAATCATTTTTGACCCATTGACTGTGCCGAATATTGGAGGTATTTTCTTTTGCTAGGCTAAATGCTTCCCCCTACACTGTTTGGGTGGGTAGATTCCAAGGACTACCCTACTTGGATTGGTTAAGTGCATGTGGGTCTGGGGCAATTGAAAATTTATCTCATATTTTCTTTGATTGTGTGTTGGTCACCCCTTTGAGAGATCTTTGAGTACAACCTTTGATAGTTTCCAATGCTTCCCTTGCTTCTGTGTCTTCTGTACTAGCTGATACTGATTTTGGTAATTACTTTGGCTGTGGCTAAATTTTTGGCAGCATGCGAGGATGAAAATGGAGGGTGGTTTTGTGAGACTGTTTCTGTCCAAATTGGCTGGATCATCCAATTGTTGAAAAACCAGTTGACCTGCCTATGAGCTCATAAAATAATGGTGTATTTAATGGGGGGGTTGTTTAATTTAACTCTCATGAAATGTGATGCAGTGGTTAGAGTGGGGAACTAGGATGTAGGAGATTCCAAGTTCAAATCCCCACTCTGTTATGGAAGCTTGCTGGGTTACCTTGGGCCAGTCATACACTACCAGCCTAAACTACCTCACAGGGTTGCTGTGAGGATAAAAGAAGAGGAAAACTATGTGAGTTGTTTGGATTCCCACTAAGGAGAAAGTCAAGGTATAAACGAAGTGAATTTAATTTAAAGTATTCTAAAATAAGTTAAAATGTCCCTACTTTTTATAACCTCTGAAACCATGTCATGTTTTAAAAAGAAGGGTCTCATAGTTCCATCTTCTATTTCAGCTAGATTTTTTTCCATCCAAAAGATCCTGCACAAATATGGTATATGACTATTAAAGCACTGCCTAGGTCATTATGAGCATTTTGCTGGGTAGGCACTGATTCACTTTATTTTTTCTTTTGTATGGTGGGAAGCCTTTCAGATTCTTTGATATCCTGTTCCAGCCAGATATGTAATCAACAAAATGGTGTAATTTCACCTTCAGAAGCTCTAGCCATGTCACTGCAGGAGAAGTGCTACATTCATGTCACAATGATAAAAGCTTTCCCCCCTCCCACCCACTAAAGTGCTTTTGCACTTAACATGTCATGAACCCTTTAAAAAGACAAAACACTTGAATCTCTGTGGAAAAGCATGTTGTAGGCAGACAAAAGTCCTTCTCATTTGGATTCTGAACAGAGGTGACCACACTTGGCTGGTTCATGTCACCTGCCTACCCTTGTGACATCAGAGAGCAAACCAAACAAAAGCCATGCCCCTAAATGTTCTATGAACAGCCCCCCCACCCACCAAATTCTAACAAGCTTGCTTTAGGTTTCCTAGCAGTGTAATGAGAATGTCAAGAACAAAAAATACATTTCGAGGTAACCTAATTGGCCCAGGTCTCTTATCAATATGCTCTAGGGTGGCACAGTCATCCAATAAAGTGCAAAGACGGCCAAAGATCTTTTGCATTCATTTGCAATGTGACACGTTAATGCCGGTGAGAACAGAGGCTTCTGCAAAGGAACAGAGCGAGCACGTTGCAGTCTGAGCTTCATAATGTTCAGCCAAAGGACTACAACAGGGACTTGGAAGGACCTCCTCCAGGGAAACTAAGGAGCCTGTTGTCACTCAATCACTCATTCGGCTATGATTTTAAAATCCAGCACTTGCCCACCGGTACAGAACCCTTTGCAGAAATAGTCCTTGTAAAAGCAATTTCCATCCCCTGCTAACAGAACATATATGCCTGTGGTCACTTCAAACCTTGGCCACAGGTGTTAATTTTATGTTAATAATAGCTTAAGCTAAGGGCACAGCACAGTGAAAAACTTGTGAATAAAGTATTGGGGATATTTCTTAGTTTCTATATAGCAAAGATGCACAGCAGAGGAAGAGTGGGTGGAAGGCACAGCTAATAAACACACAAGGTAAATTATAAAAAAGGTAAAACTTACTTACTTTAGTAGGCTCACATACTTCGTAATAGAGGTAGATAAAACCTAATCTAAGGAATATCCCTAAAACAACCAGCTAGCTTGTTTTGCATCAGATGAAACAAGTGTGATATATTTAGTCAAGTCTGGACTTGCCTAGCATGGCTTCTCATAGGAAAAGGCCACAGAGAAATCTTACCTCTTGCAAAACCATGAGGAGAAGAGGAAAACACAAGAGGAGTCAGAAGAACTCCCAGCGTAGACGATGAGAAGCATCCCATTCAGTAAGGAGGTAACACGCACAATCTGGTTCCTGTGCAAAGAAAATATAGCACCCGCCAGTTTCCAGGCATGCTAAGTCGCCTTTACTCCAACAACGAGGAGGGAAGCCTGTAGGGACTGACATCTTGCATCCTCTGAGCTCTGATATAAGAACAAAGACAAGCTACCTTGATCCAAGAGTAAAGGTGAGGTACAGATATTTTAATGAACCATAAAATAGCTACTATTGTAATGCCCTTGCATAGATCTATGGTGTGGCTTCATTTGGAGCACTGTATACTGTTCTGGTTGCCCCATTTCTGAAAGCATATTGCACTGCTAGAAAAGGTACAGAATATGAAATGCTAAGCGGTTGGAGCTCCTTTTCTAAGAGGAAATGCTAAAGAGTTTGGGGTTTTTTAGTTCAATGAAAATATGACATGGGTGAGGGACATGTTCAGAAACAGTAACCCAGTGTTAGGTGGAAGAACAGGGGGAGGCCAGGCTTTGGATTCTATGTAGGGTTGCCAGGTCCCTCTTCGCCACTGGCAAGAGGTTTTTGGGGTGGAGCCTGAGGAGGGCGTGGTTTGCGGAGGGGAGGGACTTCAATGCTATAGAGTCTAATTGCCAAAGCAGCCATTTTCTCCAGGTGAACGGATCTCTATCGGCTGGAGATCAGTTGTAATAGCAGGAGATCTCCAGCTAGTACCTGGAGGTTGGCAACTCTACTTCTGTGTCCTATTTGTAGGGCTTATGGTTGTCCACTATGTGAAATAGGATGCTGGACTAGATGGACTATTGGGCTTATATCCTATGCCTTGTTTCTTCTCGAGCTCCCATCATCCATTGGGGAGGCGATTCGCCACTGCAGGGCACTGCAGGGCTTTGACTCTCGACACTTCAACTCAATGTCTGTCACGGATACCAAAAGTGCCTAGTGTGAGAGGAATGCACTACACAGTGAAGGACTACTTTTGCAACAGACAAAAAGGAGATCCAGCATTCCTGTTCTTATATTCTTATGCCAGCTATTCATACAAGATAACTTATTTTTCAAGTACTTCAATAATGGATAGACCTGTTAGTAGTTTGTTTAGATATCTGTGGAAGCACCATAAACCAGTTACTGCAGTGCTAGTTTATTTTACGATCCTTTCTCTCACAAAGCATAAAATGAGCATTGCCAGGAAATAATAAAAGCCTTCAGTGCCCATGTTGGCAGACAAATCAGAGGGAAAAATCAGAGGGGAAAAACAGACAATATGTACCCAGCTCCATGTAATAGACTGTGGTTTTTTAAAAGCATTCCCTGTAAAGAATTTATAGCACAGAGGATTGTGCCACCACTAACACAATATCTTTGCTTTGAAGCCCAAGGGAACACTTTTGATTACCTGGCCTCAAGAAACACAAATTCTTCTGATAAATTTTCAAAGCCAGTCACCAGATTTGCTGTGTGTACATTAGAACTTGGTGGTGGGAATTTAAATTAAAACAAAGTTTGAGTGAGGACATCTCCTTCCCTTCAGCCTCTCCCCACAGCCATTTTCAATAATGCTGCCAAGCTAAAGGAAAAGTGTTGTTGGGGAACAAACTGCAGAAACTGGTGAGGGGAGGAGAGGGAGCTCAGCAATGTCGTGATGCCACAGAGACCATCCTTCAGAGCTGCCATTTCCTCCAGGGGTTTGATCTCTGTAACCTGGTGATCAGTTGTAATTCCAGAACTGCAGGCCCCACCTGGAAGTTAGCAAACCTAGACCACAATCCCGTTCTTCTCTTCTAAATAAGGAAATTCTATTTTAAAATATATCTGCTGCCACTATATCTAGTTTAACTTACTGGTTTATGATCTAGGATTGAATAATAGATTGTATCATTGCATCATCAAGATTTCACATGATAGTTCAAGAAAGGTGACCAACAACCTTTTGATGATTGACTGAGATCCTTTAACAAAATTTAACTGGTCTCAAATAAATCCCATGTCTCTGTTGCTATGCTGGTTTTCCATCCTTGGAATATCCTTTAAGGTGTTTTAATCAAGTACACAATGAGAAAAATGATACCTTACCTTGATAGCCTACCAGTGGGGGGATTCAGTATCTTTCCATAAGCAACCACTATTTCCCAACAACTAGAACGGGGCAGTTCCGAACAGCCTCCTTTCTTTTCCTACTTCTACATCGATGCTGCTGAAATGTTAACTTAGGCAATGGCATCGTGATGTCATTGGACAGTGTGAGGAGACATGAGTCCTGTATGAACAAAAAGCCACATGGGACAGAGGCTGCAAAGAAGATGAGTAGAAGGTGAAATCACTCCTCCCACTTTTTCTATCAGTGGAGCTATACTTGTGGAACAGTAAGAAGAGGCCAATTTCTCCTCCTTTCCCCTTCTTACTGCAGTTCTACGACCCATGTGATTTTTGTTCACATGGGTCATGCAAGCAGTGTTGCCAGCTCTGGGTTGGGAAATAGCTGGAGATTTTTGGGGTGGAGCCTGAGGAGGGCATGGTTTGGAGAGGGGGGGGACTTCAATGCCATAGAGTCTAATCGCCAATTGGCGGGAGATTTCAGGGGGTGGGGCCAGGGCTGCCACATGCACGTGCAGCCGTGCGCACACAATGATGTCACTTCTGGTTTTACTTCTAGAAGCACTGCATCACCGCAGCTGATTAAACAGTCAAACCCTCAAAATTTGGGGGTTTGAGTGCTAAAGCAGCCACAGTGATGTGGCGCTTCTGGACATAAAACCGCAAGTGATATCATCGCATGCACATGATCGCCACTCCAGAGTGGCAACCTGGCAACCCTGCCTTTTGACCAATGTGTTTAAATTTCTAATGACAGGGCATAGCCTATTGACCAGCAATGGTGAAGGGTCCAGTCATTAATATATACTATTGTTACAGAATAATATGATATCAATTAGAATCTTCATATATTTTGTTAACTTCGGGGATAGAATAGGTTAAACAAAGAACATGACTAAGGAAATGGTTTAGTCATTAGAAAAATGATACAGAATAAATTACAGGTCCTTTAAATTCATGTTTTTGGGGTTTACCTTTCTCAGTCTGGAAATGAATGGCTCTTTGATCACAACTGCATTAGAATTCAACTGGATTTTACATCGTGGCCCAATGATAGCAAATGTACCAGCCAGATATGTAGGTGCCACAGGTACTTCATACGTTTTTCATTGATTAAGCTTTTTAAGCCCTGGAGAATTCATACATTGTTGTAATTTAAAAGGACCAGAAGTATTATTTGCTGTGCCTAGAATCCAGTTAATCCATGGGTAGTGAAATCTCTGTTTAAATAGATGATTAATTGAAATTGTAGTGGGAAATGTCCTGAAAGCCCAGAACTCCTGCAGTCATTTCAATTTTATAAGTGGGGAAAGTGTCCAAAAGTAGTGGCACAAAACATACTGTGGTACATTTAGAACACTGGCAACCCAATTATCGCACCAGTTAAATTGGGATGTTTGGATTTAGCGTGGTGATCAGATGGATCCTGTACATCGGTTTTACTAATCTCAGACGCAGAACATTGACTTGTGCCATTATAGTGAAAGAGCAATTCAACCCAGGCAAGCAAGAGAATATATGGCAGTCATGACATTATTCTTCCAGTTTGACTCACAAGAAAAATAGTAAGACATGTGCTGATTAACCACTTGCTGTATGGACAAATCCAACAAGAAAGAGCTGCTCATGTCATGCATATGAGTGCCCACTATGACTCTCATCCAGCCCCAATGAAGTGAGGAGTAGTCTGATGCTGGGGATGTCATCTGCCATTTTCTGACACTTCCTGACAGCCTATTTCTATATATAACTGCCTTTTGTTGGTACTGTTAAAAGAGACTTTGATACACGGATCAGACCCTGTTTTATCTTTAACAGCACTGAGCTCTGCTTGTTCTTTAATAGCATATAGCTTTTCTGACATGAACTCTGGCTATCCTGCAGAAGATAACTTCACAGATCTTCAGCCATTACAAAAAAAACCTTTTAAGTGTTTCTAAGAAACTTCCTACTTTTCTACATATATTTCTTTTTATCCTGTGACATTAAGCATGAGTCCCCTCATTTGTTGAGATATGGTGTATAATATGGAACTTAGTTTCCCCTCAGATCACTTGTTTTCTTTTGCTGGTCCTAACCTTCATTATCCTAAATAAGTCTTCTATAGCATAATTAGTTATAGTTTCCTACAACACATCATGCATCACAAAATAATAATACAGGTGCAGGCAATAAATATCTTCGCTATTTAGAAGATGGCATCAAAGAACTGGTAGACAAAGATTATGCTGTTAGCCAAATTGCTCTTTAACTTGGGGAATTAGCAAGCAAGATGGCAAACTACAATATTTATATAGCGAGAGCCACCTTTGTATACCAGAGCCGGTAACTGTGACCTCTAAATAAAGACAGAAGCAAAGGATTCTGAATTAAAAGAGTTTATGTTGTTTTCTTTCAAATCAGTGATGCATACACACATACAGAGAAATAAGAAATTCAAAGAGAGTAGTACAAGCACAGATGCTAACGTGGCAGGGATTGTTGATGGGGTGATATTTACCGTTCTTGAAGAGGTGTTGTCCAAGTTCACGTAGACTAAGACAGAAGAAATTAATAGCAAAGGCAAGGGGTTCCCATAGACTTGGCCAGCAAGGCGGGAGGGAGCGTGGTCAGGCTGCGCAAAACCCAAACCAACAGAGTAACGGCAAAGATGCCAGGAAAGACCTAAGGTAACATTATGGGCTGGGGGCACTCCAGATATACTGTTTTTCTGGGGGCAGGGAGAGGGGGTTTACCCCTCCTAGGTTCCCAGGTGACAAAAGGTGACAAAAGGATTAATCTGTGGCTGCCGGGGTGGGGATGGTGAGAATTTGGAAATCTATTCTGACTCCAATGGCTTTTGCAACCCAGGAGGAACCAGGAGATCTCTGCTGAAGTGATTAACGTTCTGGAACAATAGGCGTGATCTCTGCAAACGTCTGGGGATCGCTGCTGCATAGCTGGAAGAACGACTCATCGCTGATATCAGGATCGCGGCTGATTGCCCATTAAGCTGCAGATGTTGCAATGGGAGAGGGGGGTGTTGGCACTGACTACGTGACTGTCTGCTTTCCACGACATGGCTGCGGCTGGAACAGAGTTTGCACAGGAACATGGAGTCTCTCAGGTTCACTGGAAGTTGCCCTTGCTTCTGTTTCCTAGCTGCTGGCTGCACAGAGCTTGCAGGAGAGGCCGTGTCAGTTTCAATGGAGCACGCAGCGGCCGTCCAGTAGCATTTGGAGCGGGTGCGCGGCTGGAACAGTAGTCGTGTGCCTGCATATCAGGTTGCCAGGTCCAGTCCGGGAGTTTAGGCGGCCCGTATGCTTTCAATGCAACAACCATTTATTTGTTTGTTTATTGGTTTTGTATCCCACCCTCAACCCCGACCTAAACCAGGTTCAGGGCAGCTACCAACTAATATTATATACAATATCATAACCAATAAGATACAGTTCAAAAGTACCATTTAAAATTCCAAAAACAGCAACAATTAAAATATCAACAAAATCAAACACATTGACTGAATTAATACCCTTTTACTTTTATACTGCAAGTCATATTTGACCCTCCAATCAGTTTCTCAAAATAATGTTCACCCTTGTTTTTAGTCTTAATGCAGAAACAGAGATCTGTGAATATCTTCATAACTTTATGTTAATCTGCTAAGAATTGTGTGACACATTAAAATGTATACCCAAACAGGATTCAACCAATTATGCTCAAACAGGTCAGCTCAGTTCTTGTTCACCAATCACAAGCAAGGAGTCAAATGTTCAACAAATTGTTTGGACAGATGCTGCTGAGCGCACAGCTTTAAAATAAAGTAGGTGGTGCATTCTGTCTGATGATGGTCATTTAAAAGATGCATCTGACTGAAAAAGTGCAAAAAGAGGACAAATGGCAAGCATTTTTGTGCTTTATATGTGCTTTGTATGTGTTGGTCTATTTAATGATCCAAATAACTGTTCCCAGGAGATACTGCATCTTCTCCAATGCACAAAGCTGCTCAGCAACTTGCAGAGGAACTTCACAAGGAATACTGAAACAATCCAGTTAGGTGCTCACCTTGCACGTAATGGAGGGAGTTCAAACAAAGGTATGTTTTCTTAGCAAACATGTTCCCAGTAAAGTTCTCAACACATTCTGGTTTGGAACCAGTAAGCCATGGGTACAATGATCATGGCTCCCCACCCCCCCAGCAGTTCCATTCAACCCCGGGAAAACTGATTCCAGGTTTTGTGGAAAAACCATATGGACTGATAGCCAGATGGGCCAATGGGCTGCACTGAAGAGGGTGAAAGGGGTGAAATCACCCTCAGCACAGCTCCTCTGATGGAAGAAGTAGGTGGGATGATTTTGCCCCCTTTCCCTTCCTCAGTACAGCTCTTCTGGATGACATGGCAACCACTCCATACGGGTCCCCACTTCCCTGGGAGTCAACTTTCCCAGGTTCAGAAAGCAGCTCTCTATGCTGCATGGCACTCTTCCTTTGAAAATGAGGGCAGTTTCATATGCAATTTGTGATATGGCAGATCTGCTAATCAAAAGAAAATACAAATGATCACTAGACATGCTTGGGGCTTTAGGTCGTGCCTAAAGTTGCTGTCTGGATCCTGGTATTCTTAGCATGTATTAATTTAAAAAAACACCAAGTTTTATAAACAAGATTTTAAGAGATAGGCATTCAAACAGTTTGCATATCCATGTGAACTAATGTCCCAATCTCACAGAATTTTCTGTAGAATGTCCACTGAAGGAGATCTAGCAGTTGTCCCTGTTCCTGTTTCTTAAATGAAACTAATTTGCTCCCTGAGGGTGTAGATATGATCGAAGTTCAAAGTGAGTAGCTTTTATTTTTCCAGATCACAGAAAGAGCCCTAGAGGAGTCTTTAAAAGTGACTAGGAAAAAATAGCTTTTTGTCTTAAGTATTCAGTGTGACAATTAAAATCCTGCCTGCTGAAAAGCAGACAGTGATTTCAGATTACTTGACACTAGCGGATACATTTACACTAGGGAGGGAATTATGGTAAATTGCAAAAATCAAACACATCCGCACCCCAGAACTGTCTTGGTTGTACATGATTGCTTCCCATTCCTTAATGTTATGGTGGATTTGGGGTGACTCATGCATCGAAGAACATAAGAACACAAGGAAGGCCATGCTGGATTAGACCAAGGTCCATCAAGTCCAGCAGTCTGTTCACACAGTGGCCAACCAGGTGCCTCTACGAAGCCCACAAACAAAACCACAACAGCATTGTCCTACCTGTGTTCCAAAGCACCTAATATAACAGGCAAGCTTCTCCGATCCTGGAGAAAATAGGTATGCATCATGACTAGTATCCATTTTGACTAGTAGCCATAAATAGCCCTCTCCTCCATGAACATTTCTTAATTTCTTCTACTAAGGGTTCCATTTAAGCCTGCTTGGGGACTTCACATCTAACTTAATATGTATTGGTAACAAACAAGATTAGGAAGTCTAAGGTGTGCATGTTTTCTAACCATGGTCTGTTCACAACCAGTTTTCCCCACTCAGTCTCTCATCA
This sequence comes from Euleptes europaea, assembly GCF_029931775.1. Lineage (NCBI taxonomy): Eukaryota > Metazoa > Chordata > Lepidosauria > Squamata > Sphaerodactylidae > Euleptes > Euleptes europaea. The sequence goes on from NC_079312.1 coordinate 67,272,820, forward strand.
TATCGTTTTGTTATTCTTCTGACCTGGGTTCACTTTACAGCACTGAATCAGCAAAAAGTCTTGCCATAACAATGCAAAAGGAGCTGATTAGCTGGTCTTTAGGTGCAGTTTTTCACATTTTAACTAGGCTGGGGAGACAGCCATCCTTTATAATAGAGAAAGTCAATTCATGAATGTATTCCCTACTTACTTCCTTACTGATGCATCCTAACTTTAGAAAGTATTATATAGTCCTTCTTGGAAGATTACTTAACACTCTAAAAGCAAAACCACATTTTTAGTTTCTAATTACTTCAGAATAAAACTCTTACCATCTTCGGGGTGCTTTAAAAAACAGAGAACATGAAAATTATTTTTTGTCAGCAAAGAATAAATCTAACTTGCCACAAATTCCCTCAAAATTCATGAACCAGAGCTTTAGACTAATTAACCATCTTTGCCACCATGAAGCTGAAGATGTTGTGCCTTACAAACATTTCTTTATCTTTATAAAACTGCAGAAAATTGTCATAACATATATAAGCATGGAACGATAGTATTGATATTGTAGCTAAGCAGGTACAAAAACTATTGCCACCAACCTAGTATCCTGAATCTGTGAACTCATAAGACCTAAGCACTTAAGTGCTTACTTACTACTAAGTGTATCGTCTCAGTCTTCCCGAACAGTCGACCCTGATTTTCTGATTTGGCTTTAATTCCCACAGACCAAAGGGAAATTTAAAATTAGGCTGCACTCATGTCACATGTGACTACAATTACGAAAACATGTGTAAGAACCTGGCTTGTTCATATAAGAAGGGAGGGATAAGAGAGGCACAATTATGAAGAATTATATAGACAAATACACCAGCGTGGTTAAGAGTGACACCCTGTAATCTGGAGAAGCAGGTTTGATTCCCCGCTCCTCCACATGAAGCCTGCTGGGTGACCTTGGGCTAGACAAAGTTCTCTCAGAACTCTTTCAGCCCAACCTACCTCACAAGGTGTCTGTTGTGGGGAGGAGAATAAAGGTGATTGTAAACCGCTTTGAGACTCTTAAAAGGTAGATAAAAGCGGGGTATAAAAACCCACTCCTTATAAATATGGAAGCTTATAAACTAATGAATAGGGGTTTTGGCACCATATCCTATTGCAGTCTATACAGTGTAAATCATAAGTTAAGTAAAATCTATTATTTATTAATCTAATCTTGTTTCCTTCACTGTTTCCTACCTAATGAACAATTATTATTCTATTCATAGCATCAGAAACCCAAGTGGTTTGCTTTGTTATGATATTTGGTTTGAATCATGATCATATGGGGGCCCCAGATGGAACCTATGTCTGGGGACCCATGGTGGCTCTCAGCAGCCCCATTTGTAAGCGACTTTGTGTCTTCACAATAGCTGGATTGATTCTCCCTTAGAGTCACAGGTGATCAGGCCAGGTATTAAATGACATGAGGAGGTACTGTGTCTCCTATAAGACTGTGAAAAAGCACATGCAAGAAATAACCTCAATGAAAGCATAGACTTAAATTAACACAAAACAGTAAGACCTTAAAAAATACAGTTCAGTTTATAGTCATTGGCTGACTAATCTACCTCTGTTTATGATTGGCTGTTAAGTGGCAAAAAGCAATGACAGGTATGAGGGTGGAGTGGGGGAAATCAGGGGTCTCATTACATCACTCACATGTCTGCCTTATCCTTTGTAACTGAGTGACTGCTCTGGGCTGTCTTGCTTCCTGTTTCTAGTTACTGAATAATGAGTGCTCAAATGTAACCAACTCATGTTTGTCTGTAACTAAATGTTAATTGCAAAGGGGCAGCCGTGTCAGTCTGTTATAGGAAAAATAAAACAAAAGTCCAGTGGCGCATTGAAGACTAATGATTAAACAAATGTTGTTAGACTTTGAGGTGCCACAGGACTTTAGTTTTATTTAACTGAATGTTAGCCAATTGATGGAGCCATTATTTTAACTACCCTCTAATAACCAGTGGTTTATACAGTGGGGATTTGTTTCTATTGCTTGGATCCTGTTTGCCTGCCAGATATCTTAATTTTGGGACTCATGGGAGCATAGAGTTGGAAGGGGCCATACAGGCCATCAAATCCAACCCCCTGCTCGATGCAGGATCAGCCTAGAGCATCCCTGACAAGTGTTAGTCCAGCCACTGCTTGAAGACTGCCAGTGAGGGGGAGTTCTACACTTATCACAGTGCATAAATGCAGATTTGTGGTTTAACCAATGTTGTTTCCCCCCTCAACAAAGTTTTGAATCCTAGTTACTGGGGGTAAAACTAACTTCAGTTAACCCATCTATTGAAGGGAGCTTGGACTCTTGAAAGTTATACTGTGGAAATCATGTTGGTCTTTAAGATGCTACTTGAATCTTGCTCTTCATCTGACCCATGTGCTTGTATTCATGTGTCATGGGCATGATTCTCGAAATGGAAAGGGAGCAATAAGGTACATATTAGCTCAGAAATAAGATAGCAGATCCATCCACTCATCCACTCATATGGTTACATGTTGTTAGCTTACAGTTTGGTTTGCACTGTGGAAGCGGGATTAGGGTTGCCAACCTCCAGGTAAACCTGGAGCTTTCCTGGAATTACTGCTATCTCCAGACTACACCAACCAATTTCCTTGAAGGAAATGGCAGTTTGGGAGGGTGGGCCATATGGAATCACATCCTTGCTGAGCTCCCTTCCCAAACTCTGGCCTCCCCGGAACTGCCTTCAAGGTTGACCCTACCTTGCTGCGGTAATGTGACCAAGCTTAACTTGGTTTGGTTCAGAACATTCCTCAATAACACACACAAACAAAGAAAGTTTTATTTTATTTATTTAAAGAAATACAAGAAAAGATTTTAAAAGCAATATATATAGTTCCAGTGGCAGTTCGAATGCACAGAAAATAACAAAGCTAAACTGGCTAATTACTTTTTCAATCCTTACAGCAGAGATGTTGGTTGCTTATAGCTAAAGTGTGGTGTTCCAGAGCATGCAGCAATAGTTTTCAGGCATCATAGAAGGGGTACGGGAAGGAAAACAAGAAATGCAAAAGGAAAAGGGTGTGCTATCCTATCTTAGGCTATACTTTCCAAAAAAGCAGGCCATCATCTCCTGACCTTCCTTAACCAATCACAGGGCTTTCTCAATGGACAATTCTGGACAGGAGCAGGCAGCCTCTTCCTTGGGAGATGATCTTGGCTAGTTAGCTAATTAACAGGCTTGGGAGATGACCTTGGCTAGTAACTGTTGATGGGGGGAGCGGTAGTTGACACATGTAAACAAGTCAGAGTGCAGCAAAATGAAAATTTAGTTGGAGCTTTCCTCTAAGATGGCCCATCTCTTGAAACCGCCCTCCCTCAAATCTGCAAGCATTTCCCATACTGGAGGTGGTAGCCCTGAAGGGGATGATGCTTAGGGAACTAAGTCCACACAAGACTTGTTGTTTTAGAGTAAAAATAGAAGTCTTTTAATATGAAGGAACTCTTTACTGAATAGGAAAGTTAGAAAAAAGGGTTGGAGAAAGATTGCAGGATGGCACATCTTGCCCTTATGATGAAGAGAAGGGGGAAGAGAAGGGGAAAGAGAAGGAGTAAGCTGGAAGGCAGGACCACCTAAGAGCAGTATTCCTGGTCAACAAAGGGACAGCAGCAGAACCAAATAGCCTTGCTAGCTCCACAGATCCCTCTGTGCTCTGTGCAATGGAACACTGCACAGTTCACCATCGCCAACACATATGAAAATTGAACGCAGCCTTAGAGATTGAAAGTGGCTTGGTAATTTAACAGCTTGCATAGAGATACCACCTGGTGAGCTGCTGCTTAGGGGAAAAAACCCTCTTAGGTTCAGTGATTCTTAAAGGGGTAATTTATAAATCTTGGGGGGGGGATTCAGAGATTTGGGGGAACAAATAGATGCAGTTAGGATTTCAGGCAGCCCCTTCTCTCCACTTGCAATGCCTTCTGACAGCTATCAGAAGAGAGAATTGTTTTATAGTGCTCATCCCTCCGTGAGGGTAAAATCCCAAATAATAAATTTCTTCCCAGGCCTTTAAAAAAAAAAAAAAAAGGCACACAACAAACGGGAATCCAACCTAACATGAAGGAGTTGTCTGATGGCTGTCAGGCACAAATTGAATGTAATGTCTGAGAGTCAAATATCCTGTGTATATATCACAAATATGTCTATTTCAATGAAGTTGACTTGTCTGGACTGCTGCTCTTATGTCCTAATATTTTACTTGTGGCTTGGAGGGCATATTAAATGACCATGTTGTATACTGGGTGGGGGAGTCATGGATTAAATTCTAGTTTTGACATGCAAGGGCTGCTATTCCCGGTCATTTATTTATATCTTGTACATTGTGTATTGTATATCTATACTGTGTTGCACTCCATACAGAGCATGGAAAAAAACCAGCCTCTGTTCAGAGGGTCTTACAGTCTCCTGCCTACAAGATAATCATAAGAAAGTCAGGTGGCTCTGGAGGAACAGGTAAGGGAAGTTCAGTTGAGGTTAGTTATTTTAAAAGCTTTATTAAAGAATTTTTTTATTGTTTTATATAGTTTCACCAATACAAAGGGCATTTTTTACCAAGTAATAGCAAAAAAAGGTCCATATATCAACACTGGGTGAGATTAGCTGAAATTATTACACACAGTACTCTAATGGGGGTGAGGAAAATACCAGTCAATAGAGAAAGGAGAAAAAAGGGGAAAGGCAAGAAAAACAAAGGCTGAGTATGAGCAAATTTCCATATACTTAAGCTTACTCTTAAACTGAAGACTAAGAGGTTGCACTAAAGCTTTCATGCAAAAAGTAGGTTTTGAGGTTGGATTTAAAGAAATAAAAGTCCATATTGTTGCAGAAAACGGGGGTTCATGGGGGGGGGGAAGAGACCCAGAGATCGTTATCAAGAAAAACAGTTTTATTCCAGCTGGACACCCAGTTGCTCTAGCAAGCAAAAATAACTGGGCCCCGATTATACTGGGGCGAGAACTTTTATTCCATTTCCATGCTTTGACAGGACGTGTCAACATTTCACGCCTATCTGGTTGTTTTACAAGTCTGGAGCCTTTAGAGCTCTAGCGGTTCCAGCCAGTTCCCGTTATCATTCACTGTTCACCATGACTCTCCATGACTTTTCCCCTACTAACACATGCGCACACACACACACACACACAGAGGTATCCTGCCCAGCAACAAGATATTCCCTGGCTGTCCTAATACATTTCAATACATTTACAGAAAGGAAAAGAGGTTATCACAAACTATTAAATCAGAATACTTAAGTGGATCCTCCACTATCAGAGGAAGTCTATCTTGCTGTCTCAATATAAATGCTGGCAGGTAAGTCCATAAGGAGCAGCGTAGAAACCTGGATAAAATATTCTTTAAGGCTGAAAAAGTTAGAGCAGAAGTGGCAGAAAGTGAGTGAGATAGTGCTGTGATGATCAGGTAAAAGAACAAAGAATTTCTGTTGGAAGTTGAAGCAGACAGCGTTAGGAATGCAGTGCTGAGATTTGGGGAGGAACATCATATCAATCTAATTTGCCCCTCTCATGGGCATGAAGTCACGAGGACAACTGTGCTCCCTTGTTGTACAAAATGCTCTTTCTCTGGAGTTTCCGTCACCAAAATCCCCCTCCATGTGTGCTCAAAGGTTGTGTGACGTGGGGCCAGTGACGAAGAAGACCTCCATGCTGCATACTCTTGTCGTCTGAGGGACAGATAGGCGTCCTGACTTGGCTTCAGATAGTGCCTCCACAGACTGTGATTGGCTGCAAGTTTAACTGGTATATTAATCTGCACCAGAACTTAGGGGTGAACTGGGAGGCTGGGAAGGACTTGTATTTTTAACCCCCATGTGCTCTATTGTTACCCTGAGCAGGCAGTCTCCACTGAAGTTGGGGGAATTAGCTGGAGACGGAGAACGAGAGGGGGGGCGGTAACTGGAATCAATAACCTATGCATACCAGGATTGCCCAGGTGAGACCTCTTAAAAGAGAAGGCAGTTATATAACTGAAAAGGGGTTTATTAAATAATAACAATAAAAAAAGAAATATATTTTTAGCAATGAACACACACACACACACACAAAGCATACAAGAACTGACTAAGAGAAAAAGAAAGGAAATTGGGTAGGGTTTCCGGGATGGGCAATAGTTACAAGTCTTGACGGGACATCCAGGGAAAGCAGTGCTAATGAGGAAAATGGACTGCGTTTCCAGGAGCAAAAGGAAGAGCCCGCACGCAATGGGGCATGGTTCCAGAACACACACTTTGAATGGCCAAAGGACCAAAATGGGTCCTGAGGTGGTATGAGGTAAGCTGGCAGAAAAACCAGAGACAAATAATTGATCGCTTTTCCTGAGTTCCAACAAAAAGATAGGAGAAGTTTGATGAGATATCAGGACACAAAAGAATTCCTGGACTATTTTCTTAAATCCTGATTGATTGCTGGGATGGGTGCAGATAGGGTGAGGAATGGTCTGCTTGGAGCGCTGATTAAATCACCTTAGGGTGACACAATGGAGATTAGCTAGCCCCATTGTCCAGCCAGGCACACCTTAGGGCCAGGGGGAAAGAACAGCTGCCAACTGCCTTCTTGCCCAGGCTTGACACACAAGATGGACCCCAAAACTCTCTGAGGGGCATCCATTTTGAGGAGAGCAGTGTCTTGCTTTTATGCCAGTCTTTTGCCCCCTTGCCTCCATGGCCCCCTTTAATGGGAAGAGGGGTCCAACTGTTTACACTATGGGAGATTTAAAGCTACACTAGGGTTTTTGCTGATGTAAAGTTACGCCGGAGTTGGGGGTGTGACTAGGGTTGGGATGGCTTAGGATGCCAACTAATTCCAGCTCCATTCACAATACTCCTGTGATTGCAAATGGCAAGAGGGGCTGCCAATTCTGTGTTGTGTCAGATTGAACAGTGAGGTACCAGTGGGGCTCGGCAATGGGACATCTCCCATTAACAACAGAGTAGTTTGGGTAAGATGAAAAGTGGAAGTTAGATCTACAGAAGCAATAGAAAGTTGCTGTCCAGTTTTTGTCTAAGACCTCTCAAAAGGTTATAGGAGCCAGCAAGGAATATGAAGCATAGGACAACATAACTGCAGAGACAGAAAATATAGATGTCTCATAAAGAGAGACAAATAGGGTGCAGATCTTAATTATACTGGTGATGATTTATGTAATGTCAAAATAGCATTTCTTTTTTAAAAAAATGGTATAACACAAATTTCTTGTGGATTTATGGCATTACAGGCATAAATACCATTCTTAAAACTAGCAGAAAAATGAATTCAATTTGCAGGTTACTTGCATGGGAAATAGAAAAATTAATGTGTTTCTGCTGTTACTGAGTTGTGAATTGGGTTGTATATGCACTATGACTTCACGAGGTATGTTCATTAGTCTGAAACTCAGAACTGCAAAATACTTCACAAACATATATTCCCCCATGATGCTCTTTATACCCAGGTTCTTCTGTACCATGAATCTTAATTCTAATGTAGTTGTACAAAACTTGGCACTCCAATTGTCTTCCCAATTGTTTCATCATCCCATGCTCTTCAATTTGCCAAGGGGCCTTCTGGACTCCACAGGAGGGAAGAAGGCATTTAGGAGTAATCATGTCTAAAGCCCAGGTGATCTTTGCATGCCATAGACTGACCAAGGCCATAAAAGGAGTGACAACCTTGCTTACTGGAAAATCCCCAAGAGACATCAGGAAACCCTCAAGATTCATCACCCTCCAGGGCAGACCATCCTAACTAGCCCTGTACTTTTGCAGACATTCTGAGTGTCCATGAGTCTAAAACTCACCAGGTAATGGTTGGTCCATGACAAGGGCAGAATAGTAAATTCCCCCATTACTAAACTATGTACTTTGTCCTCAAGAGAAACAAAACCAAGCATATGACCCACTGTATGTCCTGGGGCAGGCCCCATGGTTGTCATGAAATCTGGAGCTTCTTTTGTCAGAGCAGCTTCAGCTTGAACACTGACATCCCTAAGAGCAATAAACCTCACATCCTCAATACCAATTCTGAAACCATCTCTTTCTGCTCAAGCAGGGATATCATTGGCCAGTGGAATGGGCCTTACATATCTTTTCATTGTTTCTGTTTTTTTAATACATTATATGCTCTGTGCCATTCATGAAGGGTTCCCCATCCCACCCCAGTTTTGCTACCCTGTTAGAAACAGTGGGAAGTGTTTTCAACGGGAGGTGGCTACCCCTTGTTTCTTCCCTCCATAATTCCTGGATCCATCTTTATCATATCATCATATCATAAGGGGTTAGCGTGGCATACTAGACTTTCTTAAATTCTATATAATATTTGTTAGTCCCACATTTTTAAAAAAAACTTAATTCTAGCCTTGATTATAAAGGAAGTGACCTTGCCTTCAACATTCTCTTGGACTCCAGAGTAGAGAAGAAAGTGAGGTAAGATTGTATAAATTTCTAACACTATAATTTTCAAAAGATGAGGCCAGATATTCCAGATATTTTGCTTTGCAGCCATGGCATTATTGAAGTAAGTATATCAATGGAAAGTATGACTTGCAGGAAAGCAAGACAAGGGAAAAGCAGTCAGGAGACAGAAGCAGTGCAAGAACAGGGCAGGACAAGTACTGTAGGCCAGGATTGTGCTTATTTCTTAAACAAAATGGCAGCCCAAGGAAGTCTGATATGAATAATGTTGAGCTCAGTGGAGCAGAAGAGATTGTTGTCATATGTCAAGTTAGAAAGCAGAGACAGAAATGCCATCATAAGCAGGCTGCTGCCATATGGCTGTGGCAGGAAAATTACCCATATTCTTGCTATCCAAAAGCCCACGAGGGACACTATTCCTCACACTAACAGGGAGATTCTGTGTGATTACTTCTTTATACTGCACACCCACACAGAAGCTTTACTTTAATAGGGTTTGTATTTCTTGAATTTATATATAAATTCATAACGGTTTTACCCACTGGCTCTCATTACTGAAAGTAAATCATAGGACATAGCTCTAGTGAGCTGTAACAGCGTTTTACATTGGTAAGAAAGCAAATAGACATCTAAAGATTTCATTGTGTCAGCCCACAAAGAGTCCACATGAGGTCTAACTCTAAGTCACGATAGCATTACAAAAATCCTAAATAAATAAATATCTAATTAGGTGGATATCATTGGAGCATGCAAGATAATTCCAGAAGAAAATCAGCTGGTGTTTTTTTTATAGATCACAGCAAAGCGTTTGACTGTGTGGATCATGAAAATCTATGGCTAGTTTTAAAAGAAATGGGTGTGCCACAACATCTGTGGGGTTTTTTAATTTACTACCTGTATTCTGGACAAGTGGCTGCTATTAGGACAGGATATGGAGAAACCAAATCGTTTCCAATTGGCAAAGGCTGTACAAGGTTGTACAAGGTTGTATTTTATCTCCCTATCTCTTCAATCTATATGTAGACCATATCATAAGGAGAGCTGGACTAGAAAGTAGAGTGAAAGTAGAGTTAAAATGGGTGGACTTGAAGACTAGTGAAGACTTGAAATGACTACTGATGAAGGTTAAAGCAGAAAGTGCCAAAGCAGGATTACAGCTGAACATCAAGAAGACAAAAGTAATGACTATTGAGGAATTACACAATGACAATGAAGAAATTGAAGTTCTTAAAGATTTTCTATTTATTGGCTCTATCATCAAACAAAAGGGAGACTGCAACAAAGAAATCAGAAGGAGATTGAGTCTGGAAGGGCAGCCATGAAGGAGATAGAAAAGATCCTTAAGTGTAAGAATGTGTCGCTGGTGACTAAGATCAAGATAATTTATACCATAGTATCCCCCATTACTATGTATAGGTGTGAAAGACAGTCGTCGGTCAGTAAAGAAAGCTGTCAGAAAAAAAGTTGATTCATTTGGAATGTGGTGTTGGAGGGGAGTTTTATGGATACCAAAGACTGCCAAAAAGACAAATAAGTGGGTTCTAGATCAAATCAAGGCTGAACTTTCCCTAGAAACTGAAATGACTAAATTGTACTTTGGTCACATTATGAAAAGACAAGAGTCACTGGAAAAGACGTTTATGCTGGGAAAAGTTGAAGGCAGCAGGAAAAGAGGAAGACTTGACATGAGATGGATTGACTTGATCAGGGAAGCTATGGCCCTAACTTTGCAAGACCTGAGCAAGACAGTCAATTAAAAGATCTTTTGGAAGTCATTAATTCATAGGGTCTCCATAAGTCAGAAGAGACTTGGCAGCAATTAACACACACATCATTAGTATTAGTGGCACATGAAAATATGCTGTATTGTGCAAACAGTACACTTGCTCCCTTTACCGCAGCAGTTATTCTTCCTAAGCAGTACAATTGGGAAGCTCCAGTTGTTGTGCACTTTATATTTAGGCTCCTACTTCTATAAAAGTAATATGGCTTCTGGCCCTGCTTTCAGAAAATGGTACTATAATTTGCAGGTGAACAACAGTCTATCACTCACTAGTGTTTCAAATACAGAGACAACGAGGAAAGAGTTGAGGCTGACAGACTCAGATATCAACAGCAATGAGAAATGTTCTGGTTTCTGGCAGCAATCTGACCAGTCTTGTGAATCAATCAGAATGAATGCATAATTAATAGCGCAGTTGCTAAATCCACCGATGAACACAGAAACAGGAACCAAAGAAGTAACACCAGAAAAAAAATTAATTCCTGTATTAATTTCATGACTAAACAATCATAACAGGTGCTCCAGGGTTGATCAAATCTTTGTATTTTACAATTATTTCTAAAGTGCATATAAGGTGTTTGTTTTTAACCAGAAAACTTTTGTCCAAAAGGAATTTGAATGTCATATAGTTCAACTGCCTGCACTGAGACAACATTTTTTCATTTTTAAGGTCATACAGCCTCTGAAGTCCTTTTGAATAGCCAGTCTTGTGTTCTTCCACACAGAGGCAATTCCTGATTGACCTTTCATTGGCACTGTGTCCACTTGGGATTTTCTACGCTTTCCCCTCACACTTGCTATTCCGTCCCCCACACAGTCAAATGCTCTTTACCAACTTAAAAAAAAGGATAGTAGGTATATTACTGTAGTGTTCTGTCACTATGACGATGTACCGTCTATTGATTTTTAAAGGCCTAAAGCCTGCTGGTGGTGGGGAGGAAATGAGTGGTGCAAGGCAACATTGAATGTAAGTGGTACCAGACATCATGGTACAGAGAGGTGGAAATCTGCTCCCTCCCATCTATACACCGTTCTGAGTACAGTCTTTCAGGAAATATTGTACCCAAGCAGGTTTTGCAACTATACAGCAAAGCCAGGGAAAATGCAGAAGCTGGATAATTGCCCAACAATGTCATGCAGGGGCAAAAAACAAAACTTGCTGGTTTGAAGAAAACATGAATCAAAACCTCTGTGTGGAAGCAACTCCTTTCTACTGAGATCTGTATTAACAGATTAACAGCTTCCACATTGTTGGGGGCCACAGTATTCTCCACTCCAGGAATCGGAACAGCTGTCTCATCTCATTAACAGCCAGGCTTTATAACAAAGTTGGCATCACCTAGCACTAAAGGACCTCTACAAATGTGGAGCACATAGGCTTGGATGGTATGAATGTATGGACTGCAGAAGTCAGGATGGGGCTTCCTGAAAGATTCCTGTCCAAGAGGCTGATTAACAGTGGCCCTGTCTTCTCTGAAAGTTCATGAGATATCAGCTAGGGTTGCTAGGTCCCTCTTTGTCACCAGCAGGAGATTTGGGGGTGGAGCCTGAGGAGGTTTGGGGAGGGGAGGGACTTCAATGCCATAGAGTCCAATTGCCAAAGTGGCCATTTTCTCCATGTGAACTGATCTCTATTGGCCAGAGATCAGTTGTAATAGCAGGAGATCTCCAGCTAGTACCTGGAGGTTGGCAACCAGAATATCAACACACAATAATGTTGATATGAAATAAGCAATGTTTGTATGATAAAGGCTTTTAAAAGACTGAATAGGCACGTTAATGGGTTGGTCTCTGGTTGGCCTTTGTTTATTGCTGTAAGGTAGCCAGTTTATTGTTTGTAATCAATATTGTAACCCAGCTGAAGTCCCTTGTGGGGAGAATGGCAGGCTAAAATGCTGAAAATAAATGAATGAATGTTTACTGGATTAAAGTATTTGCATTCACAATTAATCTTCTACTCCACATATATCCAGTCTAGAGAAAGAGGATTTTAATACATATAATTAAAAACAGCTGATAAACACATGAGCAATGTGACAACAGAAATAATCATTGTGTGAACAATGTGGTTAAAAAGATTTCTGGATTCCAGCAGGCCCTGTTCATAAAAGAAGATGCAGCAATGAGCCATGGATACCTTCTCCAAAGTTACATTGACTTTCTCTTTCTTTCTCTCTTTTTCCAGCTATCTTTCCATTCTTATTTATTTAACCAATGTATATCTGCTTGTTATCTTCCAGCCAGGTTTCATTCACACACACCAGGTCTATAGCCTCCTCCATCATGGTGGCAGTCTTATTTTTTAACAGCCTGGTATTCAACATCAAACACAAATGCAGTATCAGATGTCATTCAGCACATTTGAAGGATATTACCTAGTTAGCAAGTCCAAAATAAACTTTCCCATTTATTATTAACACAGACACTCCTTTTACAACCAGAAGAATTAAACTGGCCAGTTCTGCTAAGAAGCTCTTACAGCAACTCACACATGAAGCTTCCTTGTTCTGGAGTCACTGATCTATCAAGCTCAGTATTGTCTACTCAGACTAAGGTTGCCACTAGATGAGAAATTCCTGGAAATTTGGGGGGTACAGTCTGGTGAGGGTGGGGTTTGGGGAGAGACTTCAGCTGAATATAATGCCATAGAATCCACTTTCCAAAGAAGCCATTTTCTCCAGGACCGCTGTTCTCTGTTGTCTGTAGGTCCATTGTAATTCCAGGATATCTCCAGCCCCACCTGGAGGATGGCAACCGTAACTCAAACTGGCAGCAGACCCCCCCCCCCCAGGATCTCCGATAAAGGTCTTTCAGATTACCTACTTTTTTTTTTGCTGGCAAGTCACAGCTGATTTATGGCAACCCCATAGGGTTTTCAAGGCAAGATACTTCAGAGGTGGTTTGTCATTGCCCACCTCCAAGCCCTGGTATTCCTTGAAAGTCTCTCATCCAAATACTAGCCAGGGTCAGGGATGAGAGTGTGTGACTGGCCCAAGGTCACCCAGCAGTCTTCCATGGCGCGTGTGTGGATTCGAACCACGTTGGTCTATCTGATCCTTTTTAAATTGGAGATACAGGGATTGAGCCAGGGACCTTCTGCATGCAAACCAGATATTCTATCACTGAGTCTACACTTTGCTTCATGCACCCTCCAACACTACCCTTAATACAAAAAAGCACCCTAAAGCAGCTTAATCTTTTTATTACCTTCCTTTCTCCATTCATACATCCATCTTGTTTATCAGTTGGATCAAAAATGTCTGAACCAGCTCTTAGCTACTTTTGTATTGTGCTGGTGACTCTGTAAACCTAAAAAAATATGCATTTCAGCTGCAGAACAGCCCAATAAAATTTTAATTTCCTGATTTTAATTCCCTTATGACAATATGACAGTAACTGACTGTGGGTTCCAGCATAAAACGGGTATTCTAACAGAAACACAAATAATGCTACAAATTATAACCTGTTTTAAAAATGGATAACTATAGTGTTGGGAAAAGAGGACACCAATTGGTCATTGTTTGTAACTGCATCTGAAGCATACAACAATAACAAATGCCAGGTACGTGACTGGAACAGTTCCAATATTATTTTCTCTGATTAATTTTCATTATATTAATGAAGATGATAATGCCTTTTGATTAGGTTTGATATAAACGTGTTAAATATTTGAACAGATTCTCAACGATATTTCATACAAATACATTTAGTAATCTAATGAAAAGAGAGAGACCATTAAGCAGAAATGTTACAAACTCACTCCTTAATTTGAGCAAGTTGATTACAGGGCTTGTAAACAATCTGAGCTGAGCTTCCAAAACGCAGCTACTGAATAGGTCTGAAAAGCCATTGCTTTTAATTGCTCCACGTGTTTCGCTGGTTCAAATGTTCCAAAATTCTAGTAAGGAAAACATAAAATAGGAAGAGTTCATAATTATAACAACCAGTGTGATAATAATAACTACTGGAACAAAGGATCCCACAATTACAGGGAAAGGGAAGCAAACAAGATGACCATGGGGAACAGCATTAATGTGTGGCTATAGCCATAGAAAGAACAACAGGATACATCTAATTGCATTACTGCTCAGTGATTAGAGATAAAAGTTCCAACAGCTGAAGTCACGTTGCCAATTCACTGGAAGCTCCCACACGTACTTGGCCAGATGGACAGAAATGGAAAAAGTCTACTCATTCAAAAAAAACGAGTAGACACAGAACTGAAATGAACAGGACTTGTGCTGGTGAAGCATTTGGAACATCAGAACTTTTGTTGATAACTGGATTCCCATGCATACCAAATAAATGGTAGAGACCCCTCTGTTTAGCCAACGCATCATTGCAGTAGTTTGAGTCCAAATACACGGAAGTCCAACTTTTTTTACTTCTGAACACATGAAGCTGCCTTATACTGAATCAGACCCTTGGTCCATCAAAGTCAGTATTGTCTACTCAGACCGGCGGCACCTCTCCAGGGTCTCAGGCAGAGATCTTTCACATCACCTACTTGCCTAGCCCCTTTAACTGGAGATGCCAGGGATTGAACCTGGGACCTTCTGCATGCCAAGCAGATGCTCTACCACTGAGCCATTGCCCCTCCCTGTGACTTCTACATCCTGATCTTACTGTTTATGGCACTTCAGGCACAATGGAGACTTCATCCCATCGGTGTTTAAAACCAGAAGGAATCAGATTGCCTGGGATTGTTGGAAAGCTTGGAAGAGAAAGGAGGAAGGGACAGCAAGGAGAAGATGATACCATTGTCAAATGGACCAAGAGCCACAATGGTGAAGGATGTATGGGTGTTTGCAGAGTAATTTCAGAAAGGTAATGCAGCAGGAAAGCTGGAAGATGCTGCCTGACTCATGGCTCCTGACGCTTATACTGGCTGCCGTATAATTCAGTTGTTACAGAGTCATGAAAAAGGTCCACAACAGAGCAGCTGTCCCTTTAGATTTCGCCATTAGACTGTAATAACTTCTTTATCAATTTTTGCTGGTGGCAGCACACAGTTGCTGCATGAGTAATTGTCAGCTGCTTATGTTCCCGAAGGCCAATTAGCCAATCTAATGGTCAAAATAATCAGATGAAATTGCTCGGTAGTTCAGAGCATGGATGTCCATTTGTATCTGTGTGTATTATCATTGCTTGACAGAGTACAGAAGAGCTAGAACAGTCTGATACATAATACAGTTAAGTAGAAATACTAAGGCTGATTTGGCTCCACATACAGCCTCCTTCTGTGCATGGTAATCAATCCTGTTGAGTTTAATGGGCCTCAGGTCCATGTAAGTGTGCACAGCATTGCAGCCTTAGTTCAACAGGGTTATAGCAAATGCAGATACAGCCATGTAAATATATATGTATTTCTTTAAAGTCACAAGGCTTACATGGAGGGACAGATTAATTATTTCATTTTATGTAAACTGCCTATGGGATCTTTCTGGATTAAAAGGTGGGCTAGAAATAAAGTAAGAGTTAATACAGTCCTATGACTTGAGCTACACTTGGGACAGGGACCACAGTGCATTTGCTTTGCAGGTAGAAGGTCCCAGGCAAGGGTGTACAGTCATATATTGCTGACCTGATAAGATACATGATATTAAGGGTGTCATAGCAGGTTGACGATATCTGACATTGCTGCTATCTCCCTGACACAACTCCAATTTCCGATGTTATCACTCCTGATTACATCAGAATTAGGAGTCATGTCAGGCAGACAGCTGCAACTAAATAGTGAGCTAAGTGCTGAGCATCAGCCCTTTGTGTTTTAAAGGCCATTATTTTTCCATGGAGTAGACCTAGCTCCTCAACTAGCAAGGGTAGACCTAGCTCCTCAACTAGCCTCACAGAAAATAATGGCCATTGAAAATATAAAGGGCTGAGGACTGTAATAAGCAGTAGACTAAGTTTCGTGGGAGTTAACAAGCCCCACCAGCTGGCCCAGTGGCCTGCTCACCAGTTCCACATCATATGGGGAGGCCCTGTAGACTCCAATGATAGTGGCAGGGACTTTACAGAGAGCCAGCGTGGTGTAGTGTAGTGGTTAAAAGCGGCAGACTCTAATCTGAAGAACAGGGTTTGATTCCCCACTCCTTCACATGAAGCCTGCTGGGTGACCTTGGGCTAGTCACAGTTCTCTCTGGACTCTCTCAGACCCACTTGCATCACAGGGTGCCTGTTGTGGGCAGAGGAAGGGAATGTGATTGTATTGGGGGTGTGTGATTGTAAGCTGCTTTGAGACTCCTTGAGGTAGCGAAAAGCAGGGTATAAAAACCTACTCTTTTTCTTTACTGGGTGGAAAGGCCTAAAATGCCCCAGGGCTGCTAGCAGGGCACAGAGTGGTCTTGGAGAAGCCAGTGAGATCAAAGATCAGAGGAAGGCAATGGCAAACCACCTCTGTTGGTCTCTTTCCTTGAAAATCCTATTGGGTTGCCAAACGTCGGCTGCGATTTGATGGACTTCACACACACACACACACACAAGTCCAGAACCCATTTCAGACCCTTTTCTATGAGTGGTACATGAAGATTGTGCAGGCTTGGTTTATTGTCTCAGTTCAGAGGCCAGGTCTACCGCCATAGAAAATAATGGCCCTTTAAAAGTTAAAGGGCTGGAGCATTTCCAGCATATTTCTGGCATAACTTTCTAGTACAATATCACTACTCCCAATATTTAATAACACTAAGCATGTTTTTCCTTACTTCCCAATATGGTATTAAAATATGTTTTTATCTGCACGCCCCTACTTCTAGGTTCGATCCATGGCATACCCAATTGAAAGGATTAGGTGTTCTTACAGACCTCCACCTGAGACCTTGGAGAGCTCCCTGCCAGTCAGACTTGCTATACCAATGGTGAGACTCAGTACAAAGCAGCTGCATGGGTTTACTAATGGCTGCTGGTGTGAGCTCAGTATAATGTAGTTGCCATACTAAGTCTTTTCTGCTAGCATAGCACTTTTTTGAGCCCAGCACAGTCTATCCTTCTTAAGCTCGCAAATGGGCTGATGTTTTTTGATTTCATTGTATTATTTTTTACATGTGAGCCACTTCAAGCAGGACTCTGGAGAGGCAGTGTATAGATTTTCTACATAAAATAATCCAATAATCTGTAATCCAATAATCCCCAACCTTTTTGAGACTATTGGAAGTTTTGGAATGTTTTGCTAGGGTAGTGAGCGCTACCATAGAACTGTTGTGACAGGGCAGGGATGAGTTACAATATGGTGACCACAAGGTGGAGCCAACAGCAATCTGTGGCCAGGTTCCAAACTAAGCATTTTCCCATGACAGGGGCAACTGTTCCAAATGGCGCTCCCAAGTAGATACAAATGCGCCTACTCCTCCTGGGCTCATCAGTCCCTTGCTAGTCAGACAACAACTTTCATTAATGTTGATTAATTTTTAAAAAAAAAAACCAGGAGAGATCTGCAAACAAAAAAAAAAATCACAAATCTTCAGAGAAATGGGCATGGGGTAGGAGAGGGCAGAGGAATGGGTGTCTACTTTTGTTGTGCTCCTTCCCTGATTATTTCCCATAGTCCCAATGAAACAAGGCAGACCTCTTGTAAAGTGAAGAGTCTGATAGAAACATTTTACCAATTTTTGTTTTCTTTGTGTGTGAAAATCAGAACTGCATGCCAATGATTATGATTATTGCAAGACTGATAGGCACCTTTCCTCCAAGGAGCTCAAGGAAGTCCACATGGCTCTCCCTTTCCCATCTTATCCCAACAACAATATTGGCAGAGGTGGGATATAGTGCGGCAAGCAACCCACTGCCTTAGCCAACATCTCTCCATTACAAGCTTAATCTCCTCTTAGTTGAAAGCAAAGCTGGCCTTAACTGTTGGATTTACTACCTCTCCCCTCAGCCTAGCTGCACTCCACTGGACTCTACTACTTCTAAGCGAATGGGCACAACTTAAGAAGGATTAAATTGAGGAAGATTTTTTTTTTATGAAGTGAATTTGAAAGGTGGTTCTCACCCCCACCCCCAGGAATGTAGTGCACTGTAGTGCCATTTTTCCCCTTTGTGTAACCCTGTTGATACAAATCCCCAATAGAGGATAAGGTTGTTGTTTTTTCTGAATTCAATAAAATGACAGCACTACTTGTGGACAGATGTAAAATTGCTTACAATAGAATAGCAAAACGTTTAATATAACAGCACAACATATAACTTCAAGTAACCAAACAATTACAAACACAACCACAATACACAAAATCTTCAGTGCCCTTCAGGAAGGGCACGCTGTACAATGGTAAACAACACCAAGTGCAATAACAAGGAGAGAAAGAAAAGTCCACAACTTAAAGTTTAACTGCAGGGTTGTTGCTTCCCTTTACATTCTCGATGAATGCTGCTGAAGATGCTGAAGGCCTTCTCTCTTCCCAGTCCGACCTGTAAAGGGAAATGATTAATCCCCTCAGTTTAACTCTGGCTTCCCTCTTCCCAACCAGCCCAACTGACTCAGGAGTGTCAGTGTTTAAACTATCCCTTAAAACCGTTTTGTTAACGTAACTCTTTCAGGGAAAATTCTAGTGTGTCCCTTTCTTTCTAACAGGACCCACACGTACCTGTTAAGGGAAATGATTAATCCCCTTTGTGATTTTGTGCATCCCTCAGGCGCCCCTAGCGCTTCCTGCACCCCAGTTATTGACGGCCCTGGGGTGGGTGAGGGTCAGAGATCACTAATACGGACCCGCCCATCCCAGATCCTTCATCTGCACACGGATTAGACAGCAAGGAGGTGACACGATTCCTGCACACTGTTTTGCAGAAGCATGCCCTGAGATGAGCTCAAACCCAACCCCTTTCTGACTATATATTACTCTTCCTACACACTCGACACTGAGAGACACTGCCCTTCAGTGTTACTCCTCTGAAGATGCCTGCCAGGCTGCCACAGCTGCGGGCGAAACGTCAGGAAAGAAAATACCAAGACCACGGTCACACAGCCCGGATAACCTACAACACTGGTACCCAACCAGGGGTCCGCGAGAACTAAATTAAGGTCCGCGAAACAAAGTTATAAACCCATAATAAATTAATATTTTCAATTAAAAGTTCTCTATTATAAAAATATATATTCAAATATTATCCTAAGTTTAATGTTGAACTAACAGTTATGATTAAAGTTTATTTTCAAATTCTCAGAATTTTTATTTTGAACCTTGGGGTCCCTGCACCGAACAAAAAAGTCTTAGTGGTCCCTGGTCAAAAAAAGGTTGGGAACCACTGCCCTACAAGAACCAGCAGCAGAACCTTCTGCGGCTTCCCACCAGGGAGGGCGCTGCGTTTCCACAAGGCTCTCTCGAGCGCTCTCTCGCTGCCCACGAGCCTCTTCGCCCACTCCCTCGGGCTGCTGGCGTTGAAGCCGCGCTTCCGCCCGGCGTTTGCAGCAGCAGCAGCAGCTGGTTCCAAGAGGGTTCTGCCGGGGCCGCCGCTGTGCGCGCGCCGGGAAACGCCCGCTGTCGCCTGGCCCGCATGTCTCTGCCGAGCTCGGCCGTGAAATTCCGCAGGATCCTCGCCCAGTTCCCCCAAGAGCTCAGCTTCGCCTTTGCTTATGGCTCCGGGGTCTTCCAGCAAGCGGGGGCCTCCTCCGGGGAAAGCGAGGTGAGAGCAGCAGGAGCGGTCGTGCACGTGAGGCGTGTGCTGCCCCTCCTCTGCTTGCAAAAAGTCGGAAGGGGAACACATTCCTGGGCCCAAGCCTGCCCTTCGGAAAGCCGGTCCTGGGGGCATTTTTCTCGGCAGAGGGCTAGGAAGCATGGGTTAAAATGAAAGCGGCCAGAAATCCTGCCTTTTAAGCACCTGCCCCCTTCCTGCTCCATTAGTCTCCGTTATCTTACACCCCTTAAGCACTAAGCAGCAACACTAAATGGCAGACTAATCCAGCATTCAATAATTTCGGTTTTAGCCTTTAAATCTGGCAACCATAACTTCCTGTATTATGAAAACCAGCACTTTAAACCCAAGGGCCAGATGCCTCCCTCTAAGTTTCTCTTTCTTCTCTTGGTAGGCAGTGCTCGAACCATGGAAGAAAAGGTAGGGGGCTCTTAATGAAACCCATCTGCAAATTTACCAGCTCAGCCCTCTGTGTAGCTGTTTGATGTTGTACTTGTGGTAGAATGCTGGGGTGGGGTTCTTCATTTGGGTGCTGTGGGTAGATAGCAAAGTCAAACTGCAGTCAGTTCACTTCTAACACACCCGTTTGTTTAGATTGGCATGTAACATTGGGCAGTCAGTAAAATTCTTATAAGGAGTTATTGGGCTTGTTGGATACACTTTTTGTTTCAGTTTTCTCCATGTATTGTAGCTTTGTACCATATAACTTCGGTGTCAAAACCACCTAGGCTTGATTTTTTGCTGTTAAGTATGGTCAAATCCTGATGTATTGTTTGCTAAGATGTTGATTTTGGAGGCCTGAAGTGATCAAGCAACTTTGCAGGCCTGAAGTGATCAAACTGATTTCATCAACATTTTGCTTATTCCTAGGTATGGAGATGAATGTTGACTTGATGTTTATGTTCATATTTTGTTATGAGTCTTCTATAGAGAGATCAGAGTCTTCTGCTTTCTGTTGTGTTGTAGAACAATATGCTGGACTTTGTGTTTGCTGTGGATGATTCAGTATCATGGCACAAGATGAACCTGTCAAAGAATCGCAATCATTATTCCTTTTTAAAATATTTTGGAGCCAAGCGACTCAGTAACATCCAAAACTATGGAGCAGGGATTTACTACAATACATTAGTTCCTTGTAATGGCAGGGTAAGTAAATATGCGTTGTCTTGGAGTAAGATCCAGGTTTGGAGCGGGACCAGATGAAATAACTGCTTTGCATGCAGAAGATACTAGGTTAAATCCCTGCATCTCCAGTTTAAAAGGATCAGGTAGCTGGTTACGTGAAAAACTACCTGTGTCTGAAATCTTGAATGACTCAGGCTTTCCATTCCAGAGACTCCTTTTGTCACAAACATAACCCAATATCTTTTGTTACCCAAAGACACATAGCAGTGGGCAAGTTCTCCGGAACTCTTAATCATGCCAGATATTAACCGGAGAACAACACACACACCCTGCCCCAAGCTTCTTGTTTTTGTGGACCCTTTCAAAAAGAATACGGTTTTGGCACTTTGAATGTCATAAGAACATAAGAAAGGCCCTGCTGGATCAGACCGAGGCCCATCAAGTCCAGCAGTCTGTTCACACAGTGGCCAACCAGGTGCCTCTAGGAAGCCCCCAAACAAGACCACTGATGCAGCACCATCCTGCCTGTGCTCCACAGCACCTAAGATAATAGGCATGTCAGACAATTACAGGCATTGTTGTTATTTGTATAGCATTTTTACTATTTTGTCACCCCTAAAACAGACCTGTAGGTGGGCAAGTACTATGTGGGACAGCGTGTGGAGACTGACAGAACATATGTCTTGCCTAAGACAGCTTAGTGAGTTTCAAACCAGGAAAGTTCTGCTTGGAGCTTGGTCTCCTAACCACTCTGATACTCAGGTAGCTGTAGCAACTGGTACTTGACTTGGGGTTCAAGGCGCAAGTCTCTGAGGAAAAGGGCTTCTTGCTTCATGTGTCTCCATTCTTCTCACTAGACACATCTCCCTTTCTAACACTTGCAGTGCCATCCTAAACAGAGCTGTGTCCTTCTAAACCTGTTAACATCATGTTAACAGATGTAGAACTATGCTTATGATTTCACTGTTGGGAAACTGTTATCTACAGGATTCAGCTTCTTTGTATACATATCTTTCCATCTTCTGTTCTGGCAACTGTGCATTTGACCCTGATCTGTACTTCTGCAATTAAGTCTCATTTTCCCCCTGTTTCAGGTTATAAAATATGGTGTTATTAGTACTGACATACTGATTGAAGATTTACTTCGCTGGAAGACTCTCTATGTAGCTGGACGTCTGCAAAAGCCGGTAGTTGTTCAGCTCATTTATATATTAGCATTGGCCAAAAGCCATGGCAACAGGAACATGGCATAGAAAACAGGGACACAAATACGAGTGGGTGGGGACACTGAATTCTTCTTGTGTCATTGGCTAGATCGTTTACTTGAATTTGAAAAATGTTTTTGTATTCCATCTAAGTGTCATTTTGGAACCAGATGGAGGTGTTCCCAGACCTGTTTCCAACCTTGCAGCTTTTGTTGCTGCTCACATTGCAACAGGTACAGTGGGAAGCAATTATCTCCGCCTCCCCCTCCCCCACTGCTCTTTCTGCAAATGCAACCTTGATCTGGCCATAGGTATTCAGGAGTGTTCCTGTGAGATGAAGGGAAAGAAGCAGACTTCAGTCCAATTCCCCCCTCCCTGTGTCTTGTGCATTGTTTGTATAAGGGCTTGCCTTGAATGGTAAAGCAGCAGCTGCCACCAGAAGTCTCTTAGGGAGGGGCTGTGGCTCAGTGATAGAGCATTACTTGGCATGCAGAAGGTCCCAGGTTCAATCTCCGGCATCTCCAGTTAAAGGGACTAGGCACGTAGGTGATGTGAAAGATCTCAACCTGAGACCCTGGAGACCCGCTGCCAGTCTAATGAGACAATACTGACTTTGATGGACCAAGGGTCTGATTCAGTATAAGGCAGCTTCATGTGTGTTCTTCTGGGCTGTAGAGTATAGAGCTTGATTGGTCCTCAGGGACAAGGCCTGGATAAACTGACCCCACACAGATTCTGTAGTATCCTTTTGAAACAAAACATAGGTTAGGTATTAATTGTCTGTAAGGCACTTACAGGTATTTAAATGTCTGTATTTCCCGTATCTATTCCGCCCTTCCTCTAAGGAGGCTTACATGGGCTTAGATTGAAGGACAGTAGCTTCCCCCAAATGTTGAATGTGTTCTGTAGTGAAGGTGGGATTGAACCTATGTCTCTGTGTTCCAAATGTAACACACAGTCCATGAGTTCTTACACGCCCTTTATAAAGAGTGCTGAGGTATGCCTCTCCAGTAGGGGTATGTTGGGACAGAAACACACAGGGCAGGATTGATCTAGCCAGTTTTTCTGCTGGAAAAAAAGGAAAGATGTCCCTTGTGAACACCCAAAACAGGTTTGGGGGGTCATGGGACCATGTAGGGTGGGGGCTGTAATAAGGAAATTGGGCACAACTTAGTGAAAACCTGCCTGCATCCAATCCATGGTCTGAAGATTTCATTGTATGCATTTCAGGTTTTTTGATTGACCACTAGATGGAACCAGAGTTAAACCAAACTGAGGCAAATTTTAATTTCCACTTCAGATTTAAAAAGAGAGAGAGCTGGCAATAGTGTCGATACCCTCTCCACCTTACACACTCACTTGCACACTGTCTCTCCCTGTTTTGGGATGATTTTTTTTAAAACAGTGGACTGCTTCAGCTGCTTCAGTCTTCTGAAAGTCATCAAGAACACTTCCAATTCCTTTTTATTTTATGAAAGTGCAGTTGAGGGGTCTCTTCAGTTGTCTTACAAACAGGGTGTTGAAGTGAACAGATGAGAAGCCTCTAAAATCCCCAAGAGACTCCTGTGTCTATTTCCCTGAGTAATATCTGTGTCAGTGGGAGAAGGTTGGCAGAAACATGAGGCAGCGAATTAACAGGAAGTGTGTTTGCAGAAGACCCCTTCTGGTCCATTGACAGGGAAATCGCCTATTGACACTTCTCCGTAAATATCCCCCAACAGATTTTTTTTACATCCCATCTCTTGTCAAACGGAGAGCATGAGCCCACTCTTGAGTTTATTATCTTTATGATAAGTTCAGAAAACAAATGGCATAAATGATCAGTGGTTATCTTCTTCATGAAGGGACATATTGAAGCCCAAGTCTGAAATTGATTCATATTATTCCCCTCCCATGCACACATTCATTGTTGTTGCAGGACTTAAATGTCTTAACATATGTACATGTACAGGGTCACTTGTCTGAAAGTCCCAGTGTCCAAATTGTGTCATATTTCCACATTCATGAAAATTGTGATGGGGACCTCCTTTCAAACAATTGCCCTGCAATGCATACTAAAATAGTACAGTCCCTGAGAGGACTGTGCCACATTAGAAATAACAGATGGGGAATGATCCACAGGGTGTGTTTGAAGGCTGTGTGATGCGGCAAACTTGCTAAAACTAAGCCAGTCTGGGTCAGGACAGTGCCCGAATGGGAAACCTTCGTGATCCCTGTGCATTCTATGATGGATGGAAGTCTGGATGTAAATGTGAATAAAATATGAATTCAGACATACTGGTTTTAAGGGGGTCCTGAAAGTGGTCAGAGCAGGAGGGGGGCCCTGGGCACCCTCTGCCCAGGGCCCCCTGGAACCGGCCCTGCATACATATGTTATCGAATCTAGCCTTTTGCTTTGATCCAGAGGTAGTGCCAAATTTGGTGTTGTGTGAAGGAGTCTGAAAGAAACCTCAGCCTTGCATGTGCAATCCCTCTTTCCCGTAGATTCATAGTAATATAGAGTTGGAAGGGACCTCCAGGCTCATCTAGTCCTTGTGCGCTGCAGGCATGTAGCAATTTGGCAAAACCTGTTTGCTGTTAACGTCTGAATCGGCAAAGTACAGTCAATGCAAAGTGGGTCTTTTCTCAGTTGGAAGCTTAATTTGGCCACAGTGTGAGAGGGGAGGAGGAGGGATGATGTGAGCATGCCCTGTACAGCTCCTTCAAGGTCATGGAACCACAGACTGGGGCTTGGGGTTAAAGCCTGAGCCAAAGTCTTTAAGTTGTGCCCTCTGGAATCTCACTGATTTGTTTTATTCTTGGCAACTGTGTCCACAACTAAATGCTTTGCAAGGTAAACTACTAATTTGTACTTTAAAATTCCAGCAAACTATTTTATTTGGAGCAAAGGTTTTGGGTTTTAAACCCTGTTAAAGGGTCAGCTTCCTAGCTCCTGGCGACAGCCCTTGAAGGGATGATCTTTGATTAGGCTTTTTTCAGTGGTTTTGGATGTTTTAATGTCATTGCATTTTGATGACTGTAGTTGATGGTGACAAAGCATTTGCGTTTAAGGTCTTTGCATCAGTCTGACCAGTAGGTCTATTAAACGTGGCAATTAATGTAGGATTTCAGGTCCCATCTGAATAAGGAATCAAGCAGAATAATTTTTAATCTCAGCAGCAGGGTTGTGTGCTATCTAGTTAATGTTTCAGGGATGGGAGTGGGGGTAGACAACCAATCTTAAATTTCCCCTTTTCTCCTATGTAATAGTTCAGAATATTCTTGCCCCTGTCCTAGTATGATCTATGTAGTTCAAATGAGGACAGCTCCAAGAAGGCACAAATGGCTATTGAGAATTGTGAACTCTTGTCTTCTTCCCGGGCCCCTCTGGCTGTGGCTCAAAGCTTTTGCTGGCTTTTAATTTCGGACGCCACATAAAAGTAGCCAAATGCTCATTGCAGGCCATGTTGAAGAAGTGGATAAACACTGTCGTGGCTTTTTGTAGCCAGCTGTGGCTTTCTTGAATACTTTGTGTTCAGTTGCATTTTAGAATGTGCGCTGCTGGCTTTGGTCTAGGTCACATTGCCTAGTGGCAGGGAAGGGAGGGCAAGACAGGGGCCGCCAGCACCTATATACATTGCGGATCTGGGAGGGGGTCCTTTGTGTCTTCCCCATTCTTCCACTGGGCCTTTCTTGGCTCCACCCATTGAAAGCCTTTCTTGCCTGCTGCAATCCAGCTCTGCCCAGGCCAGTAACCCACCTCTTACTAGCCGTGATAGCTAAATGGAGCCTCCATTTCAGAGGCAGATGACCTCTGAATACAGGTTGCCAGAAACAAAGAGGCACTAGGCAAAGGTGGAACTTGTACATAACGTTACAGCTGGGGGAAAAAGAATATTTTTTAAGTGGTATGAAATTTTTAAATGCAAATGCTTGCACACTTAACAATATAAAGTATTTAAACAGCTTGTGTGTTTGTGCGGGTACTACATGGACAGAATCACCTTGTTCAGCTAGTGTTGTTCATCCCTAGAGAGAGAAGTAACTGAGATGGCTAAAATAACCCAAACTGGTATTTATTTTTGCTGTGTACCTGAAAGTTGTAGGATAGGAATATGTCTTTTTCTCAGTTTGTTAGTAGAATGATGGACTTGTTTCAAGTGCAATATGCCACTGAGATAGAAAATGTCTGAGGTAAGCACCATCTCTGACCTGCCCTTCCCTTCAGATATCTAATTTGCCAGCAAAATAAATAGTCATAGCTCTAACATACTAAGATGCTATCTCCTGTTTTAGCCCCCTCTGATGGCTGAGAAAGGTGACAACCTGCTTGGAGCTCAGGGT
Source organism: Euleptes europaea (assembly GCF_029931775.1). NCBI lineage: Eukaryota > Metazoa > Chordata > Lepidosauria > Squamata > Sphaerodactylidae > Euleptes > Euleptes europaea. The sequence continues at coordinate 67,299,328 of NC_079312.1, forward strand.
TTCAGGGGATACAATAATGAATCTTATCATGAAATTGTCTCAATAAGGTTGCTGGTAAATATCTGTCAAATTGCTATCACACCTCTGACTCACAATATTAAAACTTTTTTTCCCAAGATCCTTAATTAAGGCATTTAGAATATGCTTAGCTTCAATATTGACTGTTAAGTGGGTAAATGCCAGTCCGGTGGTGGTGGTGGAATAAGAATTAAACAAGCCCACCTGTTCATGAGCTCATTTATTTATTTATAATATTTCTATGCTACATCTTCACTGTCCTGCTCAAGGCAGCTGGCAATAAAAACACAGGCAGCATAAAAAAGCTGACCATTGAAAAGCTGGTAAGATAAAACCCTGAATTAAAAGCCTGGGCAAAAAGATGTGTTTTGGCCTGGTGCCTTAAAAAAGGTAAAGTAGACACCAAGGTCGCCTCAAGGGGGAGGGTGTTCCAAAGGCAGGGTGCCACTACAGAAAATGCCCTGTTTCTAGCCACCCCTTGCCTAACCTCTGAAGGCAGGGGCACAGAGAGCAGGGCTTGAATGGCAGTTCTTAACTGGCAGGCTATATAGTATGGGAGGAGATGATCCTTCGGGTAATCTGGCCCCAAGCCATCGGGCCTTTAAGGTAAGAACCAGCCCTTTGAATTGTGGCCAGAAACACACGGGTAACTAGTACAGATCTTTCAGCACCGAGCTTTTGGTTGACAGCTTGACAGTTTGGAGCTTAAGGTGAAAGTGAGGCCAGATGGGCAAGAATCAGTGTTTTTGGGAGATGCAATCAGAGGGATTGCTATGTTCCACATAGGGTGAAACCATTTAATACTGCCACATGGGGGTGTTAGCTTGACTGTGTAGCTTCTGGCTGGGGTCAGAGTTCACACTGAATGACAGGCTTGCTCAGGGGGGTGGGTTTCTGCCACTAACTTCTCTTCTGCAAAATGGCCTCAGGATACCAACTGGCATCACCAGGGTCACACCACCTCTGGCTTTCTGCTGGCCTCGGGGCTCTTACGTTGGAGCTGCCTAACTGCACACTTATGCCCCCTTGCTTGGGAAGAAGCTCCATTAAACTCAATGGTGTTTGTTTGAGAGGGATTTCCTGCTTTGGGGGGGGGGGTCATGTATTCTCACTGCATGGTAGTGATTGATCTTGCTATCTAGGAGCATGTTCAGAATTTTGTCACGTTAAAATAGGAGAACAGTTATCTTAGTCTGATTCTTCTCTCCCCCCCACCCAATGATACTATAAATCAAGTCAAAGGAGGCGGTTACGGGACCATGTTTCTTACTGTGTATTTTCACTTGCCCAAACAACTAGGCATTCACAGAGGGAGCATTCCAAGCACATGAACACAGTGGCCATCCACTGAGTTGGCTTAGCTGTTGGGTCATTCAACTAGCTGTGCGATTTGGCCCTTGGAGACAGATGGCAAAGGCAGCTGTCCTCCACTACAGCTTTCCTATTGTCTTCTCAGCTGCCATTTTCAGCACTGGGAAATGATACTGCCTCTGTTCCCTTTGCCTTCAGTAGGGGAAAAAAGCTCCCTATACTGCTTATTTGTAAAATTAGTCTTTTACAAACATTCAGGAGAGCAAATTAAAAACATGTGTTCAAATGGCCTCTCCCAGGACTGGTTACCTTTAACTGTTCAGATGGTTCAGATTTTATGTTGCTAACAAAAACCACACTTCAAATGCAGCAGGAGATAATGGAAGAATAATGATATCGTATACCCCAAAGATTCTTTTTGGGTCTCTAGGGTTGCATTCGGAAATATATATCATCCACTCTGGTTTAAGCTTTTAAGGCTCTGGATATAATCATCCCTTTGTCACAGACTGACTTTTACCCATAGACCTTCTAAATGTCTGCAAAACAGCACACTATAATAATAGCAGCCTGTTTGCTTGTTTCAAAGTTTAGTTTCAGCAGTCTCCTTTGCTCTGAAATCATCATGCAGAATTTTTAGAGGGAAATTGATAATTAAGTTGGAGGTGATACTTATGTGCGCAGCATGTTGGGCCAACCCTGGAAAGCCAGAGGCAAAGCATACTGCATTAAAAAAGTGTAAATTGTTTGTTCTGTGGGAAAACGTAGCACGGTTGTGTACAGGTATGTTAAAATTAAATCAGCCTGCACATGCAGTGACTGGACATGGGTTAATTTTGTCCAAGTAACTCAAGGAGTCAACAATGGCAGTTATTAAGCTCTCTTAAGTAAAGCAGAGAAATGCAGGCTGGAGTCCAGTAGATGCCTAGAGAGGGATTTGAACTACCTCAGAGGAATGTATGAGTATGAACAGCTGACTGCCTTGCCATATCATAAACGTCTGAGATCCCTCTCTGCTTCCAAAACCGTTTGCTTCCAAAACCATTTGCTATTGGGAGAGGAGCTGCTGTTCAGGAAAAACAAACCTAACATTTTCCAGAGGCACATTAGGCTAATTTCCCAGTGTCTTAGATCTAACCACAGGCTTTTTAAAGATAGCAGTTTGTCACTTAACCGGTTACGTGGTCTAGCTAAGGATCTGTGTAAATGAAAGTAAGTGCTTAGATTCGAAGCTGTTGGGATCTCTGGGTTGGGATGCCTTTTTATTTTTGTGCTTTTTTGAAAGGCTCAGCTGGTAGTGCACATGTGTGGAGAACCAGCATACTGAGCGGAGCAACAGGATGGCAAGACAGGATCACTCAGTGGCGGAGAGCATTCTTTTTAGCGCAGGCAGGCCACCTCTCCCTTGTCTTCTCCTTCTCCCCACCCACCCAGTACTAGTACTCAGTCCAACAGTTAGGCCTCCAGTGCTATACACGGGTGCTTGTGGTGTGGAGTTCCTTCTCCCTGGGAGAGCTCATCTTTCATGGGTAGAGGAAGCTCTGTGTGGCAAGCGTGGCCTAGGAGCATTGTTTAACGGGAGGGGGCAGGACTGTGGTTGGGAGGGGAGAAGGAAAGCATGGGAGAGCTTTTAGGAAGGGATGTCTCCCCAGCCAGCACTGGCTTGTTCCTCACTGCTGTGCATGTCCTGGTACTTCCATGACCCTTGCTTTGCTGCCCACGGTACTGTTCTGGATGCTGATGAGGTCTTAGCTCAGGGATGTCACATGGCTTCACTGTGCTTGCTACTCAGTGTATCCCATACTGCCACTTGGAGGTTAAAAGTGGATCCCAGCTCTTATGCTTTACTTTAGCCTTTCCAGAGTATATCTCAGTGCCAGTCACAAACAGTGCCATTTTACCCCCAGGACTGAGGATTGTGTGTTTTATTTCTTGGGCCTACCCAAGATCAGATTCTGGTATCTTCTATGTAGGAACAGAAGAGTCTATAGATAAGTGAACAGTCTTTACTTGGTGTTTTTTGTATTCAACCTGATAGGATCCTACGAACTGGGAAACTAGGCTACAGTTGGTTGTTTAAAAAAGTCATTAAATCAAAACAGTCTTTCATTTAAGAACAAGTTCCTTATTGAAGTCTGTGCACCTATGAATATTGAATGATTGTATATGTTTAATTATCCCCATAGATCTGTATCTGTTTTACGGTATGTACAGAGACAGGGATCTGCTTTGTTTTACGGAAAAAGTTAAAGTATATTAAAGATCTCAAGATAATTGTGCTCCATCTATTGCTGTATTATTTTATGATAAGTGAGATCTTCTTTTTAGTAGTTTTTGTTACAGATTCTCTGATTGCTACTTTTCAGGTAAAGATCCTTGCCCAGAATGAGAATGGCAAGCTCCAAGCTGCTCTTTCCAGCAACTTGAAGAGTGCAGTCACTGCAGCTTTTCTTATGTTGCCTGAAAGCTTCTCTGAAGAGGATCTTTATGTACAGATTGCTGGGATCTCTTACGCTGGTTTGTATGATTTTTCAATGTAAACATGCTGAGCTTTGGCAAAGGTGATGTCATTTGATTCCTGTTGGTGTGTGTTCTTCCACTTCCTGCTTGTTCTTTTTTTTGTTTGTTTCATGGTTCCTGTAATAACATTTAACCAATAGCCACCAGTGATTGAAGCATGTCTCTCCACTAATGGCCAAACCAGCGTGATAAGCCGAGGCTTCATTGCAACAAACTGGCACTCTTTAAAAGCTAAACCTTTAAAACAAACCTATGTGCATGCACACACACATGCAAAAATCAAACATACCATCATGTCACCTAACCGAGTTCAGCCAAAGAAAAAGAGATAAAAGGACAAAAGGACTCCGATTTCTTCTTCTACCCTACTATGTCTGATGAAGGGAGCTTTGACTCTCAAAAGCTTACACCCCGAAACTCTTGTTGCAATCTAAGGTGCTACTGGACTCAAATCTAACTGTTCTACTGTTAACTGTGTGCCTTGCTGCTTAGGCTTTATTTCTTCATTTTGTAATGTCTGAGTTTCACCTTAACACAGTTGAGCTGACAGGTTTTTGTTTAAAGTATAACCAAGTTAACTCTGTGCTCTGTTGGTGGAACATGGCTTGGCTGCTGACTGAGGAAGCCAGATGAGTTAGTATATTATGCTAGTCTGTGGTAAGGGAAATCTGTCAAAACTGCCTTTGACTCTCCCTAGGCTGGCTGTGTCTGAAAGAGAGCTAAATAGTGAGCCAGGTGCTTTCTTTCAGGAACGTTTAGAGAACATAAGTGTTGTAATGGTCTCTTGAGTCGGTGTAGCAGAATTGGATGCTCTATACAGCAACTTTTGATTATATCCCCAGATCATGAGAAAATGGCCTTTCCCCTTGTTATTACAGGCTGCCTCAGCATGTTTTTTTTTCCAAGTTAGAAACAGTTCCCCTATGTGGAAAGTTTAACACTGTCAGTATTCTGAGGGGGGCTTTTTACAATCGTGTTTCCCCTGAAAATAGTTCCTGCTGTGTTTACAGCACTCAAAACAAAATTGTGATTCTGTTTATAAATACTTATGGATGAGTTAGCAGTTTTTGCTTTACCTCCCCCTAGGCACAGGAGATCCTGGGAAAAAAGGGAAACACATTTCATTTTGGCAAAAAAACAAACCAAATTAATATTGCATAAATAGCACAAGAGCTAGAATTGTATGACTTTTCACCTTTCTTCCTACCCTCAGGTAATTTGTGGGAGAAGAAACCCTCCTGGTTCACTAAGCAGTTTTGTTCCATAGGGCAGACAAGAAAAATCTGAAATTCTGAAAGAAAAAGATTCTGTGTGACAATTTGTTTGTCTCAGAAATGGAACTTAATACTAAAGTTACTTGTTAGTGTGGTCTAACCTGGGAAATAAAGTACTTTTTTTCCTTTTACACATGGCAGTTCCTGGGGCTACAATCTCCAAGGGGGAGACTGGCACGGGAATAAAGGGGCTTTATAATCCTTTCCTTCTCCACGCTATCATCTTGAATTCGTTGCAGAGGACGAAAAGAAGCTGCCTTGTTAGAATGTAAGAAACAGTCATGTTGGATCAGACCAATGGGCTGGCTAGTCCAGCATCCTGTTTCACACAGTGACCAATCAAATATTTCCAGAAGACCTACAAGCAGGGCATGGAGATCAAAGCTTTCCCCCTATTGCTGCCCACCCACCCCCGAGCACTGGTATTTAGAGCAGATTAGTTTAAAGGCAAGGCGGTTTTCATATGTACCCAGCAAATGACCCATTTCCTGAAAGACTGGACACATGACCTCAACCCATGGACATGATGTAGATCTGTAATTTCCCTCCGCACCACAACATGCTGAAAGAGATACCCGATTTATGCAACTTTCCTCATTTTACTAATTGATCAAGTAATGATTGGGTGCCAGTATTCCTGTTTAGAGTAGTGCTGTACATCTGAATATTCTGGTAGCTGTTTAAGTATTCAAAACTGTTCCAGCTTCTGGGATAAAATGTCACTCTAGTGATGTATCATTCCTCTGGATCTTTACTCATCTTTTGTCTGTGGGCTTAGAAGTGATGAACCAGGATCAGGTTAAGTTAAACCTTGTTTATCCTAGACTAGGCAAAATTATCATATCAGATAATGTAGGATATCAGTTACTTTTTGAAAACTAACAAAATGGGCCCAGTATGGAGAGGGTTAGGTTCCCTAAGAGCTTGTGCACTACTCTTCTCCCTCCTGTTGCATTTTTTGTTTTGAGCTCTCCATGGTTTGTACTGAACTCTGCACCATTTTCTTTAATCATGTTGAGCTACAAACCAGGGTGTTGCCATGGTTAGAAATCGAGGTAATCTACATGTAAAACATGTGCCTTTCTGTTGACAGTGTGTTTGACCATCTTGCGTTGGGTTTAGGTGATTTCAGAATGATGATTGGGGAAGACAAGTCAAAGGTTATGAACATAGTGAAGCCAAACATGTTGCATTTTCAGAAGCTTTATAGCAACATCTTGCAAGATTGCCCACAAGTGATATACAAACACCAACTGGGCAAATTAGAGGTAAGCTGTTCATTGTTGTAAACTTTTAAAGCTGTTAATTATATGGTGGCTGTGTGTTTCTCCTCCACACTTAGACTTTTGGCTTTTACTGCTTGGGTGAGCTCTCAGGTTTAGCTTAAATAGTCAACATGCCCCGTGGCGCAGAGTGGTAAGCTGCAGTCCTGCAGTACAACTCTGCTCATGACCTGAGTTCGATCCTGATGGAAGTCTGTTTCAGGTATCTGGCTCAAGGTCGACTCAGCCTTCCATCCTTCCGAGGTCGGTAAAATGAGTACCCAGCTTGCTGGGGGTAAAGGGAAGATGACTGGGGAAGGCACTGGCAAACCACCCCGCAAAAGTCTGCCTAGAAAACGTCGGGATGTGACGTCACCCATGGGTCAGGAATGACCTGTTGCTTGCACATGGGAATACCTTTACCATTGCTTTTATTATGAACAGGTTTTGCACCCATTGTTGAGTAACTGACATGATAAGAAACAATGAATAATAATGGCTGACGGCACGGGTTTCATACATGTAAGTTACCAACAGATAACTTCAGTTATTCATTGTTCTTTGTTTCAGGTCCTTCTTCACAAGTTATGTTATTGATAATAGGTTCTGCTGGTCAAATGACTGTAAATAATTTATCTAAATTGTTAATAGGCCGTGCCGGTAATTATAATATGTTATCAATAAATGCATTGGGAAACTTATGGCCATGTACAATCTAAAGGATATTCTGTATAGCTGAAAAAGCTAAGCCCCTGAGCCAGTGAACCGTTGTGTGAAATGGGGTCCTATTGTCTGCTATGGAAAGCACAAGTCTGTGACTCTAACCTATTCTGTAAATCCCTCATGGTTTGTGGAACTAGTTGTGTTTTGGGATACTAGCCCTTGGCTTCTGCTAGTTCGGCACCCAATCTTTTTCAGCCTGCAGGCACCTTTGGACTTTCCAGAGTGCGTGGTACCACCCCAAAATGGCTTCTGCTGGAGGCAGAACCAAACCCAAAATGGCTGCTTCAGGAGGCGGAGCCAAACACAATACAACATTCCTTGCTTTGCAAAATAATTGCAGAAGAGAAACGGAAAGAACAAAAGAAAGCCTAGGTGGGCGAAAAAGAGAAGTGGGAATCAAAAGGAAAGTACGAAGGGGGAATGGAACCATAAGCTTGAGTGTTTAGCAGTCCTCCTGATCCTCTAGTGGCTGCAGCGGCTGTTGAAACATTGGAAAACCTTTTCATCTGAATGAGGGCAGCAAATAGCAAGCCCTGCCTTACTGTGGCCCCTCTTACTTTCTGAAAAGCTTGGTGGGTGTCGTGTTGGGGAACCCTGTATTTTTACAGGTAAAAGGAGATAGGCAAATGTGGCACTAGCTACAAAAGGAGAAACAGACCATTGGCACTCACTTATGTCTCCTTACGTTATATAGAATTGCCTTGGTCCTATTAATACATATTTGTTTTAAGACGCAAGGTAGATTACAGTTTGATCTTGTCGCCAACTTGTTGTGTTCTTTTCAGAAATTGAATGAAACGTGTACAGTGTAGAAAACTAACATAATGGGGAGTTTGGCAGCCTTTCCTTTTATTGTGGGCACAAAAACATCCTAACTAGTGCTTATTAATATTAATGGTGGCCTTGGTGCACCCTTGCATAAAATGTGAAAGCAGATAACTGTAGCCTGCCCCATCTTTAGTCACAGTCGAAGCATTAAGTAAAGCATTAGGGAATTTTGAAAAGAAATGCCAGGTTAAGACTTGCTCCAAAGCCCTGTCTCCCAATCCATTTAAATTCTGAAGAAAACCTTTTTAGGTTGTATTGCTGACATTCTGCATGGAGAACTGGCCAATAAACATCTTTCAGCACATTAAATAATTGCTGGGTAGTAAAGCCTGCAGCTATATTCTATACGTGTGAGAATTGTGCAAGAGTATTGTGATGTAGCAGTTCTATGGCCTTCTAGAAGCACGTTTTATTAATTATCTTTCTGCTCACGGTATTATTAATCCTTGTACAGTAGATGAGGGGCTGAAGGCCAAACCTGACACTTTGTGTTGATGTGTGTAATTCTCTGTTACTTTAATGAAAAGCAACCTCAGGGTATAAATTTGGCTGGAAGAGCTGTGGAAGATCTCTCCAGGCTGTATTTTGTGCGCACACCCCTCAGGTGATATTTTCCTCTGCTGTTAAGCATGTCTTTCCCCCTAGGGGAGGAGAGCTAAAAGAGTTTGGGGGCATAACTTGAAGAGAAAAACCAGCTGGCGGGAGAAGGGTTGAGCACCCCCTTCCTGTCCACTATTCTTGCGCTCCTCATAGCGGCCTCCTGAAGCTGCTTTTCAGTTTTAAAAGAAGTTGGTAGAAAGCTGCATGCGTTTACATGTAACGTTCAGATCAGCCTGGAGATTGAAAGGTAGTGGCCTGTGTTTTACCATTCCACTGAGCAAAGTTTGAATCCTTCCTCCAGGTGAAGGGGCTCTTCGTCCAATGGAATAGCAGACTGTTGAGTTTGTGGCTGAGTAGAATTTGAATTAGCCCTCACCCTCTCTCACTAAAAGAGAAGGCTAGCAACAAAATGGTGGGGTGATATCCCCATCCCCTAACAGTGGTGTTTCTGTCCAGGATTCTAGGCAACTGTGATCAGCAGCATACAATGCTCCAGTTTTGGGGATGGGGGCAGAAAAGGTTTCAGGAGAGGTGACAGTGGAACCAATAACTGTTTCCTTTCCCTTTCTCCAGAAACTCCTCCAACCCCCATTTCTGCTATGTTGTGACAAAAGTGTTCAGACTTAGGGCTCGTTGCTGTGAATCTTTAAGAGCCAACAGGCATCTCTGAATGAAACAGCCCCCCCCCCCCCAGCCACACACTAAGGGTAATTAAAGATTCCTGGTTTGAAGCTAGCTCTGGTGCACCATGATGTACAAATGCAGGCAGCCAGGTGAATCAAAGTCTGTTTATTTTCCATAAGCCAGGGTTCTGTGCTATGGTTTAATCCAGGCATAGAATCCCAGGGAGTGTAAACAGACTTCCAGTTCCGGCAGGCGCTTGCATTTGCCTTTTGCAAGGAAGCAGAGTTTGCTTCAAACCAGGAATCTAATCACTCTGTGTTGGAAGCAAGGAGGATGGCTGAGGTGGTCATGTGAGCATAGCAACAAGTCATGTCTCTTCATGCCCCAGCTTAACTAGAGCTTGTTGCAGTGTCTGCATTGCATCCTAAGTAGGTTACTAACAGAAATTTTGCGAAATTGCTAAAAAACGATGTATGTTAATTCTTCTCACTCTTTAGATCGATAAGAGCCCAGAAGGTCAGTTTGCACAACTAATGGCTCTGCCAAGGACCCTGCAGCAACAAATAACTTCTCTCATGGATCCTCCAGGGAAGAACAGGGACGTCGAAGAAATCTTATTGCAAGTTGCCCATGACCCTGACTGTGGATTGGTGGTACACCAGGGTAGGTTTACTGAGGCTTAATAATGGACACTTAGTTGAGTTAATGTTTAAGAGTCAATTGTGTACATAGTTGACTACAGAACTTAAAAAATAAAATAAAATTATATGTTTTCATTTTATTCTGGAATAAATTTGCAAGATGGAAAAGTGTTTTGTTTTATTAGATATAAAATGCTCCAAACAGCAAACTTCTATAGTGTGAAGCTGGCACATTTGGAAACCTTTAAAAAAAATAACAAGATATTGTAGGAAAGTGGGGTTTTTTTGCAGCTGCATTCACTTACTCCTCCAACAGTAATGTTGGATTTAGCATAACACTGGGACTCTTGCCTGAGTCTGCAAATATCAGTAGTGCCCGATTGAAGGTGGGAAGCACAACATCCCTCAAGATTTCTGCCTTTATCTTGATAGGATTAAATTTCAATTTGTTCACTGTTAGCTGTTTCACTACAGTGGACAGACAGTGATTCAGGACCTGTGATGCATCAGCAGGAGATTTGAATAAGGAGATATAGATCTGGGTGTCGTCAGCCCATTGATGACAGCCAGCCCCAAAACAAATGATTTGTCCTAATGACTTTATATCGAGGTTGAATAGAATGGGGGATAGGACTGCACCATGTGGAACTCCACAGGACAGGTCACACACTGATGACAACTGGTCTCCATTGTCAACCCTTTGAATCCAGTCTGTGGGGAATGATTTGAACCAGTCTAGAGCACATACCTGATACCTACTTCTGTCTCCAAATGCCTCAACAAGAAGGCAAGGTCCATTGTATCAAAGGCTACAGGGGAGTCCAGTAGGAGCAACAAAGAAGCATGACGTTTGTCTGTGTTCAGATGGAGAGTATCAACTCAAGCCACCTGAGCTGTCTCTGTCCCATAGCCTAGCCTGAAGTGAGACTGAAAAAGGGAGCAGAGCAGATGAGTTATCCAAGAACACTTGGAGTTGATCAGCTACTACTCTCTCAATCATTTGGCCTAGAAAAGATAGAGACTGAGTGATAATTGGCCACATCATTTTGAAGTAATGGATGGATGACAAATTTAAAGTAATGGATGGATGACAACTTATTTGAGTGGCTGAAGAAAGGTGCCCTGAGTTAGTAGTTCATTTATGTTGACTACCAAGAGCTCATTTATATGATCCTTGAAAAACTTTAGCAGTCAGGATGGGCAAGGGCCCAGAGCACAAGTAGTAGCCTTCACAGATTCCAGTATCCTATCAATATCCATCACAGTAATTGCTATATGGAGTAGAGGGCTGGTGCTTGGAAATCCTAAGACCGATGCTGAATTAGCTGCCCAGTAGTGATTTAATCAGCCCCACTGATTTCTTTGGGAAAGAGCTCAGCACATGCTTTAACTTTAATTTAAGGTCAGTGAGACCCCAGGCTAAAAGGACTTTACATTCGGTGGAATGTACCCAATGTCACTTATACAAGTACTGTTCGCAAGTTACAGTTATTTATGCCAAATACTTCTCATATTACAGTCAACAAGCACACAGCTGAACATGTGATTTAAGCCCCACATTTATCCTGGTACTGGCCCCTGGTTTCATTTGTAGTGGACGTATGTTGACTCTTTCTTACAAACAGATTTATGCAAGTATATGCAGGATGTAGATGCATTCACTGTAACATGTGAATAGGGCTTGATCCTTGGTCCTTAAAAAGACCCATTCTTTAAAACTGGGAACAAGTATAGGTAAAGACAGTCAAAAATATATTCCTATGAGGGAAGAAATCGCCATAAAAGACCTGGTGTGTCTTAACAATGTGCTCATATATATCTTTGGCAACATGCCAGTACTTGTTCAGAAGGGGAGACCCATGAGTAAACATTAGTCATCTAGTGTGTTGGGAAATAATTGAATCATAGAATCATAGAGTTGGAAGGGGCCATACAGGCCATCTAGTCCAACCCCCTGCTTAATGCAGGATCCGCCTAGAGCATCCCTGACAATATTTTACCCTGATCAATAATACTCAGAGCTACTTCACATGTTACTGGAAAAGTAACAAAAATGTGTCTGCAAAGGCGTATGTTTTTATTTTTTTACATCACATTTATCCTGCCCTTCCTCCAAAGAACTGAGGGCAGTATATGTGGTTCTCTGCTTATCTATTTAATCCTCACAACAGCCTTGTGAGGTATGTTAGGTTGATAGATAATTGGCCATAGTTCAGAGTGGGCTGATTGCTGTGTGACAGTCAACAGAACACTGAATGGCTGCTTCTTGCTGAGTGTACACTCAATGGTAAAATCTGAATTTGCCTCTTTATAATGTTTGAAACAACCTTCAGAATTATTTTTCTGTGCAAATGTGTGTGATCTGTATATTAGCATCATTGGAATGAATTTTTGAAGCTAGTTTACAAAAGAAAGATAAACAGTTGGGTAAAATAACAGCCAAGTTATGCTGCCATGCTGAGTTTATTGTGTTACTGCAAAAATATTTGACTTGTAACATAAAAAAAAGAATGTGATGGATAACATCTGTTTGTTTATCTCTTTTCTCTTTCTGTCCAGGCATCTCAGGAATTGTGAGATCCTCCAGTCTAATTCAGAGTGCTAAAACCACCCTAACAGCTGGTGAGAGTGGTGTGTTTTCCTGTCTGATCCTACATTTGAGGAAGAGCCATATGCAAGGCTAGCAGTGCAACCCTAAACAGTTTAAGCTCACTGAAATCAGTGGGCTTAGGTTAGGGCAACTCTGCGTATACTCAGAGGATTCTGCAGTAATTCTAGTGTAGAAATTAATATATTTTTTCTGAAGCAGCATTGAAAGATGCATGAAAAGCAGCAGAGCCTGTTGATTCACCAACACGTTGGTAGGGATTGGAAGGTAAGGGAAACCAAGTTAGTCTGCCATCTACTTTTAATACTTCCTTGTGGGTTTAAAGTATTGACTTTGCCCTTCAGAAAAGGGAAGGAAGCTGTTAAGCTTCCTTTTGTTGAGGTCCAAATTGATTGTTGTTCTGGCTTGGGTTTCTTTGCTGTCTTTTCCTTGAATTATGAAACTTTCACTGCAGAAATGTGAACCTTTACAGTTCCTTTAGTAAGTCTGAGTTGAAGTTCAGTTGATGTTTTCATAAATGCATGAGATATTTCCCACAAGAGGCCAGTTACACCTGTATCTTTGAGCAGAAACCATTTATTGTAAAACTGTTTAATTGATAGGAACCCTGCCTGTCTTTACTCTGGACTGTTAACACACATTAACAAGATTGTCGACTCTTGTACTTGTGCCTGAATGATAGCAGTGCAGTAGAATGGCAGTCTTATAAACACAGTAGAAGGTTTGGCTAATCTGTGGGTGGTTTTCAGGTGTATACAGATACCAGTTTAACCACTTTTTACCCCCTTAACCATCTGTCTCTTGTTACAACTGTAATTCTTCTAATGAATCTTTGAACTAGCACAGACTTGTATGAGTATTATTTATCATTTCTGTATGATCCACCCATCTCCTACGCCCTTTTTCTTCTTTCCCATGCAGACTTTATTCAAATTTTTAATGGCAGGCTTGAGGCAGAATGTTCAATGCCAGGCATTGTTGAATTAGCAACTTGTGTTTTCTTTTCATCCGCTCCCTCCATGTCATTCTGAGGTATGGTTGGCATCTAGAACCTGGTACAAGCAGAGGCGGATCTACTGTGAAACTAATGAATCTTAAGCTTCAGGGCCCCCAATCCTAGAGGGGCCCCCGAAGCAACTTTTTTTTAAATGAGTGAATTTCTCTACAAAATCGATGGAGTTTTTAAGTGATAGAATCATAAGCCAATGGGTTGAAGTACTTAATATTGACTTTAGAATATGCTCTAATACTAGGCTGACCATACGTACCATTTTGAATGGGATAGTCCCGTTTTTGTCATGTTTCCTGGTCTTTTTAATTAAAATCTCTATTTTGTCCCGTTTTGAATAAACCAAGCCCGTTTTGTTGCCTCGCCCTCACCATGCTGTTGCGAGCCTCTGAAGCTGCATACCAAAAAATGCACAAGACTCGCCTTCCCCTCCCCTCTGGCCACCTCGGGATCATCGTGGCTAGTTTCTGAGAGTGGGTGAAAGCAAGGAGGTGAAGCCGGGATGCAGTAAAACGAATGACAGGCTAGCCAATTAGAAACAATGGGAGAGGCTGCACAGCCCATTGAAGATAATGGGAGCCTGGATTGCCAATTGGATTGCATGAGCTCCATTGAAATACATTACGGCACAAAAAGAGTTGCAAAGAAAATGTGGAATGGATTTTCAGGTAAGGTCCTTAAACCCAGATACACTACTCTGGGACTGGAATGACAGCCCCTGGGATGAGCAGAAGTGTTCTGGGACTGGAATGACAGCCCCCCCCCCCGAGTGGAATGACAGCCCCTGGGACTAGCACAAGTGTTCTGGGACTGGATTGACAGCCCAAGGGGTGGAATACATGGGACACAAAATGCCTCGGCTACACCAGCAGTTTTAGTTGTGGTTTTCCACATTAAGGTGCCTAATTCTACTGTTACTTGAACATTCAGAATACAGTTGATCATGTTCCATGTTCTGCTTCAAATTCCTTATTGGACATAAGAAGAACATTAGAAAAGCCATGCTGGATCAGACCAAGGCCCATCAAGTCCATCAGTCTGTTCACACAGTGGCCAACTGGGTGCCTCTAGGAAACCCACAAACAAGATGATGCAGCAGCATTCTCCTGCCTATGTTCCAATGCACCTAATATAATAGGCATGCTCATCTGATCCTGGAGAGAATAGGTATGCATCATGACCAGTATCCATTTTAACTAATAGCCATGAATACCCCTCTCCTCCATGAACATGTGCACTCCCCTCTTAAAGCCTTCCAAGTTGGCAGCCATCACCACATCCTGGGGCAGGGAGTTCCACAATTTAACTGTGCATTGTGTGAAGAAATACTTCCTTTTATCAGTTTTGAATCTCTCACCCTCCAGCTTCAGCAGATGACCCCACGTCCTAGTATTATGAGAGAGGGAGAAAAGCTTCTCCCTGTACCATTCATAATTTTATAGACCTCTATCCTGTCTCCCCCTTAACTGCCTTCTTTCCAAGCCAAGCAGCTTCTCATAGGGCAGTTGGTCTAGTCCCCTGATCATTTTGGTTGCTCTTTTCTGCACTTTCTCAAGCTCTGCAATATCCTTTCTTAGGTGTGGTGACCAGAACTATATACAGGATTCCAAGTGTGGTCTCACCATAGATTTTTACAAGGGCAGTATGATATCAGCAGTGCATTAATATTTATCATGTTGCTGTAAAATTATATAAAATTATTACAATACTTTTACTTACTAGAGTGGATATTTCCTATATTTTCCTATTGCACATTATTTTTCTGAATATGGCATCCATGTACTCGTGTTCCTATTGCTGTATAGTTGGGACATATTGAGAAAACATGGCCCCAGGAGCATTAAAAATATTTTCATTTAAGCTCTTGGTTTGAGAAATATAGTGATTAGCTAAAACAACTAAAATATAGTGAAATGTTGTATGTAGTATAAAATAACAGTATTATTTTTAAATTTCACAATTTGATTTTAGCCAGTCCTCTACGTCTACCTATATTTTTGTATGGGTTCTGTCACTGAAGAAGCTCAATATGTTTGGGTATCATCTTGCTTTTTCATGATTAGAGAATATTACATAACCCGTCCCGTTTTTGCCATCCCAATGTCCCGTTGTTGTCTCAAGGAAATATTGTCAGCCTATCTAATACCCATTTCACATGGCCTCAAAATGTCCCTGTAATTGGTCAAATTTCAAAATTTTCTTGGGGGCTTGCAGTGCTCGAACCCCCAGCTGTAAGGGCCCACTGAGCTCATCAGAATCTATTCATAGCCTACATTTTGGCAGCTGGATCCTCAAATCCTTTGTTGGGGCATGGCTTAATAGTTCTATAGCTCAGCCCTTAGGCTAGAGCCAATCAGAACCATAAAAAGACATCTGAATTCTCAGTTCAGGCTGCATTCGTCTCGCTTGTGCATTTTAACACCAAAAGATCAGATTTTCACCTCTTTATCCCTCTGATGACCCCCTCCCTATTATTATTATTATTATTATTATTATTAAAATTTATAGCCCACCCTCATTCCCGTCAAAGCCAGGCTCAGGGTGGGTGTCATGATCCTAGGCCTCAAGTGCAGCCTACAGGCCCTAGGGAGGCCTATATTAGTTACCAGGCCTACATCTCCCAGGTACCCTCTGGACCTTGTGATTGGTGGAAGAGGATTTGGAGGGAAGGCTAGGGCCAATCAGAGGTAAGGGAGTGCTGCCTGGGGAGAAAGAATAAAATGCCTTGCCTGAAAAGGAAGAGGGTTCACTCCAAGGGAGCAGGGCTGGGGAGAGGCTGCTGCAGATGGAGGGATCCCTCATCCAGGAAGGGGTGAGTTAGCCTGAGGCCTAGTAAAGATAGATGTGTTAGGGTTTTTATTTGTTTGATTGCCTGCCTTTACTGGTTTTGTCATCCTATTGTGGCTTGAGTTATCATTATTATTAGACCTTTTTAATAAACTGTTTGTTACTCTGCCTGGGTCCTCATGCCTCATTTGGTCACCTAGAAAGTATACCCTGTTGGGAGAAGAAGCAGCCAGGGGCAGGCAGGGTGCTCTGGGCCTTCTTGAGTTAGGCTCACACCAGAGTGGTGGCAGCTACTGAAAATCCCCATTCCTCTCTCTTACCTGATAGCAGGTAACAACAATCATAATAAAATCATATATATCTAAAACTCATAAGTAATCAATAAAATTCATAAAACCATTCAATACAGTTAACAAGATGGTACTCATATAATTACTGGGCCATTGGAGGCCCGGCCAAGCAGCCAAATCCTCATATCAGAAGCCCCAAGGGAGAGCAGATGGAGGCCAGTAATGATGACAACCTGTGATTGCCCTCAATTGTAGGCCTGGTGGAAAAGCTCTGTTTTACAGGCCCTGCAAAACTTCTGAAGGTCCCATAGGGCCCTGATGTTACTTGGAAGAACATTCCATCAGGCTGGGGCCAGGGCCTTGTTGGATGTTGCCCTATTGTTGCTGGTTGCGAAGGGGCCCCCATAACAGTTCAAGCTTCAGGGCCCCCAAAATGTAGATCCGCCACTGGGTACAAGTTGTCATAATTTAATGTTGTCGCTATTACTAGCATGTGGCAGGCCAACTTGTTTCTTGTTTCAATATAACGCTGTATTCCATAATTGTGTAAGATGCAACAGCTTAAAGCACAGGTTAAAAAAAGCCCTTGTTAAGTTCTGAAACAGTCCAGATGATCACAAGATGATTTGCTCTCATCTGGAAGACGGATCTTTGATGTTAGTTGTTTTGTAACTGGCATGTTCTGTTTGCAAACTTTATTTGGCAAAGAGCACAACAAAGACCTTCAACCAGCTAAGACGGTTTCCTTCAGCCTTCTCTGCCAATGTGGTTTCAAAATAGCTTGAGCCCTATATTTTTGTTTACTGTCAGATGCCCAATTTAGCTTTTCAAGAAACGAGCCTGTATGTTTTCTGAACGTCTGTGGCAAGACTTCTAGTCTGGTTTCTATTAGAAGAGGCACCGTTTGCTGATTTATTTTCCCTCTTAGCCTTACGGTCTTTCTGAATTTAGAGCTTTGAAAAGTTGTATATTTTGCTGCTTCTAAGGAGTGTTGCATGGCTTTTTGTCTTTAAACATATTGTTACTGTATGGGAAATAACATTTTGTGTTATATTTACAATAATGATCCAGTCATGCTTAGTTTTTGCCCAAGGGCATGCATTGCTGCTGAACTCTGATTGATAGCTCTTCTAGGTATTCATAGGTATAATAGGGGGGAAATCTAGGCTTTCAGATTTTTATATGTACAAGTAGACACTTGCAACATTTTGCAGAGACATTTAGTCTCAGGTACTAGATCTCCAATGTTAATTCACTGGGACAAACTTCAGGAGTATTCTACCCTTGAACAAATTCCCTTTCTTTGGCTTCAATTGTCGTGGCAGTCGTGGTCTATATGTAATGTTTGGCCTCTGCCTCCAAGGGGCAAGAGCAGTCTCTGACTGCCTACCAGAAAATATTTAGGGTAATGAGTTCCTAGCAGCTGCTTGGTGGGTGGGGGTCTAGAACCTTATA
Organism: Euleptes europaea; assembly: GCF_029931775.1. Lineage (NCBI taxonomy): Eukaryota > Metazoa > Chordata > Lepidosauria > Squamata > Sphaerodactylidae > Euleptes > Euleptes europaea. The sequence continues at coordinate 67,317,278 of NC_079312.1, forward strand.
TTTTTTAATCTCAAGCCTGCTTTGGCCACGCCATGAGCTGCTGAACAGTTTGAAGTTGGATGTTTATTTTAGGGGGAGACCATGAGTAGCAGAGCACACATGCTTTGCATGTAGGGTTTCCCACCTCCAGGTGGGGGCTGGAGTTTTCTCAGAATTACAGTTGATCTCCTGACTACAGATATCTGTTCCACTGGAGAAAATGGCAGTTTCAGAGGGTGGAACTCTATGGCATCACAACCCTGCTAAGTTCCCTCCCCTCCCCAAACTTTCCCCTCCACAGGCTCTGCCCTGACATCTCCAAGAATTTCCTAACCTGGAGTTGGCAGCCTTATTTGTATGCAGAAGATACCTGGTTCAGAATCACCACCTAAAGTACCTTTTCAGGTAGCAGATGTTAGAAAAGACCTTTCCCCCCTGAGACCTCAGGAAGCAGCTGCTAGTCAGAGTAGACAATACTGAGCAATAAAGCAGATTATTTATTTATCAAGAATATTTCTACACCACCTCTTCAGGGTCCTGCTCGTGACAGCTTACAATTAAAAGCTACAAGCCAATAAAAATATAAGCTATTAGTCGCAAGCAGAACAAAAACTGTTCATAAAACAGAGCAGACCATTAAAAAGCTGGTAAGATGAACGCCTGGGTAAAACGATGCATTTTGGTCTGGTGCATAAAAGAAAGTAAAGTAGTTGCCAGGTGAGCCTCACGGGGAAGGGTATTCCAGAGGCTATCACAGAAATGCCCTGTCTCTAGTCCCCACCCGCTTCACATCTGTAGACAGAGGCACAGAGAGCAGGGCTAGAGAGCCAGACCTTAACTGGTGGGCTGGACAGTGTGGGAGGAGATGGCCCATCAGGTACCCTGGCCCGAGCCATTTAGGGTCTTAATGGTGAGAACCAGCACTGTGAATTGTAGCCAGTGTTAATATATGCAAATGTTGGCTTAGATCCAGTGATAATTTCCACTGACAGCCTCCCTCTTGCTGCACCCCCCCTTCCCAGTGCCTTGCAAACTGCTGCTTCTGGGGGATTGCCTCTTCAAATCAGCATAAGGAGAGAGTCTGAGATCTGTCAGAGGAAGGGGGAATCAGCAAAAAAATAATGGTCCCTTGTATCTGGAATAATCCTTCTCTGGATCCAACCCATTGTCCAGTGTATGTCAAGTGGGGGAAAAAAAGACCAGGGAAAAAGAAGTAAACCTACTGACAAGGGGAGGAGGGGAGCGTGTGTTACCATAATATGAGGATGAGATTATGACTAAAGAGAAATATATTTGATATATGACTACACCATGCACCTCACTTCCCTGAGTATTGGTAAGTTCCAATAGCTGCTTTTTAGCTAGACAGTTTTCCTGGAAGAAGTGAGTGGTGTAGAATTACTATGTTTTGCAATGTCTGTTTACAATGGACAGGTTTACCATGCAGTAACTCAAGCCAGAAGAGCTTCTTCGCAAAAGAAATAACACGTAGCCTGTAAAAAAAAAAAAAAAAATTCTCTTTAGGCAAAACCAGACATCATGCTGGGAGTTCTACAAGCTTTCAGTGGCCTCGCCCCCATTTAAATAGCAAGCCCATGGAGGACCAGTCAGATTGGGACCACAGCACAAGGGAAAGGGGAGGGGATTAACGTCCTCTCCCAGTGTCATCAGTTTTACCAGACTGATTGCTCAGAACAATTTCTTGTCAAACTGGCAGGCTTTGAGAAATACTGCTCTGCTTCCTTCTGAATGAACCAAATATCTTGCAGTAGTGTACATTACGATATACAGATGCTTCATGCCATCCATGAAATATGACATCTGTTTTTCAAGCTTTATGGCAGTGTACCATAAAGAGCAAACTATGATATTCTGGCACAGATCTGTCCTGCATAGGTGGGGGGATGAGTCTATTTTTGTTGAGTTCAAATACCAGGAAGTTTTAAAAGGACACATGGCTGGGCAAGAAGGAAGTACTTAAGCAGTTTTGTATGTGTGTTTCTGCACTATAGTTGCATGGTGCAAAAAGAATGAAATTTTGAAAATTGTTATTCTAATTGCAACAAACACAGCTGCTTCTGTAGAGTCTGAAACCACAAGAGAAATGTAATGAGTTGGATCTAGCAATCCACTCACTCACAATTATCTAGATGGGGAAATGGCACAAAATGGCTCCCTCAGCATGACTGAGAAGGGTCTGATGGAGTGAGGGAAAAGTGAGGAAGATCTTTGACCATTAGTGTTTTCTACTAACTATCCCGAAAAGCAGAATTTAGAAGTGAGACTTCAGGAATTAGCTCTTTTGGAGCTGCACTCAAGGGTGCTAGTTAAAACTGATTGATTGGTGAATGTGGTCAAATAGTCATCATAAACAATTGATCATAAAGTTGTCAGATGTTTCAGTAGCCTGTAGAGCAGTGGTTCCCAACTTTTGAGTATGAAGACCTCCTTTTTAACATCAAAAATGTCTGCTGACCCCCCACATTATAATAGTTATATAATAGTATCTGTTGATTGAGAAAATACATAATGATAAAAAGGTCAAAATGACAATGCTTAGTGGACACATGGATTTGGGGGCCACTGCTGTAGAGTACAGGTATTAATTACCGAACCGTAGCATTACTTGGAACATTTTTAACTTAAAAAAAACTTTTATAATTTTTGAATTTGTAGTTTGAATGTAAAAGACACTAAACTTTCTTTCCCCCTTCTGATTTCTTGACTTTTCTTTTTCTTTAAGGGTTAAAAAAATCTGTGATCTACAGCATGAAGAAGATGTACAAAATGTCAAAAGGATGGCTAAGGAAGTCATGATACCTGCATTTGGATTTTCTGGGAAATCAACCTGATCTCTTATTGCTAAATGTGCAAATTCTACCTGTTGCATAATTGTGGCCTTGGAAAACTAAATATGCAGTAACACATCTCTGCTACATATATACAGACAGTTTCATCCAGAAGACCAAACACAGATTTTCATTTTTGTTTTTTTGAAGATTATGTGGGGGGTTTTTTTTGTGCTCTTTTGTTCTTTTTCTACAGAAAACCCTGGGTGAGTTTGTATTTTTAGCTCCTTCAAAATGTTTTCCTTTACAGATCTTAGATGCAGAGTCTTATTTTGTCATGCAGTTTGTTGACGTATGTTTGCATCTTATACTTCACCAGGTTTTGCATAGGTTTTCTGTACTGGACTGCGTGTTTTTTCACTTTGCACTCTTGCTGACATATAGAGTTACATGTTGAGTAACTTCGTAAAAGGTTGGACATTCATTTTAAGGTATAGTTGACAGCAGCATAATTCAAAGGCAAATAATGGTGAGTGGGTCATAATTCAAAACAAGGTCATGTTATTGGACCCAGAAGCTCAAACTAATGTATTTGAATATCATTTAAGAGTTCTGTATTTCTGCCAGCTCACAGAGAGTTTTAGTATCAGCCTGTGGTTAAAATCAGGAAACAGTTTTCTTACCTCTTGATATGTGCTGATTCCTCTCCCAGAATTATGGGTTTTGATGATCTTTGTCTTTCACCAATTAACATATTCCATATCTTCTCAACATTGGTTGGGAAGAGACCTATAACCTTCACTTTTCTACTGTATTATCAAAAGGCAATGCAAATAATCGTATTGATCCTAAAAATCTCAAAGTGAGATTATGTATTGAAACTGCTGTGGAGTTCTGGATGCTTTCTCCTTCCCTCTATTTTTTACAACTGTTTCTTTCTCCTGTTGAGAGATGAGTGAGAACATCAGATGTGCTTTCATGACTCAAAGCAAGTGACTGTTGGACTGGGAGAGTAGTATAACAATAATCATGGAAATATAGAGCCAGGGTATAAAAGAATAGTCCTTCTTAAGATTATACAATGATACAGGTAAATAGTATTACATTTTTCACTTGTTGGTTGGAAGACATACAAGACCTGAGGTCACAGCAGTTGACTGCAAATACATGTAGTTGTGAATGGTGCCAGTTGATTCAAGGACCTGAAAAGTGATTTGTAGCAATTTTCAAGGCCTAGCTTGTGTCAAACCAGTAAACTTTAATTACAAGAATAAGTAATATTTCATTAAAAATGCTAAGAGGCTTAGCTATGTGTGCATTCCTTCTCTGGTTGCAGAGAGACGCTTAGAGATTTTGGCATTTTGTTTTCTTCAGCTAATCAAGGGGAAAAAAGTGTTCATGCACTAATTCTGCCAGCGAGTTCAGGCTCTTATAATGGTGGGAGGCTTGAAGTTCTAAGTTTCCAGGATGAAGGTTGGTCAAATAGTATAACTGACTGTTGTATTGAAGAAACTGTTTTGAGAATGTATATAGTTTTGTATACATATTGGGAGTAGTTTCCTTTTAAAGAGTTCTGGCAAATCCCCAAATTTCTTTTTCAACCTGGAAAATATTTAGGAAGCATTTGGGGGGCAAATCTGGGTATGCACATTCATACGCCTTCTGTGTCCCTCTGAATTGTAGTCGGGGCTTCTAATTCAGAATGCAGCAGGTCTTGCAGACCCTTGGGTATTTGAGCTGTCTGGGATTTGCTGATTCTAGCCTCCCATGTGGCACATCCCATGCTGCTCTAGGCATGTGCCAACTGCAAGGGGAATGCTGTTTATAGTTCGGGTCCAAGCCTGTAAACCTAAAAAAAAAAGGCTTCAGGTCCTCCTCAAAAGTTCACTAGTTTATAAGAGGGGGGAAATAGGCTGTGGAGAATAGGATGCATTAAACAGGTATAGAAACAGAGTGTCATTCATAGTACTGTATACATCTGTAAACACTTATGCTGAACACATGAAAACAATCACATATAATCAGTATGTTATCATGGAGTCCAAAAAATTATTGTGTGTATATTTCACTCCTTTCCCTTGATTTAAGAGGATGTGTAATGTGAGTAGAAGGAATGTGATACATGCCCACACAATGATTCTGAGCTCCATAATAACCAGATATGTGACTTTTTATCACATGGTGTTTAATCTCATATGCATTTAGTATATTTGCTTTGTTTTTTAGATAATGTATTTTAATATGACAACATTTACTGTTTCTGTAAATTACTTTTCTATACATTCTTACAAACTAGTGAACCTGGGATGGCAGAGGGGGACAAGATAATTTGTAATTCAGGAACCTGCCTCCCATTATTGTAGTTCAGAGTAGCCTTGAGCAAAAGTTAGTGTCCTGCCTATTGCTATGTACACAGATATATAGGGGTATGGATGAATGGGGTGACTTCGCAGCCTTGCTGAAGCTTAGCCTGTCTGTGTCTGTTCACTGTCTGGATGGGAGACCTTCTATTTAACTTGTGTAAGCTGCCTTGAGTGAGTTCTGTGATGGAAGAAAGCTGGACAAGAATGCAAGCAAAACCCTTGAGATGATAAAAAATATAATCACCTATCTTTTTTATTGTTTAAATTAAAAAATTGAAAAAGCCAAAGGAGGGAGCAGAGTACTTGAAGGCTAAATTGGAGGCAGGGTTTTGTGAGTCTTGGGTGGAAAAAAATCAAGTCATGCATGGTCTCTGAGCAATAGTAAAGTGTTGGTTTTTTAAACTCTCCAGGTAATCCTAGACAGTCTTGAATAGCAGTCAATACAAAAGCAGTTTCAAGGCTATTTGCTTTTTAAGGCGGCTGGAGTTTCCGAAGCAAACACAAACAGCTAATTAGTGTTCACACTTCTTCCAATAATGGCTTCTTTGCAAGTGAAAGGTAGCTCAAAGAAAGAGGTACATCTTACAAAGGAGGATATTCCACATCATTGCAAAGCACAGATACTCTCCTGCATCCAAGACATTATCTTAATTTACTTGCTATTGATGGGTGGGAAAACTCTGCAACCAATAGACTCTTGCAAATAAGGCAAGACATTCTGGAATGTTCTGGTACTGAACTGCATGTTTGCAATATGATTTTTTTAAATGTAAAGGTTGGTTCCATGCTGGAGGCAGTTCTACGAGTTAGGAACTCAACGTCCCAACCAGATTGCCTGGTGATAATATTGCCAATGATGACTGGGCTACCAGCTAATGACTGGCCTGGGTTTCTTTGTCCCATAAAGGGGCAAGGTACACAAATGCTTTAGTTACCCAGTTTCCAAAAATCCTTGTCCAGGCTAATATGGCTTGGATAATGTGGTCTGACTGTGAGACATAAAATATGCCAGTAGAGGGGGGGTGAGCGATTTTCACCACTGAAGACCCTGACATTGTGCCCGTTGCTGTTCCTAGAGATCCTCTGAACCTCCTGGGCAATGTTATGTGGGGCACAGTGGGCAGAAGTTCCCAAAGGGAGGAAAAAAGGAGAGCTGTGCTTGCATTTGGTTGGATTCAACCCCTGTCTTAGCAGGATTTGGGAGAAAGGAGGAAGCTCCTACTGTCTTTCAAACCTTAACCCTGAATAAATTAAATCTTGCTGATGGTGAGAGGTATGGCTTGCAAAAAGCCTATGAGGGAATCTTGGAAGAATATTCCATTCCTTATACCACTGAAGTGCAATTTGAATCTAAATATTTTATCATTAGGTAGACCAGGAAGGAGGAGAAATTTCTGCTTAGAGCCAGTCTCAAGTTGACTAAGAAGAAACTTGGGACATACAGGCAGAATATTTCATGGATTTTAAGTAGCAGGTGGACAGATTGGAATTGAGAGGTTTTGCAGTCTAAGAAACAATGTATCTGACATAAGAAATGGAACAGAATTCCCAAATGGAGTAATTCATTTTTAAAAAAATGGAAACTCGTTATGTCAAGCTGGTTATTATATGCCTGGTTTATTGCATGGTTTACCTTTACTGGGAGTAACTGGCAGAAGAAAATGGTTCGGGCTTTATTTCTCATGCTGTGACTTGTACACTTGAATAATTTGTATTTGTGATGACCCAAGCCATTTTTATTTGTGTGTGTTAAGACTAAACCAGCCTCAGATCCAAAATGAAGAAGACAAGCTTGCTGTTCCCAAAGAACTAGTTTCTTGGTAAATTCAATTTGTGAATTTTATAATCCAATATTGTATAATACTGTATAATAAAATTGTTTTTAATTAAATATGGCACTTTTAAAGTCAGTGTTTTCTAGTTAGTCATGAAATAGGAGTAGTGTGTTATACACATGGTAAGGAAGTGAACAGGACCCAGAAGTGATAGGGTTGCCAATCTCCAGGTACTAGCTGGAGATCTCGTGGTGTTACAACTGATCTCCAGCTGGTAGAGATCAGTTCCCCTGGAGAAAATGGCAATTGGACTCTATTGTATTGAAGTCCCTCCCCTCCCCAACCCCCCCCCCACCGTTTTCAGACTCCACCGCAAAAACCTCCTGCTGGTGGCGAAGAGGGACCTGGCAACCCTAGCAAGTGAAGTTTTGCTAGTGGAACGGATCTTTTCCAGCTTCCTACTTCACCCTGCTTTTCCTCCAAAAAAGCTGCTCTGAGGATTAGGAGAATGAGGGAACTGCAAATGGAAGGGGGGTGGTCCCGCAGCCTCCTCCCTGCTGTGAACAATGGGTCTTCTACACAAAGCAGGTTTTTAATCCATCCCTTTGAGCTTTTCCTCAGCTTTCTCACAAAATGTGTATAGGTAAAAGGGTTGCCAACTTTGGGTTGGGAAGTACCTGGACATTTTGGAGGTGGAGCTTGGGAAGACCTCATTTGTATATTTGGTGTATTTGAGTCTACCCTCAAAGGCATCCATTTTTTTCCAATCGATCTCTGTTGTCTGGGGATCAATTGTAATAGCAGGAGATCTCCAGGCAGCATCTGGAGGTTGAAAATCTTAATTCTACCATTCCACCAAACAATATTTGAAGACTTTCTCCATCCTCAGGAGACTTCTAACTTAAGTGGCTCTTCCTCCAGAAATCTGTACTCTCCATAGAGAACAATGTTTCCCAGATCTGACACTTCACAAGATGCCTTGTAACCAACCCTCCACATGTGCCCTCCCACAGTCCAAAATGGTTTTAAATCTCTCACACGTTCCAAACCTAGGCTGTTACTGCACTAGGTATTCCCAGTGATGTATCAAGAGTTTGGAAATGTTATAAAATACATCGCTTTAAAAGGGTTTTTGGATGCCACGGTTAAAAAATGGTTGGAAGATGTTCACAGCTAAAGAGGGCAAACAAAGTGTGAACAGTATTTTTTATAACAGTTTCAAATTCTTAATACATCGGTTCTTGTAGGTTATCCGGGCTGTGTGACTGGTCTTGGTATTTTCTTTCCTGACGTTTCGCCAGCAGCTGTGGCAGGCGTCCTTCAGTGTTAATCCTCTGAAGATGCCTGCCACAGCTGCTGGTGAAACGTCAGGAAAGAAAATACCAAGACCACGGTCACACAGCCCGGATAACCTACAAGAACCAATGAACTCTGACCGTGAAAGCCTTCAACAATATCTTAATACATCGCTGGGAATACTTAGTGCGGTAACAGCCCTAGTTTGGGGAAATTGGGAGAAACAGTGTATGTGCTTTAGGCTGCACTGATCTATTCTACACACCTAAACACAGAACCAGCTATTCCATTTTTAAAAAAATGGGAAGAGTTTAATTTTTCCTCACTTAACTGATGGCTAGTTAAATGTAACCAACACATGTTCTTGAAGAGTTGCAAAACTTTAGGTGGCACTGTAGAAACTTATCTGACTTATGGCAGGAAGCCTTGTGAGCCTACTACAACATGCATAGGAGAAATGAGTGGAGAATAATGTAACATGGCAAGGGCTACAAATAGTATGCATTTTCTGGAGCACCAATATTGTGGCTATTGTAATTGGGAAGGCAACTGAGTTGTCAAGGGGGTTCACCATAGTTTATAAATAGGTTTTTGTTTTGGAGGTGTGAAGAGTTGCAAGTATAAAATCTCATTAGTATATTTTTATATCCAAGCATACTCACATTTCAGCTATCTGCTTTCGGAAGACAGGCAATACAGGGTAAACAAGTACGTTTCAGAGTGGCCAACCATAACAAAGATTAATTTTAAGAGTTTATGTAACTTGCCACTCTGAGAGGCAGTGCCCTAGTGAAAAATATGGTGCCAAACATTAGAAGTAACTTGATCAAACCTGCAAGAGACGGGTGGTTGGAACCCCCCCTCCCCCCACATCTTGATAAGAGCTTAGTGGCTTCCTCCTGAATCTGGCTAGCTGAGCAAGGGGTAAATGTAATGTTTTGAAGGCAGAAGAAAAGTTTCATGCAGTTCAACAGCTAATTAAACATTTTTATGTGCAGCAGATGTTCTGTGTAAAGCCAAACCCTAGGAAGCCAGCAGTGTGGTATCTTTCACATTACAGGTGTTGCTTTATTATAGATCTTGACTGTAACCTGAGCCGGCTTTATTTGTCTGACGTGGCTGAAATATGCAGTGCATCTCTGGGCTGGGGTGGTGAACTTGTTTGTGTACAGAAACCAAATATGCTTCTACTTATACTCCAGGGAATGGAGTTTTAAAAATCCCAAACATAATGGGAAATGGACTAGTTTATTCCATCTGTTTGTGCCTTGCAAGGTGCAAGGATTTTTTTTGTCTGCACAGTAAATCTTTGAAGGGGGGGGCTTAAAGCTTTTCCTGGACAGTCTTGATAGCCTTTTATTTCACAGTATTCTTGTTCTGTAAATCATTCATGCCTCTGTGGTTTATGAAAAGTAGTTTACCTTCCCCCCTGGAAGCCACAAGCCTTGCAATGCAGGTTCTTTGTCAGGGAGCCATGAATAAATTGCGGGCTGAAGTAGGCCATGCTGTGAGCTCTTAATATCTTTTTTTTTTTTTAATGGAAGATATCCTGTAAAGTTGTAATGTCTATGTGAAAAACGGAATCGAAGATTTCTTACTTCCTTGCAGACAAATGTGCAATCAGGGTGGAAATCATGCACCAAGCTTGAAGGATTTGGAGACAATATTTGTGTGGTTTGCATTAAAGTTTTTATTAGCACTTATTGTTTACCATAGACAGTCTTAATGTTGAGTGGCTATTTAATCTCATGATGTGATGATTGTGGAAACTTAAATCACATTACCCGCTTCTGTATACTTCTCTGTAGCTATTTCCTCCATTATTTTACTTTTCTGCTGGGTTTATTATTATGATAGATTTATTATACCACTTTGTTGTTCCTAGAGACCTTCCATGATATTTATAGTCATAATCCATGGCCCAAGTGAGCTCACTATTTAGCCAATTTCTTTCTTGCTTACAGCACTACCAATAAACATGAAAATTTACAAGAAGGGAAGTCCTCCTCACTCAGATTGGAGGGGTGAGTGGAGGGTGGCAGACCTTCACTGGAAGATCTAAATTGGCTGAATTGCCCAGTTGGTTTCAGTGGAATATGAACCTGAATCACAGTGTAATCCCAAACAGAGTAGTACTTCTAAACTCACTGACTTCAACTGATTTAGAAGGGTGTAACTCTGCTTGGATTATACTATAAGTGGTTTACAGCATACCCTTTAATTGGGGACTCTTAACACAACCTCTCTCCAGTGAGGAATGGGTATAACCAAGGTATAATCCAGCCAACTGGGGAAATTCTTTCAGCAGGCAAGAGAATATAGGCATTCTGAAGTGACCAATGTCTGCATATTGAGTGTGTTGTCACAGGAAGAAGGAAAACAACCCCCCTAGGTGGGTCTGTACCATTAGTTGCCAATCCAGACACCTGCCCATCTCATTGCATGAGAGGTCACTGCAGTCGCAGCTATTCAGTGCTGGACATAAACAAGTTCTTGCCTGAGCAGAAGGTACTTCAGCTTGCAAAAGGGGAGCGTGGTGGTAATTTTGGCAGATTTATAGTACCATAACGGGACTCATCTTACTGTATTTCTGGAGCCCCCCCTGAGCCTCAGGAATAGCTTTTCAGAGAGCACAGGGGGCTGTCGTTCTATTAAGCACCTCCCAAAGATTCCCTCTGAGCTCCCCTTGGACCCCCCACCAAAACATATGAAAAAAAATCACATTATTTGCCCTGTTCTGTGGTGTTTCAGGGTTAGTGGGGCCCTGGAATGTTGCCTTTTTAAATCCCCCTGGGCAGTCCAGCAGGGATGCAGAAAGGTCTTTTATGTGTGAAGCTCTGCTCACAGGTTTTAGGATCCAGACCATTGGGTGACTCATTGCAAGATGATCTTTTCAATGTCCAGTGGGCCTACTTTGGCAATAATGGAAAATTTTCATTAATAAACTGATCCTTGGAGTTTGCCCAATGACTCTTCTGCTCAAGCTGGATCTTCATAGCTTGTTTTTCTCTGCAGCCATTGGAAATCTCCTTTGACCAAGTTTAACCCTGATCAACCAAAGCAACCCAGTAGTGCACTTGGATTATTTAGGATGGATGCTGTTTCATAGTGTATGCTTTGTACAGATTGGCCAGTTACTTTGGGAAGACAGCAAGCTTCAGAAATCAAAAACTCAGGAAAGATTTATTGTTCTCCATCTGCTCAGTCCCCTATTTCATTCTTTTCCCCTTGGAGCATAATTGAATGGCATGTTGCTCCAGGATGTTAGATATCTGACTCCTTAAGTATTCAACACTATATTTAGAGACTATCTGAACCTGAAACTTGACTGCAGGCTTCTTTTAAACTTCTGGCTGCTGCAAGCTCCTTTGCTTTATGGGTTAGTAAAATTCACTAGCAAAGTAATGCCAGCTGGTACTGCAGGATAACAAGGAATAATTATAAGACAGTATCAGCTAGCTGTTGTAAATCTTGACATGGAGTTGACGCTTATTTGTGCCTGTAGTGAGCTTTGTTTACACACGTGTGTGAATGAGTCATCACCTATAAGACATTCTGAGCATAAGAAACTTGCATCAGTTATAGAGAGAGTCTAAGATAGGGAGGAGTGCAAAATCCTGTTCTCTATAATTTGCTTCCTGGGAACATGTCCATGCATGTGCACAAGTGTGGGAAATGTTAATGAAACTCTTACTGGGCACTGTTCTTGCAAGCAGGATGAGTTCAGTGCTGTTCAGCTGAGTCTATTCACAGATACGGCTGCAAGTCAGCCATTACTGAGAAATCACCTGAAGACATAGTAGACTATTCAACATAGACCAAACCTATATCCCTTAATACTCTTGAGACTTAAAATATATAATGTAGTTATAACTACTGGGCCCAAATCAGCATATTTTAAGAAATGTGTAAAATGCTATGCATTGAGACAAATAAAAATCATTCCTGCCCACACACGCACTTCAGTTTGAATGCTTCATTTTATTTGTCTATTTGTACGGTCAATAGATTTCATTATTTCCTAGATACGTGACTAGACAGACAAGACACAGATGGAGATGAACAACAAAGGTTTACGTAACAAAATAAATAGGGTAAACGCTCTGTGCAGATGGCTTCAACATATAAAGTAAAACTGGCTCTGAACTTCACTCCCCAAAAGTTAGAAACTTCCAATGAGAGTAACTATTTTGCAGTTGAGCTTCAAGTAAAGTAATTAAATCCTGAATGAAGATTTGATTCCTCTTTCTCCAGACAAGTTACCTCAGCAGGTTCAGGGCTGTTCTTTTACCACACCGAGCTCCTTTCCACAGAACCTACACACATAAGAATGACAGGATGTTTATTTGTCATACTAAAACAAGCTTTCTTCCCCAACCCTAAGAGCCAAATAAAAGCCTAAACTGCTGTTCCTTTCCAGAGAAACAAAATCCCTGTCCGAAGGAGGGGATGGGGGGGGGGGTTCTCTTCACCCCACTTAAGCTGAGACTGGCTCACCCCCTCCCACCTAGTGGAGTTTCGTGGGCTCTGACTGACTGACAATCACTTGGATTTGCATGATGTCTAAATCACAAGGATTGGTTCAGAGCTAGGGAAATAGAAGAAGAGTTGGTTTTTATACCCCCCCCATTTTCTCTGCCTTTGAGGAGTCTCAAAGTGGCTTACAATCACCTTCCCTTTCTCTCCCCATAACAGGCACCTTGTGAGGTAGGTGGGGCTGAGAGAGTTCGGGGAGAACTGTTAACTAGCCAACGTCATCCAGCAGGCTTCATGTGGAGGAGTGGGGAAACAAACCTGATCCACCAGATTAGAATCCACCACTCCTAACTAGGGTTGTGCATATCAATATAACCAAACCGAAAACAAACCCGAAATTGGCTGTTTCGGCAATAAAGCCGAAATACCCCTTTACTGGTATGGGTATTCGGCTTATTCCGGGTTTACCCAAAAACAATTGGGCCCAGTAAGCCTGAAATGTACTGAATTTTTTTTTGCACAACCTTACTAACCACTACACCACACTGGCTCTCTGGAGATTTTGGGGGTGGAGCCTGGGGAGGGACTCATTGGTATATAATGCCTTAGAGCAGGGGTGTCAAACTCCATTGTTATGAGGGCCAGATATGACATAAATGTCACTTGTTCGGGCCAGGCCATGCCTCGCCAGCCCAGATTGAGAGTGGGGGAGTGGCTGCCTTGGCTGTCTCATGGGCCAGGAAAGAGCTCTCAATGGGCCGAATCCGGCCAATGGGCCTTATGTTTGACACCACTGCCTTACAGACCACCCTCCAAAGCAGCCATTTTCTCTAGGGGAACTGATCTTGGTTGTCTGGAGATCAAATGTAACAGCAGGAGACCTCCAGATGCCACCTGGAGGTTGGCAATCCTATTCAGAGCCCTGGAATAGAGGCAGGACCTTTGAGGATAATTGCCACTCTCCACCATTCCCAGAACCTTCTGTTCTGTCTGGCAACAACTGGCCATGGCATAGTGGATTAGCAGCATCATGGGTCGGATGGATCAAACAATTCTTATGTTAATTTTCCATTATATTTGCTGTTTCCATTCAGATATTTCCTAATAATTCGTGACACCTGCCCTTTTCACTGCCTCAGCATACTAAGGTAATGTCTTTTGTTAACAACAAATTCAGAACACATCAGGCAGTCCAAATGTCCCCCAGGTATTAATTCCCCATCACGATACCTGTTGACTGTCAGCCTGACGAATCTTCCTGTTCTGCACAATACAGAGCAACCAGCTCCCTCATTCAAGTCCTTTTTGAAACACCTCGTTTTCTAAGTGGGCAGGGTGGAGGGATAAAGCCATCTGTGACCGAGACTCTTTGAAATGTTTGTCTAGACGTTATGATATACTCATCATAGTGCTATGAGAGCCCAAGTTCATGCTAGGTCAGATCTTTTAAAAACTATCTTCATAATATAATTAGTGTGAGAGGCAGTGAGGTGCACTGGGCAAACTGTTGTGCTTGGGCCACGGGAGCCTAGCTTCGGCTTCAAATCCCTACGAAGCTATGAAACACTGAGTGGCCGCATCTTGTGTCTGCTGTCCTGAGTTGCTAGAAGTTTGTGAGCGATATCTATGATAATAAGCCTTCCTCATTTTCATGAGAACCACTCTTGTGCATGAGTGACTTGTTTTATTTTTAAAAGCTTGCATGATGTCCTAGAATGTGGGACATTTTTGGAGGGAGGCTTATGGTTTCTTTCCCATGAAACTGACAATTGCCCATAAAGAGATCCATTTTAATCTTTACATGTACACTTAATACCACTCTTTTCATGGTTGCCATGACAGTGATAGACATTTATACAACTGCTTCTGTCCGCATGGTTCCTCTAACTGCATACTTACTGTTCTATATCTAAAGAATCATCTTCAATGTGGCAAAATAAGCATGCTGTTAGGAATCACAAGAATGGAAGCTTTACATGGCATGGGAGAAACCACAGTGGTGACAGCCACTTGGGATATATACTCAAAGGGATTGCCTGTTAAACTCATGCATCCACAGACTTGTTAAGCAAGTCTATCAATTCAGTAAAACTTACTTCATAGTGTACATTAAACAGGACTAGTATATTGGATCCAAAAAGACCATGAAATTCATATTCTGCTGATATCATGAGCTTGACTTGGGCTTCGAGTACTTCTCTTTTAACATTATTGGGAACTAGAGGTAAATGTGTTATTCTTTTAACTAACAGGCCACTTTGTGAGGTATTTTTTCATACTAAGTTGCAAAAGGAAGTATTTTGTGGGTAGAAGGAGCATGTAGATAGACTTAGATATAAATCTCCCTGATTTCAGTGACCAGCTTGCACCCTCTAGGCTGAATCTGATGGCACCCTTCCACTAAGCGAGGCCTTTCGCTTAATCAAGGACTCATTGGATCCAAACGATTATTTAAGATTGGTGAATTTTTTTTGCGCCATCAAGTCGCAGCCAACATATAGCGACCCCATAGGGTTTTCAAGGTAAGAGACATTCAGAGGTGGTTTGCCATTGCCTGCCTCCGTGTGGCAACCCTAGACTATGCCCATAGTAAATAAATTTGTAGTCTGATTGAACTCCATATCTTACTATATCAAAAGACTACTTTGTCATGGGATCTGGAGTTATAATAATTATGGCTTGTCTGAACCATACTACCCGTTTAAAATGTTCTCTCTTACATTGATGTTTGAATGTCATATGCATGTGATGGGGTTTTTTAAACATTTTACAAAGGCAACATCTGGATTTTTGTTAAGTCTGCAGGCTTTTTTCATGAAAACAATTATTTGTAATGGCTGGAGCCCAAAAAAGACAAAGAAGAATAGTTGTTTTTTATACCCTACTTTTCTTTACCTTAAGGTGGCTTACAATCATAATCCCTTCCCCTTCCCACAACAAGCACCCAGTGAGGTAGGTGGGGCTGAGAGGGTTCTGAGAGGACTGCGACTGGCCCAAGACCACCCAGCAGGCTTCATGTGGAGCGGGGAATCAAACCCGGTTCTCCAGATTAGAGTCCACCACTCTTAACCACTATACTATGCTGGTTAGTTTAGGCCAGCCCATGGGCTTACAATAACCCAGTGGGATACAACACATCCCCATCACGTGGTAGGATTAACCAGGAAAGCACAACGTTCCTCAGTTTCAAGACTTGGTACATGTATGCAGGGATGCTATTTAAGAAGCAGAAGCTGAACACACACTTTGATGCATGGGACTAGTTGAATGGGTGTTTTGATCTTGTTCAATGCCTAAATATAGATCAAAAATTGCCCTCAGGATGTGAAGACTTGGATAATAAACTTCAACAATATTTCGCTATTCTTTTGCAAATGGCTGCTTCTTTCTTGTTAGTTTATTTATTTGATACTTACATATGGCTTTTCCATATTGCTCACAGGTTACATTCCCTTCCAGGTGTAAGAAGGATCTTCTAATATTACCATGAGAACGGCAAAGGATATCTGATACAAATTAATTACAGCCATTTGTTGTGATAACTATTATTGTTACCAAATATAACAAAGTTTGGGGCATCTTCTCGTCTCTCTGAAATTAGTTCAGTTTGACACAACTTGAAGCTGGCATTACCGAAATCTTTCTGTCAAACAACTTTTGAAAAGTATTCCTAAGTATTCCCATATGGACAACAGTGTCATTACTGAGGAGCATTTCTGATATAGTTTGACTCTATGTTGTCATTTGAGTGTGTCTGGATGTCAGGTTGTGTGAAGTGGGAGCTTTACCACTGAACAATGCTGAAATGTTTGCTCAAATTATTTGCATATGGAGTGAAGTGACTTGTTTTAGATTAAGGTTTCCTTGAAGTACATTTTACAAAGCTGATGTCAGTTGTTAACTGTGACCAATAACTTTATTAAGGCAAGATGTGAATGGAGTTGAAAGTCTCCAAGAATCAACTGCGCTGAGAGAATATTGTAAAAATCCCAGGTGTACTAATGTTGACCTTTACTGACACTAAGCTTACTAAGATTTTGTGATAGCCTGAAAAAAATCTGGTGAGCAGTATAAATTATTATTGATATTTATAGTTACATGTGCCTCTTGAGAGCCAGTTTTGTGTGTTTCTGTTCCAGCATATGCTGGCTATATAAGTTCTCTGGCATCAATATTTTCCAGGAAAACACCCTCTGATGTCATCAGCAGTAGTAAACATGCAATAATATCAGATGGAAGGCTAAAGCCCCTTGAACTTGGACTATGCATCTCAGGCTAGACAGAATACCGATGGATTTATTCTCACATGCTGCGTTATTTTCCCCCCTACATTTCTTTTCAATTAGGATGGTTTTCCACTGGAAAAACGTCCAGGGCAGCTGATTCACTCATCTTATTTTAGCAAACAATTTTATTCATACATCCATTTGTTTGTGCCTGTGCTGTTAACTGATGTGATCCATTTTTCAGCAAAGCAACTGCATCCAAAAAGAAAAACTGCTGATGTCCTAGAAGGATGCCCCTTTAATATGACAACATAGATTTTTAATTTCCCTTTTACCTAGGCATTTCTGCTGGGTTTTCCGGCATAATTCTTGACTTTACCCACTTTCACAAATTTGTGAACAACCTATATCTATAACCATAAGATGCTTACCATGAGGGCAGCATGGATATTATACTTTAGTGGTCTGTTATAATCCTGTCCTTCTCACCATGGGGTATTATCTACTTTAATCTAGGTCAGGTGCTTCTATGTGAACATAAAGCATACCCCGAAATAGAGAGGAAGAGAAAATGGCATTCCATCCAATTGACCGGCATAGTTCTCTAGGAAGTGTATGGTAATCTGACCAAAGATGCATATCTTAAGACAGATATTTCTTAGGAAATAACTATGCATGTCCACTGGATACCTAAATTTGAATTGAAAATGTATATGGTCTTATCATTCTATGTGGCTTTTAATGTCAGCTAAGACAAATGACCACATCAGATGACAACCAGGAGTCCATAAAGACAACAGATAAGAATATGATTGGCGATAGAGATTGAAATAAAGAGAACGACAAGTATAGCTATCCTGCAGAAACCGAGGTTCTAGCAAAGGGCTTCTAATACCCAACCTTCCTGAATCCCCTCTTTTTAAAAGTCCAGTGCAGACCAAACTGGAACCGTGGACTCTCTGGTTCACTGGCCCTGTGCTGCCATGGCATGCAGCAGGTCAAAAGGGGTGGGAGTTGTGGAAAGTGGTGTGAGATCCCCCTGGTTGACAGTCAATGCTGTAGGCATAATTGCCCAGAGTCCTTCTGCTTGCTGTCCCTTTACTGCTAGAGCACAACAGGTACTCTGGCTTAAGGCAGGAACCTAATATCTCAAGAGTAAAACACACAGTATGTGCTAGTAATATGTAGCAGTTTCCTGATGCCTTACTCTAAAACACAAAGCCAATTGGAAAAGGGGAAGTTTAAGGTGAAAAAAGTGGCTGCAGAAGGTGTTTTCACTCACTCTATGCCCCACCTATTATTATCTGCTGCAAAATCCCACTCCCCTTCGAGTTCAAAATACATGGTTGTTTCAAACTCCATGGGAATTTGGGGAGGATGGACAGAACCAGCAGAGAGGAAAATAATTAAGCTACCCTTTCTCCTTGCCACATATCTTCTCTCAATTTCTTTCTTCTGATTATAAAGCACTGGGTTGCTAAAACAAGTACCGGTAGTTGTATTAATATACAGCACAAAAGGGAAAGGGTTAGGGACAAGGAAAATATGCAAACTCAGGATGCCAGAGGGAAATGAGGCCTTTGATTTTAGTGTTGCAATGAGAGAAGGTGTGAGTTTGTGTGCGTGTTCCGGACAGCATTCTGCATTTCAAGGACCAAAGCCCAGCTCAGTCCCCCCGCCCAATTTCAAAGAGGAGGAAAAGGCAAATAAATACATAAATAAAAATTGCTATGCAACATCTGACATGACAGTCTGTTTTCTATTTCTTTCCATTGCTTTCAATTGTAATCATACTTGTTTTATTCATTTTCTCTTATGAACTGGGATGAAATTGTAAGGGACTATACCCCTTCTTACCACATTTCGGACAAGATAGGAAAAAGTTCCTATTTTATAGGCAATTAAAATTATCACTTGTGGGCAGCTGCAGACACTCAGCTCTTCCAGGTATGACACAGATAGCTGCATTCTGCACTACCAGAAGTTTCAAGGGCAGCCCCACTAGGAGTACATGAGAGTGATAAAGCATGGAAGTTAACAGTAGCGTGGATTAACGTAACAAGACTGGATTATGTAGACGATATGAGAGCCTAGACACAAAAGGAACTCCTAGCAACATCCAACATGTTTTCAGAAGTAGACTCGGGTCCAGGAGCACCCCAAGGCATTAGTTCCAGAGACAGACAGCCACTCCTGGGTGCTTAATGAGGGAGAGCTGGGCGTATTCAGTATATTGATGGCACCCAACCCTGAAGCTATAGATTATCTCACTCAGCACTTCCATGCAGATGTTAAAGCAACACTAGCAATAGCACTTACCTCTGTGGCGCGCCATATGACGGATGCTGACTGCAGCATCCCTGCTGACAATTCTTTGATTCTTATCAGACAAAAAGACCATAACCTTTAGAGAACCCATTTCAAGCCGCATTCCAGTGTAACGTTTGCATAGAAATGTTCACAACGGAATCATCAACTATCAAAAGCTACAAAAACGTTCAACAGACTGAGCATGGAGGAAAACTCCTTGCTACTAGGCAGCCGAAGACCATCCGCTGGGGTCATTAGTGCCACAGTCAGGCCTTAAAGCAGACTGCAAGGGTCCGGAAGAGATATCTCAGTCTATAGGTGTAGGTCAACCTTTTCAAAGGGTATTTTTTGGGCCTCGGGAGCTTTTACTGGTGGCTTGTCCAAAGGCTTATGCTTTTGTTAGGTGTCAGGGCTTCCCATGGAAATCCCTCCTGCGTGTAAGTGCAAGCCTTTGAAATCCTGAGCGCATTAACAGCGTATCACAGCATAGTAAGTAACAGACCCCTCGTCCTCTTCCTGAGAACGTGTACCGGCACCCAAAACAAGAAAGCAGCAAAACCGAGGAACAGTACTGTACAGAAACCAGTCAGCTATTTTACTTTGTCCCTCGGTCATGATGCACCTCCCCCCAAAACACACACACTCCACATGCAGGAGAGTATGGCCTGAAACCGGCTGCAACACAGGCGTCCAGGAGACGGGAGGCTTCACCTATCGTCAAAACAAAAGTAGACTGGACTGGACTGGCCCAGCCCGACCCGGCCCGGCCCCTTTGCTCCCCGGAACCCCAACGTGTTCTCCCGAGAACCCCGCTGGGACCAGCTCCACGTTCCCCAACAAGCCAGCCTGCTTTGCAGCAAAGCCCCAGTTAGAAGGGGCGCGCTGCTAGCTGCCACCCAGCTCGGTGGAGAAGGGACCTAAGGTCAGCTCAGCCGAGTGAGACCTTCCTCTTCTTGGCGCCTCCCTCCCACCTCTGCGGTAGAGGTATTTATGCCCACCCCGTGCAATTTCTACCTGCTGAGGCTGTGATGTCAGGGCCCCATTAGGCTAATGTATGCTGATCTCATGGGCCGCGCAGCCAATGGGGCGGCCGGGCTCTCCCCACCTGCTAGGAAGCGAATTCCGTCATTCCTGGGATTCTTCCCTCGGCCGGTGCACGGCGGCGCCGCGCGCGGGGGGTTTTCGAGCGCCGCTGCTGGCTCGGCGAGGCTCGCATTGTTTGGGGACCAGACGAGCGGCCAGCCAATCACCGAGCAGGGCGCTCCCCGGCCAGAGAGCCCGCGCAGCCCAGCCCAGCCCGGCCGCCGGAGCGGGCGAGCGGCACTTGCTGCAGCGGCGGCGGCGGGGAGCGCGTTGTTCGCCGCCTCCCTCCCGGCCCGGCCCCGCAGGAGGGGAGCGACCCTGCAGCGGGGAGCTCCTGCAAACTGGTAAGCGAGGGGGGGGGGGCAGAGGGACGCACCGGGAGCCTTTGGGGAGGAAAAAGCGGCGTGGTGGTGGTGGGGGGGGACGGCGGAAACGCGGTGCAACTTGGTCGGAGGGAGTTGGGAGCGCGGGGCGGGCGGGCAGGCCGGTGCCTCTCGCTCCCCGGATGCTGAGGAGCGGCGGGGCGGCCCCCTGCAGGAGCGCAGGGAGAATGGGGGACGGGGCCCGCCCGGCCTGGCCTCGTTTCAGGCTGGGGTTAGGGCGAGGGCGGCTGCCCCTCCCCCACCCCCGGTCTAACGGATGCCCTGATCGTGTCAGAACCGGACCCAGTCTGTGGCAGTCCTCTCTGGCTCTGAATGAAGTTCTCTGGACCTTTACCTCGAACCTTTAAACCTTTACCTCGAACTGGCTCCTTTATATAGTGATAATTCCCAGTGGGTCGCCGTGTTAGTCTGTCTGCAGGAGTAGAAAAGGGCCAGAGTCCAGGAGCACCTTAAAGACTTAACAAAAATATTTTCTGGCAGGGTCTGAGCTTTCGGGAGCCACAGCTCACTTCTTCAGATACAGCTAAAAAGTGAATCCATCTGTCTTTAAGTAGCAAAGCCCTTTAAATCCATCTGTCTTGTCTGAATTCACTCTCCTCTACTTAAAGACAGATGGATTCACATTCTAAGCTGTATCTGAAGAAGTGAGCTGTGGCTCACGAAAGCTCCGACCCCGCCAGAAAATATTTTTGTGAGTCTTTAAGGTGCTACTGGGCTCTTGCCCTTTTCGACTACTTTATATAGTGTTGTGATCTAAATGCTCCCATGCCTGCAGAGAGGGAGACGATAAGGGGGTGAGCTACGCTGTCGAGCGTGGCCCGCTCTTCAGACATGTCCTGTTCTGAGGGTTTACCTTATCTTTTACTTGAGGATATTCTAGACCCAAAGAAGTCCGGAGGGGAGTATGTGATGAAACCAGCTCTGACTCACGAATCTCTCTCATTCTGAGGGAACCTGCTGGAGCCAGGTTTTATGATTTAGACAGCCCTCCTGCATAATTTTCTAAGGATGAAAGGTTGCCTGGTTTCCATGTGATGTGCGCTCTTGCTTTCTCAAGCAGAGTCCTCAGCTTTCTCCTTTACAGTGCCTCGCCCACTTTTGCGGCAGACTACCTCTACTTATCGAGCGTGAGCACATTGGCACGTTAGACGAGGCTGAAGTTGGTTCCCTGTTCCTTATTTGGCTTGTCGCCAAGAACCCTGTACTACAAAGATGATTTGAATCAGGAACTGGAAGGGCTGCATGCCCCTTGCACCCCAAAACAAGGTTGGGACCGCCACATATCATACACCCCCACGTTCAGGGGACTCTACTTTCCAAGGGGACATATGCTGTTTCCTGGTCCAAAGCTCATTTCTTGTGCCAGCTGCTCCAAAGTGGGGTGCCCCCTGGACAAATGGACATGCAGGCACTGAGGGGAAGCTGCACTCCAAAACAATCTTTGGACCACCCCGAATCACAAGTCCACACTTGCAGATACTGTCCCCTGCAAGAAGACATACAGCTTTGCCTAATCCAAACACTGGTTCTGGCACCACAAACTTCTATTTGGGTTTCCACCAAGAAGCCTGTATTATGAAGAAGATTTGAATAAGGAACTGGAATGGTTGCACTCCCTCTGCACCCCAGAATAAGGTTTGGACCACTACATATAATATAGCCCCACATTCGGATTACTCTTCCCTGCAAGGAGGTTTCCTACTCCAAAGTCCAGTTCTTGTACCAACTGTTCCAAAGTGGGGTGCCCCCTGCCGCTACATACCTGAAATGTGTCGGGGCCAAGTACAGCTTCTGGTACCAACGGCTCATATCAGAACCACCTTGATCCATACTTTTTCTTGCCCTAGGTATCCTTGGTCCAGCCTCTCAATCATAATTACATGAAATTTATATATTCTATGCAAAACCCTCTGCTACTTGGAAACCTATTTGTCTATTTTATTTATTTACAGTTTTCTGTGATGCCTAACCAATCTCATCTTTATGTAGCAAAGGATAGTATTCTATGAATTCACTTATGATTTTTACCTCAAAGGCAGGATCATAGTGACTGGTTTTCCAAGGCATTTAGTAAGATTAAAAGGATGACAGAATGATGTGAAGAGCTAACTCCACATATGTGAAGATGCACATTTACTAAACTGCTGACATAGCTTTGAAAATGTAATCCTAGTACGACTAACAGTGCAATCCTATGCAGAGTTACTCAAGTCTGAGCCCATTGAAATGAATTGTTAGTTTTTGAGACTCAAAGTATCCCATGGAGACTTGCACAAGTCACATGGGGGTAACTACCCAATCATAGCTCATTTTGTGCACAATATAACATTAACTTTTTTAAAAATGAAAAGGGCTTAGAATCATAACTTTCAAGATAGCAGAGGGTTTTGCAAAGTCCAATACATAATTGTAATATTATGCAGAAGGATGTAAGCCACAGGAATAGACAGTTTTAAAAGAGGGTTAGATTCATTGATGATAGGTCTAGCAGTAGTTGCTAGCCATGGTGACTGAAGGAACTTCCACGTTTAGAGACAGTGAACCTCTGAATACCAGTGCCAGGAGGCAACATCAGGGGCATGCTTTAGCCACTATGCCCTATTGTTGGACCTCCAGAGCATCTTGTTGGCTACTATGTGAGACAGGATGCTGAACTAGATAGACCACTGCTCTGATTCTGCAGGGCTTTTCTTTTGTTCTCATGTAGAATGCAGAAGTAAAACATCCCAACCTGGTTGTACAAAACAGACATCTTATGAGGAGAGGTGAGGAGATAGTAAAAGAGTGGGATTGGGAGAGGACAAAGTGGCAGAAGTGGTGCAGACAAGTGAATTTCTGTATTGTTTCTGCCATCACTTTCCTTCCACCACTCCTACTCTATGTGCCTAAACTTGCCACATGCCCTTAGACCTAAAGATTGGCAGAACTCTCTGGTCCACAGGTTTCTGTAATGGGTAAAGTCTGGCTTGCTAGATCTTGTAGCGACAGCTTGATAGTTTTACCTCTGTTCCTGGATTGTGCATTCCTTGTGGTCCTTTCTGACTCTTCAAGTCCAGAACAGCTTCTGCTGTTAATGAGCTGTTTGCTTTACCCACTGCTTGGCTGCTTTTCTTTTTATAGTTTCACACCAACGAGAGCCTTTTCAATAAGTTGCCACCTTTTGACTAGTTGGAAACGAACAAACGGGCGTCTTCTAGGTTGGTTTGGTTCCTTAACAATTGATGTAGTAATGCTGCCTGCACCCCCATGGATGCTGTTTGTGCTGTTCTTAGGTACATCATTCCTCAACAGTTGTGATGTCACTTGGTTTACATTCAGGACACATTCAGACTGACGAGGCATGGGGAAGCTTCTTAAAGCAAAATGTCATCTGAGTTGCAAGTCAATAAGGATAGCAGCTGAAGTGTTGCTTTTCTTGCTCAGTCTAAAACTTCCTCTTCATGTTTTCCCACACAAAGCAATTTCAGCAGACTCCTCCAACAGGGTGAGTTGGCAACTTGATGGAATGTTGCGTCCTCAGGAAAGAAAACTAAAATAACCGGCTTAGTTTTGAAACTGAATCACTGTGGATTTTTTTTTCCAGGACAGTTAACAACTGCCGCTAGTTTACAGTCACAGTTAAGTAGTTTTGTAGAAGCGGAAGTACCTTTAACTTTCCCACAGGAACATAGCCCATTCTAATTAACCTTTCAAACACATTAGCCACATTTAATAGCAAATTTTAACTTGCTATTCTAATTAAGACAGAGTTATAACGAAACCAAATGGTGATTCCTGTTATGTATGGTTCCATATGGGGCTTTTTTCTGGGACAGGGTGAAAACGCTTGCTAAAAAGCCCAATTTGTTGTTAAAATATGCCTTTTAATTATACTTGCTATTAGTAGTTATAAAACCTGAAATCCTTCTAGTCTGCCTCCTTCCCCTGAGGCAGGATCTTCTCCTATCAAACCACTCTAGCAGATCATATCTAAATTATAGCTTGGTATAATCTAAGAGCAGGTGAGACTAAGATGCTGGAAGAACTTGTGAGGTAGCTCTAATGCAGATTTTTACATGCACTTCATTGAACGTCTTCTATAATTTTAAACTTCTGCTCTTCTCTGCTTGCTGCGGTTCTGTTGAGACTATTGAGGCTGTGAAAATGTGTGTAAAGCATTGGCTGAAGTGACAAGGAGCTGTTATCGTTGTTGTTTTTTTAAAAAAAGATTTTATTTATATAATTGAAGGGGTACAGGAAAAAAAGCGGGAGGGATAAAACGTTATAAATATAAAAACAATACAATATTGGAAAATAAGTTCATTTATATAATGTGAAACATTTTGTACACAAAAAAAATTATTACAAGGTGTCATTCAATTATTCTACTTATATTGATTTTCTATTATATGAAAGTCTAGAGTTTACTTAACAGTTAGTTAAAACAAGTTAAATAGTACATAGCCAGCATAATTCATTCAGTTAGCTGCAGTTCATATAGGTATAGAATGACGCCCACTTATCGTCAAATTGCTCTATAGATTCACTGGATTTTAAGTTTATCTCGAAAGTCATCTTGGCCATACTGGCATATTCCAACAGTTTTTCTTTCCAGTCTTCTATTTCGGGTATGTGAGTTTGTTTCCAAGTTCTTGCCAGAACCGTTCTGGCTGCGGTTGTTGCATATTTAAAAACGTCCTGAAGTTTCAAAGGCAAGTTTGGTGGCACTATACTAAGTAAGTAAAATTTAGGATCAAATGTTAACTTAGTATTTAACATCAACTGAAGTTCTTGATGAATTCTTTTCCAATATGTTTGTAACTTTGGACATGTCCACCAAACATGAAAATAGGAACCGTCCGTATCTTGACATTTCCAACAGGCGCCTCTTTTTCCGGGAGTAGTCATCTGGGAAAGCATATTAGGAGTCAAATACCATCTATAAAATGTTTTATACCAATTTTCTTTCACTTCTTGGGACACAGTATATTTCATTTCAGAGGTACAAAGTTTTTCCCATAAATCCATATTAATAATTTCTCCAAAGTTTTGCATCCATTTTATCATATTGATTTTCGCTTGTTCCTCTTATGTTTCGTATTTCAAGAGGAGCTTGTTATCGTTTTTTGTAGAAAAAAGGGATGCAGCCTTTTTTGCAAGCAGAGTCAGCAGAGGTTCTTGAGCAATGCCAGTTTATGACTCTTTCTGTCGAACACTCTTTGGCTAGTCACATTTCAGTTCGGATTAGACTAGAATGGTGGGTAGGTGGGGGGAGGTCAGGCTTTTAAAAACAGCCCTTGTGGTTTGTTTCAGGTCTCCAATTGATATTTTATGAACTGATAAGGCAGGAAGATAAAGGACCTCTCCTGAATTGGAAGGAATGATCCTTTCCCAAACCCATAGGCTGCATTCTGACATTATGAGCATGAATCTGGTTTTGTTCCTGGACTCACGTGCTCCTTCACTCTCCTGTCCTCACACAAAGGTCCAAGCTTGAAGGCTTCTTGTTTTCCATCTAATTCTAGTTTATTGTGATGTCCAAATGTGAGAGCTAGCTTGGTGTAGTTAAGAGCGATGGTTTGGAGCGGTGGACTCTGATCTGGAGAACCAGGTTTGAGTCCCCACTCCTCCACATGAGCGGTGTATGCTAATCGGGTGAACTGGATTTGTTTCCCTACTCCTACACATGAAGCCAGCTGGGTGATCTTGGGCTAGTCACACTCTCTCAGCCCCACCTACCACACAGGGTGTCTGTTGTGGGGAGGGGAAGGTAGGTGATTGTAAGCCGGTTTGGTTCTTCCTTAAGTGGTAGAGAAAGTTGGCATATAAAAACCAACTCTTCTTCTTCTGTTACTTTCTGAATACTGGGTGATGTAAATCACAGTTTAATTCTGGTTTAGACTCCTGGTTATTTGGAAAGAAACATTCTCCAGTTTGTGAAAAACACCCATGTTTGGAAGTCATAACAAACTGGAGTTGGATCAAAGACCAAGATCTCAAACAAGGAAGATTGAAATCACAGCTTTACGTACAAGAGGAGGAGAAAAAGGAAGGGAGTGTGCAAGCCCAAGAATATGGGGGCATGTGCTCACTGTGAATGAACTCTGATTTGTTTGTGATGTGTGAAGAGAGCCATAAATTTTAGTCATGTAGAGGCAGGCAGACACAGCAGTAGTCCAAGCCGATGTGGTCCATATTGGAGCTGCAAGTGGGCTGGGAATGAATGAGTCAGTCTGCCATCCTGCTGTGGAACCTGGCAGGCAGCCAACACCAAGGTCAGAAGGTAAGCAGCAGGGCTAGTAGTAAGGCCATGGATGTGAGTTAAGCTGTTGTGTCTGAGCAGATTTGCCTAGGTGTCTATAAAGTTCCTAAAGAGCTGACAAATCTATTTGGCATTAGCATTAGCTTTGCTTTTTTTAACCATGTTTTGTGCCTGTCTCTCTTTTATCTTTGTTTTATTATTGGTCTCTGTATAGTTGTAAAAAAAAAAAGAGAGAGAGTGATGGATTTTTATGTGCTCTTGGAAGCACTGGGAACATGTTTCAAATTCCTAGGCACTAGTACCACATTTTAAGGCAACCAGGACTTTTCCAGGGTTGTTTCATGGATTTTAAACTAAATGTTCTGGATTGTGCGTTGCATAGCAATGATGGCGTGGCTTGTTAGGCATGCAGTGCTCTGGGAATGCCAGTTGTCTTACAAAATAATAAATGGAGAGATTTCCCTTCTGTCCTGTTTAGCGTAATGAAAGCAGTGGATAGGTGGGCAGGGTAACCAAGACAATCTGTATACATGCAGCAATCCTATAGACCCTGTGGGTAACTGAAAAATGAGCAAGGGATGTTGAATGGGTTGGGGGGCTGAACTCCCACCCCATGGACATCCCTTTCTTCTCTGAGTTGGAAAACACACCCATCATTTTTCTTCATGTTTAACTGGCACCTTCCATTGTTTGTAGAAAAAAAGCAAGACAGGATGGCAGGTTGGGATCTTCCCATATTCTGGGTTCTTAGAGGGGCAGAGCAAATCTGAGTGGGGGGGGGGTAGATAGACCATGGCCAGGGATGGCACAGCCATGCCACCTCCTGAGAGGCTTCCCAGCCAAATAAATAAATAAATGATTTTAAAAAAAAGCACAGTGAAACTCCTCCATGGGGTTTCATGGGGCTTCGCACCTGTTTTGCAGGTGTAACTCTACTCCTCAAAGTGGTGCATTCCAGGGGTGAAAGGGCTTTGGAAACTGCCTAAAGGCAGCTCTGCTCCCAGGAACGCCCCCCTGGATGCTGGTGTGGGCACTTGTGCCAGAAAAATGCCACCAAGGAGTCAGTGCCGGTGCATGAGGCTCACACTGCTGTGTCGCTCCCCAGAGTCGCCCTGCACTGGCGTATGTGCCACTTTGCATGGTGCAAGTGGCATGGATGCCGGCGGTGGGGTCACACCGGCCTGAGCAGCTCCAGGCTCCCCTTCAGGCTTGCACAGTTAGTCATCCAGCACAACCATCATGATAAATGCTTTTTAAGTTCCCTTTTCATAAGAGGTTTTTAAACTCACTTTGGCTTCTGAAGGCAAAATGATTAAAAAAAAAAAAGGTTCACACACCTTAAGGGTAAAACATTGTCCTCCTGCAGTTAATGAAGCCTTTATCTGGATTTTTCCAAAACTTGTTTTGATATTTTTTGGCACACTTCATCTTCTAGGTGTGTGAAACCTTAAAAAATCCTTTACCTGTAGAAGCCATGGATTTAAAAAGCCCATATGAAAGACCTTAAGTCTGATGTTGGCATTAGTTAACCATGGGGAAGCTTATCTGCACATCATACTTACTTGATTTGGTAAAAATTAGTTAAAGTTGGACTTAAAACAATTTTGTGCCAAATACTATGTGATGTATTTTTTCAAGGCTTTACTAACGAAGCCCCTATATTACAATTATCTACTGGTTATTGGATGGAAGAGGCATTTCTCTCTTTTTTGTTGTTGTTAATTCTTCAGACAGTAATATTATATTATCCTCTTCCATTCAGGATCCTGCCAGGAATGGAGACTCCATTGGATGTTTTGTCGAGAGCAGCATCCCTAGTGCATGCTGATGATGAAAAACGTAAGTCTGAAATAGAACCGTTGGCTTCACTATGAGTCTTGGTATAGTACAGGCACTACATACTTGGCTTAAATTCTGCCCTGTCAGCCTTCCAGTTCCTGGATAAATGAAAAATGGTTTAAGAATTATTTTAGTGTATAAGTGACTTCTAAATGGATTCACTCTGTGCTGTATACTATGTATATACTATGGTCTTTCTCATAGAGTTTTGCATGCATGTGACAGAGAATAATTGTGGACATTCTGTTAATTTAAAAAGCATTATGCAGGGTTTTTTTGCCTTTAAGTCACAGCTGACTTATGGTGACCCTGTGGGGTTTTCAAGGTAAGAGACGTTCAGAGGTGGTTTGCCATTGCCTGCCTCTGCGTCATAACCCTGTACATCCTTGGAGGTCTCCAATCCAGATACTAGCCAGCTTAGCTTCCGAGATCTGATGAGATCAGGCTCACCTGGGCTATCCAGGTCAGGGCATTGTATAGGTTCCAAGGTAAAATTATTAATAATTCCTCCAAAGTAGATCAGTTGTAAACTAAGTGATAATGATACCAATGAAGATTCAGAAAACTAGCATTTGTATTTTCAGGATGAAGTGAAAACACCAGCAACGGCCATTGCCTATCGTTCTTCTGTTAAAATCCCATTTTGAGATTACCCCTGCCTTTTCATAGCCCGTTGACATTAGACGCACATAAGACCCACACCTTTGCTACTGCATTGTCAAAAGATACTATAATTTAATGTAAGTCCTGGTGCAAAGGTCAGAATTGCAATATTGGTATGAGGGGTTAATCAAGGGTTATAGCAAGGAGGTGATTGGATCACCTGCCATTATTAGTTGAAGATTAGGGGTGATTTTTAAAGTTATTTTCCTAGGTTCTGTTTTGGGATGCATCCAGTTGCAGTGTATAAACTATACCACCACAAACTTTGCTAAATGCTAGTGAAAAAGAAACTATGTGCCAAAAAAAGTGAAGCTGGAAGAATTCCCATATAAACTATTTCAAACACTGCTGTTGACACTGACTGTGATTGTTTGTTTCTAACACTCAGTGGGCACTGTACAAATAATTGCCAACCCATAGCGATGGTTATTTGCCTATTTTGTTGACTTAGGTTATTCAGCACTTGATTAATCAATATTCTTATGTGTGAACTGAACAGTTTTGTAATTCTTCTGTAGGCTTTACGCTGTGTACCCTAAGCCTGTTTTGTATTTTATAATTCTTCTGTGGGCTTTGCCCTCTGTTCCCATCTATGTACTTTATATGAAGAATCTGCATAAAGCATTTGATAAATAGTATATGTGCACTGACAATGTGCTATTGCTGCATCTCCATTAGTGCATGTGTGTACATGTGTTTTAGGTAGGCCTTGTACATGCATTTTTTTGTGCATTTTTAAAAACGTGATCATGTATGGAATTGCAACAGCCTTCTTTCTGGGTAATGCAAAGGTCCTGGCTTGTCAAGTCATATACTAGGGTGGATCCTAATATTCCCCATTCATTTGAAAAATATAAAGAATTTTGTATTCTTTTCTTAAAAACAGGAAATGTGAGCATCTTCTCTTTTGAGAGCCAGTGTGGTGTAGTGGTTAGGAGCGATGGACTCTAATCTGGAGAACTGGGTTTGATTCCCCACTCCTCCACATGAGCGGCGGACCCTAATCTGGCGAACCAGGTTGGTTTCCCCACTCCTACACATGTAGCCTGCTGGGTGACCTTGGGCTAGTCACCATTCTCTTAGAGCTCTCTCAGCCCCACCTACCTCACAAGGTGTTTGTTGTGGGGAGAGAAAGGGAAGGAGATTGTAAGCTGGTTTGATTCTCCTTAAAAGGTAGAGAAAATTGGCATGTTAAAAAGAAGAGTTGGTTTTTATAAGAAAAGAAATAGACTGTTAGGGGAATGGAGAGAAAGGCATGGCTTACTTGTGGATGGTGCCCCATTTAAATCCTGATTTATTATTGTTTTTGTGCTCTAATTCCTCACACTTTGGGTTGTGGCAGTTCTCCTGGTCTACAGGATCAGAATCTCTGAAAAAGCTCCTTTTGCCTTCCTTAGTGGAAAAAAACCTCATTTAGACTTTCTTCACTGTATCAAACACATGAAAAAAATTCAAATGAAAAAATGTTTGACTAGAAATGTAACATCTGGCTTGTAGTTGGTACATAATCACTGCTACAGCTTGCTTGGTGGGAGCACATAAAGCAGCTTAGTGGAATAGTGGTTTAGTTTTTTTCCAGGAATTCAAATGGATTTAGAAAGAAAGGACAATAACAATAACTTGCTCAGGAAGAACCAAGAGTATAGCTGGGAAGGTATGATTTGCCAAGGTGGGGGAGAAATCTAGGTCTACGTATTTAGTCTGTTTACTCTTCCCAGTTACAATAGAGACCAAGCTTATAAACCCTATTCTACAAAAGAATGCCATAGAAAATGCAAATACGTTTTTATATGTTACTACTTCATGCACAGCTGCCTATGTTTCATCACAAAAATGTTAAATAGTTAACAATTGTGTCACAACCTCAAAGTAGATTAACTTCTACAAATAATCTTCGAATATCAGACAGATTTTGTTATTTACAGTTGTTCTAACAGTATGACACAGAAAGACTGAAAACAGACTTTCTTTTCTATGAACAACAGGAACTGTAAACTGCCACACTGCTGAATTGGTATGGTTAAGACAGGAAAACTTGGTATCCTTAAAAAAGCAGTGTCTTCACAAGTCAGTTGAACCTCTTATGAGCATCTTTCAAAACAAATGTGAAAAATGTTTCTCCATCTCTCACCGTTTATGAAAATTATACATCAACTAGTGATTGTGCTAATGAGCACCGAGCTGCATAATATACATCAACTAGTGATTGTGCTAATGAGCACCAAGCTGCATAGTAATGCTTTTAAAAGCCAAGCACCAAAGCAGACAATTACTCCATTTTCCAGTCTATTTAACAAGTTGAAAACTGTCTATATAAACTTCCTTGCAACCACATAACGCCATACTGTTAACACACCTGCCTTTCCTGGAAAAAAGAGTAGGAATAAGAGTTTGCACAGCTCAAATTAAATATTGTGTGTGTGTGTGTATAAAGTGCTGTAAAGTCGCAGCCGACTTATGGCGACCCCTTTTGGGGTTTTCATGGCAAGAGACTAACAGAGGTGGTTTGCCAGTGCCTTCCTCTGCACAGCAACCTTGGTATTCCTTGGTGGTCTCCCATCCCAATACTACCAGGGCTGACCCTGCTTAGCTTCTGAGATCTGACGAAATCAGGCTAGCCTGGACCATACAGGTCAGGGCAAATTGAATATTACTGCCAAAAAATTTAAAATAAATTTCTAGATTCTTCATTTTAATAAAAATCTGGATAGTGGACTAACTTTTTCCCAGCCATTACATTTAATAGTAACCCCCGAACAGCTTAACCACTGTGGTTACTTCCATGCAGTCTTAAATGATACGTAATTTCACTGAGCTTCAAAGAATTGCAGTTTCAAAAGTCTGATTGCCATATTGGACCAGCCACAGCCTTGTGCAGTTCCCTCCACTGTATAGACCTTGCACAAACAGAGAGACCTAGTGTGGTGATTAGATCTGAGAAGGTCTAGGAGAGAGCACAAACAATAGGGTACCCGAGACAGTGGGAAGAGCATAAGTTACTCCATGGTCTAAGAGATGCAATGTTTTATTTTATTATATAACATGCAAATTTAGGGCATGTCTCCTACACACCTTCATGCCTGTTGGATTCTGTGATAATTTGGTCAAGCCTCCCACATCTGATTGCCCAACTAACCCCTCCCTTAACCTTCCCCATCCCTTGCATGCTCATCAAATGGTTGTTTGTTTTTGAGCCCAGTTCCAAGGTGCTGGTTATGACTGTTGAAAGTCCTTTATAGCCTAGGACCCGCATACCTAATGGATCATCTCTTCCCATATATCCCTGTGTGCCATCTATGGTCCTTAGGCTGCCACTTCAGGTAACCTATCTGGACCAACCAGAGCCCCTGCCTTCTCCATGGTAGCTCCTACTTTGTGGAGCAGACTTCCTGAGGAGGTGAGAGAGGGCACCATCTTTAGATATTTTCTAGAGACATTGCAAGGCTATCTTATTTGCCAGGGCTTTTAATGGGTATAGACTGCAAGAATCTTTTTTTTGGGGGGGGGGGAGTTTCTGGGTTTTTATTTGGTATTGTTTAAATTACGATGTTTTCCATTGTGATTTGTAAGCTGTTTTTAGCCAGGAGGAAAGGTGGGTTTATTTATTTTCATAAATAAAATATTGGCCTCCTGTTTTTTTGCTAAACACCCAATAATACTTCTGCCATGTTCCAATTTAAAATTGTCTACTCTTAACAAATGGATAGCAGAAATCACTTCAGAATTGTTGGCTGCATGCTGATTGGATCATAGTGATATCCTTTGATTGTTGTCTTGTCAAGTTAAATAAAGCTCTTTAGGGTACAGTTGATGAGCAGAAGATGAGCCTTCATCCTTGGCATAGTTGCTCCTGCATTTAGGAGATTCTCTGCTTATAATAGAACAGTCACTTGATTTAGCTACTAGTATCTTATTTTATTCTTTGCCACCTTAAAATAGACCTTAAATGGTTAGCATTTGCTTAGGTCACAGTGGCAGCACTGAGAAATACAAATGTATTCTGTCCATGTATCTGTTCCTGTTTCATGGTTTTCATGATGTGATTATTAAGCAAATATGCTTAGCGGACATGCCTTGATAACAAATAGTATTTTTCTTTTCAGCATAGCACTGGTAAACTAGCTGCGCATATCAAATGTAATCATAAAAGGATATCCACTTGAAAGAGGGACAAGCAAAGCACAGTGCAAACATATATCTGCAAAGTTCAAATCTGTTGGCATCTAAAATGTAAATTTTGTTTAGGGAAATGGAAAACGGATTTGGGGAGTGTAACCAACTAGATCTGTGTTGGTGAACCCATGGCACGTGTGCCAGAGTGGGCACTCAGAGCCCTCTCTGTGGGGACGCGCAGGTAACTTGAGGAGCTGTCGTGTCTGCCTTGGTTTGGAGAATGAAGTGGCTCCAATGCTCCCCCAATGGCCAGCCTCTTCCTGGCCTCTGCGCTCCCGCGGGCTTATCTGGGCCAGGCCCCTCCCAGCTCCGCCCCCTCCTGAGCCTCCTATCCTGCACTTCTGGGGCTCCAAAAGGCCTCCCCGGTCGGCATCTGGGCCTTTCCCTCTCTCTGCTGAGCTGCGGCCGCGGCTCAGCTGTTCGTCGGCTCCCGCTCGCCTCTCGCCTCTCCACCTCAGACGGGTGAGGCTGTGGCCGAGAGCCTTGCCGGGGCGCGGTCCCTGGCGGCGGCGTCTCTCGGGCTCCGCCGCCCCTGTGCCGGGTTGCCGCCGCCCCTGTGCCGGGTTGCGTCTGGCTCTTCCCTTCCTGGCCGTGACGTCAGGTCCTCCTGGGCTGCCGCGGTCGGCGGGGCATTCGGCTTTGTCCCTTTGGCCAGTGAGAGGACAGGTGTCCCCCCCCCCCAGCGACCAGCTGGAGATGGCAGGGTAGGGTTGCCAGATCCAGGTTGGGAAACTCCTGGAGACAACACAAAATGCTACAGCACTGTTTCCCTTCCATCTCCTTCATAGCTATCTACTACATTTTTATGCCATCCTTCCTCCAAAGGTATTAGGGCGGCATTCATTGTTCTCCCTTTTTATCCTCGTAAACAACCCTGTGGGGCAGGAGAGGCTGAGAAAAAAGTAATCGGTCCCAAAGTCACCTAGCAAGTTTTCATAGATGAGGGGGGATTTGAACTCAGGTGTCAGTCTAAGATCAAGGAGACTCAGACCTCTATACAACACTGCCATGTATCCAACCAGCCAGGCAGGGACATTTCTCCATGTTCTTCTCTGTTCCTGCATCCCCTTTCGACCCCTGGAATGATCATTCCTCGGGTCACAGGATCCATGCAGAGGAACAACCATGCACCTTAGATGGGACGGAGGAACAAGGGGAACAAATTGACCCCAGAGTGCAGAAGAGGAAGGAGGAATAATTTCACCCCTCTTTTTTCATTCTTAACTCCAGCCACCTAAAACTGTATCTTGCTCCTGTGGGTCCTGCAGCTCTGGGATTGATTTTTCTGGGGGAACAGAAAGGGCTGCAGTAACAGAGAGGACTGCTGGAAACTACCACCTGTGCACCATTTACTCTTATTATGACTGCTGCCTATCCAGGCATTAAATGTTCCTGAATGTATGGCAGCAGCTAGTCCATAAAGAGTATGACTAGTAAGAATGATTGTGTGAGTAAATGTTCTATTTAATATTCTTTAGCAATAAGTAGTGAGTGAAGTAGATTCCTTTGAAATGTGGTGTTGGAGGAGAGTGCTATGGATACCGTGGAATGCCAAAAAAAACAAACCAGTGGGTTATAGATCAAATCAAGACTGAACTGACCTCAGTTTCCAAGATCTGAGCAAGGCTGTCAAAAATAGGACATTTTGGAGGACTTTGATTCATAAGTTGATTTTTCTAAACTAAAACCTCAGTATTCAGGTTA
This sequence comes from Euleptes europaea, assembly GCF_029931775.1. Classification (NCBI taxonomy): domain Eukaryota; kingdom Metazoa; phylum Chordata; class Lepidosauria; order Squamata; family Sphaerodactylidae; genus Euleptes; species Euleptes europaea. The sequence continues at coordinate 67,352,578 of NC_079312.1, forward strand.
AATTGCCGTGTTGGCACTTTGCGATAAATAAGTGGGTTTTGGGTTGCAGTTTGGGCTCTCGGTCTCTAAAAGGTTCGCCATCACTGAACTAGCTGCAGGGAGGGACTTTTTCAAATGAAGTTATTATAAAGATTCTATATTCTGTTTCAGGTGGAAACAGTAGAATATGTGTGGGTATATAGTGGAGGTGTTAACTGTCAAAAGCATAAAGGGACTTTGTAACAGTGAAAACCAGAGATTCTTCAGTGTTGCATTGGACAGGTTAGTCTCTTCATCATAGCACTCTTGCATGAAGATAATAACTAGCCAGGATTTTGTGGTGGAAAGATTCAATCACAATTATATGGCTGTAATAGCATGCATGGTAGTGTCAGCCAGTTATATGGTGTGTTGAGAGGCAGAAGGCCACTGTCGGGAAACAGAAATGTGTTCTGTCCTGCAGGAGACTCAAGGTATTAATGGAAGTAGATGGGGGCCTGGAGTCAGCAATGTGCTGCTGTTGACAGACCACGAGTCAGTCTGCAGTAGGCACTAACATTATGGCTTCCCTACTTCCTCTGCAGCTGTACCTCTTTGGCTGGAAAGTCCTCTACAGCTGAACAGCAGCTGCTGTTCAGCTGTAGAGGACTCTTCCTGCTTCCCAACGTCAGAACTCATTGACCGCTGCCAAGTTATGGTATTGTCCTGAATGTTGGCAGACCTGAAGGTCAGAGGCAGGTAGTGTAGTCAAATAGCAGTCCAAGGATCAATACCGGGCTGTTCCAGGTCTGGGTCCAAAGTCAGTATTACAAGCAAAGTCCACGTCCATTCCAAAGTCCAAGCCTTGAGAGTCTTAGTGTCAGAACCAAAGTCAAGGCCACCAGAGCATTCAGCAATATCAGAGTCCAAAGAGCACATTGGGTGGTAGTAACAAGTTGTTCCCACACTGGCCAAGATGCAAGTGCCTGCTTAAATAGGCCTAGGGTGAACCAGCTGTTGCTTGTTTCTCTGACTCAGCATTCCTTGCTGGGTGCAGCTCATTAGCCTCATCACAGTCTGCAGGGAGTGCTCTTAGCTGGGCCTACAGTCTAGCACTCATCCTACGCTCGTGTAGGATTGCTCTGAACCTTTGGCTCCTCTGTTCCAGTGGCTTCGGGGGGCTCTCTGGTGACACTGCCTGCGGCTGGCCCTCTGACAGGCCCTGCTCTGGACGGTTGTACCCATGGGGGGGGGGAACTCATCTGTCTGTGACTGCTCAGCCTGCTGCTGTTTCTCCCACTGCTGCTTCAAGGTCCTCCTCATCTGAGGAAGCCTCAGCAGGCTGCCCCATGACAGGTATTCGGTTTCATTCTGTGCTTAGATACCCCTTAATAAAAACTTGTAACAACAGAACATACTGTTTGTTATTCTCTCAAACACCCTGCATTTATTATACTAGCACATAATAGAACTTAAATGCAATAAATTTATGTGTATCTTTATGTATGTTTTACCTATTTGTTTCTTTGGTCCCTTTTTTGTATCAAACAGATTTTATTGTTGTTGCCCACCTTGGTGGCTTATCCAGCTATAGACTGAGAGATGTCCTAAGAAGTTGACAGACATTTTAGATTCTAGATAAAACCTTTGTCCTTCAATATTGCTTTAGATGTCTAGCCATGTGGTGAAAGTACAGTAATGGATAGCTGATTGTTGCATAAGTAAACAACAACAAAAAACAGTAATTAGAGGCAATTCATAAATGTAGCTCAGACTTTACTAATGTTAGCTCAGGGGTAATTAACTGATTGTATACACTGAACTGTGATTTGCAGCTATAAATATGCCCAGGTCTCTAGTAAGATTCCACGAGCTTTGAGCCGGCAGAAATTCTTTCACAGGTTCATTTCAAAAGAGCCAGCTGTTAGTGAGCAATCATTATCCTTGTCATCCAGGTTAATCAATGCAATATTTTAAATGCTTGTAAGTGAAACATAGTTATTGGGTGTGCTTAACACTGCCTTGAATAAAATACAAAATTGATCTACTGGTTTGCTTGTGTTTGCTGCTCAATTTTTTTGAATCCAGAAGCCTGATAATCTTAGTAATTTGTAAATTCATTAGTGGAGGCCATCTAGTCAATCTTTTTTTAAATAAAATTTTTATATATAGGGGTACAGAAAACAAGGGGGAAAAGAATGGGGGGAAATCGAAAAAATATATATATCTGTGCCCAAGCTTCAATATAATAGTACACACATGCACCCTTCATCAACTTTAAACTTAAATTATTGGTTTCTTATCCTAGTTAATAATTTGTCGTTCTTCTAGATTACGCAATGAAGAGCAAAAAATTGGAAGCACTTAATTAGTAATGATCAAGTAATTGCTATTACGATAGAAGATAGTCAATCTTAAAAGATTGTATAAGAAAGTACAACTGAGAAGGCTCTAGGAAGTATGGTTCTTTGTTAGTTATGTATTCATTTAAATATTATATCCCAACTCTCCAAAGGAGCACAATGGCTCAGTGTAGTTTACAACAGGCAATTAAAAATCAAACAGTTAATTAAAATACACCAACTGTTACCTCACACTTAACTAATATGTGCACTATTCTTTATCTGTCAAACGCTTGCCTGAAAATGACAGCCTTGCATTTAACATGTTATATTTCTATTTCTGATTAGATAACCCCTTGGCGCATGTTATATGAGGTGGTATGGCAGCATTCAAGCCTCAGTAGTGTGTCTGTTAAACATATAAATATATTTGAAGCAGGATGGTGTACTTCCCTAGTAACTGCACGAACCCCCAAAAGGCCTTGTTCAAGTAGTTGATTGTAGCAACTCTCTACACATTGCTTTGATTGTGTGTGTAGCTCTGGACAAGCCTCACTGACACTGCAGCAATGATAACTGTTGAACTATTTACCTCACAGAAAAGGGTAATGGCTGTTTATAAACATGTCTTAGGAAATGCATGCAGGCTGAGCTAAGTTCTTCTTTATTTGCCTTACGGTTTCTTGGTCTCGAGTCTACGAAACTAAATTCCAGCAATAGAAATGTAGATGTTCTGAAATTGGGAACAACAACAGCGTTTCGTGGCATTTTCAAGCCTAACAAATTCATTGTTGTGAGCTAGACTCTATATACCTGTATCTGCCCAAGTTTTTTTTGAGGTTGTTCCAATTTTGCTAGCTCTGCTGTATGAAGCCAGCTGGGTAACCTCAGGTTAGTCACACTCTCTCAGCCCCACCTACCTCACAGGGTGTCTGTTGTGGGGAGGGGAAGGGAACGCGAATGTAAGCCAGTTTGATTCTTCCTTAAGTAGTAGAAAAAGTTGACATATAAAAACTGACTCTTCTATAAAAATGTGTTTTTCCCTCTTAGACAACAGTTCACAATGAAGGACATAAATTCTTACTCCAGGAAGTAATTTATGCTATTGTGAACATGTATGCTGTATTTAAGTTTAATTGTCTGACATAAACAATGAGGTTAAACATTAGATAAGTCTTCATAATTCTCCTTATTGTTTGCACACTAGTCTGCATCCTGCTCAAATTGCAAGGATAACGAAATCTTCCTGTAGCGTTTTCTTCATCTCTCCCCACCCCCCGGTTTTGAACGAATTCTTATCGAAGTCTGCACAAATGTTACTTTTGAAATACAAGGTGGATCAGGTGCATGCAGGAAAAATCCTTCTGTAGCCCTGATTTCTTCAATCTGCAAATGTAATATGTTTTGTAAAGATGGCATAGCTTAGGCAAGAAACAATAAGACATGTGAAGTGCAGTTGTTACTGGTTGGGATCTGGAAGTCCTATGGGCATACATTCTTGTGCATCAGGATTCTCCCCCCCCCACCCCCCCACCCCCGAATACAGCTTTGTGTGCAGCATAAGATGCTGTTCAAAAGTTTCCTATGATTTTAGACACTGGCTTAGCTACTTCTAGAAGGGGATTTTTTGGTTTATATTATTTATAGTCCACCTCTCTCCAAAACTGTATGCGAGGACTCCTCAGAAGCGCCACTTGGTGTTCTCCAGTCCTCCCCACCGTAGCGCTGTTGCCACTGTGTTCTCCTTGCCCTGATCACCACTGTCACCGCTGAGGCTCCAGGAAGGAGCCTTGGCATACATTGTGGTCAAGGTTGCCAGGTCTTCCATTGTGGCAGGAGACCTCCTGCCAGCAATCTGATCTGAGTGGTGGTGGGGGGGAAAATACACACACACACACCAAATTCCCAGTTTGGCCACAGTTGGTTTTACCATAGAGTTTCCAGCAATTCCTAGAGTGGAGTAACATCACTTCTGAGTTTTCCCTGGAAGTGATGTCGTGCCATTACTGACAGTGCTCCCATGTACTCCCTCTGAAATTCTGCCAGTTGCAACCCAAATAGTGGTTGTTACAGCACCCCAGAGTGGTAACCAAGCTCTTACCAAGATGTTTTAAAAAATGTTTACAACTGGGTAGAAAGCATAGCAAAAATCCTTTTTTTGGGGGGGGGTTTCCCCCCCACAATTTTAGTTTCAGCAATTTACACACACACACACACACACACACACACACACACACGTGATTTGGAGGTAAACCAGATGTTGGGTGTTTCTATTCAGACAAATTTAACTGTTTGGGGAACATGTATTTGTTAAAGTTACAGAGAGTTTTGTGTGTGTGCAAGAAACAACTACATTTTTCAATCTAGCAAGAATAATGGCTTATACAGTATCTTTTGGTAATACAAAAGAGTAGGGTTAGCTGCAGAAAACTACAGCTAGCAAGGGGGATATAAATAAATAAACAAACCTGTCAGTTCTGGTGAACTTTCCATGACTCTCTTGGATGTTTTGCTTTTCAAGGTCAATTTAACATGCCTTTCCTTTAAGTGGCATGTCATAGTAGTTAAAAATTTGGATGTAACTGTTCAACATCAGAAACATATTTTTAAACTAATGATTTACCCACTTGCAACACATCTGAGTGTGTTTATAAAAAAACAGAACTTTTACCTGTAAGGAGTCCTCACTTTTATGCAGTTTCTCAAGCATGTTACTATGGAGTTCAGTGATATTCAGTGATTACATTTGCATGTAAATTCCTCCATAAAGTTGGAAACTGTATTTCAAATGTAGGGCTTGTTCAGCCTTCTCATGCAACATGAACATCTTTGCACCTGCAGGAAGGGTTTTAATGGCAGAACCGAAAGGACAGAATAAACGGTGATAGATTAAAAGTAACGTTAAAACAAAAATGACCAGTAAGATTTAAAAATATGTCCATACTAGTTACAGTTTGTACAAGATAGCTTCAGACATTGTAACTGTACAAATCTCTTTTTCCCTGCTAGGTAAATGTATAGCAAACTGAATTGCTAGTTTTTCATTTTTAATTATTTTGTGTGAGGCTTGTATAGGCTAGGACATCTATGGTTAAACAGTAATGAAGTTATGGTTTTATAGAATGATACTGACTGAATGATGTTTACATACAACAGAAGTCGGGTTAAAATATTTTAATCTGGTAAGATTATTTGACAATAGACTTTTTCTACTTGTAAACAACATGTCATTGTATTTGTGTGAGGTGCTCTACTGACCTAAATGCAAACAAGATGACATCTGCTATGAACTGTATTAAATAAAATTTCAAATCTGATGCTATGCTGATGCATCTTTCTGTTTAGAGACGGGCTTACTTTGCTATTAGTTTCTGCTTGGTTCTGTTGTGAAATGAGCAGCTGCTATTCTTCATAGAAGCAAAACATCCTTGCAGTGTGATTATTTGTTGGTGATGTTAATACTATTATTGAGAACATAGAATAAAATCTCAAGGGTTCATCTGAAGAAACCCAAGCCCTTTATCCAAAGTTGGAGTTCTACATACGTTAGGGCTCCACATGGAAATTTAATAAATGTAATCAAAACTGTTAACGTGACAAACAATTCTAGTAATAGAACCCAGTCACAAGGAGCAGCTTTCAGATGATGTGCAAAGGACAGGGACAGGTAGGAAAGATATGTTCGGCTATTAGAATCTGCCCTTGTTTCAGTGCAGCCTTTTAGGCTGCATTTAGTTTAGTGGGTTGCAACTTGTCTGGGCCTGTCAGGCTGTATTTAAGAAGAAGTAGAAGAGTTGGTTTTTATACCTTGCTTTTCTCTACCTTTAAGAAGTCTCAAACAGTTTACAATCACATTCCCTCCCCCTCCCCACAACAGATTCCCTGTGAGGTATGGGGCTGAGAAAGCTCGAAGAGACCTGTGAGTAGCCCAAGGTCACCCAGTAGGCTTCGTGTGGGGAAACCAACCTGGTCCACCAGATTAGAGTCCACAGCTCTTAACCACTACCCACAGCAATAAATCTGCATTGAAGAGTGCTTGAACATGGCACACTGCTTTTTGAAATGCCTATGAGAAGACAAGTGTCAATGAAAAAGACAATGCTTTGAAAAACTGAAGGCAGCAGGAAAAGAGGAAGATGGATTGACTCAATCGAGGAAGCCACAGCTCTCAGTTTGCAAGACCTGAGCAAGGCTGTTAATGATAGGACTCTTGGGAGGTCATTAATTCATAGGGTCACCTTGAATTGACTGCACTTAACACACACACCTCAGACTTTAGTCATGTGTTAGCACAGCTATATGTGTGTGTGTTTCTGGGCTTCTGAATATAACTTGGATAGCATAACATGTTATCTAAAATTATTAGGTTTAAGAAGGGGAAAGTGAGCAAAGTTCAAGTGTTAAGCTACTTGGTTTATATTTTGCTATAGTAAATTGAATAAAGGGGAGGTTTAAAAGAAGAATTTAAAGTGAATGGCTTCCAGATTAAAAGTGTGATTTATATGATGGAATAAATTTCAAAAACGTGTTGAATTCCTGCAGATCTCTATCAGTTAGCTTTGAATGGGTTGTCCCAGTTTTTTAAAAAGTTCAGTAGTAGGAATAGACTCTAAAGGCAACTTCTTCTTGCAGATTACTTGCAGTTGCTTTGAATTATTCATGCATTTTTATAGCCACCTGTTGCTTTTCATCAGGTACTAAGATTATAAGATATATGGAAGAGGAATTGATTTTTGGTGTAATTACAAATGAATTACAAGTATTTGTATATCCTACCAAGGAAAGGGAGGTATGAAGTTCTAGAAAATGATAGCACAATTAAAGTGGCAGCATTAGCTTCGATGTTTGATTTTATTCATCAGTTACTTAAAATTTTGATAACTATTTTAGAAACAATAGAGTTGTGGTGGACCACTTAGTGTCCTTTATTTTTCACCAAAATATTTATATAGCCCTTTTTAGTGTTCAAAAAACTTAGCATACTACATTTCTGCAATTCTTGAAACTGAGTCCTTCCCCAAAAGTACTGGCTTTGTTCTCTGGCTGAACAGTATTAATAATTATCTGGTGGTTTGGAGAAGCCCACTAAACAAAGCTGGAAAAATAAGAGACAAGTTTGAAATTGTTGCTGATTCTTAGGGAGAGTTGGAAATAGGCATGCCCCTCGCCATGTCAATTGACTATTAAGTGGTAAAACTATATGCTATTTTAGAACATTCAGGCAGATGATTATACTAAATGGTTGCATATGGGTAGCTCTATCTAATGCTGAGGCAAAACAAATCCCTACTCATCAGCAATTTTGCCTTGCAGCAGTTCATGTTTCTGCAGAGAAAAAAGATGGAAATTAATGCTGCTTTATTTGCCTCGTTCTTTTTTGATTTCCCCCCCCTGATGCTGGTTTTGTTAATGCACTATAATAGTTTGCACTATAATAGTTTACACGAGGAGGTATGTCAGTGAAGGTGCATTTTTTACTTTTAAATATATTTGATAGTGGTGTTGATGCATTTAACTGTTGTCCAATGCGACACAAGTCCAGTAATGGTTTGATTTACGTCCTCAGTTCAGAATTGCGTGACCTGAAATACTGTCCTGTGTGACCTGTTAGTGGAAACAAAAATAGTAATATCTAGTGTCCAGAGCACCTCTGCTCCTCCCTGCACTTACTGAACCAAGAGAAGGTGTGGCGAGCCTTCCCTCACCTTTCTTCACCTGTGGGCAGTGACGATTGACCCCGACAGGAAAGGGAACCCTTGGGGAGCCCGATGGAACAAGTGGCGGCAGTGGAGGGGCCAATGGAACAAGTGGTGGCAGCAGAGAAGTGGCCAAGCACAGTCTGAGACCTGCCTAATGACCCACCAAGAAAAAGGAACCCTGGCAGGCCTCAGAACCCACCAAACGCTGACAGTCTGGGGAGTTTTCATGATGGAAACTAGATAAGAGCTTCGGTTTCAGTGCTCCGTACGTTCTGACTCCCCCCCCCCACTGCTGTTATCCAGCTGGCTCAGTTGATGAATACTGGAGTTTTACCGCCTTATAATAGCAGCTTTGAAGATAAAGTGGGTCAAGGTTGGTAAATTCCATGGATTGGAAGGGTTTAAAATCTCACTGAGTTCAAATGGGAGCTGCAAAACGGCCACGGGACTTGGGGGAAGCAATTTCTCCCCCGGCTAGCAAACAGATGAAAATAGCCGACACCTATGGGAATGCTTGGATTGGGGAGAGGGAATGGGCAGTGCAGGCATTAAGATTGTGGGGAAGCTGCAGCTGCCTGTTTTTAGAAATACACCCAGTTTTTAAATGGGGTTCCCCCCCACCACCACCTATTTTTCACCAAGTAGTGAAGGGAGGCATGGGTGGTGAGGCTACTGCTCCCAGGGAAATGGAATGGTTATCCCCTCCCCAGCTGGCCCTGTCCAGTGGGGGTCATTCTGTAATTATGTGTGATGATATGTCATGACGTTCAGAACTGCATCAAAGCCCCACATGGAAGTTTGGTGCAGTAGAGCTCTTAACGAGAAACTCCAAATTCTTTGGCTGGGCAAATTAGACCTTCTTGGTGGTTGCTGGGACCTGAACACTCACAGTGGCCCCACTGCAAACACTGCATCTGGGAGCTTGAATTGTACCCATTTACTTGCCCCTTTCATTTTTGTGGTCTGCGTCCTCCTTTGGCTTGCTCTACTGACTTATAGTTCAATCCCTACTGACCAGTGGCATACCAGAACCCCTTGTGGAATGCATGGGAATGGGTCAGAGACCCTGGCTCTTGGGTAGGTTCCTTTTTAAACACCTTCTCATCAATCATTCAACAGCTGGGCAACCACTTGGCCAGGCAGCACGTGCCAAACTGAGGCAAGGAGGGGGGACAGGCACAGGCACATTTGAAACTGACATAAGCAGCAACTAGCGACTGCTGTACCATGTGTCAGTCTCTTCCTCAGGAAACATAGGAATTCAGGGGAAGGAGAAACAAAACTAGCCACTCTTGTCAACTCCCAAGGCTGCCTGATAAATCCTGATATTTCTGATTGTCTCTGGAGACCACATTAGCGCCCTCCATAGAACTGCCAGATATATTCGGGTCTGCAGCAATTATGTGGAGAACAACTCCCAGGTGTTTCCCCCAAACAGGTCTGGTGGGTCCTCAACCAAACACGCTTGCTTCACACTAACAGAGAAACAGTTCTGGTGCAAAACAAAACTTTATTGATTGGCAAATGGGAGAAGGGGCTGAGGACTCCAGAGGTCATCTGTGACGAGCCACAGGGAAACGGACTGTTACTTTCCTGGGGTGAGGCAAGTATCCAGGTGGGGCAGAGCTGCAGATGGAGCAGCAGACTGACAACAGCAGTCAACTTCAGAAGGCAGGCTGGGACAACAGCCTGAGCAGTGTGTGTGTGTGTTTGGGGGGGTACTGGCCTGTGCCAGATTTTGCCCTGTTGGACCATCACCTGAAGAAAAGCAAAACAGACATGTGAAGTGACAGGTCGCAGCCATGTTCATTGAGGCCCACCAGGGACTTCATTCTTTGGCCCATGGGGCAGGACTCTGTCGCAAAGTGCCTTGCCACTCACTCTAACTCTGCACATCAAGGAGTTGTCAGAGTCCTGAGCTTTCGCACCTTACCACTTGAGTTTTTGAGTGACCATGGTAGAGAAATCTCCTCTCTTTCCCTGGCTCCATTTTGCAGTTTTTGATCCACGCTCGATGTCCTGGTTTGTAATTAGATATATGCTATATTGCTGTAGTGTCCTAACACTATAGTGATATGTGTACTACTGATACAAAACAAAAGGCAAAGAGCTCACTAATGGGCATGAGAAAATCGCACAGAAGCAAATGCTTCATTGCTGCTACGAATGCCTCTGCTTTCAATGAGAGCGGAACTGGGAATTATCTCTGTGTAGTGGCAACACAAGACCAAAGTGAACTGATTTTTATCTGGATTATACTTGCTGACTTACATTTTAATATTTTTGGATGGTATTTACACATTACTTTCAAATATAATTGTTTATGAATCCAAAATAATTGAATTTTGGAAGGCTTAGGAACAAATAATTAATTTCCTCTAAAGATATATTTGTCTTCAGTGCAACAGGATTCAACCAGGAAAGCTAGAACTGGCTATGGTTTATATAAATATGACTGTCATAGATAAAAGGTTACATTTGGCCTTTGATTTGTGTCATTGGGTCCTGAATCATTGTTTAAAAATCAACATACACAAATTGAAAGTCCCACACCTATATTTATTTAAGAATAAATTGGTGCCAATTTTTTTAAAAAAAGGATTTGCTAACTTATGATAATAGCAGCTGTCAGACCATTTGTGTTCACTTAATACTGAAGACGTAAAAGGGAAGAGAAGTGATACTTTGTTTTTGGTTATAGGAAGGAATTTTCTGCCCTTCCTCACCTACCATACACTGAGAGAATGGTTGAGAATCAACTTTTTTCAGTCTCTGACCTGAAAAAGAAGCTGCTATAATTTCTTGTGGTGTCCTCACCAGTAATCAGCTGATGCAGCCTTCTGTGACCCTCCAGTGACTCTAAGGTGGGGTAACCTCCCAGAGTCCTGTTACAGAAAAAGGAATATGGTAGTAGAGAATTGCATAGTAGAGAATGTCCCTATTAAAAATGTGTCTGTTAGGGCATATTAGTGCTTTACATATAGTTTGCCTCAGAGTATTGACTGCATAACACACTAGTTTTCTTTCAGTTTTGAGCCACTGATAAAAGAGAATGTGGTCATGGTAACCGATCTCTGACACAGGCTGTTACCGCACTTGTATTCCCAGCGATGTATTAAGAGTTTGAAAAGTTATAAAAAATACTGTTCGCACTTTGTTTGGCCCCTTTAGCTGTGAAGATGTCTTCCAACCATTTATAAGCCGTGGTATCCAAAAACCCTTTTAAAGCGATGTTTTTAATAACATTTTCAAACTCTTAATACATCGCTGGGAATACAAAGTGCAGTAACCCCCACATGCTCCTAATGTATTCATCCACAGAGTTCACATGGGTAATGGGGTGCGGGGAGACAAACAGTTGGGTAGCATTACTTGCTGTTTCACAAATCTCTCAAGTTCAATGTTCTTTTTAGGGGTGTGTGCCATTTTGTTTGTATTTCTTGGGTTTGGGTTTATTAAACATAAACATTTTTGGGGAAATATGGGTTTTTGGTTAATTAACCAAAACCCAAAAAATATCCAAACTCGAAAACGGGATCTTTCAGATCCATGTCCCCCACTTCTCTGGAAGAAATCCGTGCCGCCTACCTTCTCCAGAGAATCCATGCCGCCTGCCTTCTCCAGGTGCAGATCTGCGACACATCTACACCGCCTGCCTTCTCCAGACTCCGGAGAAGAGGGGCAGTGTGGATCTGCAGCCTGGCACTTAGCTCTTCCTCCCCTGTGTCAGTGCAACCTTACGTTCTCTCCCCCCCCCTGCCAAACGCCATGTGGTGTTTGGCTGGGATGGGGATGAAAACCTGAGGATTGCTAGGAGACAGTGCAATCTTCAGGTTTTCATTCCCACCACAGCCAAACTCCACATGAAGATCGCCGGGAGACAGTGTGATCTTCAGTTCAATTCGACATTATTCAGGGATCTGCTTTTAGGCTCCCTTTCATTGCTGGCATTTTTGTACTGGTAACCCCCCACCCCAAAATACTGAAAAGGTATTTTCCAGTTTTTTTCCGGTTTGTCATATTGATATGCACACCCCTAGTTCTTATCAGTAAAGATTTGCAACTTTGCAAAGTACAATACTGAGTTCAACACACACACTTATTCCATCTGTCGCCCTCTGTGAATACAACAGTATCACCCTTGAGATCAGTAAGTCAGACATACAAACTGTACTGAAATGCTGCAGGTGTATGCATGTCGTGACTTGGCCCCAAAGTGTGCATCTGCACTGAAATGAAATACATAGAAATTGTAAAAGACATAGTCTGATAACTTGCTTGTAGCAGATGTTCTGGTATGTGCTGTCTGAATGAAATTTTTTAAGAGACTGCATTTTTAGTAAGGGAGTGAAATATGAGAATGCTTGATCTCTCACCACAAGGATTTATCTAGTCTAGTACAGAAAAATGTACATTCTGACTCATGACTAAAAGGTTTCTACTGTGAAAGCCATGTGTGCCACAGATGGGTTTTCTAGCTCTATTCCTACTATTTTATTGATATGTCCAACTATGTTGAAGCCAGCAGAATTACTCAGTGGAAAAGTATGCAAAAGGGAGGAATAGTTATTTCTGCTTGTGGGTATATTTGAACATGACAGGTGTACAAGACTTTAAAATATGGCGGCCATTACTCTTCATCATTGAATTTACTTTGTTTGAAATATGGACAACAGTAGGAAAACCTTCTGAGGTAGCAGTTAACAATCTGATCATTATTGGTGAGCTGGCATTATGGTAATTTCCAGAGGTGTTATCTCTCTGACATGGAACTACTGCATTTGTACCTTGTGTGAAGGCACAATGATCACTTTGCTACTTCATGGGAAGGGTTTGCAGAGAAGTGGACAACGGCACTATAAGGATATAAGAAAAAAAAACTGTGCTGAAAGCGGATTAGGAACAAACTGATCTTAGGTACAAATGATACTATTGCTTAAATGACAGATTTAAGCTCTAACATATTAACCTACATTTTTATTACCAAAAAACTAGGATTATAAGGGACTTTTCAAGTTGTCCATTTAGTCTAGCATCCTGTTTCACACAGCAGCCAGTTAGTTGACCTGGAGGGCCAACAAACAGGGCAACACTATCATTTTGCTGTCCTTCATTTTCTGTGATGCAAAAGAAATACAAGAAAAACACAACCCTCAGTATCTTTATTCTGTTCAGTATCTGTAATTTATGCAGAATATGTTAGCATTGTGGTAGGCTGTGAAAAAAAATCCCATTAAGTAGTACTGTGCTTGTAGGTTGGGTACTGAAGTATTCCACTTGTTTAAAAGCCGAAGAGTCTCATAATCCTGCAGTTTTACAGTACTAAAAGTAACAGTTGAAATGTTAGGTGTTAAATCTGTCATGTAAGCAGTGTTCTTATTCATACCTAAATTCAGTGAGTTCCTAATCTACCCTCCCTTCTCAGAAAAAACACCACCACCAAGCATTGCTTGCAGGTCTACAGAGGTTGTATGGAAGACATCTGCATGCTGAGCTGACCTATCTTTAAATTACCCAGTTTGACGTATTTGTCCCCAGAGAGTTTTATAGAGATGCTTGTTGTTGTTCCATCTCCAGAGCTAAACAGTTCTGGGCTTGGCTAGGACTACGATGGGCAATCTTGTGAGGCGTTTAAGTAGTGTTGTATATTGTTATGAACATGACATACACACTTTAATATTAGAAAAAAGCAAGAGTCCAGTAGCACCTTAAAGACTAACAAAATTTCTGGCAGAGTATGAGCTTTCGTGAGCCACAGCTCACTTCTTCGTGAAAGCTCATACCTTGCTAGAAATTTTGTTAGTCTTTAAAGTGCTACTGGACTCTTGCTTTTTTATACTGCTAGTGACAGACTAACACAGCTACCCATCGTGATCTATCTCCGTGGAAGGCACCACACTTTAATATTGGGGCCCAAAATATCAGTGGAGAGAGAAATCAGTTGAAAATACAGGTACATACATGTGAAACTTGTTATTCGTCTTCGGTCTTCTGTGCAGTCCCACATTGGGACTGCGCACGCGCAGGCCAGCCATCGGAAGATTCTCATAGCTTCTTAGGTCAACGATAGGGGGCGCCGACCGCTCCGCGCATGCGCACGCTTTCCCGCCAAAGCGACGCCACGTCGGAGGTCGGCGCCCCCTATCCCTCAGTTCTTTCTTTGCCGCCTGTAAGGAAGGTTCTTCAAAGCTTCGCTCTTCATTTCATTACCTAGTGAAATCGTGAGTCTTTTCGACTTTAATTATTCTTGCCGCGGCTGCGGTAATGGCGCAAACCGCCTTGTTTAAGAGATGCTCTCAATGCAACTCAAAGATGTCTAAGACTGATGACCATACCCTGTGTGTCCTGTGTCTGGGGGAAGGACACAAGGTGGGCTCCTGCAAGATTTGCGTGCAGTTCACACCAACGGCTCGTTCAAATAGAGCGGCACGTCTGCAGGCTGCATTGTATAAAAAAGCCCTTACCTGCTCTGATTTGCCGGCTACGCCTCAATCGGCCGCGCGAGAGCACTCAGCCAGGACCGAGTCGGTCGGTTCCGTCCGTTCGGTTCCGACCTCGGGCTCGAAGAGGAAATCGTCTCGGTCCCCTGAAGCTAAGCAGAAGAGGTCGGCATCGGAACCGACACATAAGAAGGCTTCATCGGAACCGGTGCATAAAAAAGCAACAGCTAAGACCAAGCACTTGGAAGGTCATAGCGGGGAGGGACGCGGTCCCAAGATTTCCCAATCCTCGGCTCCGAAGTCCTCGGTTTCGACAATGGCTGCATCGGTTTTGATGGAAGGACTCGCGACGCCTCCGCCTCCTCGGACACCCTCGCCCATCGTGGGGCTCGATTCCGAGTCGGAACTAGACCTCCCAGACCTCTCCATTGGAGACGCCCTTCAAATCGGGGGGACAGATCCTCTGGCTCCGACGCAAGTGGCATCAGCTTCGGTTCCGGGTCCTTCGGTCCCGACGCAACAACCTCCACAGCCTTGGTGGCCTCCACAATGGCCGTCTCAACAACCCCAGTGGCCTGCTGCGGTATCACAGCAACAGTGGCCGACTTATGGGATGTACCCGCAGTGGTTCCCTCCTCAGTATCCGGCGGGCCCATGGCCTCCAGCGCCTACCCAGCCCCCTGCTCAGCCCTCTGCTCCTCGGAGAGAGCCGCAGTTTTCAGGTCACGACAGTGACACCGACTCAGAGCAAGGATCGAGGTCATATTACTCGGAGTTAGGCTCTGACACTTACTCCAGTCATTCCCCGCTAGATGATATGGTGGGAGAGGCCTCTACATCCTCACCCACGGATGATGCCCGGTCATTCTCTGACCAGATGCTGAGAATGGCTAATGCGCTGGAGATCACTATCCGCCCTTCCATTCCCAAGCCAAAGGAGAAGATCCTCTCGGCATTGTATTCGGAGTCCCCTACAACAGTTGCTTTTCCGATACTCTCGGACTTCATGGATATGGCGAAAAAGATCTGGGAAAAGCCGTCATCCATTCCGTGTACTGCTCGCAAGGTGGAGAACCTATATAGGGTTCAGCCTGAGAACTGTGAGTTTTTGTTTTCTCACCCTGCACCTTCCTCCTTGATTACAGCAGAGGTGCAATCCAAACACCGTCAGGGAGGGCAATCATCACCTGTCGACAAGGATAGTCGTAAGATCGATGCTCTCAGCAGGAAGGCTTACTCGGCCGATGCCTTAATTTTTCGAATCAGCAACTACCAAGCGGTGATGGCTGCTTACCATCTTTTTCTGTGGAACAGGATGTGTACTTTCATTGATCACTTACCTGAAGAAGAGAAATCTTTAGCGAGGATAGTGGCGTCGGAAGGGTCCAAACTTGCCAAACACCAGATGAATGCTGGAAGGCACACTGCAGATTGCTCGGCAAGGAGTATGGCAGCGTCGATTGCCCTTCGGCGTTTCTCCTGGCTGCGCTCCACGAATTTAGCTCCTGACACAAGGAATAGAATCGAGGACTTACCATTTGACGGGTTAACTCTCTTCTCCACTGCCACTGATGAAACCTTAGAGAATCTGAAGAAGCAAAAACAAACGGCAAGGTACATGGGTGTAACTGCTCCTCCCTCTGTGCCTTATTACAGACAGCGCTTCCCTTATAGGGATAATTTTCGCCGTAACCGCTTCCAGAGGCAAGCTCCCGCGGGGTCTTACGGCCAGCAGCAGCACCAACAACAGGGTCGCACCTACCAGGGATACCAACATGCCAATAGGCGCAGGTCTGGCAGGAATCGGGCCTATCAACAGCGCTCACAATCACCGCAGAAACAGGGCCCTAAGCCAGCTTTCTGACTGAGGGAGAATGACCAGGCTAATGTGGTTAGGTTCGGGGATAGGTTGGTCCCTTACTTACTTGCCTGGGAGAGTATTACCACTGATACATGGGTCCTCTCCATTATTCAGTACGGTTATCGCTTAGAGTTTAGGTTCATTCCCAGTTTAGGTCCTCCCCCTAGAACATCTGCGTCGGTACACCCCAGTTTGGTTTCGTCACTCACCGACCTGGTCCAGAAGGGTGCGGTTGATCGGTTCCCCATGGACACTGTTGGACCTGGTTTCTACTCTAGACTTTTTGCAATCCCCAAGAAGGATGGTGGTCTTAGACCTATTTTAGACCTCCGTCAGTTAAATAAGTTCCTAGTTAAACAAAAGTTCCGCATGCTTACCCTTGTTAATGTATTAACCTTATTAAAACCTGGTTGGTGTTTTATTGTTATTGATCTCAAGGATGCTTATTTTCACTTATCAATTTACCCTGAGCATAGAAAGTTCCTTCGTTTTGTGGCCGGAGATGCGGTTTATCAATACCGAGTCCTCCCGTTTGGGTTATCCACAGCCCCTAGGGTGTTCACCAAATGCATGGCGGTGGTGGTATCTTACCTCCGTACCCAGGGCTGTACCGTGTTTCCTTATCTGGATGACTGGCTCCTTACTGCCCCTACGGAGGAAGAGCTGGTAAGGAACAGGGACCTAACTCTCAGCCTTTTGGTGAGTCTGGGGTTGATGTTAAATGTGCAGAAATCAGTCTTAACCCCCTCTTATTCGGTCCAGTTTATTGGAATGCGGTTACATTCCCGGCAAGGTAAGGCTTTTTTGCCGGACGATCGGCTAATACAACTCAGGTGCTTGGTAACTGCAGCACAATCAAAACGTTTGCGTTCTGCCCATTTTATCCAGACACTCTTGGGCAAGATGGCTTCTACGACTGCAGTGGTACCCTTTGCCAAATTGAACATGAGACCCCTTCAGAATTGGTTTGTGCGGGTATTCGACCCCCGAGCTGACTCTCAGTTTATGAAGTTGTCTATACCAAGGTCTCTGTTACGATCCCTCAATTGGTGGGATTCACGACATAATCTGAGTCAGGGCATGCCCTTTGGAATTCCCTCACACACTAAGGTGGTAACAACTGATGCATCTAATTCGGGTTGGGGGGCCCATTGTGACGGCACTTCCGCACAAGGAGTCTGGTCCTCTGCTGAAACGTCTTTCCATATTAATTTGTTGGAACTGAGGGCAATTCGCTATGCTCTTATGTCATTTGCAGATCTGCTCCGCAACGAAAGTGTGCTTGTACAGACAGACAACACAACTGCAATGCACTACTTGAACAGGCAGGGAGGCACGGTCTCTGTGTCTCTCTGCCGGGAAGCAGCCAGAGTATGGAAATGGGCTATAGCCAACAAGGTGTCTCTTCGGGCTATTCACATAGCAGGCGTCTGCAACTCTCTGGCCGATACGTTGAGCAGGGTTTTCGTACCACGGTACGAGTGGTCCCTCAATTGGACGTACCTGCATCCAATTTTTCAACAGTGGGGTTTTCCTGTGCTAGACTTATTCGCAACATCGGACAATGCCAAAGCCCCTCTTTTCTGTTCAAGAGCGGGGATCGATCCCGCCTCTCTGGGGGATGCTTTCCTACTTCCTTGGGACAAGGGCCTTCACTACGCTTTCCCGCCACTACCTTTGATGGTGAAGGTCCTGGACAAAATACAAAAGTCTCAGACCCACTGCATCCTTATTGCCCCGTTTTGGCCAAGACAAGTCTGGTTCTCCCTATTGTATCGGATGTCGGAGGGCAGGATGGTCCAATTACCGCCTGCCAAGGACCTATTGCTAGCCGGGATGGTTCCTCACCCAGAACCACACAGAATGTGCCTGACAGCTTGGCTCCTGTTCCCCCCGAGTTAAGTCTGTCTGATAGAGTACTGGCAGTGGTCCTGAATTGTAGGAAACCATCCACTAGGGCCTCCTACTCTTCTAAGTGGGAGCGTTTCTCCAAATGGTCCCTAGATAAGGGTTTTTCACCTCACTCATGTCCTTTGCCTACTGTTTTGGAATATTTACTTTCGCTGAAGGATGATGGCCTCAGCGTATCCTCTGTTAAGGTTCATTTGGCGGCCTTATCGGCCTTTCACGTCTGGATTGATGGTGTCTCTTTGTTTTCACATCATACATCCAAGATGTTTATGAAGGGGTTATGTAATTTATTTCCCCCTGTAGTTAGGCCTGTGTCTCAATGGTCCTTATCCCTTGTTTTGTCCCAGTTAATGTTACCCCCGTTTGAGCCCTTGCATTCTGCATCTTTGGCTCATTTATCACAGAAGGTGTGTTTTCTAGTTGCAATCACGTCTGCTAGAAGGGTGGGGGAACTGGCAGCGTTGAGTTCAGTGCCTCCATTTTTACAGTTTTACCCAAATAGAGTGGTCCTTAGACCTAGTTTGAGCTTTAAGCCTAAGGTGGTGTCCAAGTTTCACTTGTCCCAGTCTGTTTCCTTACCTGTGTTTTTTCCTAACCCAATCTCTGAGGCTGAGAGAGCCCTCCACTCCTTGGATTTAAAGAGAGCTCTTCTTTATTATTTACAACGTACAAAAGAAATTAGGAAGTGTAAAGCTTTATTTATTTGTTTCGCTGGACCCAAGGTGGGTCTACAGGTTTCTTCTCAGTCTATTTCCAGATGGATTGTCCAGACGATTAAAGGTTGTTACCGTCAGGCCGGAGTCCGTTGTCCTGGTTCCCTTCGTGCCCACTCTACCAGAGCGCATTCAACTTCGACGGCGCTTCGAGGAGGTGTCCCCTTGTCTGACATCTGTAAAGCTGCGACGTGGTCGTCACCGGACACGTTCATCCGTCATTATGCGGTGGATGCTGAATCTAGAAAAGATGCAGATGTGGGGAGAGCGGTCTTACATTCCTTGTTTGACTAGTAGCTCATACCCTCCTCCATAACAGTGAGTAGCTAATCAGTCTCCCAATGTGGGACTGCACAGAAGACCGAAGACGAAAACAAGGTTTCACTTACCTGTAACCTTTGTTCGTCGAGTTGTCTTCTGTGCAGGCACACATCCCACCCTCCTGCCCCGCTATGAGCTTTTTAATGTGTTCTGTCTTTTCCCTTTAGAAGTTCATGCGGCTGGCAAATTTCAAGAACTGAGGGATAGGGGGCGCCGACCTCCGACGTGGCGTCGCTTTGGCGGGAAAGCGTGCGCATGCGCGGAGCGGTCGGCGCCCCCTATCGTTGACCTAAGAAGCTATGAGAATCTTCCGATGGCTGGCCTGCGCGTGCGCAGTCCCAATGTGTGCCTGCACAGAAGACAACTCGACGAACAAAGGTTACAGGTAAGTGAAACCTTGTTTAAAGTTTTTGAAATAATCTCATTCTATATCTACATCCTAGTTAGCCCCAACAAGAATTCTGACTTGGCAACTTCCTTGTGGGAGGAGTTACTTCCATAAAGCTTTCCCCATGTCCACCCAAATGCCTTAGGCTGCTAAGTCAGAACCCGGTTATATCTTATTATTATTTCTGATGGACATTTTCACCCTGCCACTTTATTTCTGCAAGCTGCATCTGCAAATTCAGGCACAATTTGCTGTGCAGTAGGAGAGCAAAGGAGGGGAATATAATTGGGGGAAGCACTTGCCTGCTCTTGCATCTCAGTAGCACCGCCTTTAATTACGTAGACAGACATGTAGTAACACCGTTGTAAAGGTGTACTCAACTCAATGTCTTTAGGCTTTTTCACTTCATAGTAGTTCAACAGGTCTGACAGGTTCTGTGTGAAAGCGCTCCAGAATGACTAAACAACGTTAAATGGAGAGGGTGCGGTATTGAGCAAAAGATGATGCGCTAGGAAATGGCTTCCTCAGGCCATTCATAGTGATTATATTTCCTCACTTTACCATCTGCAGAACAGGTAGTATTGTGAATGATAATGCTATGCTAGATATTGCACACACAAAATGCAAGTAGTATTCTAATGTTGGCAATAGTTTTGATTTTTCTGACAAAGTCTCCTATTATAGGATGTTTCTGTCATATTCTGGTTTTTCTAATGATTTCTGACTGTGAATCTTTCATTGGGGTGTATCAATATACCAAAACTTCATATCTCAACCTCTAGCTCTGCATCTCAGGTAAATGATCCAGTCTATAGATCAGTAATAACCTGAGCCTACCACTTCAGTGTATTATTAGCCTTCCTTTTATGCGGCCATAGAACAAACTGGAAAATGCGTAGTAGCTACAATAAGAAGGCTATTCCTTTCTTTTCAATTATGCAGAACCCAGCTTGTTAATTTAAAAGACTTAAGAAAACCACGGCTATGGTGTTTTCCTGGATTTTGCATCAGAACCTACATAGTCCTCAAAATATGGTCTTAACACAGGGATCCCCAGCCTTTTTGAGCCTGTGGGCACCTTTAGAATTCTGGCACAGCGTGGTGGGTACAGCCACAAAATGCCTGCCAAAAATGGCTGCCTCAGCAGGTGGAGCCAGCCACAAAATGGCTACTGCAGCTTACTTTCAGTCACACAGTGAAGATCTTTCTGCTGTGGTGGCAGCTACCGCCAAAGCAACATGCTTAAAAATGGAGAGTTTGTCTGTATCAAAGAGGAGAAAAGGGTTGGAGGCAGCTGTTCTCATGATGACTTTCTAGAAGGAAAGAGGTAGAAAGCAATAGATTTTGCTGGAGAGGAACTCATTATGTATTCTCTGGTTATAATTTGCTGGGATTTTAATCTGTGGTAGAAGACATGCCATTATTCAGGTATCCCCAGTCTTTTTGAGCCTGCAGACACCTTTGGAATTTTGAGAGGGGATGTTGAGTGCCACCCCAAATGGCTGCTGCAGGAGGTAGAGCCAAATGCAATACCTAATTAGGGTTGCCAGGTGCTCACTGGCAACCGGTGTGGGGGAGGATTTACCTGGGATTTACCATGAGCAAAAAGAGGCCTAGGCAGCAACATCACTTCTGGCACTCACTAGAAATGACGTCATCACCCTGCTGCAGGGACGTAGTACTTGGGCAAAAACTCTATGGTAGAAGTTGTTCTTTATGTGTGTGTGTGTAAAGTGCCTTCAAGTCGCAGCCGACTTATGGCGATCCCTTTTGGGGTTTTCCTGGCAAGAGACTAACAGAGGTGGTTAGAAGTTCTTTACCATAGAGTTTTGTCCAAATACCAGAGCATCCCTGTGTCAGCAGCTACATGATGATGTCACTTCTGGTGCATGCTGGAAGTGATGTTGCTGTGTTGCCGGTAATGCTGGTGTAGGCCTGCTTGTGTTTCTGGTAAAACCCCCCCCCCTTGGCCAACTGATTGGCATTGAGGGGGAGGGGCCCCAGGGGCAGGGGTTCCCCATCCCTGTCGGGTGCCTGACAACCCTAAATACCTTTCTCTTCTCAGAATTGCATGGTAACCACATAGAACACATGAAGCTGCCTTATTCAGAGTCTATTCTGTCAAGGTTAGTATTATCTTTACTTTGGATTGAATCATGGTCGAGACACTGGGAGCATAGCAAACCTGGACAAGGAAGGGGCGGGTTCTACTCCTGAACGCCTCGTGTAACAGCCCAGTTCCCTAGACTAAGACTAGAACAGAGCTCCCTCTCTGCTTTGCAAAACAAACCATCGGCAACAGTTGGTCAGGCTGGAAGGAAGAACAGAATCGCACTAAGGAAAACCTGGGGGCTTTCTAGTCCTCCAGGGGCTGTCGCTGCTATTACAGCTGTGGAAATCCCTCTCATTTGAATGAGGGTAGCCAGTGCCAAGCCCTCCCTTACAACGGTGCTGCCCACTTTCTGAAAAGCTCGTTCTTGAACCCGGGTGTAAACTTTATTTTAAGTGTGGGGAGGTAGAAGGCTACGATTGCCTAGCGTGAATGGGAAATACCCTTGATTGATCTTGGACGAGTCACTTATTGTTCTACCTAAACGGGAAATAAAATAGAACCTGTATCCTCTAAATGGTATAAATAAAATATAGTACATTGAATTTTTATACCAGTTAGAAAATATTGGTTCCATTTTACTCAGAAACTAACGTGCTGTGTAGCTTGTGGCCTGCCTTACTGATTTTGCCATCTGTTGTATACACTTTTATTTCCTGCTTCTGGCACAATTTAATCTGTATTTGCCTTTCAGGCTGCCAGGCTTTGTTCCTAGTTCTATCCATGCACACACAGGAGTATCCCTATTTTCATCTGTGAAGTGATTCACTATGATTCAGCAGTTTTGTGAAACTGAAGAATGTGCAGTTTTCACATTTGCATGTAGGGGACAGTGTTGTGCTAAAAATATATCTGAAAAAAATTGTTGGGTAATTCCTAGTAGCATGTGTTTGTTGCAGCAAAAATATCTTGTGGTACCTTAAAGACTGTAGCATAAGCTACAATGCCAGTTAAAGCTAACTAGTTAGCATGAGAAGAGCAAGAGAAGTGACATGTGACTCACAAAAACTCATACCCTGCCAATTTTGTTAGTCTTTAAGGTGCTACTGGACTCTTGCTCTTTTTTTTACTGCTACAAACAGACTTAACACGGCTATCCATCGCGATCTAGCTAACTTGAGAGAGAGATTCTCTGCTTCGGAACTGAATAGACTCTGTGTATGTCTACTAAAAGGTGTACCCAAACACCTCTTTGCCTAATATTATTAGTTGCCTTTTATTGATTATACTGTGCATCTGATGAAACAAGTTAATGCTATGGTAAATCTATTAGTCTTTAAGGTGCCACAACATGTAAAATGTTGGAAATGGTGCAGTAGTACAAAATCCCATAGGAAAATACCATATGAAGTATTCAATGATGCCTAATATGAATGAATGTTAAGGCTTAGTTTAGCAGAAGGCGATGCTTGCCTTTGTCACATATAGGGCATTTTCTGTGATGGCACTTTCTTAGGCTTGGCAGGTCTCCTCCAACAACCCATGCTTCCTGCCACCATTCCTTCAAGCCGCAGGAGAAAAATAAAAAGATTGCTCTGGCTGTTGCATGGGACATCACTTCCAGGGAAAACATGGACATGATATCATGTCTCTCTAGGAATTGTTCGAGACTCTATGATAAAAGAATAGAGTTTCCAGCAATTTCTAGAGTGATATGACATCTGGTCCCCCCTGAAAGTGACTTCACGTTGTGTACAGTGGTGGTGACTCCCCCCGAAATGTCTCACTGAGTTAAATGTATACATTCCTACTAAATCGTTTTATAAGACCAGTGAGAATTTATTATTTGGAAAATTAAGTACTTTTTCATAATTTAAAGTATAGCTCTTGGAGGGAATTTATAACTTCTTTGCAATAACATTTATTGGTGTTCGTATGTGTGTTCTCACATGTGCCCATGAATGGTGGTGGGTAAGTCACTGTGTTACTTATGTCTTTCAATACTATTTCAGTTTGAATAAAAGTTTACAAAGTACATCAAAAGTGACTAGTTTTATCAATTACCTTGATGTAGTTCTGTCGTAGAGGTGGGGGGAAAATGTTTGAGGTACTTATTAAAATACACAACAAAACATTGAAAACAAAAAATGTTGGCAGTTAGAAAGAAAGCAGTTTTTTAAAAGACAGTGTTCATTCTTTTATTGTATTAATTCCTGAGAAAGTTGCAACATTAACATTTTTGGGAGTATATGATACAAATGTCTTGAATAAATAATAGTCCTTTTATGCTCAGATGCCAAGTGATTTGGTTGAATGAATAGGTGTTTAAAATGTGTGTTCTGGAGTTATGCCTGCTAGATGGTTAGATTTGTACTAAGTTTTGTAGGTTGGTGGAATGAGAAGAGCTGCCAGAGTTGCCTTGGGTGACAATGGTGTTTTATGCATGGTCGTTTAACCCTCCTTTATTCCCTGTTTCAGCCAGGTTCATTTTTTTTGGAATGCATGTTACCTCATTCCTTGGAAGCTCAACGCTGCTTCAACGCAAAATGAACCTGGCTTTTCCCATTCCTCTTCTTGCCCGAGTCAAATAATCTTTCCTGGCTCATATCAGATTCAAAGGGCGAGCATACACCTTCCTCGTGTTGAGCTTCCTCCCCCCCCCTTTCCAAATCCCTCTTCTGTTCTGTTTGCTGATAGCCATACAGGGGAAACACCGAAGATTGGCTTCTCTCACAGCCAATCACGAAGAAGTGTGTAAAGAGGCAGGGATTCAAGTGCTTCCTGCTTTCTGGGAGCTCTTTCTGAGAGAAATAAAGGCTTTTTTAAAACGAGGCTTCGATTTCACCCCCCCCCTTCTTTCAAATGGCTCCATTTTTTGTTTTTTTGTTCTTAAAATGCTTTTTTATGCGGCAGTTGGGTCTGGGGGGAAGGAAATGTTCTCTCATGAGGTGAGCCAATCACAGAGCAGCAATTAAAGGGGTGGGACTTGATTTGAACTTGGGAGACTTCTTTTCTGTATTCATGCCCCAGATTTGCAGACAGTTTATTCCCTGATCATTCAAGCCAATGCATACAGTTTTCCCCAACCCAGGTTGCTTTGATCCTGGCTGAAACGGGGAATAAAGAAGGGTAAAGTGAGCATGTATAAAACACCAATGTATCCCTAATACCAGCAAGATAAAGACATCATAAGGAAAAAACTGGAGGGTTGGGTGTAGTACATGGAGGAGTGAAACATGGTTCAAATCCTATGTTTGATCAAGGAACGCTTCCAGGCCCCAATGACAGTGTAATGTTATGCCTGCCAAACATTGGCACCAGTCAAAAAACCTTTCCACCTGAGTCTATGAAAAGTGTTTTTCCCACCTCTTCCCCATCGGTCTCCACAACCACATCTGAGGACAGGATGGGGTAACTCAGGAATCAGTCTGCTGGCACAGCATGAGCAATGCACAGGCTCCAAGGGGGGCACATGCAAAGACATTTAGAAGGGGAGGGATATTTCTGTATTGTCTTTATGGCTGCAAAACAGAGTATTCAAGTGGGAATTTGGGTGATAGGCACGTCCCTTTAAAATATATTGCTTTGTACAAACTGCAACAGCAACAAAAAATAGGACTGGCAGATGAATGAACCTCATCTTCTCTCAGACTCCTTTATAAGTGCTCTGTCGTAACAGGAAGACCATAGCCAGGGTCTATAGCGGCAGTAGTAACAATCAACAGCTGTTTCTATGTTTGGTTGCTAATTTTTTCTTCCTTGGGATTCTGTGCCCTGCAAAAGTATATGGTAGATGAGAATGTAACAGGTGCAGAAGTGCAAAGTATGGGTGGCAGCTACACCTGGTACTCTCTGTCAAACAGCTTTCAGAGAAACAGGGACCTTCATGAATACAAGTTTGGCATCTTCATGTTTCTGTGATGCTGTCAGGGCTCAATACAACAATAATACTGTTCTCCAAAAGCTGCAGCAGATACCAGTACACCAATTAAGTGTATTGTTATGAACATTGTGTGGGATCTATTGAAGATTTGAACCCTTGTCCTGTGGGGGATCTGTGGCTATGTGTTTGGCATTCAGGCTTCCTGTCTATTAGTCTGTGGGATGGGCTAATAGTTCTTTCTTTCCTGTTACATTCTGGTTCAGTCCCTGGCAGATGGGTTGTTTTCAGGCTCCTGTTAGCCTAATTTGGGCTGTGATTTTAGCCCATGCATGGAGGCATCACTGATTGCTGTGATTAGAGAAGTGTCTGTTGCCTTTGTTCCCATAACTAGTGGGCCATGGAGGCTTCTGAGAAGGGAGTTGCTACAGACTTTCTGGCAGTGTCCCTGTGTGTGTGTGGGGGGGGGAGAGATTGTGGGATTGATTCCCTGGTGTCATGATGTAACATGCATTGTTCTTCACTGATTGATGCCTTCCCTTCATAGGTGCTATGAAGGTGTCTCTTCAGTGATCAGTCTTGTGATTGACGCATCTGAGAGGAGTTGCCAGGGACACTGTGGGAGTAGCTTTCTACCAGCATTGCTTCATGTAGGGACTGCATAGTCTTAACATGACACTAGTGTAGCCCCAATACAGCAGGCCCTAGCATGGCCAGTTCAATAGTACTATATGTGTGTGTGTGTGTGTGTGTGTGTGTGTGTGTGTATGCCCTTGAAGTTAAAGGGGGGGAGTATAGGTCGTGATCAAATGGAAGACTTATCACCACCAATAGGCATCTAAAAACAGAAAAATGATGTAAAATTAGGAAATTTAAAAGCAGCATTGTGTGTGTGTGTGTGGGGGGGGATTCTATTCTGAGAAAGAAGAAAAAGCCAGGTGTTTATGCACTGTAAGTTTATTCTTGTAAATTTCTACCTCTTTGAAAAATGATAAATGTTATTGTATCTTCATGTAACACTTTTCATCCAGGATCAAAGCCTTACCATTGCTCAGAAGATTGTCTGTTTCAAGCCTCTAGACACAATACCATCTCCTGCAGGTTCTTGTCAAGTGTCCTCCAAAAAAATAAAACACTTCAAGGGAAGGATATTACAGCTATCTAAGAACTTGTTTTATTGCTGAATTGTTTCTTACAATTAGCAAGCATTCCCTGATATTCAAACTAAACTTACATTGCTTCATCTAGAGCAGTGGTTCCCAAAGTGGGCAGTACCACCCCCTGAGGGGCGGTGGGATTACCTAGAGGGGCACTAAGAGGCAAGAGGGCAGCAGGGGGGCGCTAGAGGTGGGCCCCTTCAACTGTGTTGTTCTCTAATTTACAATAGATCAAGCTATGGCTCCGTGCTGGTAATTTTGGTGGAAACTATCAGAGTTTTTTTCCAGACTTTGAAGAGCTGGTACCACTGGATCAAGTTCACCAGTTTCGTTGGATAAATTTCAACTGAAAAGTTTTAATTTGATTTTGAATAGATGTGCAATTAATTGTTACTGTTTTGAAATTCTATTATTATCTTTAGTGAGTCATGCAAACCCCTATTTTGAATAATGCTTTTTATAGGATAGGATAGGGGGCACTGGGGTTGAATTTTCTGGAACCAAGGGGGCAGTGGCCCAAAAAGTTTGGGAACCACTGATCTAGAGCATTACTTCTTGTCCTTCTCTCAAGGGCCCTGATAACTAGCTGTTCTCTCTCTTCTTTTATGCCTTTTCAAACTGTCGTTATATCCCTTCTTAATCTCTTCTCCAACTCTGTGATTGTTAACAGTGTCATACATAGTTTGTGCCACCCCCAGACAGGCATCTCTGTGGATTTTTTGTTTTTTTTTTACAAATCAACCATCAGTGCTACATAGCATAGCCAAAACTCTCCAATGCTTTAATGCAACTGAAACAAGGACTCTAGGTTTCCCCTAGTGATTTAGTATCAGTCAGTACTAGTGGGCATGGTTGGAAGTCATGAAATTGTCCATATCAGAACCTGATAGAGAGGGAACTGAACAAGTGAAGTGAAACACTCTGCTTTCTAAGCCACTCAGAAGGTGCATGAACACAAACTGAGCCAGGAAAGCACTCATGTCTCCTTCCTCCAAGCGAATGCTCCCAGTTCCTATTTTATGTTTTACTCTGATATTCCAGGTGCTAATGTGATAGGATACTAGAAGGTAGTCATCTTCACCATTTTACATGTGTGTACTTGATTTCTAGGTCCAGTCTAGTTTTCTCATTTATAAATTAAACGAATCTACACATCCATTTTTCTCCTCAAAGGATCCCCCCTCCACGGCCCCATGGCACCCCAGGTAAAAGAGGAGGTGGCAGTTTGAGTGTTCTGTGGGGGAAGAAGCCTTCTTGGAGAAACTCAGAAATTGGGTGGGCCAGTGAGAGGCAGAAATGGCAATAGGGTAGGGGGACTGCAGCTGGGGGTAGCAGCCTCAGCAGCACCCCTTGTTTAGCTATTGAATCGCTTACACTTAATGACTGTGACGCTCACGTAAAACATTTCGTTGTAAGTTCTGTCTGACAGAGCATTTAAAATAGAAAGGAAATTATTGCCAAACTATTAGATCTCTTGAGTTCCTGGCTTTCCCTCCTTCCCCTACTACATTTACGTTTAGTAAAGCAAATTGGGTTTTAGGCAATGATTTTCCACAGGGGAGCAACAGATTGATTTCCATTGACCCAAGATTCATATAATGGCACCGATTGCAGATGTTCCACCTCTTGGGGATGATTCACATGCATCTGTATAAACAAGCAAGAACATTTTGGAACAAGATTTGATGTGCAGTAAAACAAGCCACATCCTGAAATGAGAATAGTGGACGGATAAATCCCCTTTGTTTCTCTCAAGATGGAGAAGGCTTAAACAGTAAAATTTCCAGGTAGTAAAATGCCACTTTTATAGCTTTTTTCCAACGATTAAGGCCCTATAAATATTTCAAATGTACTAATTTACTGATTAAACTATAAAACAATGATTTGCTGTCTCTCTACTTCAGACAATTATAGTGGCTAGCTCTTGTATAAAAAGCATTACTTTAGTTAACTAATAAATCTTTTTCTTTGTTTCTGTTGTTTTAAGGAAATACAAACAAATAAAAATACGCTTTTTTAACATATTGCTTGAAGTGCTATTAACTTGGAGTTACAAACAGCTTGGAAAACAGAAGGATTTCTATGGTGTATAAAAACAAGCAAGTGGGGAACTTTTTAAGCGAAAAACTGACAAAATTCCTTCGGGGGGGGGGAACCCCTCTGTAAATATAGTTTGCTAACGTGTTACCCAGAGTTTCTCCTCCCTTCTCCCCCCCCCCCCCCCGTCCTATTTCTGCAGTGGCAACTGTGCTTCCTGTAAGGGCAGAATCTGACATGGCCTCTTCTGAATAGTCTTCAACTCCTCCTCCTCTTTCCTCTGATTTGCTTTCAAACTCTCAATGCATTTAGAGCCTGATCTTGTGCAGAAAATATCCCTGACATTTGAAGCGCTCCAGGGATTCACTGGGCATGCTCAGTCATCACTGTCTGCTAGAAAGAGGAAGCTAGTTTACATAGGAGTCATACCAAGCATAGCCTGCATGTCAGTGCAGTTAACTTGCAGCGGGCTGTGAGGAGAATTAGCATGTCTTTGTGCTAGGAAATCGCTGCCGATCTTTTTTTTTTCTTTTCCCTCTTTCTCTCCCCCTTTTCCCTCCCAGCTTGGAAACAGAACTAGATGCAATTTTTGTTTGTCATTGGGGACGCGATACATTTCGAACTCTCCGTCTCCGATTCTAAAACCCTCTAAGGCGATTTTCAGCTCCCCTTGAACTCGCTTCTAATATACTTTGTTTTGGTTAGTCGGAGGCTGGGCCTTGAGCTTTGGGGGACTGGGGAAAGGGGGCCGGGAGCTCCTCGCCAGCGTCTGCCCGCGTTCTTGTGGCTGCTTTGGGAGGGACGGTGGGAGGGAGGGCGGAAGCAAGCAAGCTGGTCTTCTTTGCTAGCCCGCTCAATGCTATTTATGAAGATGGACCTGTTGAACTACCAGTACTTGGACAAGATGAACAACAATATTGGCATTCTCTGCCAGTATGAAGGTAAACTTGGACTCATGGTCGCGGCGCGGTTCTCGGCTTTTGTTTCAGGGTCGCCGTTTCGCTGTTGCCTTAACAGCGTTGTGCCTTTGTACGTGGAAACGTTTCGTAAATGGTTTTTTTTTTTAAAAAGAGAAAGAAAAAAAGAGCATGCGATCCCCGTTGTTTTCTGTTTGGAATGTGGACATCTCCCTCCTCCTCCTCGGTGCTCGTGCCTTATGCAAGTGAAATCGTTGCTCACAATTCATGTAGTTGTGCGAGGGGGAGCCTTGTTTAATGCTTTTTCTAGCCGATGAAAGCTTTTCGTGCGCGGCTGGCTTTTATCTCTTAAAATAGGCCTCCATTCGCACACGGAGCGTAGGGCTCATTGTCTCAGCGGCTGGATCGCAGGATGGGGGATATTTTGTGCGACTTCCTGGGGCCGCTTTTGTGCTTTGAGGGTGCAATGAAGAGTTTGTACTCCTCGGCTCCGGCGATTGAAGGGTGCCTGCACTACAGAATACAGAGTGGCCCTTTGTTTGACTTCTCGTTTCCTGTACGGCTCTGACACTGAGAGCTGCCTCCCCTTCTCTTCTCCTCCTCAAATCCCACATCTCCTCCCTCAGGCACCTCCTCACCAGCCTGTCCCAAGCAGAAAGAACTACGCAGCCACTAGAAACCATAGCTTTATGGTCATCTTCTGGGTGGTTCCTCTTCGCTTTTCCCCTTCCCACCTCCAAATTTGTGCTCTTGGTAACATAGGCTTGTTTGTTCTGAATACACCAGTTTTACAGTAGCAAGGTTGTGTTTTATTTTCTTTCAAGTACTGTCAGGAGGAGTGGTGGAACTGCTGCTTTTTAACTGGTTAACTTTTCATGTACATGCAGTTTGAAATCGTTATAATGGCTTGGCTCAGCAAGCAGGCAAAGAAAAGGCAGGGTTGAGCTAACTCTAATTGGGAGTAGGGCTCTTTCTGGTATTTGTTCTGTCTCTTTCTCTCTCCCCTTCCCCCATATCTCTCTTTTCCATGCTCAAGTAAATTTTACTGTGGTGGTCAGCGATGAATGTGTAAAGAGTACCTGAACATGTAACAGTTAAGGTTGGAGGAATAGAGGCGACTAGGCCTCAGGCCAGAACAGGCACTGTTGCAAACATGTCGGTTCATGGTCCTGGGGGGAAATACTGACTTACGGGGTTACCACACTTTGTATTCCCAGGGATGTATTAAGAGTTTGAAAATGTTATAAAAAACATCGCTTTAAAAGAGTTTTTGGATACCATGGCTTATAAATGGTTGGAAGACGTCTTCACAGCTAAAGGGGCCAAACAAAGTGCGAACAGTATTTTTTATAACATTTTCAAACTCTTAATACATCGCTGGGAATACAAGTGCGGCAACAGCCTTAAATAAGGCTTTAAGAGGGGAGTGAACATGTTCATGGAGGATAGGGCTATCCTTGGCGATTTGCCATGATGCATACTTATTCTCTCCATATACTAGGTGTCATGGAACACAGGCAGGATGCTGCTGCAGTGGTCTTATTTGGGGGCTTCCTAGAGGCACCTGGTTGGCCACTGTGTGAACAGACTGCTGGACTTGATGGGCCTTGGTCTGATCCAGCATGCCTGTTCTTATGTATCTGTTTGTACATTTGGAGTGGAGGGGAAATAGCAGAGATCAGTGTGACACATTAATACCTTATCCGGGATATTTTCAAAGGTTGCTGAATTTCCCACAAGTTTCCCATTTTTTCTTTTCGTCAGATTTTGTTGTTTTGAAAGAATTTGTTTGTAGCAGTAAAGTCCTTTAAAGAGCCTTTGTTGTTGCCATTATCACAATTTACTCTTTAACAGTTCTTGCTTTTTCCTTTTCTCTGAAAAGCGAACAAATTTGGAAGACTTTTATATAATAATACTTATGCTCTCATGGTTCGAAAAACTCATACACAGTAATATTGGGTATTTGCCACTGTGATCTTTTTTCCTTTCAACAAGGTTTCAACAAGGATGAGTTACTTTGCACACCATTGATCTACTTCTAAATCCCACTGACTGTTAATAAAGGAGTGCCAAACTCATGTAGAACTTCAAAGGGACTTTTCCCCCTTAGAACAATGTTGCATAGAATATACATTGGGATGAATGCCTTTTCTTCATAGAACTAATTAGTTTTTATTGAGAATTATACCTGGACCTACATATTCTGCACACAAAAAATACATTGAAGATGCAAGTTTAAACTGATAATAGAATTGGAAAGAGATGTAAAGAATTTTGGGGTACTTACTTAGTTAACTTTGTTCATGTTCATATGAACAGCTAATGGGCTGGATCCAGCTGTTTTTTTCTAGTGGTGAAAATGCGAGGAAGGGGTTTTCTTTTACCACCAATGTTTGACTATGTTTGGGATCATGGGATCTGTGTGGACAAAAGCCATATTGGGTGGGGCGGGGCTGTAATAAGGAGGGGAATTGACTACGACTGAGCAGTAAAGGCTGGCCGGCTCCAATCCAAAATCAGTTTTAACAAGGCCCTGATGCTTGCATTTTTCTCTGTAAAAGAGTAATACAGATATTCTTGAACTTTATTCCTGAAGTCATGTGAGAATATTCTACTTGCACCTTTAAAAGAATCTTCATAATAAGGGGGACCTTTGTTTTCTAGAAAGCTGAACAGTGGAGAACTGGAATATCCTCACATGACTTCACTGAACAAAATTTTCCTTGCAGAAAATATATTTGGATATATAAGAAACGTATGAGCTCTGTATCCACCAGTATTAGGAGTTGAGTTCTTAAGGGACTTGCCAAGTAATCTAATCTTTAAAATTTTATATATATGTAGCTTCTTTGAAGTATGCATCCAGATGTCTTCTTTCAGGTACCACATCTGTTGCAGGGATATTGCAGTTTCCCAGCTATCAAACAGCAAATTGTTACTTGGGGAAAATGTTAATACAAAATTTCAAAAAACATTAGTAATATGACTTTATCTTTTTCGAATTTTGTTGGGCCTTGACTGGAGACCTACAGTGGTGTGGTAGTTGATATGTTTGAACCCCCACTCTGCCATGGAGGCTTGCTGAGTGAGTGACATTGGGTCAGTCACACACTTTGTACAACCTATCTTGCAGAGCTGGTAAGAGGATAAAGTGGAGGAGAGGTGAACAGTGTAACTGCTTTGGGCCCCTGTTTGGAAGATAGATGGGATATAATTGATGTAAATAAATAGATTCAGATCCAGTGGACTCAGACATGTGTTTGGACAAGTTGCTATGTTTCATCCTGAGTTCCCAATCCATAATAGGAATACCATTGTGGGAGCTTGTTATGAGGACATAATAGGGTCCATCCCAAGAGATTTATCCAAAACCCTTGAAGAGAATGAGGCCATTAAAGAGCACTAGTGCTCTTGCACAAATCTCATTCATTTCCGTGGGGTGTGGGTAGGGAATTTTTCTGCTGGATTGCATCCTAAAAGTGGTCTATAACTCGACAAACACTTGAAAAGTCATGTGGGGAGGGGGAGACAAGCACTGTGCTGTGGGCCCACTCAGGATTTGGCCTCTTAGCATTTTAAAATGGCCATTGCATTTAGTTTGGCTGTCATATAGTAAATTTTAAGTCTCCATGCAGGTGTAAGGCTTAAATTAAGTTTCAAATTGTGTATCCAGTTCATCAGGAAAAAAACTTAACAAAACAACTATGTATTAGTGTTGTGCTTTTTAAAAATTTTGTCACACAATTTTGAAATTGCTTTATGTTGGCTTCTAAAATATTAGTTAAATGAAATATAATATAATTCTGCTTGTACACTGCTTAGAGCACAACTTGTAAACTTGAATGAGGCTATAAAAAAGCAACTTATTTTCTTCGTTATATATGACTTTGATATGGTTTTTGGCTCCTCTACAAAGGCATTTGACTGCAAAGCCTGTAGGCTTAATCTAAAATCAGGTTCTTCTGTCTGGGACTGGAATGTGGCTTCCTGTCACTGGTGACAAAAGAAAACTGATAACCTGGTGTTTTTGTTGATAGGAATAGATGGGATCCTGCTTCCCGTTGGAGGAAGTTTCTACTTGAACAGGAAAGTGGTGCAGGGAAATGTTGGCTGTTGGCTTGTTTGTGTAAATTAGGCTTTAAACTGGTTGAGGATGCTCATTCAAGAGTGTGCAGTGGTGTTATGTAGACAAACTGTCAGGGATATCTTTTATCTCCTTGCCTGTTGTGGCTTCCTCGTGATGCCCAGTGTCATAAGGAGTGATGAAAACTCTACAGTGAAAAAAAGATGGGTAGCTTTGAATCTGCATTCCTGCATAAAATATGGCTTTATTTATTTGGGGGGATGGGTAGAGGTATTGGGTGAACAATGTTCAGTTATGCTTAGTTGCATAAGAAGAAGAGTTGGTTTTTATATGCCGACTTACTCTACCACTTAAGGAAGAATCAAACCGGCTTACAATCACCTTCCCTTCCCCTCCCCACAACAGACGCCCTGTGAGGTAGGTGGGGCTGAGAGAGTGTAACTGGCCCAAGATCACCCAGCTGGCTTCATGAGTAGGAGTGGGGAAACAAATCCAGTTCACCACATTAGTGTCTGCCGCTCATGTGTAGGAGTGGGGAATCAAACCCGGTTCTCCAGATTAGAGTCCACCGCTCCAAACCACTGCTCTTAACCACTACACCATGCTGGCATTAATGTTATAGTTACAGATCAGAAGACTAAACTGACAGACAACCTCGTTAGTGTGCGGAAAGGAGAATATAAGACATTTTCTGCTTCAAAAACTTGCAAGAAGAAGAAGTAGACAGACAAAAGGGAAGCCGAAGCTTGTTGGGGCAAACAAAGAGTAGAATAATTTGTATCAGCAGTATTGGTTATGTTGGTGTGTATGGACTTAAACATTTTTGTAAAACTGAAGGGACTGATATACTACTTATCTTTTATTCAACATAGACCTTGAATATACCTCCTGTGAAAAAACTATTAAATTATAATGCATATTAACTGATCCAAGCATTGAATGAGATGGCCCTTTGATTTGATCCACCAGGGCAGTTCTTATGTCCTGGAAAATGTTACAAATTTGTCATTCTTACATGTCACATTTTCTCCCTTTAACTTAATGGTCACATCATCAGACTTGCATAGCGTTACAGATTTCATAGTGATTTATAAACACTTTTAGATTGGATTATTTGAATTTTGTAATGCATTGGGAGGCATTTTCAAACACTACAGTTCCATGTGGAAACCACCAAAACTAAATCCACATGACTGCACTTTATGAGAGGA
Source organism: Euleptes europaea (assembly GCF_029931775.1). Classification (NCBI taxonomy): domain Eukaryota; kingdom Metazoa; phylum Chordata; class Lepidosauria; order Squamata; family Sphaerodactylidae; genus Euleptes; species Euleptes europaea. The sequence goes on from NC_079312.1 coordinate 67,387,547, forward strand.
GCTGTGGTTCAGTGGTGGTCTACGTGCTCAACATACCAAGCAACCCTTGTTCAGTCCTATCTCTTTCTTTAGCTGAAAAATCTCAGGAAGCAAGTGTTGGGGAAGGACCTTCCTAAAACTGGACATTGGTGAGCTGTTGCTAGGCAAAGATCTTTCTCTGTTTGATGGGTTGTTGGTAGCTGGAGTAGACATTACTGATTTAAATGTTTGATTTTAGTATAAGAGCGTTGTATGTTTATATCTAACCATCAAAAATGTGTAGTTCTGGCATGTAGGCTGTCTGTGTTATCAGGCTGGGTGTACTTCTCTGAGGTGCCTGTTTTCGCAGCCTGGACCAACCCCAGGTTCAGATAAACCGTGCGAAGACTCGATGGAAATGTAGTTTGTGAGAAAATAAAATGGAGAAAAGGGGAGTGATGTAAGTTACTTTGAGCCCCCTTTGGGGAGAAATGTGGTATATAAATGAAGAAAATAAATTTGTGGGGAATTTTTACATCGCTAACTGCAAATTGTATTGTTAGAGCAACTAGGGGAAAGGTGGTAAGATTAGCAGGCTCCATGCACAGGTTCTGATATCTTGCAGATGTTTGCAAAATGTTGGTAAGGCGAAATTCTCCAAATGTGGAATTGTGCTGTTAGGCTGGCTTCCCAGGGCATGCAGATGCTTCTGTGATCAAGGAGGATATGCCTCTCCCCTTTCCCAGTTGTAGAATTCTTGGGGCTTCAGCTGGGCAAAAAAACGCAATAAGTTGCAGAGAATTCCCTTAGGCATGTTATGAGGCTTGCAATAGTCTTTCTTCTACATTTTATATGGACAGCCTAGAAGACTGCATTTTATAACAAAGGAAATTATACCCATATGTGAAGATCAGAACCACTTATTTTTTGTCCCAGCTTTGCATGTCAGTTTGTATTAGTTAGTTGCATATTACATAATTACTTCACTTACTTCCTGTAACAGTGAAACATGACTTGGCTGAGAGTAATGTTTGGCAGTGTAGTGTAGCACAAACATTTTGTGTATCTTTCCCAAAGCAGCTTAGTGCGCGCATATTTTTAGTATAAAAATGCAGGCCCTGGAATCTACTTTCTAAACTTCAGTTCTGCACCAGTAAGCAATTTGCTTAAAGCCTGTGACTTGCTAACTTGCAAGTCAAATTTGTTACAGTGCCTAGCTTCTTTGTATGCAAATCCAGGAACTTTGTGAAGTATCTGACCAAGCTAAAATTTATCTAAAGTCCACACAATGTGTTGTATTGTACAAAATGTCTTCTGCACAGCAGCTCAAAGCTTAAACAAGTCTGCATTTTGTGGCACCTAAACTGTGTGTGAAAGAATGAATATTTGTATTTTTCAAAAGGTCTGATTTGCATTAAATGTTTTCTTACTAGTTCCTTTTTGAATGATTTTAATACGGACACAGAGCTTTTCCTTTTTTCCCCTTTTAGCTGAGTAGGTGTTGGAAGGAAGCATGCTGCATGCAGAATGTGTGCCAAGCAATTTAGCGTTTTTCCAAGCAGTCATCCAGAAGGACAGAGCACATAATCATTCATATATAGTGGCATGAGGGAGCAGTGAACACAAGTTTATATTATTTTCATTCAAACTTGGAAGACGTTCTGCAGACTGCATTGTCAACCTGTGTGTTAACATAAAATTGTTGCTTGATTCAGAGATACTTTGTTTTCTTTCCCTTTTCAGTGAAAGCCCATGCACTTCAAAGTAAATTAATTGCGTTACAAAGTTTATAAATTGTGTTTATGCAAGCACATAATCTTGAAGTGTGTCGTAGAATCCAAATTTATTTTGGTGTTTCATTAATAATTACATTCAGTAGTAAGATTGTTTACTGTGTGAAAATAATCTCCTCTTCTAAAGGTGTACTTTGTTTACTTCCACAAGTAAAATTTAGACATAGGGCAGTCCTAAAACTTTCCTTTAATCTTACATTGGTTTTATGAAACCACCTTTTTTAGTTTTTTTGAGTGGTCATCCTCAACAGGACCAAGAACAACACAAAAGTTTCCCTTATAGCCTATTGTAGTAAGAGTGTACTTAGAGTGTACCTATTGTACTTAGAGTGTAATTCCAAGCAGAGGTATTCCAGTTTAAGACATTAATCTCAACTGTGTATAGGATTGTGCTGTTAGTCACACATTTATGGAAGCTACTATAAAAATGGTGCTACCAATAAGGATCATTTTTCAATATGCCATAAAACAAGCAGTAGAAATTTTTAACCTGTAGAGTGATAAATTATAGAGTTCTTTGGAATCTTAGAGATGGTTCTTTTATTTTTGGTGGTATTTCATAAATTTGCATTTAGAATCCTAATTTTCTTAGTAACTAAGATAACTAAAGGTCAGTGTACTAACAGGCTGTTTGCTATAAGCACCATGCAAGCCAAATCAACAATTGCCTGTACACATGCTTTCTCTGGCTCCCATCTTTGGGAATGGCCTTCTCTAGCAGGTCAGGAGAGCTCCTACTCTCTTGGCTTCCCATAAACTCTGCAAAACTGAACTATTCAAGAGGGCTTCTGCACAGGTAATCAGGTTGCACTACACAAAATGGTTTTACAAAATTGCTTGGATAAATGATTATAGTCTATGGTCTGTACTGCTATGTATAGCTTTTGTAAGCAGGATCCTATTTATGACATTTCTGTACTGCTTAAAGTGGCATGGGAATACTTATGCTGTTTCATTTCTTTCTGGTGGTTCCAGACTTCTAAAATCATAATGCATTGGTTATTGAATGTCTCATTTTGTCGAGTGTACTGACTCACTATGTGTAATCCACCTTAAGTCCCTGCAAGAAAGGTGGATTATAAATAACATAAATAAAATAAAAATAAATAATATCTCTTGCATTATTTCTCTTCCTTGTTTTGTTCTTTGCAGAATGTAATTGGTCTTTGTTGATGTGGAGGACTTGTAGATTTCTTCATTTTAAAATGTATTAATTGAGCGTGTTTTTAAATAAAATATTTATTTTAATTATATTGCTTTCTTAAAAGGAGTAGTGTGCAGAGTTGCATGTAATTTGATTTTTAAACATTTGCTAATCTTTTTATGTACGGGCAGACTGCATTGTCAACCTGAGTGTTAACATAAAATTGTTGCTTGATACAGAGATACTTTGTTTTCCTTCCCTTTTCAGTGAAAGCCCACGCACTTCAAAGTAAATTAATTAACAAAGAGATCCCACTCGAATTCTGATCTTATTTTGAGTTAGTATTATCATCTTGATTTACAGCCTGCCTTTCTCACTGAGACTCAAGATAGATGACAAAATTGTCTGAGGATTGACATACTGTAATGGAGGAAGGGTTACAAAGGTTGAAGAATTTCATTGCAGTGAAAAGGAATGACATATACACTAAACATGGCAATAGATTCTAATACAGAGGTCCCCAATCTTTTTGAGCCTGCGGGCACATTTGGAAAGACATGGTAAAAAATGGCTGCCACAAAATCGCTGCCTCAGGAGTTACAGCTAGCCACAAAATTAGTGCCACAACTTAACACAGTGCAGACCTTTGTGCTGTGGTGGAAGCGGCTGCCAAAGTAACATTTTAAAAAAATCTGCACAGCCAGTCAAATCTCCCAATAGTCAAATCAGAAGTCTTGCTGGGCAAAAGCTCTACCTGGCCCCACCCAGTTTCTGAAAACCTTTGGTATGCACCAGAAAAGATGTCAGCGGGCGCCATGGTTCTCATGGACACTGTGTTGGAGACCCTTGCTCTAATACTACCCTTATAGTATAGTTCTGATTCCTTTATAAAAATGCCCTCCTGAACATTTCTGTTGTGGTAGTATGAGTCCTGTTTGCTTTGTAGCAAGCAACACCAGTTCCTCAAGTTAACTGAGTATGCAAGCTTTAAAACACATAGCAGTCTTTATCAGGAAGATAAGAAGAATTATAATCCCGCATGCTCTGATCAGAGATTATCTTTTAATTACTTTGTTCCAGGGTGAACATGACAAAACCTATCTCTAACACATCATCTTTCCTTTTATATTAACCATGAAAATTCTTATGCTATCATTCCAGTGTTTGGTAGGCTACTTGTTCCTTTTTCTCCCCCCTCCCCTAACTGTTCTATCCCACGTGGAGTTTTTTGTATTTTAAATACAATTCTTATATATGAATTTGTCAGGGCATGGAATCAATCCGGAAAAGGGATTTTTTTCAGATAAAAAAACGTGGGGCTTGCCTGTCAGGCCATCAGCATTAGTCTCTCTCCTTCCCTCTCGGCTGACACCAGCTCCAGCTTGAGCTCTCCTCGGCCTCCTTCCTGGCTCCACTGTGAGGCTCACATGGGGGCCCCATCTACCTGCCTCACCCTGCCCCTAAACCACCAATCAGCTGGGGACTCAGCTGATCAGCGGCAGGGGCGGCTTTAAATGCAGCTTCACCCTTCTCCCTGGCTTGAAGAGGAGTGTTCGGTGGCTGCCCTTCTCCCTGGCTTGAAGAGGAGTGTTCGGTGGCTGCCAGCCATCCTCGGCTGGGAAGGGGTTGCCTCTTGTTGCCTTGTGTTGCTCTTGGTCTTTCCTGTAGCCTGGCAGACTGGAGCGGGTGGCTTCTGGGTTAGTGCTGGCTCCTGGTCGCGCCAAGGGGTTGCTGGGCTCTTGCTGTACTCCTTGTCCCAGGGGCAGTCCGGCTCAAAAAACTCTTGGATTTTGTGCATTCCAGATTTTAGGATTTCCGAATAAGGGATACTCAACTTGTATTCCATTGGAAAGAACGGTAGGTGCCTATAATAGCTACTTTTCAAACCTATGCAGTTACTTCTGGCCACGTATGCTTTGAATGGGATTAGACTGGAGTAACCTAGGCTAGCCAAATCTCATCATATCTGGGAAGCTAAGCAGGGATCGGCCCTTGTTAGTATTTGGGTTGGGGACTTCCAAGGAATACCAGGGTCGCTATGCAGAGGCAGCCAATGGCAAACCACCTCTGAATGTCTCTTGCCTTGAAAATCCTATGTGGTCACCATAAATTGGCTGCAGTTTGACTGGAAAAAAAACGAGTAATTCTGAGTAGGATTGCATTTCTAGACTTGGAATAGCACTATAAATGTGTTATTCCTTCCTCACCCCCTTTTTTATTGAGTTGGAGCAGAAGGGGTGAATGAGTGTTGATAGGATGAAACAAGGGAGTATTCTTTTGTCTTAAATTGTAATACAGAAAGCAACCCTTTAGAGTTGAAGTAAACTGAACTGCATGGTCCTTCTGAAATGTACCAGTATTGCTTTGATTTACCATGAAGGTCAGAGGGATTGCTAATCCAGCATTATCCTCTGATAGGTATATTGTTGCCTAGATTTATAGAATATAATGTGGGTGTTTAAATGTAGGTTACCTATCCATATGATCAGTGATGGATAGGTAATAGACTATACTCCAGAACTGGATCTTCAGTCCATGTTTTAAGGATTACCGATCTCCTGTTTCATGGAGGTCACTTGTGTGGCTTGGGAAGAGATCAGGTTGCTGTTGTCATGAGGTATTGTGCCTTGAAAATTTCCTTGCCTGCTCTAATCTAGAAATTGAATTCCATGGGTATGCAATATGTAGGAGGAAGAATACAGTTTCCAGTTGTGTAATGAAGGGGTAAAAGGGGCGGTGCCACGATTTTTACAAACTTGAGTTAAGACTATTGGTTCTTGGATTACATGCAAATATTTCTAGCATGGCATTGAGATTCTTTCATGTATGCTAGAATTTAATAATTCAGATGTTTGTGCTGACATCTGGTATGCATTGCTGTTGTTCAATCCTCCCCTTCCCCCACTCCTCTGGCTTGTATGGTGTGGCATCTTAGAAAGCTATCACAGTCATTCTGTGGCTGGCTTAAATTAAATCACATGGAGCCAGCTAGAAGAATGCTGACATACACAGTTTTCATGCTGAACCACACTGAAACCACAGGCTAGATTTAAAGAACTCCTTAACTGTTTTGAGTCTAGACAGCAGACTATAATTTGGATGAAAAATGTCCACAACACAGAGATTTAATTATGAAAAACTGATAAAACTCTGACTTTCAAATCTGAAACGTTTTGCTGTAAACCTAAAACTTTCATGATCCTAAAAGTGGCTGTAAGTAAAATCATTTTTGCTGCACTTCTGACATGAGCTTTGGATGTAATAAGTATGCATAACCTCCTTTTGCCACTAATTATTGTTAAACATTTAAGATGTTTGGTCCTTAATTCTTCACAAAACTGTTTGAACATGAATGATTAATCTCAAAATATATAATACTGAGTGTGCTGAACAAATATTTTTTAAAGAAAATATCTTTCTGGCTATACATAATTAAGATTTCAAAAACTCTTGTGAATAAACAACATGGGCTGCTTCCATGTGGCAATAATTCCCTGTGTCATTCTTAATGTTGCTGCAAATGCAGAGGTATTTGCAACATCCAAACAGCAGTTTTCTCGTTCTTTCATTGCCTCAGCCTCTTCTGACTTCAGCCTCTTCTGACTTCCACCCCCTCCACCATAGGGTTTTGAAAAAATGGAAATTGCTAGATCTCATTCGTGTTATAATTATCAGTTGCCACTGTCTTCTAAGTCCCAAGGTTCTTCTTTTTTTAAAAAAAAGGTCCAAGTCTGCCTTTTCATTGCAGAGTTATAAGGGGAAAGTGCAGCCCATAAGGAAGCCATTGTAAACTAAAATATGTGTGGAAACAGTAATGATCAAGACTGTTGATCTGCTTGTAGAATCCTGAATTTCTTGTCCACAGTTACTTCGGCATTTGCTTTGCTTAGCCATGGCTAGACATGCAGCTGACCTGCATTTTAGAAGTATTAGCAAGAATCTTGGCTTACTAAATATAGTCATGTTTCTTGTGACTAGACTTTTTGCCTTTTAAAAGTACCTTCTAAAAGTAAAAACAAATGTCTGGAAAAAAAGGAACTTGACTTAATATCCGTGAGTCAAGATGCTTACTAATATTTCTAAAAGCCAGATTTGTTATCCAGCAATTCTCAGTTTATAGAACTTCATGAAGGAAGCTTAATCTGAGTTTCCTAATTTAATTACAGAATCTTCTTTCACAAATCTGAATTGCAACAGATTGTGAGAAATTGATTACATCATCGAATAATTTAGAATGGGCACCTGCAGTTGCACCAGTACAGTAATTCTATCCATGACATTGTGATGCCCTTACAGGTCTGGGTTAGAAGTGATACTGGCTGTACAAAAGGAACATACCTTTGGGAAAAGGTTATATGCAGCTAGTGCAGTGTGTCACCAGTTCCTGCATGTGTAGTGTTAACAGGATTCTGTGGCTCATGTGTACACTGAGTTTGTGTGCCACTGATGAACATGTAGGAATTGGTGATATACCTTAAACTTGGCATTGGTCTTGTGTAACGCCAAACAGATGATTGTACATGAGTACCTTGCTAGTAGCTGCATAGGCAGCATGGTATAGCCTGATTCTTGTCAGATCTTGGAAGCTAAGCAGGGTTGATACTTGGAAAAGAGACCACCAAAGAAGACTGTGCAGAGGAAGGCAAAGGCAGACCACCTCTGCTTCTTGCTTGCCTTGAAAGCCCTTTGCTGGCTCTCCATGTGACTTCATGGTTCTTTACACATACACAGTAGCTGCATAGCTGTGACTTCATGGTTCTTTACACATACACAGTAGCTGCATAGCTGAGATGTTACAGATATGCTGTAAAAATAATTCCTAAATCTGCATTGAAGTTAGAAAATATTTTACATTCTTAGGTGACATATTTTTAGGAGTATGGGCTGCCTGAGTTTTTAAGGGTTAGATTTGGGGTAATTTAAAAATTTAGGAATGAGCATTTTGCTCTCAGTCTCATGCTCATCAGAATGGAGAAAGACACTCACTGTGGTGGCAGGTGAACAAATTTATATACCTCTACTAGGGTGCTGTAATATGTTTTTGTCTATGCCCATATTTTCATGAGTGATTAACAAAGCATCTTTCCCTGCATCCGCACCTAATAGTAATTTGATTAGGAATTGCTTTATTCTTCTTCACAACTCAATCCTAACTGCTTCTTTGAGACTGTTGCTAAATTTTTATTTATTTTATTTTATTAAATTTATATCCTGCCCTCCCCTGTCTTTGAGACAGTTACTAAATTTTTATTTAATTTTTATTTTATTGAATTTATTTCCCTTCCTCCCCAGCAAATTTATATCCCTTCTTCCCCAGCAAAGGTATTTAAAAACATTTCATAATTAAAACATTCCTAAATAAAAATTTGCCCCATAAAAACACATTTTGGCACACTTTGTGGCGTAAACTACCACAGAGGTAACTAGCTAGCATCCCCCCCAATGATGGTCTACAGAAGGAAAAAAGGGGCGTTTGGGAGGATGGCGATTGATGGAAAGACCATAGTTGACCTCAACCATAAGCCTGGCAGACATAAATCAGTTTGCAGTAGCCATAGGAAAACAGCATAATCTGAAGTTTTCTAGAGAGGTTACCTTTGTACAAGGAATTTTGCTGAGGGGCAGGAAGAGCTTCTTTGTTCATGCTCTTTCCTCTGTTAAGAGTTGTAGCTTTATTTTCTGGCATCTCCCCATGTTTTACAATTGTCTATAATCCAAGCAAATGCTTCCTGTTTCTTATAGTACACGCAGAGATTATCTAGAAAAGGACAGACAATGAAAGTTGTCGTAGCTAAGTGACTAAGGCATTTGATAAAATCCTGAGCATACCAATCCTGAGCATGCCAGTTAAAAGAAAGTAAAGTGGCAGTGGAAAAATTCTAAACTCATGACAGGAGGACATACCATAAAGTAGCGGTTTCCAACTTTTTGATATGGTGACCCACAAGTCTAAATTTACTTGGCATGGTGAACCACTTAACAAAAAAACAACAGATTATGCACAAATCAATAAAACAGCAAAAGTCTGGGACCCACTTTCACTGCCTTTGTGACCCACAAGTTGGGAAATGCTGCTGTAAGGAACCTTACTTACCAGGCTCTTTTCCATTATAGCTAGGACTGAGACAATGGCTATCAGTCAGGCAGAGAGTTTATTTTCATTCTTGTACTGAATTTTTAGGGACTTTCAGAGCTATTCCCTAGTCATATAATTCAGCAGTTTTCTTAATGACATATTGAGAATTGTAACTCATTTTTTTTCCTCTTGTGCATCCCAGATGTGAAAACTGATTTTCCTGTGTCCTTACGAAGGTTTTTCTACATCATTTATTTTTTGCCTGAAATTTGTCAGTGTGAGGAGTCTTTTTGTTCAGTTCCCCTGATTTCAGAAGTAGTCTTTTCTGTTATTCCAGGCTCCATGTTGGCCTGCTCTCTCTAGGATTGTGTTGTTATCAAAATGTACCTTCAAAACAAGCAGAGTATTCCTTGTCCTGTCATCCCATATCCAGACTTATCTGAAAACTGGACCCTTCAAGCCAGCATGCAGGCAGATCCGGCTGCCAGCTATCCATGTTTCCTTCTCACCTAAAAAATAAAATACAGTGTACACTGTCAATCTTGAATATACCTTTTGACATGATCAACTATATCCAGTGGAATAAAAAAATTTGGCCTCATTATTCACTGGTCTGCTAGATGCTTGAAACTGCAGCTCCACAGAGACTTCTTCATGGCAAGTCTTTATGTTTTATGCCATTCAAGTTACATGCTACCCCATCTTATTCTTTGTTTTTCGGCACAGTAACCACATGGTAGAAATGGCTGCAGCCATGGGTGTGCATGTCAATATGAAGAGAATACATTGTGAAGGACAATCCACATTGGTAATTTTCTAAGCAGTTGCCACGTGTTTGATAACATATGTGAATGGGAATATTTGTGAACATAAATTTCTTCTCCAACATGGCAATATAAATTGTCTCTTCTTTTCAAGCTGTTTTTAAAATCTCCTTGCTTCAAAAGGTTCTGTTGATAGAGTCCTGGAGTTGAGAGGTAGCATGCTGTGTAGTATCCAGGTCATACAGTAATAATTATCACTCTTGAATATATCCACCAGGAATCCAAATCTTTGGTTTAAAAAAAAAAGGATATGCTATCTTTCGCATGAATTTGCATAGCATGAATTTGCGTTGGTAAGAAGGAGTTCAGATATATCCCAGAGTCTGGACAGCAGGCATCATCCCTTTATTCTGTTGGTTATCACAATGATCTTGCTTTAAAAGCTCTTCCCTTTCCCCCTTTTTCTCTCACCTTTCTCCCCAGTGGGAACCTAAGATGTTTCACATAAGTCTTCTCTATTTTAACCTCACAATAACCTCGAGTGTGTGTGACTGGCCCAAGGTCACTCAGTGAGCTTACATGGCAGAGTGAGGATTCAGTCTTGGGTATCCCAGATCCTCGGCCAGCACTTTAAGCACTACACCATGCTGGCTCACATTCTAGCACTTCCATTCTTGTAGCACTAGCGTGCATAGTAAATATGATGGGTATGCCCTGCAACCCATGTCTCTGGGCACCCATAATCTGTACCCTTCCCTGAGGCTCCTGGCTGGAACACCATGGTTACCAGTGGTGATCACAGGGCCTCGGCTCTACTGAGAGGCACTGATTTTCCTTGAAGCCAAGCAGCCTTTGTGAGATATTTCCCCTCTCTTTGGGTGGTGGTGGCCGTCAGGATTCTGCTTCTCAGCTAATAGAAAGGTAGTGTTCAGAAACATCCTACCTAGGGATTTTTTGTTGCACTTATGGCCATGTCACACATTATGCAGAGGCAAACCCAAATTAGCTGTTGAGTCTCTCTGAGCCACCTCTTCTAGTTCACTCTGTTCCTGTTCTCCCTTTTGGCTTCCTGATCCAGCTGGGAAAGAGTTGTGACCTGCTCTTGGGTACTGACTCACAATTTGAGAACCACTGGCTTAGACCATGATCAGTTACTAATTTAAAAGACCTTGTTGTGGTTTGGGTTTTTCTTAGCTACGCCGTTTGCTGTAAAATATTTAATGAGTAAAATTGTTCTTTGTAGATTGAGAATCTAATCTGAAGATCCAATCAGTTCCATGTGCTTTATGGTGGATGCAAAGAATAGAATTTGTTCTGGAACTTATTTTCATGCCCTTTGTATTCCAGAAGTTACCTTTCAAAATATCATCCAAAATACCATCCTGTTGCAGTATAACTGTGGTGTTGTCTGTTACTAAATGCAGTATTAACTTAACCAACATTTTAACCCCCCTTTCCAATCTGGTCATAGATGGCATTGCAAATATGTCTGGATACCACTAGCCTATTAAGATGCTGCTATTAACACAAGAGCTAACTCCCTTTTCCTGTTGTAGCCATACTCTTACAAAAATTTGCTTTTGAAGTGTAAGGGTAGCATTAAGCCTTGATCATTTTCACTTAATGACAGAGGCACCTTTGATCAGCTCAGTTTTCCTGTGTCTTGTGTTTCAAACAAATCACTTTACTGGATAATAGCAAAAGACTGATATTCTGTGATGCTATGCCTTAGGAAGCAGGGGTAATTTGAACTCCATATCTAATGTATTGCATACTGAAGCGAAAAATTGTGTGTGTCCATTGAAAACTCTTTTTATCATAGAAGTCTTGTTAGGCAGACATTAAGATCAGTTTTGAAGACAAATTTAGAAGTCTTTTGGAGTCTCCAATTTTGCAAAAAATACTAATCTATAGAGTAAGCTACTATATGCACAAAATGACTGCAGATCTTGTTCTTGTTTCTAAATGTTGGAAGCAGAGAATTCTCAGCAATCAAAACATTACATTTCTTAAAATTATATTTGCTTGAAACTGAAGCAGTGGATTTTAGTTCCATTCTGTAAAGATTAATTTGAATGATACCTTACCTAATTTATTGGGGAGTTTCCACATGACTGACTGTGCTCTTCCTGAGCATGACTTATGGGGCTCCCAGGATTTTCCCTTTTAAGCTGCAGCAAAGAAAAATCTCCTTCATTCCAATTTAAAAGGGACACAGAATTGTGAAAGCTCTGCCTGCAGCAGTCCTTAAAGGGGGCTTCACTTAGTGCTGCTTTCAGAATGGAGGCTCTAAACTCCAGCATTTCCCTTGTAGTTGTTGAGCTGTTTTTTTTTTTTTAAACTGTTAATCTGTTGGAGAGAGGAGGGATTGTTGGGCTGTGGAAGTATCGGACAAGAAGAGTTGGTTTTTATATGCCGACTTTCTCTACCACTTAAGGAAGAATTAAACTGGCTTACAATCACCTTCCCCTCCCCACAACAGACACCCTGTGAGGTAGGTGGGGCTGAGAGAGGGACTAGTCCAAGGTCACCCAGCTGGCTTCATGTGTAGGAGTGGGGAAGCCAACCCTGTTCACCAGATTAGAGTCCGCCACTCATGTGGAGGAGGGGGGAATCAAACCCGGTTCTCCAGATTAGAGTCCACAGCTCCTAACCACTGCTCTTAACCACTACACCACACTGGCTCTCTCATCACGTTGGCACTTCTGGAGAGGGTTAGGGTAAAATTTGGCTACTTGAATGGTTACCTTCCGAGAGGAGTCTGCTAAGAGAAGGGAAACCTTAGCTTCTTCCGATCTCCCAGGAAAGGCTGACAATATGGGGAGAATGTACTGCAATCTTATGTTGTTGTAGAAGGGAGTCTGCTTACTTAAAGAGAACCACAGAAGCCTAAATGGTAGACATTGCACAGAAAACACATTTTTATATGGACTAATCATTAGTACTGCCAAAAAAAAAACAAATCAGTGGGTTATAGATCAAATCAAGCCTGAACTGATCCTAGAAGCTAAAATGACTAAACTGAGGCTATCGTATTTTGGTCACATTATGAGAAGGCAAGAGTCACTAGAAAAAACAGTCATGCTAGGAGAAGTTGAGAGCAGGAAAAGAGGAAGACCCAACAAGAGATGGGTTGACTCCATCAAGGAAGCCACAGCCCTCAATTTGCAAGACCTGAGCAAGGCTGTCAAGGATAGGACATTTTGGAGGACATTGATTCATAGTGTCACCATGAGTCGGAAGCGGCTTGACGGCACTTAACACACACACACACACACACACACACACACACAATCATTAGTAACGCAGCTTTGATTTGCTGTAGAAAAAAATACAGGTCAATACAGGTTTCTAAGACGGAATTGATGAGTCTTGTGCGTATATTTATTAAGTGTATATTGTTGGAGGCTGCAATATGTTGAGCTACCCTTTCTACCAGGAGCAAAGATAATCTTCAGTGATCAAGGAAATCTTGCATGCTTGACTTAAATATTCTGCCAGGTAATTCATTTTAAAAAAGAAATTAAATCTAAGAGAATCGGTTTGAAGCATAGAGACAAGGAATAGTTATTGGCAGACTGTTTATATTATAATTCAGAGTGCCGATTCTTACCTCTTAAGTCTCTAATGGCTTTGACCAGGGTACTTGAATTATTGCCTCCTTCTATATTGTTCAGCCCACCAGTTCAGATCTGCCTGCCACGCTCTGCTCTCCGTGGCTCTCTTCCTATCTTCAAAGTTGACATGGGTGGCAATTAGAGACAGGGTATTTTCAGTAGAGGCATCTCACCTTTTTCCCTTGAGACTCATTTGGCACCTACTATAGTGTATTTTAGGTGCCAGGTAAAACACACCTTTTAACCTAGGCTTTTAACTCTTTTAAAAATCTTGTTAGCTTTTTTTATAGTCTGCTTCTGGTTTGATGTCTAGGTTAGAGACATTGTTGTTGTATTGACCAGTTTTTATGCTGCTGGCTTGCTTTGTAATGGCTTGTTTTGTTTTTGTATTGATAATCATTGGTATACATAAGTAATAAACATTTATTGCATATGGCCAAAGGCTGGTAAATCTTAAATTAAGAATACACAGAAGACAGAGGTTGACAAAAGAAAAAAATAACCCACACACAGCAATAAAATTTTGATTGGTTTTTGTGATCATCAAAAATCAGTGCTTGTTGTGGTATTGTTTTTATTTGTAAGCTGCTTCAAGCAGGAGTCTAGAGAGGTGGCATATAAATTCCCCAACTAAATAAATATTTTAGAATACTCAGTTTATACATTTCCATGCATTTATTTGTGTATGTGCCACTTTTTTTCCCTAATAGGAACTTAAAGCAGTTTAGAACATTATTCTCCCTTCCCCCATTTCTTCACAACAATGAGAATGTGATTGGCCCCAGGTTGTTAGTGAACTTCCGTGGTAGAAATGGGAAGCTGAACCTGGGTCTCCTCCGCTCTATCCATGACATCCTGCCAGCTAGTATGGTTACAGTGGGCTGGGCCCAGGAGACCTCGGTTCAAAACACCACTCTGCCATGATGCCCACAAGTTGATCACAAGGTTATTGTGAAGATAGGATTAGCTGGGGTAGGGATTCAGACCAGGTATGCTATCATGAGTACCTTGAAGAAGAGATGGCTGAAAACATAATACACGTTTTCTTGGAACCTTGTGAGACTAAATACTGTAAATTTCCGTATGTGACATGAGAATGACAATTTGGAAACAAATAATAGCTGCATTTTGTCTAATGTGATGCCTTATGGAAAGCTGAAAATATTAAAGAATAAAATGCATACAGTGGTTGGCTTTTTTGGTTACTTATGAAAGAGCTGAACTAGAATGACAGTGTAGTACCATAATAAAAAACCAAACTGCAATCCTATACAGAGTTACTCCTGTCCAAGCCTGTTGATTTCACTGGACTAGAGTAACTCTTTTTAGGATTGCACTGTTAAGGATATTTGAGTTTGCTAATGATTAACATATTTATGTGGTATGACAAAAATGAAGTCTTGTGAAATAGCATAGCACCATATCTTACTCTCCAGGGAAAATTAATTGCTTTTGATGTGTTCAAAAATAAAAGCAAGATTTTTCTTTAACCCACTTGGCTTGCAACTTTTTGCAAAATACCCTGACCTAACTTTAATCCTTTTGACCAATTATAGAACATTTTATGGACTTTGTTAATATATAAGCCATTTTAAGCAGAATAATTACAAGCCATTTTAAGCAAAATAATTACATTAGTCCAATGTCTCTCCTTGAGCTTTCTAAGCTTTTATTTTGTGTGCTATTTCATATTAAAGTATTGCAGCTTTAGGGTGAATTCACATGTATGTTTTGATCAGGTACAGTCTGTGTATGAATTTGACCTCATCTAACTACAGGGATGTGTTCTTGTAAAAAAAAAATTTGTTTAAAAGATTTATATTCTGTACTTTTCAGTATCTGCCTGAGGCAGCCACCTATATGCAAATAAAGGGAACAAAAAGTGTTGAATTCTGGAGTTGTTAACATGTCATATAAATTTTTTCACCATGAATTGCTAAATTAAGCATGTGAGGAACTAGCCTTAAAAATTCAAACTAGTAACTGGGTTTTAGTTTTAAAAACAAAGCTTTTCATTTCATGACGGCGACTGCATGTATAGACATGCAGGTGAACAGAGCTAAGAATGAGAAGTCATGGTTGGTTCTGGCTATGGAGGTAAACCTGTTACTTGGTGCTGTACTAGAGTATAGATGATCAAATGCTCTTACATGCATTTCCCACATGCATTTAGAAAACTAGAACTTCAGGAAAATGTCTAGGCTAACATAAGAAAAGCCATGCTGGATCAGACCAAGGCCCATAGTTCAATTATGTGAGCCCCCAACTGAGTGGTACAGTCTGGCACCAGGCTGACTACAGTGAAATCAATTATGTTTATGCTTCACATGTCTATCATGTACTTCTAAAAGAAGGATAGTGATTTACTTTTGATGGGAAAATACATGAGTAAGCGAGTCCTTCATGAGCTTTCCATGCTCCATTGTTCGAAGCACTTTTCTTTAGAGACTTTTCTTTAGAGACCTTACATTGGCCAGGCTTGGAATCCTAAACTTGGAAAATGTGGGGGTAAAGTGTCGGAAGGCTCACCTTCCTAATTCATGTGTACTTTTTGTTGTAAAGATGTAGGCTCTCCCTCCTCCATTTTAGATGTGAATGGTGGACATGCAAATGCCATCTGTAAATAAAGTCTACTTTAGTCCATAATCTGGGCAGGGTGTGAGATGAATAGCAGGCAATAGCATGTACATCTTTTTCATCTGTTGACTTTAAACAAACACTCCTTCCAGCACATGTATTAAGGCAGTTTCATGGGCCTTGTAAAAATGTTTTGAATTTATGTGGAGGAGAGGAAGATTGTGGTGACATGATAGAGGTCTATAAAATTATGCATGGTTTGGAGAGAGTGGACAGGGAGATGTTTTTCTCCCTCTCCCATAATACTAGAACATGGGGTCATCTGCTAAAGCTGGAGGGTGAGAGATTCAAAACAGATAAGAGGAAGTATTTTTTCACACAACGCATAGTTAAATTGTAGAACTCCCTGCCCCAGGATGTGGTGATGGCTGCCAGCTTGGAGGGCTTTAAGAGGGGAGTGGACATGTTCATGGAGGAGAGGGGTATTCATGGCTATTAGTTAGAATGGATACTAGTCATGCTGCATACCTATTCTCTCTAGTATCAGAGGAGCATGCCTATTGTTTTGGGTGCTGTGGAACACAGGCAGGATGGTGCTGCTGCACTCGTCTTGTTAGTGGCTTCCTAGAGGCACCTGGTTGGCCACTGTGTGAACAGACTGCTGGACTTGATGGGCCTTGGTCTGATCCAGCAGGGCCTTTCTTATGTTCTTATGAGACTGTATTAAGGCGCAGTTTAGGTAAAGGTAAAGGTCCCCTGTGCAAGCACCGGGTCATTCCTGACCCATGGGGTGACGTCACATCCCGACGTTTCCAAGGCAGACTTTGTTTGCGGGGTGGTTTGCCAGTGCCTTCCCCAGTCATCTTCCCTTTACCCCCAGCAAGCTGGGTACTCATTTCACCGACCTCGGAAGGATGGAAGGCTGAGTCAACCTTGAGCCGGCTACCTGAAAACTACCTCTGTTGGGATCGAACTCAGGTCGTGAGCAGAGCTTTTGACTGCAGTACTGCAGCTTAACACTCTGCGCCATGGGGCTCCTTTCTTATGTTCTTATGAGACTGTATTAAGGTGCAGTTTATCCACAGATTAAAAATTTAGTGTGTGATGGGGAGGTGAGAAACCTTCAAGGTATTCTGACTTCAGACAAAATGAACGTATTCATATGATTTCGCCTCAAATGCATAGTTCGGTCACGTCAGACAAAGAAAAGAAATGCAGGGTTTTAAATGTGTTAATTTAAAACTTGCTATATCTGAATTACATGGACTTTATTCAGTGAACTTGTAAGTGTACTGCTGTGCTGATCTGGTACTATTACTATACTCAGACAATACGTCACATGGGTTATCTCTGGTTATCTTGTTTATACTTCATCATGTTGCCTAACATTCCAGATCTTTGAAGGTGGGGGGGGGGAAGCTGATGAATAGAGCTATAAGCCGAGCTATTTGAGAGATGCAGATATGCTGTGCCTCAGCCCAGCTGCTTGCTGAAACAAAGAGAGGCATTCTGAGTGGTGCAATGAATATGCATTCGCTATGTGTGTGATTCTGTTGTAGGCCAGACACAGGCCTGTACAGTAATGAATTTGGAAGACTTCGGGTATGGCCCTGGGGATTTTTTTAAAAATTACATTTGTTTTATCAGTGGGTTACCTTGCCAATGGGATGATGTCAGTCTGGTTACCATAGAATGTGGTCAGACAGAGAGAGACAAATGCAGTGTGTGAAATAGTATTTTGTTTTGGTAGTCTGAGCTGTGGTTTTTCTATCCCTTTCTGAAACTCAGTTGCTGCGAAGAGTGAAAGGCTTGAAAAGCTGCATGTGTGAGAGAATTAAATACACGTGCTGGGTTACCATGTTTTGTTCTGCATGTGAAGGTTGCCCTCAGTCTCTTTGCCTTGGGAGGGTTTTTCATATATTAGTGAAATTAACAGTCAAATGTGCAATCACTTCTGCATTGAAATGTTGGAGAGGAAACATGCATTGGCTGTATTTGTATCTGCAGCCTGAACAAGCTCACCGTTGAATGTTAGTAGAATTCTGCCACACAAATGTAAAAGTGGTTGCATATTCAGCTGGCTGTGGTTTAGTAGCAAAATCCAAAGCAGCTTTGAGTGTTTATGCTCTGTGAACACAAATTCAGATATTTTTGGGGATATAGGTAGTAGCTGTTAACTGTTTGGCAGTGCTGCCTAGCATTTAATTGACTGACAAACTGACTGAAAGTAGGTGATGGGAAAGAAGACCTCTGCCTGAGACCCTGGAGAGCCGCTGCCGGTCTGAGTAGACAGTACTGACTTTGATGGACCAAGGGTTTGATTCACTATAAGGCAGCCTCATGTGTTCATGTGACAGTTCGGGCGTGGCAGAGATTCTGTTCCATGGCCCTAGTCCCAATTTAATTTCTGTTGTTGAAAAGTCAGCAGTGTCTAAATTGGATAATGGGAATTCCTATTATATTGTTTTTATTCAAGTATCAGAAGACTTCAAAGGAGACCTTCAGCATTAGAAGTAGGATGAAAGTGATGTAGGAAATATCAAACTACTTCAAGTGATCAAGACTTAATCTTTTGAAGTTGGTGCCAGTTGGTCTCTCAAAGTATATAATAACATTATAATATTGAAGGAACAGCCTCTTACAGTTTGAGAATAACTGATTGCATCAGATCTACTAAACTAAAATCACTGTGTTGTAGTTTTATAATACACTTGGAGAGATATATGAGCTGCAAAATTTAAAAACCCTCTTTATTAAGCCCTCTTAACTTTTTGTGTGGAGTTATGTGAGATTTTGAATTGCTGAGAACTTCTCCAAACTTTCCTCGTGTTTGTATGTGACTCTTAGCTTTGTGTATGTTCTGTATAACTTGATTTTCATATTTCAGTGCTAATCATGAAGATTAACTTCAACTGGAAAGCATTAAAGATTGATAAGAAACACGGCTGTCAATTCTACAGATTTGTAACTTTAAGTTTTATAAATATCCAAGAATGGGAAGAAGGTGGGGGAGAAGTAGTCCATCAGAGTTATTCATAATTTGTGGGTTAACACAGCAGGATGTCTGAATGTTTGACTTCAGAGTGCGTGGGTGACTGTGGAGCACACACCTTTTGCTTTGAGTGTTCAGGTGGAAAGTTACAGTTTCGCTTTAGTGCCAGGGTCCTGAAGAGAAGTCATGGCTTGCGGTGTGTTTATAGGCCACAGTATATTTGCTAGTTCATATCTTGCCTACTAAATTAACAAATGTTTATTTTTTACTTGTAAACATAGTGATGATGAGTCCCTAGTGGTTCCTTTCATAACAAAATAGTATTTGTTGCTTATAGTAAACAGATCTGTTTTTTAAATAATATGTCAGCTAGGATATGAAAATACATGGCAGTAAACACAATAATTTTCTTATGTATGATATGCAACTGATATACTTTCCTTGTGCATTTTTCTAGTTTCAAGTAATTAAAAGGGGAAGAAAAGAAAAATCTTTAAATCTGAAGAATGATAGCTATGTATGTGCCTCATGAAACTTGGATAAGGGTCTGGTTTCATTGGCTAATTATTTAGTTAAAGAAGCTTAGTGGCATAATTGATTTGAACGTGAGTTTTGTAGCCTAACTTCATAAGAAGAGCCCTGCTGGATCAGATCAGTAGTCTTATCTAGTCCAGCATCCTCTTTCACACCCAGGCTAACTAACTGACCTGGAGGGCCAACAAACGGAGCATAAAGGCCAATGCCTTCTCCTGATCTTGAACAACAGCGCTAGGAGGCAGTTTTCTCCCTCTCTATATGTAGATTCCTTTTGTTTGTAATGGCCAGTAGCCATTTATGGATCTATCCTCTGTGGACCTGTCTAACCCCCAACTAACTCTTGTGCTATCATTAGGGCCAGTGGCAGTGAATTTCACAATCAAATCACTCATTGATTAAGGAAGTATTTTATTTTCTCCATCCTGAATCTGTTCCCCATCAACTTAATTGGCTGCCCCTGTGTTCTAGCTTTTTGGGAGAGGAAATCCTTCTCCCTGTGAATTGAGTTTGTGAGAATTTTGGAGACTTTCAAGCCTATGTGTCTGAATATGAAAGAAGGGAGAGCTGTTGTTGCCTTCTAGGTCAAATAAAAGTGGGTTTCTCTTGCCCTGGTGTAATTATTCTGGGGAAAGCCAATCAGGTGATACAGTTTGGTTCTTTAGGGGATGCTGTTGGCTTGAGGTGACCTATATCTTTATTTGTCTTGGAAGTACTTTTAAGAGGCCAGCCTACAAGTTTTGGTGTCATGGCCAAATATCAATACTCCCTTTGGGATCGCATAGCCCCTCACATTTCCATCCTTCCTGATGACCAGCATCCTTCAGCGGTAGCCATTCAGTCAGAAGGCATGTCTTTAGCAAGACAGCAGCTCACGGCGACACGCCACATGGCGGATTCGTCCAGTAAAGCCATTGCGTCCGCCATAGTTATTCGCAGACACGCTTGGCTACGTCAATCTGCGCTCCCCTATGATACTAGATCACGTATCGAGGACCTTCCATTTGAAGGGATGTCCTTATTCAGCGACCAAACGGATACCTTCCTGGATCGCTTGAAAAAGAATAAAACAAATGCAAAGTCCCTAGGGATTACCCCTCAGGCGCCCGACTTTAAGCGGTGTTACTTTGGCCGGCAAACCAACCAGCCTTCCCGCCCATACCGTTTTCAGGGTTCTTTTGCACAACCGTCATTTCGCCCATCCTTTCCTCACCCTCAAAACGAAAGGAAGTTCCAAAACAAACCTAGGGTCTGCAAAGGCCCCAGAGGGTCTCCGGCCCGTTTTAACAAGCCAAAACAGGCATGACTAGACGTGTCCGTTTGTTTTCTTGATCGCCTGTCTGCTTTCTACCATGCTTGGTTTTCGATTACCAACGATGTTTGGGTTTTGAAAATAATAAATGTCGGTTACTTCATAGAGTCTGATATGTTACCTCCATATAGACGGGCCGCTCTCCAACACTGGCCCCTAACCTACTTGTACAAGAGGTTGACAGTCTCCTCTCCAAGGGGGCTATTGCAGAGGTTCCATCTTCCGACTAGAACCGCGGGTTTTACTCCCGCTTTTTTCTTGTAGATAAAAAGGGGGGGAAGCGCCCTATCCTGGATCTCCAGCACCTTAATGCCTTTATTAGGACCAGAAAATTCCGTATGCTTTCGCTCCCGGAAGTGCTTCCCCTCTTGGACAGGCATATGTGGTTTGTAGTGTTAGATCTCTGCGATGCTTACTTCCACATCGTGATTCACACAGAGTGTCGCCAATACCTGAGATTTGAATGTAACGGAAAATGTTACCAGTACAATGTGTTACCATTTGTGTTGTCTACGGCTCCCAGGACCTTTACAAAGTGCCTTGCGGTTGTGGTAGCTCACCTTGCCCTGAAGGGTTGTGTAATATTTCCCTACCTCGACGATTGGTTAATCGTGGGTCCATCTCAGTCATAGTTGGCCACACAAGTCAATTTAGTCCTTTCAGTCCTTAACAATCTGGGTCTTTTAGTTAATTTTTCCAAGTCCAAACTTGTCCCTGCACAAGTGCAGACCTTCATTGGAGCGCGTTTGGATGCTGAGCAAGCCAGGGACTTCCTCCCTGTACAAAGAGGTCGCGCCATTCAAAAACTGGAGGCTAGATTCACTATGAAACGTTTTCAAACAGCCTATCATATACAACAGTTGTTAGGCCTCATGGCCTCTACCACGACTGTGGTAGAGTATGCACGCCTCCGTATGCGCCCGCTCCAAAATTGGTTCCTCCGGGCGTTTAGGCTCAATGTAGATCCCCAGCACAAATGCCTATCTATCCCCAGATACATCATTTCTTCCCTACAATGGTGGGCACATGATGTCAATATCCTCTCAGGTGTCCCCTTTCATTGTCCTTCCCCTGAGAGGCACCTGTTCACAGATGCTTCCCTTTCTGGATGGGGGGCTCATTGTGGTAACCTTACATCACGGGGTACATGGTCGCACCTAGAATCCCGGTTGCACATAAATTTATTAGAACTTCATGCCATCCGTCTCGCTCTGTCTTCATACATAGGGCACCTTGACAGACATCACATTCAGATCGCTACAGACAGCTCTACTGCCCAGTATTATATAAACAAGCAGGGTGGCACAGGGTCAGTTTCGCTCTCCAAAGAAGTCAGCGACATTTGGGAATGGGCCATAACTCACCACACTACTCTCGTAGCGATTCCCATCGCAGGCAAGAGCAACACGTTAGACGCTCTGAATCGCCTTCCCAATCAAACGCACGAGCTCACCTTAAGCAACGACTGTCTCCACCAAATATTCCGACAGTGGGGTTACCCTCAAGTAGACCTAAAGACCATGCATTTACCTGGACTGAATAAAGACCTTGCATTCATGGCTCATTACCAATGCTGATTTCTCCACACCCATCTCTCCCCTGGACATCACAGACTCTTCTGCATACCACACCTAATTCCATCACGCCTGCTATTCACATTTACATACTGTTAACATTTACATACTAATGCTTGTCTGAATTCACTCTCCTCTACTTAAAGACAGATGGAGTCACATTCTAGCTGTATCTGACGAAGTGAGCTGTGGCTCACGAAAGCTCATACCCTGCCAGAAAATATTTTTGTTAGTCTTTAAGGTGCTACTGGACTCTTGCTCTTTTCTACTACTGCAGACAGACTAACACGGCTACCCACTGTAAATTATGCTCAAACTGTTAAGTTACTGAATGACCAAGATTGTTTGCAGTTTAATGGGAATTACATTGTTCAAGATACATTTTTTTTAAATGCTCTCTTTCAAGCACATCTGTTGTGTTCCCAATATTGGGTTGAGCTGATAGAGAATGAACAAGAACAATGAGAAACCAAAACATATTAAGTTGAGCACTAAGTTGTTTGAAGCTGATGAAAAATAGAATGTCTGCCAATAAAAATGTTGTTAAAATTGTATGACAGTTTAGTACTTAAGGGCACCTGAGGTGAGTCAACTGTTCTTCCCCATCCTTTTTACTAAACTTCCGTTGTATTCCAATTATTTGTCTTTTGACATGCATTTGGATTGTAATAGTCATGACTTATTTTAAGAAAATGAATGTTCCGCTTCTAACCACATTTTAAAATGTCTCAAAGCAGGCACGACAAGGTTTCCTGTTGCTATTTTGAACAATTGTTTTAAGGACTTCATAGGATATCTATTTTTGCTTTTATCCCTCTTTAAAAAAATACATTTTACCTCTCCTACACCCTTTAGGTGAAGCTGCTCTAAGAGGGGAAACCAGGATGCAATCGCTCCCAGTATCCAGTGCTGTAATCAACCATAGGACAGGGCCACCCCCTATCAGTCCTTGCAAGAGGAAGTTCAGCATGGATCAAGGAGATGATGACCTAGACTGTGAAAATGAACATGTCTCGAAAATGAGTCGAATGTTCAGTCCCCATCTGTAAGTCTTCTGTTTTCCTTTGGATGTTTTTGGCTTTTGTGTCAGCTAATTAATGTTTGTTTTTATTTAACAGTGCCTAATTTGTTTAGTTTTATTCCTTAAAATTTATTAAGATTTTGAAGAAATAATCATTTGCCATGTGTTGTAGGTCTGTAACATACTAGGTGCACTCTTCACGTAACAGAAGACCTGAGAAGACCCACCAAAATGGCTTCCACTTGTCAAATTCTCCCCCTTTAATGTGTAGTAATTACCAAATTCTCTGGGTCCTTCTCTTGCCTCAGTTTTCAAAGATGTGGCAAGGGGAAAATGTTCAGTGACATAATGCTGCCTTGTGCCTAAATGCTGCCACAGATAAGCTGGGAGGAGGGTAATTTGACACAGGGATTCTGTTTTGAGTGGTAGCACTGTGACTTCTGTGATGTCTAGTTGCCATGTGTGGCCTATCAGGATATATGTTGCACACAAAAGTGGGTGTGACTTTCTGATGTTGTGTTATGACCAGTTTTAGTTCAAATGTTTATATGTCAAGTGTTGAAAATAATGCATGCTTAAATCATTACCTGGGACAGGGTCTGCTTCTTTCATTCTTCACAAAGGTAAAAAACGTCCCAAAAAGAACGTGGTACTCTAAAACCATGTTTTCCTCTACAGCTTGGCTTCCGCTGACAGGAAATACTTAGGTATATTTAAAAATGCCATTCCTATTCGCTTCAACTTTCCCCCTCAGTAATCTCCTATGCCTTAAGTCTCCCTGCCCTGGGAGGAAAAAATGCTTCACCATTTTTTTTTTGAGGCCAGGAAATTTAGGAACAGCTGCTTAGTAGACTATATACTGACAGCTGGTCAGTCTACAAACTCTAAACACTAGCTATGTGCTTTCATTTTCACTTGGCAACAGGGTATTTTTGCGATTCAGGTAAAATATGGGTTGCTGGAAAGGAGGGAACTGGTTTCCATCCATTTTGTGTTATCATTCCTAGGAATGCTGTTGTGGTTGGCATGAAGTAGAAACGGAGAGGATTCCTTTCATTCTTGACTGTGCAGTGTTTCAGTAATTGCTGTGGTTCCGTCAGAGCCAGCTTGATAACTGTGTGCTGTTCTCTGCTGCCTCAGCTCAAGGAGCACTCCACATTCCACACATTCCACTCAGCTTTGGATTGTTGTGTTCAGCCATAAGATGTGGACTGGGGCTCTTTATCCTTAAATAAATCACAGCAGTGTTAGCCAGAAGCTTGCAGACTACAGTCCTGGGGATTTATTACAAATAAGGGTTCTAGTACCAAAGCAATAAAAATTCTCAGAATGGGAAAGGTGGAGCTTGAGTTTGTGTGTGTGTGTTTTACATGCAGTGTTTACTTTGAGTTAGCAGTTTCTAATCACTCCTTATACTGATAATTGGGGTACTTGTGAGGGAAAAGGTGAAGTACTGAGTTTGTGAAATAAAAGCTACAAAACAGTAGACAGGAAAATAAGCATCAATTTTGGGGAGAAAAGAAAAAATGATTACTTCAAGATTCACATAAATAATAGCAATAAAATGCACTTTTAACAAAAATTCAGTTTTATGTATCATAGGCTATACAACATTTGAAGTTTGAATTTCCAGAAGAGGATGAAAGTTTAAATTCACTTATCTGGAGACCATGGTGTAATCGCCACAATAATTTCCAAAAATCAATCTTTCAGCTTTGGGTTGTTGAAGTTTAAATTCATTAAGAAGAGCAAATATGTACAAAAATAGAAATTATTTTATCATGGATGGAATAAGGGGAGATCCAGAAAGAGGCAGAGGCTTGATTTTTCCATTTTTCTGGGTTTGTTTTATACTGTTCCCTTTCCAAGTAATGTAGAGCTCCGGCAAACTATTAGTTAAACCCAACTTTTTTAGTGATCAAAAAATTCAAGATAATTCACAAAAAATTCAAAGT
Source organism: Euleptes europaea (assembly GCF_029931775.1). Classification (NCBI taxonomy): domain Eukaryota; kingdom Metazoa; phylum Chordata; class Lepidosauria; order Squamata; family Sphaerodactylidae; genus Euleptes; species Euleptes europaea. Next base: position 67,412,864 of record NC_079312.1, read on the forward strand.
ACAGTAAATGTGAGAAACGAAGTTGTGTTACATTTGGATGCAATTTAGCTGTATATAATATTTATTTTCATTTTTTTATGTTTCTTGGGTGATGTGGAAAAGTTTTAGGCATTGTTTAATGACATCACTGGTAAGGTTGATGATTTTTAAAACCAAAATGTCTTGGGTAAAAAGGGTAAAAAGGATTCCTATGTTTTTAAATTATAGTACTTATCAAAGAGGAGCCCCGTGGCGCAGAGTGGTAAAGCTGCAGTACTGCAGTCGAAGCTCTGCTCACGACCTGAGTTCGATCCCAACGGAAGTCAGTTTCAGGTAGCCGGCTCAAGGTTGACTCAGCCTTCCATCCTTCCGAGGTCGGTAAAATGAGTACCCAGCTCGCTGGGGGTAAAGGGAAGATGACTGGGGAAGGCACTGGCAAACCACCCCGCAAAACAAAGTCTGCCTAGAAAACGTCGGGATGTGACGTCGCCCCATGGGTCAGGAATGACCCGGTGCTTGCACAGGGGACCTTTACCTTTTTACTTATCAAAGGGACACCCCAGTATCATGGATGTCCAGCTGAGTCGTTATTACAACAGTCCCTGCAGAGTCAAAGGAACATTAGTGGCTAGCTCACTAGAGAAGGTAACTGTTCTCTTTGAACAGTTTGGTAGCTCATCAACAATTGGGAGAGGTCTGCTCTGATTTTTTTTTTTAAACTTTTAAAACTGGATTTATATCTACTAGTCCTCTGCATAGCAATGTAACCACATCTGTCTATTGGGTTGCTGGGCCTTTTGTAATCATCAACTGCCCACCCTTCTGTTTATAGGAATTCTGCTAATAAAGTGTAACATTCACATACCTGGTGAAATGCACTCTAGCTTGCACAGCTTGTGCAATAATATACTTGCTAGTTTTTAAGATTATTTGTGGATTAGCCATCCAAAACTTAAATCACCCTTTTGAGTTGCCTATATAAACTTTGGCTAGTGCAGGAAGTAGGAATTCTCATTGTGTAGTAATCTGTCCTCTTCAAATGAAATACCTAAATTCATATGTTGAACAAGTGAAGGGACCATCCTTTTCACTCACTTTTTCTGAACAAAACAGAACATTTGAGGGCTCGTTATTATTAGAATACTTTGCCCCTGTGTAGTCTGTGTTTCATACTACCTTCAAGGGTGCATTTCAAACAATACTGTATTATGTTAACCCACACTTACACATATAAACATTCCTGAATAAACATTCAGCAGTAAAATCTTGTCGAAGGCTTTCACGGTCAGAGTTCATCGGTTCTTGTAGGTTATCCGGGCTGTTTGACCGTGGTCTTGGTATTTTCTTTCCTGATGTTTCGCCAGCAGCTGTGGCAGGCATCTTCAGAGGAGACAGGGTCTTATTCCAAGACACTGAAATACTGGACAATTCTACCAACTATTTTGTCAGATTGCACAGAGAAGCCATTGAAATTCATAAACATCAGCACAACTTTAACAGAAAAGAAGAGAGTTTAAGAATGAATAAGGCTTGGCTTCCTGTCCTAAAAACCTCCAGACTGACAAAGATTACAGTCCACAATAGCCATGCGGATTAGTTTTGGATTCCACATGTTAACAGATCACTTCGGATACAATGTTCCACATTAACATACCACACCCTCATTAGCACATTATCTTGATACTTACAGGACAATGATTAGCACATTACCTTTAATGCTTTGCAGGACAATGACTCAGCTCAAACCCAACCCCTTCTGACTATATATTACTCTTCCTACACACTTGACACTGAGAGACACTGTCCTTCAGTGTTGCTCCTCTGAAGATGCCTGCCACAGCTGCTGGCGAAACATCAGGAAAGAAAATACCAAGACCACGGTCACACAGCCCGGATAACCTACAAGAACCGACTCAGCAGTAAGTTGCTCACTGGTAATGTTTATTCAGCTTCAACATAGATCTCCTGAAGCAGACTGTGTCAGTGAACTTTAGAGGAGAAGAAAATTACCTTGCAACTCCTGAGCAAAGTAAGTTGGATAAAAATGGATTGGAACAACACGTTTTTTGTTTGATGTAGGTTGGAAAACAAATTATTTAAATGTCCCAAGTACAGGTTTATCAATACGGGAAATGTTTGGTGTGAGATTCTGGAAATACCATTCATTTATCCCCAATTGTTATTATTTATGGATTTTGGTTTCTGTATGATACGCAGATGTGGATATTTTAATGAGCAGTGGGGAGGACATATACACACAGCCACTGTTGCCTTAATTTTGGGGGTGGTTTTGTACACTTTAAAAGTTTACACTTGATCAGATTCTGATTAATGTTGAAAATGTATTCATGTTGCAGTGTAAGTGTAACACTAAAGAAGTGTTGTCCCTTTAAACAGAGGTCTCAGGCCTGACCTATGTTGTGTGGGTTTCTTGTTTGTCAGGCTGGAGGTATTTTCTCATTTTCACAGTTCAGCTGAAAACAAAGGCCTCCTTATCCTTCCAGGGAGCTCTTAAGAGCTGACATCAGCCTTTTCCCAGCAGGCATCATTTCTGCCTTAAGAGTCCTTGCACAGGGCTGAAAGGCTTGGTAATTTCTCCTTAGGTCATTTACTTTGCCAAGTAACAAATAAAATGAGCAAACTCTAAGAGTACCAAAGAGTTACGAAAGTAGAAGAAAAAAAGTACTAGCTTGCTTTTGCTTTTTTGACTTACCTTAATAGCTTGTAGAAATGAAGTCTTTTTTTTTTTTTTTACATTTTCTGTAAGATGTGTGGCTAGCTTTTACGCAGTGTTTTGTACATTTTTAGAAGTTTGGGGCTCAAAATGTTTTGTGGGTTCAGGAACTTTATGGTTTAATCAGCATGCCTGTGCAAAAATTGATTATATACATGTTTGAGATTCTATCTTAAGAGTTTTCTGAGCCTTTAGTATATTTATTGGTAAAGTTATATGTACAGTTTTTAGTGCATTCAAAATAAATAATTGGCAATGTGCTACACTTTTAGGAGTCACATTAGTCATTCATTACAACGAGAATTCAAGAGTGGTCCAACCTTGACTGCATTCCTGTGTTAACCTTTCTTTGACTACATGCCATACTTGTAACTTTTATGCTGCCTGTAATGTTTCCCCCCTTCCTTTTGTACTGGGTGAATGAATGTAGATGTGAGAGCCAGTGTGGTTTAGTGATTAAGAGCGGCGGGACTCTAATCTGGAGAACTGGCTTTGATTCCCCACTTTTCCACATAAGCCTGCTGGGTGACCTTGGGCCAGTCACAGTTCTCTCATAACTCTCTCAGCCCACGTGGAGGCAGGCAATGACAAACCACCTCCGAACGTCTCTTGCCTTGAAAACTTTGCGGGGTCTTTATAAGTCGGCTGTGACTTGATGGCATACACACACACACACACACACACACACACACACACACACACACAATGTAGATGTAGTAGAGTGGGTGCTTCAGAAGGACCACACCATGAACTTTTAGCAAGGTGGGCAACAAATAATTATCCCATTTTGCTATTTTTTTTAGCTTTCCCTGCTCACTTCTTAAGTTACTGAGCCAGAAATGTGATTTTATTAAGATGGATTTTTGTTCGTTGAGTTTGGTATGATGGAATGTATGGCAAACCATTTTGGTTGAGTGGTATCATTTTTTTATAAAAAATCGTAGAGAGAATGATATGCCAAGCCTTCAGATATTTTGTTTATGGTTGAATTGTTTTAAGGACATATCAGTATTGGACTAACGTTAACAGAAATCAGCTTGTGTAAGGGTGCTCTGGAAATTAAATTAGAAATTGTAAAAATCCCAAGTTTTTCACCATATGCTTAAGTCTATCCTTGTTCAGGAAGACAGCTAAACTATGGTTAACCAGCATATTTTTAATTATTTCCTTGACCTAAGAGTCAAGCTTTCAGTAGCTTTTGATGATTCACATGAGTTTATGGCAGAACTGGCACATTTATTTTTATCCCCAAATACTTCCTTAAAGTAAGACATTGATTGAATTGCTGGATTGGGGCAGACAAGGCATTTATTATCATAATAAGGAAAGCAAATGCAAAGTTCATGGCTTCTTCTGACTCTCATTTCTCTTTGACTTGGGAATTGTAGACTTCCACATTCCCAGTGAATCCTTAATTGATCTGTGTGAATCCTACAAAGTCACAACAATGGTTTGCCCTTTTGCCTCTGTGTGTGTGTGTGTGTGTGTGTGTGTGTGTGTGTAAAGTGCAGTCAAGTCGCAGCCGACTTATGGCGACCCCTTTATGGGGTTTTCAAGGCAAGAGACTAACAGAAGTGGTTTGCCACTGCCTTCCTCTGTATAGCAGCCCTGGACTTCCTTGGTGGTCTCCCATCAAAGTACTAACCAGGGTTGACCCTGCTTAGCTTCTGAGATCTCTGCCACCCTGTCTACAGCACATAGATGTGCATCTCTGATTTTAAAATGAGCAGATCTGTACCAAATGAAAAGCCACCAGTGTATTTGATTGATGGTACATAGCTAGCAATAACTGTAGTCAGTATCAATACATCCATTTTATTAGTAGAGATCCTTTATGTTCATATTCATATATGAAGCAACTTAATGTTATTTCTGTTTTATGGACCTGAAGGTTTAAGATGGAAGAAGGGAATAAAGGATTTGCTGAAGTTGATTAAAAATTGGCTTAGTTGGGGTCAAATAATGTTTGCACACAGCAGACCAACCTCTCATACAGAAAAGCAGAGAAGTTTTCTTCCTTCTTAAAATGCACTGAAGTATGACAACAAGGTTTATGTGACACTCTGTGAATCATCTTTGTGCTCTAGTTACTGTATTATTCTGTTGTGGAGTAAAGTTTTTCTTTCTGTGTGTTTCTTCTTGTGTTGCTGCAGTGCTTTGTCACTGTTTCCTAGTTATTTATTTAGTAAAGGAGAAGGTATATTCTTTTTTGAGCCTGTGGACATCTTTGAAATTCTGACAGGGTGGTTGACATAACCATAAAATGGCTGACACAAGAGGCAGAGCCAACCGTAAAATGTCAGGGAGTGAGGCAATGGTAAACTCCAATGGTAATGTTGATTTCAAGCAGAAGCTCTGTTTAATATGTTGCCTTTTAAAATGAACATACTGTTTTAAAATATTTTCTTGCATAGAAGAAGAACAGTTGGTTTTTATACCCTGCTTTTCTCAACCTTTAAGGAGTCTCAAACCGGCTTACAATCACCTTTCCCTCCCCACGACAGACACCATGTGAGGTAGGTGGGGCTGAGAGAGTTCGGAGAGAACTGTGACTAGCCCAAGGTCACCCAGCAGGCTTCATTTGTGGGAGTGGGGGAACCAACCCTGTTCACCAATTTAGAGTCCGCTGCTCATGTGGAGGAGTGGGGGATCAAACCCAGTTATCCAGATTAGAGTCCACCACTCTTAACCACTACAGCACTACATATGCAGCGAAGATCCTTTTGCTGTGGTAGAAGCTGCTACCAAAGCTACATTTTTAAAAATCTGCACCGCCAATCAGATCTCCAGTGACCAGTCAGAAGCCCTGCTGGGCAAAAGCCCTATCTGGCCCCACCCACTTTTTAAAAACACTTGGACACCAGGAAAGGTCTTGGTGTGTCATGGTACCCAGAGGAACCAGGTTGGGGACCCTTGGTATACTCTGATTTCACAGTGTTAACAGTTAATTCATACTGATAATAGTGTTTGCATTGGGTGGGTTTACAAGAATCCCCTATTGCACACAGTTAGCCTTTAAAAAGAATTATATACAGTTTATGGGTGCTTCTGGACTGATCAGTATCCCTGAATCAGTAAGTGAGAGAGATGACTAGGAGTTTCTTTTACCAGCTTAGCCTGTTTTGCCTACTGTGATTAATCCTTGAAGAAGACCTACTACGAGATAGCGCAAAATAAACAACAGAACATTACTGGTGGCCACATACAGCTCACAGCTCAAATGATGCAGTGCATCATTAATGATCTACAAACCTATGCTTGGTAATGATATTCCTTGCTCACAGGCACTGGGAGGCAGATCTTTTCTTGCCAACAGACAGCCTCTTAATCTTAAACAACTTCTGCATTACAGTAATGCACTACCTTACATGGACATGGATTCTTGGAACTGGGGTCTCTAATAAACCAAGATGCCAACGATGTCCCCTTATCACTGGACCTAACAGCAACAGGCATAGCTTCTCATGTTCATTCACTTGCTCATCCTCCAACGTTATATATGCCATCAAGTGTCACCAGCACTCTTCTACTCTGCATCAGACAAACAGGCCAGTTCCTTTGGGAAAAAACATAAGTGAACATAAATCGGACATTAAAATGACATTACTTAGAAACTAGCGGAAGAACATTTTAATATTCCAAGACATTCCATTACTGACCTAAGAGTGGCAGTGTAGGTAAAATGTTGTTGGAAGCATTGTAGAGACTCCGCCAAACAGAGCTTACATAGGATCAGCATAGGGTTGCCAGCTACAGGTTGGGAAATACGGGGAGATTTTGAGGGTGGAGCCTGTGGCAGGTGGAGTTTGGGAAGTAGAGAGACTTCAGTGGGGTATAGTGTCATAGAATCCCCCTTCCAAACTGGCCATTTTCTCCAGGTGAACCGATGTCTGTCACCTGGAGAGCAATTGTAATAGCGGGAGATCTCCAGCCACCACCTGGAGGTTAGCAACTCTGGATCAGCAAATGCATATCTCTGCAGTATTTTAGTGACTCCTATGTACATGTTCACTGCACAAGGCCACAGTCAAGGAAAATCCCAACCTCTTTAACATAGTACTCTAGATTGTACAGTGTAAGCTAATGGAGAAAAAGTTATAAACTTGCTATTTTTTGTTCAACCATTTTCCCAGATGTTTCCTGCAGCTTGACAGATGTACCATTTACTAGAAAGTTGAACTCTTGAGAGTTAGAATGTTATGGACACAGTTGCTATACACAATGGCTGTAAAGTCAGGATTTGGAATAAAACCTTATGTTTACTTCTGGTTAAATAAGAATATTTTTTCCCTAGACTCAAAATGATGGCCTTGACAATATCCTTTCATTTTCCTTTATACTGTAATCTGCTACCAGGGGAAAAAAAAACAATTTTCCAAACTGGCATTAACTATATCTAAGACTGCCAAATGTTAACACTCACAGGAGGGGAACTCTGTAGTGCTAAAAGGAGGTTTTTTTGGAGTTTTACTTGAATTTTCAAGCCAATTAAGGTACTTGCATTCAATTTTTGACAGTGATTAATCTTTTCATCATTACCACCTCTTTATTGGCCAGTCTAAAACTATGTCTGAAGAGGCTATAAGGTAGGCAGATGTGCTGAAATGTGAAGAGAAGACTGAGGGGCAATTGGTAGGATATTGTTGATCTGTCAATGGGGGGGGGGAAACCCCACATCTTTTTAATCAGTTAAAAATAAGGCCTGTGTATTCAAAGCAATTCCATGTGCACATAGTAGGAATTGCCAACTTTCTCATCTGTAATGTAACTCTAAAGGTTTCCTGATTTTTTGAAGTCGTCAAAAAGGGCAAGAGTCCAGTAGCACCTTAAAGACTAACAAAAATATTTTCTGGTAGGGTATGAGCTTTCGTGAGCCACAGCTCACTTCTTCAGATTATCTGATTTTTTGAGATCAGCTTTTTAAGGGGCATAAGAAGTTATGGCAGAACAGGCTAGCTACATATCCTCTCATGTATATGCAAAATAGTGTTAAATAGTTTTATTTTTGAAATAATCTTTATGGGAATAAATGCTTCATGCATCGAGACAGAGAGAGGTCATTTTCTTCTCAGATTCCTTCAACATTAAGCATTGTTTCACTGGAGGCAGAATGATTACAGAGCTGCACATTTGTACTATGGTTTATTAATTGATTTGCCAGTAAAACAGATTCACTTCAGTCCTTTTATTTAATTTTTGTATTTTGGTGCTTGTGAAAGAATGCACTGCAGCACGCCAAAAGAAATCTTCGCAGTGTAAAATTATTAGTGCATTTCCTAACTTAAGTTTCTATGTAACTTTTAAAAAGTGACAACAAAATAGGGCAGAAGCACTAGGTCAAGTACCACCTTAAAGACTAACAAAAAATTTTCATAGTATCTGGCATAATTAACTTTGACTTACGAAAAGCTAATACCCTGGAAATATTTGTTGGCCTCTAAGTGGCTACTGGACGAATTTTGTTCTTCTACTACAGACTAACGTGACTACCCACCTGAAATTAGATAAATATTTAGTTTAGTTTGATTGATTGATTCAGATCTATTTCATACCCCACTCAGTCAGTGGGCTCCAAAGAAGCTGCATGCTGGTTGATCTCAAATTCTGGGCAGGTATTACATGAAGATAATTTGTACTGAGCCTGGAAACAAATTGGTAGCTAGTGGTGTTGATTGGCAAAACATATTCACACTGGAAGTCAGTATGAGGTAGACATGTACACTGCATACAACCTGTGGTTGCCAACAAAAAATCCTTTTCTCTGCCAGAGGCCCGTTTGCTAGGAAGTAACGCTTTAACAAAAATATGCAACTTGTCACTTAAATCCACCTTCCTTTTAGAGAATTGTAAGTTAATAGATGTAATACCATTTTTTAAAAAAAAGGATCCAGAAGAGATCCAGGAACTACAGGCCAGTTAAGCTTAACATCTGTTCTAGAGAAATTGGTGGAAACCGGTATAAAAAGAGGGTTTATCAAGCACATAGAGGAATGAACACTACTAAGGAAGAATCACATGGCTTCTGTAAGGGCAAGTTCTGTCTTAGGCTGTTACCGCACTAGGTATTAAGAGTTTGAAAATGTTATAAAAAATACTGTTCGCACTTTCTATGTATTCCCACCGATGTATTAAGAGTTTGAACCTGTTATAAAAAATACTGTTCGCACTTTGTTTGGCCCCTTTAGCTGTGAAGACGTCTTCCAACCATTTTTTAGCCATGGCATCCAAAAACCCTTTTAAAGCGATGTTTTTTATAACATTTTCAAACTCTTAATACATCGCTGGGAATACCTAGTGCGGTAACAGCCTTACACAAGGTTAACAGACATATTGAGAAGGATGATCTGGTAGACACTGGACATGTGACTTTCCAAGAGTTGCTTCCCTCAAAGGCTAATTAGTTTGTGGGATTTACTGTCACAAGATGGCAGTGATAGGCTTTAAATGGGCATTAGACAAATTCATGGTGTAGGAGAGATCTATCGATGGCTATTAGCCATGATGATCAAATGGAATCTCCATATTCAGAGGCAGTTAACACTTTGTATACCAGTAATGATAGCCAACAATAAAGGCAAGTTTTGTCCTCTGTGCCTTGCTTATAGGCCTTCTGGGTGCATCTGATGGGCCATTGTGTAACACAGAAAGTTGAACTAAGATGGTCCATTTGTCTGATCCAACACAGCTGTTCTTAAATTCTTAAATATCTTTATTGCATACACCAGTCCCAAGCATTTATTATGCTAGCATGTCAGCAACAGCTGCCTCTAGAACTATTTTAATTATTTAATTATTACTTTTATACTACTTTTAAAATATCCAAAGCAGTATGGTATGTTGGCATAACAGTACTGCATATACCTACACTATAGATGCACAGGGAAGACTCTTTTTAAAATTTTATTCTCCATTCTGTTGTAGGGCAGGGTTGTTCGGCAGTAACCATGGAGATGACACATGCAAATTAGCTGTTAAATATTCTGTTCAGCAACTTCGTAAGGCAGAATCATTTCCTTGTTATAGACTAGGGGTCTAGGATTTAGAGAGTTGGATCACAGAGAATTGGACAGAAATTGGACTTACTACTTAATCACTGTGCTATACTACCCTACACACCTTACTGGAGAGCTGGAATAGCGGTTGGAGTGATGGACTAGGGTCTGGGAAATGTGGGTTGAAATGTTCACTCTGCCATGAAGCTCGCTTGGCGATCTTGACCGAGGCATTCTCTCTGAGCCTTGCCTATCTGGCAGGTTAGTTTCAAGGATAAAATGGAGGATTCGATAATATACCGTATATACCCATGTATAAGCCGACCCGCGTATAAGCCGAGGTGCCTAATTTCTCCCCCAAAATGGGGAAAAATTAGGCACCCGCGTATAAGCCGAGGGTCGGCTTATAACCCCTCCCCCCCCGCAGGCTTACCTTACAGGGCTCTCCAGCGGCGAGGGTGCGGCGGCGGCGCGGCCCGGGGGGGGCGGGGCAGCCTTCCTGCAATTGCAGGAGGCTGCCCCAGGCCGCTCCCGGTGGGGAGAAGCAGCGGCGCCGCCCGGGGGGGGGTGGGGCAGCCTTCCTGCAGTTGCAGGAGGCTGCCCCAGGCCGCTCCCGGCGGGGAGAAGCGGCGCTGCCGCCCGGGGGGGCCGGGGCAGTCTTCCTGCAATTGCAGGAGGCTGCCCCAGGCCGCTCCCGGAGGCAGAAAGCGGCGGTGCGGCCCGGGGGGCCCGGGGCAGCCTTCCTGCAGTTGCAGGAGGCTGCCCAAGGCCGCTCCCGGCGTGGAGAAGCGGCGGCGGCGCCCGGGGGGCCCCGGGGCAGCCTTCCTGCAGTTGCAGGAGGCTGCCCCAGGCCGCTCCCGGCAGCAGGAAGCGGCACGGCACGGCGGCGGCGGTAAGTTTCCCCCCTTCCTCCCTCCCCTTTCCTCCCTCCCCCCGTATTGACCCACGTATAAGCCGAGGCCGGCTTTTTCAGCCCATTTTTTGGGCTGAAAAACCCGGCTTATATGCAAGTATATACGGTATGTTCTCTTGCACAGTTTTCACTGTGTTAAGTTGCTCTGCCTGGAAGTGAACTGTTACTATTAGGACCTGAACCTACCCAGCCCCAGCCTCCCTTATATAATGTAACTGTTGATCAGATTTTTTTTGGAGTGGAGGCTCAGCAGGGATTGAAATCTCTTGAGGAGCAAGAAGCTGACCATTGCATTGCACATGCATCCAAACCTATAAATCATACTGATATAGGGGCACTCTCTTATTCCTGGTTGCCAGGATTTCTGCCCCAAACTTTCCTTCTGACGGTTGATTCTTTTAAGGAACATTTCAGCATTGCCTTACAGACAGAGTTACAAGCAGAATAGTTAATAGCCAAGGAGTAAAACCACTAGCCTGACTTGATTTAACTAGTAGTGATGCTTCTAAAAAACTGCTGGCTGGAGAACCCCAAAATTGCCAGGTGGCCACCCCTAGACAGTGTGCAGCAAATTGCAGTGTAATGATCTTCCAGTGGTTAGTTGATTAGCAGTTCAGTGGGGCAGGCGCATGAGTCTCATTGGTTTATTACTTCCTTGTATGTATTGTCGAAGGCTTTCACGGTCAGAGTTCATCGATTCTTGTAGGTTATCTGGGTTGTGTGGCCGTGGTCTTGGTATTTTCTTTCCTGACGTTTCGCCCACAGCTGTGGCAGGCATCTTCAGAGGAGTAATACTGAAGGACAGATTTTTCCGGAAGATATAACAGCCTTATTTCACCATTGTTTGACAACAAGTTATTTTATATGGGATAAAGAATTTTATGAACAGATTGATGGAGTAGCTATGGGAAGTCCTCTCAGTCCAGTAATAGCAAACTTTTACATGGAATATTTTGAAAAGACAGCATTAGAATCGGCACCTTACAAACCTACAGTCTGGTTCAGGTTCGCGGATGATAAATTTAGTATTTGGAGCCATGGTGAAGAAAAATTAATGGACTTCCTAAACCATCTCAGTAATATCCATCCAAACATTCAGTTTACCATGGAAAAAGAAATAGAGGGTAAACTCCCATTTCTTGATACACTTGTCATCTGCAGAACAAACTTTCAGTTAGGTCACAAGGTCTACCGGAAACCAACTCACACAGATCGCTACTTACACAAAAACTCCAACCACCACCCCCGACAGAAAAGAGGAATAATCAAAACATTAATGGATCGTGCAAGACGGATCTGTGAACCATAGTTTCTCAAGGAAGAAATTAATCATCTAAATCACGCACTGCTAGCAAACGGCTATTCCAGAAATGAAATCAGAAGAGCCATTAAACCAAACAAAAATCAGAAAACTCAGAAAAAACAGTCTCCCATAGGAAAGGTATTATTGCCATTTATTAAAGGAGTCATTGATAGGATGGAGAAACTTTTGAAAAAACATAACCTACAGTGTTTAAACCCACCAAGAAAATACAACAGATGCTACGATCAGCTACGATCAGCAAAAGACAAAAGAGACCCCCTCTCCTCTGCAGGAGTATATCGTATACCTTGCAGTTGTGGACAAGTTTACATTGGGACCACAAAACGCAGCATACAAACAAGGATAAAAGAACATGAAAGATACTGCAGACTTGGCCAACCTGAGAAATCAGCAGTGGCTGAACATTGACTGACACAAACAGGACACAGGGTCTTATTCCAAGACTGGACAAATCTACCAACTATATTGTCAGATTGCGCAGAGAAGCCATTGAAATTCATAAACATCAGCACAACTTTAACAGAAAAGAAGAGAATTCACAGTGGGTAGCCGTGTTAGTCTGTCTGCAGTAGTAGAAAAGAGCAAGAGCCCAGTAGCACCTTAAAGACTAACAAAAATATTTTCTGGCAGGGTATGAGCTTTCGTGAGCCACAGCTCACTTCTTTAGATACAGGTATACAGGTATCTGAAGAAGTGAGCTGCGGCTCACGAAAGCTCATACTCTGCCAGAAAATATTTTTGTTAGTCTTTAAGGTGCTACTGGACTCTTGCTCTTTTCTACTAGAAAAGAAGAGAGTTTAAGAATGAATAAGGCTTGGCTTCCTGTCCTGAAAACCTCCAGACTAACAAAGTCTACAGTCCACAATAGCCATGCGGATTAGCTTTGGATTCCACATGTTAACAGATCACTTCAGGATACAATGGTTCCACATTAACATACCACACCCTCATTAGCACATTATCTTGATACTTACAGGACAATGATTAGCCCATTACCTTCAATACTTTACAGGACAATGACTCAGCTCAAACCCAACCCCCTTCTGACTATATATTGCCCTTCCTACACACTTGACACTGAGCGACACTGTCCTTCAGTGTTACTCCTCTGAAGATTCCTTGTATGTGTTTCTATCCCTGGGACCTTTCAGCAAGCTTTGGAAGGTATCTTTTTGCTTGCCTCTCTTCCATTTCTTTTGAATTCTGAGACACCACCTGGTCTAATCTGCCTCCTTGGAGATATTTGGACCCATTTCTTCCTCTTTCAGGTGCTTTAAGAGGGATTCATTATGATTTTGAAAACCTTTTGCACTGGAGTGAACAGACTTTTTCACAGAAAGTGTGTGTTTAATGAGTATAGAAGAAATCCACCCTGGTTGCTTTGTGAGTACAGCTTTCCTAAGAGGAAGGACTCTTATTGTGACACAGCTTCTGCCTGCTGAGCTTTTTGAGCTGAAGGGTGCTTGCCAAGTTTGTGAGGCCCAAGGCTTTCTTGTGGGAGGACGCAGGGCTGTCTTCATGCTCTTTGGCAATGATTAAAGTGAGGTTAGTACAAAAAAAAAAAGGTGGGGGGAAGAGGGAGAGCTTTCATTTGATTCCCTTATCCTTGCTTTTTCAAACCAGATGGCAAGCCCATATTTTCAGCTGTAATTAATTTGAACTGTAAGTGCAGAACAGAGAAGAGTATGAGTGGATCAGTAGCTGTGCTCTGGAGAGTTAGTAGTGATTTTCTTCCCAAGCATGCATCAGTTTCATAGTACTAACACCTTAGCTCTCCTCTTATCTCCCCCCCCCCAAAAAAAACACACACACACATACACACACACCAAAGAAAAGACCAGGACAGTCTATAACTGTTGCTCAACAGCCCACTCCATACTGCAGGAGTTAATCAAAGGTAGCTCCCCCCCCCCAATTGTAAATAGACAGTGGTATGTAGGAATGAAATGCTGTTACTGTTGTGTGATGGTCTGCAAAATGTAGTGGGAGTATTTTTAAAGCTAAGATGAGGAGTTGTGTGTGAATCTCTATTGAGCCATTCGCATATGACTGTTCCTACACAGAGATCATCTCTGAAGTTGAAGACTGCAGCCACTCCCCCCTCCCCCAATGCAGTACTTGGACATTCAATGCAAGCAGCTGTCCAAGGCGAAAGCTCATCTTCCCCATAACCACTACACTTAACACAGGGCAGTGCACTTGTGATTTCCTATAAGAAGATTATCTTTGTGCAGAAAATATTAAATGTGTGAAGCAACGCTTACTGGATAGTGTTTCTTTCCAGAATGGAAGATGGGGAAGGGCTGGTATAATTGTGCTCAGTGTTTATCCTTGAATTGCAAGATAAATTAAAAAAAGGACTCACTGAAGTTTCTGACTTCAATTGTTTGACCACTTCCTTTAGTAGAAATTCTGCTGGACTTTCAACTCTTTTGTAGTTTGCACAGTACATAAAACCTAGGAGAAATTGAGCTGTCTCTTTAGATTTTCTGCTTTGTTGCCATACTTCATGGGAACTCTGAACAGCATCCAGATTTTTTTTAATGGCGTATAAGCTGATTTGTAAAGATGATTAAAATTTAGCGTGTGTTCACGAACTTTGCTATGACTTACACTGTACACTAAAAAGCTTCACGTGGTTACAATTGTTTTGCTTGACTGGCTTGGTGCCAGATTATGTACAGAAACGGAATTCCATCTAAAAAATTTTCATCAGTTCATCAGGCAGCTGACTTGCCTGCTGGGGATACAGGGAGTTATATGTGATTAATTATAACCCCAGGAGGCAGGCAACATGTGACCTCTGTTCTGAGTTTTACTTTTGCATGGTTCCTAAGCTCTTGCTAGATATTCGTAGAATTACAGATTTTTAAAAAATCAAAATACCCTAATGTATACAAATTTAGTTCCAGAGCCTACTAAAACAATGACTAATGGTCCATAGTTCCTGTGTGTGTGTGTGTGTGTGTGTGTGTGTGTGAGAGAGAGAGAGAGAGAGAGAGAGTCTCTTTCCGAGAAGGGAATAGGAAGCTTCCCATCCTTTCCTGGTTACAAAGGCTAGGCATCCTCCCAGCAACTGAAGCAAATTGCAAGGTCCTGAAAGCCTGGAAAAAGATGTAATTCTTCTCTCCCCCCCCCCCCCCCATTCCCAAGCTTAAGGCCCTATCAGCATTAGGGAATGACAGTGATTCACTTTCTACGTAGCAGTGTTCTGTAGACGAAGGTGGGGATGAGGGTCCCCCCCCTTCATGTTTCCATGGCTGGAAAATGATATTTCTAAACACTTATGAGTTTGGTAGGTTCGTCCATCTAACCCTAGCCAAACATCTGTGAAAATAAACACCTCGTGCATTGTCTCAAGTATTGTAACACTAATTCAGTGTTTCATTTTGACATTTTGTTTCTTTACTAGATGGAGCTTTTCTGTGTACAGGGAACCCTTGGTGTGCAGAAAGGGGGGCTTATATAGCAGGACTGTCACTCAGGCTTTGGGTTGATTGTGTATGTAATGCTGGCTTTAAAAATTGCCTTATTGTTCTGTTTTTATTATTTATTGAATGACTTCAATAGTTGTTAGGTGGAAGTCTCTTGAGAAGTATTGCTTAGTGGTGTGCGGTCAGTGGAGAAGAACTTGCATGACAAGTGTTGGAAGGGAAAGGACAGACTTTTATATTTAATTATTATAATATGTTTATATGTTACATATATTTGTTATCTGCAACAGAGTAGTTGCACAAGCTTGCTAAAAAAAAAGGGTTCTCCCATGTTTAACCCCCTACTCATATTTTCAATACAACAGTTCTTTATGTTTAAATGTAATAGTTGTGTGGGTCAAATTTCATATGAAAACACATTAAATGCTTCTAGTTCTGAAGACTGGGTTGGATCCAGCTGGCTTTTCAGCTGGTGAAAATGTTATGCTGGGAGTCATGTGATCAGCATTGTGAGCAATCATGTGAGATGGAAGCTGTATTAAGGACGGGAATTGGGCAGGACTGAGTGGAAAAGCTGGTAGACTCCTACCTATTGGCAGATACAAATTAGCAATTCCATGTAAGCTGTATCCGAGGTTGCTTTGGGGGCTCCTGAGTTTCTCTCAGACAGAAGAAATCCCCCCTAGCCTCTGGGTGGGGTTGTGTCTCCCTCTTGTCTGCTCTCTGGCTAGTTTCAGGTGCAGAGGGAGGGAGAGAATCCTGAGAGGGACTGAGGCAGGAATGTTACAATGGATCACCAGCATATTTTTTTAAGCTACAGTTCTCCATAAAGGGGAGGAGTAAGGGGAGCGAGCTGCAACAAGCCAAGTTTGTGCACATTTTTCCTTAATCATGGTTAAATGTGATGTGTGGATGCATAGTTCTTATGAAGTTTTCAGTTTTGCGGTTTTCATTCAGCATTTCATACATATAAAATGTTTCCTGGACTATATTAGACGAAGGTAGGAGCAACCTGCTTATATGTAGCCTGTGGAAAGTTCCGTATTTGTGTATAACCATTTTCAGAGCATAGTAACATTAGAAAAAAACTCAGGAAGCTGATGGGGGGGACGGGACCCTGAACTTTCAACACTGGAGTTGCCTCATATAAGCCATTCCAGATGCCCTGTTATGCTTACTATCCTGCCTGGCCATACATACTTCAGCTATTTGTGGGACATAAATGGCAGGAAAGCAGAATTATCTATATTCCAGTTTACAAAGTGTCTCTCCTTTGTCTCATGGAGGTAATTCTTTCTTGCATCAGCCTACCTGGAAAGAGTGGCTAACTTCAGGTAAGCCTCCTGTTGATACATTATAAGTTCAGCTTAGAGATAGTTTGGTTGAAGTTTTGCATGACACCTTATGACAGTACATCTGCTGTCTGGATGCCATAGGGTTGGGTCCTTCAATTCCCCTTTCACTAAGGGACAAACTTCTTTTGCCAGAGCAAGGTTCCTCACTTAGCAGAAGGGAGTCATAAAATGCAACATACAACAATTAAAGGCAAGCATAATCAAAGGCTGTTACCGCACTAGGTATTCCCAGCGATGTATCAAGAGTTTGAAAATGTTATAAAAAACATCGCTTTAAAAGGGTTTTTGGATGCCATGGCTAAAAAATGGTTGGAAGACGTCTTCACAGCTAAAGGGGCCGAACAAAGTGCGAACAGAATTTTTTATAACATTTCCAAACTTTTTGATAGATTGCTGGGAATACCTAGTGCGGTAACAGCCCCCGTATTGTTTTTAAACATATTTTTTAACCTATCCTGTTACTTAAAAATAACTTTTTGGACAGCTTTACTTTAAATCCTGTACTTTTGGCTTCTACTGTATACTAAAGAAACACTTCCAACAATTAATTGCATGTCATATGCAAAACTGGGCAATCTTGCAAACCTTTTCTGCTTCACCTTTTGTTCTAAGCCTTTCAAGATAGACTTTGGAATTGATTCATCAAAATGAAGAAAAGTTTGGCATGGCTCTCAATCGCTGTAGTTCTTCACAAATAAAATTCTGTTTCAGACTACTACTGGGTTTTTAACTGGGTGGCCTCTTTCAGGACAATTATGTTTGTGTATAAACAAATCAAGTACATCAATTTATTTCCTTTTTTCTTGGCTTGAGTTACATTTCAAGAATACAAAGAGTAAGCTAATCTTTGTTGTTGCTTTTAAAACATGTTTATGTCATCCTGTAACAAGGCCTTGAGCCTGCTCAAAACAATAACAATATAATAAAATGCAATCAATTCTTATCTGTTACTGCTAAGTACAAGATAATTATAATTATTTAAAAAACTGTAGGTTACGGTACTATGTCAGCATAATGGTGGTTGTGATCTCCACTGAGGCTTGGATCCTGTACCTAGTTTCCCCTTGCCTGCCTCTTCATCCACTGCAGGCAAGTCTTCTGGTGTGAAGGGTATTGCTTTCATGCTAGGCACTTCTTGGCTTCTCAAAAAAATTTGGTCTTGTAGTGTCTAGCATCAGAGAAATGTGAGCTCCACAGCAGAGGAGCACAACAGACAAAAGGAATGCAAAAAGAAACAAGGTGTAGGACTAGGAGCCAACCCTGAGTGTATGTTTTCTGCTGATTAAAGTCTTAGCTTTTTGGTAACAGTTTAAGGGTAAAAAATAACCACAACATCACTTTCTTTGCAGCGTGCATATAGAAGTGAAAGTGACTCAACAACATAGTCCTTTTTAGTAATTGCCACTTGCACATTAATAAACATAAGTGGGGGACCCACAAGGACTTAGGGGAGGATCCCATTTCCCCCTTTCCCCACTATTGCACTTTGTTGAAAGCCCCCATAGCCTCTACGAGTTTTTTACAACCTTTATCTGCCTCCCTATCTGCAGCTTTCCTTCTTTCTCTTCCCCAGCAGCCTCTCCCCAGGAAACCTTTGGCCATGTTGGGTAGTGCTGCCTGAACCTGGCTCAGTTGTGCGGTGGGTAACCCACAATGAATTGCAAGTGGCCACCTCATTTCCCTCTGCATCCCCTCACTGCACTGTTTCCTCTTTCCTTCCTCCTGGTAACTTCCATATCCTCACCTTTCCCTGCTCCCTTCTCACCAACCAACCTACCTACCTACCTACCTACCTTTAATTTGCCTCTAATCTTCAGCTATATTAACTATTTTACTTCATTTATATCCCGCTTTTCCCCACAATGGGGAACAAAACAGTTTATATCTTTCACCTCGCCTCCATTTTATCCTCACAACAACAGCCCTGTGAGGTACGCTACACTGAGAGTTTGTGTCTGGCTCAAAGTCACCCAATGTGAGGGTTCCCAACCTCCCTGTGCAAACTCCATAAAATCACTTGCTCAGACGGTCATGCAGAACCAAGGAACTTTATTGGAAGCTTCAGGTTAGTATAGGCCTTACAATGGTAAAGTTGCAAGTGTTAGCAATTTCACAAAGACAGAATTATAACCCCTACAGGGAAGCAGACATCAAATGCATGTTATGGGAATCTACGAGATAATTGTGCATGGTACAGGAACATCAAAGACCTCAGGAAGCTCGTTATTGCTATCTGCACACCAAGGCCACAGCTGGTGAGAGGGAGTCGGAGAGAGCAAGGGAGGTGGACGGTGGGAAGAGACATTCCAACCTGGGGCCTGCTAGACGCAGCGCCTGAACCAAGGAAAGGCAAAAGGCCTGGACTGCTTTTACGAGCCCGGGGGGGGGGGACACACAAAGCAAAAGCTTACAGACCCTTACACCCAGGGAGCTTCCACAGCAGATTGGGGATTTGAACCTGGGTCTCTAAGATCCTAGTCTGAAACTCTAACCACTACAGTGGCTTTTGTTGAGTGACTGCTGTTGAACAGTAGCAAGCAGCCAAGCCTGGGAGAGTCAAGGAACTCTCACGTGGTAACGAGTTGTCCATGGTTGCTGCCAGGCCTGGCTCCTATGAGTCCTCCTTCAAAGGCCAAAAATAGCTCTAGAAACAGCCCCATGCCTTTTCCAGAGGAGCCCCAATTGCTAGGGAAAGGGTAGGATAAAAATACAATGAAATAAATAAGTAGAAACCAAGTCTTGAATATTTGTAGTTGCCTAGCAACAGCCACTGAGGGCATCTCTTTCTTAAAATTGCAGGTGCTCCTTTTATCATTTTGGAGGGGTTTAACCCTCATGTTTTTTTATTTCAGATTTTTCTGCAAAGCTGGGGCTTTTCTCAGTTTTGTAGTAGGATATGTCATGTCTGCCCATGGCCCCAATCTCCAAATTTGTATTAACATTGAGAATTAGATACATTGATTGAACCCCAAATACAACCAATTAAAGTTTCTTCCTGTAAACAGAAAAGTACCCGGGGCATTGAACAGTTCTTCAGAAATCATCTAATTTTGATAAGAACATAAGAAAGGCCCTGCTGGATCAGACCAAGGCCCATCAAGTCCATCAGTCTGTTCACACAGTGGCCAACCAGGTGCCTCTACGAATGATGTTGTGGTGTTCTTCATAACACTATATTACAAAAGTCCCATTTTTAAAAAAAAACTGTTCCAGAGAAGCACTGAAGAGAAGTGTTATACTTGTCCCTAGGTTGGCACAAACAGTGGTCTTCACTGGAGGACTTTCACTTCACCAGCAATAGGTATGTGGTTTTAGTAGAAAAATAGCTTCATGTGATACCAAAAACATTAGTGATTCAGTAATGATAAATGTTTGAAAAGGCTCTTGGTGTTGTCAAACACCACTGACTTCTGCCACCACAACCACCCCTTTTTGGTGACATCTTACTGTGCCAAATTGCTTTAGAATTTGGCTTAGGATGGTGAATAAACCCCAAATAAAAGGTTTGTAGTTTGTCCATGCTTCCCTTAAAGGGTTTAAGTTACAAACATGTCATCTGAAGAGGTTGGTAGATGAGACTTACTGTGTTAGAGCAGTCTATCAGGATGTAGATCATGTGTCATTTTACATACAGCTTATTTGGAATACTAGCTGGATTTTGGGGGCATGCTTAGGCAACTTTCAGTAGCTCTTACAATAAATTTGTTTTTTGCGAGTTAAATCCTTTTTATTATAAAAACATTTCCTTGCATACGTGGGGTATATATCTCAGTATTTAGCCAGGGGTGATTTTACAGATCGAATATTGCTCATTGGCCTTACGTAGGCGTTGTATTACTTGGCATTGAATTACTTTGATGGTAAACTGGTAAAGGAATTACTCACTTCCTCCTTCAGAGTTCTAATCATTTATGTTAGAAACAAACAGTGTAATAAATGGCTCCTTTTCCAAGCTTTTGAGGTTTCTGGATGAAGTCAGCAAAGAGGACTTCTAGTTGGCTTAAAACAAACAACAACAACAACAACAAAAAGACACCTTGTCTCCAGAAGCTTCCTTTCCTGTATACCACATATAGATTTCTGTTTGGTTTCATTCTTGTGTCTATTAAAGTATTTCGTACATTAAAGTTGGACTATCTCCACAGTTGATGCACAAGCTAGGGAAATGTATTTGTCCAGCATGCTAGGTTATACCTAAATCCAAAAAAAATGTCATTTAATTGACCATTGAATAAGCTTCTGGCTTGAACACTCTGGGTGCCTTTTCAACCTGGGGCTGAATATGAAAAAAACCATCTGCTTGTCTCTTTATTAATGTGACAATGGGGGAAGAACTAGATTTTCCCCCAGCCATGGTATGGAAGTTATTGATTGTCCCAAGTTTAGTTGCACATTGTAGTCCTGACAGTGTACATTCTTGTGTGTGCTTGTAATAATAAACAGAACCTGTTTGCTTGACTCTGTAAGAAAGGATGAATGGGTAATGTGATTCCCCCCCCCCATTTTGAGTTGGGTATCTGGTCAGAACAGACCAAATTTCAATTTCCTTGCTAAAACTGGAATGCTTAATGGTTGCTAAAACTTATTTGTTCCCAGAAAAATAAATTCAGTCTGGAAGACATATTTAACTATACATTTTACACAGAGGTCACTGACAAAGATATTGGCCTGCCACAGGCTTTTTGAGAATAATCCTTGAAATAAGTTTTATAGTAAAGCTGGGAATTGGGGGGAGTTAAAGCAGTATATGGAAATAATTACCACATCTCAAAAGGATGGTGTAGGGATGGAGAAGGTGCAAAAATGGGCAACAAACATGATCAAAGACTAAGATTTTTGGAGTCTTTTGGTAGAAAAAAAGATAACAAAGGAAGTGTAATAGAGAATTATAAAATTTGTGGTCTCTGTGCATCACACTGGTGGGATGTGAGTATGGACAAAATAGAGGGGAAAATGACCCAACCTGACAAAGCTGGGTACCCAAAAGGTTGGGTGAAATAAAATGCAATTAACCAATAAATTATATTTATTACAAAGTGCTATGCAGATATTAAAAACAAGCCCTTATGTCAACAAATACAGGGTTAATAATCTAAAACCACATTCCAAACATGATTCAGCCGCCAGGCCTTCTTCAGTGGTCTAGTATATCATATTATGCATACATAAACTTTCATTAACAAATAGAACGATTTTATATCAACCTGGGTGTGTATTATAAGGTGTATTCCAAGTGGACTATGCTACCAGAATGTTTCTAAACTATGTTTTGAATTGTAAAAGTGCACGTCCAGGGAATGTAGTTTGATTATTTCTTTCTGGAACGGGCTGGCATTACATTCAATATGTGCATATTAGTATCAACCAAGAAAGACAGGGATGTGAGTACGCACGGAATTGATTTGGAGAAACTTGCAGAACTAAGCTTCATGTGCTAAGAATTTTATTGTTAGGGGCCAAGGGCTTTAGCCTCTGTGCTCCTGCTGGGGACTTTCTAGGCCAGGGGTGGGGAACCTTTTTCCTGCCAAGGGCCATTTGCACATTTATGACATCATTCAGGGGCCATACCAGGTGTAGATCTCCCGGTGTGTGTGGGGGGGGGAGAGGCTAGGGTTGCCAGGTCTCCAGCCACCACCTGGAGGTTGGCAACCCCAGGGGAGACCACACAGAGCAGGCCTGCACGGCGCCCTGCTCCCCCACTCCCAGGTGGGAGGGCAGCCAGCGGTGGGCCCGAGCAAATGAGGCAAGGCAGGAAGGGAGGAAGGAAAACAGAGAAAGAGGAAAAGGGAGGGAGGAAGAAAGAAATGGAGAGAGGGGGAGAAAGAAAGAAAAGGACAGAGGGAAAGAAAGAAAAGGACGGAGGGAGACAAAGAAAGAGACAGAAAAAGAGGGAGAAAGAGAGGGAAAGGAGAAAGAGTGACAGAAAAAGAGGAAGAAAAGAGAGAAAACTGTCCATCTATCTGAAATTATTACGCTTATGTACCTATCTGAAATCATTACACTTATTAGCCATACAGAAATTGTTTTGCTGTTTTACCGTATATACTCGCGTATAAGCCGAGTTTTTCAGCCCAAAAAAAGGGCTGAAAAAGCCGGCCTCGGCTTATACGCGGGTCAATACGGTAGGGGAGGGGAGGGAGGGGGCAACTTACCGTCGCCGCCGCCACCGCTGCCAGGCCCATGCGGCTTCCCCTGGCCAGGAGCGCCCTGTGAGGGCCTCCTGCGGCCCCTGCTGCCGGGTGTGCCCGGCTCCACCCGCTCTGGAAGCCTCCTGCGGGGGGCCCGCCGCCGCCACCACCGCCTTCGCCTGGAGCCCTGTCAGGTAAGCCTGCGGGGGGGGGAGGGGTTATAAACCGACCCTCGGCTTATACGCGGGTGCCTAATTTTTCCCCATTTTTGGGGAGAAATTAGGCACCTCGGCTTATACGTGGGTCGGCTTATACATGGGTATATACGGTACTTATAATTAAACTCTATTTATGTGTAAGAGAAACAACAATTTTGTTTAAAGGATGCCCGTTTACCTCAAAGCCCCCCATACACTGACCATTCTGTCATTCTACCATATACACCTCAGAACACTAAAAAGAGGTGACTTTACAGAGGTTACACATATAAGGGGTCTCACAGAAAACGTAAAACATTACATAGGCATTTGCTTGGTCATTGTGGGAAATGGGGTTGCTGTACTGGGTGGACCCATTAGTCCAATCCAACTGGGCTGCTTATTTGAAAATGGGCTACTGGAGTTGCAGTAATTTTAAATTAAGAGTAATAATTTAATCTTCTTAGCTTAGTAAAAGTAGAACTTGAATGAGTTTTTAAAAATTGCTGGTAATGTGGTGGGTGGAATCCTGAGGTAGTAGAATGGACAACACAACGTCAGATGGCACCACTTCAAACTTGCTTTTGTCATGGTGTTGAACTAAATGTATAGAGACCAGTTGTAATATTGTTATTTAATTGTTTGTTTGTTTAATTCATTTATACCCTGCCTTTTCCCTCCATTTTAACCTCATAACAACCCTGTGAGGTAGGTTAGGCTGAGAGTGTCACTGCCCCAAAGTCACCCAGTGTGCTTCCATTGCACAAGCAGAGATTCAAACCTGGGTCTTCCAGAGACAAGTCTGACACTCTTAACCATTACACCACACTGGCTCTCTGCATTGGGTCAACATTTATTAGCATAATATATGCATGGTTGAACTTTGATAGTTGTGTTTAAGGGCTATATTCATTTTCTTTGCACATTGGCATTAATTCAAGTTGTCTTCTTTGACTTTGGATTTTACTTCTTATTTTGCATAATTGCTTTAATCAAATAAAGCATGTATCACATGGAAAGGTACAATTAACTTCAGTTGGATTGGGATACTCTGTTTTAAAACAGTTAAAAAAACAAGTTCTGAGTGTTACAGCAATATTAGTACAGGTTTTGAGTCTGTCACCTGGTCCCCTTTGGTGAGCGAGAATAGTCTCCCAGCAGCCAAGTAGTCAGTTCCTTCAAAGTCTGTCTTTTTTTCAAGTTTGCTGATTGAAATAGTTCTGAAATTGTTGGGGTGGGGGGAGTGGTCTCAACCAGCTTGTATGGCAACCCATAGGATTTTCAAGGTAAGAGTCATTCAGAGGTGGTTGGCCATTACCTGCCTCTGCGTAGCAACCTTGGACTTCCAGGGCGGACCTTGCATAGCTTATGAGAATTGAGCTAGCCTGGGCCATCCAGGATTTTAATTGTTAGATTTAATTAGGATTTAAATTGTTAGAAGTGAAATATTCATGATCTTAATGTAGCCAAATTGAATATACACTTTATACTAAAAAAAGACTGTGATGTTAGCTTTTTCTCAGCAGTGCTTTTGGATGCTACTCTGTAAAAGAGCTGGACACTGGAAATGATCTTAAGGGAACAGTCCCTTTCTCTGGGCCTCTCTCCTTTTCCTCTTTCCCCCTTTTCCTTAAACAGTTGGCAAAGCTTTCCTGTTTCTCGAAGATGGGTGTGAATTACCCATTGCTCTGTTCCAGTAAACAGAACAGCAGCATTAACAGTTCTACAACACAAGAACCATTTAAGGACAATGTGTTGTAACCACCACTTGAACCTTTTAATGCACAGGCACAGGACTTTGCTTTCAATTAACAAAGATGAAAATCGGCTGCAGTTCGGTTCTAACAGTCAGGATGTGTGTGGTTTTGGTATGTCGTCCATCTAAGCACATGATGCTCGGGTAAGCAGTGGAGCCTAGTTATGATTCACTGGGGAGAATCATGGAAAACAATGTCTTTTTTAAGCACAGTGAAAATGAAAAGGTTTGAGCAATACATGAGTGTGTGAGAGAGAGCTTCAGCTGTTTCGTACCTAATGGTTTATACCCAGCACTTCTGTTTCATCTATTCAAACAGGAAACTTATGCTTATATTTATGTTTGATATAGAATTACCAAAATCAGGTAATAAGTTGGTCATTTGTAAGACATTCAGAAATCTGGAGCTTTTTCTGAGAGGCAAGTTGGAATTATAAATCCAAGTACTGGAAGGTGACAAAAGTGATTTCAATGAAAGCCCTTTTATTAGGACCTACCAATGTGTGAACTTTTAAGTTACTCAGAACTTTTTCTTGGAAAGGTTAAAATAACAATAAAAAGCAGAGGATGTTTGGTGAAAAGGCATCATTTTCAGCTGTCTGTACTTTATTTCAGTCTTACAATGGTAGTAGAGGAAATTTTTGTATACTTCATTAGGATAGAATCCTGCGTTGTGTTAAGGTTTTCAGGTTACAAAGATATGACAAGGCAAAGAAACAATGGATGAGTTTCCTTTGGAAGTATCAAAGTAGTTGTTAGTTTAAAAGGTAAAGGTCCCCTGTACAAGCACTGGGTCATTCCTGACCCATGGGGTGACATCACATCCTGACGGTTACTAGGCAGTCTTTGTTTACGGGGTGGTTTGCCAGTGCCTTCCCCAGTCATCTTCCCTTTACCACCAGCAAGCTGGGTACTCATTTTACCGACCTCGGAAGGATGGAAGGCTGAGTCAACCTTGAGCCGGCTACCTGAAACCAACTTCCGTTGGGATCAAACTCAGGTCATGAGCAGAGCTTGGACTGCAGTACTGCAGCTTACCACTCTGTGCCACGGGGCTCCTAGTTGTTAGTTTTTTAGTTGTTAGTTACGTCTGTCTTAACCGTGATTCAAACTCACGTCTGTCTTAACCCTGATTCAAACTCACAAGTCCCTTGTAAGGCGAGAACAGATACAATAAAGAAAATCTTCACCTACCTTAGGCTAAAGCTATCGCTAAAGAGTTTCTCAAGAATGCTGATAGTGCCAACTGGCAAGGCTTGGTAGCAGACAGTTTATTCATTGGCAAAACCACAGAACTCATGTATACAGTGTTGAGCTGAGAGGTCGAAGCCAAATCTTTTTGGCATGATACAGGAGCTTTTGGAGTATGTATGTGTTCGTGTGTTTATATATATAAATGGAGAAGGAGCTTAGACACACACACACACACACACATATGTTCCTTTTCCACTTATTTCATGCCTTTATCCATTTAACTAGTTGCAGTGGTGATCTGTGCTACCACTGGATGTCATCTAAAAATATTTCAGGGTACTGTCTCTTCCAGACCAGGCTTATGGGTAGAGAGCAATTAAAATGTTACTCCAGTGGGTTCCTGCTACAGTTATGTAACTATTTCTTTTGTATCGCACATTTTTGGATGATATCTCCATATTATACTGCAATCACTGACTGTATTACAGATGTACTTCAGTTTCTTTGTATATTTTTTGAAGGGGTCAGAACCTGTTCTAATGATGTTGAGAAATGAGTTGGTGTTTTTTTTTTTGTTACTATTGCTTGGATGTAGAGTTCTGACAGTTATTATCAGCAAACAAGTGTTCATGCTTATTTGATGCTACAGCTTATTTGAAGGAGACATCTATTTACAAATAAGTCCCAAATGTGCTGCTAATTTACTAACAACTTTTTTATTCACTGCAGTTACAACACATAATTAGTATTTCAGTGAAAAACCTTTTTTTTATGGAGGTTAGGTTGAGCTGCTGAAATAAATATAACTCTCAAAAGTCTGTATAATACTGGAAAAATATGTCTAACATGTCGCCCTATGGAAATAATGGATTGGCCTTTATCTGGATTCTGTAAGTGGATACTGTACTAAGAGGAATACCCAACAAGAGATGGATTGACTCAATAAAGGAAGCCACAGCCTTCAATTTGCAAGATCTGAGCAAGGCTGTCAAAGATAGGACATTTTGGAGGACTTTCATTCATAGGGTCGCCATGAGTCGGAAGCAACTTGATGGCACTTAACACACACACACAAGTGGATACTACGGAATCCTCCTCACTATTGCACTGGCATTACTGGCTATCTGTGAGCCTCTAATCCTTTCTGCTATACTGTTTTCCGTGGTAGATTTGCCTCTTCATGTTTCTGTTTGTGAGGAATGGTGAGGGAAATGCAGGCATGATACAAATGGCTAGTCTTAACTTGTTGGAGGGCTGTTTTAGATCATGACAGGGTGGTTGAATACGCTCCCGATCCCTCACTAGTTCTCCATTAAACCAAAATGATCTGTAAAGGATCTCCATCATAAAGTATAGTTTGGTAAATGTGGCAAATAGGTGATCTAGAAATATATTCATCATTCAAGTGTGCTAATCAGAAAGTTGGTATTGACTGCAGTTCATGTTGAAAGTACATTCTGTTGCAAACCTACCCAGTGTGTGGACTTGCTACTTAACTCTCCCACTTAGTACAGTATACCCCCATGTTTCATGATCTGCACTATTACCTTTGCCCAGACCATTAACTCAGGGCCCAACAAATCCCAAGTGCCATGGTGCTTAGAAATTTCATTTTGGCACCTAGTGTTTTCAACAGTCATGTATTGTAAGTGAATCTTTGTGATTCTCAGTAGAAATACTAAGCTTACTTAGGTGAGGGATAGAGGTTAGCTTTTTGTCATGGTGATAACCATGGTTACCCCATATTGATTTATATATTACAGTGTTACCCCATATTGATTTATATATTACAGTGCTTTTGTTAATAGCTTTTAAAAAAACGAGGAGCAATGGTGAGATTTAGGATTAGCTTTTGTGGTAGTGATAATTAGCAAGCATGGTCCTTAAAATATAAAACACCGAAGGCTTGGAAAATAAGACTGGCTCCTAAAGTTTTGGGGTGGCTCTTAAAGCCAAAGAAAATTTGTCAAACTCTGCATTTTGTTTTGACATTGTGTCCATTGCTGGCATAGAGAAACCTAGGGAAGAGTCTACCATCTTTTAGTGCCGATTATACCTGGTTATTATGTAATCATTATGTATGTTATCTAACAGTTAGTACCTGTGTGTTTGTTTTTCTCTTCCATTTTTGTGTATTTCCCCTTTTTCTGTCAGGTGTACTATTATACTATAGGCAATTATTTTGAAATGCAATCTGCCTTGAATGTGCAGGGGCAGAAAATGAGGTATTTAAATGTAAGAAATAAGCCATCCTTTCTCTAGATCTTTCTACTGGTTAATGTTTCCACTGACTAATGTTTCCACAAAGCAATAGTAAGGAGGGCTTATGGCAGCTCTCTGGTATAGCACTTCTTTCCCTTTCCTCCCTCTTAGCCCACAGTTGTTGTAAAACAAGTACTTCAATCCCCTCCTCCTTCGCCTACCAGGACACATGCTGGCTTAGGCTCCCAGCCTTCTCACACTCAATGAAAGTGCCTTATTCGAATAGGGGATGGAAAGCAGTAGATTTTATGGTGTTCTCAGAGGGAGGCTTTCTGTTCTTAACAAAACACGAATCAAGCATAGTTTAAAGTTTCATGCACTTTGATTGCATCAGTCAGGTAAAATGAGTCTATGGCAGTAGATGGCACGAGCCAGAAATAATTTCTTCAGAACATTTTCATGGGGTGAGGTGTTGGATGTGCACGATGTGGACAATGTATTCCTCTATTTCTTTGTGTATTTCCAAAAAGGTTACTTGAACTTAACAAATATCTTTATTCCTTTTTCTTTCTTTTTTTAAAGATTGTTCCTGTAGTGCCAGTTTAGCAGGTGAATGATTGTGTGTGCGTTCACTTGCTTGATTAATATCAACATATGAACAAAAGGCATGCTGAAATATTTCTTCTGACTGGACTCCCTAAAAAAAATGTTTGATGACCTGCTTGTTTTCTCATAGAATGAAGACTGCCAATGGGGATTACCGGAAAGAGCACAGAGAAAGAAGTCGCAGTCCAATTGACCGGGCCGCTGCACCAACAGTGAGCATTCATGCTAATCACATGTATGCCTCAATCCCAAGCTTAACTATGGATCAACCTCTAGCACTGACCAAAAACAACATGGATGCTACCCGGTCTATGAGCATCACTTCAACAATGACGTCGGTGGAACGGCAGCAGGTACTTGGCATCTTGATTGCTACGATGTGCATTCTGCTGAGGGTCTATCATGCATATATTTAATATGTAGTTTTCCTGGAAAATATTATGTGCATAGTTGTGCAGGTAATTCTGACTTCTGGAACGTAGTTATGTTTCCTAGCTTCTCCCTGGTTGTAACTTCACACGCACATTAATGTAGTTTGCAGTTTTTTCAAAGGTTTAAATCAGTTGCAGACTGTATCTCTGAGAAATCTGGTTCAGGCTTTCCTAAGGAGCAGCGCAGCCTGATAGTGACTAGAAAACGATTCGTTTCTGTCTTCACACAGTACATGGTAGTCCATTGCTTGGTTGCCCAATCTTCCAAGGCAGAAGAGGCCTCCTGTAGCTTTCCCTCTGCTCTGTGAGAGGGGAAAGGAGCAGGATCTGCCGCTGCCCCACACCAGCTCCCTCAGCAGCTGTAGCTGTCTTGGGAAAGCATCGATTCCTTGTATATGAGTGAATTCCCCTGAGCAGGGGAACAAGGAACTGCTGCTTTCAAAAGACTCCCCTGTTTTTATGCAAACAACAGATAAGATGGTTCACAGACTTCACAGCTTCATTTTGCAAATGGGAGTATGATTAAAATGTTCCCAATATTTAAAAAAATAAAAACCCTCCCTTTACATGTCGGAAAATATATTCTTACAAAGCAGAACAATGTTGACTCTTGCTCTTTTTCCTCCCCTCTCAGACAGGGCAGAGGTAGATCAGTTTCTAGGAACTTTTTTGAGCCAGGAGATTAGTGCAAAGGTGATGCCTCCCTTCTTCAGAGTTGCAGACATCTGGCTAAGGGACCCATCTATATGTCTGAGGGATAGTTTGAACTTGGATTTTTTTTGGTGGGGGGTGCGTTATCTCACCATTGACTTTTCAAAAGACCGATGTTCTGTGAAAAATGTTTATGGTTTTGGGAAATCATTGTTTGTTGAGATGTGAGACAGAGACCTATGAGAGGTTAAGGGAGAAGTTTGAACTTGTCTTTGGGCCAAAGGTCTGGCATGACCTGCTGCTCTTAAACCTGGGAAGATACAGATCGCTGAAATCCTGTTTGCCGTGTGTCACTTGCGCAGAGAGCCAGTGACACTATTTTTACCTACCTTGTGCTGATGACTGATAAAGAACCATCTTTCCTAATTCCTATTTGGAGTCCCTTCCCCCCCCCCATATTTCCTGTGTTATAGGTGGAAGTAAGCCAGGGTAGGTGGTACAGACTTTTTCGTGCAGGCTTTAATTGACTGTGTGTGTGTGTGTGTGTGTGTGTGTGTTAAGGGCTGTCAAGTTGCTTCTGACTCATGGCAGCCCTATGAATCAATGTCCTCCAAAACATCCTATCATTAACTGCCTTGCTCAGATCTTGCAAACTGTGGGCCATGGCTTCCTTTATAGAGGCAATCCATCTCATATCGGGTCTTCCTCTTTTCTGTTGATTAGTCAGGCTTATATTATGGATAGCAATTTTTTTTGCTTCTTTTTGGGAAAATTCCTACAGATGTTTATAAAAGCTGCTTTCCTCACCCACTATGATTTTTTTTCTTTTTATAGTACTGTTTGCCCAGAACTGTTACTTCCACTCTGCTACTCCTCCGCTGTTTACTCTCAGCAGGGTGGGGAAGAAACTTCATACGTTTACTGTGACTTACTGCAAATATCAACATACAAGCATACCTCTTGGAAATTAGGATAATTTTTCATGAGTTTGGAAGAGAATTCACCATTTAATCACTTAGCACTTGATAGTGTTTCTGTTTGTGCTTGACACTTGAGGGGTATTTCATGCGTTCTTTCCCCCCCGCAGTATGCATGCTTGAGTCACGATTATTTTGTGTGACCCAGTGTATGAACCCAAGTGCTGCAGTTCTGCATACACCGCCCCCTTTCCTGCCTCTCCGTCATCAGCTCAGTGATGACAGATGAGGAAGGGAGAGGCTTCCATTGACGACATTAGGACTCTTTGCGAAGTCTTGCTATTGTTTCTCAGCTTGGCAGCCACAGCTCCCACACTTGTAAGAGCCCCTCAGAAGCTGTTTTTACTGGACTGTACCTGGGAGATTAGGGCCAGATTTTTTTTGAATGACTGGAGCATGGCTGTGGATGCTGTCTCAAATAAGATGCTGCAGTGAAACATGCTATTCATATTTAAAACTAAACTATGCTTTTAGGGGAGACTTTGATGGACCAAGGGTTTGATTCAGTATAAGGCAGCTTCATATGTTCCTTTTTGTTTTGCTGTCAAGTCACAGCTGACTTAGGGTAACTCTGTAAGGTTTTCAAGGCAAGAGATGTTCAGAGGTGCTTTGCCATTGCCTATCTCCGCATCATGGCCCTGAACTTCCTTGGTGGTCTCCCTTCCAAATACTGACCAGTGCTGACCCTGCTTGGCTCCCGAGATCTGGCAAGATCAGCATGAACTGTTGAGGTCAGGGAAAAACTATGTGGTTCATAATTGTACAGCCCTTGTTCTTTTCAGTGGGGCTTCTGTGAAAGGAGAATGCCCACATCGGTAAAGGCTTGATTAGCATATGATCAAAACATTGTAGGAACAGCTTGCATTTGGTCTAGTCACTTGTAGATTCAGAAGCCGCATGAGTTGGGTGCTTCCCACATCTTCTGGGCATTCTGCTGTTGGCATTGGGAATGGCCATGTTGTTATCCCATCCCCAGGCCTGTAGCTACAAGTAGTATATGGCACCAGTACCCCTTTGGAAATATGCCATCCCCCCTCCTTGAATTCCCAGCTTTCTTTCTTTTTTTAAAGAAGTACACGTAGTAATGTGGAGACCTAGCAGGTCTTATCTGGATTGCCTTGGGAAGAATGGGGGCTGAGAAGCTGCAAGATGGCTAGAACAGAGTCAGTTAATCTGATCAGTTCAGCCCCTGTGATGTTCCTGGGGTCCACTGACCCACGGGGGCACTACTGTGGAAGGCATAGATGACTGCAGCAGCTGGGGGAGGGGTTACCATTTATGCAGTTCAGCTCTTGCTTTGAAGGAGCCAAGCCATAGAATCCGGGCAGTCTTTAAACCCCTTTAAATCTCTCACAAAAGAAAACTCAGGTCTTTGGTGGGTCTAATTAAATATGAGCCAAGAATAATCTGATCACAAATACTCTACACATGTTCACTACACAGAACTACACACATCATGGAATTGTAGAACAGAATCATAGAGTTGGAAGGCCATCTAGTCCAACCCTCTGCTCAATGCAGGATCAGCCCAAAGCATCCCTGATAAGTGATTGTCCAGCTGCTGCATAAGGACTGCCAGTGAGGGGGAGCTCACAACCTCCCTAAGGCAGCAACTTCCATTGTTGAACTACTCTTACTGTAAAACATTTCCCCCTAATATCCAGCTGGTACCTTTCCACCTGTCATTTAAACCCATTATTGTGGGTCCTGTCCTCTGCTGCCAATGGGAAAATCTCCCTGCCCTCCTTTCAGCCCTCCTGACAGCCTTTCAAATGCTTAAAGAGAGCAAGCATGCCCCCTTGAACCTCCTCTTCTCCAGACAGAACATTGCCAAATCCCTCAGCCTTTCCTCATAGGCTTGGCCTTCAGGACCCTGATCATCCTCGTACTCTCTTCTGCACCCACTCAATTCTGTTCACATCCTTTTTGAAGTGAGGCCTCCAGCATTGGACACAGTACTTCAGGTATGACCTGACCAATGTGGTATACAGGGAGACTTGTGACATCTTTTGATTTGCATGTTGTGCCTCTGTTGATATACCTCAAGACTGCATCACGCTGGCAGCTCATATTTAGCGTACAGTCCACCTGTACCCCAAGTTCTTGTTCACATACACTTCATTACATACACCTACATACAAGGTAGTAGGGGATAATTTCAGGGCAGTATACCATTTCAGCAGTTGAAGCGCTGATTAATTGCTATTTCCTCCATTCCTCAGCTTTCCTAACACAGTTTTGAATGTTACCACCTGGCAGAGAAGAGTATAGGCACCCTCAGTAAAGGACTTATGATTATAAGCAAAACATTTTTATCTGGATAACTAAGGATATGTTATGTTACAAATATTGGGCTCCTTTTTAAGACTTCTATGCATGCCTGCTTGGGATCACTACTGTAGATGTAAATTGGAGATGGAAAGTGATAATCTGGCACTAACCGTTTCATAGCACATGGTAAATGTCCATGTTTGGTTTAGTCTACTAGTTAACCCACGTCTTCAGAGTCATGTGATTGTGCCTGCATGTAGATACCTAGTGATGTGTAGATGTACTACTGTTACTGGCACTATTTCAGTGTGATAACATCAGGCCCCTCCCAGTGAGTCTCTGCATTTGGAATATCGGGGACCTGGCAAGCCTACTCCCCCCACCTTCATATACTCATGCTCCCTCACCATAAAATGTCCTGCTTACAGGCCTGTGCATCCCACCTATCTCACGTTTACATGTGTGACCAGGCCATGTGGACATTGCTCCTATGACTCAACATGTTAAGGTATGACACCATATCCAGTCTTGAAAGAATTCAAAAGAACAAATGAATGGGTCTTAAACAAAGGAGAGGCAAGAACAGTTAAGTTAATCTTCATTGGTTCAGGAAGATGCAAATGATATTGTTCCCCCTGGAAGCAGGCCAAGCAGAAAGCTGACACTTCTTAGACTCCTGAAATCTGAATTGAGAAACTTTGATCTGGCTGTAAAATATCTCTTCTCAGGCTGTTTTGTTTGATAGGGATTGTGTTAAACTGTGCTGTCTCCTCTTTGCTGCTTTGTTTTATTAGTACAAATTTGTGGCTGAGGAACAGGCTGGATGATGAAAGCCTGTAGCTCTGTTTGTACTTCTCTGAATTCTGAGCAGACGGGTCTTTGTGAGGCAGACCATTCCGGCAGGTAGAGTCTTGAACTTGGATCAGGGTTCAAGTGTCACCTCATGGCTCCATTCCATAGCCTTAGAAAAGGCACTCAAGCCCTGCTTTACACCTGTAATAAACAGGAGTGTCCGTATTTATTTCACTGTCTTGTTAGGAAGATAAAGAATAGCATGAGGTACTCTGAAAAAATTATTAATAATTATACTTTTATTAGGGATTCTAGATAATTAAGCTCTTTTGGTGCTGTAAATATACTTCTTGGTCTCTGTTATCTATACTGTGGAAATCTTACTGTCAACACACAGCAGCTAATCAGAGAAGCTTTGCTGATTACTGCTTCTCTGAGGTGTGATGGCCAGAAAAACAGGACACACATTGCACTAGAGTTGGGTTCACCTACTGTGGTGCAGTGCAAGCGTTAAATCTTCATCCCCAAATTTGATGGTCTAGAACAGAGGTCACCAGCCTACTCTTTAATGGGAACTAATTCAGAAAAATGAAGCGTTCTGCGCTACTCTTCCCACTCCACCATTGTT
Organism: Euleptes europaea; assembly: GCF_029931775.1. Taxonomy (NCBI): domain Eukaryota; kingdom Metazoa; phylum Chordata; class Lepidosauria; order Squamata; family Sphaerodactylidae; genus Euleptes; species Euleptes europaea. Next base: position 67,447,428 of record NC_079312.1, read on the forward strand.
ACCATGTTTTGTTCTCTTGTAAAAACAGAACATTGACTAGGAGGAGCACCAGAAATAAAGCTGTCTGCTAAGCAGCACAGAGAACCATCCCATGAAATAATAAGCTTTTTGTAAAAATAAAAGCGTAGAGCAGATCTTTTCATGTGTTTTCGGGGATGCACAAGATACTCTGAAGTGGCCAGTTAGCTATTGGTATTTCTCGAGCTACCTCTTGTAGACCACTCATCTAGAAGTTCGGCATGTGATGTTGTTATGGGGGCTACTTGATGTAGTACCCCAAAGATTTTTCATGCTGTTCTTGCACTAAGAATAGAACTGCACTTTTCAACAACTGTGGGGCTGCCACCAAAACCAGCAGCCTATTGGTAAATTCCAATCCCCTTGCCCTTTGTAACCTACTTCTGCTCATTCCGTGTCTTTTAATTTTGCCTTTAAGGATGGTTTTTAAGTTTCAGGAGTGGTTCCCTGGTGTCTGTCCTAGGCTATTATGGTGGTAATCTGGATTGGGCATTCATATGTGTGTGGTAATGAGAGCAGAAGACGAAGTGGTGAGCAGCTGATGCAAACCCAAACCCCATTTCCAGAGAGGAAATGCAACAGACTCATTGATACAGAAAGATGTAGTATGAGCATGGATATTTCTAGTAGCCGTTTTCATGAACCCCAGTCTTCATTTCATGGAATCACAGAGTTGGAAGGGACCACCAGGGTCATCTACTCCAACCCCCTGCACAATGCAGGAAATTCCAAACTACCTCCCCCCCCACACCCCCAGTGACCCATACTCCATGCCCAGAAGATTTAGTGGTATTACTTCATCAGCAGCTGAAAGTAATCTGCGACCACCCAGTTCACACATTGTTTTCGTACATGTGATTGTATCAAAAAAGCTCACATTGAAATAAATATTATTAGTCTTTGAAGTTCCACTGCGCTTATATTTTGTATAGCCACAAACAGTCAGAACTATATGGATGACGTGCGCGTTGTATGAACCAGTTTTTCGAAACCAGTTAGAGCAATGTGATGCTGTTTCATTACTAAAGCGCTGGTGAAGTCCCTGGATCATATTCTGTTGATGCTTCAACCCAATGCCTGTCCATTTTGCTGAAATCATTAATAGCGATTCCCCTCCCCCACTGATATGAAGAACTTGCAGAAAAGACATTCTTTGATTTCTGAATGCTGTAAAAACTGCCTGCCTAAACACTGCTTACTATATCAAGTAGAAAGCTGCTCTTATTCCCAGATAGTTTGGCGTTCTTCTGTTGTGAATGCTCATGAGCCAAGCCGTTGGTTATCGTGCATTTTATTCTGTTGTGAGCTGAACAACTGTTTGCTTTACTTGAGGCAGCGTCTGTGCTGATTGACTGTTCTTTTCTCTGCCCTCTCCAGAACCGTCCATCTGTAATCACATGTGCCTCTGCAAGCAATCGCAACTGTAATCTCTCTCATTGTCCAATTGCGCACAGTGGATGTGGCGCTGCCATGCCAGCGAGTTACCGGAGACCATCTAGCAGTAAGTCATTCTTCATTTCTAGTGTTTTTCCTGACCCTAGAAAGCTTATACATAGGGTCATCATATACATATAACATAAGTAATGAATCAAGCGGTACAGTGAGATTTGGGGAGGGAGGTATGCTAGGGTCAAACAAAATGTGTAATCGTGTCCTGCAATAGAACTTTTATTGGGATCATCCTTCACTGTTGTTGGCGGCTGAAAGCTTGGTTCATGCCAGAATTTCTGAGCAAACTCTGTAGGATGGAAAAAGGTATTGTCCCCAATAAAATGTGTTTTTTCTTATTCTTTGTACTTGGAATCCCTAAACCTATAGTACTTCAGTCTTGCTTTGCTCGTATTTTTTGGGTCAGATCAATATCCGTCCTTTGCTGTCTTCTATAATATTACAGACATATAATGTGGCATGGAGCAGAATTGCCGTGTTGGGTCCAAATTATTAGAAGAATGTACTCTGATGCCAACCCGATCTTCCTAAACTGTAGGCAGGGAGATTATCCAATTCCCCTAGAGTATCAAACTATTTAGCAGTGTCAATAGTATGCAGGACAAGGTACAAATTATGGATTGAGGAGACAATATGCAAATGATTTCCTAATAGTTATTCTGGAAGAAGGGAAATAAGCCAAAAAGAAGAAACATCCAAAGGAAAGGACTAGGCTACAAAAAGGCAGGACCTGATCTCTATTCATGAATTTTCATGAAACCACATACCTGATTTTGGGAACAATCCTTTAAAACTAATTGATATTTTTTTCTTTCCAGGTTGCTTACTTTCTGCAACAATAGCATTGTGTACACTCAATAATTGTGTACACAGTAATTCTTTCATGTCAGCAAATATACAGATTAAATACACATTCTAGTAGTAGCTGGGGCAGTTTGCCATGAGGGAGCTTGTGGAAATAAATCTTGTCACTTCACTGACTTAAAAAAAAACTTAAAATACCAAATTTTATTTTTCTTACTGTTCCTTGTAGCAAATAATTTATTTCTCGAATGCATTTGGTTTTTAGAAAGTAAACATAACAGAAAATAGTGTCAGAGACCCAATCCAAATTGTTGCAAAGGAAACTGGAAAAATTAATTCTCTTTCCCTCTATTTCTAGTTATAAAATTGCAGATTATTACTTCTTTTCCTGTGGAATCTGCTGTTCCCCCTAGAAAAGTGTGTGATCATATATAAATGACTTATGTGGAATATTATAAACACTCTTCAACTTAAATTAGAATTTTTAAATCAGTGCAGTCTTAGCAAGGCTATTACATTTTTCTTTGAATTGTTAACAAAATGGTAGTATTTTGTCATTAGAGCAGCAGCTGCAAAGAAAGTTATAAGCATTTTTATTCACATCAGTAATTGGTTTTTTGGTGGTGCTTACTGGTCCCTCTCATTTTTTTCTCCCATGAAGCTACCACTGCATGTGATCCAGTGGTAGAGGAGCACTTCCGTAGAAGCCTTGGCAAGAATTACAAGGAGCCAGAGCCGGTGACAAACTCTGTATCCATTACGGGATCAGTTGATGACCACTTCGCCAAAGCACTTGGAGATACATGGCTTCAGCTCAAAGCTGCGAAGGATGGAGTGTCCAGCAGTCCTGAATCTGCCTCCAGGAGGGGCCAGTCATCTTCTCCTTCCCATCTGGTCAACCATAATCATTCACCTTCCGTAGTCTCGTGAAGAGAGGACCACAAGTTTCTTCATCGGAACATGAATTTGCATGGTTTGACTGAGCATGGAAGAGTGCTCAAACAGTAATAGTGCTTGGGAGGGAGGAAAGGAGGTGAGATAAGTTGTGAACAACACACATTTTTATGTATTTGCTTGGTTTTTATACAAGTGTGCCCTTAAAACATAGCAGGAACTATTTGATTGAAGAACAAATTCTATGATGTAGCACTCTTTTTTTTCCTGCCTCAATTACCAAAGAAACCTCTCATGCAAGTCTGCTGCCCCCCTTTTTTTATAACACATGCAGAAGCAAGTTAATGGGCAAAAAAAAAGCCATTCTGTACAGTTGGTTGACCCAAATACTGTGTGCTTTGATTAGCTTCTTGAGACTAGAAATTTGTCTGGTTTTTTTTGCTTCCATTGCTTTCTTCTCTCTTTGTGAAGTAACTTTGTATGTATATACTTGAAAAGAACTGTCGTGTATGATTTGCACTATTGGAGGAAGTCTAAAGTTGCGTAGCAACTTCACGCACGATGCTTATATTCTGAGGGCAAACTGCTTGGGGAAAAAAAGTCTAAGGGTGACATTTCTGTCTCTTTAAAGCAAGAAAGCAAAATTGCTTAGGAAGGGGAAGTCTCATACAGGTTATAGGTCTTTCTCTCTTTAGCTGTCAGGTGCTTAGTGCTTGCAACTGGACTGCATAATTGACCGATCGTGGGCATTTAAATTTTTTCTTAACACTGCAGTTTGTTAGAATAGAGCTGAAGTCCGAGGGTTCAATAGTGCTTAAAGATGCATGTTTATGGAAAAAAAATAGCTGGTATCTATTAATGTATAGACAGTAAAAAAAACATAATACTTATTAGCCTTTGAGAACTAGTTTATTTTATTATTATTTTTCAGTAACAGCCCTAGGTAGACGTACTGCTGGTACAGTTGTACTCTGATATTTGTATCTGATATTCATCTTTAGTAGCAGCCAGCAGACATGGGCAGCCTCATGTTGGCCACATAAGAAGCAGTTTTTAATACCATAGTGAATGTTGTGAAGCACAGGATGTTTTTGCTCCACTCACTACTCCGTCTGCAGCATCATCTGTTTAACAAAAAATTTGCTTACTAAAAAGTTTAGAAATGTGTAAGCCAATTAGTTGCAAAAAGCTATCTTTTCAAATATCTTGGCTAACCGACAGATTGTGAAATAACAATCTTTAGTTAATTGAGGCTGCTTTTAAATCTAGGCCAATGCACCATACATTCCTCCATTTAAAAAAACCTTTTATACAGATGTTATTTGCATTTATTTCATTTTTTGTATTAATAGCCAGTAACTAGGTAAATAGAGGCAGGCATAACGAACAGATCTGTGTTAGTCGCAATGAGCTCTCAGCTTGGTTAAAGGCAGCAACTTGCCCCTTCTTTTCCTCCTCCCACACATTCCATCATCCCCTAGTAAAGTTACATCTTGTGGGTTTTTAGTATACTGGGTTACCTGAAAAGACTGGCTCCATTTTTGAGAGAGATAGAGAGGTTAGGATGCGATGTATTCTGGACAATGTTACATTGTTGGGTCCATAACTGGCTTTTACATTTTTCCCCAATGTTAAAGCTATTAATAAGAAAGACATAGGGTAAGAGACCAGAACATGACCTGTTTTTTTTATTATTATTTTTGTTTTCTCTTGAGTGTGGCTGCCTAATTTTAGAAGCAAGAAAAGGCCAACAGAAGCTCCTCCCTCATCATCCTGGGTAGTCAATGACCATCTGCTTTGGCATTCATTACCCATGTCCCTGTAAGAAAATTTCAGAAAAAAACAACACTTTTTTTATATAGGTGACTTTAAGACCATCATTACGCTGTGCGTAAAGAATGTACAGAGAAATTTGTAGGTATTTTTTGAGGAACAATTAATTTGTTAATGATATGTAGCTATTTAATTTTTCCCTTTCCTTTATTGTAATCATTTTTTTTTTTTTTGTCTGGAGAAAAAAAGTTGATCTTTTTTTGTTTGTAGATGTGTCTGTAATACAGTAAAAGTGCAGGAACACAGTTATTCTATGAGAACACTGCATTAGCAATTAATAGCCACTAGTGTGTTATTGCTACAGGCTACTGAGCGGTCTAACAGGAAAGTACTAATGACTGTAGATGGGCTCTGTGAGAATATGTAACTCCTCTGACATCTCTTTGAAGCACAATAGAACAATGTCAGGTTTACTTATCTGGGATAGGTAAATGCAGTTGTAGTGGGCAGAGATCGGCATCCATCCACACAACACTCAGAAATTATTTGTACTGATTTTGATGGAACCTATGTTAAAGTAAAGGTGCTTAGGGTTAAAGGTTTGATGTGAGGTGTTCCATGTTTAATCACTGGGGAGGGGGATAATTTCCATGGAAATCATTATTTTGTGAAAGCCAAACGGGGTTTGGGGTGGGTAGGAGGAGGATATCACCCTCACTGTTACATGATGTTTTATCACAGAGCCACAGTGTCTACAGTTCAGCTTGAACAATGCTCTCCATGTTTGTAAATCTGTAATATATCATTCTTTTATGGCCTCGTTTCACCTAGAGATTTTTAAAAAAGGTTTGGCAGGCCATCTTTTTTTGTACTTAAAGTAGCCTTAATGAACAATAAAGTGCTCTTAAAATCTCAGATGTGAGTATATGTGTGTCTTAATTTTAATTAATGCATTTTTTAAAACTTGCATTTCACAAAGCAAGATATTTGCGAAAGATGTACGCACAATACATCAACTGCCGCAGCGCTGGTCCCCATGTTTCTACAACACCCTAATAAATGCCAGAGTGTCTTGAGTAGAAATGTTGTTGTTTCTTCCACAGGCAAAGTTTTCAGAGTAAAGCATACTCCCAGTATCAGGCTTTGTGCTATAGTTGCTATCCTTGTTTTAACAGAGAGAACAGCTCCATTGTGCAATTGTTCAGTGTAATTTTTTTTAAAAATCATTGTACCTTTATTCTCATGCAACAAAGCAGCTTCTCTGCAATTCCAGTAAAAGAAGCCCAATTAGTGGTGGTGGGCACAGTTAATCAATCTTATCTGTAAACTTTGGCTACACAGCTCACGTTTCTACTGGAGGCAAGGGGGTGGGAAGAGGTAAAGAAAACCTTGCTCTGTGCACTGCCAGTCTGATCTTACTGGATAATTAATAATACCATTGAACAGCTCAGCCAACATTGAGTTCTTTTTCCAGCTATGCGAAGACCTATTCATGTAAGTGCACCCTGTACTATGTGATATCACTTATTTGTCCCTGGGGCACCTCTAGAACTGCCATAACAATCACACTGGATATGTATATGTGGAACACTGGCTCACATAACACTTTTCTACATGCTGTCCCTAACCAAGTAGTAGTCCTTAGAGTCCAAATGCAGGAAAAAATAACACTACATGTACTTCAGCCGCCAAGTATGTATAAATGACCCATGAGAGAAATTGTTTCTGATAAAATTAATAGCCCAAGAACACTGTAAATCTTGACACCACATCACACTTTACAGCTACCTCACTACTGCCCCAAACCACATGTATTTTGCTGATGATTTCATAAAAGCAAGAACATCTGTTATATGATATTACTCGTAAGTAATTCAAAAATATCAACTGTACATACTTCGTGGACTATCAGCATCTCCCATCTTGAAACTAGTCATTTTAGATGTTTACAGTAAGCATGTTTGTCTCAAAGTAAACTCATCCTAAGTCTCTCCCTAACTTCCAGCTTCCAATAGCTGCTCCCTAGCATTCTCAGGGCCAATAAGAAGAGTACATTTTTATACCCTGCTTTTCTCTACCTTAAGGAGTCTCAAAGTGGCTTGCAATGGAATCCCATCCTCTCCCCACAACAGTCACCTTGTGAGGTAGGTGGGGCTGAGAAAGTTCTGAGAGAACTATGACTGGCCCAATGTCACCCAGCAGGCTTCATGCGGAGGAGTGGGGAAACCAACCCGTTCACCAGATTAGAGTGTGCTGTTCTTAACCACTATAGAAGAAGAGTTGGTTTTTATATGCCGACTTTCTCTACCAGTTAAGGAAGAATCAAACCGGCTTACAATCATCTTCCCTTCCCCACAACAGATTCCCTATGAGGTAGGTAGAGCTGAGAGAGCTCTAAGAGAACTGTGACTAGCCCAAGTGGCCCAACTAGCTCAACTGTGACTAGCCCAATGCTTCATGTGGAGGAGTGGGGAAACCAACATGGTTCACCAGATTAGTGTCCGCTGCTCATGTGGAGGAGTGGGTAATCAAACCCGGTTCTCCAGATTAGAGTCCACTGCTCTTAACCACTGCACCACGCTGGCTATACCATGCTGGCTTGGAATAGCTCTCAGTTTCTTCTCTTTTTGCTATTATATATTTCATCCTGCAGTCTACTTTATGCATATATTTCTTTAAAAAACAACTAGTAAGCCCATGACGGGGAATGTGCAGTTTCAGAAAGATATTTGTAAATGATGTACACTGAATACATTTACCACTGCAACACTTGTTCCCATGCTGTTTCTATAAAAACCCTCATGAAGTGTCGTCTTAATAAATAGAAATAATTGCATTTTTCCACAGGCAAAGTTTAGGAGAAACCAGTGTCTTGGTACTCCCAGGACCAGCCCAGCACCAGGCTTTCAACTGAGCTTACTACAAGGCGTCCATGCAAACACCACTCTTGATGAAATGGCAGCATTCTCACTTTTGGTTGGCAGTGAATATAGTAAATGGAAGTGTACCCTCAGTGCCAATCTTATACTGGCACTCAATGGCTTACAGAGAACAGAATGCTGCTAAAGCACTTTCAACTCTTGAAAAACCACACAGACGGGTGGCAATGATTGATGATCACAATTCATCTAGGTGTCTCATCTCCCTAACAGCCTGCACCAAGCATTTGTTTCAAGGAGGCTAATACTGTATCAGGTGTGATTCTGACTTCTCTGCTCCAAGCCAACCTTCCAAGAAGTTTTATTTCTAAGAATCAAAGTGACCAAAAAAAACTTGGCTGTTGCCCTTGTTGGATCAGACAATACTCAGTCTGAGTTGCATGCAAATATAACAATAAAAGTTTTCAGGATGAGCCTCACAATCATTCTCTCAGATGTGGCTTGGTAGTTAAAGATTTACTTTTTTAATATTAAATCACAGCTGATTTTACAGCAACCCGAAGGGGGTTTTCAAGGCAAGGGACATTCAGAGGTGATTTACCATTGCCTGGCTCCATGTCCCGACCCTGGTATTCATTGGAGGTCTCCCATCCAAATACTAGCCAGGGCTGACCCTGCATAGCTTCTGAGATCTGACTAGATCAGGCTAGCCTTGGGAAGACTTACCTAGCCAACCATAATTTTTTGTTACGCAATTAAGATGCAACAAACTATCATTGGTTGAGAATGCAAAAGTCATCAGTTTTATAGCCATAGATGAGCCTACCCTTCCTCTAAGGGGCTTGGGGTAGCATACGTTGTTCTCCCTGCCTCCATTTTATCCTTATGAAGTCCATGCAAACAAGGTTAGGCAGAAAGTGACCTGCAATCACCAAATGCATGTCATGGCTGAGTGGGGCTTTGAACTCAAGTCTTCTCCTGGCCTTTACCAACCTACCACACTTGTTCGCTAGAGCCTGAGGACTTCCATGGCTTACTTCTATAAGACAAAACTTAGTTTATTATAGCTCTGTCAGTTTAGAACTAGCCATTGTGAGACAGCCCCTCCAAGAAGGAGTTGGGAAAAGGGAAAGACTCTACTGCTATACGGGTAAGCTTAGCTTAGGATCATGTTTGACAACTAGGAAACCACAGACTCAAGCTAGCTGAATATCCATCCTTTCTTCGGGTTTTCTCTAGGCTTAGTTCTCTTAAACAGCACAAGACATCACAAAGTTGTTTCTGGATTGCACTAAAGACAACAAAGATGAGGGCTCATACTGCTGAGTGGTTTCCATACCAAGAAGTTCCCAGGAAAATAAAAAGCAACCCACTCATCCACCAAAGGATCCAACCCACTATATTTAAAGGCTACAGTAATTTATATGTACTCAGTTCAGAAGTATCCAATCAACTAATGGAACATCATGATTTCTCCCCCTTAATTTGAAAGGCTGCTTTCCTCACACTTTTGTGACTCTTTTCTTCCCTATCTTTACTCAGCAGGAAACTTGTATTTCTCTCCCCCACTCCGATTAGCCCACTAATACAATTAGTTGCTTACCTAAGACTGTAGGACCTTTACTTGCTTAAATCCTGACTGTTCCTGCCTATACTTTTGAGTGGTTAATTGTCTAACCCTAAAATTTGCTATATGCAAGTATATAAATATTTAGAATGATGTATAACAGCTCCACCACTGCATGTCTCAAAGGAAGATGTCTCAGTGTAATTTAATTTTGCGTAACTGAGTCACCAGTGCTGGGAAGGATTAGTTACTTTTGCAGTTCAGCCTTTCAACCTTTTTATGACAATCAAAAGGCCAATTCATAACACAATACACTAATAGTATTTCATAATTTGCTAACTGCTATATCATTTCACCCGAGTATTTATATCCAGCTGACAGACTTCTCTGTTTGCTGCAAGTGGCGTGGGAGGCATCCAAACTGACATTCTCGTGCTCATATACAACAGAGGTAGAAAAATACCATTTCTCCTACAATAGGCTACTTTTAATTTATGACAAAGCTATCAGTCAGTTCAAGCAAGAGTACACTCTATTCCATTGACACAAAACTATTTAAGCTTCTCTCATGTGACGAGTGACTGGCCTTACTGTCCATTGTTGGTCTGCCACTTCCGATGTCACATTGGTTTTGTTAGAAAGTAGCTATAATAACAAGGCACGTCATCTCATTTTTTCCATGCATTTTCTCTTGAAGTTATTTTCATGTATTCATACTTAAATATTCTTCTTCTCTAATTTCACAGAAGCCTTCTCTATGAATGTCCCCGTCATGCAATTAATGTCTTTTGCATCATGACATCAACCATCCAGCATGGAAATGGAGCCATTTAAGACTGCTGTTCTCAAATCTGATCAGCCAGAGGACCGCCCACTCCATTTTGATTTAACGTGTTCCACTGACCCCTACCACATACCAGGATAGCCCCTTTCAAAAGGTGCTCCACAAGCTGCATATATCATGTGGCCTCTAGCCTCTTGTGACCTAGAAAAAATGTAGTGAGAACCACATTAGCTACACCAGTGGTATTCACTCAGCAGCTTATGGAGAGCTACATTCGCAATTATCACCCACCAAAAGAGCCACATGACTACTGTATGTCCTATGTGCCATCCTCCAAGCACCTTTTTTTTTTTGCTGCCAAGTCACAGCTGACTTATGGTGACCCTGTAGGGTTTTCAAGGCAAGAAACGCAAGAAACATTCAAAGGTAATTTGCAGTTGCCTGCCTCCATGTCATGCAGGTCTCCCATCCAAATACTTGCCAGGGTCAAGGCTGAGAGTGTATGACTGGCCCAGGTCACCCACCAAGCTTCCATGGCAGAGTGGAGATTCGAACCTGGGTTTCCAAGATCCTCGCCCGACACCATAACCACTACACCACGCTGGCTCTCTTCTACAAACATACACATACAAAAGGTATAACTATTAATATTTAAATACATCATCACACCCTTTTTAATTAACAGAGGACCTCTGCACATGTAAGATGGACTATCCCCACCATTATTGAACCTTGGCCAGCCCCAGTGTATCTGGAATGAGGGGAAGGGCTTCCCACTCTGTCATCAGCATGAAGTACAGCAGCTTACGCAACAGAGTCAGATTGCTAAGGTGCCCAGCAGAGATCAAGCTGGCTGTAGATAAAGGGGAGTAAAATCAACCCCACCGCCCCACTGAGGCCAGTTTGCTCTTTGCCCGGCCAATTCCAGGAGAGTTGAAGGGGGCAGTACCTGGAGAAGGTGGAGTTTCAGGAGATGTGATGTCACATCTTCCATGACGCTCAAGAATATCCCCAGTCTCTATGGTCTTTACTGCAGACATTGGGGAAATTCCCATAGCATCTCCATTGATGCGATTACCCGCCCCCTTTCCACTCCCACTCCTCAATTAATCAAGTGACTAATATTGCCTGCTGTCACCAGGCAATGGCAAGCCTAGCTAAAGGGAAAGATTTTGGAATGTAAAGAATAATTCAGTTGCTTGGTAGAGAGGGACCTGCTCTTCCAAGCACAGGGAACAATATGGAAAGAGACACAGATAGCAGTGAGAAGAAGCAGGCTCAGGCCTCAATGGCAATGATTGACAAGAGCAGAAAACAGGTTTAGCCCCATCCTTGGGCACCTTTAGTTTCACCCATAAAAGAAAATGGGGGCCAAAGCACCACACTGGGAGACACCACTGCAATGAACCAAATTTTGTCCTCTAGCTCTGTCACTGGGTGGACCAGGACCCATTAACAAGGGTCTCGTGAGGTCACACACAGTCACAGGCATTTTGCTAATATTGATGGCTTTGGTGAATTCCGATCACATCTGACATTTTTAAGCATCTAGGGTAGTGTTTTTTTTGCCATCAAGTCACAGCCGACTTATGGCAACCCCATGGGCTTTTCAAAACAAGAGACATTCAGAGGTGATTTGCCATTGCCTGCCTCTGCATTGCAACCCTGGACTTCCTTTGTGGTCCCCCATCCAAATACTAACCAGGGCTTACCCTGCTTAGCTTCTGAGATTTGAAGAGAACAGGCTAGCCTGGGTTATCCAGGTCAGAGCAAGCATCTAGTTATTTAGGGCTATTTCCCATCATAGTAGTAAGATTGGCAACTGCTATCATTCCATAAAGCAGCTAAATTCAGCGACAGCTCTTGGCACCAGTGCTGGAACTTCAGTAACAAGCCACAGAGACAAACTGCCTTTGTACACAGTATTGTATCACAGGATGGTGTTTGTTCCCCTCCTTCCCTGCCCACCCCGCTCCCCCTCATGAGCCAGTAGTTAAGTCTTTTGAACACAATCACAATGGGAGCTTATTATACTCCCAGTCAGCAAAAAAACAGTCAAGACTAAAGTTTTCAATGGATTCTCTCTCTCCAAATACGAGCCGCACCGTTAATTTTGTTCTAAATTTTCAAACCATCCTATTTGCTTACAAAATGTTGATACTGTTAAAAGGGTATGTTCCAGACATAAACCTGAATAAAATGCTTGCAGTAGTCCACTTAAGATTTGTGTTCTGGAATGTATTTCATGTACTATTCCACATGAATGAAAAACAGGCACTCTGGCCTCCATGTGCCACTCCGATCAAGAACTCGTAACATATGAAGAGCTGCAGACACTTCACCTAATGACTCGAAAATGAAGTACCAAGACAGAAAGTCTATTTTTTCAGTAAGGATACATGGATCTCTTCTATTCTTAAAGGCCTTTCATTTCATTTCATTTTTTGAATGGGTGCCATCCATAAGTACCTATATTTTTATACATCTAATTCAATTACAAAAATACAAGTGGCTTGATGAAAAATAAACTGGCAGTCACCTCCTTTGTAAAATCCTTTTGCCTGCTAAGACACACAAATTTTTGCATGCTGCTAAGGCATTTCTAGATCTCTTCTCTACAACCTCAATCAGTTGCATGGCACCTCCAGTTTGACAAACAAGCCACAGTTCTTATAACTTTCATGTTCTTATTTCTTCTTCCACCATTTTGGAAGTCAACGCCTGATGGCTTTGTCAGATGATGATACTGTTATTACTGTTCTTGAGTCCCACTGAAGTCTGTGCTCACCAAACATGGATGTACTCAAGGAACATAACCCCGGGCACCAAAGTTAAGCTTTCCTATGTGGCCAGCTCTAGAAACTCAGTTGCTAATGGCCAGCAAATGCTGCTTGGTGAGCAAGCTGCTCTACTCTAGTCCATGCCAGTCATTCTTCTTTGCAGCCCTCATGCTCATCTATATATCTGGAAGCTTCATTTAACCATTCTTTTTCTTCTAATATTAGGGAAATGTATCTGAAAATCAGAATACTTTCTATCAATGAACAGGTTTTTACTTCTATTCCTATCTTGCTTTTTAAAAAAATAAACCACACGCACACACAAAATGACTAAACATAACTTTTTCAGGACTTGCTGAAATAATCACATCTGAAAAAGAGCTGCTGTACCTTGGGCCTGAATGTGAAAACTATCAAATCATGAGCCAAAGGTTAATCTTCAAAAAGGGTGAGTTGGCTTTGGAACTCCTATTGCTGTCCTATTAGGCATGTTTCCACTAGCTGGTCTTAATTTGCTTCTCCACGCCCACAGCTAGACCATACTGGTTTGATTTGGAAAGGAGAGCAATTCTAGCAGTCGGAAGCCTCCCTGGACTCAGATAGCATCAACCGGCATCTTATAGCAACAACCTGACAGTGCCAGCAGAGCGTAAACTGACATTCATTATGACAATTAACAGATGATGGAGAAAACGGGGAAAGAGGAGAAGAAAGTTTTCTGTTCAAGTTCGTACAAAGAAGGGGCGTGTCTGCACGGCAATTAAAAACCAGTTCTAATTTGGCGAGGCTGCCATCACTCCTGCCTTTGGGATTCTGGGCATTGTACTTCTGTAACAGAACTGGGCCTTTAACGTTCCCAGTTCAAAAATGTTAAAATTGACAGCACCTTTACAAAAATATGGAGAAAGAACACAAAAACCTTTTCTTAGTTTATAAGAAAACCTGATTAATAAGAAAGCCATCTTGAAATAAAATCACCTATAAATAACTACAGATTTTAACTAAAGGAAATGACACATGAAACAAAATGAACCAAAGAAAGTGGATTAGCGCTTGCTGTAGTTCACTTTTAAGGACATATGGGTAGTACTAAAGCCAGGCTAGGTTCAAGCTAGTGGTTTGTTGATAAAGCTAAGCTGGCCAGCCTTCACCCATGTAGCATCCACCATACTTCAAACTTCCAACAGTTAACTTAAATAAATTTTACTATGAAATGTCCTTTATTTATTGTGCCTCATTCTCCAAGGCACTCAGCACAACTTACATAAGATTCCCAGGCTGTTTCTCATCAGGGCAGTTTATAAGCCAGAATGCTTTAACTTTAGCTGTACAACTTGCCTTTATGTCCTAGAATTTATTCTATTTTATGGGGTTGAGATTTGTGGCATCTGGTTTGAGCTGCATCTGATCTGCCCACACCAGGTTAGACTTTAGCTCATTTCCAAAAATACATTTGTGGTTTGGATCAGCTACGTTCACAAACCATGCAAGGCAGTACTTGTACCACACTTCACTTTGAACTGCCAGATAAAACATCCTCATTCCCACTGCTTCAAATAGAAAGAGCAAACCTATCACTTCATATCCATCCTGCTGAAGAACTATATAGGGAATCCGTGGCTCCTTCATTCTTCACAGAACCCCAGATTCAGGGACTGGGTAGAAAAATGAGGGAGAATTTACTTGAAAGATGTGAGATCATGGTGGCATGCTTGGGGTATGTGCTTTCTACTTCACTGATCATTTTATGCCTCAGTGGCTAATTTAGGAAGGGAGTTACAAGAGAGAAATGCCACTTTAACTTAGTCAAAAGTGTTCTTGTTACAAGCTGAGTCTGTGTTGAAAAAACACACACAAAATGAAGTAAATATCAGGAAAGACACAGAGGGTTTGATAGCAGTTGTCTATTGAATGGCTGTCAGAAAATCCCCCTTGTTTGTTCTCTGATGCCCCTTGAGAAATCACTTGGAAGAAGCAAAGACAACCTTGATTTGACCACTGACAAAGAACGAAAACCTAAGCAATTTCCACCACCACCCCTCCAAAAAAACCAAAACCCAGTGGGAGTATGAGACAGTGAAATTGTCCTACAAATATAATCAATAATGGAAGTGAAGAAATGGTTTATATGCAGACCCCAGTACTACTATGAAAATATCACAATGCTACATTTTTGGTACGTATATAGATAGTAACCAATAGTAACGTATACAGATAGTAACTTTCTAAGGATCAGTTTTATATGATAAGAAAGTAAGGAAAATGCCCTGAATGCTATTAAAGTTTTTTTCGTGTGTATGTGAGGAGTGTTTCACATTGCAACAGTAAATGTATTACAACAGAAGTCTGTGTGAAGTTAAGGGAGTAAGCTGGAAAGCCCCACTTCACATCTCTCACGAGCCATGAATTGATCAGGAAGCCACTATCTACCAGCCTCCCTCCAACTCCTGGAGAGACCCTGGAGAGCCGCTGCCGGTCTGAGTAGACAATACAGACTTTGATGGACCAAGGGTCTGATTCAGTGTAAGGCAGCTTCATGTGTTCATGTGTTCCACCAGTAAGATGGAGATAATAACAGTGCAATCCTAAGGGGGGGGTAGTTGCGAGGTGCCCAGGGACAGCGCATCTGCCCTGCCTCCTGAGTGGCTTGCTGGTCTAGAGCAGCAAGCCAAAAATGCACTTTCCCCCAACCCCATGAAACTGCACCATGCAGTTTCACGGGGCTACACCACTTTTGTGCATGTGCAAGTTCGCGTTGGCAAAAGGGGAGGTTCCCAGGGCGACAGGGCTCAGGGAGCTGACTATAGTCATCCCTGCCCCCAGGAACGCCCCCTTTGGTGCTAGCATGAGCCCCTGCAATGGAGAGACGCTGTCACTGAGGTTGCACCAGAGCCTTACACAGCACTGCCGGGCTACACCCTGGTGCCAGTGTAAGTGGCCCTGAGCCGGTGTTTGTGCCCATTAGAATGGTGCAAGTGAGGTTAATGCCGGTGCAGGGTTCATGCTGACTCCTAAAGCCATTCGGATTGCACTGTACCTAGCTTACATTGTTGTTGTAAGGATTACAGTGATCATGTATGTGAAGTGTTTTGAACTCTCAAAAGCTGCTGTATCAATGCTAAGGGTGGTGATGATGTGAGAAGACAGCTATTTTAAAATTATTCTGTCATTACATGACACTTGTAATGACGGAATAACTAGCTAGCTTCTACAAGTTAATTTTTGCCCAGAATGACTCGTGCAACTTTACTAGCATTCATTTTCAGTAGATCTGAGTAATATTATTTGTGTACTGGTTCACCCTTTGTTCTTCATAAGTTATTTGGCTGTGAGATTGCCTTTGGGTTTGCCCAAAGCAGTAATGTCCACCTACTATGCGCCCATGTACTTCACATGCATTAAAAGCTAATTTAGATTAAGTGTTGAGTGTGTCAGAACTGACTCATCTGTTACAGCCTGAATCCATTGCCATGAGGCTAGCAATCCTGATGAACAAGGAAAAGAAAAAATGTTTTGCAAAAAGTTCTTATGATTCTGGAAAAGTCAATTAAAGCAAATTACTACAGGAGAAAGCAGTTTGAGCAATTGAGTTATTTTTTTTCCCTTCAGGAATGCTTAAGATGGTCATTGTGTGTGTGTAAAGTACCGTCAAGTCGCAGCCGACTTATGGGGACCCCTTTTGGGGGTTTTCATGGCAAGAGACTAACAGAGGTGGTTCATTAGTTCCCTATTTTTTCCTTAAAAGAAAGTCTGAGATGGAATAGTAAAGCAAAATGAAAAATATGTTTCTTGCAACAAGCAAGTCCAATTTTAAGGTTACCTGCCTCATGTTCTTCTGAATGGCAGTAGAGGCAATCACAGTGGCCCCAGTTTCTCCTAGCTGTCTATCCTCAGACACATTGTCTATTGGATCAATACACCTCTGGCTGCCTACATCTTACCAAATATACAATTTCCATGGTCAGCACCAACTCAAACAAATAAGTGCATAGGGATCTATAGATTAATGCCAACCACCACCAATGCTATGAGCAGAATTCATAGCTCCTCACAGTCATTCTTTCATATTCTGAATCTGATCCAGAAAAATAATTGATGCCAAGGACATTACTTCATGGATCACCTTTGCTGGACAGCAGACAACATTTCTTTCTTTCTTTTTCTTTCTTGCACAAATACAACTGGTATTGTGAGAGAACAACACAGCTGGCACTTGAAAAGGGAGAGTCCATACTCTGTGGCAAAAAAACAGGGTTGCACTTACTGGCAACTGGTGTTCAAGTGGTAACCAGTGCAGTCACACATGGATACCGTGCGTATACAGGCATGCTGAGAATGCAAAGGTCCTAAATACATGAAGTCCACCCTCCCCTATGCTGGCTTCCCATCTTTTTTCAGCATGAAAAGGGGGAAGGGGAGCACCTCTCCCTCAATTCCTCAAGGCTGCCACTAGAGAGAGTAGGCCAGATAATAGACAAAAAACAACAGAGCTCACATTAGAGCTGGAGGGAGGGATGTCTGACTGCACAAGTGACCACTCAATAAACACCACTTACCAGTAAGTGCAAGCCTGTTTTCATTATCATGGTCACGATGCAGTCCCACATGGGAGAATACTGACTTACCATGGTAAGAACGAAGGCAGGTATGGACTCTAGCTGAATTAAGGCTGTAGTACTGCCTTTCCAACTTGTGCTTCTTTTGCAGTGTGGATAGCCATGGAATAGTGCTTAGCAAAGGAATAGGAAGAAGACCAGATAGCTGCTCTGCAAACTGTGTTGATGGACAATTCACAATGAAAGGCTGAAGCTCACTTATGCTCTAGTGCAGGGGTCAGCAAACTCATTAGTCAAAAGAGCCAAAAATCAACAGTACAACGATTGAGATTTCTTTTGAGAGCCAAATTTCTTAAACTATATAGGTAGGTACACTGTTTATTAACTTAATAAACTAATTAAAGTTTTAAGACTTAATTAAACTATAGGTACGCTGAATAAAACTTGATATCATACTTAATAGTGATCTTATTTATTGATAAAAATTAAATTGTAAGTCCCTGCCATTTCCCCCTCCCCATCTGGGGTCCTGGTCTGGAGTCCTGGTGTACTGCCATAAAAGCCTATTGGGAGACTTGGCCTCCGGCTGAGTCCCATTGGGAAGCCAGGTCTACCCATTGGCTTTCTTGGCAGTAGACCTGGCCTCTGGAGGCCCATAGAAGCCAACTGGTAGACCTGGCCTCTGAAGGGGGACTTTTTCCCCTCCTCGGAGTCCAGGTCTACCGCCAAGAAAGCCAGTGGATAGACATGGCCTCCCAATGGGACTCAGCCGGAGGCCAGGTCTACCAAAGGAAGCCCGCCCCGCCAAACAGCTGATAGGCGGGCGGGGGGCAGGAACCGCCGAGCCGCCCACCCAGCAATCACGCGGCTAGAGGGGAGGGGAGGCTTTAGCCTCCCAACCATTGAGGGAAAGGGAAAGGGGGACTTGGCCATTCTCCACGGCGGATGGGGGGGGAGAGACAGCGCGCCCGCTCGCCTGCTCTCTCTCTCTCTCTCTCTCAGGTGCGCCAGCTCCGCAGCCCAGCTGCCAGCGCGATCGGGCGCGAGAGCAGAGGCTCCAAACCAAGTTCGGAGAGCCGCACTCAACGGGCCAAAGAGCCGCATGCGGCTCGGGAGCCGCAGTTTGCAGACCCCTGCTCTTGTGGAGACTGAGTGCACAGAGATCTATAAGGGACAGTCAACACGGCCAAAGTTGTCTTTGTTCACCCAGAAGAACAGGGATGGGATAATTGCCTGGGGATACTGAGCCTCTTGGACTGTCAGTGTGAAAGGGGACTAAACTGACAGATACCTCAGAGCTGGAGAGGTCATGTGTAACTTTGCATAAGGGACCACAACAGTGGTGGAGGCTAAGAGACCTAGCAATCTTTTAATGAGTAAGGCTAGTTGTAATCTGACACACCAAATGGCTTATTGTACTCCCAGTCAGCAAAAAACAACAACAGTCAAGTCTGAAGATTTCAATGGATTCTTTCTCTCCAAACACAATTCACACCGTTTATTTTGTTCTAAGTTTTTAAATATCCTGTTTGCTTGCAAAATGCACCAATCCTCTCCTGAGGGGGAAAGTCTTTGGGCTGGGAGGAGTCTAAACCTGGGCCTATGAAGTAGATTCTCTGAATTGGTATTAGTCTGGATTTTTCAAAGTTGAGTTGGAATTGAAGCCCTTTGAGAGTGCAAAGAATAAGTTGGGAAAGTGAACAGCGTGTCTTACGAACTAGCTATTGTAAGCCAGTTGTTGAGTTAAGGAAAAATGTTGCATCCCAATGGTCTTAGATGAGCTACAACTACAGCCATAATTTTTGCAAAGACCCTGGGGGCCATATCGAGGCCAAAGGGTAGAACTACAAATTGGAAAGAGTTAGGACTGCATTTGAAGCAGAGGTATTTTCTGAACTTCTAGGGTCATGAACCAGATGTCAGAGTGCAAAAGAGGAAGCACACCTGATAGAGAAATCATTGTGAACTTTTTTTATTAGAAGAAATATATTTAAATTTCTGAAGTCCAAGATAGCCCTCCCCCTTTTCCACTAGGAAGTCCAGGTACGCCATGTTCTTCCCTGAGCAGTAAGCAGAGGACATGGGCTACAAGACCTTTGAGATGCAGCCCATTTACTTTCTGAAGAGCGCTCTTTGACTTATTCTGAGCCATAAAGCATGGGCAGAAAGACACCCCCCCCCATTCTTTGGAGGACACCACAAGAGAAAAAAAGGGCAAATTCTCGAAGAGTCCGATGAAAAATGCACTGTAACTCCAACAGTACAGAGGCTTTGGAGCCAAAAGAGGGGGGAAGTACAGTGTTCGTGTTTTTAATTTTTTATCATAAAATGAAGAAAACACCTTTATACAAAAACAGACGTATCAGAAAACACAACCCCTTTCTGTGGTGACAAAAAGAGAACTGAGGAAGAGGAGCTCCCCCTTCCCCTTTTCATGCTGAAAAAAGGAGGGAAGCTGCCATGGGAGAAGGTGAACTTCACATGATTAGGAGCTTTTGCATCCTCCATGGCAGACCTGTGCACACACTGCACCCATGTAGGACAGCACAGTGACCATGGCGATGAACAGAGGTCTGGCATGTGGAAGGTCCCAGACTCAGTTCCTATCCTCTCCCCTATAAAAAGGCATCTGAGTAAGGCTGAGAACACACCTTTGAGAGTCACAGATAGTTTTAGGCTTGATAGACCACCAGGCAGACTAAGGTGGCTTCATCTGGGAAAAGGAATTAAGGCTACCTTGGACTCCAAGATGGGCAGGATTGATTTTTGGAGCTAATAATGCCAGCAATATATTTGGTCCCAATACAGAAGGCATACAAGTGGCAAAGTTATATTGCACTACTTTTACAAATTACCACATTCTCAAACCATTAAAGCAGCCCCAACTGAAGCTAGATATGACACCCTTTTATTTTCACTAGAGAGGTGCCCCAAGTATCATGACTATGATTGGTTTTCTAGAGGCTGTTCAGTTCAATTTTATTTCATGAGGCCAAAGGCCATTACAAAGAATCGACAATAAAAAGTAAAATACCAAAAAAACTGGATTAAGGCACTGTTAAAAGTTACATTTTAAAAACAGTTTAAAACTCATTTCATTAGAGAGAGAGAGAGAGAGAGAGAGAGAGAGAGAGAGAGAGAGAGAGGGAGGGAGGGAGGGAGGGAGGGAGGGAGGGAGGGAGGGGGTCCCATATGTGTCTATCAGATGAGTAACAGAAATGAGGACTTTGACCTGTGCAGACACTATTGTGGTCCGGATTTTCTTTGCAACTAGAGCAAAAAGGGCAATCTTGTGAATGTTTTCTAGAAGAATTTTGCCCTCTTTTTAATCTTGAGATGTCATGTCAGCAAAAATACCCGAGTTCAACCCACACCCATTCTATCTCCAAAACTCAACATTCAACTTCCCCCATTAGACAGCTACAACAGCAGATGAGAGGATGATTGCCAGAAGCCTGCTGTCTGCATATACAAGGCAGAGAGCAAAAATGCTTGGAAGTTCTTTTAATATATGTTTCATTCATTTGAATAAAAGCTTTCATTATGTCCCTCTCAATACGTGCTTTAAAACATTTTACAAAAAGAAAATTATTTTAGAAGCAAGCAAGCAACAGCGCCATTGTCAGGGAAGAGGAAAAAACAATAAAAGTTAAACAACAGAAGGTTTTCCAAATCACACTGGAGCCACTTCTGCACAACATGGACATCTGGGAAGCATATGTACAGGAAGCAAGCTCAGTCTTATACAACCCTAGGTTACTGGAATTACTAAGCAAGGAAACATCATATTACTCTGTGCTTAAATGTCATATATGGCTAAAGCTCAATGACAAAAAACATAGTTGACAAATTCAGTCTTGATAATTCAACTGTCAAGGTAGACACTCTTCCTGGGAAATACCAAGATGTTTGTGACCCTCAGCTAATCAAGGCTGTAGGACTTCAGAACAGAGTTTCCTGTTTCACTATCTACAAATGACGTCTATGATGGCAACTCAGAGTAAGCTGTAGAGTACTATTTTTCCCCAGTGTGACTTCTAGTCTGTCATCAGAGGAACTGAATTTCCTCAGAAAAGGAAGTCTGAAAGTCATTATGCAATTTATTTCATTAGTTTAAATTGCAAGATTTCTTTTGCATACAAATGAGATCTGGACGTTCCATTTCAGCTTTGGTGTCCACTACATGCTTATCATTCTGAAATCTATATTTATTTAATGACAGAGAATTTGGCACATTCGCCTCCTGAAGTATAGTTTTTGAGACAGGGTAAGTACTCTACAGTTACTTGGTAGCAAACATAAGATTAAATAAGCAAACTTTTCCATAATAGTAAGAAGAAAACAAAACAAGGACAGAGTTCACCAAGCACAGGAAGGTGGCCGTGGCAAGTGGTAGTGCAGCTGCTTGGCATGCAGAAGGTCCCAGGTTCATTCCTTGGCATCTCCAGTTAAAAGGATCAGATAGTAGATGATATGAAAGACCTCTGCCTGAGACCCTGGAGAGCTGCTGCCAGTCTGAGTAGACAATACTGACTTCGATGGACCAACAGTCTGATTTGGTATAAGGCAGGTTCACGCATACAATATGCAACATCAGTCATATGCCATGACCTGGCTAATCTGAGCTCCCTTTCAGGGTTTTGTACAATTCATACATGACTTGGGGAAGTGTTTTAATCTTGGTAGGCAGGCCTGAACATTTTGCTCAGCTTCTTATCATTTGGGTGATGAAGGGAGAGGTTGTGGGAATAGTGCTATTAAAATAATAAATAAATAAATAATAAAACATATTTCCTTACAACATGTACAAGTATCATATTTAAGATTTTAAAGGGTGAATCATCCTTTTGGTAATCCATAAAATTATTTAAGAAAACAGAATCTGGGCATTATTTGGCTGGTATCCAAAGGCCTGCATTAAATACATCCAGGGCTTGAATGTGCCCCCATAAACTTTTTTTACCACTGAGCAACAGAACCTCCCTGCCATATCCAAAACTACTGTTTAAATTGACCAAGTACTGAAAATAAATGCTTCCCATGTAGTATTAGGTGACAGGGGAGTATTTCTGTTTGCAATATCTATCCGATGTTCCTTAGGGAACATTGACCAAGCTGTGTTCTTTGGATCCGGATCCATGAAAATATTTTGTCTTATGATCAATGAATTATACATTTCCTATGTTGATCACAGACTTGCTTGCTTACAATTGTTCAGATTTCTGTTACCCATCAGCCTTAGAGCTGGGAAGCTTTCAGATGGGAACCAGTTTGCAAATACACATAGGAATAGAAGTCAAAAAGGGCAAGAGTCCAGTAGCACCTTAAAGACTAACAAAAATATTTTCTGGTAGGGTATGAGCTTTCGTGAGCCACAGCTCACTTCTTTAGTATCTGAAGAAGTGAGCTGTGGCTCACAAAAGCTCATACCCTACCAGAAAATATTTTTGTTAGTCTTTAAGGTGCTACTGGATTCTTGCCCTTTTTGACTACTGCAAACAGACTAACACGGCTACCCACTGTGAATTATAGGAATAGAAGGATGGTTGCTGCCAGCTAACTGATATGGTGTCTTGTCCTCCTTACTGCATGCACAGTATGAAACATATCAGTATCGAAATGAGGTCACATTCTATCCACATGACCCCAGACTGCATCACTGACTTCAGTAGAGGCCTAATTCCACCTCTATTCTTACAGGTCTAAAAATCTGAAAATAAATCTCTGCACAGCTGGCAAAACAATACAAAATCAATGTGGATTACAGAAGAGCTAAGCTATTTTGTTATCTCTTTGATGCTTTAAACATCCAGGCCTCTTAAATTTGTTTTTTGCCTCCAAAAACTGTGGCTAAATTCTGATCGTCCAACTCAGTAACAACTACACAACTGTCCTGACCTGGTGTTTCAAAGGCCCCAAATAGTTCAGAATGTACACTTACAAAGAAAATTCATACTGGAGAAAATAAGAACAACAACATTTACATAAGAGACATTTTAAATATAAGATATATTTGGAAACTGAAAAAAATACAAAGAATTTTAATTGTCACAGATAAGATGTATAAGCACATAATAAAAATAAGAGTTACACTCACAGTGGAACTGCTTAGTGAAACTGAGATACTGTCCCATCCTGATGACAGGTGTGAGTTAATGTATATTTCTGCAACAGTCAGAGTAAGTAAGCAATCATTAACTCATCAAATGACTGATAAAAAGACACCAATGCAACCTAAGGGCGGCTGTCATTCACTTCATTTGAGGATCTTCAGAGTGTTTCATCATCACTCATGTCCCAGATCTGTAATGAAAAAGAAGGAAAAATGCCATTCACTATCTCAGACCTACTTTGATAGCTTTTACACCCCTGATGGTTTAATGTTAATTGTAGAACACATTCTGCTCCTCCTGAATCAAGCAGCAGAAGAAGCTCAAAGGTGGTATTTCGAAGGAGGGGGGGAATTCCCCCCCATAAAACATTCCTTTCAAATGTTTACTGATACAGAACCAAACAAACAATTTAAACAAATAAACCTTTCAGTACCAACACACATATGACATTAGGAACATATTCACAACTCTGGAGAATGATATTACCTAAGCTTAAACAACAAGAAATTCAAAAGCAAAACAGTGATAAAAAGTCTAAAGGAAGTCTATTGGGAAAAGGCATTATTCCGAAGATGCAAGCCTAGCCAGTGCAAATGAGCGTGTGTTAAGTGCCGTCAAGTCGCTTCCAACTCATGGCAACCCTATGAGTCAATATCCTCCAAAACGTCCTATCCTTAACAGCCTTGTTCAGGTTTTGCAAATTGAGGGTCGTGGCTTCCTTTGTAGGGTCAATCCATCTCTTGTTGGGTCTTCCTCTTTTCCTGCTGCCTTCAACTTTTCCTAGTATGATTGTCTTTTCCAGTGACCAAAGTACAACAGCCTCAGTTTAGTCATTTTAGCTTCTAGGGTCAGTTCAGGCTTGATTGGATCTATAACCCACTGATTTGTTTTTTTGGCAGTCCACGGAATCCGTAACACTCTCCTCCAACACCACATTTCAAAGGAATCTACTTTTTTCCTATCAGCTTTCTTCATTGTCCAGCTTTCAAACCCATACATAGTAATAGGGAATAGGATGGCATGAATTAACTTGATCTTGGTTGCTAGTGCAAGTACAAGTGGCTAAATCAGGATCAAGGATGTGGAAATAAATGCAGACATTATCTGTAACTAGAACCTGATGAAAGAGGCCTCTTTTGGCTATGTTTAGTTTTACTATAAACTCTTTTTAACAGACACTGAATTTGAAACTCGTCCTCTGTTTTCCACGGTATGGCAAATACAACACAAAGGAGTATGGACTTGCCTGTTGTTATTTCAAGCAAGCACTTTGAGTCAAGATGTTAGACTCAAGACTCTACAAATTAGACATTTCTTATCTACAGCCCAGACATGTCAGGTAGGAACAGATTCCCCACAGGGTTTAGACAGCGTGAATTCATTTCTCTGCTGAGGAGGCTGAAAAGCTGACGGATTTCACACATCTTTGGTTTGGGCAGTGCTTTAGCAATTATGTTTGTTGGACTGGAAATTTTATTGGGGGGGGGAAGGAAATTTTGTCAATAGAGAGAACTACAGCTTGTTTCATCTGATCTTCCAGACACATGCCTGGGTGAAAGTGCCAAGTTGCCACCCTTTTCTTAGATGAAATTGTATTAGATGAAGACTGATCTCATGATAGACTTCATTCTACTTTACCCCACGGAACACACAGAGAGCTGGAAAAATTAAGCAAGTCAGAAGGGAACGGGAAGAGAAGATAATACATTCTTCATGCTTAATACTTTACTTCTAAGCTTTTCTATGCTGTAGACAGATACATGAATCGTGATCAGTCTGTATACAAGGCTATGCTCTCTGCAGTAATATAAGTACAGAAATATTATTACAGGATCTTAAAAACATTTAAAGAGGTAGAAGAGGCAGAGACTCTGTTGATAGTAATTTTGACCTCTCTATATTTTCGTATAACATTTGTGTACTACATCCATACCAAAATAAATTAACAAAGGGGCCTCTACTACTATCACTCACATTTGCTTCTCTCCAGCACACTAGAGCTAGGGGCATTACACATCTATAACATCTGGAACATATTCACCACTTTAACCACTTAATCCTTACATTTCCTACAAGAGCAAAGGGTTGACTGGACTTCAGCATTATTGATGCTTAATATGCCATTACATCACATTACTGTTACACCACTGCATGTATATCACCAGCATGAGTACTTACAATTGAGTGGATTTTAATGGCTTAAAATGTATGCCATTTTTAAGGAAAGCTGATTAAAATAATAGAAATCAATGACACATGAAATTTAGTAAATAATATACTCTGTAAACTAAAATTTACAGACATCTAATAATGTTTGTAACAAAAATAAGATTTTATCTTCCAAGGTTTTATACTAAATAATTTAAAACCAGTCACAAAGGAATTTCATAGTCATGTGCAACAAATTTACCTGGCTGATCCTGCAGCTTCATCAGAACACTATCAGCCTAATTGGTTCCATAATGATGCAAAACCAATGCTTGGAAAGATTTTAGTGAAATGAGCATGAAGTCATACAAGATTCTTTAAGGTTATATATATATTAATAATGCATTTCCTTCCACCAATGGTGAATTTATAATTCTGGCAGGAGACACCATTAACTTATCTTGAATGATTTTAACAGCCAGGATGGGCAAAGATCTAGATGATCTTCACAAACACAAGAATATAATCAAATCAGTCAGGAAGATCAATCTAAAACTATCCATGGATTCATGATGTGGGTGTTTCTGAAACCTCTGACAGACTTCTAAATCAGACCAGATTAGAGAACCTTTATCATCAAAGAATCTAGTAAAATCATCACAGCACTGAACCAAAGTATTGTCCATTGTACTTCATAAACCACCTTAAACAACTAAACTAGAAAAAAAGGAGTCCCTGGCTAGGAGGGAGAGGAAATCCATCCACTACAATATTAAGGCAGGGTCCTCTAATTACAGAGGGAATTTTCCTAGGCACCTTTGAGGCCAAGTAGCCTGACTGCCGGAATGCAGAGAACATTAACCAAGGCTCCTTTGACCCTCCAGAGCTCCTCACACACATGGCCATAAGCAATGACTCATAGGCTCTCAGGGTTTACCTCTACTATGGTGATTCAATCCCAAACCCAGTCACCTCCTGGCCTTTATTAATCATGTCTGCCACTTAGGAAATTCAACCATCCCACCTAGATCTTCCCCACATTGCCTCACCTAGTCACATCCTCCTCTCGTCACCCTTATGACCATTTGTGGATATTTCTGCCTATCTTTATAAAAAGCCAAATCCACCAAAAGAAAGCTGGATCTTGTACTTTTGATCCACTGACTCGTTTTGCACTGAAATTCACTAATCAGGATCCTCCATTGGAGTCCAGGTAAATTTAGGTGGACAAGAAGGGCATCTCAATGATCTATGAGATCCAATGTAGTTGATTCAGGTGACAGAGGCTATCCTGTCTTTTTCTGCCTTTACATCAACACTGGTTTAACATAACTATGGCTAAAATCCTACACATGCTTGCTTGTATGGTTACATTTAAATCAATGAAACCTATAGAGATCTGCAGTGCAAGTATGTGAATGCACTACTACTCTGCAGTCTGGTTCACATATGCAAGGGGATAAAATGAAAATAATATGTCAGAGACCCAAATCTGAAAACAGATCTGAAGGAAACAGAATGAGTTGTACCAATTCAGACTGCAGATGATGGACCTTGTAAGATCATACTTTGGAGTGCTTCCCTCTGTTCAAATTAAAATTTATTTGCAGTCAAAGACCAGCAGCAGTTGATATAGTACCAGCCATGTTAAAACTATTGGATACCACCATTACAATAATGCAGTACATCTCTAATCCAAGGTGATAAATCCCTAATCTAAATACATAACTACTGTACTTCTACGCCATTTTACAGAAAAAGACATATCAGCATCATATTTATTTAGTGATTTATAGCCAGCTCTCCCCAGCCGAAGCCAGCTCAGTGTTTAAAATTTAAGCTACCTTCTTCTGTCTTATTGAGCATACCAGTACACAAAATCATACACACCTATACACAACTTGTTAATATGCAACATTAGCAAAGGCTACATTTAAAACACCTAAATCTCTATACGTTAACTATAATTAATAAAAGTGTTTAAAATTTAAGCTACCTTCTTATGTCTTATTAAGCATGCCAGTACTTAAAATTTTGCCATCTTAAGGGTGGTTTCATTGAAACTATCGGCAAGAAGAAGGTCAGTATAAAAGGAATATGGTCTACCATTACAAAGATGTCAACCCAGTGTGCGGCTGCTGTACAAAAGGCAAATTCTATGCTGGCCATAATTAGATGAGGAATAGAGAATAAAACTGCTGATTTCGTACTGCCCTTGTACAAATCTATGGTGAGACCACACTTGGAATACTGGGTACAGTTCTGGTCACCACACCTAAAAAAGGATATTACAGAGCTTGAGAAGGTGCAGAAAACAGCAACCAAAATGATTAGGGGACCAGAGCAACTGTCCTATGGGGAGCGGTTAAGACACTTAGGGCTGTTTAGCTTGGAAAGAAGGCGGCTAAGGGGAGACATGATAGAGGTCGATAAAATTACGCATGGTTTGAAGGGAGTGGACAGGGAGATGTTTTTCTCCCTCTCCCATAATACTAGAACACTAGGTCATCTGTTGAAGCTGGAGGGTGAGAGATTCAAAACAGATAAAAGGAAGTATTTTTTCACACAACGCATAATTGTGGAACTCCCTGCCCCAGGATGTGGTGATGGCTGCCAACTTGGAAGGCTTTAAGAGGGGAGTGGACATATTCATGGAGGAAAAAGGGGTATTCATGGCTATTAGTTAAAATGGATACTAGTCATGCTGCATACTTATTCTCTCTAGTATCAGAGGAGCATGCCTATTCTATTAGGTGCTATGGAACATAGGCAGGATGGTGCTGCTGCAGTCGTGTTGTTTGTGGCTTCCTAGAGGCACCTAGTTGGCTACTGTGTGAACGGACTGCTGGACTTGATGGGCCTTGGTCTGATCCAGCAGGGCCTTTCTTATGTTCTTATGTTACCTGGATATTTGTGAAGTACTGGGCTAATAAAACTAGATCTAATCTCCTGATAAAAGCAACAAACCAGTAAGACATGTTCAATAATTTCTATCTTGCACGACTGACAGGGACAAAATCACTGAGTGTATGGGATACGTTCATATCTCCCCTTAACAAGGACAGATGGAAGTGTATTAAATTGGGCTAAGGTAAAAGCTCTTCTCAACTTAGGGATTTCTAAAAAATAGAGATAGTTTGAAGGAACAAAAATTTTATTACGGTCTTTCCCTGCTGGTAGAAAGGGAGCCCGTGATCTGTCAACTTGAAGAGCAGTGTTCCACAGCCTTTGCTTGATTAATGATTTGGCTCTTTGGTAACCTAGTTGTAGTAGTGCTATGCTGCTATAGCCAAGGTGGTGAAATTGGTCCTCTATAGCTCTTATCCACCTTGAGAGAAGCTTCCCTCTGTTAAAAACTTCCTGCCAACAGAAAACCAGCATAGCAAGCAAATGTACTACTACTGTATTATTTTTCTAATGTAGGGCATTTTTATGCAAAGAAACACTCAGAGCTGGAATCTTCCAACTGCATTCTCAAGTGGTCCAGTCCATTCTACCATCTCAGAGTTCTTCCACCTCATTCTCTTGCATGTGTGAACCAGGCCTGAAGCTGAAATTTTATCTATAATTAATTTTAAGTCAGAGAGAAGGATTTTGAAATGAACTATGGACATGATCCAGGTGCAAGACTACTGATGAAGTCTGTTCACAGTTTCAGGCTGCAAAAATCAGTTGGATGTCACTTTTTATAGTCAAGCCCAATCTACTTCACATTATTGTGAGGATAAATAGAGAAAAGAAGGGCCCAGGCACGCCAACCTGAGCTCCATGGAGGAAAGCCAGAATAAAAATTTAATACAATGAAAGAACTCAACAAATAGAGTAAATATTCTGAATTTAAAGAATGTGACATTTTGTCACTGATATTCACTGAAGCAGAGTAACCCACATGCTTTCTTTAGTACCACAGTTAACAGATATTATGGTACTACAAGATATTCTACAGAGAAGTCAGCAATGCAGAGAATGCTACAGATATGAGTCAGTACCGTCAAGGCTTCCAGTTGCTTACAAGCCAAACAGCTTGTTTTGGCTCTCAACAGGCTCTCCCCATATGGGACCAACTTTGATCTTTTAAAGCTATTATACAAATGCAATTACATCCATTTTATTGGATCAACAGGGACTAGAGAAAGAGCACACTAATCCCAGTGTGAGTGATGGTGTGAGAAACTACTTTTGTGTAATCTGAATATAGGGCTGCAAACATCTTTAGTGTGTCCCTGACACGTGGCCCTGCAGCAAAGCTGCAAAATGAATTTTCGCTAAGAAACATTTCAACACAGCCAGCAGATAAATAGCACGAAGTAATATTCGTGGCTCATGGAATGGTTTCTTAATTTACCCTGAACTGTTACAAAAAGAAGGAACCTGTATTCATAACAATAATTTATTACTTCATAACTGTTTAGCATATTAATATCACCTGAAAAATATATTTTCTAAGAGCTGAGTTAAGTTTACTTATCTGACCACAAAAGCAAGAAAACAGAAGCTAATTCAGTCAATACTGTTTGTGGAAGTTGCACAATATGATGTATGACTGATTTATGTGTGGAGCCACCCTTTGGAAAGCTACCAACTCAACTGTAAATGTCTCATAGTACTGAAAACCGGAGAGTTTACATAGCTAAAGTTTTTGAAGTCACACTCCATAACTTTGCAAATGCAATTACTACTTATTGCTGAAGCAAACAGCACAATGCTAAGTCACTTTGGAGCTTCTGTACACAAGTTTGGGCTGGCCTTGGTAAGCAGTACAAATCTGTGCTCACCTTGCCCCTGCTCTAATGAGGTAGGATCTAATCTCTGCTATCATGCTGATCTTTGGAGGCAAGAGCCTCTGAAGCACAGTGTGAAATCGGGGGGGGGGGGAGTCCTGTCTTCAGATACAAGTTTAGGAAAAGGAGAGAGGACCATCCATGTTATGCTGCCTATGGAAGGCAGGGTGCTGAAAGAGGTTACAATAAGCCAGTGTAACCTGTGGTTTCTGCAACAAACTCCTGGTTTGTGTGTAAACCCGTTTATTGGCTTCTGGCCTCTCTCCCACGTGCCAGCAGGGTCAACATCCTCCTTACAGCATCATCTGTGGTTTGTAACTTGCTACATCACAACAAACCGTTCTGTGTGAGCCATGGTTAATATAGGATCATAATTAATGCCTGAAATGTTAGGTAATTTTCACCACTTTGTTCCTTTTTATACATTATATTGCAATACTGTTCCCCTAATTGTTCAGGAAGCCCTTTTTATTAACGGAATGGGGTCACAGTTAATAGGTTGGATCCAACCAGCTTTTTCAAAGAATTTCACCCAATTCCCCTTCTTACTACAGTCTCCTTTTCACATGGCTTTTGTGCATGTAGGTCAATGACCCACAGCGTTCCCTTCTTGGGGGTTCAAAGAGGACTTATTTTTTCATTGGCAGAAAAGCTGGTTGGATCCAACCCAATGTCTTTAAAAGTTTAGGCAGTTTTCATTGCTTTGTTCTCCTATACACCATCCTGTTGCACTGTTTATCTAATTTTTTGTAATTTTTAATGGACACATCACAATATATTTTCATTCGGTTTTAGGAGTTAATCTAAGCAATCCTACATACGTGCCATCAAGTTGTGATTGACTTATGGAGACCCCAGCAAGGAGCTTTCAAGGCAAGCGAGAAGTAAAGCTGGTTTGCCATTGTCTTCCTCTGAAGAGGTTTCCTTGGTGGTCTCCCATCCAAGTATCAGCCTTTCCAAGATTTGGCTATACCATGCTGCCTTCCCCTCCCAAGCAATCCTATCTTTCTTCAAACTGCCTATCATTTCAAATGAACAGTGTCTTCAACTATTAGGATGTAGGTTCAACTAACATCACCTGAACTCATGCAAAATGTATTTCTGATCAGGCTGTCAACTGTTTTTAAAAGAAAAAAAGCAATATTACTTGTATTTGAGATAAAAAAACTTAAATATCTCTCACTAGTAAAAAATTTTTTGAAAGATTTATGGTTATATATCACTAAGAGAAACATAAGAAACTGACATACACTAGTACACAAAAGTATCTGCATAGTAATTTAAAAACTTTTATACATATAAATTTAATAACTCAAACATTACTATTAAACATATATTTTTGGAAGGTGGGTGCTACATTGCTTTTGAAATAACTAAAAAGTAAATTCTCTTTGGCAGGGCAGTACTGTGATGTCGCTTGTTTACTATACTCAAAGGGGATAAGAACATCAGAATAGCCCTGTCGGATCAGACCAGTACTCCATCTAGTCCCGCAAAGGGCAGTTTTGAAGAAGCGATGTGAATGTGCTGGGTTTCAGGCAGGGAGGCACAACATTGCACTGCACAGTTATCATGCAAGGCCTTGGGCTGGCAAATGCTTCCATCCAAAGTAAACAGACTACAAGAACAGCACTGATCATCTCTCTCTTTACTTTGGCAGCATTTAACTCAGCTCCCTAAATATAGATCTTGTTTTATGTAAATTGGCTAGTTCTTGCTACAGTGTCCATTAAAAAGCCATAGTCTGATGTTCAACTTCAATAAGATCATCTGATTCTTAACCCTTCCCAACTAAGCACCAATAATTTATGTAAGAGATCGATCATTTTTATCTCTACTGAAGTTTTAAAAGCAAGCTTTTAAAAATGTTTCAGAATGGAAACCACGATGTTTAAAGTAGATTTTTAAAATGAAATACAGCAAAAATGAAAATGCACTGCTGCCTTTATATTAAGTTACACAAGTTATAGGTTGAACCCCATTAAATGCAGATTCATTGGAATCTGAGGCATAATCATCCTCCTTGGTATAAGAAGACAAAGCGAAGGTGTCTTGCTCTTGCTGTCTTGAAAGGGATCAGCCAGTCCACCAGCTGTAACTGATAAGAACCACTCTTGGTTATATCCACCAAAGCTGGATCCAGGAATCCATTCCAAAGTAACATATGACAAGAATATCTATCTCTAAATTACATGGACCCCCCCACACCCATCTTTCTCTTCCTTGCATTAATCCAGATTCAGTTGTCCTTAGGAAAGCAAAAAAGAACGCTGCCATAGAGATCAACAAGAATAAATCCCAAGCTTTCTTTTTATAGTATTAGATAGTTTTGGGGGGTTTTTTGGCCGTCAAGTCACAGCTGACTTATGGTGACCCTGTGGAGTTTTCAAGGCAAGAGATGTTCGGAGGTGGCCTTCATGCCACACCCTTAGTATTCATTGGAGGTCTCCCATCCAAATACTAGCCAGGGTCAGGGCTGAGAGTCTGTGACTGGCCCAAGGTCACCCAGCAAACTTCCACAACACAGGTGGGGATTTGAACCTGGGTTTCCCAGGTTGCAGTCCGACACCTTAACCACAACACCATGCTGGTTCTCTGCTAAATAGCATACCCAGATAAATATTACCTCAATACACTCTAGGTTAAACTAGAATTATCTAGGTGTCTAAGCAGATGGTAGTTTATTCTGATGTTTATTCCGTGCCAAATGTTAACATCTGATTTCTGTTATAAAATATAGCAGTTTGTTTTGGTACTCAGTGTAAATAGTCAGCAAACTCAACTGAGCTTAGAGGAGACCTTCCCTTAAGGAAAGGCCTACTTTGGCTATACCAATTTAGTGCACCCTAAAAGTATAAAATGTATTTATTTATATTATTTATAGTCTACCTTTCTCACTGGGACTCAAGGCGGATTATACAGAGTAAGTCAACAGGATGGGACACCCAAACAATGCAATATAATTTGTACTGTAGAAATCTAGAACCAACCCGAAATCTGAAAGCAGAATTGAAGCAAAGCATAAGTATTACTTTAACATAACATGTCAAATGATGCAAAAATTACATAGTAGGATCCAACTTACAGGAACAGGCAGCTTGAACTGTACACAGTAGTACAGACAGACCACACAAATTTTAAACAAATACAGAGAAAAGAGCTTAGAACAGGCTCTGGCTCGCACAAGGTCCTACTCACATAATGAAGTTTCACAGCCATCTTAATTATTCAGGGTAGACAAAATGTGTTCAGTCATGTCTGGTAAGGTGGGAAGGATGTTGCAACATATCCGTATACTGCCTTTCCACACAGATCAATTGCATAGGAGGGATTTTAAATAGCTACCCTCCAGCCTAAGTGCATACATTTAAACAGGAATCCCTTACTCACATATCTCTTATATAAGAATTTAGAAATGGAAATGTTAATTATACCATGTGAAAAAAAAATGATTTCATATAAACTCAACATATACAATGAGGAGTTTGTGACAAAAATGACTTCCCTAAGATTGCAAAAGTCAATTTTGAGCTCTGTTCACATCATTGCCCCTTGCCCTATTTTTATTTGAACCTTGTGGATCTTATCCCTCTTCACTGCTGAGCTTTCTGGAGATCTAAACACATTAACATTGCAAGAATAAAGTGGCAAAAAGCAGCAAAATAAAGGACAAATAATAGAGATGCTGTGGGGGATGTCTCATCCTTCCTGTGTATTTTGCATTACTTGGAATTACTTATCAGAAACATTTACATTTCTGCAAATGATATTAATTCTATATAATAGATGACTATTGCTTTAATCAATTCAATGGACTTATGTACCAGGTAAGCATTCCAAAAAGGCACAAAAACAAAATCCAGATTATATGTTGGCTAAAGTGTTTGGAACCAGAACTCCCACAATTTTTGCCTATGAACCAGAAACAAAACACGACATTTTCTGTATCCATTTACTCCAGAATATTATGGAGGAGACATCTCTGTTGGCGATGCCCAAATGATTAAAATCAGGAGACAGCAGTCTGAAATAACGCTGCTGATTTAAATACCAGCATAAAAACTTCCGCAGCCAAGAGCATTTAACTTCTATATTAAAAAAGTTACGCCAGCTCACTTATCAGTGCTGAAACTATCACAAAAATCTATAGTAGACCCTTGCAATTTGTGACACTGTGATTTGCCATTTCACTTATTTGCAGTCCGATCAAGTGATGTAGTCTCCAGCCTGTTTTTACTTCTATTGCACTATCATTGTAATCACTGCATCATTAAACTTTGAAAGAAATTTAGGGTGTTTTTGGTACTGGGAGGCAACAGAACCCAGCTTCCCAGCACAACCCAGCATTTACAGTGATCTTGGGAATGGATTTCCTGCAAATGGCTACGGTCTACTGTATTTGACACTGCAACTTTTGGGAAGAGTTTTTAGCCAAAGGCTTTGTGTGATATTGGCTGCGTACATCCACCGAGAAAATACAGTTCCTTTATGGTAGAATGGAAATCAATTTCTGAGCACATTTTTCTCAGAGCACCCAGCGACCTGGAGAGGCCCATTGTCAAAACAGAGTACACCTTGGGAATTGTTGTTCTGCTCCAAGTACTGAAATATCAGTTCTGTGCGATCATCTAGTGTACTGTAATATGAGTCAGCCCTCTTATGAAACTTAATGACACACAAAAACATTTCTGATTAATTGTTATGTTTTATATCTGTATATATTTTTGCAGCAAAACCCAGAAACCATATTTTAAAGGCAACCATGCTGCTTACCCAACAATCCTACTGGAACCTGGGGAATTAAAGTTCTAATGCAAAACACATTTATGAAGTAAATATGCCCCACTTAAAAAGGAAAGTAACCTATTTCCTGGAACAGGTGCTAAATACTGAACATCATAAAGAATAGAACTGATACAACCTATGCACAACTTTACAACCCATGCACAACTTTACTTTTCACAAAGGATTTGAAACACCCAAAACTGGAGTCATAATGTAGATTATGCAAGTTTTTTCAAATTGTGCTGTGTGAGAAGGATCCCATCTTTACCTATCTTGATGGTTGTTGTTTTTTTCATTTTTTGCGGATGGGTTTCTGAAAGGGGTGTGCATTAAAAGAAATTGCTATTTTTCAGATTCAGATTTGCTGGGGCTGAAAAATATTAGTGTTCCCGATATCCCTGAATTCCAATACTGTTATGATATTTGGATTTGGATTTTATTTGGGAATATAAATTTATTCTGCACCATTAGAGCCAATGGGAAAGTTATCTGGGGGTCTGGGGGCTGTTTTAAGCTAGAGTCACCAAATTTGCAGCAGAGGTGGTGGCCTGCCCACAGAAGAACCCCCTCACCCCAAGTTTCAAAAAGATTGGGTCAGAGGAACCAATTCTATGGGCCCCCAAAGAAGATGAACACATCCATCCTCAATTGTTTCCAATTGGGGGGGGGGCAGCCTTTTTTTCTCCAGGGCAAAAGCAAAGAGGCATGCCCTGCAGCAACCACTGCTCAATACCTCCCATGCCAAGAACCAACACAAGCCCAACAGAACCAATGCAGAGCTCAGGAATCCCAGCAGAACCAATGTGGCAAGCCCAGCAGAACCAATGTCAAACTAGAGAATTCCAAAAGAACAAAATGGGGGGGGGCACTTTGGCAAGGCCAACAGAACCAATGTGTAACAGACAAGCACAGCAGAACATAGAGCCAATGTGGCAGTGCAAGCCC
Source organism: Euleptes europaea (assembly GCF_029931775.1). Lineage (NCBI taxonomy): Eukaryota > Metazoa > Chordata > Lepidosauria > Squamata > Sphaerodactylidae > Euleptes > Euleptes europaea. Next base: position 67,483,704 of record NC_079312.1, read on the forward strand.
AACATAACCAATCTCAAACCAGAGAATCCCAGCCCTAATGTTTGAGCTGCCATTGCCATATGAAGGCCAACGAGATGTCCCTGTCTACTCACCCCACTAACTGTTTCTCGATGATGGCAGAGATGTGGTCTGCTGAGTATGTCTTGCATTCCCAAATAAGCCCCAATAAACCCCATTTTTTTCAGATTTTTCCAGGATCACCATAACTGGCCAGGACTTGGAGATTCTCAAATGTGTATTTGGCTGAAAAACACTGGTAAGGTATTTTGGGGTACTTTTTTGCACATCCCTAGTTTCTGATGTAAGTACCCTAAATTTAGTTTAAAAGAATACATTATTTCAATCATAGTGGGATTTTGGGAATTTGGCTGCACTTGCCAGCCATGACCAAGAACACAAACTGGTCTCCTGAGATTCTGAAGACAGAACATCTTACTTTCAGCCAGATTCAAGCAGGCATTTAATTTGGTCCTTGGCACTGTAACTAGTTGAAAGGTATTTTAGAGCCCCGTTCGTTGAGCACCGAAGCTGTACAGCCACCATTCATTTCAACATGTATTCTGTATTCAGCCCACAGCAGTGAATGGGTCTTGCAAGCAAACAGGTCTTACCATATTACAAACAGTGTCCCATTATGATAACCTAACTAAAGAAGAACACTATCACTACACTGTCTTCGAGCAAATATGAAAATTCTTGTGCAGTCTTTGATTTGATTTCTGAAGGATTGGTGTAATATTAAAAACTCAAAATAAATTTGAGAAGGATAGGGAGAAGGATAAAAGAACCAGCTGGGCAATAATAATTGCTATATTCCAGTACTTTCTTCAGCTACATTTCCTATGGTTGCAGCTGTTCCTCTTAAGGCAGGAGAACAAGATACAGGTGCAAGGTTTTTTAAAGTTGAATAATTAAAAACTGGAGACTCCCCCCCCTCCTGCCCATACATTTCTCCAGTGACTCGCTGTCACTTCATAACTGTCTGCAGATGGAAGTATATCACAACTTCAATATTTTGGAACTTAAAAAGAGCATTGTTAGATATTTATGTACATTTTCCCAATATTGCTGATATTAATAAGTGAACATTAAAACACACACACACACACACACACACACACACACACACACACACTGGAAGAATGGTTGAGCAGATTTCTAATTAGGTGACAAGCAGTGGGAGCCAAACTGAACAATTACAGGAAGAGCAACCATTGTCATTATGATAAAGAGTTGCTTCAGAGTTCCTTACTGAAGTCATACTCCCAAAGGCTGTGTAGTGGGAATTCCAATCTACTTCTGAACGTAGCCCTTTAATATTGCTGTGACTGTTTTGGCCTTAGGCTGCGTATTAGAAATGATAAAAGAAGTGCTTTCATACCCAGTTTTAAAATCAGAGCAGTTGCGCTGCCAGTATCAACACAACAAAATGCTTTTGGCTAAAAAGAGAGGGGGAGAGAGGGGGAGAGCGCGCGCTGTGGTAAGTACCAGACAAGTGTGAACAGAAACTTCCCTAGCCAATCAAAGCACAGCCTTATCTCACTGCACAATGTTTTTTACCTTTTTATATTTCAGCTGCATTTAGTAACTGTTGCTTTGGCAGTAATTACAGAACAAGTTCAGCACAATTATCCTATCATCAGAAGGTGACATTCTGTTTTCAAGGCTCCCCCCTCCTCCATCTGTTCCTTGCCAGTGTAACCAAGGCACTTCCTCTGTAGCATGTGAAAGGAAGTTTCGCAACAAGGGCACACCATCAATAATGTTTCCTTAGGATGGGAAAATGAAACATTTTTGTTTTACTGAGAGTAAAAAAGCACGGTGCTCTGTTTTCCTGTTGAAATAATCTGAAATGGCTTTCAAGAGTTGAGGATTAAGATAAACCTCCTTGCTCTATTAAAAGGCAGGCAATGAAATAATTCCACAGAATAACACTACAGGAGGACCCACCAGAGTGCATTTCCTTCCTCAGGATGAAGAGACTGGATTAGATCAGGGCAAGCAACTTGTTCAGCAGCAGAAGTCAAAACACACACGCATCGGGAGCACATTTTAGTTGCTATTAACAGAATCTACATGGCACTTTTATGAACACAGAAGAGGGCAAGCTGATAGATGCTCTGCATTTGTTGTACAGCGTTTTAGTATGAAATTAGTGCCCTTAGGCATGAAAATCTAGTCCAAACCTAAGGAAGAAAAATATCTCTGTAATTCTGAAAATTTGGAGAAAACAAACTACGTATGCCATGCTATTTGGATTCAACACAACAAGGAACTAAGATGTTGTTCAAGTAAAGACTGAATGTTGATTGTGGCCTTAAGTACTCCTGCAAGAAGGTCAGGATGCAAGCTCTCTGGATCAGATCATTAGCTCTTAATGCACTATGGCTGGTAGTATCTGTGAGTGATCCAATGGGGCTGGAATGTTTTTGTGCCTTATGGGGTTTGCGTGGTTTACTGGGTAGGCACCTAAAGGGCAGCAGCTCATTCTGTAGCAGAGGGGTCAGAGCGCAAATCTGAGGATGGAAGCAGGGCTGTTCCCCAGGGTGAAGAAGCTGACCCAGTCTCCCAGGGCACCTCTGGGAGATCCAAGTGGGCTCATGTTTTCTGAGAAGCTCCATTTTGAGATTGTTCCAGGACTTCAGCCTGCTCCTCATCAAAGTCTTTAGATCTTTAACCAGTGAGGAGGAGATGGTGCCCTGGTCTATGACAATTACTGAACCAGAGAACAGCAGTTTCTGCCTACATTTCCCTTATAAGTTAATGGTACTGCTGCAAATAGGGCAGAATGGTCGAGATCCAAAGAACAATGAGACTAGTAACATGAGGTTTAAACTATCTTTCATCAAATGGCATTTGCTATTTGCATGGTAAGCTGCTTTTTAAACCCAAAGAGAATTCAAAAGTAATTTGAGACGTGAATAGGGTGGTCAATAAGTTTAAAGAAAATAGTAAAAAAAAAAAATTAACTAGGCTATTGCAGGTTCTTTGCATGATTCTAATTAGCTCTTGGAATACTGACTAATGGATATAACAAAATACTTTAAGCCTATTTCAGTTAGGACTACAGATTTTAATTTTAAAATATATACATTGCCTCTCCATTAACTGTGCAATCCTGAAGGGGGGGGGAGCTCCATAGGACCTGGCGTGACACTGTGCTGGTGGAAGAGCCAATTTAACCTGGGATAACGAGCACTTATGCTGTCCTGGGTGGCACACATGCCAGAGCCTGGGAGTTGCAGAGCTGTGTCGGGCTTCGTCACCAGCGCAGCTTCTCAGGGAGCAAAATCCCGGAAGAGGCAGCAAGCGCGGTGCACAGGGGCATTCCTGAGGGGCCTGCCCTGGGACCGCCCCCTCGAGCTGCGATGTGGCTGTGCCACCTTTTGGGGTGGCACGGCTTTTGCAATGGAGCATTTCCCACTTCTTTCCATTTTTCTCTGTCACAGCTAGGAGGCCTCTGAGGAGGTGGCATGGATGCACCGCTCCTGGCCGGCGATCGACCCCCCCCCCCATAATGGGCTGCCCATACACCAAACATGATGTTTAAAGATAAGGAAAAAACAGCATACTGTATATGTCATTTCAAATTGTGTTATACAGTGTCGATCAACAGATCAGCAAAATGGAGCTGGGGGGATTTCTCTACAAATATGAAGAAAGTTCCATGTTTGCAGAAAAAGTTTGAAATCTAAAAAAAAAAAAAAGGACTGGGGGATTAAAACTCCCCAAACAAATAGAAACAATGCCTGTAATTTTAACAAAGAATGCCCAATGTAATTTTAACAAAAAATGCTCAGATGCCAGTTTGGACATTGCTAAGTAATCACATGGGAGGGAAAGCCCCTGCAAGTCCTTGGGGGTATCCCACTAGTATTATTCTATTGCCTAATAGCATGAACAAGAATTTCAAGGAAAACTCAAAAATCTTTACATTTATAGATAATCTCTTACCATCATTTTGAATGACTGCTTTATGCTGAAATGAACTGGTAACAACTGTACAACATCCAAATTTAGTCCCTAACATTTTAAATGTAATATATAACATCAACATGCACATGACAAGAAACAAACAGGCAAGCCATGAACATCTGACAATCATTTTTGAAGTAGCTAGCACACTACTCTGCATTTACGTTAATTTTTCTCTGGCTCTGTGTCAGTACTTTGAAAAGTTTCCCGAAGCCAATTTTGACAGTTTTGCCCTGGTACTTGCCTCTCCACTCCCCCTTGCCTGTTTCCCAGTTCGGGCATGTGGCTCCAGCAGATTTGAGGCATCTTGGAGTTGGATTACTGAACTGCCAGAACTAAAGAGATGCCAGAAAAAGAAATTATTCTACTCATAATTCATATGCCAAGAATGAGCTACAGCAAAAACTAAACCATACATAAGCTCAGAAGTCTGTACTTTCTGCTATGGCAAGAGGGAGGGGGAGAGATATGAGGTTTAACTGAAAATGTTTTTATCTATTATTGTAAGCTGCCTTGAACCACAAGGAAAGGTGGGGTATAAATGTTGTAGTAAATAAAAGGTTGTTGCTGAACAGCAGCAGTACAAATCTCTGGGCTGTGCCATATTCCAACTTCCAGGTATGCCTAAAATTTTGGTCAAATTTGTGTTAAAAACATAAAGGTTAATGTAGTATAGTTTATAACATCCTCTACTCACCAGCAACTAGTTTGTGCCTTAAACAAAAACACAGATAGTGGCTCATGAATAGCAATGAAGCATGTACTCTAGTATGTTCTCTAGCTTTCATGTATTCATGGCAGATGTTTTGGTGGGTGTGGGTCAGTCTGGAACGTTTAGTGTTCTTAAAAGTCTTGCTGGAACATGTTTGTGGGGAATTATAGTTATAATCTCTCTCTCTCTCTCTCTCTCTCTCTCTGATCTCAATGACTGAATGATTTGTGTTATTTAATTTGCCAAGCTTTTGATTTCCATCATCTTAGATGAGATCACAGCATTCTAAGCACAGCACTTGTTAGCTCCACTTGTTTGAGAAAAAACCTGCAATAGTTACACTGACAATACATGCTGCCTTTGAAAGAGAAGTTTCAATGTAGAAACTATTTTGCTCTATGCAACATTCAGTACTACATTTCATATGGATGCCGTTTGAAATGGGTTCCTGAAGTACAAAGCTAAGAAGCTGACCAGTGAAGGAGATAGCAAAGTATTTAAAACAAAGTCAATAAAATGAAAATGACACGAACATCTATGGTCTCCATTTGAGAAATCGCTTCCTCTCAAATCTAAACCCATTTTGAATACCAATTAATGCAATGGGATCCAAATCCAACTGTGAAATTTTGGGATAAACACTGAAAATGGTGGATTGGATCCCCTGCTTAAGTAACATTGTGGATTTTCAAAAGCAATTCACATGCACAATCTTGGGAATGTTTAAAATAGCCCTGTAAGCTGGGCTGGTATCATCAACTCCACAGTGCCTTGCTCCTCCTCCTCTTCTTACATGGAGAATCCCATTAGAAATTAAGTCCTGCTAGTGCTGTTATTGGAGCCCCGTGGCACAGAGTGTTAAGCTGCAGTACTGCAGTCTAAGCTCTGCTCACGACTTGAGTTCAATTACAGCGGAAGTTGGTTTCAGGTAACCGGCTCAAGGATGACTCAGTCTTCCATCCTTCTGAGACCAGTAAAATGAGTACCCAGCTTGCTGGGGGTAAAGGGAAGATGACTGGGGAAGGCACTGGCAAACCACACTGCAAACAAAGTCTGCCTAGTAAACGTCAGGATGGGATGTCACCCCATGGGTCAGGAATGACCCGGTGCTTGCACAGGGGACCTTTACCTTTAGTGCTGTTATCTGTGACAGACAAGTGTGGATGCACTGGATAACAGGAAGTAGTGCTCCCCTCCCCCCATTCTAAGTCTGGATTAAACTCTGGTTTAGAATTGTGTTTCATGGGGAAGAAAACTAACTGCAACTGCAATTAATCCATGTGGTACATATCACTGATAGCCAGTTAGTTATTAACAATGATTCTCTGCATGAGAAGAGAGGAGCAAGGCTTGAGCATGACAACATGCTGGGCTCATGAAAATTCTGACTTAATGCCAGCTTGTTGCCACAACTGAGTGCAGCTAAGAAGAGAGAAAAAACAAGCTGCCCAAAGGGAACTTTTCAAAGAACCAGGGGAATTATGAAAAATGCTCTGTTCTGCACCATAGAAAATCCCATCTACTACACAAAAGAAACCTGGGACATATTTCTTTATTTTATTTATATCCTATTTTACTCGCCAGTGGGGAGTAGTTACAACATCTTCCCCTTCTCTGTTTTATCTTCACATCATAAGGGGGGGGTTAGGTTGAGTGCGCGTGACCGGCTAGGACTGCCAAGGCCCTGATGCCAGGGATCCCTGCTCCAGGTCCCACCCCACAAAAAATATGCAGTACCAGAAGTTCTTACTGGAAGTTACAAAGGGCAGCTCTAGGAATTGCTGGTAAAGCCATAGAGTTTCCAATAATTTGTAGACCTACCCATTTCTGGGTTGATGCTTTTTTTTTTTTTTACTGCAAGTGAGGTAGTGCCGCAAGTGACGTTGCACCCCACCATGGCCCTGCCCATAATCCTCCCAATAATTGCCAGGCACTGCCTGGCAACTTTATGACTAGCCTAAGCTCACCCAGCAAGCTTCCATGGCAGAGTGGGGCTTTGAACCTTGGTCTCTTAGATCCTAGCCTGACAATCTAACCACTATATCATGCTGGATCTCCAGAACCCTTAGTAATTATTTTAGCGTGGGGTCACGTAGAGAGAAGCAATTTCAGAGATACAAAGGGCCAATGCCATGAAGGATTTCTAAGGTAAAAAAGAGCACCACTTGTACATTGTATCCTTACCCTTCTTGATTGCTGAAATCATGGAAAGACTATATCAACGAAACCCTGGAACACATCAAAAACCAATGACTGACCTAGGGATCATTCTTCAGATCATTAAAACAGGCAGTCATTTGCCGCCTACTGAAAAAGGCCATCATAAGAGAAAAATGATGTGGCTTTGTCTCTAATCCCCCTTCCTGGGCAAGATGAACAAGAGAACGGTAGCAGCATAACTCCAAGCCTTCCTATATAATTTATCTGTGTAGCTTCAGACTATGCTATGGAATGGAGACAAAGGCCATGTCTCTCTGTAGCTCTTATTCGATCTATCAGCAGCCTCTGACTCTGTGAATCATGCCATCTTATTGAGGTGCTTGTAAAATGAAGTTGAGATTAATGGATGCCCCTGGGACTGGCTTAAGTTGTTCCTTACTGGTAGGACTCAGAGGGTCATTTTTGGAGAACAGCTGTCACTGGGTATGGGACGTGCCTTGTGAGGTTCCATAAGGCTCAGTCTTATCCCCCATGTTATTCAATTTCTGTGTAAAGATTCAGTTAAGAGCCTGGGGGTTATACTGGACCCAGCATAACTACTGGAGAAGACATTCAGTGCAGCTGAAAAAAAATTTTTTTTTAATCAGCTTCACCTAGTCTGGTAGTTGAACCCCCTACCTTGACTTGGCCAATCTGGTCACGTGGATCCATGCTATGGTTATCTCAAGGCTAGACTGCTCTAATGCACTCTACATAGGTCTTCCCATTAAGTCAACTTGGAAACTCCAGTTGGTACAGATGGTGGCAGCTTGGTTAACAGTGAGTGCCCGTCAGAACATGCATGTCATACCCATCCTGCGGCTGCTCCATTGGCTACCAATCAGTTATCAGGTTCAATTCAAGGTACTGGTCATCTCCTACAAGACCATTCATAGTCTAGATCCCATATACCTGTGGTACCGCCTCTCCTACTATTCTCTTTAGGGCCTTATGTAGAGGTCTCCCACAGTCCTATTTCCTGAGATCCCTTTCAACACTGAACAGGTACTTCTGCCTATAACATATCATCAACAATTACTTCCTTAGAAAGGCTACTTAAGAATACCACTTGAAATCTGCCTGCTTCAAATTTTTTAAAAAGTCAGCTTTCAACAAAGACACCTAAAACCGGCATATGTGTATTTGTTAGCACATACACACACATTTGCATTGGCTGGAATGCAAGAATCACATGACTATTCCCATGACCCCAAGAGTTGTTTGTGCTTGCATTTTTTGCATAAATCTGCTTCTGAAACCAAGGGAAGTTCAATAGCAGCTTGTAGTCTGCTATGGAAGGCAAGTAACAACAACAATAAAGCAAAAATCTACCTGGGCAGTACTGAGCCTTTACGTTTCACATCTTTTTTTTTTAAAGCAAGCACCAGTATACTTTACTGGTTAGGGTGTTAGGCTAGGATCTGGAATACCCAAGGTTCAAATTCCCACTCATTCACGAATCTTGGTGTGACTTTCCTATACAATCCTATACAGAGTTATTTTAGTCTATTTCATTTATTATAATGAGCTTAGACTGGACTGACTCTGCATAGGATTACACTTGATTTCAGATGTCATCCTCTCTCAACCTGATCCATTTCATAAGGTTGTTGTGACGATAAGCTGTAAGAAGGGACAACCATGTATGCTGCCCCGAACGTCTTGGAGGAAGGGTGGGACAAAAATATGACAGATAAAGTAGCTCTTTGAATCCCAGTTGTGTGTGGTTTTTTTAAACTGAATTCTTAAGGAAGCCCCCCAAGAGGATTAGTGGCATAACTGAATCACTTAAAAATTTCAACACGATTTTTGTCTCAATTTACAATTGCACAAATAACAAAGGATATGTGTTAATATAAAAGCTAGGCATAACTAGCATCATGTTACACAAGAGAGATATGATCTTGGGTGCATCGCCTGGAAATGAGTGACTTTTTGTTACTGGGCTGCCACTTATAAACTGCAGAAGTAAATGAAGCCATAATTTAGAACCATAGATGTCTTGCAACAGAGATTTCAACAAGAACACTAATTAGACATGATCCAATGCAACCATTATAAACATGAAGCAAGGGTTGTCGAAGGCTTTCACGGTCAGAGTTCATTGGTTCTTGTAGGTTATCCGGGCTGTGTAACCGTGGTCTTGGAATTCCAAGACCACGGTTACACAGCCCGGATAAACTACAAGAACCAATGAAGCAAGGGATTTATTAGGCTTTCCAACTATTGTTCCCTTAGCTGAAGCATGATTCCCTTACATGCATGCAAAAAGACACCCATGTCTGAAAACCACTGCCAAGCATAACAGTCACAGGCAAAATGCTGGAAAATTAAATTTAGTTCATAGTCATGGCCAATTGTGCTTCAATGGCTCAGGGAATATGGCAGTGAAACAAGTTCAGCTTTAGTGCTGTGTAGGCTTATTATATAAATGGAAAATCCATTGCAATCTTTTTTAAAATTAGGAAGTAGCCGGTAAATTTAGTGTGTTTATATGTGTATGTGTGTATGTATATATATATCCATATATATTCTAGCCAATGAAATAACATTCAATAATGAACAATCATTTGCCATGTCCATTTTGACTTGATCAGTATGAGTTATAACATAAAAGATGGCATATATTCAGTATGGAGTCAGGAACATTAATAGTTGTTAGGAATCTGTCATAGCTACTAAATATCACTACCATCAAAAAGGTAACCATACAAAATTTAAAAACATACTTGAAAATGCCCCGAACAGTAAAAGGAACTAAACATTTTTGAATGGCAACAGCTCTGCTGGGAAAAAAGAAGCAAAACTTCAGTGGCGATTGCAACAAACTGTCTTTACCTGAAAAGAAAGTAAAACTTCAGAAAGTATAGAAGTTGTTCCTAAATGAAAGTGTCATAATACATACTTTCAATGGTGACAGCTGCTGCTGAAGCAACATTTTAAAAAATCTGCACAGCCAATCATATCTCCACTGGCCAATTAAAAGCCTTGCTGGGCAAAAGTTCCACCTGGTCCTGCCTACTTTCTAAAAACATTTGGTGGGCATCAGAAAAGTTGTTGGTGGGTGCCAACATGTTGGGGATCCCTGCTTTAAACAGCTGAACTGGGCATGAACTAGCAACCACAATGGTAACAACAAAGTAGGATTTCTTTGCACAATCACTGCAACCTCACAGGTTTTACAATGAGTTCTATAGCACTCTCAGATTCATTACATTTTTATGCTAATGATGTTGAAGGCATCGTTCAAGACTTTAAACAGTATGCTTAAAAGTTACACTTTGCTGATATTGATTCTAATTAGAAGTTGTATCGCAGTACAACCACTCCAAGATTTGATTAATCTGTAAATAGAACAAGAAGGGAGACACTGTAATAAAGAGAGAAATAATTTACAGGTATAAACTGTTTCTGTTTCCAAGGAAAATTAAATCACAGCCACAGCCTGAAAGGTTATTTAATTTAATTACAATGAAGGCCAAACAGTGTGAACATAAACTTGTAAATTCAATAGCAAAAGGTTTTCCTTTAAGCAGGGGGAAAGAAACTGGTTTCAAAGCCAAGAGAAATGTGAATTTCTGGTCCAAATGTCAACGACATCCAACATATTTAATTAGGAACCTCTGCATAAAAGGAAGCTTCCAAGTAAGAAAAACTCTCCAGATTCTTAGCTTTCCTTCTATTTAAGACAACTTAAAAGTATTGTGCGCTCTGCCCAAAGCCTGAAAACAAGATTTGTTGAGAACTTGCATTTAATTCTCTTTTAATAAAACATCGTTACTACACTGACTTCTGATGCAAGGAACTCCAACAAAAAAACCCTAAGAAATCTTATAAGACTTAGGAAAATTCTGTCATTTATTAGTCTTACAATTTAGGCATGGGGCCAGCCTGTTTGTCCTATAGGAATGTTTACATGCACATTTGGAGATATGTGAACCTTCTTACACAAAATGACAAGCTTGAAAATCAAATAAGGAAATACTGGAAACAGAGTGGACACTTGCATATAAAAAAAGATGGGAGTAGAACAAGGCAACTATTAAGTGGAATCTACAGAGCAAAAAAGCAATGTGAAGAAAGGCCAAGTTGCCATAGGAACACATAATATAAACTAAACCCAAACTTCCTGAGGGACATTTACTATAGCTAAGATAGTGGTAGGATGTGATGCAAAAAGCAAAAAAAAAAAAAAGGTGATGATAAAAAGAATGAAGTATACCTTATTCCCTCGGTTGTACAAGTGTTGATCTTTACTTTACAGTCATGAGTTAAATTGAGTGCTATCTGCTTTGAGCATGTAATGTACAATTTATATGTAAGGTACAGATATCTGTATATAAGCTAGGAAACTGTGGGAAATCATAGAAGAGTTTGGCACACAAATATGTTCTCCTGCTCTAGGATTCTCTAAGATTTTTGGGGGGTTTGAACTGGCTGATTTATCGTCCCCTTTTTTCCTCCAACTTAAGTTGGTCTTAAGAGTCGTCCTTCTTTGGAGTGTTTTCACTTCTCATCAGGCTGTTATTTTCATTTTGGTTAATTTACAGAGTTGTATATTCCTGCAAGCCCAAAGAGCCTCCCAAGTATGTAGACACCTCAGCTTTGTCTGTGGGGGAGGTTTAGTTAAGAGATATTTGTCAAACAACAAAATAAGCACATATCTATTACTGCAAAAAAACTTGTTTCATTTCCAGTTACGTCCCACTGATCTGATTGTAAAGGCTCGTGATAAATGCATAAGAGTGAGAATTAAGGAATCAACAGCAATGACAGAAATCAAGCCACATCTGAAATTGAAATGAAAACATGACAATGACAGAAGATTAAATAAACAATAATCCAGAAACATGGATGTAGGTGATGACTCAGTACAGTTAACTACACAGTAATGTTTGAAGCAGTATCAATTACTCCATCTTCAGTATATGGAAGACATCCAACTATATATATCCAATTCCTCTGACCTGACAGTACAGCTGAAAAACTCATCAGAAGTCAACAACACCAGGGGCTTGGATGGAAAGCTAGCTAAGTGAGGCTTAATCCAGAATAGAGGTTTGCAATAAAACGTCTAAATTGGAAATAAGTAATGGTTATTTGGGATAATTTTCATTGAAAAATGCAGGAACAACCCCTCTATACAGACAGGCTTGTGATCTATTAGTCTTTTCAGTTCTCCTATGCAGAAGCTATCATATCTATTTAGTGTATTTTTATTACAGTCTTCCTCCAAGGAGTGCAGAGTGGCAAACGTGGTTCTCCCCTCTATTCTATTCTATTCTATTCTATTCTATTCTATTCTATTCTATTCTATTCTATTCTATTCTATTCTATTCTTACAACCACTCTGGATGAGAGAGAATACTGGCCCAGTACGTTTCATGGCAAACACTGATTTCAAACTGAGGCTTGCTGGTCCTAATTCAACACTTTAACCACTATACCACACCGTAGCCAAAAATGCTCCCCTCCCCCTCCATCTATGGCTGACTAGATAAACCATCTTTTAAGTAAAGATTTCTCCTTATTTTTCATGCTTGTGTAGATTCTTTCCAGTGAAATCAGTTTGCAAATGAATCTAGATCCAGACATGTTGATTCAACCCTATGTTCCAAGGGTGGAACAGTTTCAGTCTTGCCTCGGCATCTATTTTAAATTGCCACACTGATATAGGCACCATATGAATGCACAGCATTCAAAGCAATATTTACTTAAGTGTCATTCTGTGGTACTCCGAAAATTTGTGTGCCAAGTAATTGATCCATGTATGCTTTCACATGCTAAGGCAACGCCTGCATGCTGGTTATTACAGGGATGTGAAAAGGCAAAGACTACTGGTTCTTGTAGGTTATCCGGGCTGTGTGACCGTGGTCTTGGTATTTTCTTTCCTGACGTTTCACCAGCAGCTGTGGCAGGCATCTTCAGGGGAGTAACACTGAAGTGTCTCTCAGTGTCAAGTGTGTAGGAAGAGTAATATATAGTCAGAAAGGGGTTGGGTTTGAGCTGAATCATTGGAAGGGGTTCATGAGAGTTCTAAGAATGGTTATTTTTTAAGTTATTTCCTTCTGTGCTCACGGAAAATATAGTTTAACCAGAACATGGTAGAGAATGAACTAATATAAACTACCGTATATACCCGTGTATAAGCCGACCCATGTATAAGCCGAGGGTCGGCTTATAACCCCTCCCCCCGCAGCAGGCTTACCTTTTCCAGGTGCACAGGCAGGCGGCGGTGGCCCTCCCCCCCGCGGCCCAGGAGACCCCGCAGGCTGCTCCTAGGCCGCTCCAGGCCCGGCGAAGGCGGCGGGGCCCCTCCGCAGCCCAGGAGGCCCCCCCAGGGCGCTCCTGGCCGGGGGACCAGGGCGCGCCCAGCGGCAGCGGAGGTGCGGCCTTCCTGCGGCCGCAGGAGGCCCTTCCAAGCCAGGCCAGGCCAGGGGGAGCCGGGCGCGCCCGGCGGCGGACATGTGGCCTTCCCGCGGCCGCAGGAGGCCCTTCCAAGCCGGTCCAGGCCAGGGGGAGCCGGGCGCGCCCGGCGGCGGCGGCGGAGGCGCGGCCTTCCCGCGGCCGCAGGAGGCCCTTCCAGGCCGGTCCAGGCCAGGGGGAGCCGCGCGCGGGTGGCGGAGGCCCGGCCTTCGCGCAGCCGCAGGAGGCCCCCCCAGGGCGCTCCTGGCCGGGGGAAGCCGCGCAGGCCCGGCGGCGATGGCGGAGGTAAGTTTCCCCCTCCCTCCTCCCCCCTCTACCGTATTGACCAGCGCATAAGCCGAGGGCGGCTTTTTCAGCCCTTTTTTGGGCTGAAAAACTCGGCTTAAAAACGGTCTTTGGGGGGGCTGGAAACCTCACTGTGTTTTGCTATTGACTTGATATATTTCTACGTATGTGATTTTTTTAAAATTACACACAGTAAGCCAATTGTGTATTATACAGCAGTACCATAAGACTCATTCTGTAAGGCAACCTGCTGTGAAGGGGCGCTTGTGGAGTTCCACTAGATGAGCTTTGAATAATAACTTTTCTGGTTTTTTCCAGAAGAGGAACTGATAAACATCTAGTCTTTGGAAATGATTCTGTGGTTCTTGAATTTTTTTTCTACTTTCATGGGCATGCATACACACATGCTGTGTTGCATTATCACATGACGCTTTACTTGTCCAAGAATAACCAAATAAAATGAAGGGAAAAAAACCCAGCCTTCATGACTACGAACTCTTGTATCGTATAAGTCAGTTATTTGGCAATCTCTAATAAGATCATTTAAAAATCTTAATTGTTTACTGAAGGCAAAAGATTATTTAATAAACGTTTTTTCTTTAAACTGCCAAGTCTTTTGCAAAAATAATTTCAAAACCTACTATAGTTCTTTTTATTTAGCATGGGCCAAAGTCATTTCACATATGTGAGCAGAAAATTGGCATGGATTACATGTGAAATAAACTCTTGGCAGGGAAAATATAATCACATGCCATTTAAAAGATTGGATTTGGAAGAAATGCCTTTTACTTTCCCCAAAACCAAAAACTTACCAAAAAAAGGAAGAGGTTTTTTTTCCAGGTAATGCTTTGTTGCAAGGTTACGTAAATCACCCTGAAAGCCTCATGCACTTAACTACACTCTAAACATCAAGTTGCAAGAGATACTATGCCAACTTAAATACAAAGATGGGAAATCAAAGAGCATTGCTCTCACTCGTATGATGTCTGCAGATGGAAAGTTGCCTTTTTCATTTGTCAGTAAAAACAGTTATTCACAACATGCCATCACCACGGCCAATCATATTATACGTTGTAAAGGTTTCTGAACATATTTTTTGTAGGGCCATGCCATGACTACATATGTGAGGAAACCACTAGCTTTTGACCAGCAGAGATACAAGCCAGAGCCACTGCCCTAAGGAAGTTTTTCTGACAGTGAAATGTTAAGAATGCTTTCTTGGAAACACTGGTTGCACTGAACAGGCGTGAGTAAGACTCTGAGTAGACCTGCTGAGTAAGGCATTGTGAGTGGCTTTTACATTATGATCTCCCTTTAAATGGCTAATAATAATAATAATTCACCTTTCTCGCTCAGGCACAATGATAGCGGAGCTGCAGTTCATCCCCGATAGATGAAGCTGGCCCAAGGTTATTGATTTTTGTTTTTATGGAATTGAAAACATAGGCATTTCTCCTTTCACACTAAAACTTTTAGAGACCTGTTCAAGTACAATGCAGTATATTCAGTCCACTCTTAATTCTACTTTATGTTACTTTAAAATTTAATTCTACATTTTGGACAGCTTTAGAGCATTATTATCCTGGCCTTGTCCACTGAGAAACATGGGGGAAATGGGAAGTACGTGCCTTCTGTCTTTCCACTTTTTCCTTGCTCTCTCATGATTATGTCTCAGTCTCATATGCAGGACTCTGGAAATATGGGGGTTAAGCAGCGAAAGCATTAGCACTGAAAGCATTAGCACTGAAATCATAATGCACATCATAAGGCACAACACAGCACAGGATTCTTACAAGTTTTGATGATTAGCCAAATCTAGCTAAAAGTAACAATAAAATTACCTCTAACAGTACAATGGTAGGCAGTGGTATACACTACACACAGGTAAGTAGTTCAGCAGTTACTGTTTGTCATAGCAACCAAAGCAATAATGCATGCACAGACCTGTGCATCTTACTTTTTCTTTGTTTGCTCATTGTTTTCATTAACTTTTAAAGTTACTAGCATAACATCAGGCAGATGTTTCCATTTTGCACTGCTCTTTCGGCACCAGCCATACAACGCAGAACAGTTCAACTACAATTTTCAGTGTTTCATTATTATTTTTTATACATTTAAAGGGCAAAGCACGTAAAAGCTAGTAAGAGCAGGGCTACTTTCATCCTAAATATGTATTTACTAAATGTTCATTCTTATGTATATTTATTTTTGTTGCTACTTGCTTTACAGCCACGGTTTGCTTCACTGAAAAGAAAGCATGCTTGGTGAAACATAAAAGCCTCAATGGACCACCCATTAAAGTCTTAAAGTGGTAAAGAGTTGGGAGAAACCGTCTTACTTCCTTTTTTCTCCACACAGTTCCTCCTAACCACCCTCAGATATCGGATATCACCCAAAAATGTGATGTGTGAACCAGCTATTCAGATACTGCTGAAATTTCAGTGTCTTGAAATGTTCAGGAAGGGAAAAAAGATTTAGCTGAACACTGCTCTCAGGTGATCCTGGCAAACTGAAGAAAAATAGTATGTGTTAATAAAGTTACTAGGCTGTTCCATCAGGGGAAAATGGCCTAAGTCTTCATATTGAGGGCAAGAGGAGCAGAACTCTGGGAAATTACAGTTGGGGATTGGTGGGGACTAGTAGATTGGGTTCTATAGGGGTCAATTCAAACTAACTCCCATCCCAAGTTAAGAATGGGCATCCCACCTCTCCTGTGTTTACACTCATGGATTCTAGAACATATTGAACTTCAACAGATAGAGCGTGGATTGCTTTAAAGTAGGAATTTATTGAATGTACATGCTGGCTTTTCCCCTTGTAAATCTGACACTAAATTTGCCAGTGCTTGGCTAAAAGCCTAGTGTTTGAATGAATCCAAGAGGAGGTGAAGGTTGGTATTGTGAAAAGGAAAGTAGGAAAAAAGAAAAACCTGGGAAGAGGTTGCAAACAGGGAGGCAGGTTCAGCCCACACAGAAGCTGTCTAGGGCAAATGGGGTTTCCTTTGTCATATTTCTTCTCCTAGAAAACAACTTCTAGTGCTAAAAGTTGAAGCTCCCCTGGAGGCTCTAAATTACTCTATCAACTGTATCCCTTAACACAGACCAAGGAATAACTTCTTACACAATACAAACTTGCAATACACTCCTTTACATCCCCCTCCTGAGTTATAATACCAACTGTTAAATCATGAAATAAATATTTCCATTTTATTGCTGAAATGACAAATAGACTATACCATAGTACTAGAACTGAAGCTTGGAACACTTTCCATGGACCTGGTAAAGTGCACCCCCACCCCATGCTTGGGCCCCATTCTTTTTTTAAAAAAAGTATAGTAAAGAAGAAAGGTTATTTCCATGGTCTTGTAAAGTAAAAGTAAATAACTTACTCACATACCAGTTGCTATTCTCTTTTATTGGACCGAGAATCCAAAACTCTCCTGTGTCTATATTTTAGAAACATTGAACTTCACATCATTGCGATATGAACTAACACATACCGTAGTTTTATTTCCTCTAACACCTATACTGTGACATGCTTTCAAGTTGTACTCTTTGAGTAAAAAGATAGGCATAAATCTGGAGACTATGTGATGAACTGGGATACAGCCCAATTTCAGAGGCATTTGGCAAAATGCTTTTTTAATGCAAAGAGTTTTGCCATGTATTCAAGATTGAAAGGATTACTCCTGAAAGAAGCTTGTCTCAAAAAAGAATACCAAAATCATGATAAAAAACTTTTCTTCATGTGGAACATCTGATTTTCATTTAAAGCTAGAATTTGTCAAAATAATTAATATACTGGAGTAAGATTTCATATGTATTGTAAAATAAGCTAAAGTTCAACAATTCCTTTTTTCCTCCTCAAAAGGAAGTTTAGCTAGGGCTATAGTTACATTCGTCCATTTCATTTACCAGCATTATAACTTATAAACCTGTGACCTGTCTCTGGAAACATGAAATAAATGGATTCATAAACAGAAATTGAGAAGATTCTGATGATCACATCTTAGAGAAATAGTAGTTCCCATATGAGAAACACCACATAAAAAGAACAGCTCAATTGGCAGCTAATTTTACTATTCATACAAATAAATCTGGCCAGCCAAGTTAAGTCTCTGAATTTTCTAGAAGCCTGAATATTAATCTGTGAATGCAGAAAATACTTGCCATATCATATGTTAATACCTCATTCAATTTACAGATTAAATAAATGTTGAAAAGACCTTATATTATGGGTAAGAGTGCCTTTTACCAGCTTTGACTGGTTAGACAGCTGCGACCTTTCCTGAGCAGAAAAGATCTGGCCGCTGTGGTAATGTCTAGATTACATACCTGTAATGCACTCTAAGGCTGCCTTTGAAAAATGTTCAGAAACTTCCATTGGTACAGAATGCTGCAGCCAGGATGTTGACTGGAGTGAGTCGTAGGGACCATATCACCCCAGTCTTGGCTTACTTACATTGGCTTCCAATTTGTTTCCAGGCACAATTCAAGGTGCTGGTCTTGACCTTCAAAGCCCTATATGGTTTGGGACCAACATACCTGAAGGACCACCTTATGAACCTGCCTGACAGTTACAGTCATCTTTTGAGGCCCTGCTTTGGGTGCCCCTTCCTTCTGAGTTTAGGTGGTTAACAACATGGGAGAGGGACTTCTCAGTCATGGCACAAAAGCTCTGGAAGTCTCTCCCCAGGGAGATTCGTCTGTCCCCTTCTGTTGCTGTCTTCCGCCATCAGGTGAAGTCTTTTTTGTTTCATTTGGCATTCCCTCAATGATTGTTCCTAACTAATGTTTGTATGTATTTTAACTGTTTTATACGTATTTTAAAACTCTTTTTAAAGTTGTTTTAATGAGGCATGTTTGGGAGAAGGGGTTATTTTAATGGTTTTATAATATATTTTATCGTGTATGTTTTAAATTGATAGCCACTTTGGCAGCCCTTGTAAGGGCAGAAAGGTGGGATATAAATTTTGTAAATAAACAAACCCCTATTTCTTGCCTGATGGTATATAGAGCAAACCGTTTAAAACTGAACATATCAAATGATATGTTAGTGAACAACTTTACAAAATGGGAATAACTCTGGCATATCTCCCTGGGTTGTGTTGAAGATCAATAATGTTAACATTGTTGCACTTCAGTCACCAGGATAAAATGTTCAATAGTCCTCCCCCCCCATCCAAATCCTTGAGCCCTGTGAGAAGATTTCCTAAGTGAAGCTTTTTCTTCCACAGAGTGCGAACTGATAATATTATTTCACTAAGCTATTGGCATTTCCATAAAAACAACATTCAAAACAACTCAGGCAACAAGGGAAGGGTGGGTTGGCATTACTGTAACTTACCCTACTGCTCGATTAGCATCTTCTAAAATAAAGGATATTAGCATTGTATAAAACACTTGTGGTCATTTGGCTTAACTTGGAAACATATTGGATCACAAATGACTATCTTACTTCCTACTCCAGGAAAATGTGAATGCCATTTTAATGGTTTTCAGCCAACAAAACGAAACTGAATCTGAGAGTTTATCTGCAGGCAACAGCATGTTCTGGTCAGCGAACATGCTTAACTTTCAAGCAAACCACTACGGATCTTAATAGAGCACTTATCTTTGCACGTTGGAACTTGCTGTGGGCTCGTATACACTGGGGGGGGGGGAAAGCCTCCTATACGTGAAAGCGTGCATGCTGTCATACATCGGAGGCTTTTTTCTTAACGTAACAGTCCACAGCAAGCTCCAGCATGCAAAGATAATTGCTCTAAGTTACCTTTTCTACTTCTAACAGATTTCAAAGGAAAGTACCAAATCCTCTCTTTCCAGCTTCTTCCAGCCAGAAAAAAAGAACTCTCGGCCTATCTCATATCTTCAAATATAGGAAAGGTGGCTGTGGTATCTTTTCTAACCCAGAGGTCAAAACAAGGAGATGGCTCAGAAATAGCACTTGGAAACCTGTGGGGCTTTCAGATCTGGTCCCTAAAGAGATGCCACTCATTTAGGAAAAAAGGAGGCTATGATTAATCTTATTTTTAGATGAAACTTCCAGATTCTTGTTTTCCTTCAGTATTTGATATTCTGCATGTGACATCTAAAGAACGAGACTGCAGACTTGCCCACCTGCCACATACGAAAGTGCCATTTGATTTATGCCTGTAAATACAATTCCGCTATAATAATGTGGATGCAATCAAATAAGAAAATCCACCTGCCGCTATGGCATTAACAAATAAAAGTTAGCATAAAGTCAAGAAATTGATGCATCATTTACAATGGTCAAAATAAGAACAACTACAGGCTTTATACTCAACTTTCCATTATTAAAACAAAAATTATAAAGTGCCAAGAGAAAAAGGACCTTGTAGGCAATATTGCCATCTCCTTTTGTCATTCTAAAGCTATCAAACTACAGAAATCTCTTGAAGATGGTCTCATATAGCTACCCCTTCTGTAGCTAAACTCACCATTTCTTAAATTGGATTATTTATTTATTTAGACTTATAGCCCTCCCTCCCAGGAAAAACCCAAACTAAGAAGTGGTTCACATAAATGACAGTTGAAAATTTTGTATTTGCAGTAAGAACCATGAGAATCATGGTCTCCCCCTCCCTATTTGCAAACAAGGTAATGTATAACCCAGAACACACTCACAGATGGAGGGGAGCACGTATGGCACGTATAGAGTTTTCACCTGGTAACTGTGTTAACTAGCCCTAAAGGGTAGTTTGCCACTTCTAAAAATGGAACTACCCTCACATTGTTTACATTAACATGAACTCTCAAAGGAATTATTGTACAAAGTAAATGTACACACTGTGGTAATAAATAGATGGTAACAATTAAAACACTCTAAAATGTTGTCTTTAAGGCTTTAAATGTAGAAAAAAAGTCCTAAAACATTCAAGTATTTTGAGCGCTACAAGGTGGTATTCATGCAGAATACAGTAATTTCACTGGCATTCAAATATTCAACAGTTTACTAGATGCAGACTTGCCTCAAGAAATTCACAGCACCTTTGGGTAAAGCAACAACACTACGTGTTTATTGAAATCTACATCTGGAAGTAATTTGTACAACCACAACCGAGTTTTTCTCTCTCCAAGTCCAAAGACCTACGAGGGCTATATACTGGGCAAGTGTTCATTTGTATGCAGACATAACATGTTATAATTTATGTTCTTAATTACAGCAAAAGGTTTAATATGTTGCAATGTTTTCTTCTTCATATGAGAACAGAAAGTATTTTAAATAACACAATATATTGAAAAAGAATAGAGTGAAATAGTTGCTTTGAAAAACTCAAACTCTTCACAGAGCAAAACATTTTAAGCAATCTTTTGCAGTGAACCCTAAGTGTTATCTTTTAAAACAACTTTGTCTTACATCCTGAAAGGATTGTCCGTACATACAACAAATAGGCCAAGTTCTTCAGCACTGTACACATCTTAATATGGTCCTAGATGTGGATCCATAAATCCACAGATTAGAACCATGAGCAGACAAAACAGATCTTCCTACAAATCTGAAAAAAGCCCCACAAAAATCAGAAATCTTTTTTAAAAAATTAAAGATTGGGAGTTAAACTTTCAAATAATAAAAGCAGCACCTGTAGCTTTAAAACATGAATGTCCTCCAATATATCACTGGCCACTTGCTCATGACCTGTTGGTCCGTGAGCACAAAGAATAGAAATAAAGGAATACAACACTGGCCACTTTGGGATTGCTAAAAAAAAAAAAAAGGTAAAGGTCCCCTGCACAAGCACCAGGTCATTACTGACCCATGGGGTGACATCACATCGTGATGTTTACTAGGCAGACTTTGTTTATGGGGTGCTTTGCCATTGCCTTCCCCAGTCATCTTCCCTTTACCCCCAGCAAGCTGGGTGTTCATTTTACCGACCTCGGAAGGATGGAAGGCTGAGTCGACCTTGAGTCAGCTACCTGAAACCAGCTTCCGTTGGGATCGAACTCAGGTCATGGGTAGAGATTGGACTGCAGTACTGCAGCTTACCACACTGCACCACAGGGCTCCTTGGGATTGCTAGGCAATCACAATAATTTTGCCAGCCTTCAAGGTTTGGTTTCAGTCAGTAAAAGGTAGGGGGAGGGGGGAGGACCCTTTCCAGGGCTGCTTGAGCCTCCCAGCCCACTGTTGCTCTCCTCCCTCCAATCCAAAAGGAGGCATCATTGGGACCAGGCCCAGCAGCAACCACTAGTCTTTTCCCAGGGAGTGGCTGTCGGGGAAGAAAAGGAAGGAAAGCTGGGAGCCATTGTGCTGTAGCAATTATTGTCAAACTAGGATCTGGGGAACTTAGGTTTGAATCCCCACTCTGCCATGGAAGCATGTTGTGGGGCCAGTCACTCTGCCCGAGCCCAAACTACCTCACAGGGCTGTTGTGCGGACAGAATAGGAGAGAGGAGAACAAAGTAAGCTGCTTTGGGTCCCCACTGGGGAGAAAAACAGTGCACAAATGAAGTAAATAAATCAAAGCTGAAATATGGGACAGATAAGAGGCAGGTTTGTGAGTGGGTAGGAAGGAGAGGAAGAAGGAAGGATTAGTGTAGGAAAGATACAAGGGTGGAAATGAGGCCCATCTGCATCTAAGACTGCACACAGATTCCTGAGTCAAAACCCAGGAGCCAAACTGCCCAGACATTCCCATTTCAAAATGCCCCATACAAATCTTTCAGCTCATACTGCACCCAGGACATGTTTCTCCCCCCCCTCCCCAATTCGGCATGCTGACAGCATGCGGGCCTGCCCAAACCTCCCGGACGGGACCTGGCAACCTGCTATGAAGGCACTTGACTACAGTGCTGGCCGCGTGCCTGCCCCAAATGCTACGGGACGGTCACTGTGCGCTCCGTTGTTACGGACTCGGCCGCTCCCGTGAGCGCCGTGCAGTTAGCAGCCAGGAAGCAGATGCAGGAGCAGCCTCCGGTGAACCTGAGGGAAGCCATGTTCCTGTACAGATTCTGTTCCAGCCGCAGCCATGTCAAGAGAAGCAGAGTGTCACGTAGTCAGTGCCAAACACCCCCCCCTTGCAACATCCATCGCTTAATGGGCAGTCAGCAGCAATCCAGATATCAAGATGAGTCGCTCCTCCAGCTCCGCAGCAGCGATCCCAGGACGTTTGCACAGATCGCGCTCATTGTTCCAGTATGTTAATCTCGTCAGCAGAGAATTTCCAGTTCATCACGGGTTGCAAAAGCCATCGGAATTAGAACAGATTTCCAAATTCTCACTTCCCCACCCCCACAGCTTAATCCGTTGTCACCTTTTTGCCACCTGGGAACCTAGGAGGGGTGAAACCCCTCTCCCCGCCCCCAGAGAAACAGTATATCTGGGGTGCCCCCAGCCCATATCGCTCTCTCTTGGATCTCAACCTTAGGTCTTTCCTGGCACCTTTGCCGTTACTCTGTTGGTTTGGTTTTGCGCAGCCTAGCCACGCTCCCTCCCGTCTTGCTGGTCAAGTCTACGGGATCCCCTGCCCCCATCTCGGCTTTTACTTTTCAATCTGTTTTAGTCTACGTGAATTTGGACAACACCTCATCTAGATACGGTAATATACCCAATCAACGATCTCCCGCCACGTTGGCAACTGTGCTTGTACTCCTCTCTTGATATTCTTAGACTCTGTATGTTTGTGTGCATCACTGAATTGAATGAGAAAAACATAAACATTATTTAATTTGGAATCCATTGTCTGTCTTTATTCAAGGTCTCATTAAACGGATTCTGGTATAGCTGAGTGCAACCCCGCTATAAAAATACATAGTTACCGATTGCTCGGCTAATTTCCCCATATAAGGGAGCAATTCGGCTAACAATGCATTGAGGGCCACAAGGAAAAGGGGGGGAACTTCATATGGTATGGACTATAGAGTTACTACTGGTCATGCTCACGGCAGTCAATTTCCTTCTAGGCTCCACAGCAAATGTTAGTATGGGCTTGAATGTGAAATCTTCAAATGCCTAAATATAATAGCTCACATTATAATCTAGGGTTATTCTATATAATGTGAACTAGTACAAATACCTACAGATAGCATTTTTCTTCAAGTGGAGTGAAATAATGGTGATGCTCAGAGAAGAGAGGGTTCTGCTATGTTCACTCTTACTACTGTGCAGTCATTGAGAATATCGCACACTTCTGTAAGGTGCCCTGATTATGGTGTGATACAATCACCGAACGTAGTTATGGAAATGAACTACTATGCACCAAATACAATATTTTATCAATTTCAAAGATTTTATAGTACTTTATTACTATATAGAACTGTACTATTTTATAGTACTATTACTGCAAACTGGCTTGGAGTTACTGAATTACAATGGAAAGCACTGTTTAATTTCTCTGATTTAATAAATGTTTAATAGAACGCTATTCTATACAATGAAAATAATCAATTTCAATTTTATTTCCATCTTAAAATGTAAAGGAGTTGTGATATTATTGCTTCATGCTTCCTGTGGCATCATATCACTGTAATGTTGCAATTTAGTTCTCCAGTGACAAGCTGCAGCTACATTAGCTCAAATATTATTGTTAAAGCTTATGTTTCATTCTGCGTACAAGATTATTGTTCTGACCAATTGCCCCCATGTGATTAGTTAGCTGTTTTATATCTCAGACGTGTGGTTATGTGTCTGGTATACAAGTGACCTGGGAGGAAGGCAGACAGGAAATACAATTAACAGCGTTGCATGGTGGTTTGAGACTGTACAAAGGAGTTTCAGGTTCTCCATGTCCATTGTTTGTTTATTCCACAAGGGCCAATTTCCTGAAAATGAACCCACAACATACATCATTCCTATGGAAGTTTTAAAACAGTTTAAAAATGTATTTTGTTACTTCACAACCACAGTACATATGAAGTTACCAGAACTTAAGACTCAATTTTTATACACTTGAAGACAATCCTGCAAAAACCTACTTGTCAGAGTATAACCTTTTCACCGCCAATCACTGTGATAGGGACAAGAGGCGGTTTTTATAATTTGGTGGTAAGAAATAGTTCAGAACATTTTCTACATGAAAAGTGAGAAAGTGCCTATGTCCACCTGCCTTGAAATGAAAGTACCAATAGCATACACCAGGCAAGTAAAAATCATGAGCCACGATGGACTCTTAAAAATTTTGTGGTGGTTTCGGATAATATGATTGGAGGTAAGTCCCCTCCTCCACCCCAGAAAATTAGACTTGCCGCTCATGGACTGCATTTCATATTTGCCTCTAGGAAACAGCAAATGTCTTCAAATAGCTGCAAAACCTGTCTGGTGAGAAAACAAAACAGTGGAACAAAAGAAAGGCAGACACCACAAGTAGTGATGCCTACCATCAACCCTTGTAAAACAGTCATCTATCCTCAGCAGGGACACAACCATATAAACTCTGGGGGCTCAAGACAGACAAGTTTCTTAGGACTGAACTGAGAAAACGAGAGGCGGTGGGGTGAGAGGCTGTATTGCTATTGGAGAGAAAAGTGGCAGCAGGAACCTGTTTGGATGGGAAGGGCAGCTGGTAGTGAGTGCTGCACGTTTGTGTCTTCATGAAATGAGAACCTAGGCTTTCCCAAGTCGCAGAAATTTGGATGGGCCCTGGCATGTAGGTTAACCACTCTTTTGTAAGTAAGATTGTAAGCCACTTTTCCTAGAGGCCAAAATACTGACAGAGGTTAAAATTATGTTCCCGTAAAACACTTCACAACAAAGAACAGAATTGCAAGGAATTTTACAGATCTTAAATGTAACATTTATTACTGCTTCACTTTTTATTTGCAGGGCTGGAAGGAGTATACCACAACTGGCAAACACACTCAATGCATCTCAGTTTATATGAGGTGTCCCATATAACATCTGTATGTTATATAACAGGCATAATTTGTGTGTGCTGTGAATGTTGTATAAAAACCCAGCCCCTAGCTGGCATAAATAGCCTACATACTTCATGTGTATTGCTTTTATTCAGCTTGTTGCAACTCTCTTTAAGACAATTGCTCTGTACCTTTTGTTGCTGTTAATAAAAAGGCTCAAAAGCAGCAGTAACATTGAAAGCAATAACAATTTAAAAGAACTTTGTATTTACATGGCACTCTTCTGAATGTTCAAAGCTCTTCATATATTGTCTTTCATTGTCTGTAGTACTACAACTCTTTCAAACACTTCATATTTTAATTATGAGGGTAAGCAGCATTATATGTTATAATTAAGAAGAACAATGAATCACTCTTGCTTTAAAGGATACAAATTCATGGAGAACTGGGCTATCAATGCCTGCTAATCATGATGGATATCTACTTCCTCTAGTACCAGAGGCAGTTTGCCTCTTTAAATCAGATTACTACAGATAATCTGTCACTACAGATAATCTTCACTAATAACAAATCAAAAGGCAAAGGTCCCCTGTGCAAGCACCTGGTCATTCCTGACCCATGGGGTGACGTCACATCCCAACGTTTACTAGGCAGACTTTGTTTATGGGATGGTTTGTCAGTGCCTTCCCCAGTCATCTTCTCTTTACCCCCAGCAAGCTGGGTACTCATTTTACCGAACTCGAAAGGGTGGAAGGCTGAGTCAACCTTGAGCCAGCTACCTTAAACCAACTTCCGCTGGGATCAAACTCAGGTCGTGAGCAGAGCTTGGATTGCAGTACTGCAGCTTACCACTCTGTGCCACGGGGCTCTCACGTAATACAGATTTAAAATATACCAGATATATCACAAGCAAAACAGCCCAATGCAGCTGCAGAAGGAAAGAGGAATCAGCTGAAATCTGATTATAAATTTGTGAAAAGAGAATAAGAAGTTCTGCAAGAATGAGGGTGAGAAATTTTCCCCCTTTCCCCTTGACTGCAGCCCGCTCAACAGTGGCTTCAGAGTTGCAGGCTGGCAGCTGCACTGGGATAAAGAAAGCAGTGGCATAACCTTCTGTAAACTCTTTCGATTCATTGATGGGTTGGATTTAAACCATAAGTTTTTAATGTAAAGGAAACAATCAAAGCACTTCTGAGTTATGCTACTACAACAAGCTGCCCTTGCAATTTATGAAAATTCCTAAGTGAACAGAACTTTGCTATATGAGATGTTGAGCAGACAAAAAAAAGAGCACTGTATTTATGTAGTACATTTTTATACCACCATCCCCCTCAAGGAGTTCAGGCTAACATACATGGTTCTCTTAGCAAACCTGCAAAGTAGGCTGAATGAGAAAGAATGGCCTAAGTTCATCCACAAAGTTTTATAGCAAGCAGGGATCTGAACCCATGTTGTCTTGGTTCTAGCCCAACCACTATACCACACTGGCTCACTATAATAGGGCAAACTATGACAGCCCAGAATTAAAGCAATACAAATGCATGATGCAGCACTGGGCTTGGTATAGCTAATAAAAAGAAGAGTTGGTTTTTATATGCCAACTTTCTATATCACTTAAGGAAGACTCAAACTGGTTTACAATCCCATTCCCTTCCCCTCCCCACAACCGACACCCTGTGAGGTAGGTGGCGAGAGAGTGTGACTAGCCCAAAGTCACCCAGCTAGCTTCATGTGGAGGAGTGGGAAACAAATCCAGTTTACCAGATTAGTGTCTGCCGCTCATGTGGAGGAATGAGGAATCAAACCCGGTTCTCCAGATCAGAGTCCACTGCTCTTAACCACTACACCATGCTGGCTTGAATGGACTGCCCTTGAATAGTTGGGGGTGGGATGGAAAACTTTACCTTCTGAACTGCAACACTCTTGAAATCTTACTCTGGATTTGATTGCAAAGGCTTGGATTCAAACATCCCCATGGCAAGCAGAAAGGCGCAGATAATACTGAAAATTTTAACCCTTCTATGTTGGAGCTAAATTGTATTCCCTCCAAGATAATTGCAATAGTTTTGAGTTTGCTCTGTCTTCATTGGCTGTTACCGCACTAGGTATTCCCAGTGATGTATTAAGAGTTTGAAAATGTTATAAAAATAAAAATGTTATAACTGTTCGCACTTTCTATGTATTCCCAGTGATGTATTAAGAGTTTGAAACTGTCATAAAAAATACTGTTCGCACTTTGTTTGGCCCCTTTAGCTGTGAAGACGTCTTCCAACCATTTTTTAGCCGTGGCATCCAAAAACCCTTTTAAAGCGATGTTTTTTATAACATTTTCAAACTCTTAATACATCGCTGGGAATACCTAGTGCGGTAACAGCCATTGTTTACTTGTAGAACAAGTGAAATGCTTCACTGCAAGCTATAGGGTAGATTCAAATATCCCACTATGTAAGCTTGCACATGGCAGGGTGGAGGAAAGATGGCCAATTTCCTCCATGTTTATTGAAAAGCTATATCATATAGAACTCTCAACATAAGTTTGTGAGTGTGACTGAGACAGAGTAACGTGGACACCCTTTCCCAATCTATAAGCAGAAGTGATATTTGGACTCAACTCATGCTTTGCAGTGAAGTGTATCATTTACTGCAGAAGTAAACAATATCGTGGTATACAGAACTAAAAACTATTACAGTATCTTGGAGAAATTAAGATGGTTTCTGGCTTAATCTTGGCAGCAACTCCAGCAACATTTATTGTAATATTTCAGAACACAGCAAACTGATTAGCATTTGCAACATCTCCAGATGCTGAAAACAAAGGCGATTCTGAAAAAGGAGAAAGGATATGAAAATAATTTTGAATAAAAAGACAAAGGATAGCAAAAAAAGCCCCACAAGGGCTTTCAAATCAGCTTGCTTCCCACCATTAAAATACATTAACTATTCCCTTGCTATTTGTCAATGCCGTATCTGCTGTAAAAGATTAAATAAGCTACCAAAGTTCAGAATTTTGCACCTGAAATTTAAGCTTTTTACTGCTCTCATATTACATAAGGGCTTTGGGAGGGGGGAGGCATAGAACAAACAGAGTTTACACACCTAGAAAGCAGATTTACCCTTCTAGAATCATTTTCCTGCCTGCTAAAGAGTTGAGACTCAACACGCATTTGGGACTTTTTTTCTCCCTTTTTGTTGTATATCTTTTAGTACCACCACTCTAAATAATTCCACAACAGCAATCCAACTGAGGTCCATACTATTAATTCTTATTAATGTCTAGAAGGATCCTTTATTTGTGATTGAATCTCACAAACCAACATGAATCCCTTGGGAAGAACAATCACAGCAAGGAAATTAGAATTGTTAATTTAACAATTCAGAGTAGACAATCCAAACAAAGATGCATAAGAATAGGATGAGTTTAGTGTCAGCAGGGCTGAGAGTGTGTGACTGGCCCAAGGTCACGCAGCAAGCTTCCATGGCATGAGTGGGGATTTGAATCTGGGTTTCCGAGGTCTAATCCAACACTGCTTAACCACTAAATCATGCTGGCTCTCCCATTTTCGCTACTCAGAAACTATATTAAGCTGAGAGGCAGTGACTTAGCAGAGCTAGTCACTGAGCACAGCAGGGATTAGAACCACAGTCCAAAGCCCCACATGTTATGTACTTTATCACATTGGCTCTAATGAAGTCCTGTAATGATGGAGTGAATACTGGAATATGATATGCAATTTTATTTACTTCATTTATACCGTATATACTCGAGTATAAGCCGACCCAAGTATAAGCCGAGGCACCAAATTTTGCCTCAGAAAAGGGAAAACTGTACTGACCCGAGTATAAGCCGAGGGTCAATACTGCAGCACTCTAACATGTGGCGGCCGCCATTTTACAGCAGGAGGACGATCTCGCCCCTGCCCCAGGTCGCCCTCCCGCCCGGGCTCCCAGACCCTCAAGACCCACCCCGACCCCAGCGCCATCCTACGGGGGGAGGGGGAAGAGCCCCTACTCACCAGGAGAGGGGATGTGAAGCAGGCCCGCTGATCAGCTGGCGAGCGGGAGGACCGGCCCTGGCCCCCGGGCTGGCCAGCCAGACGGGGCCGCGGGGAAAGGTGGGACAGCACGGTGGGGGGGAGAAACCGCCGCCGCTGCCACCACGCAGAAGGCACGCTGGGGTGGGGGGGAAGAAACCGCCACCGCGCAGAAGGCACGCTGGGGTGGGGGATTAAGAAATCGCCGCCGTGCAGAAGGCGCGCTGGGGTGTGTGGGGGGGAAGAAACCGCCGTACGGAAGGCGCGCGAGCAGGCGGCGGCCCCCTCCCTGAGCGCAGGAGGCCCCGCAGGCTGGGGCCGCCCGGCCTCTCCAATGCGGTGTGCAGCACTCATTGTGCGCAGCCCGGACGGGCCAGGGCGAGTCGCCCAAGGTTGCCGAGGGTACAATAGGCAGGGGGGCACGTTGCAAGCAATGCACGCGGGGGGAGGGAGGCTGGGGCTGCCCGGCCTCCCTCCCCGCCTCCCTCCCTCCTTCCTTCCTCCCTTCCTCCCTTCCCCGCTGGGCTGGCCGCCGCGGCCAGGCTGCCCGCGGGCCCAGATGGCAGCGGACGTGCCCCAGGCCAAGAAGCCCCACAGGGAGGCCGCCGAGCTGCCGCCCAGGTACTGGCCGGAGGCGCACGCCTGCAGCTGTCCCCAAGGGGCCGGAAGCTTGGGGAGCCGCAGGGGGGCTGGGACGCCGCCCCCTGGGACCCACAGACCGCCGTCGCCTCCTCGCCGGAGGCTCCCAGGCCGTGCACTCCCCTCCCTCCCTCTCCAGGACTGCGCCTGGCTGCATCCCCGCGCTTGGAGAGGGGTCCAGGGAAGGACCGGCACGCGTCCCAGCCCGGGGTCCCACCGGCTCGGCCTTTGCCGGGGGCTAGGGAGGGCAGGCGCGCTCCACGTGGCTGGGCTGGAGCGGGCTGGCTGGAAGACCCCCACCCCCCCCAGGGAAGGTGTGCAGGCAGGCGGCAGCGCCTCCCTCCCTGAGCGCAGGAGGCCCCGCAGGCCACTCCTAGGCCGCACGGAAGGCGCGCGGACAGGCGGTGGCAGCGGCGGCGGTAAGTCCCCCCCTCCCTCCACCTACTGTATTGACCCGCGTACAAGCCAAGTTGGGCTTTTTCAGCCCTTTTTTTGGGCTTAAAAACTCAGCTTATACGCGAGTATATATGGTACCCCACTTTTCTCCCCAATGGGAGAAAAGCCAAAGTGGCTTACAAAATTCTCCCCTTCTCAATTTTGAGATTGTTGAACTCCATTTTGGTTTAGGTTTCCATTTTCTCAACTGGATGGACTATAGAGTATAGACTATCAAAGCTTCTTCTGGGGTAACCATAATTCATAATTCAAATATAATGTCGATCCATCATTTAGATTTGCGCTTCTTAAAAATGTGATGAAATCTTTCCTAATTTTGATGCAATAAACGGTGTAATTTGTTGCAAGAAAGAAAGGGAATTAAAGCACATCAGGAGAAAAGGGAAAAGTCATAAAGGCTCACATAACATGAGCTTGTATGTACTGCAATACAACAGTAAATTCCCACACCCTCAAAAACCACAAGTTATTTCATAGCTCTACACAATTGCATAAAGGATCAAACAATTTAGACAATTTTAATCATATTGCTCAGTTAAAAGACACTAGAACTTTAAATTACAAATTAGCTATCTTCTGAAAATTATTTTTGAGCTTTGAAGGAAGGATGAAAGGGAGAGGTGAAACAGCCATGGATGAGGTTTGTTTTTAGATTCTGTTTGCCTCTGTTTTACAAACAAGAACAAACCCACTTGAGCCACAAATCTGGATCTTAAAGTCACTGACCATCCCTAACAAAGAAGATATTTATAGTATCAGGGATCTCAAATGGAAGACATTTTCTTATAATATTGTCTGACAACAGCACTCAGCTGGCCTGTTCATGAGGGGAAAAGATTGGAGCCAAAGAACTGCAAGTTGAGTGAAATCTGCCAATTCCCCCTTCCCTTTGCAGCTCCTAGAAAGGAACACTCCTGACAGTTGGGGTGGGGACCGCTGGAATGAAGAGGGGTGAAAAGGAATGGCATTTGGCTTTCCCCCTAACACTTGTGAGAGCTTTCACATAAGAGTGGAGAAGGATGATTTCGACACTGGGGAAGCTGGCCCAATGGGCAAATGGGGCTGTGGCCCACAGACTGAGCTGTCCTCAGCCTTCTCGTACCTACCTCCTGCTTCATTTAAAATATTTTAAAGCTGCCATTCCACCCAACTTACAGCGTATTTGGGGGTGTGTGCTCAGGGAGCTGACCAGCCATTAGAACAGTATGTCTTGGAGATATACTGGAGCAGTGTCCCACTGCTGCTGTGCTTCAGCTGCATGCCTGTGAATTAACACCATGGTCCTCCACAAGAGCACTGCTGGTGCAACCTTCTGTGCAGGCAGGGAAAGGGAGGGTCAAGGGGCATGACAGGAGTTAGCCAGCTCCCTAAGCTGCCCAGCCTGGGAATGCCCCCAGTGCTGGTGTAAAGTTATGTAATCAAAGCCCCCGATTTAGCCTGTATGTGGCCATACAGATGATGAAGGCCTTAACATGTCACTGATGTGTCAGAGCATGCATGTGAGTAGCCTTGCAATTGGATTTTTCTCTGCTCACCCCAGGAAATAAATGTCCTCCTAGGACAAAAAAAAGCTCTCAACTGTTAGGTATATGTTTGGCACTGCAAGACAGCACAAGATGAATCGGTGCTACAAAGTGGTAATGTTGTGTGCTACCAAATGTAAATAGCAGTGTGTGAACTGGCCCAAGGGTGTACAGCAATGTAAATTTGTGAGACACACCTGAACATCTTTTTTTTTTTTTTGCATTTCCCTATATGGGGTCTTTTGAGTGTTGCTAGGTTGATTTAAGATTCTAAAAAAGAGTTACATGGCTCTGTGCCAGATACACCCGCTGTAGTTACTTCAGAATTTCTACGACACTATTATAGTTTCTTCCAAAGGAAACCTATGAACCTCTCCCAGCTGCAAAAACAGCTATGCTATTTATACTAGTAACAATGAAAGTCTCTAAACTCTCTCAGAATTAACAACATAAACAACAATTCATTGTTTTATATGATACAATACATTTAAGGTATACTTTATTTGAAAAAGAAAAGGAAATGAATTCAAAGCTGCCATTCCAGATACAAATGTATTCAAATGTCAGATTACACAGAGAAGCCATTGAAATTCATAAACATCAGCACAACTTTAACAGAAAAGAGGAGAGTTTAAGAATGAATAAGGCTTGGCTTCCTGCCCTGAAAAACCTCCAGACAAAGACAACATTCAACAATAGCCATACAGATTAGTTTTGGATTACACACATTAACAGATCACTTCAGGATACAATGGTTCCATATTAACATACCATACCCTCATTAGCACATTATCTTGATACTTACAGGACAATACTTTTGCAGGACAATACTCAGCTCAAACCCAACCCCTTTCTGACTATATATTACTCTTCCTACACCCTTGACACTGAGAGACACTGTCCTTCAGTGTTACTACTCTGAAGATGCCTGCCACAGTTGCTGGCGAAACGTCAGGAAAGAAAATTCCAAGACCACGGTTACACAGCCCGGATAACCTACAAGAACCAATGAACTCTGACTATGAAAGCCTTCGACAATATTTTAAATGTATTCAAAGTTTGGAACCTTAGTTTCCAGGAAAAGCACAAACCATGGTTTGTTCAGTTCAGATATAACAATCAACTATGGTTTGCCACACAAAAAAGGTAACTTTAACACTAATGTTTGAGAAAAGAGGGAGGAGGGAGCATGCGGGGCTGCTTGGTAAAAACAAATGATAGTCTGCAAAGAATAGTGAGGTAAAACAGTAGTCTTCTGTACAACAAATTTTAAGAAACATACATCAGAGAAACACATTTGACCTCTGAATTACCCAACCTGGTCAGAAACTGCACATGACTAAACACCTTAGAATGCGTTGTCCATGCAGGCAGAAGACACTATTTAGCTATACATGCATAGTATAAGACATTACAAGTTGTGACTGTGTAAAGAAGCCCTCAGTGTGTGAGGCAACAGATGCAGTTGCCACTTTGGTCTCATACTTGGTGCACATCACCAAGCAGGCGGTAAATCAAAAGGCTTTCTTCCACAGACACATGAAAAGGCAATCCAGCTTTGCACAAACAACCACCGTCACCTGCCCCTTGCACACAAACAGAAACAACCTATTGGTTCTTGTAGGTTAAGCCTTCGACAATATTTAGAAACAACCTAGTCTGGTTTTTAGCTTTTAAAAAAATAATGTCTGTACACCTTGCATATTTAATTTTTCATAACCTGCATCTTTATGATCTGGTCTAAGGAAAAACATCCTTCTATTACTACATATATTCTGATGCAGGCAAATAGTTAAATAAATCTTTTGTTGTTGTTAAGAGTGAGTTAAATGAAGTTAAAGAGTAATATGAGTTTATCTTTCACCATCTTTAGTGTTTAACGCACATTACCTCAGCTGCTTGGGTTTCCTGATGCAACAAAGTCAGACCTGTGAGATCTTCCAAGAAAGAGTGCGATGAATTAAAAACCTTTGCTAGGAAAGTAAAGCCTTCTCTTTCATACTGGTCAAGGACCTACACATAAAAAACAAAAACAAAGAACAGTGTCAGTGCTTCTTTATTGTTCTAGAATCAAATCTATTCAATAAAATTGTTCATATTACAAGACAAGGAGACTATATTTTAAAAAAACCTTACAACAAACACATAAATTATATCCTCCCAATTGAAACTTATGGGAAATATGGATATATTTTACTTATGCTGAAAGAGAACCATGAAAGTAATTTTAAGCTAAGATTCTCAAGACATATTCCCACAACGCAGTCTTTCAAAGGCAAGTGGTTAGTATGTGAATTGCTAACCAATTTAGCCACAGCCACCTGTGCAATCCAACAGAGTCCTTTGCAACCAATGCAATTCATTATCCCAGGTAACAGCTGTTTATTTGTTACAATCTATCTCAATGAGTCGTTTATTACAGGCTTCATTATAAACAAAATAGAAATATCCAATGTTCTTGTAATGTGTACAATTAAAAAGAAGCTTCAGCAATTTAAATGAATTAATATACATGGTTAGGGTACAGACTGAATCTTAATATCAATTAGCACTATGACCAAAGTGAATGCAATGTTGAAGATGCATGATCCGATCTCCTCTCTCTCAACATCCAAGACGACAAAATATTGTTGAAGGCTTTCACAGTCAGAGTTCATCAGTTCTTGTAGGTTATCCAGGCTGTGATACCAAGACCACGGTTACACAGCCCGGATCACCTACAAGAACTGATCCAAGAGGACGTTCAATTTGGATCAGGACTGTGGGGCTGGAATGGGGCAGGGCTATGCCCTTTTTCAGATGTAAAACTTTGGCCTTTGAGATGATATTTGCATATGCTTCTCCTGCAGGGACAAATTGTTCACCTAGGGGTCTGATTTATATCAGAAAAAGAACACTGGAGGAAAAAGCAAACCCTGTTCTTCACCCAGTGCCACAGCATCCATGACTGTGACTTATTTAGAATAATCATTACATGAGAGACTTCGTCATATTAGATGGGTGCAAACTCCAATGTGATGTACATGTAGTTTGGTACCAACAATCACAACTTTGCTTACTCTGTCTTCTTAAAGCACTACCAGCTCAGCAAGGCTTACATTGCTATAACCAAGAAACTAAGGTGAATGTTTCTCAACTGAACCTTTGTATTTGCAAATCTGCAGGAAAACAGTCCTTCCATGTACACTCCCACTTCAGGCACATTGCCTGAGGAATGTTAATAGTTTTTAGATGACAGTACTGAATAGCTGATTACTCAAGGAGTCTGGGATCTTGAGTCCAACCCAATGGCCAGTGCTGGATTTAGATTAAGAGAGGCCCTAGGCTATACCACTTGTGAGGCCCCTCTCAATCCCCCATCCTCAAGGCTAGAGGAAGATGGAAGAATGTTTTAAACAAAATTCAGTGAAGCCGAGGATGATGATGGGTGTTTAAAATTTTGCAATTCACAATTCCTCCTCTAAAGGACATAAGATGTTATTATTAAATACTGTCATGACGGGGAAAAACATAAATGTTAAAATTAACACTGAAAAACGTTTGCAGTAACCGAACTTTATAAACATTTTGGAGAATAAGCAGGAATTAAAAAAAATTGTAAGTTTACTGTTATATTCTTTAAAATACATATATTCTTTTAAAATACATATTAAGGGCTAAAGAAACTACAATAATCAATTATACTAAGACTAAAAAAAGTTTTTTTATAGCCTTTCTCATAGCAAAATCTTCCAAAAGTTCATCAAAATTTGCTTGTCTAAGTTTGTCACTTTCAGTGCACAGAATGCTCAGTGCGGACAAACCTCTCATGAGACACTGTGGTCCTTAATTCATCAGAGGTGAGACATGTAAAAAAATATAGTCAAATTCAAAGAATTAAGTAACCCTGAATAGGTTACTTGAGAAGCACGAAACACGAGTTTTGAGTTGCACTACCACCAAAACCCTTCCTTCAAAGAATCTTAAAGGGAGAAATGTTAATAATGGCATTAAAAAATGCTTGGTATCATCAGTTCTATCGCAAAGTTAAGCAGACCTGGATTTACATGCTGACTAGATGTAAAGATATTCCAAAACTTGTTGGAGCAGAAAAGCATTTGTGCAAAAGAAAAAAAAGTACCATATATAAACTGATCAGAATGAGGAAGAAACTATGAATAGTTAATACTGCTACATTTAATTATTTATTTTAAGTATTTATATCCTGCCTTCCCACAATGTCCAAGGCAATTTACAAAATATAACCATACATAGCCCTGACCTGGATGGCCCAGGTTAGCCTGATCTCGTCAGATCTCAGAAGCTAAGCAGGGTCAGCCCTGGTTAGTATTTGGATGGGAGACCACCAAGGAAAACCAGGGTTGCTGTGCAGAGGAAGGCACTGGCAAACCACCTCCGTTAGTCTCTTGCCATGAAAACCCCCAAAAGGGGTTTGCCATAAGTTGGCTGCAACTTGATGGCACTTTACACACATTACTACCTAATATTTGTATAGTACCAACAGGTTCAACTAAAATGACTAAACTGAGGCTATCGTATTTTAGTCACATCATGAGATGATAAGAGTCACTGGAAAAGACAGCCATGCTAGGAAAAGTTGAGGGCAGCAGAAAAAGAGGAAGACACAACAAGAGATGGATTGACTCAATAAAAGAAGCCACAGCCTTCAATTTGCATGATCTGAGCAAGGCTGACAAAGATAGGACATTTTGGAGGACTTTCATTCATAGGGTCGCCATGAGTCGGAAGCGACTTGACCGCACTTAACACACACATGCACCAACAGGTACTACTCCAAACACAATATTGATACTATCCTTGCACAGGCAAGACAAAGAGATGGAGGAACCAGGAACTGAAAATAGAAAACTGGGGTTAAGCGCAGGAGGGAGGTGAAGAAAGAACGATGTAAACTGAGGCTTAGGAAAAGCTTCAAGGAAGATGGTCTTAAGAAGGGACTGAAAGGAAGAAACAAAGAGACTTCACACATACCAGAGGAACAGCCAGTTTCAGTGTGGGGAAAAGAATGGATGAAAGCTTGAAGAGGAGAGTAAATGCCCATAGAAGCTATTAATAGTAATGCATTGCAAAAATAAGGGCTATTAAAAACATTACATAAAAGACCAAGGAAACTGGTGATGCTGAAGAATGTTCTGTCTTCCTGGATTAGTTACATGAAGTTCATGAAAAACTAATTCTTGCTACTTCCTTGTTACACTAGACTAGAAGAACTCTCATAGCATACTTTTTAAGAAATTTGACAGGCAAGTAAAACCAAAAGGATCACGAGTGCTACCACACCGAAAAAATGTAATGGTCTAGCAAGAGATGTTCTTACGGTACAGGCGCTGGGTATTTTAAACATGCAATTCTGATTTGCTTCTCTTAACATTATTTTGGTGCATACAGCAAAACAAATTAATTCTGCTCTTGGAGAGTTAAGATGATTTTAACATTCTTACTGTATTCCAAGAAATTATTTAACAACCCAACCAGATGTGCAGAAATTTCTTGCAGCTGTCTCTTTATGATATGCTGTATATGGAAGTCAATGTATACACTTGGATTGTGTTCAGTAATGTGACTATATCCATCTTTGCCAGTTTCCCAGTCACCAATGGGGAAAAAGTCAGGTACTTTTGCAGCAGCGTTGCTGTTTTATTGTGTTTTGTAATGGCAGGCTCTGTTTTTGATGGTAAAATCAAAACTGAGAATATAATTTTTAAATGACAATGATTAACATACTATAGAATGCCAAGATGCTTCACGCATAGTACTATGAAAAACAATGATAGCATTCATGCCCTAAGGTTAGTGAATGTAAAAGATTTTTTTAATAACTGTACAATACAGGGATGGAAAACATTTTTTTTAATGGCTCATCACAAACTCCCACATTAAGAGACCACACAAGCATTCTCTGTCGGTAGTAAGTATTAAAGCCACCCAAAACACAATGCATAATTCTAAATAAAGATTCCTTGATTAAATATATACCCATTTTGTAAACACGCAAGCCTACCACTAAGATATCTCACACACAATTAAAGTTCATCAACATTTCTATAGTTGTACAAGTCTCCCAAATAACATAAAGCATTTTCATGTAGTATATATGCAGAAAATATACACATGCACACATCCCTCTATTCAATGTATATGAACTTGAGAGAGGTGGGCTTAAGTAGCACCTCTGCCATTAATTCATAGTGTGACTTTTTTCCATTTGTGACTATTTCACATGGGTGGTTGTGAGAATAAAAAAACGATTCAGCATTTCACTTTCCAGAGAGTGTTATAAAGAACAATATTCCATATTCCATTTCTTATATACCCCAATTACACGAATCCACTACACCTATATATAAATCAGTTTCAGAGGACTGCCATGATGGTCTTTGGCAAAACCACTAGGCGTGAGTCCAATAGCATCTCAGAGACCAGCAAGATTTTCGGGGTAGGAACTTCTGAAAGTCAAAGCTCCCTTGGTCAGATACGAAGGGAGCTTTTGACTCTCAAAAGCTTACGTCCCCAAA
This sequence comes from Euleptes europaea, assembly GCF_029931775.1. Lineage (NCBI taxonomy): Eukaryota > Metazoa > Chordata > Lepidosauria > Squamata > Sphaerodactylidae > Euleptes > Euleptes europaea. Next base: position 67,522,305 of record NC_079312.1, read on the forward strand.
ATCCTGTGGATCTTTAAGGTGCTGTTGGACTTGAACCTAGCAATATATAAAACAAATTGGGATAATTCTCTTCAGCTGTGGAAGGGGTGGAGTGAGGCAAGTAAGAAATCTTTTAGCAGATCTGTATTGGAACTATTAAAATCTATTTTATCTATTGTGTGACACTTGACATCTATTTATTGGTCTGGCTGAAAGGCAGGTAGACGGATCAAAGTGTAAGATCTAGAAGAGACCTGTTTTATGATCAGTTTAAGTATTTGCATTATGACAGACTTCAGTGCCATGAAATATTAAAGGATGCCAGTGATCGAGACAGCTTACAGCCTTACAAGCCAGGAAGAGACCAGCGCTGAAGAATGACAGGGACAAAAAGTTGCTCTCTCCATCAAGATGATGACATAGAAGAGGCCTAAAGGCCAGACCAATCTCGGTGGACCATGCCTCCTCACCTCAGAAGTCACAATAAAATATTCATGTGAATCACACATGGATTGATTTTGTGAATATATGTGCATAAATGAAATTACAAAACATCGGTATTACAATTACCATATTGTCCGGCGTATAAGACGACTTTTTAACCCAGGAAAATCTTCTCAAAAGTTGGGGGTTGTCTTATACGCCGGGTGTCGTCTTATAGGGCGGGTGCTGAAACTTCCGAGCCGGACTGGAGAATCTGCCTGGGGAGCCACCTCCGCTCTGTCCATGTCCGCCGGAGGAGGGAGGGGAAGCGAGCCCGGCGAGGGTGCTCGCTGCCCGGCTGGGAGTCGGAGCCAGGCGCGCCGGGGCGCACGGAGGGAAGCGCTTGGCCGCGCTCCGGCGGCAGCGCTCCAGCCCAGACTGAGGGTGGTTCGGGGCTGAGCGAATGCGGGCTGCGAGCTCCTCCTCCTCCCCCCCTGCCTCCCTCCCTCCCCGCCTGAGCGTTGGTGCGTCTGGCTCCGCTCTTGCAGCGCGGCCAAGAATGTGACCAACTCCCCAGGCGGGGCTCTTCCAGGAACAGGCGCCGCCTCCCCCCGGCCGGCTCCCGGCCCTTGTGCAAAAGGCGAGCGAAGGGGGGCGGCAGGGGAGCGCGCGAGGGGCGGGCCTCGGCTGCGGAGGAGTATATCCCAAACTCTATATTTTAACTGGAAAAGTTGGGGGTCGTCTTATACGCCCAGTCGTCTTATACGCCGGACAATACGGTATATATGTGCAATCACTATATAGCTTTATGACTGTGATAAAAAAATAAAACCTGTGCATCCTGAAGGTCAGGTGCAAACAGGAAGAGTGAGAAAACATCTCTGTTGAGCCACCAATGACATCATTTTGGGCTGCATTTCCCAAATTGTGGATGCATAGTTTTCTCTTTATTTCCCCGAAATTACTATGTTAAACAAGCAGCATGTGGAAACAGTATATCCATGGGTGATACAAGTATAAACATTTCCTGTTATGAATTCATCCATACAAAACAGTGCAGCTTTCATTTGGATAGGGAGATCTGCAATGGTATTAACTGGTCTATTTCCCATTGGTTGTGAGAGTAGTTACAAAATATCAATGTTGAAATGTTACACAGATTGTTTTGTGTTGCTACTGATGGCAAGCATAAACTTTTACCTACTGTATGGCATGTCCAGAGAAGTATCCTACCAAGCAATCTCCAGAAGTATACAACAAGCAGACAATCGCTCTATATTAACAACCAATTACCAATGATATTTTACCATGATGTGCATACAACTAGTGACTTGCCAAGTGAGAAGGAAGCAGAGGCATGCACACCTAAAATGAAAGAGCCTCCCCCTTGATATTAGTTGTGTGACTCTCTTCTATTTACCTGTCCCCAAACCTACTAAGCAAGATGACTAAGAAGAGGTGGTTTCAAAATGGATTTGAGGAGGGAGATCAAAGGATGGGCGCAGCTTAACAAATAGGGATCGGCCAGGCAGGGAGAAAAAGGGGGCACAGTGACTGAAAAGAATGAAAGGATGCCAAGATGGAAAAATTCCACTGCAAGGTTTTCAGATACTGGATGTATGTTGCCAGCCACCTATTTATCAGGGGACAACAGTCACAAGAGAGCAACTAACTTCTCCCTTCAGTTAGGAATTAAATACAGTTTTTGCTTCGACAAGAAAACCCTAAAATGTTGCATAAACACTGGCATTTGCCAATGTCCAAATATACGGTTTGGCAAGACCTTCCTGTTTAAGTTTGCCTTTGGCATTGAAAGCTGTTTGAAAAGGCTAGGAAAATTTCACTGAAACAGATGAGAATCAGGGGAGGGAAGTTTGCTTTGGGTACCTACTCAGAGGGATAGCAAGGCTATGAAACTCAATAAAATAAAGACCTATAGATTCAATGATTAAATAACTGTAATAAAATAGAATGCAGCACCATAAGAATGTCTCCTACCATATGATAAAAACTCAGCTTTATAAGCGCTGGAAAGAACTACTAAAGAAGTCTTTAAAAAAAAAAGACTTCTCGAACTTGTCAGAAGTTGAGGGATTAGTGTCATCACAAAGCTGTCCAGTAATTTCTGCTCCCTCATTTTATGCCTATGTTTCAAAGGCGTTGGGAACCAGTTATTTTTTATGTTAGTAAAAAGCAAGGTTTCAAAAGTTTCTAAGTTATTTGGAAAACACTCTGTAGAGAAATGACAAAGCAGGAAGCCAGCCTTACAGCAATCCAAAGAATCATTACAAACATGCTGTGCTCTGATTCAAAAGATATCAAGGGTTATATGGTGCTTGACTGACTTCTCAGAGCAAGACTTCAACACAACATAGGGGACATGGACTTCAGACAAAAATTTATTCTGTTCTACAATTACATACACTGTTCCACAAATTTTTTTTTAAAGGAATACTTTCCAGAGACAGCTTATGTGAAGCAGTTTGATTATTTGAAATGCACTGGATGAAAGCCAAGTATTACTAATAGATATTATTTCTGTTTATTTCCTATGTCTTTAGCGAATTTCAAGTAAGTGTCAAATTTTTAATAAGGCCAGTAAAGCCCAAGATTTTCCTGTTCCCCAGGATCATTCTTGGGGGATATAATGGATTTCATATACCCCGCAAATCTGTAGATTCACAATTAAAATACCCCACTTTAAATACAAAAAACAAAACCTGACAATTCCCAGGTTTTTTAAAAAAATCCAATATTCTATAGCTCGTTCTATGTCACAGAGACTAGTAGTTGTACAGACTCCTTCCCATATCCGATTCAAAACTTTTAATTAAAAATAGATTTAATGGGTATCTCTGGATGCCTGAAATGAATCCTCTCACAAGATCGAAGTCCAAGGAAGCACACTCACACTGGAAAAATGCTGCTATGAACTACTTATTGTAATTACCGTTACCTATACATCACCAGAGGGCAAGCAAAGTAAATCTCAGCTGCCTCTCTGATAGCCAAGAATAGCCTTCTGATAGCCTTCTATCTCTGATAGCCTTCTGGGCCTACCTTCAGATTTACAGAGGGAAAAGTCTTCTGGATGCCAGGTACAAGTCAGGTGAGGAAAGCTGTTTCAGACTCAAAGGAAAGGAAAAGTGTCAATTGTCTAGACTCTGATCTGTAGTCACTGTAGTCCCTTGAAAAAGCAGATGGCAGTAAGGTCTGCTCTTGGATGCTGCCCACTAACATTCCCTGCCTCTTCAGCCCCACCCACCCATTTCAGGCTGCCCCTTCCATGCCACATGCCACCTTGCTCAACTCACCCATTCTCTGTTTAAAGTGTGCCGGCCAAGTTAGACTACCATCTGGCCTCTGTAGGACCTGTGCCATCTCCTGGCAAAATGCATTGCTCTGATACCTACTGGAAAGAAACTGAGACCTGGAAAACTTAGAACTTACTATACCCCTCTTAGAACAGATATCTCCCCATATCCTCTCAAAGTCAGAGAGAAGAAAAAGCAGAGCATTATTTCACACTGGGGAAAAAATCCTGAAGGAGGTAGGTAGGCAGGGTGGATATTTTTGTCATGTTGTATCATATTCTAAGGCCAATGTTATATTTGGATCTCTACCTATCAGCAAAAAGGGGACTATTTTGTTATGGGGGCAGGAATTCTTGCCAATATGGGGGTGATCCATTTATCTCGGTGGCGTTTAAAGAAGGGGCATTCCATCATTTTATCAGATAATGTGTCAATTTTCTTTGAATTGCATGAGCAAAGTCTGTCAGAGTATGGTAGATTTCCATATCTTCCATTTAATACTGCTGAGAGTGCAGCATTTAAACAGGCGAGCATAAAGGCTCTACGGAAGGAAGGGACTGTCAGGTTGTAAAAGAATTTGCAAAGGGGGAGGCATGCCAAAGAATTGAGTTGAGGTTTTAAGTATCAATTATACAGTATGACATTTTCATTTTTTGAATTTATGGTTGTTAGCCGCCCTGAGCCTAACTGGAGCCAGGGAGGAGCAGGATATAAATTAAATAATAATAATAATAATAATAATAATAATAATAATAATAATAAAAAACAGGGGTAAAGAAAATTGTGATTTTCTCCTTCAAAGCTCTTATAAGAAAGCTCTGAAACAAATGCCCATCAAATTTGAACCATGGAACCCACAGGAACCAAATTCTCAATCCCAGGTCTCTGCCTTTCTAATCTCTATCTCTGTACTTTTACCAACCACATCACCTATTCCATCTGATTTATTTATCTGGAAGCTCTTAAAATTCTCAAAAGAGCAAAAAAAATTACTAATAATCTTATTTTAATTCTGTAGGACAAATTATGTTTACTGGTTTTGCTTCTATCACCACCACACTTCACACATCATTTCCAAGTGCAAACTTTATTTATTTACATTATTTATAGTCCGCCTTTCTCACTGAGAGTCAATCAGAGCTACTTGTTCTTCAAAGTGACTCTTTTTTTCTTAGCTTACTATCCTCACATGAACACATGAAGCTGCCTTATACTGAATCAGACCCTTGGTCCATCAAAGTCAGTATTGTCTACTCAGACTGGCAGCGGCTATCCAGGGTCTCAGGCAGAGGTCTTTCACATCACCTACTTGCCTAGTCCCTTTAACTGGAGATGCGTGGATTGAACCTGCATGCCAAGCAGATGCTCTGCCACTGAGCCACAGCCCCTCCTCCTCAGGTATGTGTTGGGACAAGAACAAGTGGCAGCAACTTTTTGTTACTATAGCTGAGGTAGGCTAGAAGGCAGCTCACAGCGATAATACTAATACAATATATCCTTTGTGTATTTGTTTTTACATTCTTCATACAAACTTCATTGTTGCAAGAGAAAGGCAGTCGAAAGTGCAAATGCAAGGTCCATCCCATTAATTTCTCAGAGGCTTGAAACTGTCCCCAGAAGCCCCAATCCAGAGGAAGTTAACCATACTTGTGGCATTAAAATCAATAGCCCAAGTAAGTTGCAGGGCATGGTTTGAAACTAAGCAGCTCTAGATTTGGCCTGTGCCTTTATAGTGAAAAGTGAAAAGTGCCTTGAGTCCCCAGTGATAGAAAGATAGACTAAAGATGTAATAGTGAGCACATTTCAGTGGGAATTAATCATATCTCTGGATCAGGGTTGAACTGTTTGAAGATAAAAGACACATGACAACATTGCTTCATTAAATATCTAAGTAAGATTAGTTTTGTCAGTACATGAGATCTCCCACATAAGCCATGCGGTCATTCCCAGAGGAATAACAGGGTATTTACTTTTCAGTGATGGTGACATTCATATATAGTGTTGAAAACTTTACAATAAACCTGGAGCAACTCAGGTAAACACTGCTGCAAAACTTGCTTGAGGTGGCTCATTTCCTGGTCTTACCCCATCTGTTTGAATGTTGATTCTTTCATGCAGCTGGGAATGGTATTTTAGCAACTGTGACAAATACTAGATATATTTCTACTTCTCGTGCAAATCTGGGTGTAAAATATATGAAGATCTGTCTCTTTCAAAGTCACATTGAAAGCTCATCTCTTCAAGTTGTTCTAGATGACTCTAGTCAGGCCTGATTCAGCTATAGGCATGCACTTTAGAAGGCTTATATCAGATCATTCACCATGTACAAAAAGCTATCCCTCAACAACATTTTTAATTTGCTTTGGTATAGTGCATAAATAAAAACATTATTAAATAATCTTGCCTCCATTTTGTCTTTCTAAAAAAAAATAAAGGTCCCCTGTGCAAGCACCGGGTCATTCCTGACCCATGGGGTGACATCACATCCCGACGTTTTCTAGGCAGACTTTGTGTACAGGGTGGTTTGCCATTGCCTTCCCCAGTCATCTTCCCTTTACCCCTAGCAAGCTGGGTACTCATTTTACCGACCTCGGAAGGTTGGAAGGCTGAGTCAGCCTTGAGCCGGCTACCTGAAACCAACTTCTGTCGGGATCAAACTCAGGTCGTGAGCAGAGCTTAGACTGCAGTACTGCAGCTTACCACTCTGCGCCACGGGGCTCCTTTGTCTTTCTACTAACAAATAATTATTTACATTTTTAAGATTTATATGATTATACCATTTGACTTGTATTCACTAAACTATTTGAGCCTATTCATTATTTCTTACCAACAGTAAGGAATGTCTTCTAAGAAAACGCTCCAGATCGCTTCATTTCCCCATATTTATAGGTTTTTAAATCATCTCCCAATGATAGCTAGGTGTCCCACATGACGGGGCTCACATTCTTGGCTAACTAACTATATTATAGTTTTAAGCACTATACAAAGTTATCCATATTCAAACATCTTCTTAAAATACAGAAAAGCTGTGTTAGTTCATTCGCGTTATGTTTTAACATAACAAAAAATATAAAAAATAGGGATTACAAGTTTCTCGTGCATATGACTATTTGCTGGCTCTGAACCAATACATACATCTTTGAACTATATCTTCATTTCTATATTTAGTTATGCAATAATGCCATTCTCAGACACTTCTTGCACCCGGGCCCAGACACATATCCTATTTATTGCTATTAATTATACTATTAATACATGAAAGGCTATGTTGGTCTGCAGTAGAACAGCTAGATTCAAATCCAGTAGGACCTTAGAGACCAACAATATCTTCCGGGTATGAGCTTTCAAGAGTCAAAGCTCCCTTCTTCAGATACTTTGAGATACTCTGCTTTTTGATGCTTTGCTAGCCACAATAAAAGGCAGCTTGTTTTTGTTTGTTGGAACTGGTTGGCCCCTGTGTGAGATATGATGCTAGACTAGATGGACCACTGGTCTGATCCAGCAGGTCTCTTCTTATGTTGTTCACATTCTCCAATTTTGTGATCCTACTCCTATTGCACTGTTCATTCTTTCTACAGTTTATATCCTGTAATCTGCCTTGAGTCTCAGCAAGAAAGATGGACTATAACTAAAATGAAATAAATTAAAAATTGTGACAATCTGGGATTCTGCCTGGAAGCAGGCAGCAGACTAGCTGGGGTCTGATATTTATTTTTGGTAAACCAACTAGAATGTGCAACAAACCATGGTTTATTTTCCTATGACTTTTGCCTATTCTTATTGAAGGCAGTAATAGTATATACTGTAACTGTCTATGGAGAACAGTTTTCAGAAGTACATGAGCTATGAAAATTGTGAACTCAGATTAGAATGTTAGTGTGCTGTAGACCAAATACTGTTGATCTAGAAATCAACAGAATTTTCAGCTGAACACAGACTTTACAGAAACATTGGTTCTTGTAGGTTATTCGGGCTGTGTAACCGTGGTCTTGGTATTTTCTTTCCTGACAGAAACACATTAAAGAACATTAAAAATACCAAGACCACGGTCACACAGCCCGGATAACCTACAAGAACCAATGAACTCTGACCGTGAAAGTCTTCGACAATTCATTAAAGAACATTGTTTTAAAATCTCACAAATTATGTGGACAACACCCAAACAAACTATAGGCTGGCTGTTGCCTCTGAGTAATCTGTCTTATGAAAAACAACCTTCTTCTACCAGCCTGACTTGAAGTGACATCACTTATTTTAGATGGAGGTCAAGGACTGGAGAACTAAATAGTAATTGAAGCCAAGAGGGCTGGGAGGGCTTCCCCCACTAGATGGTTAGCACCATTATGGAAAAACCAGAGTTCCTTTGCTAAGAGGTATTTATTTTCTTTGTGGTTGCTATATATGTCTGCCCCACTTGGCAAACAACTCAGGAGTCATGCGTTGATTTCTACAAGCATGTCATGTAATTTTTGAACATTTGTTTTCATATTGACTTAGATCCAATAGAAAAGGAAGTAAAATATCAATGGAGTATCTTCTGCATTTCAATTAAAACAACAACAACTGGGAATGAGGAGAAATGTGTTCAGAAAGCATTTCTTCCATGTAGTCATTTTAAAAGAGCCCTGCTTTACACAAACAGGTTTGATGATTTAATAAAATCTGACTTGGATTTTAACAGCTGTGCTATTCCCATAGTGATCTTGTTTCATGTGGTGAGAATATTAAATTACTTCTGTACTGAAAAGGTTGCTTTATAGGTCTTATACTGGAAACCTAACATTTACATGCCCAACTCCATTTCAGTGTTAGAATATGTTACCTCATCATATCTAGAAATCTAATCCCAATGGCAAAGCCGATTACATGTTTACCTTGACTTTGTTTGGGTTTTTAGTATGCTAAGTAATAATTTCATTCCCTATACTCTAACCTAAAAATATCTGTCTGAACGCTTTTGAAAAATCTTAATATTGTAATTAATTTTCTTTCACCTTGCTTCTATTTTTTAAATGTAGCTATGCAACATAGGTCGTGCAGAAAAACATACACACACATCTAAATATTTACACAGCAATTATACACTTCTTGAGCTCCATAAAAATTAGTTCTTATTTCTGATTTTCATGTGTATCAGAGAGAAACTCTATGTTTTAGTCATAAAGAGAGCCAGTCATTCACACTTCAAACCAATCTTTAGGCAGAGCTATTCCAAACCAGCTGTATGCCTTACATATTTTTAGCTTCTTGAGGGAGCTATTGAGAAATTTTGGGATGGCCACTGTGAGAAATCAACTTTTAAAATTTTGGCCTAAATATACCTTTTATAACCTCCATCCTTATTAGCTGTACACATGTTATGATTAGAACTGCAGGTAACTGCTTTCTAGATGAGTAGATTCAGCCCAGATTGCTTGACAATTGTTTAAAAACACACACACAAAAACAGAGGAGTAAGTATACTGGAGTCTCATAAGCATGATCACTGAGACAGAACTCCAGATTTTCTGGCTGTGTTTAATCGGGAATAACTGCAGTCCTGCACTTAAGCTACTGTACATCCTTTATCTCTGTAGGCTAACTAAATCTATTTCAACCCTTTAAAAATAGACCCTGATTTGACTAACAGGTTTATTGGGAGATCTAGTTTAGAAAATTGTGGCTTAACTCATGATACACAAGTCAGAGAATCAACAAGAATAATCTATTTTGTAAAGAGATTTTTTGCCTCAAAGCTTTTAGTAAAGTATTGCCGGCTTTCAGTGAGTAGACATATGAAGTCAGTGTAGTTAACACATCATGCTTTCAGCAAGTACAGTAGAGCTACATTTTTCTAAGTCCATCGGCGTCAAGGGGGTTAGAAGAGAACACTGTACTTAGAATGGTACTGTTTGGCTATCAAAAGGTTTAATAACTTTAAAAGATGTACTGAAGACACACTGAGGATATTAATACTGTTCAGCAGGAAAGAGGCTAACACCAATATTGTGTACAGTTTGAGATAATGAACCCATGAACCGGCCTTATCCTGGCTCAGACCATTGGTCCATCAAGGTCTGTATTGCTAACGCAGACTAGCAGCAGCTCTCCAGGTTATTAGGTAGAGGTCTTTCACATCACCTACTACCTGATCCTTTCAATCCGAGATGCTGGGGATTGAACCTGGGGCCTTTTGCACACAAATCAGATGTTCTACCACTGAGCCATGGCCCCTCCCAAAATACAGGGCAGTTCCTTCCTTAGAAACTTATTGGGAGAGAGGAAATAGAGGAGAAGATGGCTAAAAGACAAATTGTCTGCCATTTCTAATTTACTTACTGTCATGGGAAAAGCATAACTCAACCTTCTTGGATAGCACCATGAGCAAACAGTATCCCTCCAAATCTACAATGCACAGAAGTTCCTTAGCAGATAAGTCACTGAGGAAAGAAGTTTCCCTGAGGGCATAAATTTTGAAACCCACTGCTTTAGGCCTTAGGCTATTCAAAACATCACATAAAGTTTATTTTAAATATATATATTTATTTAAAACACATATAGGCCACCTTTCCACCAAATAAGACTCCCAAAGGCAATGAACATCAGACATTAAAACATTAAAATAACATTTAAAATGTATATAAAATATTTAATTAACACAATAAAAACATATAAAGATACAAACACACACGTAAACTATCAGGGAGAAGGGCCAATAAGAGTTTACTGGGGATACACCAAATCCAACAGAAAAGTCTTCATTTGCTGGCGGAAGACAATGACAGAGGGAGAAAGATTAATCTCCTTGGGGAGGGTGTTCCCAAGTTTCAGCACCATGACTGAAAAGGTCCTGCCTCGGGTTGCCACCAGTTTAGCCTCAGGGTGGGGACACCCGAAGCAAGGCCTCTGAAGCTGACCAGAGGGGACAGGCAGGAAAATAATTTGATCTTGTATTAAGACATGTTAGAATCATTAAAAGGTATCAAGGAAGAAGCTAAAGCTGCAACAAATAATGGCTTTGTTTAAGGGCTCCTAGAAAGTTCATGAAATGAGACTGGTTTGAGCAAGGTGGGGAGAGGTACTCCCTGGCTCACTGCTTATATACTTAGCTATTACAGCCCAAAGGATTTAAAACGAATGTCAAGCTATCATCTCACCCATCCCCTACCACAAGCCCCAATGTTTTTAGGAATGAACACCTAACAAAATACAAAAAAGTCACATGGGAGGTTGAGGGGGAGGCGGAAATGAAGTGGGTGCAAATATAGCTTCATTACTTGAACTTTACAAGTCTTAACTAAAGATAGTTTACCTTCCCAACATGATACACTTAGTTACATGCATTGTAAATTCTAGAATAAAACCACTGGGGGCTGCAAAACTCACAGGAAGAATCCCCCCCCCATTGCTGAGCCTGCCAAGGCCGCGCCCCCCAGTCCCAATCTTGGCTGGCAAGCTTGCTGTGGGCTCACCAGTTGAGGCAGCAACCCCCCCCCATCTTGATCTCAGCTGGGGAGCCTGCTGGAGGCTCATCAACTGAGGCAGCAACTACCTCCCGCAGTCCCGATCTCTAGGCGGGTGTCAGTGTCCCGCTGGTACAGAGTTTTAGATTTTTTCTGCAGACCCAGGGGGTCCCCTGAGACTGCAGGAAAACCTTAGGGGGTCAGTCTGCCCCCTAGGTGCGGATTTAAGTAGGCAGGGGGCAGACTTGGGAATTAGATATATAGATGTGAAGATTCTTGCACTCCTAATGAAACATACCAGTTATATTAGCAAAACTTATCAGTATTCCATTACAACAGCCAAGTTTCTAGGAAGAAAATGTTCATGTTCTCATAAGGACTACATTATTCTTCACTCTTGCCCCCTTCCAGTGATCTTGGAGGTCCTGTAATATATATTTACAGCGCAATCCTATGCCAAGTTACTTTAGTCTAAACTCATTGGGTTCACTGGGCTTAGACTGGTGTAATTTTTCACAGGACTGCATTGTTAAGAGTATGAAGGATATATATTGTACAGAAAGTGAATAGAAAATGTCTGCAGTGAATCCCTCACATCACAGAATTAATAGCACTTACACACAAGCCAAATTATGAGTCACACCTACTTGGCATTCACAGCAGGAGCTCTCAATCAAGATGATTCCTTGAACATGGACTGATACACCTAAGGAAAAACTGAAGAACCTAAGAACTCAGAGAGTCTTGCATAAGCTGTGAAACAGTGTGTGTGTATAAATAAACTCTGAGCCGTGAAATGCTGCGTTTGCCAATAAGTTTTTCAGGTAAAAGAAATCCCAGCATTGTAACCTCAGTTAACCATGCGAAGAAATCTTTTCTTAGATGGGGCAGGAGTAAGGATAGCTGTATTTTGTGCTAAACAAACTTCTGATGAGACGGTAAACTATTCCCGGAGAATAAGTACACAAATGTACATCAATTCAGTTTAACTTTGCCAATATGTTCAGGTTGGGAAAATCACATTTTTGGGTTTTAATTATTTTCAATATGAAGATGTTACATTTTTTTCCCTTTTTGCTACGGTCTGACAATGTTAACACCAAGCAAGAGGAGAAAGAATAGGCTTGTGGGGATGGTAGAGAGAGTGGTAGGCCAAAATGGGAGCAGAATGGGAGCTGTAAGAATGGTAGCAGTAAGGAACGTCTAGGAAGAACATCAAAACTATTTCCCAAGCACTAAACTAAATGTTTAAGGGCTTCCTTACTTTTAGAAAGTTAAATGTGCGGTGCCATTCTAGAAATATGGCTACTTAGTGGGATATCAGTCCTGCTGATCGATTGGTGCAACAGGGTTATAAAAGACAGACAGCTGTAACAGGAACAGTGGAAGTTAAAGCAGCAAAGAGAAAGGCACTTGAGAGGGATTAGTACAAGGAGCCAGGAAGAAGAAAAGGCAAAGCCAAGGCTAGGGAATATCAGCAGTCTCAGACTGATAAGTCAGACAGGAAGAGACCTGGAAAAACTAGAAGAGAGCTGCTCCCCAAATTCAATTTAAATTAAGATTATTTCAACCCTTATTTCCCCAGACCTTACCTGGAAACGTAACCCCCTAATGGGGCCCCAAGTCATTACATCTCAAAAGCTGAATGAGGTTCTGTCAAACCCCATCTGGTGACAACTCAGATTGGCACCACAGTATATCAATGTCTACGTTCGCAAAAGGCCACGCATTTAGAGATTCTCTCACCAAGAGTTAATTGAAGTTACCCAGGAATATAACAGAAGTTTCAATTCTGCCATGGTGGAAACTCAATGATTAAAAAAAATGAAACTGTCCTTGTACAACACAAAATGAAGGCAATCAGCTGGAAGTTATCATTCTTATCCTTAGTCTGGAGTTGAGCAAGTCTGTGACTTTGTTACACAAGTAGTAAACCAATTACAGGTCCCTTCTGTTTCGATATTACTTTAGTGGCATGGGAGCTACTGAAATACCCGGATTCCTCATGCTTCTCCAACAACATCAGAAATTCAAGTTCATCTGAGAGGAGCCCTTAGCACAGATAAGGATAGGGTAAGGCAGTGGAGGTAGGAGCATCTGATTATACCTCTAAAAGGAGGCCAACTCCATATTTTGGGAACATAATATTCTTAATATTAAGTATTGGGAGACCCAAAAAAGAAAATTACCTCAATTCAACTCAAATATACTACTGAACACTGTGTACTATACATAATCATCTTGTAATTTTTATCCTGACAACTGAATCTCTCTCTCAAAAAAAAAAAAAAAAAACCTTAGACAACTGACTTGGCAGCCAATATTTAAAGGAAGCTAGAAAATTATCTAAAATTATACAGCCAAAGAATTTATTCTGTAATAATACTTCATAGAGTACCGTATTTTTTGCTCCATAGGACGTACCTGACCATAAGACGCACCTAGTTTTTAGATCTTGTTTTAAATCTTGTTTTCCTCCTCTAAAAACGTGTCTTATGGAGTGAATGCCGGCTAGGCACGTGTGCGTCGGGACGGCACAAGCCGGCGTTCCCCGCCCCGACGGCCAGCTGGGAGGCAGGCGGGCCGCACAGAGCCGGCTGGGCGTCAAGGCGGGGAACCCCGGCTCGCGCCGTCCGGACGCACACGCGCCCAGCCGGCTCTGTGCACCCCGCCCACCTCCCAGCTGGCCGTCGGGGCAGGGAACGCCAGCTTGCGCCGTCCCAACGCGCACGCGCCCAGCCGGCATTCACTCCATAAGACGCACAGACATTTCCCCTCACTTTTGAGGAGGAAAAAAGTGCGTCTTATGGAGCGAAAAATACGGTATGTACATGAAACGAGAGGAAAATCTCTTGTAATAAACCAAGTTATAGATACCATGAGAGCTGTATGCAAAACAATATATACAGGAAAATCATTCTTATTCTGTGTAGCCAAAGAAGCTTCAAACTTACTTTGGGAGAACAGGCGGTACACTTGTCAAAAGCCAGACTGACAGGAAGGACATTATCAAACCTTGATAAAAAACCTCGAATCTGAAAAGAAAAGAGACTAAGATCACCATCATGCGACTAATAGTAGTGTGTTATCAAAGTTAGTGTGTTATCAAAGTTTTTGAAAAAAGCACCAACCGACATGTATGATTCTGGACAGCAAGAATCCCATCAATGCTAGCATGACTTTCTGCTGAAACCGATTTTACATGCGACATGTTTTGGTCATATAGGCAGTACTATCAACATGTAGCATTATTTCACTCAAGACAGACACCCTGCTCCACCTAGAGTTTAAACTCCCTCACTGCAACAAGTGACAACTGAAGAAGAAAAAAACATGAACACAACATGCAAATGGCAGGAAAAACACTATTAAGTGTACTGCCTGGGTTCTTGCTGTACACCAGTTGTCAAGAAGAAAGGGTACACACAGCTCCTTTTCCAACTGTTTGAAGCTAAATTTCTGTGTATTACAGAAGTGTTTGAGACTAGAATATTTCCAACCATCAGCTTTAATAAGCACTTTGGGAGAGGCAAAATAGGTAATGTGATACGACGGGCCTATAAAAGGGATCAGCTTTCTTAGTCTGTCTTTCATTTCCAGTGTTCAAAACAGCAATATCGTTCAAGCAAGTGCTTTGTGGCCAGCACATGTTCTCTTTTATTTTACAAAACGTGTTGGTACAAAACCACTAGAACACCATGCAACGTATTACAAGGCCTCATACGAAACTAAGTTTGCATTAGTTCCTCACTTTACTAAATCAAATCTGAATACAGTCTGCACAGATCTTATCCTTGTGACTTTGTTCCAGTGCTTGGAGCTAGAGTGCCAAAACAAACCAATGTATTTCCTTGCAACCATTTAACAGCATTGTAACAGCACTGTCCAAACTGTCCAATACCTGCTACTATATGCTAGTGTCTACATGTCCATTATTATCGCTAGCTGTGGCATCCCTGGCAGCCTCTCACTGAAGATTTTCTGAAGTTGAGATAATAGCCTGGATCCAGTAGAGGCTTCCCATGAAAAGGAAAGGGGGGCGATCTGTGTTGATTCCCCCCACCTGTTGAAAACCTCTGATCATCCCCCAACTTCATGTTGTTCCCGGAGGTCCCCTGTCTCCCTAGGAGCAGCATTTCAGAGGGCAGTTTTAGCAGGAAAGCAAGGAAAAACCCTCAGCAGAAATTACTAACAGATCCAAAATAAAAGTTAAGTGGCAGCTTAAAAAATAACAATATTGCAATGTAAGACAGAGCTTGCTATTTTAAAATATGCAGAAATTGTTTTTAGAATGCTTACAGGGAAAATTATGGCGGGGGGAGGAGTTGAGGCAGAGAGATTTAGTATGACTGCCATATACACATTTCAAATGTAATTCTCCATGTAAGGAACTGAAACAGAAGTAGTTCTTAAACATAATGTACATATGTTTGTTTTTAATTTATTTATTGCCTGCAGTTCTCACTGAGGCTCAAGGCGGATTACGCAGTTTAAATCAACGAAATCCATAGGATGAGATATGATAAGCAATATAATAGGACTGGGATTACAGCAATCTGAAACAAAGCACAGAGTAATAGACACGATATGTTGAACAATGTGGGCAATAGTGTTACGTAAGTAGGATGATACATACAACAAACATACTACACATCGTAATATGGGTCACAGTTCCAAAACCTTTATAAAAGCACTTTCCTGTGCCGTTATGTTACAATATGGTCCTTGGCTTTATAAAAATGCCCTCCTGAACAATTCTGTTTTAAACAGTTTGAGGAATGACAGAAACGTGGGAGCCTTCCTGACCACTAAGGACAGGGGAGAGAGAACGACGCCAGCCTAAGGCAGCAGAGTTCCAGCCAAGCCAGCCAGAGTTTCCAAAACGGCAGAGGGAATACACCAGCTTGAAAAATGCCTCCTGGTTTGCAATTAAAAAAAATGGGCTGTTGTACTGAGTGTTTGTTTCAAATGGACACCAGCCAACTTGGCAGCCCAGGTGCCAGCTGCCTGTGCCAAAAATGCCCAGACAGAAACTTCTGAGTATGTCACATGAAACGCCTATGAACGAACACATGGGAGTAAGGAAAATGAAGGAGATTGAAACAGAATTTTTTTTGGGGGGGGGTCAGGGAGTAGGAGGAGAGTTTACACAGTTCTGCCAATCCTGCAACACGATTGGGGAAGCCCCTGCATAAGGGGCTTCCCCAAAAAGTAATCACAAAGATTACCTTACAAAACCTGCCAGTGATAGGGGTGCCCTTCAAGCACATGGCCTGCAATGTCCGAGGACCATTTCCCAAACTTATTTAGAGGGAAAATAAATATCTGTTGATGTTATACATATCCTGAAAAGCTGGATACCATATGCAAAATGTGAGCCATGAGCCATATTTTAAGACACATGGACTATTTTAACATAAAGCTACACAGAATAATATACATTAATATTATTAATTAATAATTAATTAATATTATTAATTATTAATATTATACAATAATATATATATATTTACCTTGCACAACGTTTGTGTATATGTCCAGATGTGTATTGTAAAATTGTGTATGTATGACCATTGAGGAAGGCCTCTAAAAGGCCAAAACACGTCTGGTCAGATTTTGGTTATTTTATGTACTAACACCAACTATTACTTGTTGGTAGTATTTGTAACTATGTTTATGCTTTCTAGGAAGCCTGTATTTTAGGCCCTGAGTTTTTAAATACAATTGTGCACAATATATAATAAAAATAGATTTATTTGTTGTTATATTTGAGAGTGTTTAGCCCAACCCCTTTGGTTTTCCCAATGCGATTTTTATTCACTTGGTGCTATCTAGTTTTCACAATGGGGAAAGCACCTTAGCTAAGATCAATCTATTTCTTTGTGTAAAAGAACAAAAAGGTATCAGGGGATGTGTCCTGAACTGGTTCAAATAATTTGTCGTGGTTCTGCCTGTCAACACCTCCTTGGATGAGGAAAGGATGAAGCTGGCCCCAGCCCGTGGAGGCCACAGGAAGACCCACCAGAGAAAGCAGAGACTTCGTCTGGTGCAGAAGGGGGGTCTTGGGCCAAAATCAGCATGCCACACCCTCAGTCTCACAGCCCGGGTTCTGAGGTGGAAACAGAAGCACTGCAGCCGCCAGCCTCACCTCCAGGGACGCCAGACCCTTCGGATCACTGGAGAAGGCCAGCTTGGAAGGAGGCACAGGAGCTGGTGATTGGCAGCCCAGCACTGGTCAACTTCGGCCTGTGAGCTTGAGACACCACAGGTTGCCTGTACTGACTCATTATGTGTAATCCGCCTTGAGTCTCTGTGAGACAGGTGGACTAAAAATAATGTAAATTAAAAAATAAAAATAAATAAAATAACACACCTTTATTCATTCTTAGTTTACTAACCTGGTGAGGCACAAGCCCGAGAGAGGTGGGAGGTTCATTCATTCTGTCATCACTACTGCTAGCAACAGCATAACCACTTTAAAAGAGAGAGATAAAGATGACGATCTGCCCTGAAGAGTCTGTAATCCCAGTTTTAAAGAAGTCAGAATGACCTCTTCAATGAAGTGAAGCTTATTACACGCCTCCATCTCTTCGTAGAAGAGGGAACTGAAATACAATTGCGTTGATACTTCTCCAAAGGTAAAGAAACCATATCTCGCCCCATTTTTAGTGGCTCCATCCTGAATGGACTTAGCATGGCAACCAATCCTTACGCCAGTAGCAACTGTCAGTTTTTGGACAGATGCATTTGCCCCTCTCATAGGCACACAGTGGTTAGGACTGTTGCTCCTGTGACTCTGCAGTTCACTGGTGCAGCTTGCAGAGGCACAAGAGAACTGACAGCTCCATTCATCTGACTTGCTTTCAGCGATTCTGACGCTCTTGAATAAATTTGTGGAGTTCTACACAGACGTACCTGTTCGATCAGTGTTTGGCAGATTAGGCTTTGTTCCCGCTCCCTGGTCATTACCAACCTCAGCTGTCTCCAGTATGCTCTAAGAGGAGACAGTCCAATGGACTGCCCTTGAAAGAGGCAGGATCCCAAAGTACTACGCTCACCCACACCACCCCTAGCATGCAATGAGCCATGTAGTGGAGTGCAGATGCACAGAGAGCTGATGTTGCTGGGACAACCAGGAGATGGGGGGAGATTCTGCCTCCTGGTGGACAGTCAATTGGGGCTTGCTGGGCAAAATGATGGGTGTATGGGTCAGCCAATCAGTATGAGAAGCTCATGCCACGTGAGTCTGTTGTCAGGACACAATCTCAACGGTGATTGGTGCTCTGTCCCAACTTCCCTTTATTCGGGATTTGAACACATCTGGGGCTTTAGCTGCTATCCTTGTGCTTTCCACTGCACCATACTTTTCTCTGGTCTTCCCAGTTCTGTTCTGTATGGCTGGTAATGACGGCAAAATGTCTGGGAGGTGCTGAATACCCCATGCTGTATCTTGCCCCCATGCACCCAAGATGGATGAGTGGTTGGAGAAGTGCTCCTGAGAGAGAGGTATGGGTTCTAGCCCAGTCACTCCCTACTATTTTGTGGCTGATCACCTGTTGCTGGGCAAAAGGTAAACTTCACCCTCTTTCCTGTATTCCCTTTAGTGGGAACCACACCTGTCCCTCCTGTCTGCCACACAGATGCCTGTCCCCAGTGAGCTACCAGTGGGCTGATACAATTGCCTTTTGGTAGAAGTGCAATTGTGTGTTCCCATCTTGCTGCCCTTATGTCTGCATTTCTCTTGCCCAACGAAAGGCTGGGGCTCCCCTGCCCGGGACCCAAACCACTGTGTGAGAGATCTTGGGTGTTTTATTAGGGTTTCCTCTGCTGAGTGAACTACAGAAGTGTGACAGTGCCAAGTTTCCTTCCCTAGAGTGCACCTGGCCAAGGGGAACTTTGTGGCTGGCAAGGGCTCAGTCCCATATCTGCAAAGCTCCCTTGTCTGTAGAGCTCACTCCAAGGTTCCTTCCAGTTGCACCACAGTGCCCCTTCCAGGAAAGAGAACTGTCTTCCTTTCGTTCCCTCCCTTGGTGTACTCCACATATGGACACAGGTTATCTGACATCTGGGGAACCTTGACCAGACAGGTCTGCATTGGTTGGCAGTCTCCATCTGCCTGCCACAGAGACATCAGCAATATGCTGTTCCATAACTGATGGATAACAGAGAGGTTGTATTGGACTTTGGTGCAATCACTACACTTTATGTGCCTTGGTGAGGGGTATTTGTCAATTATTTCTTCCCTGTAGAACAAACTAATGCTCTTGGCACATGTTTGGCACCCATAAAACAGCTAGTATGGATTTGGACAAGTTAAAAATGATCACTAGCACGAATACTTTCATTTTTAACTTCATTCTGGAATCTTTTTTTATTTTAACAGTACTACTTAGAAATTATATAATGCTTTCACATTCAAAGCAATTCACACACATTATCTTTTAAATACAGATTTGTCTGTAAAGTCTGTCAGTATAATTCCCATACTGCAGATGGCAGACTGGGAAAGAGTGATTTGCCTAAGACTGCAGCAGCAGCAAGACTTAAACTGGCAACTGCATAGATCACAGCTTGTTCTGAGCCAATACATGACCCCAGCTCCTTTTATCATATCAGTGTTGTAGTTACTGCTTTAATATTTAAATATGAAAAAGGAATCTCTCCAATTGTCCAAAGACCCTCAGCCAGAATATACTGATGAACACATGAAGCTGTCAGTATTGCTACTCAGACCGGCAGCAGCTCTCCAGGGTCTCATGCAGGGGTCTTTCACATCACCTACTTGCCTAGTCCCTTTAACTGGAGATGCCAGGGATTGAACCTGGGACCCTCTGCATGCCAAGCAGATGCTCTACCACTGAGCCACAGCCCCTCCCCTAACAGTGTAATAAGTGAAATTAAGGATTTCCAAAATCACATTCAAGCAGTGCTGCATTTTCAGACTATATGGTATCTATCTAATATTTTGTAACATGAGAATTGCTAGATTAACTTCTGTTCAGCCAAATATAGATATGTTTCATTTAATCAATACCTTTCATTTAAATAATTCTCCTCCCCTTTGGCATCTGGTTCAGAATTCGGAAAAAAATGTGTTCCGAATTTTATGCATGCAAAGCTGAATGATTTCATGAAAACTCAAAATATTTTCCCCACAAATACAACTTACCCTTCTGGATGTTGCAATATTGATACCATTAATTCTACCGCAAGGGCTCCTGCTATCATGGCTAACCCCGGCCGACTGACTGTGCATTGCTGATCTAACGTCCGATCCCTGGTGGACTACAAAGAAATGTGGTTTTCAGTGTTATACCTCCTATCTGCACAAATCGTTTAAAATCCTTTTAAAAAATAAACCAGGATAGTAATGATCAAATAGAGATGTTTCCAAAGAAAAGTAGTGAATATGAAGTCTACTTACATCACCTGGTGCTACAACATCATTGCAGAAATAGCAACCGAGTTTATAGCCTGGAATATTTGAAAATAGTGATGATCCTAAAAGATCCGCTGATCCAGCAGGGTTATTGCAAGGAGAATCGCCCACCTCTTGATGCTTGGGTTTCTTTAGCCCATGTCTCATCACCACAAAGGTGTCAAATCCCAACGCAGCATTGATGACCAACTTCATAAAAATATTCATAAGAAAACAAAGTGAAAATAAGGCAAATGCAGAAAAAAGTGAAACTATTAATAAACACCAGGTTGGGTCAAAAAATGCCGTTGTGCCTGAAGAATGGCAATTCTGTTGGCAGAAGAGACATTTTTTGTGAATTCCCTCTTCCCACTGCAAACAGCCACTGTTTTCCTTGATCCCCCTCCATGGCAGCAGAATGGGCAGGGGGTCCAGTTGCCTGCAGCACAAGATGGGAATGAGAAAGTTTCCATTCTGCAACCTTTCCTCCACTTGCAGTGGTTTGGATCCAACCAATTTTTAAAAATCTTTTTAAAATCTTTTTAATTTTCATTTTTGGCTCCAAGTTACATTGACAAACCTACTAGTGTTTTGCTTAAATTTGAGTTTGTGAAAAGAGCTAGAAAATCTATCAGATACAGCAAATATGTTCACAACTCACATGTTGAGCAATCTTTCCTGACTTTTCTGGTATCAACAAATCTTTGGATAAAAAAGTTGCCCGTAATTCTTTCATTGTTAGTAAATTAAATGGCTTATTCAAGAGACAGCACAGAGGCTCCCCGCAAACTGCATGCAACAATGCACCAGTTCCAACAATAATCACACAGTCCATATTTCTACCACCATTTAAAAAGCAGTTAGTAGACTGAAGTGGGAGAAACTGCTGCAATATAAAATAGGGGAATAGGTGCACAACAGGTATATTTATACACTTCCAGATAGCATACAACGTTGCCAGTATCTTTAGTTATCAACAGGCTACAGGGATCCCCAGGCTATACACAAAGTACATTTTATATAATTAAATCCACTTTATACATTGCCAGGAAAGGATGCAGAGATATGCTCCTGGAGATTTGGTTCAGATTTTTCATCCTTACCACAGTCCCTCCTCCCCTTAGACACCATGAGCCAATTTGTTACTTCCTCTTTAGAGCTAGCCATACTTGTCAATATACCCAATCAGGAAAATTATGGTTTGTACCGCCTTACAAGTCAGATTGCAAGCCACAGTTTGTTTTCACTTGCAATTCTGATTTGAATGCAAGCACAAACTATAGTTTGATGAATCTGATGTAACTGCAAACTATGGTTTTGCAGCAAAACATGATCTAACTAATTCGCCTGGCACTGAAGGGGAGCAAAGGGGGATGAATCACACAAGCAAGCCCAGAGGCCCTCAGAAGCTCATTTACACAGCACCAAACAAAAGTATGGCATTACACCTGAAGTAAAGCAGTTTCTCATCATAAAAAGTCAAGCCAGAAATGCTTTTCAAAACAGCTTCTAAACATCTAACATATCAGTGGTTCTGAACTGATGGCTGCCTCTTTCAGATATTACTAACATAACTGTGATGTATTAAGTGCAATTGAAAAGGCTGATTTATGGTTTAATCAACAACCATAAATATCTATCAAATGCTTTCAAACAGCCTACGCAAACTGTGATGTGCTGCTTACGGTATGCCTCTAGGGTACTAACAGTGTTCGTATACAGTACCTTCCTTTTGCTAGCCGCAATTACAGCTGGAAGCCATCTGCTTTCACGAGTATCCATTAATAAAAATATGATATCGTGCATTTCAATGAGATTTTCCAGCTGTGCCACATCCTTGCAAGCCTGCTCCATGGTGACCTCAGAAAAATTCACTGGGTGGCCCGGCATTGGGATGCTCATGTTAAAACCTTCAGCATTCTAAAAGGGGAGAAGACAGAAAAGGGGCATTTAAACACAAGGTAATACTCTCATATAATGTGTTATTTAAGACATACGACTTTTCAAGATAGTGGCAAAAAACTATGGGTTAGATCCAACTGGGGTTTTTTTCCCTCACAATTGAGGCTTCTTCCACTGGAGGAAGGCTCTCTGTTCATTAGAAAGGTACACTGGTATACAATCCTGTTTTTATGACTTATGAAAATCCACATGCCAAACCAAGTAATTAAGCCCTATCCTAAAGGCTCTGTTCAGCTTGCAATATTTAGAAAATATATTATTTTAAATAAAGTAAATATTAAATACTGTATTTAGTAGTAACCATAAGGTGATAGTGCTGGTTCCTGTGATCCTGTGTTCCAGGTGCAATTAAGTTGTACTCAAAAAATGACAAAACCAATGACTCCCGCAAGCAGACAAAATGCCAAACGGAACAGGTGTCAGCCCACTGGAAGAGCAGACAGGCAAGTAACGCATAAAGGCTCACAAAAATAAAGTGCACTTAAAGCAACCATTTCATAAATATCCTTGTTACTGGACAGCTGCATTAGAAAACAACTAAATGTATAGGTGTCAGAGCCCTCTCACATAAACTATATACACTAAGCGAGGAACACCAGGAGCCTTCCCAGACGCTATCGTTTTTTCCTGACAGATGGGGCAGCTGTCACTAATCTGCCCAGACAATGCTGACCCACTAATCACCACTGTTTTCAGGGTATCATTGTTTCCTAGCAGTCAATACGCGAACCAGCTGCTGGGAAACTGAGATCCTTGCACAAACGTTAACTGTTGAGCATGCTGGATTGTGAGAGGTGGAAGTTACATAATGTATTTAATATTATTTTTAAGCCTGCTTTTCTTCCAACATAGTTGAGACCCAAGGCAACCACCTAAAAATACAAGCAACTGATTGAAGCAATACAGTGCAATAACATCAGTGAATTAAAACACACACAGCCAGGTAATTACTGGCCTGACAACAGTGCAGAAAAACAAAGGACATGGCCCACAGTCCACATATCATCCTTAACAGGTCCCCGAAACCCTCCAGTTTCACAGTCTGTTTGAGAGGCCAGCAAGGTGGACCACCTCTTATCTTCTCCAAGAAGCTGTTCTAAAGAAGAGAGGCAGTGACTGAAAACACCCACGTCCAGACAATATACTCCGTGTGGGGGGTAGGAAAGAAGACATCAATATTACAATATTACAAGCAGAGCTGCTAGAGGGGTACATATAAGGAGAGCCGGCCCTTCAGTCATGTAGGTCATGAAGGGCTTTAAAGGTAAGCACCAGCACTTTGAATCGGCCCAGGGAAAAAAATTGGTAGGTAGTGAAGAGATCTCAAAACGGGAGATATCACACTCCCGGGGCAGCCCACCACAGATAGCAAATGGACTGCTGAACTTTGCACCAAGCAATCTTCAAGTGAATACTGATGTAGAGAATGTTGCAATAATCGAGCCTTGAAGTTACGGGAACATGGATCAACGGGTCAGTTGTTAACCAAAATAGGGAGTCAGTTTCCACACCACATGCAGCCAAAAGAAAGCATTCTTCTCTGCCATATTGACCTGCTTCTTCCATGGGAGAAACTGACCCAGAAGGACTCTTAAGCTCTTCACAGAGTCCTCCTAAGAAAGGTGGACTCCATCAATAATAGGAAGAACCAGCCCCATCTACAGCAACAGGCTTCCCAATCAACATAACATCCATCTTGTGTGGGTTAGAAAAGAAACAGCAGCAGCTGTGATTTTATTTAATGTGATGTATAGTTTGATATCATCAGCACATTGATGACCCCTTACCCTCTTACCCTTATTCCTTTTATCCCCTTCCTCTCCTTGGCCCTTCTTTCCTCCCTTTTTCCTAGCTGTGTCCTTCCTATCCCCATATTAGTCCATCTCCACCCTTTTCTTCCTGAACCCCCATCAGAATGAATGATATCGAACGGTAGGCACTATTGCACAGCTACCTTATAACATCCTCCTGAGGTGGGTAGTTCTGGATGCCATCAAACAAAGGTTTACTAAATTGTGACATTTAGATTGTTTTAACTCATATTTATATTATTGTATATCTGCTTGTTGTTAGCCACCCTGAGCCCAGTTTGCTGGGGGAAGGCGGGTATAAATAATATTTATTATTTGTTGAAGGCTGTCACGGTCAGAGTTCATTGGTTCTTGTAGGTTATCCGGGCTGTGTGACCGTGGTCTTGGTATTTTCTTTCCTGATGTTTCGCCAGCAGCTGTGGCAGGCATCTTCAGAGGAGTAACACTGTCCTTCAGTGTTACTCCTCTGAAGATGCCTGCCACAGCTGCTGGCAAAACGTCAGGAAAGAAAATACCAAGACCATGGTCACACAGCCCGGATAACCTACAAGAACCAATATTTATTATTGTTATTACCTCACAGGGTTGCTGTTGTGAGGATAAAACAGGCAAATGTAACAAAGTAAACTGCTTTGGGGGAAAGGTGGGGGTATAAACGAATGAAAAAAATAAAACGACAGTTTAATATACAGCTCTTAAAGTCTTAATTTGTAGCATAGTTTAATGTAATGGCCAGCAGATGGCACAAAATATTTTCCATTACAAATTCAGTTTGTGTAATTATGGAATTATCCATGATATAACTGGATCTTACACATAGCAAGGACATACACTTGACATTCAAATTGGTACATTTTTTATTTTGAGCTAAGGTTAATACACTTTGCATTTGCAAAAGAGACTTTAGTGTGATATATCAATGGAAAATATAAACATCAGTCACCTTAGTTATACAATGAAACTCTTGCAAACAGACCAACCACATTCATAATCAATACTACAAGAAAAGCAATTAGATCATTTGAATTTCTTTGATAATACTCGGGTATTTTGGGTTTTTCTAGACAGCAAGTTTACTAGTTCAATTTTTCCAGAGCTTCTTTTTCTCAGAGCAAGTGATATAGCAAACATTTTTATTAGGACTATTTTACCAGACAGAAAATAGCTTCTAATGCTAATAAGCAATGCTCCTCAGCAACCCTAGTTTTCTTATTCATATAAGGAATTAGCAGTCAGCAAGTGGCTGTGAGTGGCAGATACCCATTCAAGATAAAATGGCTAATCAAACATACTATTCCAGATAGCAGCAAATTAAAACCAGGACTGGTGACTGACAGCGCTACAGTACTGTGAGGATAGAAAAAAGGTCTTTCTGACTAATCACAGCTCAATGAAGGAAAGGATCCTGAGGCTATGATTCCAGACTGCCTAAGCCCCTACACCACTTAACTATGCAATAATTAGAAAACTGGGGGGTGGGAGCAATCACAATACACTGGTAAGAAAATTATCTCTCCCCAGACTACCACATTCAGGCCGCTCATACCCCCTTCCAAGGTTCTCAGTTTTCCAAAGAAGCCAGCACTCCTGATTTTAACTTCCTTTCACCAAGACTCCATGTAGTAGTTTATGCAGCAGCCAGATATATAAATTATTCATATGATTGCTAGGCCGCAGCTGGCAACTATGGGAGCATTTAAGGGGCAGGGACTGACACAGTGGCATCACATCAGCACACTGATACCACTTACAGTGAAAATCGGAAGGGCCATCATGGGATGTTCTAGGATTTACCAAAATGTTATGGTAAAGACATAGAGGAGTGTTTTTTTGCAAATCCTAGAGTGTCCCATGACATCACTTCTTGGTTTTCAATGTAAATGGGGCATGCTGGCACACTTTCCCCCCTCTGCTTTAATTAAGCTGATTACAGTGTGCATTGTACCTTTGCATCCCGGGTCCCTTCTTTGCAACACGCCTGCCACCTTCTGACTGGGTTATAAGGGCTCTGGGATCTCCATTCCTACGTGTATCTGACTAAGGGAGCTTTCAAAAGCTTATACCTCAAAAATCTTGTTGGTCCCTAAGGTGCTAATGGACTCAAATCTAGCTGTTCTACTGCAGACCAACCCAGCTACTCTCTGAATCTTCGTGCTAAATAACACACAAATGCATAAGCCTTCCCTTTTATTTAACATCTCTCTTGATTAAGAGTTCAAAGCCCTTAAACTGTGTTGTGTTTAGTATTTCTACAATAAATCTATGTCGTTTGTTTATTCTTGTTTTTAAAACTTGATTGCTTCAGTAAATTTAATTTCAGCTGCCCTCACACACACACAAACAGAAAAAGGGAAAAAGGGGAAAAAAGAAAAGAGAAAAGAAAAACTTTCAAAGCTATCAGTCAGTTCTCTATTAAGGTTATTTCCTCGTGCTCAGTTCTCTTGTGAAGAAAGAGCATACAAAAAAAATCATAGGCTGTAATTTAAACCCTTAAGTATTTTGAAGATTAAACCAGATTAAAATATTTTACTTACCACTCCAGGGAATATTTTTTGAAGCCTGTCTGCTGCTGCAGGTGCCTTGGACTTCCCACCCCCAAGACAGTCTTCAAACTCATAGAGTGGCTGCCGTACAGGGTTTGAATAAGAGATTTTTGCATTATCCACAAATGTGATCTTCCTGACTCCCCATCCCTGAGTGGAAAAATCAAAGAAGCATAAGAGCTGCTGTACAAATAACGAAAAAGAGAAGCGCATAGGTTTAATACAGACCTTGCATTCATTCTGTCCCTAGCACTAGCACTCAGAACAAGAGACCACCACAGGTACCCATTTCATATTGATAAGAAGGAAAAATGTGTTGACATGCTTGCCCCCTCATCCCGTAAAATGTTCACTTCAGTATGATTCTACATGTTCATTCCTGGACTTCATGGTGCTCTGGTAACATCTGAAAGGCGGAATTATGTGGGTATAATGAGTCAGATAGGTTAATCTACTGGGTCTGTTGATATATGAGTCCATAACACTCACATTACCCTGCTGACTCCATATGATTCCACCTTTCAAATGTCACAAGAACAGCACGGGACTCAGTCATGGCAAAGAAACAACCATACCACTCTAGCAACTTCTGAACTGGGCCAGAGAGGTTCACTAAGAGAGGTCAGGGGTCACCCCTTAGAATAAGGGAAGTCACTTCATGCTATGAAAACCATTATACTAAACACTCCCCACTAACAAGTAAAATAAAATTGTGCAGTAATGGTAGATAATTTTCTTGTTACTTCAAGATGTTCTTCAAAACGCACACTGGCATTTTCTTTGTCAAGCCAACCTTTTATTTTAGAAATAAAACATCACAAAAATTCAGTATTGTAAAAAAACCTTTTCCCTCCAAAAGATTATTAATCTCAATTTGAAGCTATTTGTAATCTTAATTGTTATTGTATAATGCATAATTATTTACATTTGAACATCAACCTGTGAAAGGCATAATGCAATTTTCTCCTTATGTGCCTGCAGCATGCATACAAGCACAGCCAGAAGGAGGGGTGCCCAAGAGCAGAGCCGTACACTGTAAATAAGGAGGAGGAAACAGCAAAGGAGACAATGGTTCAATCTGTGAAAATTCTTATCAGTTCAGCATAACTGACTCTGGTGCAAAATAATAAAATGACATTTGGGGAGAATAGCATCAGTACTTGCCATCAATGTTCTGGCTACACTACAACCCAGCGTACCAGCTCCTAGAAGAAGACACTTTGCAGACACAACTTTCTCCAGGTCAAGAGTAGGCACTAGCCGCCAGCACATCAATTTAAGATTAAGATCCACTGATGATTCTGCTAACCTATGCAATAAATAAGAAATATATTCAACATACCTAAGTATTTTATTCCTCCATAGAAACAAACTGAGTACATAACAGATTCTTGTAATCACTCTTTTATTAATGTATTTTCTATACTTCACTTTTTTCCTTTTTAAAAAAATAAAGCATGTATTTTATTCACTATTAATTTTTGTGCTTCCCCCCCCCTTTTTTTGTTACCCAGTGTTTGAAACACTGAACATCATCTCAGGAAAAGCAAGTTCCAAAGTAGAAACTACAGGTGCCAACCAAAGGACCACGGACAAAGCAAACCCTGGATTATGAGATCTTTACAATTTGCTCATCTCAAAAGATTATGGTGTCACTTCTTTAGCTCTCATGAGTTCACCACACTCTAGAAACACAAAACTGGTGGGGGGGGGGAAAGCCTACTACTACATGTTCACTCACATAGGAACTACAGGAAAAGCATTTACCATTAGAAATCAAATAATGAAAGATTCCAAAAACAAGCAAGAACATCCCCAAACATAATTATAAACAAGTACTTGGCAAAAGATTGCTCCTGCATTACACATTACTACTGGAAGAACCTTGTAAGAATTTAAATTACTATCCAATTTGTATTTTTAGCATTTTGCATTAATATAGTATTTTTCAAACAAATACTAAATCAAATATAAAATATGTATGTAAGAAAAGATTAATGAACGCTGCTCTATTTAAAAACTTAAATGACAAATTATAAATAGCAGTTTTATCTAGACAGAATCTAAAATATAATCTTCCTGTGACATTATCTGACAATGGCGGAATGAAAGAAATTACTAAACATCCCAAGATCTATGAATGCTTATTTTAAATATTGGTTTTTAAAAAAGTACTAGCCAGATGGCCTGTGCTTTATAGCTGGCTACAAAATATATGGTGCCATATATCAGCAACCCCTTTACATGTTAAGATGACACCCTTCAATATCATAGAGTTGGAAGGGAACACCAGGGTCATCTAGTCCAACCCTAGTTATTTAACGGTAGAATTGAGTTTCATTTTAAATTTGGAAACAGAACCTTGTCTTGGAACTCCTGCAAATGTTATGGAAAAAGTGGAGGAAAAACTAGTTGGGTCACCTAGCTTCTACCTTCTCTAAAGCACTAATCCTCGTCTTACATGCATGTTACTACATTTAAGCCTTCCCTGCAATGTGAGTAGAACTGACACCGATGGGTTAGAGGGAAACAGAAACAGACCAGTTTACATTGTCAGTTCACTCCAGAACAGGGATGGCCTTCATGCAATTCCTCTGGTACCAACCCGGTCTGCAAAGTCACATCGCGTTTGTAAAAACCTAATTGTCTATTAAAATGAAAACAGTCTTCTGCCTCCACTGATTTGGATTCTGCAGAAAATACTGCTAGAGGAGTTGGCAGAGTGGATCCTCTGCTATCGTTCTTCAGCAGCCTGCTGTTTGTCCCAAAATCCTCTGCAGGTTTTACACAAAACACTCCATAAAATAAGCAGCTACAGCAAGGAAGAGAAAATTGAAACTGTATCCTCTTCCTGATAGCTTGCACTGGCTGAGCGGGTTGGAGGAGGTGGTAACCACCTCCCATTTATTTCTCATACAAGACTAAATATTTTAAATATGTGCAATATTTGCCTGAGGCAACAACTTCCAGTAGGTAGATACATACTTCTAGGGTCCACTTGGATGAGTTCACTAAGACTTCTAATAATGCATACCTTTTGGGATCCATACACTCACTCAGATTGACCATTCTTGGGCCCATACTTCCTTTTTGATTTTTCTCCCATCCAACAGCTTTTGGACAATCTTCATTACCAGCCAAAAGAAGAACCAAAACATTGCATTAAATAACACAAATTCACACTGTAAACCCAAACAATTTAGGAGGAGTACATTTTAAGTTAATAATGTAAACGCTACAGAATTATTGCAGTTATCCAAGTTTAACATGGAATTCTCAAATACAACTTCTTTGCAATCTTCGAATGTTTTGAATAAGCCAGTTAATAACAGCTAGCCCTGAACTCAAAGCATTCTATTGGGTTGGATCCAGCACAGCATTTCAAGGTAGTGCAAGGATTTGTATCCGCACATTGCAAATTTCACAACAACCCAGAATACTCCCTGAAATCCTTCTCCTGGGGGAAAAAAGACCTCTAGGACCAGAATTGGGGTGGGGGGCACCTTTGGGCTGCTGCTGACGGCAGAACTGTGGAACTGTGCTCTGTGGGAAGGAAGTCCATGTACTCAAGGAAACACTGTGCCAGTTCCAACCCATTCACTAGGACTCACTGCAGCAAAAAGCCCTGAGAAAGTACAGGAGAAAGGGAGTTTTTTTCCTGTACGGTTTGTGATTTTATTGCACAAATATCTAGTCTACATAAATTCTAGAATTTTCTCCATTCTTATATTCACACAGAAAAGCTCTGCTAAACATATTTTATGCTCTGCTAAATATATTTTATTATGTAGTATTGTCATTATTGCTGGTATCACTGGAACTTTAAGCATTGCATTACCTTAATTTCTCAGCCTGTTAATGTTGCCCATGTGGAATGAGTTAAGGTATGCATTATATTCGAATCTGTGCTGTCACTAAATTCCTTGAGCAGGCCAAAATAATTCTATTATTAGAGAACGAAACAGAGATAAGGTACTATGTACATTAAAAATGATTAATAATGATTCACTCATGTCTCAGAAGCCAGAAATAATAAGGGCCCCAGAGTATCACTGATGGGTTCAAGAGGTTGTGGTTTAATGGGAAATTACTTTTTAGAGAATGCAGCCGAACAAGGGGGTTTAACTGCTAGGTCAAATATTCGAGTCCATAATGAATTAAACATTCTAATGGCTGCTCCCTGCCAATATTATCTGGCAATAAATCCTATAGAAACTAGGCTATCTCATCCTTCACTGTTGAGAGGCTTATTGAGAAAAGCAGCATTAGGAATGGACAAAACACAATGAGAGAAAACTCAGAGGATATTCTCTTTTGTGCTTGCAATCAATCAAAATTCACATACTTTTTTTGATAAGGTTGTTTTGCTGAATAGTCCTTAACAGCTCTTAACATACACAGAGAGCAGATCTGAGCTTCTTTCACAGGCTTCATGGAAAGATAAAAACTCCTAATGCAACATCAGTATTAACATCAGTACACTGAACATTCAGTCCTACCCTTTGACATATTGATTACCTAAACTCAGTGTCACTTGAGGAAACTTTATTTCAAAAATTGTGCTGTGTGAAATGTCTCTTGCTCCTTGCATGGTCCTGTCCTTGAAGCAGATCACTTCAACTGTACGGAGATGGTTGCCCCTGTCAGTAACAAGACCTCTGAGTTAGCAGAAGTAGAGCAAAAAGATGAAATGGTGCTTAATTATGAATGTCAGTTTAACAGGTAAGTCTTTGAAAAAGATGGAAGCATAATAATATCAAAACCATTTGTTAGAAATTAAGTTAATCAATAGAGCTAATTTTCAACATGGTCCCATCTGTGGATATCTAAATCCCAACACTGGAGCCATAAACAGGTAAAATAGATCTTTCTACAAACTTGAGAAAAGCTCCAGGTCTGCAGAAAAATCTGAAACCTAAACAAACTGCACAGTGAGAGAGTTAACCCCACAAAATAGAACCAGCACTTGTACCTTTAAGAAAGGAGATTTTAAAGGCCATTGAGAGGGTAGCCAGGCAACCAAGTATTGTCAACCTTCAAACCTTTGGTTTCTGTCAGTAGAAGGGGGGGGGCTATTTGGGCCTCCCAGTCCACTACCATTTACCTCCCTCCTGTCCTGGAAGGATTCATTGGAGCCAACCCCAGCAGAAACCACCAGGCAACTTGCTACCACATAGTCTGTGAAGCTCACCCAGGTGCAGCAATGGCTATGACCTGATACTACACAACTCACCTGAGCCCAGCAGAAGCCCCTACACAACTTGCATGACTTGTTATTGGATCTGGCAGTGGCCATTGTAAGGCCGCTGTCCTCTCCTCAGTTGACACACCCCAATTTGATCCCCTATCTCCTCTTAGTTGTTTTGAAGGACACCCCCTTGAAAGCTTAAATGCAATGAGGATCCTTGGAATAATTTGAACCCAGATCTCTCCAAGCCTTATCAGACTAAACACAATACCACACTTGCTTTAAAAAGACTGGATAACTCTTTAAATGTCCTGTTAAAGTATTAACAACAGCTAACCATGCAGTTCAAGAAAGAAGTTACCAAAGAAAAAATTAAAGACTTACATCCCAATTCTACATGTTTACTCAGAAGCAAGCAAGTTCAATGGATCTTACTTCCTAGTAAATGTACCTACAGGTGGGACATTTAACAAGTCTCAGTGAATGAGCATTTAAAAATAAATACCATTGATGTGTTGCAAGGACCAGTAAATTTCTCAGTGGCCATCCTGGATACTGGGCAAAGTTACAAGGGTCATAAACAGCAAGTGTCATCTGAAGAGAAATCGCTCACATTAACACAATGTAAGAAATAAGAAACTTAGCATTTACTGAGTGCTATTTATCCTTATTGTAAATACTCCACACTAACATCTATATTGCATCAACAGGCAGAAGAAGCATACTTAAAAGTATACAATTGCTAGATCACAACAGCAAATACTGTTCCCTGGAGCTTACAGATTAATGTATTTATCAATTTGCAAGCAAACAACATTAAGGTGACTTAAGAAAGAAGGTTCCAAACAACTGTACAATTAGTTCTACAAACCCTTCCTTGGACTGAGGGATCATTTTGTAGGAAAGGGCTAAAATCTATGGTGTGATGCAGCAAGATGGAGACCTTCCCCAGGTTGTGGTAAAGTAAGCTAAAGTAAGGTACAGGTACAATTACTCCAGTCAACGTCATTATGTGTTACCTGGACTCTGAACCAGGATGTGCGGGTTTTAATCTGAGCCCCAAATATACCTTGATCTCTTTTGAAAGGTCCTTTTTTTACGGACAGACAGCTAGCCTAACAGTGTTTGCTCTTTTTTTCCCACGCACCAGCTGAAACCTGTAATTTACAGGCCTACATGCAACATAAGCCAGCACAAATAAATAGAATCATATATATGAATTATTATTCCAACAAATTTCAGCCATAGAAACTTATGATAGTCCCATTACTTACTTTTTGCTTTGGATCCGGGAAGAAATCATCCCAGCTTTTAAGCAAGGACAGAAGAACTGAATCCTCATGGTACTTGACTAAAAAATAAGACAACGCTGTGAGCCCTTCTTTCTGGCAAAGTTCATCATATGCACTTTGAAGGGATTGAATCTGAAAGAAAAGCAGATCAATTCACAGTACTTTCTGTTTACTGAATACTGAGTGTAGTCTATCCGTAACTTTAGTAATTTTAAAAAGTATTTCAGTGGAAACTTTGAAGAGCTAAAATGCAAACAGTGCAAATTTTCTATATACCTCCTTAGCATCATAAGCCAGTATATGATTCTGTATAATGGGTTTGCTTTTATGATGTGATGATGGCTGACAACTTGGAAGGCTTTAAGAGGGGAGTGGACATGTTCATGGAGGAGAGGACCATTCATGGCTACTAGTAAAAATGGATGCTAGTCATGATGCATACCAATTCTCTCCCTAGAGGAACCTCGTTGGCCACTGTGTGAACAGACTGCTGGACTTAATGGACCTTGGTCTGATCCAGCATGGCTTTTCTTATGTTCTTAGGACTAGTTTAAAATACTACTGAGGTTTTTGTTTTACTTTTAAAAGAAAAATCATCAATGATCAATGAATCATCAATGATTCAGAGAATCTTATATTAAAATACAGAACACCCTTTGTCTTATTTGACAAAATGAAAATGGTCTGGGCAGATATGCATACAAATCAGAAATCTAGTTTCCTGAATGTAGCCCCTTCACTACCTAGGTATTCATAGAACTTAACTTCAAGATGTTGTTGAGAGTTCCCTGCTCCTGGCCACATTAACGCAGAAATGAATCCCATTGATTTCAACAGAACAACACTTTTAAGGGGAGTCTCAAAAATATGGTGTGATGTTGGATGTCAAAAAGCTTAGAATACAAGAAGGCTCTCTGCACATGATTTACATGGAGTCTTGTGGTCCCCAAGCTCAGCCTCAAGAAATTCTCCAACTATAGTGAACTAGCTAGATTGTGCCCAACAAGTACAGACTTAAATAAATAAATAAATAAAAATTAGTTCTAAGGAATTCTTCAGCATTGTATTTCCTTTCTGAAATATTGTATTTGCTTTTCTGAAAATAACAGGTTCAATATCACTGATTTCACATATAGCTATGAACTGATACTAAGTGATTGCTGTAATTGTCAAATTAACAGAAAACCTCTTTTATATTTTTCATAAATGGTCCAATTTAAACATTTCAATCAATGCTGTTCCCAAAGAGTATGATTAGTTTCTCAGTATTATTTCTGAGACTTCTAGCCTGGAGTGACTCATCAAATCAGAAACAGTGAACTGCATACCTCAAAGATGAGAGCACACACATATACACAAAGGGTAAGATGTGTGGACACAATCCATAATAGCCAACTGATCCCTACTGTGGGCAATGATAAGAGACATCTTGGGTTCAGATTTGTACACATTTCATAGACATGTTGGGAGGGACTGAATTCTAAGACTTTCGGGCTTCAGCTACACTAAGTGCAGTAGAAAGACAGCATCTCAGCTAAACTACTTAAGACCTCAGACCACTCACATGACGATATACTGAAGAAAAAACAACAACGCTTGTACCCATAATAAACTAGTATGCTAGGAAAATGGCTAGGCTTCACCCTAGGGGGGAGGAGCACGGAGGGTTGTGCAGGAGGGGCTCTTCAAATGCCTGCATTTAAAAGGGCTTGCCATGACATACCCATTGGCTGACCACCAGCATTAAATGGCATCTTTAAATTATCAAACATATTTGGTATACTTGGAGAATTTCAAAAGGATGCAGAGGACAAATGCGAACTGGAATTCAAACGGCACTAGGCTCCTTATGGAAGCTCTGCCGTCAAAACCCTACAATGTCATTTTTATTCATTCAACCTTTTCCTAAAATTTGTCTCAATTTCTCTGAATATACAGCACTAAGAACCCAATCCTCATGGGGGGTGGTGGAAGGGGTTTGGAGCTGGTGTGACCACAGTGCCAGCGTCAGTGCTGCTTGTGCTGGCTAAAGTGGCACCAACGCCGAAGCACTAATGGTAGCTTTGGGGAGCTATGTGGCAGTGCGAGCCTCGCTGGCAGCATATTCCCAGCGAAGAAGCTCGTGCTGGCACCAAAGGGGGTGTTCCTGGGGGCGGAGCTGACATTAGACAGCTCCCAAAGCCCTTTCGGCCCAGGAACACCCCTTTCTGCGGGCGCCAAGTTACGCCTGCAAAAAGGCAGATGCAGCCCCATGGAACTTTATGGAGAGTTCCACAGGATTTACTTGAGAAGGGGTATTTTCGGCTTGCTGCGCTTGGCATCAAGTCGCTTAGGAGACAGCACGGCTGCACTATTCCCAAGTCATGGGTAAGTACCCACTGGTTAGGATTGGGCTGTAAACATTTTCCATCATAATGGCCTGTAGACAACATACCTCAGACACAACTTCATTCCTCACGTTCCCATCTAGCTATGCTATTTTTTAAATAGCAGCCAATAGCTCTTGTTTACCACCTACATTATCCAAGGCCTTGAGTTGTTAACTGAAACCAGGGACCTTTCTAGTGTTAATGCACACTATCTTACAGTAAGAGACAGCAATGCCCTGCAGAATCATGTCTTTTGGAAACACATTACACAAAAGAATTGAAGAGCAGGTCAAGATCATCTTTATTTGGATTCACTAGCAGGGTGAAAACCCTATCTTCCACAGACCGAAAATACTTAAAAACCTTTTATATGTTTTGCATCCACTGAAAATCAACCGTCCAAAACATCATTACCCTTGTGATTCTATTACACTGATGCACACAGCTGCTACGTGAATAAGGCAAAACTTTCTCAAGTTCAAAATAAAACATTTACAAATATGAGGTATAAACTGAGTTTAAACAAGAACTCCAATACAGTGATACACAGGACTCCCATGAGTGCAAGATCCTACTTCCTTAGATGCCAGGAACAACTACACACAGACCGAATGCATACATACAGCTGCCCACCAACTGGAGGGGGAAGCGAGAGGAGGAGACAGCTCTTGTGCATTTGGGAGTTCTCTGGACGCTCAAGGGCTCCAGCATCAAAATAGGCTTGCTGGATTTGGGCATTTCTAAATATCAAGAACCAAATGAATTCAGGAACTAGTCCTTTTGCTTATCATGTTGTTACACAAATAAGAAATCCTTTCAATTTTATAATGAATGACAATGATGAGCACTAACAAAATTTTACCTTAGTATTTGTTTATGTACCTGAATTGGAGAGAACCTTGCAGCAAGGCACACAGGCTGCTGAATCAAAGGGATTCCTTCCGGGAGACAAAGTGCAGGGTAACAAAACCAGTAATAGAAACGATATCTCTTCAAATCCTGAGGGAGGAAATTGTGTATATATGTACACATCAGTTAGAAAAATTATTTTACAATATATTTCCATATATTGGAATATTTTGCATATACTTAATGAGATACCTTGGAGATGGGACCCAAATTCATTTATGTTTAATAATTTCACATACACTCAGCCATCAGAAAGCAACGGTGTAACTATCTCACCAGAATACTTGTATCAGCTGTTAAACAAAAGCAATAACAAACAACGGCATGTTTTCAGTTTCTACCTACAATGCATGTACACGGTATTTTATTTTTTTAGGTGAGAGAAAACATTGAAAGCAGGCAGCACGGACCTGCCTGCATGCCTGTAGAAATACTTGTGGCCAATGCGATGATTGTTGGGCAAACCCAGGTCATCTTAAGATCATTAGGTCACAACAGCTCTGGGTCTTGCCTCTGGAAGGATCCTGGTCAAAGTCCTCTTCTTCAATACTAATCACATATGTCACATAGTACTGTAAATGATTAAGTGCTTGCCAAGCTCATCTTTCTGTTTACGAGAGAATGTTTTCCCAAACGCTGATGTAAGAATGGAATGTTGCATTGTCTTGTCATTCATTAATTTTGGTTCTGATTGTCTGCTGCTTAATAAAACTGGGAGGTCGCTCGGGGACGATAGAGTTGATCTCTCACAATCAAGACACAGGTTTTGTGTGTGCCTTCCCTCAAGGCACTTTGTATGCACCTTCCCTTCACATGCTAACTCAAAGGGTCCAGTTTTTGGATCAGTCCGGATATGGGATGTCCGGATAAGAGATATTCTACCTGTATCTATTTATATATTTCTAATAGTATAACCAAATCAGTAATTTTTGATATAATTGTAAAACGAATCTGAAACGTTATTATTCTAAAAATGAGATTTGGTTGCAAACATTAAGATTATACCAGCAAGAATGAGTCTTTATGTAGAAAACCATGTTTTAAATCTAGTCTTACTGACTAGGGATTTCAAACATGATTTAAATCAAATCCACCCTTATTACAACTGATACAGGATGATGTTGAAGGAAGTTACTTGCAATACAGAAGATTCCAGACCCTACACGAGTGTTCAGCTATATATTCAGCTATATAACTGAGTGTTCAGTTATATCCATGATCTATTAAGATGACTATCAAGATTACCAAGACTATCACAACATAAATTTTTTATACAAATATGAAACATTTAGAATTGTTTATTTTACATTACTTTATACTCACTGCAAATGTCAGTAGCAGAAATCTGTTTAGCAAGACAGGATTTTCAATGGCCTCACCTGATTTTATTGAATCCCATATCTAAGAGTGAGAAACAGAAATCAATGTCAGGTACTATTAACTTACCTCTGGGTTTCCAACAGATTAAAATAAATACTTCAGGAAGATTCCTGTATCTTTCAGTACCTGCCTGTATATCATACACTTACATTATGCAGCTCACTCTCCTAGAATGGTTTCTATAAAAATGAGGAGTGGCTGTAATAAAGGAAACACCCATAACCAAGCAGAACATAACACATCTGCATGCATAAGATGCCATGTTAAATCCCCGTAGTCTTACATAAACACGGAGTTGCTTTATACTAACTCAGACCATTGGTCAATCAAGGTCAGTATTGTTTAGCCTGACTGGGTTCTCCAGTAGGGGTCTTTAACCTTATCCTTTAAAAAAAAAAACAGAGATGATGGGGATTAAACCTAAGATCTTTTGCATGCAAAAGAGATGTTCTGCCACTAAACCACTGCTCCTCCCTTGAGTGCCCAATTAAAAGATCTCAAAAAGTATAACAGGCTTTTGCTAGACTTTGTAGAGCTGCCGCCACTCAGAATAGACAATAGATGGACCTATGGTCTGACTTTAAATGAGGCAGCCTTATGTGTCATGCTTATCACAAGCAATCATCCTTCTACGCCCACTGACTTCAGATTAAAAAATGTAAAGGTAAAGGTCCCCTGTGCAAGCACCGGGTCATTCCTCACCCATGGGGTGACGTCACATCCCAACGTTTACTAGGCAGACTTTTTGTTTACGGGGTGGTTTGCCAGTGCCTTCCCCAGTCATCTTCCCTTTACCCCCAAGCAAGCTGGGTCCTCATTTGACCGACCTCGTAAGGATGGAAGGCTGAATCAACCTTGAGCCGGCTACCTGAAACAGACTTCCGTCGGGATCGAACTCAGGTTGTGAGCAGAGCTTGGACTGCAGCTTACCATTCTGCTCCAATGGCTCCTTCAGATTTAGAAGGCTATAATTCTGCTTAGGACTGCACTGTTAGTCTTACTTACTGTCAACTTGCCCATGCGGTTAGAATCAAGCAGTAGGTCACAAGTGTTTCACAAAGTGAGATAAGGAGTTCTATTTCATCTGATATTGATTGTGGACATATGTTATATCAAACATGTAAGAGAAAGGGCAAAGGAAGGCTGCACTCAGTCCTTTGTTTGTTTATTTTTTATCTGAACTGACCTTTGCTACAAAAATGTAGAACGTTCTCAACCTGGGCTGCATCAATTATTCAAAAAGCAAAGACCTAGACCGATCAGAAATTGCTCCTATAAGCCCAGTATACATACAAAGACTGTATTGTGTTAGAGATATGTGTGGTATGCTAAAAAAAGCTAATTTCAATTGTATCATAAGATAGGTCAACATAAAAGGCATGTCTACAGTACACACTTTATCAGCTTTTAATTGTCAAAGCTTCATCCCAAAATTTGTCAGTGAATTCTCAAAAGCTTCCATGATACAAGCCTCAAAGGTGCTTCCGAAAACCTTGGCAGCTAAAACCAGTTAAAGCAGGGGTCCCCAACTTGGTGCCCGTGGATGCCGTGGCACTTGCCAACACCTTTCCTGGTGCCCACCAAATGTTTTCAGGTAGTAGGTGGGGCCAAGTAGGGCTTCTGCCCAGCTAGGCTTCTGATTGCCTGTGCAGATTTTTTTTAATGTTGCTTTGGCAGCAGCTGCCTTCAGAGCACAAGGATCTGCAGTGTGTTACTGAAGTTAAGCTGTGGTAATCATTTTGTGGCTGGCTCCACCTCCTGTGGTAGCCGTTTTGTGGCGGCCATTTTGTTGCTGCACCCACCATGCTGTTTCAGAACTCCAAATGTGTCTGCAAGCTCAAAAAGGATGGGGATCCCTAAGTTAAAGCAATGGGCACTGTGCCAATATAAACTCCATCGACAGAATGTTTAAATACATGTTTTCTTCTTCTTTTTAAAGGGCATGAAGGTGCAATATGCCTAACACATGCAGACAGCACTAAATCATTACATATAGACTTAATTATCATGATGGGTAGCTGTGTTAGTCTGTCTGAGGCAGTAGAAAAGAGCAAGAGTCCAGTAGCACCTTAAAGACTAAGAAAATTTCTGGCAGGTATGAGCTGTTGTGAGTCATAGCTCACTTCTTCAGATACCAGAAGCTCAAGCAAGAACTCAACGGACATTGCCACCATCTCAAACAATTTTTCAAAACTATCTGAAATTCTTACCGTAATTTCAGGAAATTCAGGAGTGTGGCATTGTTAGCTCACCTCATTTGCTGCTTGCTCAAGAAGAAACTTCTTATCACACAATTTGAAGGATTCCATAGTATTGGTATTATACAGTGTTCCAACCGCAGGGCAGCAATGTGCTGGAGTTGGGGCATTCCTGAGGAATAGAAAGTACTCTTGGAACTACAGGACAATATTTGTCACCATCTTACTAATAAATTGGCACTTTTGGTGCTCTGGACACATACACACAAAACAGAATGCTGAAAATAAGTTACGAAATACTAGAATTTGGCTCAGTTCTGGAAACTGTGGGTTTTGTTGGTACAATTCATTTTTTAAAAACGTTTCCCACACAAACCTGGGTTGTAGAAGGCAAAGGACTGGCTGTAGAATTATGGCTGCTGAGGAAGGGTCAGGAAAGAGAATGAGGCCACATCCCAAACAGAAGCAGAGCCACCTTAGCACCAACTATTTAGCACCAACTTAGCACCCGAGTCATGTAGTGGTTAGAATGTCGAATTAGGATCTGGCAACCCCAAGTTCGAATCCCTGCTCTGCCATGGAAGCTCTCTGGGTTACTTTGGGCCAGTCACACACACTCAGCTGAATCTACCTCACAGGATTGTTGTGAGGATAAAATGGAGGAGAGGAGAATGACATAAGCTGCTTTTGGTCTCCATTGGGGATAAGGGAGGGGTATAAATGAATGGAAAAGACAGTCATGCTAGGAAAAGTTGAGGGCAGCAGGAAAAGAGGAAGACCCACAAGAGATGGACTGACTCAATAAAGGAAGCCACAGCCCTCAATTTGCAAGATCTGAGCAAGGCTGTCAAAGGACATTTTGGAGGACTTTCATTCACAGGGTCGCCATGAGTCGGAAGCGACTTGA
The DNA here is from genome assembly GCF_029931775.1 of Euleptes europaea. NCBI lineage: Eukaryota > Metazoa > Chordata > Lepidosauria > Squamata > Sphaerodactylidae > Euleptes > Euleptes europaea. The sequence continues at coordinate 67,563,440 of NC_079312.1, forward strand.
CAGCACTTAACACACACACACACACACATAAATGAAGTAAATTAGTTTCATGGCAAAAATCTTTTCTCATCAAAATTAAAGATGTAGCCATAGTGATGATCAGGCCAAGTATAACTTCAATATTTAACACCTGTCACACTGATTTTCTCTAAGTTCTATAAACAGCCTTGCAATCTGCCTCTCACTTGTATGCCTGGAACAAACAGACTCAATAGACCTGCCTATACATCTGCATTCAGTCAGTATAATATTTGTGCTATGCTGAGAGGAAGGCTGATATATGAATGTTTCACCTCCTAGAGTTAAAGTGCTAGTAGCCCCTCAATGCTATGAAGAACTCCACACACCGTTTTATATCATAGTACGATGACATAGTGTGTGGGGGGGGGGGGAGAGATAGCAGGTCTAATTACTTTACACATTTGACATGAACTAAAAAGTTACTTACACATCAAAAGCACTGAATTCCAGTGTTAAACGAGCTGGCATACCAGCAGGGTCTCCTGGACAAAAATAAAAGGATCATTAGGTAGCTAAAAGACTAATGGAATTTTCCCCATTAAGAAGCATCACTGTCCCTCATAGTAATATATAGGCATATATATTTTTCAGCTGCTGCAGAACTATTTAGCAATCCAGACACCCTTGACCAGTATGGTGACTTCATAACTTGATCCCATTTCTTTACACTGTATAAATGTTAGTAAACTGAAAAACTATAAAATTTTATTATCTCGCCTGTTCAGTTTTGTTTAAGACCAGGAACAAGGAATAAAGAACATCACACTCAATTTCACCAATGAAGCGAAGCACAAAGTTTACTCCTAACCTCTACCTGCTCCTTTAACCTACAGGTTCTCTAGTTTTGTTTTGTTTTTTTAAACAATTTTTATTATTTTTTCCATAACATTATAAACAAAACATTTCAACTATGTGTACAGTTTATCGATAGGAAAAAAAAATTACATTATTGTTGAAAATATATCTTTGTTATTAAACAAATATAAAAAACTTCCCCTTCATCTTCCTCCATCTTTTCATAAAACCATTTGCTCTTTTGTATTAAAAATTCTAATCCTAATATTGTTTTGTATAACTAAATATGGTTTCTTTACTCGATATCAATTAAATTTTAATTATTAAGTATTGTATGTAGTAATAAAGAAATTATTTAAAATTAAGAACCAAATTAATTTATCACATTTCTTCAACAATATCTTTGAAAAATGGATTAGATCAATGAGTAACCTTTAAGTTTCTCCAGTTGAAGTTCAGTTTCACAGTAAACCCTCCATGCCTCCCTTTCACCCATGAATTGTACATTGTCTTTTTGATTTATCAAAGCAGTAAGTTTTGCCATTTCCGCCATTTCTAACATCTTTTGTATCCAGTCTTTTTTGTCTGGAATTTCCATGGTCTTCCATTTAGCTGCATAAACTGGTCTCGCAGCTTTGGTGGCATATATAAAAAATGATCTCTGAGATAAAATAGAGTCTGGTATCATACTTAGTAACATCATTTCAGGTGTTTTAGGTACATTATTTTGTATAATTAACCTTATTTCATTGTAAATCATGTCCCAAAAGTTTTTTGCTTTATCATAAGTCCACCACATATGATGAAATGAGCCTATTTTGTTGTTACACTTCCAGCACTTCGGGGACATCGATTTGTAAGTCATTGCCAGTTTTTTAGGTGTCAAATACCATCTATACATCATTTTATAGATATTTTCCCTTATGATTGAGAAAGTATGAGTTTCATATCTTGTGACCAAAGTCTTTCCCATTTATTTAATAGTAGATCATGGCCCAGCATCTGTGCCCAGCTAATCATAGTGGGTTTTACTTGGACTTGTTCACAATAAAGCTCCAACGATAACTTGTACATTTTGAATATTAAATTATCATTTGTATCCAGTAAGAGTTTTTGGAAAATTGATTTCTTTTTTAAAAATCCTGTTTTCAAATCCTGAACAAAGACGGAATTTATCTGATGATATTGAAACCAGGTCAGATACTCCTTGACTTCATCATAGTCTTTTAGCGAGCATTTGTTGCAATTCCACTTTAAGAGGTCATGATATGTAATAAATTGAGCTGGCCTCAGTGGTAGTAATGTCAACATTTCTTGCGATGTATTTGGTTCTAAAAGATGTTTATATTTTTGCCAGGTTTTAAATAAAGAAGATTTAACCATCTGTTGTTGAAATGATGTATGTGTCTTAATTTTATCGTAAGAACATAAGAAAGGCCCTGCTGGATAAGACCAAGGCCCATCAAGTCCAGCAGTCTGTTCACACAGTGGCCAACCAGGTGCCTCTAGGAAGGCCACAAACAAGACGACTGCAGCAGCACCCTCGTACTACAGATATCCGTGCCAACCGCTTCTGTTGTCAAAACCTTCTAAATCCAGTAGTCGTGCAGGTTCTCCAGTTTTGTACACAGAAAATAATGGGCCAACAACTGACTGAGAGACTCCCAAAGACCTGATGTGGGGATTGCTACTGGTGTGGTTAAAATTCAGATTTTGAGCTACATACCTTTTTTTAAAAAGCAATTTAAATTAGACAAACACCCCACTATCAGGCCACTTTCTTATATTGCAATAGCCAAGTTGGTCAAATCTGAGGATGCTTAAATCCTGTGACTGGAGTTGTGATTGGGCAAAACAGATCCTTCTACAAACTCCTGAAAAATGCCCCAGGTTTGCAGAAATAATCTGAAATTTTAAAACACACATGGGGGGGTTAGACCCCCCCAAAATGATAAAAGTACCTGTAGCTTTAAGAAAAAAGACTCCAGTGGCTGTTGCTAGGCAACCATAGCATTCCAGGGGTTTCAGTGAGTAAAAGGCAGGTGGAGGGGTTACAGTCCTTTCCAGGGCTGTTTAGGCCTTTAAGAGAGGACTCATTGGAGCCAGGCCTGGCTAGGTTTGCCAGCTCCAGGTTGGGAAATTCCTGGAAATTTTGGGGTGGAGTCTGAGGAGGGTTTGGGAAAGGGAGGGACATCAGCTGGATATAATGTCACATAGTCCACCCTTCAAAGCAACCATTTTCTTCAGGGGAAAAGATCTCTGTTGTCTGTAGTTCAATTATCATTCTGAGAGATCTCCAAGTCTCACCTGAAGGTTGGCAACCCTAGGTGTGGCAGCAACCATTCAGTGACTTGATAACACCTGATTTGCATGACTCAACTAGGCCTATATGCTTGCTACTGTTCAACATCAGCCACCCTATGAAAGTCAGTGTGGTGTAGCAGTTAAGAGCTTCAGAGTAGGGTCTCAGAGATCCAGGTTCAAATTCCCATCTTGTTGTGGAAGCTCACTGGGGGATTTTAGGTTAGTCACTTTCAGTCTAACCTACCTCACAGGGTTGTTGCACAGATAAAAAGGATGAGAGGAGAATAATGTAAGCTACTTTGGTCCCCACTGTGGAGAAAGGTGGGGTATAAATGAAGTAAATAAATGATAAGTGTAGCTGAAAATGGGAGGCAGATAAAAGGTAGGTTGGTGAATGGCTGAGGAGGAGAGAATGTGGGGGAGAGGGAAAGCTGAAGACAGAAAGGCAGATAAATGTAGGCTAGCTGTTGGATCGGAAGGAGAGAAAAAACAGGAAAAGCGGAGAGGCTATAACAACATAAGAAAAGCCATGCTGGATCAGACCAAGGCCCATCAAGTCCAGCAGTCTGTTCACACAGTGGCCAACCAGATGACTCTAGGATAGGGGTGGGGAACCTTTTTTCTGCCAAGGGCCATTTGGATATTTATAATATCATTCAGGGGCCATACAAAATTATTAACTTAAAAATTAGCCTGCTATATTTGGTCAAACATTTAGCCAAGAGGCAGGACCGGAGACAGCTCCGAGTGTCTGCCAAATAGAGTGACTCGCTTTTGAGCTCTGCTGTACCCAGCTGGGCCCAAGAGATTCAGGCAGGGCAGCATCCTTCTGCGCTAGATATCTGCCAGGACTCATGAAGGGCCAGACCAAATGATTTTGCGGGCCTTATACAGCCCCCGGGCCTGACGTTCCCCACCCCTGCTCTAGGAAGCCCACAAACAAGATGTCTGCAACAGTATTATCCTGCCTGTGTTCCACAGCACCTAATATAATGGGCATGCTCTTCTGATACTGGAGGGAATAGGCATGCATCATGACTAGTATTCATTTTGACTAGTAGTCATGAATAGTCCTATCCTCCATGAACATGTCCACTCCCCTCTTAAAGCCTTCCAAGTTGACAGCCATCACCACATCCTTGGGTAGGAAGTTTCACAATTCAACTATGCATTGTGTGAAGAAATACTTCCTTTTATCTATTTTGAACCTCTCACCCTCCAGCTTCATCTACATCTATGGAAACTTTCAGGAAAGGGAAAGAGGAAATAATGGAGGGTTGGGGGTGCATCTCAAGTTCTTGCAGGTTCCTGCTTGTATTTCCTTTAATCTCTCACTACTTAGAACTGATTCTAGAATTAAACATGTCTATGTATTGATGGCACTTAACACACACATGTATTAAGTGTCATCAAGTCACTTCTGTGAATTAATGACCTCCAAAACCTCCAATCGTTAATATCCTTGCTCAGGCCTTGCAAACTGAGGGCTGTGGCTTCCTTTATTGAGTCGAGTTAAGCAAATCCAGAGTTTACCATCCAGAAAGACAAGTACAATATTTGCCAGTTTTGTCTGTACAATTTTCTGTACAAGTTTGTACAGTTCTGTCTGTACAAGTACAACCACCACCCTCCGGCAACTGAAGCCTGAAGCTGATGGAGTGGAGTTAAAGTGGGTCTGCACTGAGAAAAACCACATAGCACCCTGCCTTGCAGAAGTAGAGAAGAAGTAGAAAAGGGCAAGAGTCCAGTAGCACCTTAAAGACTCACAAAAATATTTTCTGGTAGGGTATGAGCTTTCGTGAGCCACAGCTCACTTCTTCAGATACCCAGAAGTAAGCCCACTAACTTTAGAAGTCACAGAGTTAGTTTGCACACCTGTGTCCACCTACCCACTGAACTCCGCGCGGCTTGCTATCGATTCAGGCTCCACACCAAATTCAGAAGCGAGCACACACTGCGACCAGGCTCAATCTATGTCACAAGCCCCCTTTCCAAATTATGTACACCGGTCCTTACTTTATAACACTGGTTCCCAACCGGGGGTCCGTGGACCCCCAGGGGTCCGTGAGAACTAAATTAAGGCCCGCGAAACAAAGCCATAAACCCATCATAAATTAATATTTTCAATTAAAAGTTCTCTATTATAAATATATATATATCCAAACATTATTCTAAGTTTAATGCTTAACTAACAGTCGTGATTAAAGTTTATTTTCAAATTCTCGGCATTTTTATTTTGAACCTTGGGGGTCCCTGCTCCGAACCAAAAAGTCCTAGTGGTCCCTGGTCAAAAGAAAAGGTGGGGAGCCACTGCTTCACAAGGATCCAAACCTGTTGCCTGTGCACGCCCGTACTAGAACGAGAGCCCGGAAAGCAACACGTCCACCCCATGCTTACCATTATAGTAGTATCCCTTGATCGTTTGGGGAGCCTCATCCAGTTTGTACTCGTTGAGCTTCTTCTGGGTCAGCTCGTGCCAAAAGCCTGCGTCTAAGGCGCTGCTGAAAGGGACAAACTGCAGCTTGGGGAGCTCCGCCGCCGGCGGGCTCGCTCTCCCCGCAGCCTGCGCCATCGGTCCCTCCGGCAGCCCCGCGCGCGGTCGAAAAGCGCCGCGCGGCGCAACAGCTGCCCCCGAGGCGCCAAAGACCACCTCCCTCTCGGCTGCCTTTCCCAGCCCACTCGCGAGACCGGAAACAGCTTCGCGAGAGCCGTCCGGGTTGCCGCGCGCGCAGGACCTGACGCGCGCGCGCGCGTCGACGGAGGTTTGCAAACGACAGAGAGGCGGAGCGAAGGAGAAACTGCGGTTCCCATTTGGACACCGCTGCGGAAGGGGAAGGGTGCGAGTGCCGAATAGGGGAACGATCTTGGCTTTCTCGTGTTTGCGTTACGTCTTTTCTGCTTTGTAGGGGTTGCTCAGCAGCTAACTGGAAGTGGGAATAGTAGAAAAGGGCAAGAGTCCAGTAGCACCTTAAAGACTCACAAAAATATTTTCTGGTAGGGTAGGAGCGTTCTGAAGAAGTGAGCTGTGGCTCACGAAAGCTCCTACCCTACCAGAAAATATTTTTGCATTTAGAGAGCTGTGGATCCCGAAAGCTCCTTCCCTGCCAGAAAATATTCTTGTGAGTAAATACTGTCGAAGGCTTTCACGGTCAGAGTTCATTGGTTCTGTCTCCTTCAGTGTTACTCCTCTGAAGATGCCTGCCGCAGTTGCTGGCGAAACGTCAGGAAAGAAAATTCCAAGACCACGGTCACACAGCCCGGATAACCTACAAGAACCAATTCTTGTTAGTCTTTAAGGTGCTCCTGGACTCTTGCCCTTTTCTACTACTGCAGACAGACTAACACGGCCACCCACTGGGAATCATCTAGAAGTATTGCTATGGTCTGCGTAGTCAATTTACATTGCGATAAATATATTAGTCTCTGAAGGGCCCCTGGACTCTTGTTTCATTTTGTCATTGGCTAATAAGACCACCTGTCTGTCATTATAGTGTTATTGGGCTTGCGACTCCAGCTACAGTCTGTACAGCGGACTGGGGAAAGGCTCGTCTTTGTCCTGGAGCTGGGGGGGGGGGGGGAAGCCGACGTATGTTTCTTATCTCCGCAGGTCCAAAGGCCGGATCTTCCCGAGGTGTCGAAAGGGTTACCTTGCTGGTAACGCCAAGTAGACGCTACTTTCAAAACCCCGCCTGTAAGCCGCCTTTCTCCCCGTCTTCTGCTTCCAAGGAGCTTGGCGAGGGCCGTAGCCGAGACAGCGCCACCTGCTGGCGATCTGAGCTAGGGCGCTCCATTCTCCCCCCCCCCCCCCCCGGCATCCTTCGCTCCCCCTCCTGCAGCCCTTTGGCGTCCTGGCGGCGGCGTTTTTGAACGGCGGAGGAGGGATCGCGTCGGCATGTTCCGTGGCCGCTTTCTGCTTCGGGCTGTCTTTCTTTTCGGGCCTCCACCGATGCGTCCTCCGAAAGCTTTGCTGTTCGGGGTTGGCCCGGGCGGCCGCAGCAGGCCCAGCAAAAGCAGCTCTGCAGTACCTGCCTGCGCCACCGCCGCTAATTTATCTAGCGCAGTGGTTCCCAACCTTTTTTTGACCAGGGACCACTAGGACTTTTTTGTTCGGTGCAGGGACCCCAAGGTTCAAAATAAAAATTCCGGGAATTTGAAAATAAACTTTAATCATAACTGTTAGTTAAACATTAAACTTAGAATTATATTTGAATATATATATATTTTATAATAGAGAACTTTTAATTGAAAATATTAATTTATTATGGGTTTATAACTTTGTTTCGCGGACCTTAATTTAGTTCTCGCGGACCCCTGGGGGTCCATGGACCCCTGGTTGGGAACCAGTGATCTAGCGGGTCAGCTTTCGGGGACTTGTCGTGAGTCCGCCCGGAAGGCTTCAATTGACAAGCAGAGTCGAATGAGAGGGGGGAGTTGCTGGAGCCGGAATACCTGTTCCGAGCAGTCAGTCGCTGACTCACAGCTAGCTGCACAGCCTTGAACACCTGAAGCTGCCTTCTGCTGAATCAGACCCTGGGTCCATCAAAGTCAGTATTGTCTACTCAAACCGGCAGTGGCTCTCCAGGGTCTCAGGGGCCTTTCACATCACCTACTCGCCTAGTCCCTTTAACTGGAGATGCCAGGGATTGAACCTGGGACCTTCTGCATGCAAAGCAGAGGCTCTACCACTGAGCCGCAGCCCTTGGTGTCTGAAATCTGCCAGTTCTACTGACCCTTGCCTTGAATATTGCATCTGCATTTGGGGCAATGCAGTGCTGTATTTTATTTTATTTTTTAAAAACGGGAACGTTTCTATGCATATAGGTAGGGCAGCTGCTCACAATGTGCTATTTACTTCCCTGCTATTCTAGAGTGGAGGTGACCTAGAGTTTGCCAGCTCTGTGTTAGGAAATACATGGAGATTTTGGGGGTGGAGGCTGAGGAAGGGGAGGTTTGAGGAGAGGGGCCTCAGCAGTGTATAATGCCATAGAGTTCATTCTCCAAACTTGCCATTTTCTCCAGGGGAACTGATCTGTGTAGCCTGGAGATGTAATTTTGGGAGATCTCCAGCCACCACCTGGAGATTGGCAACTCTTAGGGTTGAACTCTATGTGCAATGCTACTGTCATCTGAGGATGCCTACATAATCAGGTCCTATGTCAGTCTGAAAAATAGGATTCCCAGCTCACTCTTCTTAAATTTTGTAATATTCACCCAATAAAGAGTTCCGATGAGCTCGAAAGTTTGCAGAATGTTTTCCGCTGATTTGGTTGGCCCAAATGAAAGGTGTTATATGAATTCTTTTCTGGCTCTGAGGACCATGCTTGCATTTTTGCAAACACAAGAGGGCAGCATTGAGATGATTATGAGCTGGAAGCAATGAGTTTTTTCACTCATTATTTTTCAATTTGCTGTTTCTACACCGTCTTGTATGTATGTTTTTATTTACTCCATTTCTAAACTGCCTTTCTCACTGAGACTCAAGCCCATCTCTGAGCATTACCACTGGTATCTCTGAGCCATTTGCTGGGTTAACACTTCCTCCTTGTCACCTCCATCCAACATAACAGACTCCCTTCCTCATGCACCCTGTTCTCATCACATCTGTTATACTCTTCCAATTTCCCACTCACAGGTCTCTGACCTGCTATTTGTCATGTATTCCTCTGTCTTTTTCTACAGCCTACCAAACCTTTTGCACTATTTTCTCTCCTTCCTAAAGACCCTCCAGGGATATTACAAGCCTGTTAGAAAAGAAAAGGCTTACTCTATTTTCAAAAAGGTAGTATAGTCTCTTGTCAGGTCTCTGCAGGAAGGGAGTTCCACTAAGTTGGAGTGACTAGGAACAGAAATGCAGTGAACAAGATCTTACATATCAGAGATTATGCCCCTATCCTGGCTGTTTAGAAGCTTTAAAGGTCAAAATTGTGTGAGGAAACAAACTGGTAAACAGTGAAGTTGTTGGAACACTGAGGACATGGCCTTATTAGAGTTTCCAGGTCCTTCTTTGCCACCGGCGGGAGGTTTTTGGGGTGGAGCCTGAGGAGGGCGTGATTTGGGGAGGGACTTCAATGCCATACAGTCCAATTGCCAAAGCAGCCATTTCCTCCAGATGAACTGATCTCTATCGGAGATCAGTTGTAATAGCAGGAGATCTCCAGCTTCTACCTGGAGGTTGGCAACCCTAGTCCTTATGCCCACTCCCAACAATAAACTGGCTTCTACTAATTGGTTTAGTTTGAACCAATTGAAGTTTTGAACAGACTTGTGTTACCACTTTGTCTACAAAAACAGCACCTTAATAAAACAAAAAGGGGCACAGAAATTATTGCAGCATTTCAGCCTTAACCCACTCCCATCTCAAAGAAGGAACATAACAGAGGTAACTATATTCCCTTCTTTGTTTTGATCATTATTCTTCTTGCTTTATTAGCAAACAAGCAAATGAGTTTATTTGTATAGCCATGGGCCATTACAAAGTATCCTAAAATATTTACAAAATTCTAAACAGTGATTAAAATTTGTTACAAGATAAAAAGTAAGACAATAGTTATCACATGATCACAAATCTATTATCATACAATAAAAGAAAAAAATCCATTAAAACTAAAAGTGCTCTCATTTGGGATACCTAGACAAGTTCCTTCTTTGCAGCCTCGAGGGCTCTTATATTCTTAGCAGCCAGGGCAAATTGAGACATTCTATAAGACACTTGTGCGTCAGAGTCTGATAGTAAAAAAATCAGTTTTTCAGATTCAGAACAGAAGTTTACTCCTTTCAATATCCCATCCAGAAATTTAGATCTGGGCTCCTTATACATTGGGCATAATAAGAGATAATGAAATATATCCTCCGGAGATGGGATTCCACAGATGCATATATGATGTTCCTTTGGCGTTTGACTATACCGCCCTAACAAGAAGGCTGAAGGCATGCTGGATCTTTTTTCTTCAGTTTTAAACATTTGTTGCAGATGGTATGCTCTTCCCTTTCCAGTGCACATCTCTTCTTTATGCTATCTCAACGGTGTGTATGCTTCATGGTTAAATATATGTTGTACATGTTTAAAACAACCCTTTAACGTTTTCTGCAAACTGCAGCCTACCTAATTTTCACCACATTGGTTTATTTTAGTATCCGTGTGACATGTTAATTTGTGTGTGTTTGTCTTTTTTCTTTTTTTTTAACTATTGGCTGGGTCTTGTCTTTTTTTAAATCTTGTGTTTGAAACCCTTTTTTGAAACCTGTGGTTGTTGACCAAAAATGTTTTGTGCATCAGCTGTACTGGAAACGTATACACAACTGCTTGAAATGTTCTAGTTTCTCGCTGGTGTTGTATGTTGAATGTAGTACAACAACATGGATGTCAGAATGTTCTGAATGTCTGAAAAGTAAGTTTCTTAAGATTTACCTCTCTGTGTAATTAAAAAGGCAAAGCTCTACAAGACATTTCTCTTATCTGTCCCCTGTGTGGACTGGTGATAGGACTAAGAGGGAAAAACACAAATGTAAAAAAAAAAAAAAGCAACAGCTTCTACTGTGCTTTGTGAATACTATAGACAAGCCATTGTATGGCTAACATCGGCAGCATCCTCTCTGTTATCATCAGTTCCATAGCTTATTTAACATCTGTTGGTGTCTTATAGTGTCATCGGAGCTGCTGTTATTACCATTCAGATAAGTCTCCATACCAGTTCAAATACCAGAGAGAAGTCCTCACATCTCAGGCTTAACTTTTTCCATGAGACTTCATCAGATTACTTTGCTATTTTTAAATTTTTCCTTTTAAATACAATTGGCTCTCTGGGAAAGCAACCAGGAGGCATGCTTTAATGGTACAGCTTTTATTTCCTGTAGAAGCTAAGTGAAACTGGAAACTCTATAAACAATATTTCTTGATGCTTGGCTCTGGTGTGCTTTTTAGGTTTTTACCTTCTAAAAATTAAAAAACACCACCACCAAGCTTGGGGTGGGGAGGAGAAACTTATAGCTTCATTCATAGCCCTTTCCCAGATATATAATGTCAAGAATACAAACTAGGTACCATTTTAAAGTGGCTTATTTTGTGGAAAAATTATAACTAGAGTCATCACCTAGCTAGGAGAAGCATTCATGGGACAGTAAAATATCTGAGCAAAACTTTCTGAAGGTGCAACCCTGCAAATGTTTAAGATCAGCATCTGTCAATTCATACACATTCTCTGTTGTGGTTGCCACCTGCAGCTTGACTGAGGAAGTTAGGTGAGGTGGCCTCCATACCTCTGTCATTTCACAGAATAGAAATGTTCATGAGGACATTCTTATGAAATAACTAAAACTTAATTACTATGGATGTTTCCTCATGGGCATGGTATAATTGTTAGTAAATGGACAGCTGATGGCTCTGTTGAAGCATGCACCAGAGTTTGGAGGAGGTGACGCCCCCATCTATAGGGACAGGGCATGTGTGCATGTGCCTATGTGGAGAAACAACTGTTTTGAGTTTTGGAAGAACAGAGAAAGAAGCAAACAGACATAAGTTCTACATACACATACAGAAGCTACAGAGTTATCAGTTATCTCTTTGTTTCTTTCAAACAGAAATTCTTGTGAAGAAAGCATTACATTCACTTTACAGCAAACACTTCGGAGGCATACAAAGTGTGATGACATGACATAACTGAAGGAATTCTTACCCATTCAGAACAAAGGACTGCTACCTCCGTGGCTTTCTATGGTATTGTTTCCCTTGCATATGTATATAGTAAGCAGCTGCAAATTGTTTCATTCCAAGCATTAGTAGACTTCTGCTGAGAATACCTGGCCTTCAACACAAACTTTTCTGCAGGCTATAACCTAATTCTTGTTATGCTCCCCCAAGGTTCCTCTTGTCCCTGGAGACAATTGCTTTGGTAAATACATTAAATTTCAGAAAGTCCTCCTCCTGCTGATTGTTCTCTTACTTGAAAATTCCCATTCTAGTTAGGAGCAGGATATCCTGCTCCACCATTGTCTGCAGACTGGGCCTTTACTGGGTAAAGTTTTCTTCAGTACCAGATAGACTCTACTATGACCTCTCTTATGTGTCCACTGTCCAGTTGTTTTTTGATCATCTGCTTATAGCACATTTCATTTATTTCCATTCCTGCTGAACCCTTTCCTTATTGAAAATGTTTTGATTTTGAAGTCTTGGGGTTTGTTTTTATGTCCTTACTTCAGGGAGGATGCTAAAGAGAGTTATTTCAAAGTGTCTTAGCATTCCTGATTAGAACAAAATTTCTGCTTTAGCCAGTTTGTCCTCAGATCAAGTAAACCCAGAGGGGAAACTCAAATAAATATAACCCTTAGGGTTTTTTTTTTTTTAAAACTGCTCTTGCTTTTGTCTGTGAAAGCTCTGGCTTCAGTCTCTAAAATGAATGAGACTTCTTTAACCATTGGTTCATAACACCTGCTGTCAAACATTGTTTATCAACATTGTGGCTGCTAAGAAGTTTATAACAACTGTCAGCACACTAGGGGCCAAGTCATATTGGGCTATTCAGGAAGGAAGAAGCTACAGTAGTTGAACAATTTTGTGAGATGAAGTGTTCAAATATTTAGGTGGTGATGTTTTTCCCTGTGGAAAAGATAATGTGGCCCAGCAGGGGACCCACAAAGAGTTAATTAATTAAATACTTATACCCCATCTTTCCTTATGGCTCAAAGTTGTGGGAGTCACATTATTTTCTCCTCTATCCCCTTCCCCATTATTTCCTTTTCCCCTTCCCTGGCAACCCCCACAGCCTCTCCCCCCTTCCTGCTTCCTTCACCCCTTCCCACCCATCAGCCAACCATTTTCAGTTTTCCCTCCCTCTGTTGCTCATCCTTGCCTTGAGTGGCACGAAAATGAAGAGTAAAGCAAATAACACCAAAAAGTACATTTCTTCTCCGTGACAAGCACAGTATTCAAAGATTGAAACCACATGACAGCAAATCATTGAATTTCTTTTGTGTTACATTGTAAATTGATGCACACATTGTCAGACCATATTGTGTACCTGCCAGATTCCATTGTTTGACATGGCCATGTGCCTTTTTTTACAACTATGCTGTACAATACATGGAGTTAAAAGAAGTTGTACATTTTATCCTTCCAACAAAAACAAAGATTTCATAGAACATTTTGTAGAGAAGGGGCAGGAAAGGGAGAAAGATATAATAGGAATAACTCATATGATATCTTAATACAAATTGTCATTTACAAAGGCCTGTTTTGGAACTGCTGAAGGCCACTTTTGGAAGTATCTGAAAAAAAGACATTTTGAATTGTAACACAAGCACTGAAATGTGGTAAGCCCAAAGGTATCACCATTAACACCAATAATATTTCATCCTAATTTCAATGGTAATCAGAGTTTGGTAATTTCACACAAAGGACTAGTCATAGATTTTCCAGATCTTTTTAACAAATCTTTCCCAGATCTTTTTAACAAATGCCATGTATTATCCTAATTCATGTACAGAAATGGGCAAAATGATCAGCTATTTTACCAATGCTTGCAAAGAAAACACCACTTGCACCTAATGTAAGAAAAATAACGGTGATGCCTCTTGCAACTAGAAATAGTTTATAAATAACAATATATGACAGAGAGCTTACTAAAGTGGTTTCAGTTTAGAACTATGAACAACATTCTGTATGTAACAGAAATAATTATGAAAAATGGCTAACAGTGCCATCCTAAGCAGAGTAACACCATTTTAAGCCCATTGACTTCAATAGAAAAGTACAACTCTGCTTAGGGTAGGGTTGCCAACCTTCAGGTGGTGGCTGGGGATATCCTAGTGTTACAACTGATCTTCAGGCAACAGAGATCAGTTCCCCTGGAAAAAATGGCCTCTTTGGCAATTGGACTCTATGGCACTGAAGTCCCTCCCCTCTCCAAACCCCTCCCCTCAAGATCCACCCCCAAAACCTCCAGGTATTTTCCAATCAGGAGCTGGCCACCCTAGCCTAGGGTGGCATGGCAAAACAGCTTACCAGAAAATTATAATAATTCAGGACTGAAAATTGTTAACGGTAGTAATACATAAAAATAACTTAGAGATGCCCAGTGGCCTGGGGAAGCATTTTTCCCCTTCAACACTCTGACAGCAAACTCCAACAAAAATCACAAATTACTTTTCAAAAGTACCTCAGTTTCAAAAGTAGTTCTCTGTGTGGCTACTGTTTGAAAACCACAAACCCAGATCACCTGGAAGTATATGGAACTAGCTCATGTGGCTCTTTGATATCCTGGCCACAGAAAAATGGGAAGAGAATCAGGATATCAGGAACAGATTACTTAAATATGTCAGAGAAGCTTTATAGATTGATGTGTAGATGGCATTAATACTTTGTAAAATAAATCATGTTTACCAAACTAATGGTATTGAGAGTTACAAAACACAGATTAGTCACTGTTGGTGTTCATTTAAAAGACTTACAAATTTCTAGAGGAAAGTCTTGGAACAATAACAAGTGCAACTGATGTAGCTAGTATTTCTATGTAAGGCTGTCCCCCACTTGCTATATGGTATCAAAGTGTGGGAATGGAAAGAACGTTTTAGTCTGGAAACTATTCAAAATTAGAAGGGGTCCCCTGCGACCCTGATTAGAGCCAGCATTCCCTCTCTTACAGCTCGCGTTCATCTAGTCATTTTAAAACTTTGGAAGAAAAAGAAAAATGCTAATACAAATTTGTTTAGTGAACAATCCTTTAATCTTTTGCTGAGCAAGGATTCAACTCGCCTCTGTATCATTAATAATATTCTTTTTCGTTATTCTATCCTGGATGACCAGCTGGGTGCTTCAGCAGATAGCTCTATGCTCCATGACTGGGTATACAAGGGTGGTGCTCTGATTGATAGATCATTAATTCTTCAATCTAAATCTTCTCCATGGTTTAAATTAATTTTAAAAAGACCATTTCAGAACCAAATATCTAGTTAATGTCTTAATCCAAAAGCTCAGAATGGCTTTCACATCTTTTACATTTTCAAACAATGCAAACTGCAATATTGGATGGCTGATATAATAAAGTACCATTAGTGCAATGCATTCATGTCTGTAGCTCTGCTATAGAGGATTTACACCATTATACTTTAGCTTGTCCTCTTTACGTAATACCTAGGGAAAAATTCCTTCGTACGATATTAACTGGGTTAAACTTGCTTCCTGATTCCAATAAATTAGTATTTTTGTTGTCAGACACTGACTCATTTATCACTTATAGGCTGTCACTTTTTACTTTAGCAGCTAAAAAGATAAGAACTAAACTGGTGCCAAAGAATGTAACCAGCTAGAACTGATGGCCAGCTAGGATATACTCCAATTATACTGTATTTTATCATAATTTATATGGCATTTTGCATTTTATATTGATTGTATAATTTTCTTGTTTCATCGTTTAATTTATTTTGTAAAGGACTTTGGCTACCTACAAATAAATATAACTTACTTACCCTTCCTAAAAAAATGATGTAGCTAGATATATCATTCAGCTCAACCCAAAGATAGAATTGTTAGGTTGTTTGATGGTAAAAGGAAGCAGATTATAATAAATTAGTATAAAATATATTAGTTGTAGTCTGAATATACCGTATATACCCATGTATAAGCCGACCCGCATATAAGCCGAGGTGCCTAATTTCTCCCCAAAAATGGGGAAAAATTAGGCACCCCCGTATAAGCCGAGGGTCGGCTTATAACCCCTCCCCCCCCCCGCAGGCTTACCTGACAGGGCTCTCCAGCGGCGAGGGTCCGGCGGCGGCGCGGCCCGGGGGGGCCTGGGCAGCCTTCCTGCGGCTGCAGGAGGCTGCCCCAGGCAGCTCCCGGCGGGAGGAAGCGGCGGCGAGGCCCAGGGGGACCCGGAGCAGCCATCCTGCGGCTGCAGGAGGCTGCCCAAGGCCCCTCCCGCCTGGGAAAAATGGCGGGGGGGGCGGGAAGGGCCAGGGCAGCCATCCTGCAGCTGCAGGAGACTGCCCAAGGCCCCTCCCGCCTGGGAAAAATGGCAGGGGGGGCGGGAAGGGCCGGGGCAGCCTTCCTGCAGCTGCAGGAGGCTGCCCAAGGCCCCTCCCGGCCAGGAAAAATGGGGGGGGCGGGAGGGGCCGGGGCAGCCTTCCTGCGGCTGCAGGAGGCTGCCCAAGGCCCCTCCCAGCCAGGAAAAATGGCGGGGGGGCAGGGGGGGCGGGGCAGCCTTCCTGCGGCTGCAGGAGGCTGCCCAAGGCCGCTCCTGGCGGCAGGAAGCGGCACGGGCCCGGCGGCGGCAGCGACGGCGGTAAGTTTCCCCCCTCCCTCCTTCCCCCCGTATTGACCCGCGTATAAGCCGAGGCCGGCTTTTTCAGCCCATTTTTGGGGCTGAAAAACTCGGCTTATACGCGAGTATATACGGTAAGTAGCTTCTAGATGGGAAACTCCTGTAATACCATTAAAAATATGGGAAATAATATAAAATGACATACTGAAATTTTGGGAAGTGATCTTGATTTCTTATAGCAAATAGAATGTGTTCAGTATTGAAATCAATGCATGGAACAAAATGTATCATTAAAGTTTTAACTGTTTCATGAACCTGTATTATCTGTAAAAATATATACAGTATTTCAATGTTCCATAAACTGACACAAGATGTTTAGCAGCTTCAAATGTTACACTTTCAAGCTATATGCACAGTTGTGTGAACTGGCCCTAAAAAGGGCAGTTGAATATAACAAGTAGGTTATTTTCCATCGCTTTAGCATAATATATTAGCTACATTAAACAGAACATTTTCAGGAGATGATTGTTTCACTCTCTTCTGATTAAAAAAAAATGTAATGACCAGAAGGGTACAAGCCACAGAAGTAGAGCATGAATTGTACACTATTAGGATGGGCAGCCAAATCCTGAGGAGGGGGCGGTAGTTAGGTGATGGCCCGAAACGGGCCACCTCCTAGAATCATACCATCATCGATTCCATAATCATAACTTGACACCTGCAAAAAGGGGTGTTCCCAAGGTGAAAGGGAACACCTCTGGAATGCTCCCCTGGACACTGGTGCCTGAAAAATGCTGCTGGGGAGGCTGCGCCAGCACCCAAGGCTCACACTTCCGTGTTGCTCCCCGGAGCCGGCATAATTCACCCTGTGCCAGTGTCATTGCCACTTTGGATGGCGCAAGTGGCACAGGCTCTGGGGTCATGCCAGCTTCTAAGCAGCTCTGCCCCCCTTTCAGGATTGCATGGTTAGAAAGGATTCAGGATTCTGGATTCTGCCCTTTTAAAGGGTAAGAAAGCGTCCGTCTCTCTCTCTTTCTGAATTGCACTCAAGGAAACTGATTGTGACATGTTATCTAAATGTACATTTCATTCAAGCAGAACACATAAACTGAAGAAGGGCCTGATGCCAAACTAAGCACTGAACTGCATGTGGAAGTATACATTTTTACATCAAAAGCAAGATTAAGTACCAGCATATTTCATTCTCTCTCTCCAATTTTGTTCCAAATAATGGAACTTAAAAATTAACAAAAACCAGTGTAAAATATTTACAGAACAGTAACAAACCTGAGGCTGAAGCCTTAGTTTTTTTGAGTCCTAGTGAGCATGGGTTCTTCTTTAAATAGAATTCACAGTTTAAAGATACTTTTATCTAGGACAAACAACATGTTTCCCACTTTTGCATCTATTTCTGTTTTCATCAATGATCTTTTAAAATCTTCTGCCTTGTTTGCAATGTTTATTGTAATACAGAAAAGTCTATTTTCTTTCTTTTTTTGCCACTGCACTCCCCCCCCGACTCCCGAATACAACTATCACCAAGAAAGATTAGCTTTTAATATGAAGAATCTTTTTGAAAGTTTTCTTGAAGTTTTCATTACAAAGCGGGTATATAAATGGATTTAATGTAGAATTCACATAGCCAAGCCAGATGGTAAACATATGAACGTGATAATTGTAATATTCTTCACAATATGCCATGACCATAAATAATACAAAGTATGGAATCCAGCACAGCATAAAGGCCGCCATTATACAGCCTAGCTGTTTAGCTGCCTTTCTTTCTCTGTTCACACGCAGCCCTTGGTTATGGTTCAGAGAGTGAGCACGCAGCCGCCTCCACGTCTTTTTCAAAGAATGAAGGCTTGTGCTGTCTTTGCTGTTTTTATGCTGAGGAAAGTGCCTCTTGATATGAAAATTTTGCTCCAGAGTAGGATCTGAATGTTGTCTACAAGAAGGTCTCTCTGCAAAGGTATGGTCGTATAATGTTTTGCTTATTTCATATTCTTGGGGGCAAGGCTTCTCCATATTCTGAATGCTTTCATTGGCACAGGTGTACTTCCTATCAATATTGCCCACCACAATGTCATTTTGTGCAATAGTTAGAGGAAAGCAGCTGTGCCTTCCTCCTGCATGAGCACTTCCTTTATGAAATACTTGTGATTCCTCAATAAAGCTTCCTGGTGGAGGTTGGGCTTCCATTCTGTCATTCTGACTGTCATGTTCATGACAGTAAAATCCTATATTTTTACTTTCACTTAGTGAACACATCTCTTGTATTTCTCGCAGCTTACAATTGGGTGGAATTGTTTTTTCTGAGGCAGATCTAAACGATCCATTAATGAGCTCCCTGTGCTGATAATGCCTCTGGACAGCTGTGTATATTTTTGCATAGAAAAACAACATCATCAGTGATGGAATGTAGAAGTTGGCTATAGCTGTCAAGACCTTAAACCAGGTGACTCTGCAGAAATCTGTTTCACATACTTTATCCCCGTCACCTATCCTGTTATCACGAGTAAAGTTGCGCCAGCCAAAAATTGGGACTACCCACATAAAAGAGAGCAGCCAAGCTCCGGAAATCATGATAGATGCTCTAGTTTTTGTCCGGTACTTGAGATATTTTAGTGGCTGCTGGACAGAACGGTAACGATCTATGCAGAGTATGAGGAGGCTGAATATGGAAGCTGTGCTGGCCACATAATCCATTGACAGCCAAAACAGGCAAGCTTGTCTACCTAACAGCCACTCATTCTTCAAAAGATATAAAATGTTCAGTGGCATGACGGCTGCACCAACAACAAGGTCTGCACAGGACAGGCTCACGATGTAAAGATTGCCGACAGTGTGAAGTTTCTTTTCCATTTTCACTGCATATAGGACCAAAATATTCATGACAACTGTGGTCAATGAGATGCCTCCCAAGATCACTCCTAGAGGAACTGAATATGCCTCTGTTAAATTCTTGTTTGTTGTTCTGTTAATCACACACATCTTTTGCCTAAAGGTTTACGACAAAATAATGAAGTATTATCATTTCAGGCTTCTTTTCTGAGTGGTCAGGGGGCTTCTTTCCAGTTTTCTTAGTGCATCTGCAAGAGAAAAGGAATATGTTTCAACCCTACATTCAGCTTCAGAAAAAATGTGTACTTTTCAAATTGTAAACAGTGTTAATGGATGAGTCGATGAAGTGAACTGAAGAGATATTACAAAGAACATCCACGTATGAAACGTAGAACAGCATTCAGATATCCTGTGGTCAATTATTCAGTGTTTTTTTCATGTAATGATGTAATGAAACACTAGCATTTATTTCCACCCACAAAGAGGTATTCAGAACAACCAACTTTGCCACTTCAAGCATTGTCTCCCTGTGCCCCCTCCAGTCAGATCCCAGAAGAGATCCAACCCATCCCAGATCAGAGTGGAGGTGGCCCAAGGCCAAGAAGGGGCACATCTCTTCCTGTCCCAGCCCCATTGGCTGCAACAATGCCTTTCATGCTGTCCTGGCCTTGGGCAGTGGCATATAAAGGTGTGAAAGGAAGCACCTCCTCTCATACATGCTCTGTCAGATCTCAAATGGGCTCCATCCACTAATATTTTATTACATGCACACATAGAATCATAGAGTTGGAAGATACCACCAGGGTAATTTAGTCTAACCCCCTACACAATGCAGGAATTCACAACTGCCTTCCCCCCCCACACACACACACCCAGTGACCCCCTACTCCATGCCCAGAAGATGGCAACAAAAACCCTCTAGGATCCCTGGCCAATCTGGAATGGAAGAAAATTGCTTCCTGACCCCAAAGTGTCAATCAGCGTTACCCTGTGCTTGTAACAAAGGGTCACAAGAGCCAAACACTGACACATCCCTTCCTGCCCTCCCTCTCATGATCTGCCTAAGTTCACAGAATCAGCATTGCTGTCAGATGGCCATCCAACCTCTGCTTAAAAACCTCCAAAGAAGGAGAGCTCACCACTTCCTGTGGAAGCCTGTTCCACTGAGGAGCCGCCTTACTGTCAGAAAGTTCTTCCTAATGTTTAGCCAGAAACTCTTTTGATTTAATTTCAACCCATTGGTTCTGGTCCGACCTTCTGGGGCAACAGAAAACAACTCCACACCACCCTCTATATGACTGCCCTTCAAGTACTTGAAGATGGTTATCATATCACCTCTCAGTCGTCTTCTCTCCAGGCTAAACATACCAAGCTCCTTCAGTCTTTCCTCATTCGACTTGGTCTCCAAACCCCTCTCCATTTTCATTGCCCTCCTCTTGACATGTTCCAGCTTGTCTACATCCTTTTTAAATTGTGGTGCCCAAAACTGAACACAATACTTTAGGTGATATTACAAAGAACATCCAAGTATGTGTCTTGCCTCTGTCATCTATCCTATTTGCAATTTAGTATTATTGCAAATTTAATAAGCATCCCCTGTACTGATTCATCCAAATCATTTATAAAGATGTTGAACAACACAGGGCCAAGGACAGATTCCTGAGGCACCTCACTTGTCACTCCTCTCCAAGAGGATGAGGAATTATTAACAAGCACTCTTTGGGTGCGATCTGCCAATCAGTTACAAATCCACCTAACAATAATAGGATTCAAACCACATTTTACCAACTTGTCAACAAGAATATTATGTGGAACCTTATCAAAGGTCTTACTGAAATCAAGAAAAACTATGTCTCCAGCATTCCCCTGCTCCAGTAAGGCAGTTAGTAACTTTCTCAAAAAAGGATATAAGTTTAGTCTAACATGACTTGTTCTTGAGAAACCCATGCTGGCTCATACTAATCACAGCCATCCTTTCTAAATGCTCAAGAATTGACTGATTATTTGTTCTAAAACTTTTCCAGGTATAGAGGTCAAGCCGTTGGGTTGGTAGTTACCCGGATCCACCACAGACAGAAACTGGGAACCTAAGCACTGAAAACAGGTAGCATTGAGCTATGGGTTCTTTATAGTCTGAAAAGATTCTGCAGTCCATCCTATGATCTAGGACATGGGTCGCAAAAGTGCGGCTCCCGAGCCGCAGGCGGCTCTTTGAGCCCTTGAGTGCGGCTCTTTCCATGTGCGGGCCAGGCTGAGTAGCAAAAGGGGGGGGCGGGAGAGAGTCTGCGCAGGAGGTGCTTGGGTTACGTCGGAGCAACCACGTTCCGCTGCTGCTGGCGGGCCTGCTGTGGGGAGAGAGTCTGCGCAGGAGGCGCTCGAATTACAAAGGGGCGACCACGTGCTGCTGCTGCTGGCTGGCCTGCTGTGGGGATTGGGGGTTTCTTAAGCAGCGGAGGGAGCGGCCGCCGCTTAGATATTTGCACGGTAAGCCCGCTCGCTGCCTCCTGGCTTCTGCTGTCAGCTCCTCGAGTCCCTCTTCAGAAAGGCTCGAGAGAAATTCTCATTGCTTTGGACGCGCTTCGCCCGGAGGAGGAAGCCCTGTGCGGCGCCTTTCTCACTGGAGGCCGCCCGCAGCCCGGACGGGAGGGGGAGGCAGAGAGCGAGCTGCCCGGCGGCTGCCACCTCTTCCTTCCCTGCCGCGCAGGCCTCTCTTTCGGTATGGCCGCTCTCGTCCCCTCGCCCCCAGGGCTGCAGAGCGAGCCCAAGACCGTGCTCAGGCTGCCCCTGGGAGGGGGCTGGCGCCATGGCCTCGAGGGAGGGAGGGAGGGGCAGTTGGGGGACTCTCCTTTCTTCCCCCCCGTGGAAGCTGCCTGGGCGCGCGGCCCTGCCTGCCTGCCCCCCCCAGCCAAGGGGGGGGGCTCCTCCAGCCAAGCTACTTTGCTCGGGCGTCTGCCTGCCCTGAATCTGGAGCCCGTAGGTCCCAGTAGGGTAGGGGGGTTAGCACCTGCCCCTCCCTCTGGCCAGGAGGGAACTGGCATGTCCTTGGTGGGGGGGGGAGGATGGATGGACTGTGCATCTCCCTCTCTCCGGGGAGGGAGGAAGGGGCCGTTGGGGGACTCTCCTTTCTCCCCCTCCCCCCGTGGAAGCCGCCTGGACACGAGGGCCTGCCTGCCTGCCTGCCCCTCCAGCCGAGGGAGGGGGGCCTCCTCCAGCCAAGCCACCTTGCTCGGGCATCTGCCTGCCCTGAATCTGGAGCCCGTCAGTCTCAGTATGGTAGGTGGGGTGAGCACCTGCCCCTCCCTCTGGCCAGGAGGGAACTGGCATGTCCTTGGGTGGGGGGGGGGGAGGATGGATGGACTGTGCATCTCCACCTTGTTTGTTTGCATGGAACACACACAGACCGGGGACCTGCTGGCCTCTTCCTCTGTGCCTGGGATCCCTGGACGTCTGGACCCTCGCTGGGTGATGGTGGGGGGGGGGAAGAAAACAGTGGGCCTTTTTGTCTGGCAATTGTTAGCCCTCCCCTGGCCTATTACTACAGGTTTCCCCTCTTCCTGCTACTTTGTGCCTCTTTCAAAAGGAACGGGGGGGTTACACTCTCCCCACAGCCATTCAGCACCCCACTGTGCAGTAGGTGCTCTCCTGGTTTCTACTCCTGCTTCTTTTCTTTTCTGTTACCCAGATGGAAAACTCGGCACTTATCCTTGTTGAATTGTATCCTGTTCACATCTGCCCACTTTTCCAGTGTGTTCAGATCTCATTGAATGCTTTCTCTATCTTCTGGTTACCTGGTGTGTTCGCTGCTCCTCCCAATTTGGTGTCATCTGGAGTAGTACCTCTCTTGCCCTCTTCCAGATCATTATTAAAAATAATGAAAAGTACCAGGCCCAGAACTGATCCCTGTGCCCCCCCCCCACTGGACACCTCTCTCCATTCAGATGAAATGCCTGCTCCTGCTGCTTTCTTCTCCCCCCCCCCCGGGGGGGATTTAATATATTTATGTTGCGTCCCCCTCTAAGCCACCTTTACTCTGATCTGAGAAGCACCAAATGCGTTTGTTTTTTCTCTCACGTGGGAGCTGCTGTGAATCATGTCCCTTGCAAACTATGCCTTCCCACCCAGCCCTGGAGAGCCCGTTCTCTTTTCTAGGTCGGCTGCCCTCAATAGTCGTTTGGGGTCATTTAGTCCAGGATCAGAGGAGCAGGCCTGTTAGGTTCTTTGGGGCACAGGCAGGACAGTACTGCTGCTGCAGTTATTGTCATGATTTAATGTTATGGATACCTTACTTACAAGTTAATTTTTATCAATAAATAAGATCATTATTAATTTTTATGTCAAGTTTTATTCAGTGTACCTATAGTTTAATTAAGACTTAAAACTTTAATTAAAGTTTATTAAGTCAATAAACAGTGTACCTACCTATATAGTTTGAGTTTAAAAAATTTGGCTCTCAAAAGAAATCTCAATCGTTGTACTGTTGACATTTGGCTCTCTTGACTAATGAGTTTGGCGACCCCTGACCTAGGAGGTGAAAAATGGAGCAAGCCATGCCTGTCGACTTTTCCCATTTGATACCCTCTGATGATCTGGTGTTTCAAATGGCCACCTATGGCAGTGAAATAACTCTGTAACAAGGAAACAAACTATATTCCACAAAATGTGCAAAATAGAAATGTTTAGGAAGGCATTCTAGATCTGCAGTGGGACAGAATGGTCTAGAGGGGAGGGCACCTTCACATGGGAGTGAGGAGCAGAACCTGCATTCCCTTGTACCTTTGTAATCCTTCATCCATTGCTTGCACTACGCCAGCCTGGACAATTGCTGTTCACATGGTCATTTAATTTTATATTCCTACTCCTATTGCACTGGTATTGGCACTCAGTTTTGTATTTCTGGTTCTATTTATTGTTCACTTGCATTGTTCACTATATATCTTATATTCTATGTCCACATTGTTGGTCATGTTGTCATTCAATTTTGTACTCCTAGTATTGCATTTTTCATGTGCTATTGTATACTGCATGATTACATCCCCCCTTTCTGAACTGTGACTTGAGTCTCAGTGAGGAAGACAGGATATAAATAAGCTAAATAACAATTTCAAAATGCCTAGCTGCCTGCATTCAGAGATCAATGCAAATTAGAGTCTGATTCAAGGCTTCTAAATCAGAAATCATTGAAATCATGTGAGAGGAGGAAGGTGGGAGAGGGTAAGCATATAAAATAAGCCAGGTCCGTGCCTGTCAAAACAAGCAGAGGTTTGTTGTGATATCGTTTGAATGTAGTTTTTGAAATGCAAAATTGGTCACAGTAATGAAAAAAACAATCCAATAGGCATGAAATCTGCTAACATAAATCAATGACTCCAGTCATTATTTTTCAATTTTATTTTAGCCCCATGTCTAAAATAAGAAGTTTTATATAACATCTTTAAAGCACTATTGCTGCATCCAGATTTTATGAATGAGCTTCATTTCTAAACCACAACTGAATCCTGGTTTACAGCCCTAGTTTGCAGGCAAGAAAACAAGCCAGTGTTTATTATTTTGCCTGATTCAGATATTAGGATAAACTATAGTTTATTCAAAACTGACTTTTTTTTGTAACTGCAACTTGAGATGGAAGTATAGAACCCTTTTCAAAAACCTCAGTTTATTTTATTTTTTTCAAAACCTGCAAGCAATTTTTTCCAAAAATTAAGGTAACCTCTATTCTTTCCAAAAGAAGAAGAAAAAAATACTTTTGAGATCACCACTGATTCACGGTAACTGCAGCCAGAGGGTGTTCCTAGGGTTGCCAACTCTAGGTTGGAAAATTCCTGGAAATTTGGGGGTAGAGAGGTCAGGGTTTGGGGATAGGAGGGACCTCAGTGTGCTATAATGCCATAGAGTTCACCCTCCAAAGCAGTCATTTTCTCCAGGGGAACTTATCTCTGTTGTCTGGAGATAATTGTAATTCCAGAATTGCCTGGAGGTTGGCAACCTTTGGTGTTTCAGCCAAGAGACAAGCAGAGGTGGTTTGCTACTGCCTTACTCCACAGACTTTCTGAAAACTTTACTTCAGTTTTTTTTGAAGACTATAAAAACGGTCAGCCTAAACCCTATTTTCTTTAAACCACCTGGCTTCCACTGTTTTGACACCCAGATCAGACTAATAATTTTTTAAAAGTAAGCCCATGCTACAATTATATTTTCAAAAACCACCCGGCTTCTTCTTATTTTGGAAACCTAACAAAATCCTAATTATACTGTCTGGAGAACACTGAACCCTAAGACAAAATTTATTTTGTGTTTCATAACATACCTAAACCCTTATCTATGGTTAGCTGTTGTTAAAACCTAACCAGAAATTTCCTTCAGAATAATTATTTTTTTCAAAACAGGCACATACCAAAAATCCACTAAACCACTCACCCAAAAAACACAACACAAAAAGATCTTTAAACCAACTGTGTGTGGGTGCCGCCAAATCACAGCTGACTCATGGCGACCCTGTAGGGTTTTCAAGACAAGAAAAAAATTAATAAAAAATATTTATAAAAAAAAGACAAGAGATGTACAGAGGTGATTTGCCTTTGCCTGCCTCTGCGTGGGTTGATAGAGTTCTGAGAGAACTGTGACTGGCCCAAGGTCACCCAGCAGACTTCATGTGGAGAAGTGTAGAATCAAACCCGGTTCCCCAGATTAGAGTCTGCTACTCTTAACTACTACACCACGTTGGCTCTCAAACCACCTATAGAACAACTCTAAAACCAGAACAATGCCAAAAAACAAACTTTTAAAAACAGCAACAACCTGGAGTCCTGCCCAGTACACAACCCTTACAAATTAAAGTGCAAAGCAGTTAAAATTAAGTCTAAAACAACCTAAGATACCTCAACAAAACAGCATAACCCTTTTAAGCCCCAAAACATAACCAAAGAAAACTTTTTTAAAAGAACCAGCAAGAAAACAAAGGTCCCCCCTCACTATAACCCACCAGGAAAAAAAAACATAGAAAAACTTACAAAGGGATTTCAAAGGGAAATTAGAGAGTCTGCTGAATTACAACTAATAATGAAGCTCAAGACAATGCATTCTCCAGGATTGAATAGGGACCAGAGATTCCTGTCTCATTACCAATGCTGATATTGCTGAGAATCTCTAATATTGATCCAGAAACCAACCCCCCCCCCCAATCAATAAGGTATCTTCCCCAGTATATATTAGGAGTGGATATATATGAGTTCAAATGCCTACTCTCTCCCCCACCATCCATGCCTTTAACTTAATAAAATAATGAGAGGATCTTGCCATCCCATTAATATGAGAAATTATTATTTTTTTATGACTCAATCATTTCGGGTTTTCTATGTTTCTTTTCTTTTTGCCAATTACCAGCAGTGATTCAGAATTCTGGATGAAGTAAAAGGTTGTGGTTCTCTTCAGGGAATAATTTTTTATGTTGAAAAAGCTACGGTGGTTCCTTAGATAGGCCTTTTTCGTGTATATTTATAAGAATTACTGGATTATTAGCTCTTGAAATTAAATATCCACAAACCAAAGCTTCATAAAATTATGACAGAATCTTCCCTGCTTCTCTTAGCCCCAAAGTATTTGAGATGGCTATTTGGTTAATAATTATTTGGTTTCCTTAATTGTTATTTGATTTCTACAGCTCAATCAAACAGACTCTTGAACGGGTACCATACTAGCAGATGCGTGTCTCACAGCTTTCAAGTGCTCATTGTTGCTAGGACAACCACTAAGAAGTGGCATCCATCAGGATGAAGAGGTGTTTGTCATTCATGCCTTGAATCCTTGGGGAAAATACTAAAAAAGGCAACAAAAATTGTGGCAACTCAGCAATGCCTGTTCTAAGTGACATGTCACTATAGCTATCTTGGAGCTTAATACCTGCACTTTCAAAAATTGTGGAAAATATTAATAGCTCCTTTATATAATAAAGATGTTCACACAGTAGTTTATTTTTTAAGTGAAATGTTTTATATCGACTTTCCTGACTTCCTCAGGCAGCTCATTCCACAAGGAGGAAGCCACAGCAGAGAATTCAAGGGTACAGGTAGCTATTGATCTTACACACATGCATGGCTGCACCTTCAAAAGGCTTTGCTCAGATGAGTGAATTTATTGTGTGGAGCATAGTAGCAGAAGATACATGGATTCGTGTCTTAGGTAGCCAGTGGAGTAAGGAGGTGTGTATAGTATGCATACCCTACCTAGCTTCTGAAAGTAACCAAGCAGCAGCATTCTGTATCAACTGGAGTTCCCAAGTTGACTTCAAAGGCAGACCAGTGTAGAGTGTGTTATAATAATCTATCCTTGAGGTCACTGTGGAATGGCTCCATGTAGGCAGATCAGCGGAGGGAGCCATCTTCTGGGCTAAATGGACATGGTAGAAAGCAATTGTTGCTGCTAGGTTAACTTGCTTCTCCAGTAATTCAGCTGGGTCCAGAATAGCTCCTAACAGTTAGCAAGGGCCAGTTGAATCTCATCAAATGTAGGAAGCTCACAGCGGAGTCCTGGGGAGCTGATCTACTGCTATGCTGGCATATCTCAGTAATACAGTGGCATATTTTGGCTATCTCAGGGGTGTGACAGGCGTTAGACAGCTCCCTAAGCCACCCCAGTCTGGGAATGGCACCCCAGAATGCTATCAAAAACCACAGCAGTACCTATAAGGCGCCAATGCAACAGAAAAGGAAATCACTCCCCAGAGGCACAGTCCTGCCCAGAAACTGCAGTGTCGCATAAGATGCAGACTATGATCACAGTCAATCACACATCCCCACTGGTGGCCAAACCTCCTCCACTCACCCAGTCACAGCCCTCCCCATACTACATAAACTTGAGCCAAGATGGCCCGTAGCTCAGACAATAGGATGGGCGGCATGAGACTCTCTCTCTCTCTGAGGTTTCCAAACTGCACAGAGTGCACAGTGTTTCACCTTAGAGGTGGGAAATGCACAGAGAGGGCCCTTAGCGCTTCCACCCAAGGGGGAAAGCAAATCGCCTTGCTGTGTGACTAACATGTCTCATTTCTGAACTCTTACTAGTACCCTATCTCTGCAGATGCATACCAAAGGAGCAGCCATGCACTGACAGATGAGCAGAGATGGGGATCCAGCAGGATCAGCCCAGGAGTCTGCACCCGCCTCCCTCTTCTCCCTCACTTGCATCCTGGGTACCACCTCAACAATGCAGGCTCCTACAGCCAATGTTGTCTATGGGGGCAACTCAAAGCAGCTGCACCCAGCAGGATGCCCAATTTCATCTGGGGCATACCTAAGGAAAGTGTACCTAGGATGCAGGCCATAATGCTGGGTGTGTGTGGGTGTGATATGGCAGTCATGCTGGGATCCCCATACCAGGCTGTTGGAATGGTCACTTGCCAAGATACTCCCAGGTGCAGGAGGGAGGCACAAGTAGAGGTTGAAAGGTGTCTGGCAGCTGCCACACTGTGCCCTGTGGATTTGCTGGCCACACACTCTTGGCACCTATTGTCTTGCAGGATCGGAGCCCTATGCAGCAGAGGCAGAAGCAGTAGATACAGTTGAGGTACAACCCACACAGTGGATGAATAAGTGTTGTTTTGATGGCTGTGATCTGAGCTGCAGGTCTGGTGTCCCAACAAATGGAGCCCTCCTCTATGAGCCACAAATCCTACTGGGGCCCCACCAGCATGGCTGGAGTAGTCAAGATCACTGTGCTGTTCATCATCATTGCATATATCTTTGTTTGGTGTCCTTGCATGTGGTGATTTAATAGGGAGGAGACCTGATGTGGTATGAGCTGGCAGCAGTGAGAGGTGTGGATCCTGCCACTCTGCTAAGGGTTGTGCCATCCCACTGGTTCCAGCCCAGCCCCTGCTGCATCTTGACTTAGGCGACCATCTCTCCAGCACATCCACCCTGTTCATATGCAAGCTGTGACAGCATGGGTTCCTGAAGCAGGGGCTGTACTGGGTACCACATTACTATTTCCCTGCTGCTGTTCAGCCGTGTGCGTGCAAGTGACGTCAAGTCACAGCTGACATATGGCAGCCCAGTTTTTGTAAACTCTGAGCTTGAGAGGCAGTGGTGTGAGTACTGGTTTTTTTCAAAGCAAGAGACTAACGGGTGGTTTGCCATTGCCTTCCTCTGCATAGTGACCCTGGTATTCCTTGGTGGTTTCCCACCCAAGTACTAGCCAGGACTGACCCTGCTTAGCTTCTGAGATCTGACGAGATTGGGCTAGCCTGGGCCATCCAGGTGAGGGCTCTCTTCCCATAGCCACTTGTTTATCTAGTCTCAGACTTGCTGTCCACTAACAAAGGCAATCAGTTCAATTCAATCAGCACTTACACCACTCCCTCTCAAGCTCAGAGTTTACAAAAATCAGCCTTCCATACTAATCTAGGGCTGTTGAAAAAACTTTTTTGGTAAAATTCGGATTCGGCAAAATTTGGCCCATTTTGATTCGGGAAATGCCGAAGTCCGAACTCCCCCAATTTGGATCCGTGCAATTCGACGCGAGAGTCAGAGTTTGGGGGGAAATTCGGCCGTTTAAAGCCATTAAAAACACATTCGAGCCTTTCCACGGCTCTGGGGGGACATGTTTGGAGGTAGAGGTCCCAAACATTCAGCGTAGCTTGAGGTGACCCTTCTTGCAAGAACCCCCAAGCTTTGTGAAGATTGGGTCAGGGCCCCCTGAGATATGGGGCCTGGAAGGGGTCCCCCCAATCTGCACATTGCAATAAAGCCATTACAAACACATTTGCGGCTTTCCGCGGCTCTGGGGGGGGGCTTTTTGGAAGTAGAGGTCCCAAACGTTCAGCGTAGCTTGAGGGGACCCTTCTTGCAAGAACCCCCAAGTTTGGTGACGATTGGGGCAGGGGTTCCCGAGTTATGGGGCCCGGAAGGGGTCCCCCCTCAGCCCATTGAAATAAATAGACCGTTTGGACTCGGAGTTTGCAAAACCATGCAAAGATACACGTGACGTGACCTTGGGAGTTTGCAAACCATGGAAAGGGACAGAGGCGCGCTAGCTATGCATAAGGAGCAGGTGGAGTGGAATTTCCCCTTTTGCGTTGGACTCGGGAGTCGGGTCCGGGCAAATGCATTCTTTAAGTCACAATTTGAAAACCAGTTTTGAGCAAGCATCAGACCATGCAAAAATGCCCCCAGAGTATTTTCTGCCCTGCTCCTTTTGTCATGGTGGAGGGAAGCCCCCCTTACGCAAATGGCCCTTCCAAATGTGAGAAAAGTTCTGCACCCCCCCCTCTCAAACCAGTACGGCTCGGCTCCAAATGGGGAAAAAACCGACGAGGAGGAGGCGTGGGTGCCGAGCGGCGCCGGGGAGAGACGCAACCCGCACCATCGCACTCAACCCCAGGCTAGGGGCAAAAAACAAAAGCAGAGCACAGCACACACTCCCGCAGAGGCGACCGGGCACACACCCTCTGCAGAATGGGCAAAGCCCCCCCTCAAACCAGTACGGCTCGGCTCAACCCCAAACGGGAAAAAAACCAAGGAGGAGGAGGCGCGGCCCGGGTGCCAAGCGGAGAGAGACTCGCTAGCCGCCGCACAGACTCAACTTTAAACTTTAAAAGCAGAACACACACTCCCACAGAGGCGAGCAGGCACACCCCTCTCGGCAGAATGGGTGAAAGCCCCCTTTGGCTTCCCCACCCACCCACAGAAACTGCTCCCCCCACACACAGACTCTGCTTTCCCCCACACACACACACACACAGGAGAAAAGGTATCGAGAAAAACCCCCAAAATCAAATTATGTGGATGTCTTCCAGCAGGAGCACGGAGGGAAGTAAATCCAATCCTATTCCGGTAAGCACCGGCAGCTCGGCCCAGTCAGGAATCGGATCTCTCAGCAGCACTGCCACCAAACTGGAAGGCAATGAATACAGTTGGGATGGGAAAGGAGGGACGGGAGTTTTTAGACTCTTCTGGCCATTTCAAAAGTGAGATTGGCCAGGAGAAGACCCAGCTTGGCCACCATTGGCCGTGGGAGAATGCTGCTTACTAACTGACGGTTATGCTGCTGATTCTGAGCCCCCAAATTTGCCGAATTTATTCAGCACGCCCCGAATTCGCCGAATTTGGCTCGTTGTTTTCCCGCCTTTTTTTTGAATTCTGTTCCATCTGAACTGAAAACCGCCGAATTGGGGGAAATTCGGCTATTTTTCGGTTCGGGACAAACCGAATCGACAGCCCTATACTAATCTCCATACCTAGGCTACTCCCATATTAACAGAAAATTAGCTTTAAAGCAGTTGTAAGTGTGTGGAGAATGGGTAACAATAATAATAATTTGGAGCAGATAGAGAATAAACATATAATTGTAAGCTAGAGAAAATTTAATATTGAGAACTGCAATTTCTCCATGGGTTCTTTATTCATATTGCTGCCTTTTGAAAGCATGGGGTGAGTTGATACTAAGCCAGACAGTAGGGCTGGCAGAGTTATGAATGCAAAAATTACAATCATTACAGAAATAGCATCAGGACTATAGAATTGTAAAAACAGAAAGAGACTGAAAATACTCTAATCAAAAACTGTTAAGTACATAATAGGCTCAAGAACTATTTCGCTGAAAATGAAGGCTTTGGTCAGTTTTTTTAAGGAACATGATCCAAATGCTGGACATTAGTATAGTTACCTCCACAATTTGTTTTTAAAAATAGAAAGTGAACAAATTGTGTCATTACAGACAAGATAGATACACTGACTGCACAATAAAATTGTATGCACTGGGGGGGGGGGAATCCAACATAAAATTGTGTATCTATCCCCATTACAATTTTGCTAAATGAAAATCTTATCTTCCATTTTTCTCCTGCCTTTCTTCCAAGAAGTTCAAGGTGGCATACATGGTACTCCTCTCCTCCACCCCCACCACAACAACCCTATGAGGAAAGTTAGACTGAAAGTCAAATCACTGGCACAAGGTCATCCAGTGAGCTTCACTTTAAAATACTAATGAGGGGGGTTTATTTATTCTGATTTTAATGTACTAACTTGTTTCTTCAAAATCTCAAATTAATTAAAATTATTGTTTTATTTTATGTCACTGCATCAGGCAGATTGTGGATACTGTGGAACCGAAAGCTTCTAAAAATAGATTGTTTAGTGGAGATTTGAACACAGGTGCCCCAGGTCCTGGTCCAACACAACATAGCATTGGCTCAAAAAAAGAAAAGAAAAAAGAAAAAGAAAGCCAGGGTTATCAAGAAAGGGGAAAAAAACTGAAAATATTAATTTCAATTACCGTGTTGATGTCGCAAACAAACAGCCCATTCCTGAGTCCAGCAGTGCCCAGGGACAGCGTGGCCAGAGTGTCGCAGCAGCGCCTCCAAAGAGGTTTGGAGGCTGCCACAAGCAGGAAAAAGGGCCATTTAACCATCAAAAATAAAAATTGGGGGGGGGAAGCCCTATAGACTAAAGCAATGCTGCAAAGTTGCTGCAAAGTGGATGGGGAAATTTGTGAGGTTTCTTTGAGGTCCTTAATTTGCAACTGGTGAGAATATGTTCCAAAGTTTGGATCTAAACAGTTATTTTAGACAGGCTGAGGCTCAATAATAATATAGTATCTATTTTGCATGCAGAAGGCCCCAGGTTCTATCCCCCAGCATCTTCAGTTATAAGGATCAGGTAGCAGACTTCCATGTGAGACCCTACAGAATTAACTCTACATACACAACTAGAAATAAAGTACCAAGAGACTGCCTGCTTCACCTTTTCTCCAGGAGTCATCGTGATCTTATCCTAAACATCCATTACAAGATGCCACTTAAAGTTGAAGATGAATCTCTGAGATTGATGAAGGAAATACCTGCAAGGTTGCTGAGGAAAAGGAAAGATTTCATGGAGATTGTGGAACATCTAAGACTCAATGGAATACAATTTAGATGGGAATTTCCACAGGGCATTTCTTTCACCTTCAAGGCTAAAAGGTTTAAGTTTACAGATGTGGATAAGGCCCAACAGTTTTTGCGAAGATATGATGCAGAACTCTTTAAACCAACCAAGCCGACTAAACAACCTACAGGCAGTGAGTCTATGGAAGAAGAAAAGGCGTCTGAAGCAACTGGTGGTGGAGGCTTACCAATAGACTCAGCAGAAGAGTCTCCGACTGATGATAAGGAAGGCTGAACAGAGAAAAAATTAATTTTATGAGGGAGGGAGGGAGAAGGGGACAGGTTATGGGATATGGATGATAATTTTGGCTTTGAAAGGAGATAATGGCTCTAACTGAATTTTAATATGTTACAGGTTCTTTCTTGGAACGTCAATGGTCTGAATTCTCCCAACAAAAGGAAGAAAATATTTTACCATTTACAAAAGTCTAAAGCTAATATTATTTGCTTACAGGAGACGCATATACTCCCAAAAGATGTATTTAGATTGGAACACTTAAGGTTGGGTAAACTTTTCACGTCATGTAATGAAAAGAAAAAAATGAATGGAATAGCTATGTATTTACCTTTGTCATTAGAACCGAAAATTATTTATCAAGATGTAGAAGGAAGAATGTTGTTGGTGGAAATACTTTGTGGGTTCCAGAAGATATTATTGGTTGGAGTATATGCGCCTAACAACAATCAAAAAATGGTTTACGATAACTAGCAATAATATTAGCTGAACATGCTACAGAAAAAATTATATGGGTGGGGGACTTTAATGGAGTAATGGTACCTAAATTAGATAGATCTGGTAAAAAGAAAAAGGCAAAAAATGAAGGCAAATTGCCTGGAACTTTTAACGATCTTACAGATCAATGGGATATGTTTGATGTTTGGAGATTGACAAATGGTAATAAGAAGGGATATACCTTTTTTTCATTAAGACATCTTACACATTCCAGGATAGATATGTTATGGCTTTCGAAAGGGTTGATAAACAGATCAGAGAATCTGGAGATTTTACCTAAGGTATTATCAGATCATAATGCGGTAACAGTAAAAATTAACGTAGGACATAGAAGACAGAAACCTTGGATAATAAATGAAGTTCTTCTAAAAAATACTAAAATAGTGGATAAATTGAAGGTGGATGTACAGAATTATTTTAATGAAAATATAGATAAAGGTATTCGGGAGGATATAGTTTGGGATGCCAGCAAGGCGGTGATTAGAGGAGTATTAATTCAACAGAATACAAGATGGTTCAAGGAAAGGGAGGCAAAGAAAAAACATATTTTGGATGAAATAAGACAAGGGGAACGACAGCTTAGAAAATCTCAAGATAAAATATCTAAACACGAACAGCTTGACAAGATTAGAACATGGCAACATCAGTATCAATTTTTAATAGCGGATGAAATTGAACGGAAAATCATCTTTAATAAACAAAGATTCTTTGAACATGCTAATAAGCCGGGTAAAATGTTAGCTTGGCAACTCAGGCATAAAGAGAAAAAAGTACCAATAACCCAAATTAAAAGGAAGGGTAAGATAACACGAGATAAAGGTGAGATAATAGAAACTTTTGTGGAATATTACACAAATCTGTATAGAAAGAATCCAGTTTTAGAGAAAGATATGGAATCATATTTCACTAAATTTAATTGGGGAAAAATAACTCAAGAAAATAAAGAATTACTGGATTCTCCAATAACTAAAGCAGAACTAGAAGAGGTAATAAGTAAAAGTAAACTAAATAAATCACCAGGACCAGATGGATTTACCGCATTTTACTATAAAGTATTTAGAGACCAGCTAATCCCTTATCTATTAGATGTGATGAACTTATGTTTGATAAACGGTACTATTCCTCAAACATGGAAACAAGCAAATATAACATTAATACCTAAGGTGAACTCGGATATATCGGAAGTCAAAAATTACAGACCGATTTCATTATTAAATAATGATTATAAATTATTTGTTGCAATTTTAGCTATGAGATTGAAAAGGGTATTAAATCAAATAATACATGAAGATCAAGCAGGGCTTTTGCCAGGGAGATTAATCAGTCAGAATGTAAGGGTGGTAATAGATCTTTTAGAATACGTGGAACAAGATACAACCCCGACAGCTATGATATTTTTAGATGCGGAAAAAGTATTTGACAACGTGAATTGGCAGTTTATGAGTAAAATATTAGAATTTATGGATTTTGGTGAGAATTTGAGGACTGCCATTAAAAGTATATATACCCATCAAATTGCTAATTTGCTGATAAACGGAATGCTATCACCGAAGATGGAGATTCAAAAGGGAACAAGACAAGGATGTCCTCTTTCCCCTTTGCTGTTCATTTTGGTATTAGAATTGTTATTGAAAAATTTAAGACAAAACGATGAAGTTGTTGGAGTAAGAATTGGGAGAAATCAATATAAAGTTAAAGCATATGCAGATGACTTAGTATGTTTTTTGATTGATCCAATTGAACAAATTGATAATTGGAATAAAATTTTGGAGGTTTATGGACAGCTTTCAGGTTTTAAAGTTAATAAAAACAAAACTAAGATATTGGTTAAAATATGACTCTTTCACAACAGCAATTACTGACTAAAAGACAGGATTTAGTATTGAACATAAAGTTAAATATTTAGGTATATGGATATCAAATACTAATCTTATTTATTTCAAAATAATTATGTAACTCAATGGCAACAAATAGCAAAAGATTTAAAAAGTTGGAAAAATACCATTATCATTGTGGGGACGAATTTCAGTAATTAAAATGATGGTATTACCTAAAATGCTTTTTTTGTTTCAAAACCTACCAATAGTGAAAGGCGCACACATATTTAAAAACTGGAAGAAAGATATTTTAATTTTTCTTTGGGGTAAAGAAAGACATAGGATAGCGTATAATCATTTAGTGGAATTGAAAGAAACAGGTTGCGAAGAGGGACCTGGCAACCCTAGGAATCAAACATGGTTTTCCAGATTAGAGTCCACTGCTCTTAACCACTACACCATGTTGGCTCCCCATCAGGGATCCTTAATTAAAGACAGACTTCAGCTGAGTATAAATTGACTTTTAAATAAAACGTCTGACAAATTAATTTTGACTTTGAGCCATATTATAAGGCAAGCAATGCCTTATATTACGGTTGTGATAAAAAAAGAGATGGAATTCCTTACTGCAGGCACCAGATGAAATCCTTTTCTTCCCGTTGTTTCCTTCTACCAAAAGCTCTCAGGGGACAAAAACTAGTTGCAAAGCAATACTTTAAGCAATGGCAATATTTGGAAGTGTAGCATTCCGAGTGCTCCATCCTGAGATGTTTGCCTTTTCTCATAACAAATCACAGTGGAACTTTAAAGCAAGCAATGCACTTGAAACAGCAGCTTTATATTCTTATAATTACGCTTATTCCGATCACAGGAACAAAGCAGCCTAACATCAGTAGAACCAACAACATTCAAGAGTTTTAAATTCAACCAATGTTTCTAAATTTATTCTGCCTTTTTTGCTATTCCTCATAACCTAGGATTTTCATTATTGACTTACAAGGAACTGTTCTGATTACTGATCCTATGAAATACAATGGTGCAGAAACCTCACTGTCGGTGATTTAGCTGGCAATCCTTTACAACCCCAATAGGGCCACAGCCAATCTTTATATATCAATATTAAAGAAAGATCAATTTAAAAGAATATTCTCATGAGCCGATGGTGCCTTACCCAACACAAATCAAGCATAATTAAAAGAATGTGATTAAATGTTCAACTGGAAGAAATGCAGTGGAGAAAGACTTTATTTGCCAGTGGTGAGATTGTCTTAAAACCTAGAGGCTGGTCAAGGGTTTTACAATACAGAAAGGACACTGCAAGGTACATACTGCATATAGATCCATTTGTTATTTGTTAAGCTACACAGAAGATTTAGGCTGACCTAAGCCACATGAAAATGTTATACTTCTAATTTCTGAGGCAAAAATACAGATAGAAATGTTTTGATTGATCCAAAGATGGTTTCCAAGAGCAAGGGATATAATTTACAAATTAATAACTCACACAGTTGAAATGTCGATTGTATTAATAATATTTTTGGCAACACAGAGGCCTGACTAAAAAGATAGCCAAGTATCTGTTCTTGAGGTGCTTATAACACATTATTCGCTATAATCTGGCAAAACAAAACAAAAAGTACAAATCTATTGAATCTTTTCATACTGCTATTGAAGATCAGATATTGAATCTTTTCATACTGGTATAAACCACATAAAAGTTTTATTCCAGTATGATGTCAATGGATTTACAGTAAAGTATTCTACATAGGCTTGCCCTACTGAAGTGTTAGAAATGCTAAGGTATCAAGAGAGAGAAACCACCTAAATAGGAGAAGATTTCATTTTAGTTTTCTATGGGTATAGGTGCTTGGGAAGGGGGTGAGATACAAGGGGAATGCTATTGTTACAAAAAATGACACACTGCTTTTCTTTTTGAAAGCCATTAAGCCATGATTTTGTTAATCTATATCCAGGTTGGACCTAAAGCTACTTTAGTCAAATGAACTTACCCACTGAATTTCAACTGTTAGTGTTCTCTAATGGGGAGCTTGTAGAAGGAATAGATTTTATTTTCAGCTAACTAGAATTGTTGGGGGTTGGTGAGGAGAGAGCAGCCCCTTGCCCACCTCTCCTCCTCTCATTAAGATATGTGAAGGCAGGTGAGCTCTGGTGTTCATGAATACAAAATACATTAATATTGTAGATCTTTCAAAATTGTCCTCTGATAGAAGAGAAAAATGCAATAAAACAAAACTGGTTTAACTATCTAAGGCATGGATTTAAAAGCTTTTTTTAAAAAAAATTTTTTTTACTTTTTCCATTAATAAAAGAAAACAATATCTCTAGCAGTGTTTGCCGTTGGTCACCAAATGCATGTATTAGAAAGATGAAGTAGTCAACTGAGGCCTCCTTTTAGTCAATACATAAATGGTGCACAAGGAACCGTTCCAGTTGCCTATTGTAGGTTCAAGACATAGCCAAGTGTCTTTATCACACTTTCATAATCTTTAGTCATAACTAGGGTTGCCAACCTCCAGGTGGTGGCTGGAGATCTCCTACCAATATAGATCTGTTCCCCTGGAGAAAATGGCCACTTTGGCCATTGGACTGTATGGCATTGAAGTCCCTCCCCTCTCCAAACCCCACCCACCTCAGGCTCCACCCCCCAAAATCTCCAGGTATTTCACAATCCGGAGCTGGCAACCCTAGTCTTAACTTTTATTTTACAAATAATTCTGAAAGTGACCAAGAAAACTTTCACATAACAATATCAAGTGCCACAAAATCACAGCCTATATTGCTTTTAACTGTTAGTGGAAATGGAATGACTCATTCCTGAGAGATCAGCAGGAAAAACAGTTGGTGTGAAAGTTGTTTTGTGAAGTAACACCAAAATGCAACTGCTGTGGCTGACTAGCAGGTGAGAATATTGATTCACTATAATATTTTCATTCAGAGCTTTTCATTTGGATGATTAAAAATAAAGGGTAGAAGGTGAAAGAGTGAGCATTACACTAGCAGTATTGTATAGATAAAGTGATGTCAGTGATTGATTCACACTTTGAAGAAACCACAGGAGCAGCAGTAACAGTAGGTAGCCCTGCGTATTTACCAATCAATGCGACAATGCTAGTAAAATGTAGACTTAAAAATAAGTCTGTCCTTCCATTGAAGATCCTCAATCCACACAAATAATCAGTGCAGTCCTAAGCACAGTTACACCCTGAGACCAATGGGTTTAGAAAGGTGTAACTTTGCTTAGGATCAATGGGTTAGACTAGTCACATCTGTAGAACAAGTAGCTGTCAGGGGCATTTTGGAGTCAAAGTCAAGGAACAGTTTTCAACACAATATGGATGTGCTGGATCAAAAAATATTGGTTTCCAAGCTGAATTGCTAGATTTCTACTTTCTATTTATAGAATAAAAATGGCTGATAAAGTATTAATTTTGTGCTTTATGGAATATATTAGGAATTACAAATCAAACAGGAAACCCCATGGTCTCAGCTGGTGTCTTGTTTGCTTAATTTTGCACCTGAATACTGCAAAGAATGACATGAGACTTGAAGTAGAAAAGATCAAGAGACCAGTAGCACCTTAAAGACTAACAAAATTTCTGGCAAGGTATGAGCTTTCATGAGTCACAGCTCACTTCTTCAGAAAGCTCACAACCTGACAGAAATTCTGTTAGTCTTTAAGGTGCTACTGGACTCTTGCTCTTTTCTACTGCTAGTGACAGACTAACACTGCTACCCATTGTTATCTATCTCCATGAGAACTGGAAGAGTTGCTGATGAGGAGAAACCTAAACAGATTGCAGAATTTATACTGTCAATCAAACAAGTTCAGATTACAAAACTGTTCTCAGAGTATGAGGTGTAGAAATCAGAAAAAAATGTAAGTTCATATTATGTTGACAATATAGTAAGATGGTCAGCACACTCTTTAACATTTACTTGCAGTCATTCAGTCATATGTGGTACAACTATTACAAGTACACCATGTGAAGTCCTGTTACAGTGAGCCGACTCTCTGAACTTGTGTTATCAGAGAATGAAAGAGGCAGTTCTCTTGTCAAACAAGCACAGCATAAATTCAATCAGGCAAATGCATATCAAGCACAGGAATGACAAACAGCACAGGCAACTCAGGTGTTCTAATTGTGGGCATTACAAAGATGGACCATCCTCTATAACCCAAGGCCTCATATTTAGGGTTGCCAACCTCCAGGTACTAGCTGAGATCTCCTGCTATTACAACTGATCTCCATCTGGTAGAGATCAGTTCCCCTGGAGAAAATGTCTGCTTTGGCAATTGGACTCTATGGCATTGAAGTAGGCTTACCAGGTCCCTCTTCACCACCAGCTGGAGATTTTGGGGGCAGAGCCTGAGGAGAGTGGGGTTTGGGGAGGGGAGGGGATTCAATGCCATAGAGTCCAATGGCCAAAGCGGCCATTTTCTCCAGGTGAACTGATCTCTATTGGCTGGAGATCAATTGTAATAGCAGGAGATTTCCAGCTAGCACCTGGAGGTTGGCAACCCTACATTGAAGTCCCTCCCCTCCCCAAACCCTGCCCTCCTCAGGCTCTGCCCCAAAAAACTCCCACCGGTGGCGAAGAGGGACCTGGCAACCCTACTCATATTGCAACACAAACACATTTGGTTTTCTGGTTATATCCTGATGACACTTGTCTTCACAAAAGCGTGCAACAATTTGACAGCAGAGATGAAGATTAATTTATTACAACCTTTTAAAGGTTTATTGTGTTTTCATATGATGCTTAGCTGTTTTGCTACAAAACATTGTCATGAAAGACCTTGCCACAGAAGAAATAGAAAATCCATTACTAAGTGCTCTCCTGATAAGTGGATATATTTGTACAAGAATGTTTGTTTGTTTGAGGAAGCTGTTTGGAAACAAGAGGACATTCCAGATTTGGAAAAGTGGCAATAGAAAATGGAAGAATTTGCGGTGAAGGCCAGGTTAACCAACATGATGAAAGAAAAGCCGATGGAAGAAACACGGAAGAAATGGCAATGTTATTTTGAATATGTTAAATGGAAAGAATAGACTAAAATTTGATAAATAGTGATAATATAGATAATGTTTAGATTATATAGCTACAGGATTTATTAAGTTTATTGTATAACACTGAAATAATCTTATTAGAGGTATTATATGTAAGAAGGAATCTACCGGTATTCCCCGAAGAATTAGAATCTGTATGATTGTAATGTATGTATGTTCTTTTTTCTTTTCCTTTTTAAAAAATTAATAAAATATATTGGGGGGAAAAACAATGTTTGTTTACAACTGAGCCAGGTTGCAAGACAAAACTATTCATCTATAATCAAGTACTGAATAATAATGCTCCTACATTCAGTAAACTATATGCTTAAGTAATACACGGTAGAGAAAAGTGGTCTGGTCAGGATAGCATTTACATTGAAATCTAAGAATTGAATACAAAAGATGCAAATTATGTTATAAGTATATTTGAGTTTAAAATACATACAGAAGAATACTTCAAGAAAAAGTTGTGGAATGCTTCTGTAGTGTGAGACTGCTTATATGGGCAAGAAAAGTGATTGCTGATTCACTGTTGATATTATATTTAGAGGACTCTGACCAAATACATCTCTGTGATTCACACTCAATGTTTTTTCCTTAGTGAAAAAAAGATGCAATTTAGAAGTGTCTGAAATAGTTCATGCTTGTAGATTGCTTTGAACTTTCACAGTCAGGACACTTAACAGGTCAATCAGATTATCAGGCCTGGTATTCTCTAACATACCAACTACCAAGAAAGACTATTTGATCAGCAAGGGAAAAGAGAAGAAGGAAAACGGAGATACAAGTATCAATCTAAAAACCAGATTTCAGCAGGTACAGTGACATGTACAAATTAGTTTCTATACTTTTTTGAAATGAAAAAGCTGCTGAATGAAATATAAAAATGAGCTGCATTTAAGTCACATCTGGTAATCTAACTCTTAGGAAAAAATATTTTATTTTAACTGTGGTTCAATCAGATTTGAAATTCATATTTGATTTGAGAATTTTGTAACATTATCTTCAGAATATTTTGAACAGTTTACGTACAACTCAGTTATAACATACAATGTTCTAAATCACTACTTTTCACTTTGTAATTATCCTGAATTATAGTATGAATTATGAACAACTTCAAATGTTAAAAATACAAGCTCCCAAAAATGTATTGTGACCTACATAAGAAGTCCTCAAAGGAAACTGGAAAACTCTTCTTCAGTGGACATCCAGAAGCCCTGTTTGTTCCTGGGATATTCACTGGGTTGTACTGGATAAGAATAAAAGTCCAGCGGGGTCAATGCACCTTGCAAAGATCCTCACACCAGCCAGCTAATGGCCTTTTACAAGTCAGGCAGGCACTGACAGCTAGCCCTTTGACAGCCAGCTGTCTGATCATTCACCCTGGGGGCAGGAAAGAGAAAGGCATAAATTGCTCAGAAGGCACTATTAGCTCCTCACAGACTTGGTCATAGCACCATAAGTCTTCTGGGTACAGGGAGGGCATGCCCCAGGCCTTGCTAGGGCCTCTACAGGTTTTGAGAGAGTATGTCAGTGAGGGCAAGCCAGGTCTGGCTTCCAGCTTAGAAGGCAGTAGAGCTAGAGAAGAGGAGGTGGTGTTCAAACCCTGCCCCTCTCTGTCTGAGGCCAAGAGCAGACAATTTGTTTGAAACAAACCATAGATGGCTGGTAGGGATACCATCCTCCAAGTGGGCCCTATGCATCACCTGGAATTACAACTGATCTTCAGAGATCAATTCCTCTGGAGAAAATGGCTGCTTTGGAGGGTGGACTCTATTGCATTATACACCACCGAGGTCCTCCCCAGGCTCCATCCCCAAATTTCCAGGAATTTTCCAAGCCAGAGTTGGTAAACCTATTGGCTAGGTGAACACTCTGTCAGCTCCTTTTGTGAGTTTTTTCTATGTGATCTAACTTAAATCATTTAGAACAGTGGCTTGAGAAAAAAGCTGTAGTGTTTGAAATGTATTTTGTGTAATGCTTATTTAACTCATTTGATCCAGTGGTAGGTAATGAGCAATAATACAGTGATTTGCTCCTACTGTTTCAGCCACCAGAATTCAACTTAAGTAACAAGATTGTTCAGGAATTTGAAAAATAGAATAGGATTTAGATATCACTATCCATAGCATTTAGATATCATTATCTAATTAGTTAGAATATTACTTATCCAAGCTATTTTTAGTTGTATCTACAAAAAAAATCATTTATTTAGATTTAGGAGGCAGTGCATGTGATTACCAAATGGTTTCCAATGTCTTTTCCAAACCATTCATAATTTCCTTTCAAATAATTCTCTGCTTCTACAACAGGATAAATGGTTTGAAAATGGATCAAATTTCTATCAAGCCCTTATTGACAGAGATGCTTGCCAGGACAGTAATGAATAAGAATTGATTACTGTTTTTCTCTGAATTATTGTTACGGATCTCCTTTTGTTTTTAATTATCTTTTTCTCACCAACCACCACGATCACTCCTGAGATTTAGAATTTGTCTCTTGTTGTTTTTCTGTCCCACACGTTTGATGAATGAGGGATCCGCCAAAAACTCTTTATGTAAGTTAAAATATGGCACAAAAGAGGCTTAATGAAATATGAACAAAAATGTTTTATTTGTCTCTTTTGGGGACATAGTGAAGTCAGGTTTGCAGGGTAGTTTCATAAAATAAACTTGGCAGGTTAAACAGTAACAGGAATGAGGAAACTTAAAATATTTATAAACAATAGATATTTTATAAGCAGGATGTATCTGATGCATTTTACCGACAGATGTTGATACTTTTTATATATATGGAGATAGAGTTCCCTTGGAAGTTACTGTTTAGTCAAACAAATTTAAGCTTCTTGAAACAATATTTCCAAAGTTGGTGGAGTCAGGAACAAAACACACAAATTTTCCAGTTTTCTTCCTTAAAACTGGTTAAGGATCAACCCCATTACTTAGGAGCTATTTCCCTTAGGGAAGGACACTCAAATCATGCCCTTCACATACAGGATCCTTCTTGATCCTACGCAGCTTTGTTCTTCTCACTCCAGCTGTCAGCTTCAACAGTCAGTTTTCAACTGTCAGTTTCCCCGATGGTCACTCTGAACAGCCAACTGTAGAATTCTCCATTTTTTCCCCTTTTGAATCTCCTGTCCCTCAAGATTCCATGACTGGGACAACTCATCATTATGCAGCTGTCCGTCACAGATGAACACCACCAAAGCAATAAAACCTTATGTGGTGT
The DNA here is from genome assembly GCF_029931775.1 of Euleptes europaea. Taxonomy (NCBI): domain Eukaryota; kingdom Metazoa; phylum Chordata; class Lepidosauria; order Squamata; family Sphaerodactylidae; genus Euleptes; species Euleptes europaea. The sequence continues at coordinate 67,607,425 of NC_079312.1, forward strand.
AGTGGTTAAGAGCGGTGGTTTGGTGATCTGGAGAACCGGGTTTGATTCCCTTCTCCTCCACATGAGCGGCGGAGGATAATCTGGTGAACTGGATTTGTTTTCCTACTCCTACACACAAAGCCAGCTGGGTGACCTTGGGCAAATTACAGCTCTATTAGAGCTCTCTCAGCCCCACCTACCTCACAGGGTGTCTGTTGTGGGGAGGGGAAGGGAAGGTAACTTTAAGCCGGTTTAAGTCTCCCTTATATGGTAGAGAAAGTCGACATAAAAACCAACTCTTCTTCTTCATGAAATTTCATAGGAGCAACTCACTCTTGCTAAAAAGCTTTTCCTGCTTTATCAACAATGAGTTTTTATGGGAGAGCAACATGACCTTGCTTATTTTTTCCTTTCCTCATTGCCACGATTAAACTCTATAATGGATATTACAGTATCTAGTTCATGGGTCTGCTGTCTTTCCCAATCAGAGGTGGTTTCAATCAGTTCTGCATACTTTACACATAGTGAGAGCTTCTTGAGAGTGTCTTATTTGGGAATTGTATGAGCAATGAATTCCAATGAGTGAAGGCCAAGAACAGCTAAGACATTTTCACAACTAGGTTTTCCATTTTTATAAAGCTATATAAGTGGAAACCTCTTTAATCCTCACATGGAACATGTACTTAGACTTATCTGGACACACTGAAATGCATCAACTGTAAAATCTCCAAATAAAACATGGAAAAGTAATTATTTCTATAGGCAAAGAGTGAATAAATTTGAAAAAAGATGAGTAATTGCTAGAAACCTGTAATTTGAAAAAATGAGTAATTGCTAGAAACCTATGCTTAAATGCAGGTTAATAGTACTTTTGTTAACTGTAGAGTTCACTATTAAAATGATGGGTTGTATCCTACCAGCTTCTTTGTGAATTTTGTCGATTTGTGGCCCACAATTTCCAACACAGCATTTTTGTTACTTAAAAGCAGTCCCCACATCCCTCTTTCACCAGAGAAAAAGCTGATAGGATAGCCAGTATATATGAAATACTATAACTTTGTTCAAATGCTTTCTTAAATAATTAAACTGAAACTAGAATGATCTTTCCTAGAATTTACCATTGTGTTCCTTGATCTACACATGTAAGAATTGTCTTACTGGATCAGGCCAAGGTCTTTATCTAATCCTACTTTCTATTTCCATCTGTGGATGATCTTCATAGAGCTCTTCTTCACAGTCTGTTCAAGTTTTTATTACCCTGAACAATTTGGTATGATCTGCAGACCTGCCTACATCATTTCTCACCCTTGACTCCATATAACATTTATTAATGTTAAATAGCATCAATTCCAATACAAGGCCCTGGGAGATTTACTAATTACATCCCTTACTCTGAAACCTGTCCATTATTTGATAGTTTACTGACTCCCCCCACCAAATCACCTATCATCTTATCCCAAGACTGTTGTTTTTTCCACACAGGGGTCTTTAATAAGAAACATCAGACTGAGCTAAAAGTTACAGTAGCTATTCTATGGTAACTGTTCAGAAGTACCATAGTCAATGGTATCAAAAACCACTGAGAGGACCAGGAGAATCAATAGATGTGCACTCCCTTTGTTCCTGGAGCTGATTATCCACCAGGACAACCAAGGCAGTTTTAGTCCCATAAGCAGGCCTGAAGCCAGATTGTGTGTGTAAAATGCAGCCAACTTATGGTGCCTCATAGGGTTTTCAAGGCAAATGAGTAAGCAGAGGAGGTTTGCCATTGCCTTTCTCTGAAATAGTTCCTTGGTGGTCTCCCATCCAAGTACCAACCCTGCTTAGCTTCTGATATCTGACAAAATCAGGTTATACCATACCATTCCACATCCCTGAAACCAGATTAGAAAGGATCTAAACAATGTGCTTGTGATGCCTCTTCTCCACTCACACAGACTGCCTACCACCCTCTACATCTCACTCTCTTACAGGTTCAGGATTACAAGTAGCTCAGGCCATCAGATATTGCTACCCTTCTCACCCGTTGAAATCTCTAGAGCCATGATCATTTAACTTATCAGGTCCTCTCTCTTATCCACATGGACATCAGAAGACAGGGTAGCCCAGCCCCTTTTATTAGCAGGCCCTCACTCAAACACTTCACTAATTTATTGGGGTTGGAGGCTCATACACTGTTCCATTCACATGCTGCCACCATTTATTCACATTCTTAAATGCTGTTTCACACATCATTGAATGATTATGTTTTGCCAGCATCCATAAAAAGAAAACTTACTTATTTATTCACAGCCTCTGCCAAAGGTTGAGATGGGTTAACTATTTTATGCAGACAACAAAAATTGAAAGTAGAACCATGCAAAAGGCTTCCAGCATTTCTTAAGATGCATGGGTGGCAGATGCTTCTTTCTGGGTGTGCTAAGAAACAGTAATTTTCTGTTTTGATTTATTTTGAACTTCACTTGGCCTTTTTCAGGCTTGCGATTGAAATGCCATTAAATATAAGTATGTATTTTTAAAAGCTGCTGCCATGGTTTTTGTTGTTGTTGTACTGGGAAGTACCCATAACGAGTGGGATAATGGCTTACCATGTTTTTCTGATAGCTACATAAACTTCTGATGATACCCCACACCTATCTATTTCTGGGCACTTTGACAACTAATGATCACCAAAACAGAAGAAACAAGAATACCATTGCAGGGACATTCTGTAGTGACCCATGCATCTAGCAAAATTTTCTGCCTTTCAGATGCTTCTCTTCCTATGGATTGGGGACAGCATTTTTTCAGTACCTATATGCCTTCTTCTGAAAAGCTAGCTAAGGACAGACAATACAATTTAAAGTAATTTTTCTTTGTCTTCCATTGCTGATAAATCTATATGTGATTGAAAAATTTGCAAAAGAAGAGTGACTTGTTATAGCTGAGTTTTTTTGCCTGAAAATATCAGAACTAGTTTCTGTACTCACACCTAACTAAGCAAATAATCTTCAGCATTAAGATTAGGAAAACACAGATGTTTCTTTAAAGGAAAAACTCTGAATGATCACAACACTCCAGTCTGGTTTCCATTTTCCAGTGCTATCTGTAGTGTAGATTTTGCACTATCTGTTTAAGATAAAGAAGAAATGAGCAGCTACTAAAGTGGTGTTTTTTCTTAACAAATGCATAGTGTGTGTGTATACACACACACACATATTTTGGGTATGAGTTTCTGTCCATGTGACTATCCTGATACCACACTTTTCTTCCATGCAAACAACATCTGTTTCCTTGAGAGGTACACTGCTTGCATAACATGTAACCACTGTATCAGGATAAAACTCATGGATGGAATCCTTTGCATGTATTTGAACTAGTATAGGACTAGCATAGCTGCAGCAGTCCCTACAGTGGTAAAGGCCTAGATCTAGTAATATTGATCACCAAGCATCTAATTTGGTGGGCTAGGGATTCCCAAATTTTGCATAGTTGCAATACCATAAGACTTAACAGCTAATGAAAAAAATAGCTACAGATAAGGAAGAAAAAAGTTTGTTGCTCTATCTGGCAGCATTCTTAGGCTGCCTTGGTAGATAAGGATAACATTATTTTTCTTTTTCCATCTAGGTGTCCCTAGCCAACACTATCACCTATTTGGAAATGCTGCCCCCATCGCAGATAATTCCATTCTCAGCCAAGTATCCTTCTAACATTTTGTGATTGCCCCACATGGCAGCCATTTTGTGACTAGTCCTCCCTCACATGGTATCCATTTTGTGGTGGCACTCACTACACTATGTCATAACTCCAAAAGCATTCACTGGCTCAACAAGTGTGGGCACCTCAGGTATGTATAATCTAGATTACAAGAGTATACTGCAAAGAGCCTAGGTACCCTTTCCTTAACAGTTAGTTATCAGGTCTCGTACAAGAAAGCACTATCATATTTCAACTACAACCTACATGAGATGCACTAGAAATGCTTCCTGTCTTTATCATACCAAACTCACGTCCAGTCCTGTGCAACTACATATCCCTGTCACGTCTAAAATCAATGGCAAGAATCTTTATGCATTGGTCCAGATGTAGTTATTGGATTCTGCAGTACCAATATAGCTTCTGCACAAATAAAAACTGATATGAACTGGTGTTGTGGTTTATTTTTTTTGTGTGCAACCACCCACATACATTTATTGCTCAACCTAGTCACAGGAGGGCTAAATGGCTACCAAGAGAATAAATGGCCAGAGTTGAAAGAGAAAGTACAATTATATTTGTTTTGGAGGGTGATTTGGATCTAATCTGAATGAAGCCCTGGAAGTAATTAGTACATTTGCTTCACATTTTAGCTATCTTCCAAGCTGAATTTGGAACAAATATATAATATGTGGTTGAAATGTTTGAAGAAAGCTCAGGAGCGTTGCACAGTGCACAGTGTTCTGGTAAAACCTAAAAGATCTGAGCTGAAATTCCACATCTGCTACAGTCCTTTGATAGCCATGTCATTATACTGCAATTCTACACCTCTAAACTGAGAATGGTATGGATCATAAACACTAATTATCTACATATCTATTCAAAAGTCAGTCCCTAGCATTTGCTCCCATTCTAGATAGACCAAGAAACAGAATCTAAGACATATATAAAGGTTTGGGGTGGGGCTATGGAGATAAGCACATTATTGATTCTCAGTGGCTGCATCATTATTGGGCCAATTTTATATCCACTCCAGTGGGGTCTTCAAGTACATCCATTTAAGTGAATGATTGTAATTCAATTTTATGAGGAAAGTAAAGGTTCACTGTTACAGTTAGGGCTAAATCTGCCCTTAATTTCCACTACTGTATGATCAGTTCATACTGGCCTCACAGGAAGGTATTCTTTCTCCTTCTCTCTAATGGATAGGATGGGCATTTTTTAAAAGTTGTACTGTCATTACCTCACTGTAAACTTCCAATGTGAAAGGCCCAATGGGGCCAGTGGACCCTCAAAGCCCATAGATATAGTTATAATATCAGAAATAATGCTAATTAAGGTGTCATTCAAAGTATTTTGGAAAACTTCACCTATTATAAAATATACATTGTCACAAACAACTGCCTGTATAATACCGGTGGTTACATCTTCTTTAGGTATGCTGTTAAAAAAATGGTTACAATAGTGGAAACTTCTCATTATATGCAGGGATTTATTGTGACAGGTAAGAAGCTGTTATACCTGCATACCCAAAATGACGACTTCTTTCTCCCTTCTTCTTCAGTATGTAACACATTCCAAAGCCATCATATCTCTGGGAAATTCCCAGCTACTGTTTACTGTTTTCTCTGACGCAAAGCAGTGGAAGGTGTGGCAGCGGCTGTGGTGGTGAAATTCACAGCCCCCCCCAAAAAAAGGCCCAAAAAGGGCAAGCTGCTTCAACCTTTTCCTTCTCCCTGTTTATCGTTGTCAACCTCCATCTATACCCATATCTGCTCTTCCCCCAGCAGAGTCCAGGCCCATGTTTCTGACATTTCCTTGGGGAAAACAGCCAATGACATGATTCTGCTGCTGATTATTTTCTGAACAAACACAATTAGCTTTTGCGTGATTTAGAAATGCACCAGGTAATTATTCTTATTCACAAGTAATTATCATGACTTCCTCTGTGCTGAATTGTCATTGCAAAATTAAATTTTTTGCATGAAATAAACATATCAAACAATTCAGAACCATTTTCTCTTCTTCCTGTTATTTTTGAGCAAGTTGGGTTTAGACTGTGACAGAAAGTTCAAGTTTAGATTTAGAACTTCAACCCTTCTGCAGAGGTAAATTAGTAATAAATCCAAGCATCAACAGTGGATAAATTGGTAAATTTAATTATCCACAGTGATAAATCAGTATGCGGAAAACATCTAACTTTTCTACAACTGATCCATTTCTCTACTGTGATACACTTTTTATGCTTGCTCTCCGAGACTAGAAAGGAAATATTGCTCATGGCCATCCTCTTTCTCAGAGCTACTTCTCACAAAACTGGGGCATGTGTCCAGTTTCACATTAGCCTTGATTCTGCTGCGCCTGTGATGAACAAGCTATTTGTATACTATGGGCAAGACTGCAATTCATCATTACATCTCAAACAAAATGGACTGAGCAACAGCTTACTAAAATGGGTTGTACAATGTCAAGCTAAATTGCAGTTCATAATGCCCATTACAGAAATATTTGCACAGCTGCCTTTCTATGACCATACTAGTATCAGGGTTGGTGAACAACTTTACAGACTATAAACTCCCTGCCATATAACCAAGGCTTGTATCAGTCAGCATATGCTTCCCAAGGTAAGTTTTGTACAGGTAAGTTTTGTACTTTTCTCAGCAGTTGTGTGGCAAATGGATAATTTTGTGACAAATTATGGGAATAAGATTCTTAACCATCACTGTGTTTGTCTAGGTGTGAGGTATTCTAAGCACATAATCTCAAATCTCAATGTTTCGCTAACCCACAAACCTGTAATGTCCCAGAACATGGTCAGAGGGCTCATGATACAGCACGAAAGATCCAGCAAGACAGCATGGCATAGCGGTGAGAATGTCAGACTATGACCTGAGGCAAACTGGTTTGAATTCTTGCTGTGCTATGGAAACTTCTGGGTGACAATCACACTCTCTCAGCCTAACCTACTTTGCAGGGTTGTTGTGAGGTTAAGGTGTAGGAAGGGAGAAGGATTATGATAAATTGCTTGGGGTCCCTACTAAGCAGAAAATAGGCTATAATAAATAAATATCTTACTGCAGCTCATCAAGTTTGGATCTGGTCAATACCTGGATGTGAGGATAAGGTAGCAACATTTCATAGATCTGCATCCTTGGACCTCTCTGCTTGTCAAATCCAGCTCTAGTCTCTTGCTGTGCCAGAAAACATCCGACTTAAAGTTAACTCGAGATATTGTCGAAGGCTTTCACGGTCAGTGTTCATCAGTTCTTGTAGGTTATCCTCAGAGGAGTAACACTGACGATGCCTGCCACAGCTGCTGGCGAAACGTCAGGAAAGAAAATGCCAAGACCACGGTCACACAGCCCGGATAACCTACAAGAACTGATTAACTCGAGATGATTATCTGTCCTCACAAGTCCTCTGCAGAAGACAGGTCTGCTGAATAAAGCCATGTCAGGGGCCTGGGTTACTGTCTGAGGACCAGATTGTGTCCTCAGCTGAGCTGAGGTTCACCCTGGCTCTGCCCCACTCACCTAGCGCGTTCCTGCAGCTCTTCAGGAATCCTTTGGTCCTCCCAGGGTGAAAACGCTGTAGCCTCCTTTATTCCCTGTTTCAGCCAGGATCGAACGCAGGTTCGGCGAAACGCCTGCGTTCGATCCTGGCTGAAACAGGGAATAAAGGAGGCTAAAGCGACCCTGCGTTTTCTCCCCCAAGCTCCTGAAGCAGGGGCAGATGGGCCAGTAAGGTGAGTCCTGGAGGACCCATGGCCTGCCCCCCTAGCACCACTGGGGCCACACAGCCTGGGGGGCCACCACCTCTGCAGGAGCACCCCCAGCCCCAAAAGACGCCGCAGGAAGAGAGGAGGCTGCCCAGCCCGGCCTGGCTTCTCCCGCGTCCGCCCCGCCTCCCCCGCCTCAGCCACACACCTCCTGCTCCTGGCTGGCTGGGCAGGCGCTCCCTCCCGCCTTTGGGGCACGGGGTCGGCGGGGGGCCCTTTTCCAGGGCTGTCCCCTCCCCCCCCCGCGCCAGCCAGTCTCACCGCGTCCCCCCGAAGCTCCCCAGGCCGTTTCCTCAAAGGCAATGAGGCAGAGTCGCGCGCCACAGCAACCCTCCCCCGGCGGGAACAGATCTCGGATAGGGATCCCCAGCTCGCGTTACACTCACCCGCCGAGGACCGAGGCAAGCCCGAGAGGGGAGAAAGTTTGTGCCTCGCCGCCCGAAAAGGGCCGGAGACGGGAAACTTGCCGAGGTTTGGTGGAGCGGAGGCGAGGAGCGCGGGGAACCACTTGTGGGCCGCGCAGCTTTCTGGCGAGGAGGCAGGCAAGGCAAGGCAGGAGGCAGGCACGCGCGGGGTGTTGGCGCGCGAGCCGCCGCCCGGCAGCGCCCGGCGGCTCCGCCCGGGCTGCCCCAAGGCGCTCCTCCGGGCTCGCGCCGCGCGTTTCGAGGGCTGCAGCCGCGCGCCTCGCGCGGGGAAGAACTTTCCGCCGACGGGCAGGAGTGCTCCGCTCGGGCTTCGCCTCGGCAGCCGCGCTCTGCTCGCGACTCTTGGCGCCGGGCCGCCGACGGAGGGCTGCGCGAACCCGCCAGCAGCAGCAGCAGCAGCCCGGGGCGGGAGAAAAGCGCTCGCTCCCTTGTCCCTGTCGCCGGCACAGACTCCTACGCTCGGGTGCTCTGCTCGCTCCCTGCCAAACCGCCCACCCCCTCCCCCCGACGTAAATGGCTGGCCCTCTGGGAATCCCGCATTCGTAGTTCTCTCTCTGCTCACCCCCCCCCCCCACACACACACGCACTTTGTTCCTGGGGATGAGCGCATCTGGATTGACCACAAGCAAACAGGTGCGATCGGACTCCTGGACGTCCGATGGCAGATTTTTTTGCCCTAAATTTCTGAAGAGGGGACTCAATGAAATTGCTTTTTTGCAAGTTACTCCCCCGGGGGGGATTTACGTATACGCTAAACAAGCTATAGCTTAGGGCCCCACTCTCTTGCCCCCCACCAAAAAAAACTTTAAAGGGAAAAAAAACCTGGATGTACATTTCCAAAATATAAGATAAAAAAACAAATAAAATAAAACCTACATACAGCAACAGTGTTTTGTGTTGTGTAGGCTCCTATGATGTAAGTAATCGGCCCCGCCTGCTCGCCTGCTCCCTAAAATATCACTGGTTTGCACATTTCTATATATAAATTACCATATAGCATATATTCAACACAAAAAAAACAGCGACAATTTGTTGTTGACAAAGGACAGCTGGACATATAAAGGGCCTCAGTACCTTCAATAGTTTAGGGCCTCATCAAACCTAAATCCGGCCCTGCTCCCACCTCCCCCCCACCACATGCATTTTCATGCCTGATTCCAACACCTTAGAAAGAGCGGGTCATCACCGTTTGCTCTGACCTGATCAGAAATATTAAAGAAATGACTTTGTCCCTAAATTGGGGTGCCAAGGGGTTGGTTTTACCTGTTCAGAGGAACAATGATAAAATGAAAGGATGGTGTAGGCTAAAGAAGGTGGATACGTGCCGCCGTTTAATCTGGAAGAAATATTTATTTAACACAGTTTTGATACTCCATTCCACCCAGTTTAGGGTCCCCAAGAGGACAAACAACAAAAACAAAAAGAATAAAAACGCACATATAAAAATGAAAACTGAGCACATAAACCAATAAAAGAATGAATAGGAGGAAGGGTCAATGCGAATCAGTGACAGAATGCCAGACAAAAAAGAAAAGTCTTTACCTGCTGGTGGAAGACAGTTATAGAAGGGGACAGACAAATTTCCCTGGGGAGGGTATTCCATAATTTTGATGCAACAACCAATAAGATCCTTTCTCGGGGTTGCCACCCATCTAGCCTCAGATGGTATGGGCACCCCAAACAAGGCCTCCAAAGATTATCATAGTGGTCAGGTAGATTCTTATGGCGGTAGGCAGTCCTGAAGGGATGCAGCCCCCAAGCCATCTAGGGCTTTAAAGGTTAATATCAGCACCTTGAAATGGGCCCAGAAGCAAACTGGGAGCCAGTGTAGGTGGAACAAGACTGGAGTAATATGATTCTCATGACTTGCTCCAACCAGAATTCTGGCTGCAGCATTCTGTACCACTTTTAGCGTCTGGACACTCTTCAAGGGCAGCCCCATGAAACTGCAGTAGTCTACTGTAGATATTAAGAGAGCATGCATCGTTGTATCAAATTCTTTTTTTGCTCAGCAAAGGCCACAGCTGGATCACTAGCTGAAGCTGCTGAAAGGCATAGTTGGCCACTGCTGCCATCTGTTTTTCCAGCAAGAGGCCCAGGTCCATCAGGTTTAATAAACCTTTCTTTCTTTCTTTCTTTCTTTCTTTCTTTCTTTCTTTCTTTCTTTCTTTCTTTCTTTTTCTTTCTTTCTTTTTCTTTCTTTCTTTTTCTTTCTTTCTTTCTTTCTTTCTTTCTTTCTTTCTTTCTTTGATTTGGTTTTTGGTTTTTTCAAAAAAATCCAGGTTTATTAAACTCAAACCCAAAAAATACTGGGAAAAAGGTGCCCAGCCGTACCACTGAGTATTAAATCCAGGGTTGCCTACCGTCTGGTTGGGTCCATGACGAATTGTTCAAGGGCACAGTCATTGAGGATGTCTAGAAATTTTAAGTCTTTGGCTTGACTGATGCATGCATTTATCCAGGCAAGTCTATCATGATTACTACTTTATTACCTTTGGATGCTTCCCTGATTTCATTCTCCATCTCTGATCACCCTGGTCAGGGGGCGGATAGATTGTCCGCAGTACTAAATTACCTTTGGGTCCCAGTCTTGTTGCCCACAAGGATTCTGTGGATGAGTCTGCCCTTTTTATGGTTTCTAGTTTATTAGAAACTATGCCCTCCTTGATGTTAATAGGAAACCCCCTCCAATACGCCCTTCTCTGTCATTTCTACAGAGTTCGTATCCAGGGATTACCATATCCCATTGGTTCTCCCACCAGGTTTCTGTAATGCTCACCATTTCTATGTTTCTCCTTAAAACCAAGTGCTCTAACTCCCCCATTTTTTATTGGAGGCTTCTGGCATTAGCATAGAAACACCTCCACACTGTCTCTCTCTTTTGACTTTCCTGGCATATACCCTTGGGCCTCCTTGAGTAACTATCCTGCTTTACTTTATCATCCCCTTTCCTAGCTACCCCATCCGGATGTGGGCCATCAGAAGCCATTTTCCCTTTGTCCATTTGCAATGAGTCTGCCCGAACCAGATGCTTCTCAGCTCCTGTTGGCTTTCCTCCCAGGTTCAATTTAAAAGCTGGCACCTTTTCATGTTACGCACAAGCAGTCTGGTTCCATCCTGTTTCAAGTGGAGCACATCCCTTTTGTATAGGCTTGGCTTGTCCCAAAATGTTGCCCAGTTCCTAACAAATCTAAAGTCCTTCTCCCCACACCACCATCTCATCCACGAATTGAGACTCCCCAACTGTGCCTGTCTAGCTGGTCCTGTATTCTACGAGATACAGGTAGTATCTCATAGAAAGCTACCTTGGAGTTCCTGGGTTTTAGTCTCCTGCCTAGCAACCTAAATTTGGTTTCCACGACCTCCAGACTACACTTCCTCACATCATTGGTGCCAACGTGCACCACAACCACTGGCTCCTCCCCAGCACTATCTACCAAACTATCTAAATGACGGGTTATGTCAGCAACCTTTGCACCAGGCAAGCAAGTCACCATACAGTTCATGTGCCCGCCAGAAACCCAGCTGTCTACGTTTCTAAGGACTGAATCTCCTACTATAAGAAGCCCCCTCACTTCAGAGGTCTATCATTGGTACGAAAGGATATCTATTCATCCACCAACGAAGAGGTCCCTTTTAAGGTACCGCATCCCCTTACCTCAAAGAGATGACCTCCTTCACCAAGGGCTCCACCATTCATGACTGGTAGGGAGCCGTCACCCTGGGAGTGGGATACAACTATTGCATCCCCGAAGTCTTTGCCCACCACTCTGTCTGCCTGTCTCAGCTCTTCCAGCTGAGCTACCTTAGTCTCAAGGAAATGAACAAATTTCTTGAGAGCCAGGAACTCCTTCCACCAAGCACACACCCATGAATTCTGTCCAGCAGGCAGATAGTCATACGTGTGGTACTCCATGCATCACACTGGATAAACACCCCCCCCCCACCGACCCCTACTGGCTTTTTACCTTCATAACTGATATTTTATTTATTTTGTGCGTGTTTACTCTGGAGATGAAAAGGGATATGTGCCCTGCCCTCTACGTCCTGTGCTTTTCCTGTATTGAATAAGGACCTAGCGCCCTGGCCACCTCGCCCTGCTGCTAAACTGACACAGATGCTTAACTCACTAGGCTGCTTCTCTTTATGAACTCTTTGTCTCTGTGACTCTTCATCACTGAGGTGTCCCACTCACAGATAATTGAAAGCTTTTAAAATACAACTGAGGCAATATGGATCCCCCCAATATTGTTTCATCTGTTGTTTTAGTGAGAGTGTGGAAATGATCCAAGAGCAACTGCAACTGGTTTGATGTTTGACAATGCAAAATCATAAGCCTACAAAACTGGCTTTCTGGGAACAAATTTCCTCAACTGTTCTGTTGAGGGCTTGTTCTAATTCTCTGGCTAGCATTACTTATATTTTATAGTAGGGAGAAATATGGCATATTTACAGGGCCAATATTAAGAGCTGCAGGGCTTTATACACAACTAAGTACAAAACAGTTACACCACCAGAATTTCCTCTGGGACATGAAGGGCTCTCACAGCTCAAGATATGTGCTAGTTTTGCAATACTGTTCCATTATGCTACAGTTGCAATTTCAAATTCCCTCCTGAGCATCTGTTTGTTTTGTAGAATGATAGAAGTGTGGGAGTTTTCCTGATCTCCTCAGGCAGGCCGTCCAGAAGGTGAGAGCAACCACAGAAAGTGCATTTTTACAGGCAGTTGTCAATCTTACCCATTTACAGAATGACACTTTCAGAAGGCTTTCATTAAATGAGTGTAGCTGTTGCAGTGGAGAACAGTAGGAAAGGAAGTCCTGCAGATTTGTCTGTCCATGGCCATTTAAGGGCTTTCTAAGTGATAACCAATACCTTGAATTGAACCTGGTAGCTGATTAGTAGTGATTGGAGTGACTGCAGAATTGGTGTGATATGCATGCTCCACATACCTTCAGTTGTAAATGGGCTGCAGTGTTCTGTACTAACTTGACTTTCCATGTTAACCAAGGGCAAACTGATGTAGAGTGTATTGCAATAGCCTAGCCTCAAGGTAACCATACCATGGACCCACATAGGCAGGTTAGTTGAGTCAAGGTAGGGGGTCATTTTCCAAGTGAATGTATTTATTACAGCTGTATTAACTTGCTTCTCTAGCAATAATGATGGATCCAGTATAACCCTATGTCTCTTAACTGAGTCTGTGATTGTCAGCTGGACACCATCATATGTGGGAAGAATAATGTACTTCAGAACTTCAGTGTTCCCAATCAGCATTACTTCTGTATCTCTGCTTTTCTTCTTCCCTCCTCCTGGAAGCCCTCAGCATCTCTCCTTTCCCTGTTTTCTTCTCTCTATCTTCTTCCTTCCATTCACTCACCTGCTTCTATGCCCCACTGAAGCCTCTCCCCTTTTCCTGTTACTTTCTATCCAACTCACTATTTTCCTACTCCTTCCTGTCTTCAGCTTCGCTTCCCATCTCTCCTACTCTCCCCTTTCTTAGCCTCTTTCCTTCCCTCCTTTTATCCTCTTTTAGCCTTTTCAATCTCTTCTCCCATTGGCTAACATGACCTGAGACATGAAAGCCTCAGCAATGTAGTTTGGGGCTGCTTAGGAATCTTAAAATGGATGTGGAGACACTTGAGAGCTTGGTCAGCATTCTTTTTTAAATACATGCTGGTGTTGTGTCCCCCCCCCCCCCGTGAGGTTTCAGATTGTCTTCTCTCAGGTTTTCAGATATATTTCCTTTATTCATATGTGGCCCATTTTCTGATTTTTTAAAATCCATACCCTGGAGCCATATTTGGAATCAGATATATGATCAACCCACTATATAGGTTTATGTGACAAGGGAGAGGGATGTTACTTAGGTGGTAATGGCACAGGTTGTCATTCTCTGTTGCTTGAGAGCTCCCCACAAGCATTAATTAAGATGATACTTAAGAGAGTAACCGGGTGACATTGTGTGCATCCAAGGAACTCATAGTTGACACTAAGCCAGTATGGGGACCATGTGTTCACATGGCTCCAAAGTTTGTTTTGTAGAATGGGTCAGGGAAGTTATATGATAGAGGCAACATTAATCAACATTCTAATCTTTTTCATTAGGATCAGGGCTCCCCCTCACAACTGTGCAAGTCTGCACACCAGCACTGTTAGCTGCTTACAAAAATTCATACCACAATGACTTTGCTGTTCTTTAAGTTGTCACTAGACATTAGTATTGTTTGCAGACCCAGGGGCAAGGGAGGGAGGCCACAGCTTCAATGAACACAACCGCAGGAGCATTGGTGCAGCATGGGGACGGATCCAGCAACAGGCGACCTGCCTGTTGTCTGATGAACCCATCCTCCCTGCCTGCCTGTTGGGAGCGAAACCGTGGAGTGGCAAGACCCTGGGATCTGTGGAAGTCTGCACACCAACATAGTTAGCGACTTACAAAAGTTTATACCACAATGACTTTGCTAGTCTTTAAGTTGTCACCAGACATTAGTGTTCATCGGTTCTTGTAGGTTATCCGGGCTGTGTGACCGTGGTCTTGGTATTTTCTTTCCTGACGTTTCGCCAGCAGCTGAGGCAGGCATCTTCAGAGGAGTAACACTGAAGGACAGTGTCTCTCAGTGTCAAGTGTTTAGGAAGAGTAATATATACTCAGAAGCGGGTTAGGTTTGAGCTGAGTCATTGTCATGCAAAGTATTAAAGGTAATGTGCTAATCATTGTCCTGTAAGTATCAAGATAATGTGCTAATGAGGGTGTGGTATGTTAATGTGGAACCTTTATATCCTGAAGTGATCTGTTAACATGTGGAATCCAAAGCTAATCCGCATGGCTATTGTGGACTGTAGTCTTTGTTAGTCTAGAGGTTTTCAGGACAGGAAGCCAAGCCTTATTAATTCTTAAACTCTCTTCTGTTAAAGTTGTGCTGATGTTTATGAATTTCAATGGCTTCTCTGTGCAATCTGACAAAATAGTTGGTAGAATTGTCCAGTATTTCAGTGTCTTGGAATAAGACCCTGTGTCCTGTTTGGGTCAGTCCATGTTCAGCCACTGCTGATTTCTCAGGGTGGCCAAGTCTGCAGTATCTTTCATGTTCTTTAGTACATTAGTATTGTTAGACATTAGTATTGTTTGTAAACATGTAACTAATGTTACCACAAAACTAATTTTGCTCTGTAGTAACAATAGTTACTACATTTATAAAGTTTAAATTCCATAAATATGTCAAATATTTTAATTTTCTATGCTAAGTAAGTTTTAAATGATGCGTTTTATTGGTTCTTGTAGATTATCCGGGCTGTGTGACCGTGGTCTTGGTATTTTCTTTCCTGACGTTTCGCCAGCAGCTGTGGCAGGCATCTTCAGAGGAGTAACACTGAAGGACCCTTCAGTGTTACTCCTCTGAAGATGCCTGCCACAGCTGCTGGCGAAACGTCAGGAAAGAAAATACCAAGACCACGGTCACACAGCCCGGATAATCTACAAGAACCAATGAACTCTGACCGTGAAAGCCTTTGACAATATTTTGATGTGTTTTATGTTGTTAAAGTAGTAAAATTAGTTTAGGTTTGATAGGACAGTAAGTATTTCATATATTTCAATTTCCCCTACCATTTCAAGTTTTTTTCTAGGGGGAAAACTTTTTTTTTTCCTGTGGATTCAAAATTTCCAGAAATTTTACATTTCTAGTCTTGATGATGTTTAGATTAACTACAGAATTGTTTAACCATTTAGCACATTAGAACCCATCTCCTTCCTAAAAAGTGCTCAAGAAGGAAATATTTCTCATATTTTGTTACTTACAACTGTGGTGCTGAGTTTCTTTTTTTTTAATTAGCATCAGTTACAGAAAATGCTTTTCCTACTTCTGTCTCTCAAACTTATTAGTGAAAGCAATAATCTGATAGGCAGAAATGATTCAATAAAATATTCAGATTACATAGCTCCAGGAAATGCTTGCTCTGCTAGCTCAAACCCATGAAATATGAAACATTTTTAATGCTAATTCATAGTGAAGTTGGTCTTTTCTAAGCCCTTTCAAATATTACCGTATTTTTGCTCCATAAGACGCACTTTTTTCCTCCTCAAAAGTGAGGGGAATTGTCGGTGTGTCTTATGGAGCGAATGTGCGCTCAGAGCCAGCTGGGCGCGCTGGGAGGCGGCCGGGGAAAGCTGCCTCGCGCTGTTCCAGCGCGCCCAGCCGGCTCTGTGCGCCGGCTTAGCCCACTCTGAGCGCCTGCCTGCCTCCAGCTGGGAAGCGGCGCGCCCGCCCGCCCACCTCCCAGCCCGCTCTGAGAGCCCGCCCGCCTCCCAGCCGGATCTGAGCGCCAGCCCGCCTCCCTGCTGGGAAGGGGGGGGCAAAGAGCCGGCTTGGCGCGCGCACCCACCTCCCAGCCGGCTCTGAGCGCCTGCCTGCCTCCAGCTGGGAAGTGCGGGGGGGAGCACAGAGCCGGCTTGGCGCGCCCGCCCACCCACCTCCCAGCCCGCTCTGAGCGCCTGCCCTCCTCCCAGCTGGGAAGGGGGGGTGCAAAGAGCCGGCTTGGCACACGCACCCACCTCCCAGCCCGCTCTGAGCGCCTGCCCTCCTCCCAGCTGGGGAGGGGGGTACAAAGAGCCGGCTTGGCACACGCACCCACCTCCCAGCCTGCTCTGAGCGCCTGCCCTCCTCCCAGCTGGGAAGGTGGGGGTGCAAAGAGCCGGCTTGGCATGCGCACCCACCTCTCAGCCCGCTCTGAGCGCCTGCCCTCCTTCCAGCTGGGAAGGGGGGGGTGCAAAGAGCCGGCTTGGCACGCGCACCCACTTCCCAGCCCGCTCTGAGTGCCTGCCCTCCTTCCAGCTGGGAAGGGGGGGCACACCCACCTCCCAGCCTGCTCTGAGCGCCTGCCCTCCTCCCAGCTGGGAAGGGGGGGTACAAAGAGCCGGCTTGGCACGCGCACCCATCTCCCAGCCTGCTCTGAGCGCCTGCCCTCCTCCCAGCTGGGAAGGGGGGGGTGCAAAGAGCCGGCTTGGCACGCGCACCCTCCTCCCAGCTGGGAAGGGGGGGTGCAAAGAGCCGGCTTGGTGCGCGCACCCACCTCCCAGCCAGCTCTGAGCGCCTGCCCTCCTCCCAGCTGGGAATGGGGGGTGCAAAGAGCCGGCTTGGCACGCGCACCCACCTCCCAGCTGGCTCTGAGCGCCTGCCCTCCTCCCAGCTGGGAAGGGGCGGTGCAAAGAGCCGGCTTGGCACGCGCACCCGCCTCCCAGCCCGCTCTGAGCTCCTGCCCTCCTCCCAGCTGGGAAGGGGGGTGCAAAGAGCCGGCTTGGCACGCGCACCCACCTCCCAGCCCGCTCTGAGCGCCTGCCCTCCTCCCAGCTGGGAAGGGGGGGAGCACAGAGCCGGCTTGGCGCGCCCGCCCGCCTCCCAGCCCGCTCTGAGCGCCCGCCCACCTCCCAGCTGGGAAGGGGGGGGGTGCAAAGAGCCGGCTTGGCGCGCTCTGTGCGCCCGCCCGCCTCCCAGGGCATTCACTCCATAGGACAAGTTTTTAGAGGAGGAAAACAAGATTTTTTCTTGTTTTCCTCCTCTAAAAACTAGGTGCGCCTTATGGAATGGTGCGTCCTATGGAGCGAAAAATACGGTATTCTTCACCTGAAAGAAGATTCAAGAGACCCAATGTAGTTATAATGGTTAGAGCAGGGGTGGGGAACAGGCCCGGGGGCTGTATAAGGCCCGCAAAATCATTTGATCTGGCCCTTCATGGGTCCTGGCAGATCTCTAGCTCAGAAGGATGCTGCCCTGCCTGAATCGCTTGGGCCCAGCTGGGGACAGCAGAGCTCAAAAGCGAGTCGCTCTACATGGCAGACACTCGGAGCCGTCTCCGGTCGTGCCTCTTGGCTAAATGTTTGACCAAATATAGCAGGCTAATTTTTAAGTTGATAATTTTGTGTGGCCCGCGAATGATGTTATAAATATCCAAATGGCCCTTGGCAGAAACAAGGTTTCCCACCCCTAGGTTAGAGTGTTGGACTTGGGCCCAGGAGACCAGGGTTTAGTTATAATGCTCACTAGGTGACCTTCAGTCAACATACACTTTCAGCAACACACTCTTTCAAGTTGTTGGGATGATAAAATGAAGAATGGGCAGTCATGTATGTCGTGGAGAACTCCTTGGTGGAATGGTGCGGTGATTCAAACTTTAACAATTTTTAAATTGAAATTTCATTTGATTTTGATATGGATATGGATAAATGAATCCTCATGTTTGGGAGCTACCTTCTAACAAGTTAGATGTTGCTGGATGTTTATTCTGCCGTAGAAATTTTCAGAAATGCTTCCCAGACTTAAGCTTTATCCTAGTGTAAGAGCCCATGCTGAGAGTACTGCCTCATAAGGTACAGAAAGTTTAAACAACTTACAAAAATTATATCCAAATATCCCAGGCTGAAGAGTGACCATTGGGACATTTAGGAGTGGCAGCACCTGCACCCCCCTCCTTGGGCCCAATATTTACTTGATATGATACAAAGATGTAGTAAACAGAATAGTATATATAATTCAAAACTCTATAGTCTGACTATGAGTGTTTAACCCCTGTATGTTCCTTCTAAACAGCGGTATTAGGATCCAAAAATTGCTGACCCTGTTTATGTGGAAAGGTAGCATAAAAATATTTTAAAAAACCAAATAAAATAAATGCAACACAAGGTACATAACTGGGTATAGGACCAGTTGATAGAGATCACCTTTTATTTTGTAAAATAACTGACTTGATTTCTATATGGTCCTAACTTAAAGTAGTATCATAATGACATCTACTGCACAGGATTATGTAATGCATAACTGCCATTTATATCTCAGGTAAGAGAGCCAGCGTGGTGTAATGGTTAAGAGCGGTGGTTTGTAGTGGTGGACTCTGATCTGAAGAACCGGGTTTGATTCCCCACTCTTCCACATGAGCAGCGGACACTAATCTGATGAACTGGATTTGTTTTCCCTCTCCTACACATGAAGTCAGCTGTGTGACCTTGGGCTGGTCACACACTCTCAGCCCCACCTATCTCACAGGGTGTCTGTTGTGGGGAGAGGAAGGGAAGGTGATTGTAAGGTGGTTTGATTCTTCCTTAAGTGGTAGAGAAAGTAAGCATATAAAAACCAACTCCTCCTCCTCCACCACCTCCAGGTATCTATATATCTAATTCTGAAGTGTGCCCTCTGCCTGCGGATACTTAAATCTGCAGATAGGGGGCCCATTCACCCCAACTGCTTTTTCTGAAAACTTAGGGGACCCCCTGGGCCTGCAGAAAATCTGTAATTAAAAAACAACAACACTGGGGGGTTAAATCCCCCCGAATTTTGAAAGATTGTTTTCTGTGCGTGCACAGACAGCACTCTTTCAAAATGGCCACCAGGCCAGGCAGTGGCAGATGCTGGGAGTGGCTTCCGGGTTATTCCCCATTGCTGCAGAGAGCCAGGCCTAGCCGTGGCACCACAGCAGCAGATTCTGCGAGTGGCTTCTGGGTTGCAATGCCGTGGTGTAGGACTCCCTGGGCTGTTCCAAGGATGACTGGGCCCAGGTCTCTGTGGTGGCTGTCCCTGCTGCAGAGAGCCCAGCCTGCCTGGGAATTCCTCCCCCCATGAGTGGGTGGTGGGATTTCTCCCCCCCCCCAGCAAGGGGGAGATAGCATCCTCCTCATCAGTTTCACAGGCCCCCCACTTGTCATCTAATAGTCAATGAGGCTGCAGCTGTGAATATGTAAACCCATGGATTGGGCCCATGTACAGACTATGGAAATCTTCCTGCAAACTTGGGAGACACCCAAGGCTTGTAGAAAAATCAGAAATCTGGGCAAAAATGCAAGGAGGAGTTAAATCAACCAAAACAGAGGAGCATTTTCATATGAACACACTATGCATCTCTACTGAAGCCACTGCCATCACTACCTCCCTCTCTCTTTCCCTTTCCTGGGAGGGAATAAAGGTGCTCACCACACTGGTGGTGTCAGAGGCCAAGAACCAAGCATGAGGTGGGTTGGGTGTAGAAGAGGTAGTGCTCTTTCCTCATCCTCCCTGTCAGGCCTGCATCTGAGCGATCAATAGGTGACTAGCTACTACATGACTGCTGCAAGTTAGCCAGCCTTTTTCCAGGGACAGGCTGCCAAAAAAACAAATCAGTGGGTTTTAGAACAAATCAAGCCTGAACTGACCCTAGAAGCTAAACTGACTAAACTGACTTTGGACATATTATGAGAAGACTCACTAGAAAAGACAATTATGCTAGGAAAGGTTGAAGGCAGCAGGAAAAGAGGAAGACCCAACAAGAGATGGATTGACTCTATAAAGGAAGCCATGGCCCTCAATTTGCAAGATCTGAGCAAGGCTGTTAAGGATAGGACACTTTGGAGGACATTGATTCATAGGGTCGCCATGAGTCGGAAACAACTTGACGGCACTTAACACACACACACACTCACACACACAGGCTGCCAGGGAGAGGAGGGAAAACAGTGCCAGTGTGGTATAGTCATTAGTGTCATACTAGGATCTGGGAGATCCAGGTTCAAATTCCCACTCTGCTAAGGGAGCTTGCTGAGTGACCTTGTGTCAATCACTTTGTTTCAGCCTAATGTGAGGATGAAATGGAGAGAATGATGCAAGCAGTTTTGGGTTCCCATTGGGGAGAAAGGTGGGATACAAACAAACTACATTGGTGAGGGGGAAGGACAGAAGGAAGCACGGGAAAAGGGGAGGATATGGGGGCTGCCAGGAGGAAAGAAAGAGGATATGTTGTGGGGAAGGAAATACAGGGGGAAATGAAGTGACCCCTGTATACCCTGTGGATACTTAAATCCACAGATCGGGGTCATGGAGAAAGAAAACAGTTCTTTCTACAAACTTGGGGGAATTCCCAGGTTTGCAGAAAATTCTGAAAATGAAAAAGAAATGTGAAAGGGGATATAAAATTTTCAAAAAGAGCTCCTGTGACATAATGTAAGGAGATTTCAACCTCCATTATAGGGGTTGCCTAGCAACCCTGGTATGCAATGCTGCATGCGGAGGCAGCATCCCAAAAGCAGGCTGCAGTGGGACATGATACAGAGTGAGAGAGACAGAGACTGTGCCGCCAGGGAGGAAGAGAGAGAAAAAGAGACTGACTGTGTCCATACGAGAGAAGAGTGAGGGGGAGATGAAGAGAAAGAGGCAGTGGCTGTGTGTGTGTGAGAGAGAGGCCCACAGAGAGAGAGAGAGAGAGAGAGAGATTGTCTGTGTCAGCAAGAGAGAAAAGATAGGAGGACTGTGCATGTAAGAGAGAAGGGGATAGGGATGAGAGGGGAGGAAGTGAAGATAAGGGAGTATTTGTATGTCTTGTGGATCCCTTCTTGTTTTCTATATTCCTTGGGGAGGGATTGAGCATACCAAAATATTGAAAGAAATTAACACCTATGTTGGTTTAGGTTTAAGGTAGGGATAATTCATAAAGCAGAGCTATAGGAATAGTTTGAGTGTTGCATTGATATAAAAATAGCATGAACACATGAAGCTGCCTTATGCTGAATCAGACCCTTGGCCCATCAAAGTCAGTATTGTCTACTCAGACCGGCAGCGGCTCTCCAGTGTCTCAGGCAGGGGTCTTTCACATCACCTACCTGCCTACTCCCTTTTAACTGGAGATGCCAGTGATTTAACCTGGGACCTTCTGCATTGCAAAGCAGAGGCTCTACCACTAAGCCACAGCTCATGATAATTACTCATTATTATGAGTAATCATAGCAGGTCTACTTAGAATTAAGTCCCATTTTTTCAACCAGGCTTACTCCCAGGAAAGTGTTCTTGGGACTCCAGCTATCAAGCACTAAAGCAAACACCACTGCTTGCCATGAGGTGATGCAGTCATGAGCCCAGATATTAGTAGGGTTGCCAACCTCCAGGTACTAGCTGGAGATCTGCTATTGCAACTGATCTCCAGCCTATAGGCAGCAGTTCACCTGGAGAAAATGGCCACTTTGGAAATTGGACTCTACGGCATTGAAGTCCCTCCCCTCCCCAAACCCCCCTCCTCAGGCTCTGACCCAACCCTCCCCTTGCCAGTGGCAAAGAGGGACCCTGCTGGGGCAGGCCGGTCTCTCCCTTCCTCCTTTGGGGGGATCAGGCAGGGGTCCCTTTTCCAGGGCCATTTTCGCCTTCCAGTCTGCCCCTGATTTAATCAGAGATAACCCCATCAGATTATGCTGATGAAGAAAATATATTTAAATTCTCTGAAGAGACTCTAGAAATGTATTTAAAGTATGAATATTTTGCAGTTGAGCATCCTGATTTAAAAAACAAACAAACATATAGGTACCCTGCTTGATCAAACCAGGCCCATCTATTCTGGCTTCCTGTTTTACATAGTGGCCAGCCAGGACATAGAGGCAACGGCTTCTTCTAGATGTTGTCTCGTAGCACTGGTATCTCTCAAAATGGAAGTTTCCTTTAGTTAACCATGGCTGGTAGCTACTGATGGACCTAATCTACATGAATCTGACAATTGCCATTTATAATAATCTATGCTAGTGGCCATCACTAAATCCACTGGGAGTGAATGCTAGGATTTAATTACTCACTTAATTCCCCAGCATTCCTTTTTGTCTGCCCAGAATCTGTTGCCAACAGCTTAATCATTTAATTAATTAAATTATTTAAACTGTGAAGACCTTGGATGTCATGTTGTCTGTGACAGCCATACTTTGTAGTACCATCAGCATGGGTTATACCAGGTTACCATCAGTTTACTAACCAACCAGCCTTTTGACCACTTTGTTCTAGTAGTTTTGACATCAGAACCTCACCAGTAAAATATATGCTGGGAGAAAATGCATATTCTGGCTAAGAGAACAAAAGAAACATCAAGGCATGTAGGTGTGCAACAAAAATGTTTGCAACAGATTTGTGTGCAACAGATTTGAAGGTATGCTGAAGAATACTGAGAAGGTGACATGTATACATGAGGCAATTTTCCCAAAAAGAACAAAAAAACTTTACTAGCATACATGCAGGGAATGCATAGAAAGAAAGAAAGAAAGAAAGAAAGAAAGAAAGAAAGAAAGAAAGAAAGAAAGAAAGAAAGAAAGAAAGAAAGAAAGAAAGAAAGAAAATTTTTCCTAAAGGTATAGAACATAGCTAAAGGCATATCACAAGAGATCCATAAAGTCACATTTGAACTCATATGTGCTTTTATTCAACAACCCATTATCAAGAGAAAGAGATTAAGGGAACACACAACCAACAACCAATACATGTTTCTGCTTTCTTAGATCTATACATGTGGTTTGGATGATACGGATGTACTCTTCTTTTAATTAAAGGCTACCTACACAGCTGCTTCCAATCTGGAGATGCTTTTGAAGATAACGTTTCCTGGTTTTTTTGGTTATTTGCTTCCTTTTCCAGTTTATCACTGAAATGATATATTACCTTTTTCTCAATTGCTAAAAATATGCCCTTGATGCATCTTTATAACCACATTTGAAAATCTTCAGCATCGTGAGAAAAAGTACTTGCAACATACCACCGATAAGCTAAAGCAGGATGCTGGCAACCACAGTAAACATTATTTTCAACAGCAGAAGAATACTTCAGGCAGTTTTTTTGGAAAGATTTACACATTTTTTTATGTCACAAATAACATTTGCTTCATGCCTTGAGGTTTCTTTTATTCTTATAGGCTTATTATTATTATTACTCAAAAGAGTAAAGTTGTGTACTTGGGAAAATGTGATACTTTCCCCAAAAAACCACCACAACTGCATCTGTATGCCATGTGGTTGTGCAAGTGTCACTGGTTGAATAGGACCTGCAACATCATTAGAAATAAATAAGCAGAGGCCTGCAAGGACTTGTGGGGGCATAAAATCCCCCCCCCCATTATTTCCTCTTCACTTCTCTGAAAGCTCCCATAGCCTCTCCCCTTTTTCTCCATAACTCTCTCCTTCACATCCAGCAGCCACCTTACCTTTAACTGTCCCTCTGACTTCAGCTTTTCCTTTTTCTTTCACCCTGGCAGCCTCTACCTGCTAAAACTATGGCCCAGGCCTAGTTGCGTGGTGGGGAACCTACAAGGACTTGTAGGGCGCACCTTATTTTCCCAGTACCCCCTTCCTGTCAGGCTGGGCCCCAATGAGCCCTCCCTCAAAGGCTAGATCAGCCCTGGAAAGTACCATTCCCCTCTACCTTTTACTGACAGACATAAAGGCTTGAAGACTGTCAGTACTAGCAATGGCCACTGAGCACATTTGTTTCTTAAAGCTACAGGTGCTGTTTCTATTATTTTAGATTTTTAACCCCCTCCCCACTGTATTTTTTTTTTTTTAGATTCCAGATTTTTCTGCAAACCTGGGTTTTTTTCTGGTTTGTTGAAACAGCTATTTTGTCCGTTCACATCTCCCATCTCTGGATTTAAGTGTCTATGGATTTGGCCATGTAGAGAATTAGATATACTTATTGATGATGTCTTAATGATCCTTTATGGGGAGCTCTCATATCATGCAACTGTGTTGTGGAAGAACTGTGCTAATGCTAATATATGTTACTAGTTTACGTTCTTTGATAATGAGGAAAGTTCTTTAAGGTTATTACTTCTGTGAGAGATAAGTCTGCTGCAGATTCCAGAAATTCTACATCTTTAAAAAGGGAATCATTGTCGGTGAAATAAACGGTTGCAGGTACCCTTGGTAGGATTTATACTACCAAAAGACTTTTGCTCATCCGAACAAGAGGCTACGTTATTTGAGGTGAATTATCTCTATTTCTTCTTTCTTCCATTAAATTTCAACTGAGCATAGAACCGTAGGAGCACCTGTGGGGAGCAGGGAGGGAGAAGCACATCTTTTCATAGGGTCACTATTTAGTATTAACAACCCTCTTTTTTCAGCTGCTGTAGCAATCTGGGTTCCTTTTCCACTTCATAATGTATTTTGCTGTGATTGAAAAGTCCCCAAAGAATAAAAATGAATGCAGGTGTGAGGATCTCACAATGGCCTCTGCTTTGTAGTGGTCAACTACAGACACTTATAATACAAACACTCACTTATGTTTGAAATTGGTTTTCTTGTAGTTTGTACTAGGGCTGCTGGAAAAAGAAATTTGGTAAAATTAGGATCCGGCAAAATTCGGCCCATTTTTATTTGAGAAATGCCAAAGTCCGAACTCCCTCGATTCAGATCCGTGGAATTTGGCATGAAATTCGGAGTTCGCAAATAAATCCGGCCGTTAAAAGCCATTAAAAACACATTCGTAGCTTTCCACGGCTCCAGGGGGGGCATGTTTGGTGGTAGAGGTCCCAAACGTTCAGTGTAGCTTGAGGGGACCCTTCTTGCAAGAATCCCCATGTTTTGTTAAGATTGGGTCAGGGCCTCCCGAGTTATGGGGTCCCCCCAATTGGAATAAAGCCATTTAAAGCACATTCACTTCTTTCCGCGGCTCCGGGGGAAGCATTTTTGGGGGTAGAGGTACCAAACCTTCAGGATAACTTGGAGGAACCCTACTTGCAAGAACCCCCAAGTTTTGTGAAGATTGGGTCAGGGCCGCCCGAGTGATGGGTCCCCCCAATTGGAATAAAGACATTTAAAGAACATTTGCGGCTTTCCGCGGCTCCAGGGGGGCATTTTTGGAGGTCCCAAACCTTCAGGGTAGCTTGGAGGGACCCTACTTGCAAGAACCCCCAAGTTTTGTGAAGATTGGGTCAGGGCCCCTTGAGTTATGCGGTCCCCCCATCCACCCATTGGAATGATTGGGAGCAGGCAATACTTAATGTGCATCTAGAGAGCGGCAAATCCAAGGCAAAACCTCCCATTGTTTCTGGGGAAGCCAGAGAGAGACTCACTGACCCACGCTGACCTCCAGGCGAAGGTGGCAACCAGTGAAAACAGCAACAATCACACTCGCAAAGAGGAGATCAAGACCTCCCCCAGGACAGGTCACACCCTTTGGCTTCCCCCACACACACACACACACAGTAGAAACCAGTCCATGGCTTCTAAGACCCAATGTAACTATGCCGAAAGTGCATCCTGCTCAAAGCATCAGTAAACAGCGTAACTAGCATGGGTAACGTACGTATCTTTTCATTTCAACACAGCCAAAGTGCATCTTATAACGCTACTAGCGTAAGTGCGACCTGTGCATATTACATATCTTCAGTATTGATAGATGTCATGCTGCTGGATTCAAATCTTCCACAGCAACAATCACACTCGCAAAGAGATCAAGCCCCCCCCAGGACAGGTAACCCCCCCCAAAGCACACTCCACAGAGGCAATTAAGCCCCCCCCCAAGCAGAACAGCCCCCTTGAACCAGAAGACACAAATTCCTAACGAAGGAAAAGAACGGGCCAGACAGAGAGAGACTCACTGACATGGGATGTACTAAAACGAATGACAGGCTAGCCCATTATAAACAACAGGAGCGGCTGCACTGCCCATTGGAAACAATAGGAGCCAGCCAGAGAGAGACTCACTGACCCACAGTTAACTCCAGACGAAGTTGGCAACCGGTGAAAGCAGCAGAAAGCACAGTCCCACACAGAGGCAATCAGGCCCACCCCCCAGCAGAACAGGTAAACCCACCCGCCTTTGGCTTCCCCCCTCACACACACAGAGAGAGAATCTCCCCCCACCACATACACACACACAGAAAAAAAGTTACCGAGAAAAGCCCCAAAATGGGTCAAACTGTGTGGATGTCTTCTCTTCCATCAGGATCAGGGTCTGGGAGTCAGGACTCAGGAGTAATCCAATACAATTCTAGCAGACTCACACACAGAAACTCTGGCCATTTATGCACGGGAGGTTTTGCCTTGGATTTGCCGCTCTCTAGATGCACATTAAGGATTGCCTGCTCCCAATCATTCCAATGGGTGGATGGGGGGACCGCATAACTCGGGACCCCCTGACCCAATCTTTACAAAACTTGGGGGTTCTTGCAAGTAGTGTCCCTCCAAACTACACTGAAAGTTTGGGACCTCTACCTCAAAGAATGCCCCCCCCCCGGAGCCGCAGAAAGCTGCAAATGTGTTTTTAATGGCTTTATTCCAATGGGCAGATTGGGGGGACCCCTTCCAGGCCCCATATCTCGGGGGGCCCTGACCCAATCTTCACAAAGCTTGGGGGTTCTTGCAAGAAGGGTCCCCTCAAGCTACACTGAACGTTTAGGACCTCTACCTCCAAAAATGCCCCCCTGGAGCCGCGGAAAGCAGCAAATGTGTTTTTAATGGCTTTATTCCAATGGGCAGATTGGGGGACTCCTTCCGGGCCCCATAACTCCGGACCCCCTAACCCAATCTTCACAAAACTTGGGGGTTCTTGCAAGAAGGGTCCCCTCAAGCTACACTGAACGTTTGGGACTTCTACCGCCAAACAGGCCCCCTCGGAGCCACGGAAAGGCGCAAATGTGCACGCGCACCCCTCCCCCACGGGGATCTCTCTCTCACACAGACACTCTCTCTTTCTCTCCCCGGGCCGCGCAGCTGTTTTTCATATCGGATGGAATCGAATCGACAGCTCTAGTTTGTACCTCAATTTGAGTAATCCGAACACTTAAATCATATTTTCATTGCTTTTGTTGCACTGAGCATTCAAACATGCCAGTTCTCTTTGAATTATGTGTGTGTTATGTGTTTAATTTACTTGGGTTGGGGGGGGGAGGCTTGAGCTTATAACACCACTCAGCATGGAAGAATTAAAAGAACTAAAATGAGGATTGCTGCAATCTCACTAATTAATTAATTAAACAAGGAAACTATGAAAAACTTGGCTTGTAGAAGAGTCAAAGCGATTGAGATAGTTATGAATTGCTGGCTGAGAGCTATAAAGAGGCACAGTGGTAATCGTAGAGAAAGTACAGTGGGCCATGATGCTGAGAAAAAATATATATGTAGATGTGGAAAGCTCAACTATAAAATTGTCCTTTAATGAAGTATTTAGGAATGGTGTCTAAATGATGTATTCTTGATATATTGTGCAATATAATCTGTAGTAAAGAGGTTAAGGGGTTATTTACTTATTTCTATATTCATATTTATTTATCTGTGAATTTTGTAATCAATTGTTTAAAAATAAATGCAATTACAATAATGGAATAAAGTCTCTTCAGGAGTGAGTTAAATTAAAACAAGATGCTGGCCACAGTAGCTTTATACAGATTGCCACCTGAGGCCATTACCTCTGCTTATCACTCCCCTCCCTGCCCCTTTCGGTACCTTGCTCCTAAGGAGCCAGAATAGCAAGTGTTCCTTCCCCAGGCATTTTGAAACACCCAACAGGGCTCCCCAAACTCCCAAAGGCACATGTGGCTTACCATGATGTGTTTAGACACTTGGGGAAAGAAGAGTGAAGGTGCTCTGGCTGCTCTGGTTTCTGAGGACATGTGCATGGGCAGGAGGCAAGGGGGTGCAATGGAGGCAAGAAGCCCCCGCATCATCTTTTAGCCTCATCTTAGGACCAGACCTAATGCCAGACTCCCTCCTGGTTACATAATATACAACGTATGTATGTGATGGTGCCCTGCACTTTGTATTTTCTTTGACCAAATAATGTTTTAAATGTATTACACTTTTAATTCATTTAAAAATGAGTATTATAGATATTACATGCAAGCTAATGCATTGTATTAAAAGATTGTAACACTGACAATGTAAAATTAAAATGAAGACAGAGTGCCCACATTGTTATATGAATGACTCTTCAACTAGCCCAGCTTTATTAATTTTAAAAAAGCCATTATCAATATGCATAGCTTACTTCAAGAGCATTACAATATCTCAGATTCCTAAAGGGTACATCCCTCCAGGAGTGAAGTAAAAACCATTGCTCATTAGGCTTTGTGACAGACTTTCTTGCATTTATATCACAGAGCTTGAACAACCACTAGCTTTCCACTTTTGACAACTGAAGCCTTCGAATGAATCATAATTAAATATAGCAGACTATGATCAAAACAGTTGTAGTTATTAAGGCATGTTTACAAAGTACTTAAGTATGTAGTTATAAAATCAAATAGTACTCATGCATTCTAAACACAATTAAGGGCAAATAAAGGAACACTCAAATCTTCTTTTCTCATCAACATTCTGACAATCTCCCTTTACAAGAAATTAGCACCAGTTGATCCTTTCATCCTACTTCCTTGTAATTCACTTCTTTTTTCCTTTCCGTCTTCTCCCACCAGTGGTTAACCCTTCTAACTTTCACACCACTTTTCTTTTTCGTTTTGACCATTTTCCTTCTCTTTCTTCGGTTTGTTCTCTTTCATCTCTTTGTTCCGTTCATGGATGTCTGACTTGGCATCTTTCTTTCATTCCAGTGGAGCATCACAGTGGAGCATTCACTCTTCTTTCAAGACAATATAATTTGTGGCACCTTAACAAATAACAGACTGATTGTGCCCAAAGCTTTTGTGAGTTCATGGGTCTATCAAAATCAGTATTGTCTACCCAGACTCGTAGCAGCTTTCCAGGGTCTCAGGTTGAGGTCATTAACATCACCTATTACCTTTTAACTGGAGATGCTGGGGATTGAACCTAGGACCTTCTACATGCCAAGCAGATGCTCTAATACTGAGCCACAGGCCCTCCCTTAAATTTCAATATTTGATATGTGACAGTAGATTATTTGCACAGGAATGCACTGTAATGGTCAGACTCAGTATAATGCAGTGTAACGTTTCATACCTAAAATAAGGAAACACAAGATCAGCCCTTAAAGGTGGCAGCAATTATCTGAATCAGAATTTTGAGAAGAGCATTTCTCCTCCATTACCCATGGTTTCTGTTAGTGCTAAATGTTTACCTATGGTATATTTCTTGTAAACTGCTAGTTTCGTAGATACTCCACGTTTTTGTCTCACTTGAAAGAACAGCTTGCCTCACAAATTCAGCTGTAAGTTCTTCTTGGGAACGAAATATCATTGAAGTGTTTTTGTGGCCCGGCTCATTTTAAAGTTAGGTTTTGAAAAGATGGTGTGAAATCTGTCTGGCCAGACTACCTCTAACCTGAAGCAAGAGAAATCATTGCTAACTGGCATTAATAATTCTGACTTAACAAAGTTATCTTTATTTCCCTTAAGGCTGCCAGGTTGGGAAATTTCTGGAGATTTTGGGCATGGAGCCTGGGGAAGGCAGGGTTTGGGGAGGGGAAGGTCCTCAGTGGGATATAATGCCACAATCCAAAGCAGCCATTTTCTCCAAGGGAACTGATCTATGTCATCTGGAGATCAGATGTAATTCTGGCAGATCTCCAGGTCCCACCTGGAGGCTGGCAACCCCAATTTCCCTTCTCTCTAGGAACACAGGCAGTGTAATACTCTTTAAGTGAAACTTGAGAAAATGGAATCTGTGTGGCTCCAGGCACTTTAACAACAAGCCTGCAACCGAGGGAGGGGCTCAGCCCCAGTCAGCCTGTTGGGTGGTGGCAAGAGAAGGAAGGCAGGAAGGAGGGCGGTGGGGAACCACCGCTGGAGATGTTAGGAGATGAGGCCGTCAGGGGGTCGGGCGAAGGGAATCTCTGGGAGACGCCAAGGGGGATGGTACTGGGAAGCTGAGGTACACCACGGGGAGGTGTGAAAGAGGAGGACACGTCGGAGGCCCGAGCAGAGTCTGAGATGCGTGTAACAGGGAACCCCGCCTCTGAAGGCGAAGAGGGAGGGGGAAAGGGAAGTAGCCGAGTAATTACCGGTAATTGGTGGGTGGCCCAGGTGGTGGGAGGATGAGCATAAGAGGGAAGCCGAGGTTGCAAGCCGAGGAGGAGACGGGTCTGAGGGACCACCAGAGAGTTTGCTGGTGGGGCCCTGCAGTGACGGGTGAAGAAGGGGGGCGAGCGGTCCCCTAACCCGACGTCTGAGGCATTGCGGAGGTTTACCTGGCGGAGTTGGGGCTGGCTTTTGGGAGGGCATAACAAACGGAGATCAACCTAGACACAGCAATGGATAGTGAGTCAGAGGGAGAGGCCCACAGAATCGTTAGGTCATAATTAAAGAAAAAACCAAACCAAATGCTTTCTGTTCTAGAAAAAAAAACTGCATGCATAGATCTGGGCCAATATGACTATTTTGTCAGAAAGCAGATCCTGTGACTCAGTGAAGAAGAAACTGGAAGCACAAGCTGCTCGCACTTTCTTTTCTGCATACATCTTAATAATGGACTGGAGTCCAACTTTGTGATCTTCTCCTCAGTCAGAAAAACAAGCTGTCCCTGCTCTAGGAGGTTGTACACTTAGGACATTATAAAGACATGAGGATAACAGGAAACATGAGTCAGTTGTGCTTCCTTTCCCTCCCACACACAGTAACATCAAGGTCACTCTCCATAGCCCTTCTCAGTCATTTTGTTTTGAACACTCCTATTTTTACGTACCAAGAGAGCAAACTACATGTTTCTCCTCATAAACACAATTGACATTTTGTGTGAGCACATATATTTTCAAGCTTCAGTATGCACAAACATGTACCTACAACAATTTCTAATCATGTATACTGAAGCTTATTAGGCCTATAGATTAGAAAGCATACCTAGAAACTTGTGATCATGCTAGGTAATGTTGTTAGCACAATAATTGTGTAGTTATAACTCAGTTGTTGCATGGGATCTGGGTAAACTTGGTTGTTCTATCTCCATTCTTCCTCTTCTTCAAATAGCAATAGCTGGACCTGGGGGAAATGCAATCATACATATCCCTTGATAGTGCATATATTGTAATGGTTACTGCTGAGTGGAATGTGGTTGCATGAGCATCATGCCCTTCAACTGTCCTGAATCACATTTATGAGGTGATAGTTTCAGTGGGTAGCTATGTTGATCTGCAGGAGAAGAACTAAATTTGAGTCCAGTAGTATTTAGAAACCAACAAGATTTGGGGGGCATACATTTTCACGAGTCAAATCCCCCTTTGGGGTATCTTTAACTCTCGAAAATTTATACCCCCAAAATCTTGTTAGTTTCTAAGATGTTACTAGACTCGAATCTAGTTATCAGGTGATAATCCTAGGTAATGAATGTAAATTAGAAATATTAGTCTTCTTCCTTGTTCAGTGGAACCACATGTGTGGGCTTTACTCCACCCAAGGGCAGATTGGCCATTAAAGCCACTGGAGAAACAAAATGGAAGGGTGGAGGAAAATGTATGACACCCTGAGAGAAAGGTAGACAACTGCAGACCAGAGGTTCACCCAAATGATATGAGAACAGATATTTATCTCTTCTTTAGGCAACTACCTATGTCTAAATTTCCCACCAACTTGAAACATCCCCTATCACATCATAAAGGGCAGACTCCTGGTTCTGAGCTCTAAAGCATTTTAAAGCTCAGGATAAGAATGATTATTTATTACTCCAAGAGCCCGAATGGACAATTCATCAACTCTAGAACTTTTGCCTTGATTCTATAGGACAGGGGTGGAGAACGTCAGGCCCGGGGGCCATTTAAAGCCCGCAAAATCATTTGGTCCGGCCTTCGTGGGTCCTGGCAGATCTCTAGCTCAGAAAAATCTCTAAGACTGGTGATCCGCCCCCTCCAGCGGACAGGAATAGCCTCTATTCAAGGCGGATGTGAGTTTGTTTTGCCGAGAAAAAGAACCTTTCCCCCCTTGCAGAAGAGTCGTTAGCTATGGAGCTGCTAGGACCGCCCAAGAAACTGTGTTAACCCTTTCCCACCCACACCATGAAGAAACGTATTCCCTCTGTACTACAAGAGGGCTGGGGGCGGAAGTGGCAACAATGGAGGGGTTAAAGGGGGCAGGGCCAGAATGTACAGGGGGGGGGGTTCTTAGCCAGTGTGTCCTCATTTCACCCCTGCAGGCGGAGGTAGCAGGAGCTGGCTGTAGAATCCAGCCCCGATCATGCAGAGCAGGAGCAACTCTGGCTTGTGGCTGGACAGCTACACCCGGCTGGTGCAACAAACCATTCTGTGCCATCAGGTGGGCGAGGGCACCACCGGTTGGATGCCTGCCTGCTTGCCCGTGCCGGGGGGGGGGTCATCTGGGGCAGCTGCCTGTTTGGGGCTTGGTCGGCTAATTTTTAAGTTGATAATTTTGTGTGGCCCGTGAATAATGTTATAAATATCCAAATGGCCCTTGGTGGAAAAAAGGTTCCCCACCCCTGCTATAGGATAAAAGAGTTTAAATGTTGACTGTTTGTTCCAAATTAATATTTCGCTATGTGGAAAATTAAAGGATCTCACCTCCCTTACTTGGAAAAATATGCTCTGTAGAGAGAATCAGGAATGAAAAGATATGTCTTGGGGGATTTTTATGAACTGAGTAAAATGGAAAATCTGTTTCTTTCCAGACTGAGGCTGCTTTTGTTATGAACAGCCTCCATCCATTTTGCAGCCTGGAATCTATTTCTGAAGCCAGAAGGATATGTGGAACAAATAGCATGAAGATAGGAGATTTACAGGAAGAACAACCAATTAAAGTAGAGGGAGATGTCCCCAAATTACCTAAAAGATGGTGACAAAACGTTTGTATGTGTGTACACAAGAATGGAAGAAATAACTTGAAGCCAAGCTGTAGTAATACAGTCTGGGAACAGAACCAATGAAGGAAGTAAAGATTCAATACAGAACAATAGGAAACACCCGCTAGGTCAAACTCTGTTCTCTGTAGCTTTATGAATAAAGAAGCCATTAATCTTAAGAGAAATAAATAAATTTCAAGGAGCGATATAAGATTGCCATAAAATTCTGGGGGAAAGCCTGGGAATTCAGCTGAGTTCTATGAAATCCATCTGTGCAGGACTCTATGGAGTTTGAGGAAGATTCACAGAATTCCACAGCAGATTTCATCAAGTCACAGATTAATATCATCGGTTAATTTTATATGGATTCTTGGATTATTTATTTATTTTATTTCTACCCTTCTGCTGCCATCTTCCAGCAGCAAGTGAAGATTGTTTGGTTCCATTTGGCATTCCCTCAATGATCCCTCCTTCCTAGCCCATGTTTATGTTTTGTATGTATTTTAACTGTTTTATATGTAGAACCATAGAATCATAGTGTGGGAAGGGGCCATACAGGCCATCAACTCCTGCTTAATGCAGGATCAGCCTAGAGCATCCCTGGCAAGTGTTTGTCCAGCCTCTGCTTAGAGACTGCCAGTGAGGAGAAGTTCACCACCCTGCTAGGTAGCTGATTCCACTGTCGAACAACTCTTACTGTGAAAAATGTTTCCCTAATATCCAGCTGGTACCTTTCTGCCTGCAATTTAAACCCATTATTTCGAGTCCTATCCTCTGGTGAGTGCCTGGTGATCTGATTGGCAGGGACAGCTCTGCCACGGCTGCTGAGGTCTGGGCAAGTCTGGGCTGGGCGTCAGCTCCGGACAAAACAATGCAATGAAACCAAGGTAGTACACACAGCAAACAGTACTGTCAGTCCTATTCTTTTTATTAAAGCACCCTCCTGAACCATTCTATTACGATATAACCCTATTAACATTATAAAAATGCCCTCCTGAACAATCCTGTTTTACATCATTTTTGGAATGACAGAATTGTGGGAGGCTTCTGGACTCCCTGAGTCAGTCCATTTCACAAGGTGGAGGTCACAACACAGAATGCACGTGTACGGACAGTTGTTGATCTTGCCCATATGCAGGGTGGCACCTGCAGAAGACCTTGCTCAGATGAGAGAATCTGTCATCATGGAGCTCAGGAAGAAAGGCAGTCTTCCATATAAGAGGGTCTAAGGCCACGAAGGGCTTTGTATGTGGTATTCAGAAATTTGAATTGAACCCCGTAACTGATGGGCAGCCAATGGAGTGACTGCAAAATGGGCTAATGTGCATGCTCCACTTAGCTCCTGATAATAACTGAGCTATGGCTTTTTGTGCCAATTGGAGTCTCTGAGTTGACTTCAAGGCAGACCCATGTACAGTGCATTACAATAGTCTAGCCTTGATGTTACCGTGGCATGGATCCAGGTGGCCAGATCAGCTAAATCAAGGTAGGGGTGCATCGTCTGGGCTAAACTAAAATGGAAGAAAATGTTTTTGCAACCGTATTAACTCTGTTAATTTGCTTCCCCAGCAGTAATGCTGTGTCCAGTAAAACCCCTAGGCTTTTAACTGAGTCAGCAGGGGTCAGCTGAACCCCACTGAAAGTAAGAAGCTCAAGATGTCAGGCTTCCCAACCAGCATTACCTCTGTATTGTTAAGACTCAGGTTTGATTTGTTCACTCTTAACGATTTAATCACAACATTCAGGCAGATCTCTACAAATCAGGAGATTTAGATAGAGATGTTTAGAGCTGGGTGTCATCAGTATACTGATGGCAACCAATTCCAAAGCTATTAATGATTTCTTCTAAGGGCTTTATATAGAAATTGAATAACATGTGGGGATAGGGCTGCATCCTGTGGAATCCTACAAGACCAATCCCACACTGATGATAACTGGTCTCCCATGGGAACTCTTTGGGTCCGATCTGTAAGGGACAATTTAAACCAATCCAAAGTACATCCTTCTGCCTTGAAATATCTCACATAACACATGAAGCTGCCTTATACTGAATCAGACCAAAGTCAGTATTGTCTGCTCAGACCAGCAGTGGCTCTCCAGGGTCTCAGGCAGAGGTCTTTCACATCACCTACTTGCCTAGTCTTTTTAACTGGAGATGCTGGGGATTGAACCTGGGACCTTCTACATGCCAAGCAGATGCTCTACCATTGAGTCACAGCCCCTCTCAACAAGAAGACATGGTCCACTGTATCTAAGGCTGCAAATAAATCCACTAGGAGCAACCAAGAGGCATAGCCTTTGGTCTAAAACACATGGTCCCTTAACCCACTTTCTTCCCTGATAATTCCCTGTTTCACCCAGGATCAAATCTTCGTGAATGGATGGTACCTTATTTACTGTTGGCTCAGCCCTGTCTCGATGCCAAATGAACCTGGTTTTTGCAATTCCCAAGTCAAACCATTATACCTGGCTCGTTTCAGATAAACTGAACCAGCGCACACATTACACGGGCTGAGTCTTCCCCCTCCCCATGCGAGCTCTCCGCCTTTTTTCCCCTCTCAAATATTTATTGAACCAACCAATCACCAGGGGCAGGGGTGTTGCTAACTTAACAGAAAATACGCATCTCCCGCATTTGCTGTTTTCATGGATGGATCAGCAAACAGTTTCATACCAGATCATTCAAGGTAATGCGTACAGTTCTCCCCGCGCCCAGCCTGGGTTAATTTTATCCTGGCTGGAACAGGAAAGAAAGTGGGTTAAGGGACCATGCGTTTTAGAACTTTGTCTAAATTCAGTTGGAGATTATCAACTAAAGCCACCAGAGTTTTCTCTGTCCTGTAGCCCAGCCTAGAATCAGACAGAAAAGAATCCAGAGCAGATCCAAGAAAGCCTGGAGTTTGTCTGCCACTGCTCTATGAAT
The DNA here is from genome assembly GCF_029931775.1 of Euleptes europaea. Classification (NCBI taxonomy): domain Eukaryota; kingdom Metazoa; phylum Chordata; class Lepidosauria; order Squamata; family Sphaerodactylidae; genus Euleptes; species Euleptes europaea. The sequence continues at coordinate 67,643,666 of NC_079312.1, forward strand.
CACCTTGCCAAGAAAGGGCAGAAAAGAGACTGGATGATAACTGGACACATCATTTTTCTATAGGGACAGATAAATACCTCTTTGATAATGTGAGCAACTTGGCATAATACATTTTTAAGCAGCCAATCACATCTCAAACGAACTACAAATTTGTATGTCAAAAAGTACTGTATAATTGCCTGAATCATACTTTAAAATGAAATTTTCAGTTTCAGCCTTCTGTATAATGATCACTTGTATATAATTGCAGTTCCATCTGCATTCAATATGTATATGCAATTCCTCTGCATGCAGCCATGATAACATGTATTTTGGATCCTCTATATCAGTGGTTCCCAAAGTGGGTAGTACCACCCCCTGGGGGGTGGGATTACCTAGGGGGGCACTAACAGGCAAGGGGGCAGCAGGGTGGGTGCTAGAGGTGGGCCCCTTCAACTGTGTTGTGGGATAGGGTTGGGGACGCTGGGCATGAGTTTGTGGAACCAAGGGGGTGGTGGCCTGAAAATTTGGGAACCATTGCTCTATATGAGTATGTTGTAGCTTCTACTAATCTGCAACTGCTTTCATGTTGAGTATATGGCAAAACAAACTCTTGAATTCTCCAGTCACATTCAGTGATTTTGACAAGAAAGGTCAATTGGGGGAGTTGTATGATTAAGAGCCCAATCCTAAGGGGGGGTTGCGGGGTGTGCAGGGATGGTTCCGTTGTGCCACCTCCTTAGTCACTTGCCAGCCCAAAAAAACAAGCTTAAAATGTAAGTTAAAAAAACACACCATGAAATTCCTCCCTAAAATTTCATGGGGCTATGCCACCCTACGCAGGGTAACTTATGTCAGTACTGGAGAGCTGCGCGGCAGTCCTTGCATGGGCACCAGCACAGCCATAGTTGCAGCGTTTCCCTGGCACCGGGGATCACGCCAGCAAAAGGTAACATTCCTGGGGTGAAACAGCTCAGGGAGCTGACTAAAGTCAGCCACCCCAGGAATGCCCCCTTTGGTGCCAGCACGAGCCCTGGTGCCAGGGAAACGCTGCCGCTGCGGCTGTGCTGGTGCTCCCCAACACTGACATGAGTGGCCGTGCCCCAGCATTAGTTCCACTCTAGCTGGTACAAGTGGCCCTAACGCCAGCGCAAGGGACAAACTGGCTCCTACGAGTTTTCACCCCCCCTTCAGGATTGCTCTGTCCTTAACTTTCTGACAGGATTAATTAGCATGTGGCTTGCTCTTGGAGAGCTGCATTTCCCAATAGACTGGATTTTTGGTTGTGTTAAATACAGTCTAATCAAGTGATTAAAAATTCACAGTTTTTAAAAAGGATATAAGAGCTAAAACAAAGAGCTTTGCACTGGAGAATGAAGAGTTTGAAATACAAATCAGACAAACCTTTATGTATTGTTAACTTTCTGTTGTTATAAAGTAGGGCTTATATTACAGATAGGGGTCCTATTCCCCTGGTGGGACAGGGCATCCCCTGCCCTTCATTTCCGTTGCTCACTGCTGCTCAGAACAGTAGTAGGAGAGGGAAAAAATGTGCATTGTCGCATGCAGTGCTACATCATTCCAATAAAAATATGAAAGTGACAGGGTAGTTCTAGGAAGCACTGGAAACTCTATGGCAGGGGTGCCAACAATGCGGCCCACGGGCCGAATCCAGCCCCCGAGAGTTTTTCTCCAGCCCACGAGATGACGCAGCCAGCCCCCTCCCCCCTCCCAACAATACTTCTGTCTTATCCAGACAGCTTCAGTTTATGAGCCCTCATACAGCTCACCACTGTACTGTAGTAGAATTGGGTAATTAATTTCTACTCCACCTTTCTCCCCATTGGGGATCCAAAGTGGCTTACATCATTCTCCTCTCCTCCATTTTATCGTTACAACAACCCTGTGAGGTAGGTTAAGCTGAGAGCGTGTGACTGGCCCAAGGTCACCCAGCAAGTTTCCATGGCATAAGTGGGGATTCGATTCCAGATACTCTAAACCAAAACACCACACTGGCTCTCACCTTACCGGCCAGGGACTCAAAGAGGCTCTCCAGCACAGCTCGTAGACTGAGAGGGTATATGATAACTATGTTCAAGTACTTGAAGGGCTGTCATATAGAGGAGGGTACCGAGTTGTTTTCTGTTGCCTAAGAAGGTCGGAACAGAACCAACGGGTTGAAATTAAATCAAAAGAGTTTCCGTCTAGGAAGAATTAGGAAGAATTTTCTAACAGTTAGAGAGGTTTCTCAGTGGAACAGGCTTCCTCGGGAGGTGGTAAGCTCTCCTTCCCTGGAGGTTTTTAAGAAGAGGTTAGATGGCCATCTATCAACAATGCTGCTCCTGTGACCTTAGGCAGATGATGAGAGGGAGGGCATCTTGGCCATCTTCTGGTCACTAGGTGTGTGTGTGGGGGAGGTAGTTGTGAATTTCCTGCATTGTGCAGGGGGTTGGACTTGATGGCCCTGGTGGTCCCTTCCAACTCTATGATTCTATGATTCTATGAGATGCTTGTTGTTTTCCTTTGGCTGTGAGACTACATTGTTTTTAATATTTGACTACAGGTTGTTCTGCACCCTGCTACTGTATCATTAATTTATTTGCTTTTTATAGTTCTAAGTGACAGCATGCTTTTGTTTTGTTTTTTAAATGCTGTTTAGGAAGCTGTGTCAGCGATCTCAACACCTCAGTCCTTGTGTGACATTCTAGATCCATCTGCTGCATAATTTTTATCAAAATACTCTGTTGTTTTATTAGTAATGCTTTCTCATCAGCAGTGATTATTAAAAGGCTTCCTTGGTCTTCCAGTAGCAAAAACTAACTGTTCTGGAACAGAGTACTAGGGATGTGCAATCATTAATAAATTGAATGAATGGTCTTGATCTACATTTCTGACATTTTGGAGACATTGCAAAGTTTCCGATCTTACAGTTATTCTAGCATCTTGCTGTCTGGATTCAGTTTCTCATCCAGCTGGAGATAGGAGGACAGTGAGGGGATAATCAGCAGATATATGCCTGACAGGGTGTTTTTCTACAGAACAAGAAGGTGACCTTCCTGTCACATCTATTGGTACAGAGTTTCCACTTTACACCATTCCTTGAACCCTCTCGCTGGCTTGGGAAAGGCTTTCTGTTTCTATATAAACATCAGCCCCGTATTTGCTCAAGGTATTGCTTATTGGGACTGTTAGGTAGGCTTTGCTTTCAGTCATTGGCATGCAGGCAAATTGGGTGTAGGGGGAAGACAGATGCTATCCCTCACACATTGTGCACAGCTTGTCTGCAGACTGGAAGGAACAGAAAAGAACAAATTAAGTCTTTTTTCCCATAATGGGCAGACATCCTGCCTGTCTTGCAGGGAACAGAGGCAAAGGCTTTGCTTGCACCTCCTGACAGACAGGCAGGAAGGCAGGGCTGAAAAAAAGGGGAGGGAATAGAAACAAAATTCCAGGCTTTATCTGCCCATGGCTCTAGTGATTGGCAGTTCATCTACCCTGCATACTGGGAAGAAATATAACCTACTCCCTATAATAATGAAAAAACCTCACTCAAACTCACACAAAAGCATTAATGTATTTAAATTTTGAGACTATTGGCCACCACAATGTCTTATGGCAGTTAATACAGAACACCTTAATATTTTCCCTACGATATCTTTTCAGCTTTTAAATTATTCTGCAACATTTCCTACAGTTTCTCTTATTTAGGATATAGGTATTGGAACTGGATACATTAGTCAACTTTTGGTCCTAATAGTGTGACACAAAGATTTAGTGAAAGGCCATTATACCCCCCTCTTTTGTGGAACCGAGAGATTTTATATTCGTAATGCTTTGAGAATAGGACAGGTGCTATTTTTTTTTAAATATACAATAGGGTTCTTTCTAATGTCAGCAGAAAACTGGATTTCATTAGCAATGTTTTTAACTTAGTAAAGACCAAAGGATTGTGAGTGAGAAAAAGCATAAATTGAGATGAGGATCTTAATGGGGATGTGGGTGATTGCTAATGAGTGTACAAGGGAGCTTTGCAAGTGACCTGTTGGTCTGTTGCTATAGTTTGTGTGTTAGCTGTATCAACGACAGAATGAAAAATAGCAGATTAGTATTTGCCACGGCTGCAGCTATGAAATAGCATATTTTCCTTGGAATTAAAATGAAGCTTGTGCACAGATTCTGTTCTACCCTTTGATTGGTTTAGAACAAGAGGTAAATATGGTGTTTATTTTTGGAAAGCTGCAAATCTTATCACAAAGAAGTGGTGATTAGTAATCATTGGAAGTAAAAAGGAAACTGCCGTTTAGTATATGATGAGGGCACAGAGCAACTACCTCTGGTCATTTATCTGTGATTAAGTGCTGCAAAAATGTAATTTGTGGTCAAGCTGCCTACAGCTTCTTCTTTGGTAAAATATTTGCCCAGACTAATTTTAAGGTCTAGTCTTCCTCTGTAATAATAAAAAGATTAGTTCATCTGTGGCACACATAACTCATCAGAAAATGAAGCTAGGAGTCTCTGGTCATGGGAGTTGCAATGGCAAAGAAGAAGGGAATTAGAACATCCTGGCCCATGTTATTTCCATAGGGCTGCCAACCTCCAGGTGGTGAATGGCAATCTCCTGCTATTACAACTGATCTCCAGCCGTTAGAGATCAGTTCCCCTGGAGAAAATGGCCATTTGGCAATTGGCCTCTATGGCATTGAAGACACTCCCCTCTCCAAACCCCACCCTCCTCAGGCTCTGCCCCGAAAACCTACCACCGGTGGCGAAAAGGGGCCTGGAAACTTTACCAATAAGAGTGCAACTGCTATGGGGGAACATTTAATATACTAAGTATATACAATTGTTGTCATCCTTATCTTGAGGCAGACGTTAGTCTTAAAGCCTTTGAGGATAAGTCATTCCCCTAGCCATTTCTTTATGTACACACTTATGTGGTGTCAAGTGACTTAAGGCAACCCCAGCAAGGGGCTTTCAAGTAGGGTTGCCAGGTCCCTCTTTGCCACTTTGGGAGGTTTTTGGGGTGGAGCCTGAGGAGGGTGGGGTTTGAAGACTTCAATGCCATAGAGTCCAATTGCCAAAGTGGTCATTTTCTCCAGGTGAATTGATCTCTATTGGCTAGAGATCAGTTGTAATAGTGGGAGATCTCCAGTTAGTACCTGGAGGTTGGCAGCCCTACTTTCAAGGCAAGTGAGAAGCAGAGTTGGTTTGCCATTGTCTTCCTCTGCTGTCTTCCTTAGTGGTCCCCCATCCAAGCACCAACTCTGCTTAGCTTCCGAGATCTGATGAGATTGGACTATACCATCCTATTCCACATCCAGTCATTTCTCTAGGCAAGGCCTAATTGTGAGTTTAATTGATATATGATGCTCTCTCCTTCCTCTTTCTAAGAGCAGCAGACCAAGCGAAGTTTTTATTGCAAGATTAGTCAACCCCCCCTTCCATTGCAGATAACTGATGAGAAGGATGTGAATTTTAAAACATGCAACCTTTTAAACTTCTAGTTTTCAAAATATTAGAGTTACATCAGAATAGTTTCCTTTTACTCTTGGAAAGCAAAGAAAGTGAGCAAAGAGATTATTAAATTAGGCAATAAAAACAAGGGTGTACCTAGTGGGATTTTGTTTTACGTTGAACCATGGGCTTTTCAGGCATATTATATAGGATTCTCCACAAGGTATGTCAGTTCTTGCCCCAAAGTCCTTTGGTTTATCTCCTGCTTCCACACGTCTCTCATTTTCCATATTTTCCCCCCTGGTTCTTCTGGGACCACTTTTACCCGTCTTTCTAGCAACCAAATCTGAGTTGTGTGTGTGTGTGTGTGTGTGTAATGTTTCCTATGCTTTTGTTGGTTCCTCCCAGTCCTACCTACTTTCCTCTGGCTGGACGATGACTAGGATTGCCAACCTCCCGGTACTAGCTGGAGATCTCCTGCTGTTCCAACTGATCTCCAGCCAATAGAGATCAGTTCACCTGGAGAAAATGGCTGCTTTGGCAATTGGACTCTAAGTCCCTCCCCAAACCCCGCCCTCCTCAGACTCCACCCCAAAAACCTCCCGCCAATGGTGAAGAGGGACCTAGCAACCCTGACCGTGCTACAACCCTGCCCTGTGTTCTTTGCTTCCTCCTCGGTAATAAGGAATTTTTATCTCTTCTGTTGGTAAATTTTCAAGTATTTGTTTTTTTTAAAAAAACTTGCCTGATACAGATATATCATTATAAGAAGGCACAGGAGTGATCATTGCTCTTCTTGTGTGCAATTGATGCCTTTTTCTTTGTTGTGAAAAAAAAATCTTTTTTTTGTTTTCTTGTACTTTTAGAAGAGACAGGAGTGCTCACTGTTCTGTCTAGCCACTCAGCATTCACCCTTTGCCTTTGTGCTTGGCTGTCTTGATAGGTTCTGATGCCCCCTTCCCACCCCCAGAAAGAAGGATATTTTTTCATGCATAGGCAAGTCTTTAATTTTTTATATATATTTTTAAAAATACTCCATGGTAGCAATACCTCTGTAAGATGTCCCTCTGCCCTGCTATCCAGCCCTCTCTTTTACTATGTTTGTTTTTCATGGGAATATAATATTTTATGGGTTTGGGGTATTTGTTGTAGCTTTCAGTTCTGATGGGGATTGATTGGCCCAGTTGTCCCTCTTCATTGTTTTCCACCTGCTATTACATGACTACTCTTCTCTGTCTGCTATTACATGACTATTAGGTACCAACTGCTTTAACGCCATTGACTAGATAGGTGAGCAATTGACTCCTCTGTCTTTGCCTGTTGTTTGTCAACAGGAAAACTTTTAAAAAACCAGTTTGCAGCCCCAAATCTCCAAATATTGAGGTGAAACTTGGAGTGTAAGACATTTATTCACAGGGGCAATATGGCGACTCTCATGCAGGTGTATGCCTATTCCCTCTTCTAGCAGTAGATCGATATATCAATCCAGTACATTCACGTTTTTAAAAGCAGTAGTACTGTGCGACAGCTGGCGATGACAGCTGGTGACAACAGCATCCTTAATCAGAAAATCTGATTGAATTGAAGCAGGTCTGTAAGAAAATAAACCAGCGTGGCAGCTGGAAAACTGCAGAAGGAGGGGAGAGATGCAGAAGCTCAGTGCTCAATGTGATTCTGCTGCTATCGGATTGACAACTAAGAAAACACAAAATAAGAGCCCTGATGTGAAAAAGCCCTATGCTGCTTTTAAAAATCCTCTTGTTCAAAGATCTCTTGAGCATGCAGATCTAAGACACAGTGTTCTTCAAATCCTTGTGATACTGTTTCTTGATACTCTCCTACAAGAGTAATCCAACAAGAGGAGCAAGACCAGATTTTTATTTATGGCAATACAACACAATGCATGGTGCATGCATGAGTGGCTGTTGAAAACAAATAGCTTCCTCTGAAGTAATCTCATTAAAATACAATGGGGTTACTTTCTGCCAGATTCCTGTGTTCTATCAGATTCATACCACTTCTTATGGAAGCTTTGATGAAACTGTAATTTTATAAAGGGGGAAACTGAGTCACAAGATATCACACAGGTCACTCATCAACCCTCTTGTCCACGTCCCAAGAAAACCACGTCCTGATACAAACAGATGCTATTACAAATTGAAACGAAACAAAATCTAATTAGCCACAGCTGTTTTCTTTTCCATTCCCAAGGTTTCACTGCTTTCTCTCAGTAGCGAAAGAAAGTAAAGAGGGTGTTGTACATATAAGGAAGGAATCAAAGTAATTTGAAGGTTATGGGACTTTAACTTGAATGGTTTCTTTTGAATAAGAACTTGTTGACATTGTAGAAAGAGACAGTGGCATCTTTTCTGCATACACAGATCATTTTTCATGTATACTATATTGTGTATAGTATATTTTAAGTTGTAGAACACTTGCACTTCTGATGTTAAACGGGCACAGATCTACACAGCATTCAGACAGAGTGTTCTTTACACTGTTTGCCTATAGAGAGGATGATTGAATGTAAGGTAGGGCTTTAATAGCCAACAGGGCTAAATGACTTGGCCTAGGATCTACGTTTGATTTTCATTTGGAGCAGTTTTGTAGGTCGCTACCTTGACTTGGCTCACATGATTAAATAGCATGAGAAAATAACTTCATAGTTATGGTGTAATCACTAAGGGTGCTTTCTATATGACCCTGGCATTAACAACTCATGGAGTTCTTAGAGCATCAATCATCATATACTAATCTCTTTTTTTCCTGATTGTAATTTCTGCTCAGCTCATATGTGTGTGGGTTTTCCTAGGGCCCCATGGCATAAAGTGGTAAACTGCAGTACTGCAGTCAAAGCAATGCTCACAACCTGAGTTCGATCTTGACAGAAGTTGGTTTCAGGTAGCTGGCTCAAGGTTGTCTCAGCCTTCCATCCTTCTGAGGTCGGTAAAATGAGTACTCAGCTTGTTGGGGGTAAAGTATAGACAACTGGGAAAGGCACTGGCAAACCACCCCGTAAACCTAGTCTGCCCAGTAAATGCCGTGATATGACATCCCCCCATGGGTCACTAGTGACCCTGTAGTGACCCAGGATGTAACTACCTTTACCTTCCCCCCCCGGACACAATTTCTCCTCATTTACAACTAGTAGGTGTCATGCCATGCTATCATTTTGTGAAAGTTTACCATCATGGAGAAAGATTTTGGAAGGGGGGAGGTAGCAACAAAATTCAATGCATACTTCTATAGGGATCCTAACCATCATTTCTCTTTTGCTTTCCCTGGAGCTCACAAAGGCAAGGGAATGAGTCAGGGGGTAAAGACGGAGTTAGAAGATGAAACTTATGGCATAGAAAGCTATCTCTTTCAATGTGATTTTGATAATCAGGTCATAGAGGTTGGTTTAAATGCTGGAGGATGTTATCCAGAAGATGATTTAAATCACTAACAAATCTATTTTCTGTCTGGCATGCTGTGTTTAATGGAAGAACAACAGGCATATTTCATTTGATTATTCAGTGAGCAATAGACAAAGATTATGTTTTCCATTTGCTGTCTTTATTACTGATGTGCAAAAAGCATTTGATGTGACACATTCTCTTCTTATCATTCACTCTTGGCCATTTGTTTTCCGATAATCTGAGTGCTGAAGAATGAAGTCTGTCTGACAACTCAGACCCCAAAGGTAACTCGCTAACTGCTTTAAATCTAATCACAAGTAGATAGCTGTTTCTTATATACAGGAAGGTGGAGAGAATTATAGATATATCTAAATAGTAACATACTTTCAGGCAAGCTGGGAACAGGGCAGTTTGTATAGTTATACTTTGTCTGCAGATAGCAATGAAAAAATATACTCCAACTGACATTTTTATTTTGGAGGATGTAGCACACCCAAACCTTAGCACATTGTTATACCACAAAGAATTTTTTAAACACTTGCCACATTAAGTTTTCCATCCTTCGTGTATAGAAATTTTAGAGAAGACTTTGGATTCCCCAGACATTCAATGAAACATCCTTCAAATCTCACATCAAGGGCAATAACAGTGTATAGGAGAGAAGATTTTGGATTGCCTCAAAATTGTACCTTTCTAGACTGGAAAATATCCTGTCTCATGTAGAGGAAATGTACTGCTTGATAATAAACTTTCTGCTTTTTACATTTGGTAAAAACATATTAATGTACATATGTTTACAGGTGGTGGTGGAAAGTGCCTTTAAGTCACAGCTGACTTATGGTGGCCCTGTAGGGTTTTCAAGGCAAGAGACGTTCAGAGATGATTTGCCATTGCCTGCCTCCACATGGGATGAGAGAGTTCGGAGAGAACTGTGACTGACCCAAAGTCACCCAAACAGACTTTATGTGGAGGAGTGGGGAATCGAACCTGGTTCTCCAGATTAGAGTCTGCCATTCTTAACCACTGCACCATGCTGGCTCATATATGTGCACATACATGCATCAAAATGTACCAAAGTAAACTCCTTCAAGAATGGCAAACCACCCGTAAACATTGTCTGCCTAGTAAACATTGGGATGTGATGTCACCCCATGGGTCAGTAATGACCTGGTGCTGGCATAGTGGCCTACCTTTACCTTTTAACCATACAAATGGTTTACCAAGTTTCTTGTTAAGACTTCATGCGGACAAATAGAAAAGCTAAATAGCATGTAGTGGAACATTGTGCCTTCTTAAAAAGGCTGTCAGCAAATAACAAACTATGAAGAAAATGTCCTTATCTCAAAAAGCGGCAAATAACATGAGTTTAGAATTTTGTTTTAAAACAATTCTCCACCAATCCACCAAGGTAAAATTCTGTTATATTTTCCTAAGTATCTAAGAAGAAATGTCCCTTTCACATTAAATGTTAATTAATCTGTAGTCTTTAAAAAAAATTTTAAAGTCTACATAAATTTGTTTTGTATTTCACCCATGAATTCTCTCCCCTCATTTTGTACTTTTCATAGGTGTAGTGTATTTCATTGCAAGACTGGGTAAATAGCACGAGAAAATAACTACATAGCTGTGGGGTAATCACTAAGGATACTTTCTATATGATCCTGGCGTTAACAACTCATGATGATAAAACCTGAACTGACCCAGCTGTTAGCTTCTGGATTGCAGCTACTTCTGACTACTAACTCAATTTCCTTAAATACATACAAGTTGATAAATTATTTAATTTCTGAAATGCTGCTTGCCTGCGTCCATCTTTTCTTAGAAAGAGCTAGCTGTAAAATGAACATTTTGTAATGTCAAGAAGAGATGCCCTGATGGCTTGATAATGACGGTTCAAGCTTGAGATTTGGAAAGGCCCATAAAAGGATATCTTTTAGACATTTCCTATATCTCTCAACCATGTGTAAACGACCCTGGTTTCCAGAAGGGCCACTTTATAAAGAGTGTTGCAGTTAGTGACAACGGCAAAACATTACAAGCTTTAGATGGAGATCCAACAAGGACATTAAAAATGCCTAAGGCAGAGAGACTTCTTAGAGATGGAGAGGGAATCTTTTCCAGTTGACTTTTGAAATGATAATTATCATGTGTGTGTTATGTTTATACATAAAAGCAGTTGAAAGCATGACTATGAATTCCCAGTACATATATTTGAAAAACATTGTTATGGATTATATATTATTCAGTAATACATAATGAAATTATATTTCTGTTGACCCCAGTGGCCACTCGGATTAATTATATACCTCCAGTCTTTTTTATAAGCTCTCTATTAAATTTCTGTCATCAGAATTACTAACACAAGCTCTTATGATTTCCTGTGAATGTGCTCTGAATGATGAAAATGTCCTCCTGTACGAGCAAGAACAATTGCAATCAGTAAAAATAATGGACATCACTTATTACATTAATCATGGGCATGAGGCTGAGATCAGCATGAGTCCAACAAAGTTTTAGAAGTGAGGAATTGCCCTGAATCCTGCAGTAATAGAGCTTCTCTTTCTGGCTCTGTAATACTCAAGACTAACAATTTAAACTCCTTTCACAAAAGCTATCACAATACATACGACCTAATCCAACAACAGAGATCATGTGCAGATTAGCAGCACTGGGAGGACTTGGTCTGCCTTTAGATGCTGATAGGGATGTGCATCCTCACTGGCAGCCACTAGTCATTGCATGTATTTGTATACTATGGTAGGAAAGGGGAAAGGGTATCTTTCCTTGTTGGGAAGCTCCCTTAGACCAAGGGTTCCCTGGAAAACACACACACTGGTAACCTGCTGCCACCACTCATGACCTTCTGTGAACATCTAGAGAAGGTATTTTTCCAGCACAGTACCAGAGCAAATAATGACGTGACAGGCCAGAAACCCTTGAAAATAATAAAAAAAAATTGTTTTCACACACATGTATGAAACTGAATGGGGGAAAAATGCCACAATAATTCCTGGCCTGATTTGCCTCTACTTACAGATACCATCTTATTCATCCATTCTCATTGTATCTCTTGTAGAAATGGCTTTTACTCCAGGAGGTAAATAAAGGCTGCAGTCCTTACTTGCTGAGTGCAAGAAACATTGAACAAAGGGCTCAGTAAACATGACTGATATCACATCTCTGCTGCCAAAAAAGAGGAGAATGGAGACTCCCAACAGATGTAATTGGGCAAGTCTTTAGTTTCTAGAAGCATTCAAAAATATCCAGGGTTTAAAAAGTTTACACATTTCCTCATTTCTTGAGAGTCGGGACAATTAGGATGCCAACATGCCTAAGGAACAATCTTCCATAGAAAGAGCTCACTCCATGCCATTCTTATCTTACTTCTATGGTTGCTTCATTGCCTCAGATGCAGTAAATAATTTAGCATAATGTATGAATTTATTTGTATGTCATTCACAGTCAGCATTTCTTGCTGGATCTCAAGGTGGACCACACATTTAAAACAATGCAGTAAGAACATTATAAACAATGAATAAAACTTGATTGTAAAATTAGAGAACAGTCCACCAAAACCAGTATAATAATACAGTGTAACAGCATAATACTGCTACAAACATGCCGCACAGCTGGGATTCAAAAACAACAGAACAATGCAGCAAAACCAAACAGTGTACTACATACATGGAACAAAGCAGTGACAATAGTCTAAAAATTCATAGACATTAATATAATTACAGCCTTATTCCCTTTATAAAAATGCCCTTCTGAACAATTCTGTTTTACACATTCTGTGGTACAGCAGAAGTGTGAGAGCCTTCCTGAGATCATTAGGCAGGCCATTTCACCAGGTGGAAGCCACAACAAAGAATGCTCATGTGTGGGCAGCTGTGAATCTTACTCATTTGCAGGGTGGCACCTTCAGAAGGCTATTCTCAGATGTGCATTGCTGCTACAACAGAGTATAGCAGGAGAAGTAGTTTTGCAGATATTTGGGTCCTGGGCCATGTGAAGGTGATAACCAGCACCTTGAATTGAGCTTGGTAATTAATTGGTAGCCCATGGAACTATTGCAGGATATGCATATTCCACCTAGCTTCTGAGAGTAATCAAGCTGCAGACCACTTACACAACCCAAAGAATCAGTGAGCTTAGTACTATATCATAGTCTTGAGTTAGCCTTCCAAATAAGGTTGCCAGGTCCCTCTTCGCCACCGGTGGGAGGTTTTTGGGGTGGAGCCTAAGGAGGGTGTGGTTTGGGGAGGGAGGGACTTCAATGCCATAGAGTCCAATTGCCCAAGCGGCCATTTTCTCCAAGTAAACTGATCTCTATCGGCTGGAGATCAGTTGTAATAGCAGGAGATCACCAGGGATCTCCTGCTATTACAACTGATCTCCAGCCAATAGAGATCAGTTTACTTGGAGAAAATGGATGCCTTGTCAATTGGATTCTATGGCATTGAAGTTCCTCCCCTCCCCAAACCCTGACCTTCCTCAGGCTCCACCCCAAAAGCCTCCCGCCGATGGCAAAGAGGGACCTGGCAACCCTAAGTAAGAGACACAGCGAGGAACTAATATGCTGTTCCAAACTGGGGCACCTCCTTGTAAATAGATTTATTTAGACGTAAGCAGCTCAGTTGGGCATTTCAAGAAACAGGGGGAATGTACAATGTATTTCACTTCAGAATTTGTAAATGAAGCCATACTTAGGGACATTACCTGCAAGTACTGGTCCTATCAGCTGTTCTTGCTCCAGGACATATCCTTCAGAAAAATTTCAGTTCAGACAAGCCCGAATTTTGCTTCAGCCTAGAAGCTGCTGCAAGTCCTTACTACTGGCGAATTCTGTGCAAGTCTTATTGAAATGAGTGGGAGAAGCAGTCATTCATTTGACTGGTTTCTATTAAGGACACCCAGAAGGAGAGGAATTAATGAGAACTGGCTGAATAGTGCAGACCTTGGTAAATCAAAATATGTGCTCTAGCCAGGAGACAAAGAAGTTCAATTTGTGCTCAAATTTGGAATCCAAAATGTCTGAAAAACAGTTTTGGAAATTGAGTAGAGTTCATTACCTTATTTAATACCCCATGGACTTATACCCCCACCCACCCATCCCTGGCTACATGCTTTTTAATAAGGTGATTATGACTAGGGGGCAGTTTGTAAGTGTCTTAAGATAAAGAGCTGAAGACTAATTATTTTCAGGTATGTAGCTTAAAATGGCTAGAGGGCAATTTCTTTTCTGATGATTGGGTGAGCTCAAGAGAATGCATATTTGCTTCTGCGAGTGGCTCTCCCATCACCCTAGAAGCTATTACCTGAAGTGAAGGGTGCCTGGACATAGCTGGAGAAAGACTTTTAGGTACTCCCTTGAATGAAAAAAGAGCTGTACTTTTCTGCCTTTCCTGTCTTGCAGGAAATTTGATAGCACCCCAGAGGTCCTTGTATGGTTGATCCAATTTACTCTCTAATATTCAGATCTAATGATTTAATGTTTTTCCAGTTGAGTAAAGCTCTGCCAACCTGTATAATCCTAATTATTCCCGTTGCTTGAGATGATTATAGTTTTGGCTGTCATCAAATAATGGATGGTGCTATGGTGGATATTTGTGAAACTCTGTTGCTAAGGTCTGAGTCTTAAAGAGAGGAGGTTCTGTTTCAGACAAAGCTGTGGGCCCTTTGACTCCTATCATACTAGCTAGGGCTATGATGTAAAGTGGGAGTAGCTTAGGTTTATTCTATGCTTCTAGGCAGGGGTGGACTGGATGTTAAGGCCACTGGCAAAAGTCCTGATGGGCCTGATGGGACCCTGAATGAGGTGAGACACACTTTACAGAGTGTGGCTCTGTGGGTGGGAGCTGCCACTGTCATGAGTTGGCAATAGGGTTGCCAGGTCCCTCTTTGCCAGCAGCAGGAGGTTTTTTGGGGACGGAGCCTGAGGAAGGCAGGGTTTGGGGAGGGGAGGGGCTTCAATGCCATAGAGTCCAATTGCCAAAGTGGCCATTTTCTCCAGGTGAACTGATCTCTATTGGCTGGAGATCAGTTGTAATAGCAGGAGATCTCCAGCTAGTACCTGGAAGTTGGAAACCCTAGTTGGCAACCTTCACTATATGCACAGGGGGTACAAGCCTCCACTATAGTGGCCCCCACCTTGCATGAGTCAGGCAGCAGCTAGCTGGAGGCCTCATCCCCATGAAAGGTGGGTGGAAAGCGCCACTGAAAGCTGGCAGCCCTTGCTATGTGCCAGGCAGGTGTAAGCTGATGCCGGCTGGCCCTACCTCAGAGGAGGCAGGCAGGAATCAATGGCCCCAGCCTGCAACAAACAACACCGGCAGGCACTGCACAAATCAGCTAGACTTTCCCCATGTAGAGGCTGCCAGGGGGAAGGAAGGATGCAAAGCTGAAGACAGGGGAACAGATAAGAGTAGGTGGTAGGTGGAAAGCAGACCGGGAAGCAGGGAAAGGGAGAGGCTATGGGGGCTGCCAGGGAAGGGAAAGAGAACATTATGGGAGAGGAGAAAATAAGATGCTTCCTGCAAGTCATTGAGGGTCTCTTGCTTGTTATTCATAGTTTAGAAAATGTTACACGTTCAAAAGCCTATCTCTTTATCTTGCATCTAATTCTGAACCTGGCTGCTAGCATGTGGATCAAAAAACTGTACAGTGAGGACAAGTATGGATTAGTGCAGAACCTCCAGGTTTACAGGAAACTCTTAAGTGCAACTAAAAAGTGTGTGTGTGTGTGTGTGTGTAACATAAATGAAAATATTTCAAGCACCAAGATCTCACAAGACTATGTCACAAGATCTTGGCAACCATTTTGGATTGTATACCCAACCACATCAATTTCACTGATGCTCTCTGTGGCTGCCTGGTCAATCCAAAGTCACTGCTGAGATTAGGTCTCAGGAGATTTTGGCAGCCATATACTCCATTATGAACCTGAAAGGAAATCAGTGGGGTGGGGGTAGGAATGAACATACATGACAATCAAGAAGATTCACACAATGCATAGTTAAATTGTGGAACTCCCTGTCCCAGGATGTGGTGATGGCTCCCACCTTGGAAGGCTTTAAGAGGGGAGTGGACATGTTCATGGAGGAGAGGGGTATTCATGGATACTAGTAAAAATGGATACTAGTCATGATACATACCTATTCTCTCCGGGATCAGAGGAGCATGCCGAATATGTCAGGTGCTGTGGATCACAGGCAGGATAGCACTGCTGCAGTTGTCTTGTTTGTAGGCTTCCTAGAGGAACCTGGTTGACCATTGTGTGAACAGACTGCTGGACTTGATGGACCTTGGTCTGATCCAGCATGGCTTTCCTTATGTTCTTAGAAAGTGTGTGGGGAAAGCTGAGTCTGGAAGGAAGGAAAATAGAGCAAAATAATGGGAAATGGGCCAGGAGGAAGGAAATTCACTTGCCCTGTGAGACAATGTGTGGGTCTCTTGTACTGCTTTATTCTCCTTGCTTCAGGTTCTAGTTCAAATAACAAGCAAAGGCAAACCCTGGATGGGGATATATGCTGTATCACAAATTTAAGATTCAAGCCTACTGTAGCCGCCTCTCAGCATCTTGCATTTTGCTTTTGATATCATAGGCAAAGGAATTGTGCCATAGGACTTCATCATGACCTTGCTCATAGATGAGGAGGGCAAGCTTGTTTACTTTGTTTAATTGCAAAGGGAGGGAGTTTTTGCTTCCTAACCCTTGACTGCTAATGTAGGAAATGAGGGCTCAGCAGGAGGGCTGACTGATTCCATTGTTTCATCGGCCTAAGAGTGAATAGGATGATGCATCTTTCTTGCTTCTCTGTCTGCAGTCACTGTACTGACTCCATTCAATTACATCTTAAGCACGAACCTTTGTGTGTCATTTGCATATAAAGGAAACAAAGCTTTGTACCACAGTTTGATGACTCAGATACTGGAAGAACTAGATAACAACCTTCGGTGATATGAAAAACATCAAAACAAAAAAGGAGACTGGTGGCACCTTAAAGACTAATGGATTTGTTGTCAGATGTCAGGGACAGGCTTTATGGTGCCACAAGATTCCTCTTTGGTTTTGCTTCAACAGGCTACCCCATGGGAATAAAACACATCAGATAGCCCCGTTCAGTGAAATACTTTGCTACTCCAGCATATACATAATTGTCAGTGTGATGTGTATCCTTCACATGTGATCTTCCTTATTTTTTTCCCTAGGGAAAGGAATAATGTCAATTGGCCATCTACATTTGGTTTCTTCCTTATATGTTCTTATAGATTTCAGTGTGTCTAAATGAATCTCCATTTCTTTCACTTATTAGTTGACTATGCTGAATCTGCTGTACTGTTGCATCTATTAGTTTTTACTGTGTGTATTTACAAGCGTTCCTAAGCAGGTCTTCTCAGAATATTACTCTCAAGTCTATATAACAGGGTTTACTCCCATGAAAGTGTTCTTAGGATGGCACTTCTTGTTACTCAGTACTGTATGCTAAGTTATGAACCCAGCCATGTATGTGTGATTGAGTTAGTTATATGTTTAACTGTGAGGCGGTGACCTGAGGCTGATACGGGATGAGAAAGGAGGCGTATGGGCTGACCAAGCCCCATACCAGGTGGGGGTGCCCACCTGAGCCCCATGCAGTAAAGGAGATACCCAACTGAGCTGCACATGGCACAAGGATGATGAGGTAGGCTTTCTCCCTCCCTTCCTCCTTTGGGCCGTCAGGACCGTTTTCCTGGGCTGTTTTTTGTTGTGATGAAATCTACGTCTACTGAAACTGTAGCTCATCCCATCCTAAAAAACCTTTGGTTCACCTGGGAAATACAGAAATTGTGAATCAGTATGTTGTAGAACAATCTCAAATTTCTTCCTAACACCAGAGTCCCCTGCGAAAATTATCTTGTAGTGATTTAACTATGTAATAAATATTTGCATGAACTGACTTGTATATATTTCACAGCTCACCACAGCTGTCTCATTGTCTCAAAATCATTTATCCAGTGGCTGTATTACTCATGAACAATGACTGCATCTAGCCTGACTGGTTTTTAGAAAAAGCTGTATTTTATAATGGGCTCGATACAGTGGAAGTTAAGCAGTTTTAAATCCCCTTAATTTCAATAGAGGAGGGTGAAGTATTTGCTTAAATAACTTAGATATAATGTACAAAATTTTATCTGGATTAAGCAGGAATTGTTTTGAATTTCCATCCAGTTGTCTCAAAAATGGGCCGTCTCTCCCCCACTCCCGGTTCCACATTGCTGTTATGGTGGGAGTTGCCAGCCTGCAGGTGGGGCCTTGAAGGGAAGGCACCCCGAAAGTGCCTTGGGGAAAGCAAGCACGGTGCTTTGAGGGAAGACGCATACAGTGTCTTGAGTTCCCGAGATCAATCTGAATTGCCCCAGTGATCTCTCAGTTTTATTAAGGAATATTACAATGGAATAGCAAAGGTCAGTCAGTGATCACAGAATGGAACTAAAACAAGGCATACCAAGATTAATGATTAATGAGATCAAGGCATAGCGAAGACAATGCACATTCCTCTGGTAGCCAGCATCCTTGAGCAAACATTGGCTGCCTGTTACATAGAATGATGAGATTAAAAGAAGCTAATCCCTTTAAGGCTGCTACACTGAGGTCATTAGGTCACTATACAGTCAGTGAACTTTGGCCAGGAGCATTTCCATAGACATAGAATTTGTTATGACCAATATTTCAATATGGCAAGAATCAGGGTTCTGTGGAACCAATATTAAAATGGATAGGGTGTGCCCAGCGGCCAATTAACATGATTTCATAAATCTCTACAGGGCCTGGAGATCTTCTGGAATTACAACTGATCTCCAGGCTACAGAGATCAGTTCCCCTGGAGAAAATGGCTGCTTTGGAGGGTGGTCTCTATGGCATTATACCCCACTGGGGTCCCTCCCCACCTTCCCTAGGCTCTATCTTCAAATCCGCTGGAATTTCCCAACCTGGAATTGGCAACCCTAGATATGGTTAAATTGATAATTAGGCCATAAAGACTAACTAGTCTAACTAGGGATGACAGGAATAGTGTTGGTTGCTAGTTTATGGGTCGGGCTAATTGGCGAGCACCTTGGGCGAAAACGCATGGTTGCTTTATCCTCCTTTAATCCCTGTTTTAGCCAGGATTGAATGCACATTAGGTGAAACGCATGTGTTCGATCCTGGCTGAATCCTGGCTGAAACAGGGATTAAAGGAGGATAAAGCAACCGTGCGTTTTCGCCCCTTGAGAAATTTCACAATGAAGAGATATTTCTCCCTTCGTGGGCTTGTATGGTTGGAGTGAGGGGGTGGAGTGGGGAGGGAACTCCTAGGTGAGCAGCATCAGCCAAGCTCTTAGTGGCCCATGTGGGGAGGTGCTGGAACTTGATACCTATCTGAACAGCTGGCAGCAGTATGGGCTAAGCTTGGAGCCAGGGTAGAGTTGCTCACACTGGCAGCTAGCATAGGCTACCTGTCAGTAATAGCCCGTATCAAAATTCAAGAAATGTTTTATTAATGATTCAGACCAGCCTAGTTTAATTCACATTCTTGTGTCTTCATTCTGGGGTGTGGGGGAAACAGTCCCAGCAGTTGCTTCCAGTATTTTTCTTTATCTAGTCATTGCTATGATGTAGCATTGAACAACTGTGAGTGGTAAAAGGAATCACTCTTATTGCAACCTTTAGACTGGCTGTGGGTAAGTAAGAAGACCTTGCTGGCTCTAGCATGTTTCAAGAAACACCCTCTTCCCTACAGATCAGTGCTTGGGGCTTTCTCAGGTACCATCTTTTGTGGATAAATTGCTAGGGTCCACTAGGAGCAGAAATTTTTCAGTTGTTGCTCCTGAATTGGTTGAGCAGATGTATTTAGCACCATCACAAAGTTCTGATATAAAACTCATTTCTGTGAAACAGCCATCATACAAATGATGTAAATGCGTAAATAAATAAAATGTAGGAACAAGACATTCCTACTCTTCCAGGCCATTACGTTTTGTTTTGATTTCATTGGGTGATTATGGTTTACATTTATGTTTCATATTTTACACTTTTAAGACAGATCTGTGAACAGTTGTTGAAAAGCAACTGATTAAAAAAAATGATTTCAGTGGTTGTTGAAAAGTAGGTGCCAGTCAGTAGTATATTGGTTTGAGTGTCTGTGAAGTCCCCAGGACCAGGGGCTGTGTCCCCCTTTGGAGGGGCCATCTTTCCCCACATTGTCAGATAGGAGGTTGTATCCATGAACTGTGAAGCAGATACTTTCATGGCTGGATTCCTTTATAGGAAAAAATTCGGTAAATTTTGGGTTCTGGTTTATTGGACCTGATTTTTTTTGTAAACCCGAAATAAGCTGAATATCCATACAGATAAATGGGTATTTTGGCTTTATCTCTGGGTTCCCCCACAAAATTCGGGTCCATTATAGTGAATTTCTTTAGGAACTCTGGGTGGGTACTTTTTTAAGGTAGAGTCACCAAATTTTCAGGGTAGTTGCAAGGGGCTCTCCTTGCATGAACCCCAAAGTTTGGTAAAGTTTGGGACAAGGAGTCCAATTTTATGGGCCCCCAAATGGGTCGCCTCTTCCTCCATAGAAAAGCATGGTAAATCCATAAAATTGGACTCCCTGTCCCAAACTTTACCAAACTTTAAGGTTCATGCAAGGAGAGTCCCTTGCAGCTATTCTGCAAATTTGGTGACTCAGCCTCAAAAAATGCCACCAAAATTCCTATAGGGGAAAGCAGAAGCTGAAAAAAGCCGAATACCTATTCAACTTTTTCGGTGATGGGCTATCCAGCTTAGGCTTGATTCCCTGTTTTAATATTTGGCTTAAATTAAACCAGGGTTTACCGATATGCACAGCCCTAGTCTTTTACATTGTCAAATGCGGAAGTTAATCACTACTCTGTGGCTGAGCCAGCTCACGCCTCCTCATCTCCATCTGCTTACACCTCATTGCTAGGGGCTGCTTTTCCCATCTAGGTCCTTCTCTCAGGTCCTGCTGCTCCTGCTTTGGCCGCTGCTGTCAAGATTACAAGTCTGTCAGTTTAGTTTGACAGGGCAGGATAGATCAGAGGGATCTAAGGATGATGTAATCAGCCTGGAAAGTACCTGGGGAGCTAGAGAAAGCTGGCCTGATCCAGCTATAGCCAGGTGGCTGATGCAATGCAGTAGCAATGCCAGGATATTGGATATCTACTGTGATTGGTGGCTGCAACCACCAGGTGTATATATTGAAGTGAAACCGCAGTTCTATGCGGGATGTTATGAGCGGAGAGTGTGAAAGGAGTATCTATATATTTCTGCACTGTACAAATAAACTACACTTTTTCTATGTGGCCGTGGACTTTCTGATGGGTATCCTGGACAAGACTGCTAATCCGCTTGGCTTCTGCGTCAGCTGCACCCTTCCTCCAGGATTGAGCCAGGGGGCAGCCTATCTGCCTTGCTCTGGTGTGAAAAGTTCTTCCTGGCTGCCCTTGGAGCCAAGAATGCCAGCTTCTGACACTACAGGAGGAGTAGCACCTTTCTGTCTGTAAAAGCCCCAAAACTGCCTATACGCAGCCCTTTCCCAGCCTTCAGTCAGCTGCCTATTTACCTCCTCCAGCTGGGGCATTTCATCCTCTTACCCCTGGACACTCCTAATTCCTATTTCTCTACTCCTCTCCTTAAGTAAGCCCTTCCTTTCAGGAGTTATTTACCTCCAAGAAGTCCTCTGCTCCTCAAGGAACTAATACTGGTGGGTTTCCCTTCTGACAGTGCCACCCTTGCTGTTGTTGCCCACCCACCTGACTCTTTCTTCAGCCCTGCCATGGGGCTGCTGCCCTGCTCCACCCATTCCCCTGTGGGCTATGACAGTATCAAAGTAGAACAAAGTAGAACTGTGTTCCAATCCTCACTTTGCTCTGAAGCTCAAGGAGTTATTTTGGGCCAGTCACTCTCGCCGTCAGCTTAGCTTACTAGACAGGGTTTTTGTGAGACAAATATACTAGCCTGAGTTCCTTGAAGAAAGTGTGGGATGAAATGTAATAGATACATATACTACTGGTATAAATAAAAAGTAATTCTCTCTTGAAAGGCACAGAAAAGCCATGTTACGTTTGGGAGCACTGGCAGCAGAAGATACCAAATGAATGAAAATAATACATGAGAAGAACTCCTTTAGATTGCCAAAGGGAAAAAAGCTACAACATACTGCATTAAAAGACCTACTGCTGACATTCATTGTGTGTGTGTGTAAAGCACTGCCATGTGCAGCCAACTTATAATGACCCCAGCAAGGGGCTATCAAGGCAAGAGATTAAGCAGAGGTGGTTTGCCATTCCCTTCCTCTGCAGAGTCTTCCTTGGAGGTCTCCCCTCCAAGTACTGCCCTGGCTTACCTTCCGAGATCTGATGAGATCTGATGAGATTGGCCTATACCATGCTGGCTTCCCTCCTCTGAAATTCATTAGGGGAGAGAAATCAAAAGAAATGCAAATATAACCCTAATAACAGTTTATAGTTGTAAAATCTGTTTAGCAGTATTTCCCTCTTATACTTATGACCACACAGTATTTCTGGTAGCTCAAACATCATTTTTTTTCTGAAAGGAAGGAATGCGTGAAACAAGTACAGAGAAGAAATTGTGCTTGATAGCTTCCTTTTGTCTGACATTTATAAATTTACTTGTGACAGACTGGAAAACATTCCGGATAACCATGTATTAGTTTACAGCTCAGGACTAGCCTGTAAGGAGGGGGAGGAACATCTATGTAGCCTACTGTCTATATTTGGAAATAGTTACTGCTGGACGTATTGTGTCCTAATGGTCTGGATTGCGTCATATATTTCTTTTGTAGGAATGTGATCAAGACAAATAATCCAACCATCCAGAAGATCTGATATTATCATCAAAAGAGAAAGTGCCTTTCTGGAAGACTAGAATGCTTGAAAAAAAAAACACAAGTCAAATTCATGAAAAGGAAGTGAATGTTGAAGAAAATAAATGGCTAGAGAGTAGGGTTGTGCACAATTTTTTGGGGGGGTAAATTTCGGGTTTATTGGGCCTGATTTCTTCAGCAAACCTGAAATAAGCTGAATATCCATATCAGTAAATTTCAGTATTTGGCTTATTTTCAGATTTCCCAAAAAAATTGGGTCCCTTATAGTCTATGTCATGCCCAGCCAGGTCGAGGGGACACTGATGACTCCTCTGATGAAGAGTGAGCCAGCAGCCCTGGCTTCTATCCCAAGCAAATGGCTGAGATTGTACAGAAAGAAGCACCCCCTACAGGGCCAGACCCAGACCTACAGTCAGGAACAAGCACAGCAACCCCTTAGCCCTCCAGCTCTGAGCCGGCTACAGAAAGTCAGCTGCCTGTCTGCTCACCCCCCTTGTCACTGGAGTCTCAGGAACAGCGGAGGAGGTGAACACGTAGGGCCTTGCAGGACAAGAGACGAAGTGCCCGCCTAGAAGTTCGGTACCGACCCAGCACTGACAACAAGGATGAGTATTTGCAGGAGCAGGTCTGAGGTGGCTGGCAGGTGCTTGACATTTCAGGCTGTCTGAGTGGCATCTTGTTTATAAGCAGCTAGAAAGGGGATAGCTATGTGGAAGCAACATGTCTATCTACTCTGTCCTGACCTTGCTGTGAACTGTTTTCTTTATCTGGACCTCAACTTGAACCCTTGGACTTGGCTTTTGGAATACCCTTGGACTTGACCCTATGAGGTTTGAAACTGTTCGGGGGCCTGTGACAGTCTATGAGGATTTTTTGAAGCTCCTGGGGGCATTTCTGGAGGTAGAGTCCCCAAATTTGCAGCATGGCTGCAAGGGACTCTCCTTAGACGATCACTAAAGTTTGGTGAATTTTGGAATGGGGGTCCAATATTATGGGCCCGCAAAATAGTCACCCCCGTCCTCCAGGCATTTGTGAGCTGAGCTATCCATCAGTTATCAGGTTCAAATGTTCAGTGTTGCCGAGGACTGATGGAAAGAGCCGATTGCCTGGCTGGCACCTCAAAGTCTGGGGCTGCCTTCGTTTCTGGTCGCTTTGCATGATATCCATGCAAATGAGCTTCCAAATGGAGGGGAAAGGCTTAAATGCAAGAGAAATAAGGCACAGAAAACATTTCTTTTGGTGGCAAATGACATCACGTGAAAAGTCCATAGAGTCCAATTGCCAAAGCAGCCATTTTCTCCAGGTGAACTGATCTTTATCAGGTGGAGATCAGTTGAAATAGTGGGAGCTCTCCAGCTACTACCTGGAGCTCACTTGCCCTTATCTGGAGACCGAGGCAAACGTTAAAGACTGAACTATTTTTAGCTACATGAATTTTGCTGGTTCCACTGTGACTGATTTAATGCTGGCTGAAAAAGCCAATGTATACATTGCCAATGTATACATTGCCAATGTATACAAAAGCCAATGCTATACATCCGGAAGGCGTTCCCAGGCTCTGCTCTGAGCTTCGCTGGGCACTTTGTGCCACGTTCTTGCATATTTCAAACATTTGATACATGGATTTGCAGTTTGTGGTCCAATTGAGACTGTTCATTGTTTGAGTCTTACAAGCCCCTTGCTAGTGGACTTCTCCGTTCTCCCTTGTGGACTGCTGTTGTTTTGTGTTGTTGTTTTGTGTGGTCTTTGCTTATGTTGTTGTTAAAACTTTTGTTTGCACATTCACATTACTGTTACAATGTTTGTATTGTTGTATAATTGTTGAAATACACAAATTGTTGTTCATTGAATTCTATTGAGTATATATTGGCTTAGTACTGGTTCTTCTTAGCAACTAACTTAGCAGTACTGGTGATATTTCATAACTAACTACCTGGAGTATGGCAACCCTATGATGGGGGGAAGAGGAGATAATCAGCCCTGGCAAAGGGCCAGCCTTCCCCTGGCCTCCAAAAGAGGGTGGGAGCACCTTCCTGGCCATCCTGGAACAAAAAGTGCCTGTCTAAGGCAGCTGGGCAGAGTGAGACTGGGTGGGCCTGTTCTTGCTGGGTGAGGTGAGGCCAGGAAGGGAGGCTGCATCTTGGCCTTCACCACAGATAGGCTAGGGAGGGCACCCTGTCCTATCTATTACTGGGCAAGGCCGGCTGGGTGGCCCCGTCCCATCCCTCACTGCAGCAAAGCCAGGCCGAATGTCCCCATCCTTTGCTGGGAGAGGTGAGGCTGGATGTTGGTGATCCAGTCCATCCTTCATTGTGCCAAGACTGGGTGGGATGACCCTGTACCTCATCACAATGCCAGTCCCTCTTTTCGGACTGAGGGAGCTCTGACGGAGTGATGGACCCTAAGACTGGGTAGTCCCGGTGTGGAAGCAGGCTCTCAGGCCATCAACCCATCAGGACTCAGACCATCAACCCATGAAGGAGTTAGAAAAGATTCTTAAGTGTAAGTATGTGTCACTAGCAACCAAGATCAAGTTAGTTCATGCCATAGTATTCCCTATTACTATGTATGGGTGTGAAAGCTGGACAATGAAGAAAGCTGTCAGGAAGAAAGTAAGATTCCTTTGAAATGTGGCATTGGAAGAGAGTGTTACGGATACTGTGGACTGTGAAAAAAAAGTGGATTCTAGGTCATATGAACCCTGAACTGGCCCTAGAAGCTAAAATGACTAAACTGAGGCTATTGGTCACATCACGATAAGATAAGTCACTGGAAAAGACAATAATGCTAGGAACAGTTGAAGGCAGCAGGAAAAGAGGAAGACCTAACATGAGGTGGATTGACTCAATCAAGGAAGTCATGGCTCTCAGTTTGCAAGACATGAGCAAGGCTGTTAATTATAAGCTGTTTTGAAGGACACTGATTCATAGGGTCACCATGAGTCGAAAGCGACTTGACGGCACTTAACATACACATGTAAAGCTGGGAGAGTTTTAAAAAAAACATTATGATGAGACAATGAGTTCGCTTACTCTTCCATAGCAAGAATAAAAAACATCTTCACACTTACTATGTAAATGCTTAATACCTTTCCCTCTGCTTAATATGTCCCTCATGAATCATTCTTCTAAACTATTAAGTCAACTAGTGACATTTTTTTCTGCTATTGAATTTGTTCTGTCTTGCTAAGCTCAGCTGCCGGTTTCACTGCTAAGTGTTTCTGAACAGTCTCAAAGCTCTCATCTCACTGGGGGATATGTGTATGATTGAGCTTTAAAGTGACGGACAAAGAACACTACAAGAAAGCAGGAAGTGTATAGAACAAGTGGAAGGTACTTCTAATGAAGGTAGAAGAGCTTTGCAATCAACTGAGAGTCAATGACAACGCCCCCCCCCCCAAAAAAAAGTAATGGAAACACTTGCCAGCTAAGCACGGATAATAGCAAAGGACAGCTTACCCTTTTCCTGCACATTTTTTTTTTTTGCCCCTGGGACGAGTTTATGTATTTAACCACTTCTAGTCAGGAGTATTTAAAGAATCTTTTTTTTTTTTTTTTGCCGTCAAGTAACATCTGACTTATGGTGAGGTTTTCAAGGCAAGAGACGTTCAGAGGTGATTTACCATTGCCTGTTTCAGCATCATGATCCTGGTATTCCTTGGAGGTCTCCCATCCAAATACTAGCTAGGGTTGACCCTGCTTAGCTTCTGAGATCTGACGCGATCAGGCTAGCCTGGGCTATCCAGATAAGGGAAAGAATAATATTACCAGGTTTAAATTGCTGCTGTATTTCTGATTCCTTATTCATTTGATTTACATTCCTTATTTATTTGAAAACAGATTCAAACAGATTTTTTAAAAAATAACTTTAACTGTTCCTCAAAGAGTGGCTTAATTTGGTCCCTGCTTTCTCCTATCCAGATACTGTTCATGGCTAAACCACCCCTTATTTTTAGCAGCTGAACTTTAGCATCTGATGCTGCTGCTCAACCATTTGGGAACAGTTGTTCCTTGGGGGCCCTTCTTCCTCAGAAGCAGCATTTGGGCAGAAGTGGGTGAGGTAGGCAAAAAAAGTCATGCTCTGTGGGTAGAAAGTCTTCTGCCCATGGAAATGCTCCACTGATTTCAAGCCACTGCATGTTAGAAGATGTCCAAAAACAGCAACATGCACCCAAAGCACAAGACACCAGAATGCTAATGCTCACAAGATCTCAGCAGCCATTTTGAATTTAGTAGACAGCCAAAAACAGCAAAACAAGAGCCCTGTGCCAATCACCAAGATGAAAGAAGGCAAAGACAAATGCTGGTAGTGAAGACGGAAAGTGAAGAGTTATTGATGAAAAGCCCCTGTGTTTCACCTCAGCTTCATCAGGGGATCTCTAAATCTAGTGCATAAACACCAGCACACAAACAAATGTAGAGATACCCTGACAAATCTGTGCCAAAATGCATGGGGTTTTAAAAAATAAAATTTCACTTTCCCACTCCTACAAATGAAGCCTGCTGGGTGACCTTGGGCTAGTCACAGTTCTCTCAGAACTCTCTCAGCCCCACTTACCTCACAAGGTGTCTGTTATGAGGAGAGGAAAGGAAGGTGATTGTAAGCCACTTTGAGACTCCTTAAAGGTAGAGAAAAGCGGGGTGTAAGAACCAACTCTTCTTCTTCCTCTTCTTTTTCCTCCTCAGGACGGCACAGTCACCTGAGTTTCATCCAACATATATAGATGCTGAATGTGATTCTAAAACGCGTTTTGGAAGGAAGATATCTTGCTATATCAGATGAAAGATCCATCTAATTCAACATCCTATTTTCCATAGTAAGCTGCCAGAAGTTTTGGGGAGCACACTAGGAGGGTATGAAGGTAATATCCCTCCCCAGCTGTTTCCCCTTAGCAACTTATATTTGGAGGCATTCTGTTTACTAATCTGGTGGCTCCATTTAGACATCCTAAAGTATTCTGCATGAATGTGTCTAATCCCCTTTTAAAATATTAAGGTGCCGTGTACTGAATTAGAACATTAGTCCACTGATCCCAGTATTTCTTTGATCGGCAGTGTCTTTCCTTACTCAAAAATGAGCTTGGATTGTCAGGGTCACACACAAACATGTTTCCTGGCTCTGCAGCCTGAGTTCATTTTAATTACAGATGTGAGGAAATGACCTTCTGCATACCAAGCATGTGTTCTACCACTGAGCTATGACCACTGAGCTATGACCAAATGTAAATGTAATGTGCTCACCTCACATGAGATGAAAGCTAAGGACTGTGTGCAGAATACCCTAAAAGCTGCATGTGCATATTTTGATTTTCTTTGGGATACATGCTTGGAAGAAAAGGCATCTTTCAGACTGAAATAAGTGGGCTACAGTTCATTTTTTTAAATAAGAAAAGAGTTATATTGTGGGCAGTTGTGAATTTGTTGACATTCCCTTATTGTATGGTATAGTTATTTTGAGAACCAGCATGGTGTAGTGGTTAAGAGTGGTGGACTGTAATCTGGTGAACTGGGTTGGTTTCCCCACTCCTACACATGAAGCCAGCTGGGTGACCTTGGGCTAGTCACAGTTCTCTCAGAACTCTCTCAGTCCCGCCTACTTCACAAGGTGTCTGTTGTGGGGAGAGGAAGGGAAGGCGATTGTAAAACAGTTTGATTCTCCTTAAAATAGGGTTGCCAGGTCCCTCTTCACCACCGGCAAGAAATTTTTGGGGCAGAGCCTGAGGAGGGCGGGGTTTGGGGAGGGGAGGGACTTCAATGCCATAGAGTTCAATTGCCAAAGCGGCCATTTTTCTCCAGGTGATCTCTAGCAGCTTGAGCTCAGTTGAATTAACTGGAGATCTCCTGCTACTACCTGGCAGTTGGCAATCCTACCTTAAAAGGTAGAGGAAGTCGGCATATAAAAAACTTCTCCTCCTCCTCTCCTCCCTTAAGGTAAAAGCCCTTGGTTTAGTTTCACTTCTCACTTCTTTTCTTGTTTGTTGTGGCTGGTTATGGCCTAGCAGGGCCCATTTTCCAAGTGTAGCCCCCATCTGCAGATACCCAAATCCACAGATCGGAGCTACACTTATCCAAAAAATATTTTTCTGCAGACTCGGGGGGATCCCCTAGATCTGCAGAAAAATTTGAAAAGTTAAAAATAACTGTGGAGTTTAAATCTCCCCTCATTAAATAAAGCATTGCCTGTGCATGTGGCAGCAGCAGACTCCTGGAGCCACTCCAGGCTCCCAGCAGCTCCCAGACTTTGCTGCTCCTGCAGTCAGGCTCCAAGGTCAGTCAGGCTGATTGGTGATGGGAGGGGGAGAAAAGATCCCCCCGTGAGTTTTGCAGGCCCCCACTTCTCTATATACTATTTCTAGGGTTGCCAGGTCCCTCTTCGCCACCCGTGAGAGGTTTTTGGGGTGGAGCCTGAGGAGAGCGGGGTTTGGAGAGGGGAGGGGCTTCAATGCCGTAGAGTCCAATTGCCAAATCAATTTTCTCCAGATGAACTGATCTCTATCAGCTGGAGATCAGTTGAAATAGCAGAGATCTCCAGCTAGTGCCTATTATCGGACTCAGACGAACCAAATCGTTACACAATTTGTTGGTGAAGACTGCCAGGTCTCCTATACAACGTGATCTGCTACCATCCGGGCATTTTAAATGTGGCACATGCGCCTTTTGTCCTCAGAGTTTACCAATAAAACAGATCAGTTCTTCTAGTTCTAATTTTCAATATACCCTGAAACAGTTTACTAATTGTGCGTCTAAGAACGTGGTTTACGCGGTCATCTGTCCGTGCCGTCTTATGTATATTGGTTCCATGAGTCACCAATTAAAATTAAGAATTGGAGAGCATAAAGCGAGGATACGCGCTAGGACCCTGGAGGCGCCCCTCACGGGCCATTTTTTGGAGAAGGGACATTCAGACTCGGATCTGTCTTTTTTTGCTTTATGGCAATATAAGCAACGTAGTTACCATGTGGAGGATGTTCCTAAAATTCTACATAGGCAGGAAACTAGACTCATTTATCTTTTTAAAACCATGGCCCCTAGAGGCTTGAACAATGAATTTGATCTGCCTAGTTTTCTTTGAAAAGCTCCTTTAAAAATTTCTTTAAGAACAGCCTTTCCTTAAGAATAGCCTTACCTTCCTTTAATTGATTTCACCTGGGGTGAACCTATTTTATTCCCTCATTCATTACGGCAGGGACCAGCCCTCAGAGAGGAAGCAATTGGACAGCTGGTCATTGGTATGTATGCAACTCATTGTACAATGTGTTATGTATGAGATGTATTTGTGACTTTAATTGAGGAGATTGCCCCATAAATTTGTTTTACAGAGGTCTATGGACCCTAAGAAAACTATGAGGTTGATGGACCCTAAGAAAATCTATATCAACTGAAGAAGCATTGGTGGCGAAACGTGCACAAATCCGGAGGTGGCGTTTTGTATGATTCAATTGATTGAATTTTCCTATGGAATTGGAACCCTTATATGATGAAATTCTCCCATTGAATTGGAATTTGTGTGATGGAATTCTCCCATTGAATTGAAATTTCTTTGAGACTTGGACTTGTTATACACGTGGACTTTTGACCTGAATGGTCACTTATGAGCATCTGGACGTGGACTTATGATGTACTATTGGTCAATTTGACCAGGATATTTGTACCCTATTGTTGCTAGGGTCCTTGGTGAAGTAACCTGTATTCTTGATTTATTTATTGTTTTTGTTTCATGAGTTGAATGATTTATGGTTAGGATATTTGGTGATGTTACCCATGTATCTCTATCCTTCATTAATGAATTGAGAGTTCCTTGCTCGTTGTTCTTATTGAGTTATTATATTAGTATTTTTGAGCTGGTGCTGTTTTTGGCTTTAACAGTGCCTAGAGGTTGGCAACCGTACTTACAGGTAACTGCAACTCTGTTTTCATCTTCGTGTCTTCTGTGCAGTCCTACATGGGAGAATAACAAGCTCACTTACCGAGGAAGGTGGGTGTG
Source organism: Euleptes europaea (assembly GCF_029931775.1). NCBI lineage: Eukaryota > Metazoa > Chordata > Lepidosauria > Squamata > Sphaerodactylidae > Euleptes > Euleptes europaea. Next base: position 67,674,369 of record NC_079312.1, read on the forward strand.
GGCTAGTCACTTAAAGAGTGATTGTAAAACAGCTTTCACTGCAGCTGCTTCATTTCTGGAGTCCACGTCATTAGAATAATGTTTGATAAATGTGGACTGTGAAGACCAGGTTGCTGCCCTACAGATATCCCATAGATCAACACTGGAACAGAAAGCAGCGGAGGATGCTTGAGCCCTGGTCGATGGAGCTTTTAGTGGAAAAGGGCAGTCGATCTTGGCGCTATATGCCAACTTAATTGCTTAAGTGACCCATCTGGACGGAGTCTGAGTTGATACTGCTCTACTAATTTTTTTAGCCCTTTAAAGCAGATAAAAAAACTGAAGTGCGGTGTAAATAAAACAAAAGTGCTCTCCTGTTGCTAGTGAGGGCAATGTGTGTTCTGCTCTATTTTGAGGGTCTGGGTTAAAAACAGGTTGAACTAAGTCCTGAGAAACATGGAACTTTGAGACTACTTTAGGTAGATAGCTAAGACTAGGGCACTGTGTCCCTTTGAAACTTAGTGAAACGTGGGTCATGGATTAAGGCACCGAGATCTCCCACCTGATGAGCTCACGGGATTGCTACTAGAAGAGCAGTCTTGTATGACAGGAAGGACAAGTCACAAGAGACTAAAGACTCTAAAGGTTTATACTTTAAGTGGAATAACACCAGCAATAAATTGGGATAAAGGAGGATCGACATGGGGATACAGGTTGTTAAGACTTTTAAGAATTTTTTTGCAGTGAGGATTAGAAAACAGAGTGGTTGAGTCTAATCCTACATGGAAAGCTGAAATTGCAGCTAAATGAACCTTAATTGATGGTGCTGTGAGGCCATCATCTATGTGGGACAACAAATATTCAAAAACATTTGGTAATGGACAGTAATCAGGCCTAATGTCCCTATGAGCAGCCCACTGGGAGAAACAATGCCACTTGGCATTGGAGGAACATCTGCTGGAAAGTTGTCGAGCTGGCAGTACCACACCAGCAACCCTATAAGACCAGCAGTTCAGACAAATGTGCCACATGGTCAGGTGGAGTGAGGTCAACTTGTAATGGCGAAGTGGACCTATCGACAGTAGATCTTTGTGTACTTGGCAGGGATATGTAGTGCCCCACTGCTAATCTGCACAGTGTGGTGAACTACATCCTTCTTGGTCAAAATGGAGCTATGAAGGTGCAGGACAAGCTTGTAGCTTGGCTATAACCTTGTGCAACATCAGGAAAGGTGGGAAAGCATATAACAGGCTAGTGTCCCAGTGGAACTGGTATACCGTATATACTCGCGTATAAGCCGAGTTTTTCAGCCCCAAAAAAGGGCTGAAATAGCCAAACTCGGCTTATACGTGGGTCAATACGGTAGGGGAGGGGAGGGGGGAAGAGGGAAGAGGGAAGAGGAAGGAGGGAACTTACCGCCGCCGCCGCCGGGCCCATGCCGCTTCCTGCTGCCAAGAGCGGCCTGGGGCGGCCTCCTGCAGCTGCAGGGAGGCTGCCCTGGCCCTCGCCCGGCTGCGCCGCCGCTGCTCGTGGCCGAGGGCAGCCTGGGCCGGCTGCCCCGGCACTCGCCTGGCTGCGCTGCCACTGCTCGTGGCCGAGGGCAGCCTGGGGCGGCCTGGGGCAGCTGCCCCGGCCCTCGCCCGGCCGCGCCGCCGCTTCTCGGGGCCGAGGGCGGCCTGGGGCGGCTGCCCCGGTCCTCGCCCGGCCGCGCCGCCGCTGCTCGTGGCCGAGGGCAGCCTGAGGCAGTTGCCCCGGCCCTCACCCGGCCGTGCCGCCGCTTCTCGCGGCCGAGGGCAGCCTGGGGCGGCTGCCCCGGCCCTCGCCCGGCCACGCCGCTGCTGCTCGTGGCCGAGGGCGGCCTGGGGCGGCCTTCTGCAGCTGCAGGGAGGCTGCCCCGGCCCTCGCCTGGTTGTGTCGCCGCCGCCGCCAGGCCCGCGCCGCTTGCTGCTGGGAGCCCAGGTAAGCCTGCGGGGGGGGGAGGGGTTATAAGCCGACCCTCGGCTTATACGCGGGTGCCTAATTTCCCCCCATTTTTGGGGAGAAATTAGGCACCTCGGCTTATACGCGGGTCGGCTTATACACGGGTATATACGGTATGTCCCCAAACACAGTCTGTCTCCTGCTGCTCTGGAGCAAAAGTGCATACATTTGGTGTTGGCTCTTGTGGCAAAAAGGTCTATGGTAGGTATCCTCCCCACAGGTTGAATATGGGCCTGAGGTAGTTGATGTTGAGGGACTGTGAGAGCTGGGGACCTAACTCCCTGTCCCAGCTTGCCACATGTATGGCTGAGAGGGTAATGAGCTGTTTGATGGTCCAGAACCAGATCTGAGAAGCCTCCTTGCACAAGGCCAGAAAGCTAGTAATCCCTTGCTTGCTGAGGTAGAACTTTGCCATTGTGTTGTCTGTGGCAAACAGGAGTCTTCTCCCTTCCAGTATGTCTGTAAAAGAGGTAAGTTTCTATAAATTGATGTGCAATTTGGACTCTCTAACTGACCACCGACCATTTATATAAAATGATTACAATGAGCCCCCTAACCTCCAAGAGAGGCGGCAGTAAATAACTGCAATTCATGTGGGTGTACCCCTAACTTGACTCCCTGTGACAGGGTGACATTTGTTGCCCACCAACTTATGGATCTAATGATGGGTCTAGGTAGAGATAATCTTTTCCACTGGGGGTCTGAATTTCCACAGGAACCAATTTTGTAGGAGTCTCATGTGAAGTCTAGCATGCTCAACCAAAGCTGTCATGGAGCCCATAAGGTCTAAAAGCTTTTGAATGTGTACCACCCTTTGTGATCTATGGTGGGGGAATTTTAAAACCATAGCTTGAATGGCTTTAATTCTTTGTAAGGGGTGATGTGTGTGTGTGTGTTAAGTGCCTTCAAGTCGCAGCCGACTTATGGTGACCCTAGACTCTGCTAAAAGTAGAATCTAACCATGCCTCTATACATTCTATAACTCGAGTCAGCTCCAAATGTGACTTTTGGTAGTTAATGATGAAACCTAGGCTTTCTAAGGTGCAAATAACTAGGCCAATTTGCTTTCTCAGAGAGTCATAAAAGGTTCCCACAAAAAGCTAGTTGTCTAAGTAAGGATAGATGGAACATCCCTCGAAAGCTAGATGATCTATTACAGCTGAAATACATTTCATGAAGACCCTAGGAGCTGTTGCTTATCCAAATGGGAGCACAGTATATTCATAGTAATGACTCCCACAAGAAAGCCAGAGAAATCACCTACATCCTTTAAATCAAGCACTGCGAATCACATGTGACTTTCTAATAATGGCAACACATTTGACAATGATAACATCCTGAATTTTGTAATCTTAAGATGCTTGTTGAGATGCCTGAGATCCAGGACTGGTCTCATGCACCCTCCTTTTTCTTAATCAAGAAATATCTGGAGTAGAAACTCCCATCCCTATCCCATAAAGGGACCTCCTGGATTGCATATTTAAGCAATAAGTCTGAATCCTCTTGCTGCAACTCAGGAAGGACATTAGGGGGTGGTGATGAGGGAGGAAGACATCCAGGTGAAGACTTAAACTCCAAATAATAACCTTTTAAAATTATAGACAGAACCCACCTCTCCCTGTTGAATGCCCTGATGCAGGTTTTGATACGGAGGAAATTGCTGCATAGGGTCCCACTGTACCCAGAGTGGCATAAACATTGGAGGTTAGAACCCTCAAGGACCTTATGGTTGCCATTGCAACCATTCATTTCTTCAAGGAAGACTATATAGGACATAGCTTTTAGACAAAATAATATAACAATAATTAAATTGCATTAAAGAAGGAACATTTGTTGCTTTGAGAAAAATAATGTTAAATACAAATTTTAAGGTAGCAAATTAAAAGCACAGTTAAAATTGCCACAGAATCACCGGATATTTAACTAGGCACTGAGTTAATGGCAGTGGCTCAGATTTTAAACTACCATAGAATTTACATGAGAGGAAAAAATGTGACAGGGTTTCAGGTACCTCAAGACCACGGGAGCAAATCCTTTGGCCACAATGGTACTGTATGTTTGAAGAAAATCTCCCAAAAAGATCAGGAATAGGTAATGCATCAAAACAGGCCAGGGAGAAGAGATGCGATTGGTGGGAACAATGAGAGAGTATGAATAGTTATTGCTGACAAATGTTTGTATTGCATATCTAATTGTGTAATTGGTGGGGAAGATGGCATGCACATTTTAAAAACTATGCGAATCTTCTGGAACAATGAAAGCAAAAGCAACACAGAGTTCACATACATCCAGAACTGGAAAAAAAATTATCTTATGCTTTTCATAGAGTCAAATGGGTGTTTATTTTCTCTACACATAATTTATAAATGTTACTGAGCAATCACTGGGATAAACAATTTTTTTAAAAAGCCTTTCCATTTTGATTCTACTGAATGCTTTCAAAATTCTAATGGTAAGAAATGGCCTTGTAGAGTAAGGCATGACTCAAAACAACATTTCATTCCTGAAAGCCTTTAATTTCTTTTCCCTTTTGGGAGCTTATTCATCCTCTATTTGCTAAAAATATTAAAGATTTTCTAATGTTTAGAAAATAGCATAATGGCCATTAGATACATTGATTTGTGTAGATGTAACGGGATCCATTTTGTTGGCTTATTGGCTGAAAACTTGGTCTGCCTTTGTGTAGGAAAAATGAGACATACAGCATTTATTGAGTGATCCAGAAGTAGGCACATTAAGTATTATTTATGCTTTGAACGTAAGAAAGGTCAGTAGGGACAGAATAGGAACACACAGTCTGCTGGGAGACTATACTTGTTATGCAGCAACTAGCATATTGTATTTTATCATAGTTTTTGTCGTAACTTTTAAATAGGGCATAACACATCAGTAAATGTTACTAGTGACAGACCTACATTTTTGGGACCCTGAATCCTGAACTGTTATGGGCCCCCCTTTGCAACCCGCAACAATAGGGCAACATCCAACAAGGTCCAAAGGGCCTTGCTGCCCTTGCAAGGACCGTGATGCCCAAATGGCAGAGAACAGGGTGGTGGGGTAGAGTCCTTGAAAATGGGCCATACAGTGAGCCCCTTCCCACCAGCAACGAGGTCTGGGTAACCTCTGCTATCTTCTTCAGTGGGGTTGTTCTATGGCAGATGTATTCGTTAATTCTCTAAATGAGAGGTAAAAGGTCATCAAAGGGGGCTCGTTAGGATAAAGGGGTGGAAATTTGATTTTTGGTGTTAAAATGCACAAGTGAGATGAATGCAGCCTGAATTGAGAATTCAGATGTCTTTTTATGGTTCTGATTGGCTCTAGCCTAAGGGCTGAGCTATAGAACTATTAAGCCATGCCCCAACAAAGGATTTGAGGATCCAGCTGCCAAAATGTAGGCTATGAATAGATTCTGATGAGCTCAGTGGGCCCATACAGCTGGGGGTTTGGGTGCTGCAAGCCTCTGAATTGTTTCTAAAAAATTGACCAAATACAGGGACATTTTGAGGCTATATGAAGTGGGTATTAGAGCATATTCTAAAGTCAATATTAAGTACTTCAACCCATTGGCTTATGATTCTATCGCTAAAATAGCCTTATTTTAATATCAAATACTTTAAAAATTTTCATCAATTTTGTTGAAAAAACCACTCATTAAAAAAAAGTTGCTTCAGGTCCCATCTGGGATTAGGGGCCCTGAAGCTTAAGCTTCATTAGTTTCATAGTAGATCCACCACTGTATGTTACAGCTGAATACCTGTAGGGTTGGCTTTAAATCAGGATGTGAAACCATGGATTGCATTACATCTGCGCCAAACAAGGCTGTTTTTTCATCCCTCCTTGGTATGGCAAGTTGAACCATGATTTCAATATGTACTTGACATCTTAGCAGGTTTAAGGCAACAAACCATGATTCAGCAGTATGTCTATGCTGGGCCAATACTGGAAGGGGGAGCTTTATGCACATCAAGAAGTACTAATGTAAACCAGAGCTTAGTTCTGTGTTTACAATGCCCAGGGTACACAAAAGCAGAAGGAAGGGACTGTGCTGAGGGAAACACAGGGATAGGGAGTTTGATTACTCTGCATCCAGCATCTCCTCAAAGTCCCATTGCTGTGAGTATTTAATCAAATGGAGATGAAAGTAGAAAAAAACTTGGCTCTTCCAAGGCAACTCTCTAGATGGGGTGGGGAGCATCAAAAAGAAAACAACTCAGGATTAAACCATGTTGCTGCATTCGGTTTGTAACGCAAAACCATTGTTAAGACTAACTGTAGGTAATAAACCACCTGCATATCCTGGTTTCAGATCCTGGTTTCAGGTATCTGAACCAACCATAGTTAGTGTGGAGCCATGGGTTTGGATTATCAGTTAAACTACGGTTATGCAAGCTGCTCCTACAATGTTTTGATCATATGCTAATCAAGCCTTTACCGATGTGGGCATTCTCCTTTCACGGAAGCCCCACTGAAATGAACATGGGCTGTACAACAATTATGAACTGTAGGCATAGTTTGCCCTGACCTCAATAGCCAAAGGCTACCCTAATCTCAGATCCTGGAAGCTAAGCAGGGTCTGCCCTAGCTAGTATTTGGATGGGAGACCTCCAAGGATACCAGGTCGTGATGCAGAGGCAGGCAATGGCAAACCACCTCTGAACGTCTCTTGCCTTAAAACCCTATGGGGTCACCATAAGTCAGCTGTGACTTGACAGCAAAAAAAAGTTTACTTAATCCACAGTTTCATGTTATGTATGAACCAAACTGAAGTGTTAATAAGGCTTAGCTTGTTGAGAAAGAGTGACGCTACACAAATGTCATGTGACCTAGTGGTACTCAATGAAGCAAATACTATTATCAGTGTTGGCTCTCCTTTGTTCAGTGTTTTCTTTGGAAGCAGAGTATGAATTTCACAGGAAGTGCTATAATTTAGCTGTGAACAATCCAGTTGGCCCGATTTCCTTAAATGGGTTGTACTGAATCCAAGAAGATTTCTGTTTTATGTCTTGTTTTAAGGGAAATGTCAGTGAGGGATCAGTAAGAGATGCTTTATGTTAATGAAAGTCCCTGATGGTTATGGATTTCCCTTACCTGAAAACAGATGTTACTGAACAGGCACCCTGCTCCCTCCTGTAAACAGTGAAGTTCCAGGAAGACCATTATAGGGTTTACTGTCCCTGTAGAAATTTCTGGAAAGACATGGCATTTTTATGATATCCCTTGATTTTCAAAAAATCCTTGTTGAATATGGAACAGATGACAACAGAAGACAGAAACTGGTTGCTAAATCAGCATCAGTTAATACCAAAGCCAGCAGAGCCCAAAAGGCCCTAAGGCTGCTTCTTGCAGCCAGTTGCAAAATTCAGACCTGTTTCTGTCTTGATGGCTACTCAGTCTCTTTACAAATACAGAGCACCAGTCTCAAGGGATAAGTATGTCTTGGATGATAGCAGCCACCAGTCAAAACAGCTCGTCTTAAAAAAAAATTCTTCCACTCCATTGAAGAAATATGAAATATTTACTGGCCATCATCAAACAATTACATCTACAAGGTGGCCACTTAATAGCTGTTATAATAATGGACACTTCAGAACTCGACAGAATAACTGATAGGATATTCTGTCTAATGATCAAGACTATTGACTAATGTGATTCTAGGAAAGGCTACCTTTATTGACTGAATACACAGAATGGTTGAGCCCAACCCTTCCTGTACAAGAGGACAAGGTGGTGATGTTCATGTGTCCTCCTCCTACTTTGGGGACACCACAGTTGTGCTATTTGTGTACTTCGCTGTTTGTTTCATGAAAGAAACTGCAGCTGTCAAACAGCATCAGCCCTTTGCAAAATTGTTAATTTTTTTTGTTTGATTTCTTTGTCAAAAAAGTCCATTTTTCTCAAGACTAGAATAAAAAGCAAGACAATGTTTTCTTTTTCAAATGAATGTTTTATAAACAGTACAATGCTCTTTGTTGCTCCATCTATCCTTTTCCATTTGTACATATATTTCAAAAGCTCTTCAAGTTTCTACATGCCTGTATATGGTGACAGCAGCAAGAGTGGAGTATGCAAGAAAGTGGAAAGCAGAAGATTATCCAGATGCAGCTAAATGGGAAAATAAAGTAGCAGAATATGCAGCTATTGCTAAACTAACATCTTACAATAGATGTACAATAGATGTACAATAGATCAACCTCTGAGTTTTATGATAAATGGAAAATATTCTTTAATTATATGGCTGTTAATTAATAAAAATAATAATAGAATGTAATAATTTAAGTAAAAATCTATTGTAAAATGTGAAAGCATCATAATCCGAAGAATGTATAATTGAACTGAAACTGTAGAGCAAGTTCCAGTATCATGTAAGAATCTGATGTGTATGTTTTGAGTTTTGTTTACTTGTCTGAAAAATAAAAAATAATTTTAAAAGTTTCTACATGCCAAGTCAATAACATTGCTTGAAATCCCAATATTAAAGGTCAACTATGTTTTACTCCTAATTCAGAGATGCTACCACACCACCCATTAAGAATCATCATGTACAGGTTGCTGAGAATATGGATGGGCTCCAGGGTAAGTTCTGATTGCCCCTGTGGGGGAATGCTGCTGGCAAACCATGTTTATGTGAGAATTTGGGAAGACCAACCTCCCCTTACCCCTGGGTTAACTACTTCTCTCTGGGTAGTTCTGCTACACACTCATCAAAGAAGGGAGAGGGGGGTGGGTCTTGCAGATTGCAAATCCATGGCTAGTTTGCCCTTGACTCTGTTGACAAATTCCCAGGGCAGGACTGGGTACTGGAGTTTTTAAGGTCCTTGTTGGTTCACCAAGATGGTTCTCCTTGAATTGTTTCAGTTTGGAGAGCTTTCAACTGGACTGCAGCAACTACTGGCATGCAGCTTTGATTGGCTCCTTCTTTTTGTATTAAGGCTGCTCATGTGACCACAGGAATAGGAATGAAAGGGGGATATTCAGATGTGTGTAGGTGGATTTTTGGCACCATTGCCAGAAGGGGTAGGGTGCACAATGAGTAGTATTGTAGGAAAAGAAGAAAGTTTGCATTCAGTAGAAAAAGTGGGGAACCATGTTCTAGTTTTCATTAGTGTTTTTATTGCTGTAGATTGGGGGGTGGGTTGCAGACACCATTTGTAGTCTGCACTTGTGGACATCATCAGGGTCTTTTAAGCGCAGAGATAGGTAGCTGGTAGGTTGGTATCTGTTGGTTCAGCTCTCAAGGAATGCAGTGGAACAGCTGCGGTCTGGTACTGCTCCACCAACAAGTGAGGAAAAACCTTTCCTAGGTGTTTACAATCCAATGTGGTAAGAATAACCTTGGCAAAATATAGGTGCAATTTAAAGGTGAGCAGCTGCTACTGCTCTGACAAAGACGAAGAGTTGGTTTTTATATGCCGACTTTCTCTACTACTTAAGGGACAATCAAACTGGCTTACAATCACCTTCCCCTCCCCACAACAGACACCCTGTGAGAGAGCTCTAAGAGTCCAAGGTCACCCAGCTGGCTTCATGTGTAGGAGTGGGGAAACCAAACCGGTTCACCAGATTAGCATCTGCCACTCATGTGGAGGAGCGGGGAATCAAACCTGGTTTTCCAGATTAGAGTCCACCGCTCCAAACCACCACTCTTAACCACTACACCTGCTGGCTCTCAAAGGCAAGAAAGGACCTCATAAACTGGGCTGAGGACATAGGCCAGTTTCCTTGAACATTTCAGTGGGAGGGATTATTATAAGCAGCCCCTCTGCACTGACTTTAGTTAGCACACTGGGCCACGTTACTCAGGTTGTGGCCTGTCTCTTCATTTCCTTCCTGTTGCTACTCTATTATCTCATCTGATGCATCTTTTCGAAGCACTGTTTCTTATCTGAGTTTTTGCTTCCTTATAGGATGCAACATGCTTTCTCTGGCTGTGCCTCATCAAGTTGTTGAGGGTCATAGGTCCCAAATGTCCTTTTCCATGGTAGACAGCCAGTCATTTATGGCATCCTGTAGGGTATTCTGGTTGGCTGAGAGGGTGAATGGTATGATAATCAACCAACCAGAGTCTACAAGAGTGGACCTCTTAGATTTCCTCATACTTTGTAATTATTATTTTAGATGTGCTCTTTGGTGCTTCTCGCCCCTTCAGGCCTCTTGTAAGTTGATTGAGGCAACCTTTTATTTGGTCCATTGTTTGATAGTGGCAACGATAACCATAGCATTCCATATGCTTGCTCAGGTCCTTTCAGACCTACTGCTTCCCTCAATTTAGATGCTATGTGTTATGTGCCCTAGTGGAATATAATAAAATAGTTCAATGGAATAAAAGAGTAAATAATGATTTGTAACTGATGATGGAGAATGTGGGTTTCTGTGCTGAAAGTCCCTGCCCCCCATCTCACCTTCTGCCTCCAATTTATCACACTACAAGCACAGTCCTAAACAGAGTTACACCCTTCTAAACCCATTGCCTTCAATGAACTTGGAAAGGTGAAATTCTATTTAACATTACACTACAAATCCCTAGCTGAGATCTTGTACAACTTGTCAAAGACCTACCCTGGGTTTGACTTTTGAAAGCTATCCATGCAGAAAGGGTGTTTGTGTGCTGATTACTATTCCCACTACAGCATCTTGCACCTTAATGCCATGCTGATCAAGGAGTCCTCAGGAGTGATGGGGTGGGTATGAACTCAGTGCAAGGTATGAGTCAGCAAAGCCTTGTTCACTTATGGAACTCCACTCACAGATCTTAGAGGCCCAGCCCTGTGTTTCTTGTTCATAAGAATGGTCCCTGCTTTCCATTAATGTACTTTGTGAGCTGGGTGCAAAAAAAGGTCCAGGTTTCTAGTGCCAATTCAAGTGGTCAACACAGCATTGGTTTAAAGCTGCATCAGCAACACAACAGGAATAAAACAAACTGTTCCAAGTGCCACAGCTTCAGTCTTTTCTAATGGGAAATGTAATCAAGCAGAATAAATCATTCCATACAACATATCTTAGATAAATCACTAGTTCCTTTCCAGTATGGACTTTCATCAGGTCAAGAAAAGAACAGGACTCAAGCACTATAACATCAGCGATTTTAGTGGCAAGCGTTTGAACAGTGGCAAGCCGATTTTATTAAGGAGTGAATGCGACGACATAGAGGAGTATGTGAAACGAAATGAGCTCTACTCTATGTGAAAGCAAATTGAATGGGGCGACAAGTGCAACATCCGAGACTACAAATTGGATGCACAGGGGAGAACATGTACCATGGCAACTGGATAGATTAGTGGATTCTGCTCAGAGACATTTCATTATGGGAATGGCAAAGCTGTTGGTAAGCAGTGTGCTCTGCGCAGTTTTTGCTTTATGCTGGCATTATATGAATGACTGGCTCAATGGATGTATCAGCTGAAAAAATTACATCAATGAAACCTTTGCTGATACAGTGCATCATAAGAAGGAATAGTATGTCTGCACAGCAAATATGCACCTTATTGCTTATACAGTGAAACATGTATTTTAAAAAGTTTATTCCAAAAATAGAGGTTGCAAGTCACATAGACCCCATGAGTCATCTCTACTATTCCTCTACCTTGAGGCAGAAATACCTTATCCCAAAACTTTGGTGTCAGACATGTACTCAATTCCTTCTTAAAAGCCGGAAAGAAATGACATTCTTGTATCTCTATACAGTTTCTTCATTTGCTGAAATGCTCTTGCAGATTTCCCCCCTCCTAATGTTTAGAGCCTAATAGAGCTAATTTATCCCCACTGCTTCTCAACTAATGGTTGCTCTTATTTTCCTATCTAAACTCCATCTATGCCTTTGAAACCTATCCTCATATTCACTCTACAGCCTTTTCCAGCTTTTCTAAATGTTCCCTCATGATTTATTTTCAGGACAACTTGTCTTCCTCAAGGACCTGAACCTTCCTGAGTCAGGAAGCAAAACTGAGTGCAGTTCTCCAGGTGGGGCATCACAGTTGCTAAACACCTTATTACTTGTTTTCGTTGCTCCTCTTAAAATATTTTCACAAAAGTGCTGATGCTCTGAGCCAGAGCATTGCCTTGTCGGCCAGTTTATTAACCACTATACATGTAAGATATGGAGATTCTGCAGAAGATTTTCAGCGAGAGAGATATTTTCTGTTATAGCTGGTCAGATTCCCTGAGATCTGTGCCTGGTATATATTTTTTGATTCAAGTTAAGCCACCAACACGTTTAACTCCAATAGAAAGGCTTAGAAAAGTTAGTTGATAGATAATCCACTAAGGTCATTTGTGCATGGGAGTTTTACCTGACAGTTGTTGCTCACTGGAACCACAATTTCCTGTTGGGAATCTATACACCAGCAGTATCCAAGCTCAAATAAAGCCCCTGCTGCTTTAGATGCTGCTTTGTAGTTGGCTTACTTTGTAGAGCTTACTGTGAGAGAAAATTCCTATCCCCCCCAATCCCAATTGCTGCATAAAAAAGCATTTTATGAACAAAAACAAAAAATGGAGCAATCTGAAAGGAGGGTAGGGTGGGAGAAATCCATGCCTCAGTTTTAAAAAGCTTTTCTTCTGCTCAGAAAGAGATCAGAGGAAGCAAGAAGCATTTTAATCCCCACCTCTTTACATGCTGCTTTGTAATTGGCTGTGCAAGAAACCATGCTTGGGTGTCCTGTTCTTTGCCTTATGCACGGGGATTTCACCCAGGCTGAGCTCACAGGAGACGGAAGAATCGGGTTAACAGGGGAACGGGAAAGTCCGGGATTTGTGAGAGCTTGCAGCGAGGTCATCTCTAATGGAGGGAAAACTCATGCATAACTCCAAGGAACAACCAAGACAGACCGGGGGCGGACATGAGTGAAAGTACCCATGCATAAATAACCTAACTTAAAGAAAAAATTTCTGTTCTCACTGTGGAGATTTTCTCCCTTTTCTGCCAGATAATCAGTTAAAAAGAACTGAGCCTGTAAGGGCTTCTTCACATATTACCAAGTGTATCTGATTATTTTCACAGTGTCTGTGGGACTTTTACTCAGGTTTGTTTTAACCAGGGCAAGGGATGAAACCTATCCCAATTTCAGTTTCTCCCTTGTGAGACCTGAAGCTGCAAGTCTTTATTTTCACACCAATTTTTTCTTTCATGATGCTGAATTGTTTCCATCACAATGAATATAATTTTTCAACATTATTTGCCCAGAAATGGCACATAAATAGACTATAAAGTATAAATGGTGAAAAAGTGCAAACTGTAAATGGTGCATAAATGAAACAAGAGAATAATTAACAGCAGCTATGAAAATGACACAAACTGAAATTGATGACAACATGCAAAATAAATAAGAAATGAGGCCTGCTACATTGGCTCATCTCAAACATGGTTGCCTCAATGACATCTGTAAGTTCATATAATGCACAATCAAGAAAAAAGTCTGATATCAATGGAATGTAAAAGTCACGACTAGCAGTGCAATCCTAATCACCCTTCTAAGTCTGTTGCTGGACTATTCCAAAGGGTACAGACATGAATCCACTATTTCCATATTGTGTGAAGAAGCATGCACAAGGGGGGCAATTTTCACTGATCCCCCCTCACATCAGACCTCCCTATCCCCCTCATGCTTTCCCTGGGGGTCACCTGTCCCACAGAAACAGCATTTTGGGGGTATTTTGGGCTGTAGCAGGAGGGGGGAGCTGGAGAAGTCATGCGCCAGTGATGGAAATTCTTCTCTCAGCAGAGTTTTTTAATGGTATCCAAACCCTTGACTCTATAATGGTTAAATATATTTCCCTTTGATACCATTTGTCTTCAACTAAATAAATAAGATGTATTGTGTATTCACATTACAATTAATTATTTTATTCGCAAGAGTCCATCATCTTGAGTACTAAAGTAATCATTCTTACAATAATCTTCTCAAGCAATAGCTAGATACTAATTTAGCTCAGAGTGAAGCACCCTCTTAAACTAATTAGACTATGATAATGCTTTGTTAATATTCAAGAACAGTAAACCTGGGTCCTGCTTTGTATTAAATTCATAATATGAAAGAAATGAATCACCCTTTTCTGAAGGAGGTCCTTATGGGTGTAATTGTATTAATTGAGCTTTGTCACTTGAAAGCTTTCTCGTTCAAGGACTCTGATTAATTCTTTTTATATGCAGCACAACATTGGTGTTAAAATAATAACAATACAGCTTTAATTCACTGTTTTTAATGTGAAAAAGAGATGTATAATCAGTGTAACACATGGCTGATAAATAAATGAAAGCAAGGAATGCTGATGTTCTTTCAACTTGTCTCATTCCAGGAACAGCAATTACTATTGAATCAGCATTGCCAACAAGTGTAAATTGAATATTCATTTGGGGTTTTAAACTTATATTTGACTATGTATTTTCCACCTTGCTGTCTGATACTCTGGTGCATAGAATTATGCAAAACATCTTCAGTGAAGCAGTATGTTAATATGATAAAAGTAAACAATGAAATGATTACACTATTAATGGTTTGGAACAGTTCACAATACTTACCGTTCACGTGGCGCAGCAGTTGGTACACATTGCACCTCTTGGTACACATTGCACCTCTTGGTACACATTGCACCTCTTGGAAGATATATGCTGGCTGGTCAGCCACCCTTGGGCACAGTGGCTATTGACTGAAGCCATTTAGTACTGAGGTGTTGTTATAGAAATAGACGTACAGAGAACAGGCAAGAAGAGACTCCAGGTAGGCAGTGAGGTAATTTACAGGAGTGAGATTTTAATCAGAGTTAGCATTCTCAAAGCCCTGAACCTGGAGAGCCAAGGCTAGTCTGATCTCATCAGATCTTGAAAGCTAAGCAGGGTGTGACCCTGGTCAGTACTTGGATGGGAGACCACCAAGGAAGTCCAGGGTCATGACGCAGAGGCAGGCAATGGCAAACTGCCTCTGAATGTCTCTTGCCTTGGAAAATCCTATAAAGTCACCATAAATTGGCTGTGACTTGATGGCAACCAACCCCCCACCCACAAAAAACTAAAGAATTTAAGAATCAGTATTCCAAAGAAATCAGATTTCTACTCCAATCAAGAACCAATGTAGCTGAATAGCATGTGGCATAACATGTCTGTGTTCCATCACTCATGGGTGTTTCCTCTAGTGGTGTGCATTTTTTTAAATGGCAGTTTTTAAATTTGGGTATATTGGAGCCAAAAAATATTAGTATTCCCAATTTTTCAGGATCCAAATACCGTTATGGTACTCAGATTTGGGTTTTATTTGGGAATCTGAATTTATTTGGTTCCATTACAGCCATTGGGAAAGATATGAGGATCTGGGGGTGCTGTTTTTTGCTAGAGACATCAAATTTGCAGCATAGCTGCTGGTGCCTATCCATATAAGAACACCCAAGTTTAAAGAAGATTGAATCAGGGGGTCCAATTCTATGGCCCTCAAAGAAGGTGCCCCCTTTCATCCTCAATTGTTTCCAATGGGGGGGAAAGCCTTTTTTTCCCTCCAGGGCAAAAGCAAAGAGGTATGCCTGCAGCACCCACTGGTAAATAACTCCCATGCCAAGAACCAACACAATTCGAACAGAACCAAAGCAGAACCCAGGAATCCCAGCAGAACCACAAGCCAATGTGGCAAGCCCAAAAGAACCAATGTAAAACCAGAGAATCTCAGCAGACCAAAATCAAGTGGGGAGGGGGCAATTTTGCAAGCCCAGCAGAACCAATGTGTAACAGATAAGCCCAGCAAAACCTGGGACCAATGTGGCAGTGCAAGCCTAACAGAAATAATGTCAAACCAGAGAATCTCAGCAGGGTTTTTTTGGGTAGAACCAAGATCAATCCACAGAAGCCCAACAGAACAGTCTTAAGCACAGGGGGCCACTTTTGCAAGCACAACAGAACCAATTGCAATCCATGAACAAACATACATACCATCACTTCCCCAATGAAGGCCTCAGGAAGTGAGATGGAGAGGGGGGTGGTTGTGTGCACCCTGATTCTCCTCAGCAGTCTGCACACCACCCCAGAAGAGGAACCTTAGGTGCTGCAGCTGCCCTCCATCACTAGCTCTCCTTTTCCCACCTCCCACCCCTGCAAAGAAGAATGTTACGTACATGCAGATTAGTGTCATTATTAATGTGCTCCTGTGGGTTCTGCTGGTTTCTGTTTGACACACAGGTCCCTATCCTACTGTATCCCTTTCATTTCCAACAAGATGAAGGACAGTTTGTGGGAAGCTGTATTATTTTCAGCATGCATCTTTGGTTTGGGGTGGCTGATGACTGAGTGGGCGCCACCTCAAATATCCTTCTGTGCTGCACAGCTACTATGACCCAGTTCAGGCTTTTGGGTGCAGGTGGATTTGGAATGGCATTAGAGATGGGGGGAATTCTGCCTCTCAAGCACCCTTCTAGAGTGATGAGGTGAGTGACCCTCTTCCCTGCCTGCAGTTTCCTAGCCCTAGGCACCCTACTGCCAATCTTACCAAGCATTTCAGTCATAGATGCTTGGCGTCCCTTCCCTACAGGAAACCATTTGGGCAGAGAACCAGAGGTGGTCACAGAACAACTCACAACTTGGCTGGCTGTTGGCTGCATGGCTACCCCATCAGCCTCTCTCCCCCCCCTCCAATGAAGCACCGCCTACATCTTGGTTTGAGCCTCCATTGCTGCTGGTAAGAGGTTGCATCAGGCTAGGGGTGTGTGTGCCAGGCTAGGGGTGTGTGTGTTTAAACAAGGAAGGGCTGTGAGAGGGAAGGATCCTGTGCTGGAGAGGCATTAGATATGAGGCATTAGCATTAGGTGACAATCTACTCTTTTCCGTGCTGGGCTTTTCTTGTAGAAGGTGATTATTGGGCACCTGTCTAGCCTTGTTGATCTGTCTCTGTACTTCCCCAAGTGAAGACTGTAGCATCAGGGATGTTTGGTGTAAATCCTGCTTGTCCCTGCCTTGTGGATTGGGGCAGATGCTTGGGGCGCAGGGCTTGGCTATGGACCATTGAATACATAGTATGCTGTCATGTTTTGGAGAGGAAGCAAAACTGGAGGCATTTGACAAGGTGGTAGGGGCTAGGACTATTTAATATGTACCAGTCATTTCATTTCTCCTGCGTGCATGTGGGAGGGGGATGCTTTGAAACATGATGACCATTTTTGCCACTAATGGTGGACATTTTCCTAGATCTTTCTCTTTCATCTGCAGGATGCACACCATGTATTCAGATTAGTCAGAGGAAGTTCTAAGGAAAACTAATTGAATGCTTTTTGGATGCTTTTGTAGACTGTTGTTGCCTTGGCTATTTCAATAAAAGGGCATTTTTAATTACTCTTCCTGGAGTACCGGGTCTGTAAATAACAAGCCCTCTTTTGTCTCACTTGTAAAATGATCTGTAATAGTTGATAATATCACATGCAGTGATCAGTCTGCTTGGACTCCTCTGGGAGTAGCTGTAGAGAGCTTACCATCTGAAAGTTTACTTTGCTTAGTCTCTCCAAATCAGCCTCTTGGCGTGTCTCCTCTTTTGTCTTCTGGGTTCTCTGGAAAAAGATTTAGATAATAAGGATTACAGTTCAAAAATTAAAACCTTTGCTTACACTGTTATCACAGGTATGGAATACTTTCCTTGACAGCAATCCACAAATCTCCCTCCATGTACTTTAAGATCATCTGAGGAGACCCTCATCCAGGTTCCTCATTGCCTGAAGTTCAACAGATGGCTACAAGATTAAGGACCTGTCCTGTCCATCCATCCAGTCACAGTGATGGGCAAACACCTCTGCAAATTGTGAGCCACACCTGAGCATGCTTGAAAAACTTCACTCTTTATCCAGCCTATGAAATTGTTTAAACTGTGAAGCAAATGTTTTGATGTTCTCTTGCACATTCATCCATAGGTATTACTCTGCTATGATGGTCATTAGACCCATTTTGAAGGTTCATTACTTTACAATACTCAAATGGAGATTAAAACCTCTTTGGCTGAATTAACGCAACACATTAACCACTATAAATCATAAGACTGCATGGTAGGTGAAGATCTCTCAAGTCTTCACCTTTGCAGGACCCAATGATCTGAACCTGAAGGAAATCAGAGATTTGTTTATTCAGGGTTCAGAATACAAACTAAATCTTCCTCAACCAATAATTCTCCAACCAATAAGCATGCAGTGGTTTAGTTTAAACCTTTATTTAAAATCAATATAATTAGATAACTACTGTTCACCAATATAAAGAATAAACTAGCACAGATCATAAGATTTAAGAACAGATGACCATACATGACATTTCTATCTAAATAAAAATATTCTGTTAAATAGAACATGAGAACGAATTGGAATTTTCAAGAGTCTTACCAAGATTTACACAGAAAGGAAACAGAACAGCTTTCACGGAGTTTCAGACTTGAGAGATTCAATTATGTCAGAGCATGTTACTAATTCACTGTGCTTATGTCAGCAAACACATGACTCTATTGCAAAGCCTCATTTTTAATAGCTAAGGTGAGATGTTCCCTTGAGCATGCCATGATGCTTTCAAACTAGCAAACCTTTTCCTGAGATTTTTTTCTAGGCCTAGAACCAATTATTAGCTCATTGTCCCAATAGACTTTGGTCATTTATGCATGGGTATTTTCAATCACGTTCACCACCAGTCTGTCTCAGTTGTTCCTTAGAGTTATGCATGAGTTTTCCGTCCGTTAGAGATGACCTTGCTGCCAGCCCTCACAAATCCTGGGACTTCTCATTAACCCAATTCTTCCATCTCCCCTGAGCCCAGCCCAGGTGAAATCCCTATGCATAAGGCAAAGCGCAGGACACAGAACTTGGTTTCTCTCACAGCCAATTACAAAACACCGTGTCCAGGGGCAGGGATTCAAAGGCTCATGCTTCCTCTGAGTTCTTTCTGAGTAAAAGAAAGGCTTTTAAAAATGAGGCTTGGGTTTCTCCCCCTGCCCGTTCCTTTCAAATAGCTCAATTTTTTTGTTTTTGTTCTTAAAATGCTTTTCTATGCGGCAATTGGGTTTTTGGGGGGGTGACTTCTAAGCACTACAACCAATTACAAAGTGGCATTTTAAGGGGTGGGGCTCACAAACTTCTTGTTTTGAGCTTGGAGACTGCTGGTGCATAGCTTTGCAGGAAGAAAGTGTGGGTCTAGAGAGCAATGAACCTCAGCTAAAACTCCCATGCATAAACAACCTGTTATAATAAATAACAGATCTGGTTGACTCTGAATACCTATCTCTTTCAAGGCTAAACAAAGAGCAACCAGACAGTGAGAACTTGTAATTCTTACAGAGAGCAGTTAGCAATAGTGAGAACCATATTTAGTCCAGGCCTGTTAATATTCCACTGTGAACAAATCTAAGCAAAACAGGATCAGCAGTAAATGCTGTCACACATACCTCTATTCAATCCACCCAGTGGAAGAAAAGATTAACTTACACAAGATGTGCTTTCTTTGCTTGTTTTGATCCTGCTTGGCTAGGGTGGGGGAAACTACTTGGCTTGTTCTTCCAATATTTCAGCCAAGCCCATTCTCCCTTTGGACTCCAAAAGCTCAGCCTGTTTGTGTTAATCAGGAGTTTTCAATTGATGTGCAAATACTTTGCAAATTCTTGATCTCTCGCCTGGGAACTATAGCTCAATCTAGTAGGTTTTGATCATTTGATAACACAATGATTCCTGCTGACCAGTGAATGCTTCTGTCTGTGAAAATGAAAAAGCAGAATGTGTACTTAAAATGTAGCAGACCTTAATGCATGATCTGCACAGGTTGATCCTGAATA
Source organism: Euleptes europaea (assembly GCF_029931775.1). Taxonomy (NCBI): domain Eukaryota; kingdom Metazoa; phylum Chordata; class Lepidosauria; order Squamata; family Sphaerodactylidae; genus Euleptes; species Euleptes europaea. The sequence goes on from NC_079312.1 coordinate 67,694,090, forward strand.
CCACATAACCCATGAAACCAGTACATTGCCAACGTTCCAAATGCCACTACATAGATGCAAAACCATACTAAAATACTTGTTTTAAATTGCAAACAAATCAGCTGTGCAATCATATGGCCTTATGAGCAAGATACATTCAATCTTTGAAAGACTTATTTCAGAAATCACATCACATTAGCTGGTAAACCAAGAAAAGCAGACTTTGTACATTCCACACTTCTCCAAAGCCCAGACTAGACATGATGGGCCGCCATTCAGAACATCTGCCCCATTCAGCTTTCCTCTTTTATCCTTTTACAGCCCTAATATTGGAAGTGAACTGGGAAGGGAGAAAATTGCCTGGAAGAACACAGTAAAGTGAAGTAAAGCATGACTGGGGAATAGAAGAGTTCAATATTCCCATCTTGTGTGGTCCTATTTGTCATATGGTGATCAGGGCCATCATAGGAAAAGAAATGCCTCTGCCACCCTCTGATATCTAATTTGGCTCACAGGCTTTGACAACAAGCACACTCAAATATTGGGATATCTTATCCATCACTGGGAGGGATCTGATAATGAAAAGCATCAGATTCATTGGCATAGTGCCAGACAAGCTGTTAAATGGTATGCTGGGTGAAAGGTGAAAATAATAATGAACATCAAATGCTAAACTAAAACATCAAGCACTTAGCAGGGTGATTGTAATTAATTAAATGTTTCAGAAGAGGATGTAAGAGTAGAGGTCATTCCTTCTAGTTAAAACATAATTAGAGAACTAAGAAAAACCATATAAATAATGTTAATGAAACTGCTTGTGGAAAAGGACACTGAGTATTTTAACATTTTCACTTTCAGAAGGAAAAAGAAGAAGACTTTCTCTACAACTTAAGGGAAACTCAAACTGGCTTACAACCACCTTCCCTTCCCCTCCCCACAACAGACACCCTGGGAGTAGGGTTGCCAAGTGCCTGGTGGTGGCGGGTAAAATTCTGCCAATCCATTGGGCTGTCCACCGGCCAGCTGATGGCCGGCGGGAACTGAGGGAAACAAATCCAGTTCACCAGATTAGCCTCTGCCACTCATGTGGAGGAGTGGGGAATCAAACACGGTTCTCCAGATCAGACTCCACCACTCCAAACCACCACTCTTAACCACTATACCATGCTGGCTCTGGATTCAGTGTCCCTTAAGCAATCTTTTGTCAGATCCAGTCTGACTTTGCAACTGTGCCTACCTACTCAGTTCATGAAGCTACACATGTGACTATCACAGGAACAATACTAAAGCATATGTCCCTTTCTCATGCCTCACTACTGTTGTTCTTAGGGTACAATTTCTTGCTTTCTGCCTCTATAAATATGAACACATATAAGCACATGAAGCTGCCTTATACTGAATCAGACCCTTGGTCCATCAAAGTCAGTATTGTCTACTCAGACCGGCAGTGGCTCTCCAGGGTCTCAGGCAGAGGTCTTTCACATCACCTACTTGCCTAGTTCCTTTAACTGGAGATGCCGGGGGTTGAACCAGGCATGCCAAGCCACAGCCCCTCCTTATACGGTTGTGTTATTAAGCAGGACAACATTAATGGAAAACAAAACACACAGGGACAGTCACAGGGCAAAGCAAGAGAATGATCAGATCTCTCTCATCTACAAGCAGCTGTGGGTGACACAGTTCAACCATGTACAAGCTGAGCACACAGGGCAAGGAAGGAAACTCTGCTCTCTCCTGCCTTACTTCTTTGTACTTGGCCATTTGTAGCTTTGGAATTACATTTGAAGCATTTTGGGGTGGAGGGGATATCCCTAAAAATATTTGATATTGTTGTGATTTGGAACCTGCCCTCTTCTGATACTTTAAGACTGGGAGAGGCATCCATTTATGTTCTGGTGAAGACATCCATATCCATTGGCCTTGAACAACTGGAGAAATTGCTGTTCACAATGCTTAAGTTCATCTTCCCATATGGTGTCACACCTAGGAGAAATTTTTGCCACCCATCTACTTTACTTGAGAAAGCAGAGGTGTGGCAGATTCCCCCCCATCCCATGAAATGTGGTTAGAGGTTGAGCATATGATACAAATGTCATTCAGGGTTATCAAGTGCAGAACCCAGAAGATGGAAGAAGAAATGAGGCAGAACACCATATTTGGGCATTTATCTTATGGTTAATTTACCTGATTGTCAGTAATGGAAAGGTGAACCATTAATGGAATTCAAAACATGTCCCATATTTCACTAGCACATAGTAATTAAGTATAGATTATACATGTGCCAATAAAGGTGTTGTTGTTGATGGATTATAAATAGGTTTATAGTGGTGTGTGTCTCCCAAATACCCACCTCTACGTGCAGTGCTTTGATAAACTACAGGATATTTAAACAGGTTATACATTCCTTTCCCCCCTAACAAAACTCTTTTAGGCATAAAAATTAACCTTATTTTTGATATTTCCCCCTACAAGGTAAATTAAATATTGACTGGAGCTCACAGGATGGTAGTTTCCCGTTCTCCCCTATCACTAGGGTTGCCAGGTCCCTCTTCACCACCAGTGGGAGGTTTTTGGGGCAGAGCCTGAGGAGGCTGGAGTTTAGGGAGAAAGCAGCCATTTTCTCCAGGTAAACTGATCTCTGTCAGCTGGAGATAAGTTGTAATAGCAGATCTCTAGCTAATACCTGAAGGTTTGCAACCCTACCTATCACCGTAGACCACTGTGTCAGGGTCCCAGGCAGGGTCAAGAGCAATCCAAAGTAAAAGCCAGGTTATCTGCAGAGTTTGGTCTCAAGTAGTAAACATTGTCCAAGGGAATAGTCAGAGTTCAATCCAGGGTCATAGGCACACAGAGCTCAGAAACAGAGATCATTGCTGTTAGCACAAGTTGTTCCCACACTGGCCTGACTGCAAGTGCCTGCTTAAATAGGCTTAGGGTGAACCAGCTGTTGCTTGTTCCTCAGACTCAGCATTCCTTGCTGGATGCAGCTCATTAGCCTCATTATTGTCAGCAGGAAGTGCTCTTCACTGGACCTGCAGTCTAGCACTCCTTCTACACTCGTGTAGGAGTGCTCTGAACCTTTGGCGCCCCTGCTGCAGTGGCTTTGGGTTCTCTGGTGTTCCTGCCTGTGGCTGGCCCCCTGATACAGATGAGTCCCTGCTCTAGGCAGCTGTATGCAAGGGGGGAACTCATCTGTCTGTGACTGCTCAGCCTGCTGCTGTTCCTCCTTTCCACTGCCTGCTGCTTCAAGGCCCTCCTCGTCTGAGGAAGCCTCAGCAGGCTGTCCCATGACATACTGTTTTCCCCAAAACAGTACCCCTGGGGTTCAGGAAGTCCAAGAGAACATCACTAGGCACAAAAGAGATGTCTACTGTGGCAGGGGGAACCAGTGCAAATTGTCACCCACACCTCTGCCAGTGGAAATTTCCTTCCAATTATAGAAAGTATCCATTGGATACAAGCAACTGGCTACAAGCCATTATGGTTGTATATGTACCATCCAGAATACAGCAGTGACAGTGATAAAGTAGCCACAAAGAAGATAAAATGCTGAGTTATATTTCTACAATACATCAAAGACTGTCAAATGTATTGTAATTAATCAACATACATTTACATGGGATTTTACACTTTGTTTCCACCTTTGGAAACTGACTGACCTGCCACATCATAGACTGACCTGCCACATATATAAAAAGTATCACCAAAAAACACTAAGAAGCAATTGCAAATATATTTGACAGTTATATACGTGCTTATTGGTTTCCTTAATCTCAGTGTCATGAGATTTCACACCATAGTCATTATTCTACATGCCATATTTCATAAGATACAGAACCTCAAAAATAGAGCTGATATGTTCCCTCTACAATGTTGATGTCTTCTGTCTGGGAACTTTTTTGGGGAAGCCTACTCAATAACAACTTATGGCCAAAGGTAATTTATCGCTGTCCGTTTTTTGCACAGAATCACTAATAAGCTTACTCAACAAGAGAGGCTTGTTTATGGTTACAAGGGGAAACATGTTGTAAGCAATAATTCAGTCAGTATAATGGAAGGATGATCAATACCCTCCTCCATAGAAAAGCATTGTAAACTTTACCATGCTTTCCTATGGAGAATGGGGGTGACCCCTTTGGGGGGCATAAAATTGGACCACCTGTCCCAAACTTTACCAAACTTTGGGGTTCATGCAAAGAGAGTCCCTTGCAGCTACCCTGAAAATCTGGTGACCCTACCTTGAAAGAAACCCCCAAGAGCTCCTTAAAAAAATTCCCTACATACTATAATGTAACGGAACCAAATTTTATTGGGAAACCCAGAAATAAAGCTGAGTACCCATTTACTGGTATGGGTATTTGTCTTATTTCGGGTTTGCCAAAAAAAATTCGGGCCCAATAAACCCGAACCCAATATTTACCAATTTCTTTTGCACATTTGTCTATATTTCCAGAAAGAGAGGAGTACATAAATGACTTATGTGCTAGCAAACTTTGATTAAGGAAATCAAACATTTGGCTGACAAGATCAGTATCACTAAGAGTGTTGTCACTTCATGAACTCTCCGCAGGGAAAGGAACTCACTGCTACCAATACTTCTGAGATGAAGTAGATAATGTGCTGAATCACAGCAGGTTTGATGTGGCACATTATCTATTGGACAGAGAAGGGTGTGTGAAAAGAAATTCACAGAGTTTGTTATCTCTTCATCTTTCAGTTGACAGTTGAGTCCTTTCTATTCAGGTGAAGAGAAATTCACCTCAGTTTACAGGCACTGTATTCTTGTCATTGCTTTCTCAAATCTAAAATCTGAGTTGATAATTAAATCTCAAACCTTTTAGAACTGCTTCATGTGGGAACCCATTACTGTGAAGAAAATGAAAGAGAAAACAGCATCGTTTGTGACTAGAAGGCATTTGTATAAATAGCTGTTAGAATATTTGTATGAACAAAATACACGTCAATACTCATGAATATTTGGTTGGCATAGTTTGCAAAGCTGTTCCTAAATTATTACATTTCTTTTTGTACTTGGGAAACAGTTTTTGGTTACAGTAACTAAAGTATATATTCCAGAGGCTAACGGTGTTCATGTCTTGCAGCAAAAAGAGCAAAAAATCTTACGGAACCTTGAAGATGAAAACAATTTACTGTGGAGCAAGTTTTTATGGACTAGCTCACTTTCACAATTCACTCCATTAAAAAGACTGTATCACGAGAAACATGTTCAGCTGATAAAGTAACAAGAGACTTTGCTATTTTAGGGTATAATTCTTCAGTACAATACTATGTAGTATGGAGAGACAGTCTGACTGCAGACATGAGAACCATTTCATGTGTGCTGCATAAGTGCATGTCTCTCTAAGGCCTTTGGTGGGTTCCAGATGTGCATCTCAGATTATGGATATAATCTTGTGCAGGAAAGTATTTTCCAAAATCATACATGGCATGTCTTTAAAAACACATTTCTATTTAAAATAGCCAGTAGGAGCTATAGCCCAATTAAACAAATGTTTTAAAGGTGGACCAGGAGGCAAAAAGTATTAGGAGAAACAACAGTTCTCATAGACTCACTAAACAATTTAATGCTCATTATACACTTCAGGATATCATTATATCCTGAAAGGATTCATTCAGGATATAACCTGTGGTAGAAAAAGAGAGAGCCACCAATTCTGTCATGTCCTAGGGAACCCATCGTCATTCCTGCCAGGATTGTCATCAGCAGAGGGAGAAATGGTCAAGCCTTTCTTTCTATGCAGAAATAACAGCTAGGACAGCAGATTACTGCCAGTGGTCAAAGGGTACTAATCGGCTCAGGACTGCACACGGGATTTAAGGAGGTATCTTAGTGGAATTTTATGGTGTATGAGGGAGAGGAGATAGCACTGGAAGAGATGAGGCATCCTCTCTGGATATAGTAGCATTGATGGTGGTTATTGCTGGAGAAAAGGCCCTTCCACTCCTTTTTGTGTTACAAGATGACTTACAAATATTTCTTTGCATTAAACAGAAGGAATTTGTCCCCGTACTTCAATGAACAGGGTGATATTCATCTGCCTGGAAATATTCTTTATTGTTAATATGACTCCTAACTTACAGTTCTCCCTCATTCTGCTGTGTATCAATGATTGGTTAATTATTATTATTATTATTTGCCGTGAAGTCACAGCTGACTTATGGCGACCCAGGGTTTTCAAGGCAAGAGACATTTGCAGGAGGTTTGCCATTGCCTGCCTCCACTTCATGATCCTGGTATTCCTTGGAAGTCTCCTATCCAAATACTTGCCGATGTGGAGTCTCTATACACCAACATCCCCCATGACGACAGGCTACAAGCCATTAGAAATACCATCCCTGACAAAAACACAGCAGATCTGGCTACACAACTCTGTAGGTTTGTTCTCACTCACAACTACTTCCAGTTTGGTAAGGACTTATACCTTCAAATCAATGGCACTGCCATGGGCACTCGCATGGCTCCACAACATGCCAACATTTTCATGGCAGATCTAGAACAACATTTTCTGAACTCATACCCACTGGCACCTCTCCTTTACTTGAGATTCATTGATGATATTTTCTTTGTCTGGACTCATGGCAAAGAAGCCCTTGAAAGATTTCACCAGGCTTTCAACAACTTCCACCCCACCATCAATCTAACTATGAATTACTCCGAACAAGAAATCAACTTCCTAGACACCACAGTACGGATCCACAGGGGACACACAAGCACCACATTGTACCGGAAACCGAAAGATTGGCAAACGTATCTACTTGCGTCCAGCCACCACCCCAACCATATCAGACAATCCATTGTCTATAGCCAAGCCCTACGCTATAGTCGCATTTGCTCCAATCCTTCAGACAGAGATACACACTTGAGAGACCTACAGCAAACATTTTTGCAACTACAATATTCTGCTGATATGGTGAGAAAGATGATTGAGAAGGCCAGAATGATACCCAGGCACAACTTACTACAAGATAAGCCCAGAGAGAATGACAACAGAACACCTCTGGTTGTCACTTATAGCTCCCAACTAAAACCAGTCCAACATATTATTAAGGACCTACAACCAATGCTGGTTTGTGACACTTCCCTCGCTGAAGCACTGGGGGGAGGGGCGTCCCTTTCTTGCTTACAGACAGCCGGCTAACCTAAAACAACTTCTCACCCATGATGATAAACTACTTAACAGGAACATAGACTCTGGCACCAAGGCCTGCAACAAACCAAAGTGCCAACTTTGCCCTCATATAGATTCTAGGAACATCATCTCTGGACCCACCAATGTCAGCCATAGTATCTCAGGTTCATACTCCTGCTCATCTTCTAATGTGATTTATGCCATCACATGCCAGCAATGCCCTTCCACAATCTACATTGGACAAACAGGTCAGTCTCTTAGACAAAGATTAAATGGACATAAGTCTGACATCAGAAACCACAATATTCAAAGACCAGTGGGAGAACATTTCAACCTTCCAGGACATTCTGTTGCAGATTTAAGAGTAGCAGTTCTCTTACAATGGAATTTCAAAGGGAGATTGGAAAGAGAAACCGCTGAATTACAGTTGATATTCAAACTAATGACAATGCATTTACCTGGGCTGAATAAAGACCTTGCATTCATGGCTCATTACCAATGCTGATTTCTCCACGCCCATCTCTCCCTTGGACATCACAGACTCTTCTGCATACCACACCTAATCCCATCATGCCTGCTATTCACATTTACATACTGTTAACATTTACATACTAATGCTTGTCTGAATTCACTCTCCTCTACTTAAAGTCAGATGGATTCACATTCTAGCTGTATCTGAAGAAGTGAGCTGTGGCTCACGAAAGCTCATACCCTACCAGAAAATATTTTTGGTAGTCTTTAAGGTGCTACTGGACTCTTGCTCTTTTCTACTACTGCAGACAGACTAACACGGCTACCCACTGTGAATTATCTTGCCGATCCTGTTAGCTTCTGAAATCTGACATGGTCAAGCTAGCCTGGGGCTATCCAGGTCAGGGTGGGTCAATTATACTGCTCTGGAATTATTGTGCTCTGGATGCATCTTGATTCTTCCTGTGAATTGCACTTCAGCAGTAATGACATTATGTGGCCAGAGAGATTATTAAAAATTGTAACATAAGGCAATGATCTATATTGACCAGCTGGTTGATGTGTTCTATTGTTATAGTGGACTTCTATGGACAAAGGGGTTTATGAGCACTATGACTGAGTTACCCGCTATGATGTCATTGAGTGGTTGGACAAGAAGCTTAGTGCTAAGAGGGACTGACATCCTGATTTTAATTGTAGGGTCCACCAGCAGCTTCTAGCAAATTAAACTATAACAGCATTGCATACTGATCATAGGCTTTTGAGTGACACCTGGTGGACATACATCAGTGGAGCAATTTTGGAGACTTTCAATGAAAACATTACACCTGCTTCTTAAGTATATTTTATATAGAAAGACAAGGAGATACTTATTTGAATCAAGTGACTGCTACTTCTTTTTTTTACTACACATTTTTAGCTTTCATGATTGTTAATAAAACTCAAAAAATATGATTATGCCATGCAAATAATACCGTAGTAGTAATAGTAGCTTGCATTCATGCACCTTTACTCTAACTTCTCCCTGAGAACTTGCTTAATCACAATTTTGTCATATTCAAAGTCATATTCTCCTAAAGTTCCATGTGCAAAGACCAGTACATTTTTAAGTCAGAAAGCTTTCTAAACAAAATTGTTCTTAGCTTCAAGTGAGCCGGGAGGGAAGGAAAGCTCTTCTCATATTTAAAAGTACTGCAATGCACAATGGCCCACAATGCTAAACTGGGGACAGGCATCCACAATGCAAGGATGTTGCACATTTCAGGCCACCATCATTGAAGCACATGAATCATCAGGGAAAACTCCAGATGTTTTACATCTAATTAATGTTTCAGGAATTTGGACATCTTAATGAAATCTTTCTCTCTCCCACACACAACTTTGAAATTAATTTAAAAATCACATGACAGAACGATTTCAGTCAATTTTAGTGGAAAAAAAATGCTAACCGAAATGACTTAAAATAATAAAGAAAAGTGATTTTTGTTTTCTCTGTGTTACATCATTTGGTGGGAATCCACACTATGAGGAAATTACATTCAGAAACTGAAATGTATCAGTTGAAAGTTAACTAGGAATACCATAAACATCAAGATAAGCATATTTGACAAATATAGTGAATTTGCAGCCACTACCCCTCATGATAAACATGCCTGTATTGCACTGTATTGTTTGGATACACAAAATTTTTTAATTCAGTTAACAGTCTTGAGGAAACATCATATGTCCTGGCTTCTCAGCCATCTGAGTCAAACAGCTGCCAACAGTTTTGCACCTACTCTAGGGTTACCAGCCTCCAACTGGTGGCTGAAGATCTGCTATTACAGTACATCTGATCTCCAGGTGACAGAGATCAGTTCCCCTGGAGAAAATCTATGCTCTGGAAGATCATAGAATCATAGAGTTAGAAGGGACCACCAGGGTAATCTAGTCCAACCCCCAAGATGGACTGTATGGCATTATACCCCGTGGAAGTCCCTCACCAAACCCCACCCTCCTCAGGCTCCACCCCCAAAATCTCCAGGTATTTCCCAACCCAGAGCTGGCAACTCTAGCCTGCTCATGAGCCATTGTGGTGGAGATTTGATTCCTTGTGGTGAAGAAGTTCCATTTCATTCAACCCTGCAAGTGTTTTTGTATTTGTGCAGAATAAACACCAATTCAGTCAATCTTTGTCTACATGATTGGCTGTTAAGGGACATTTTTATTGATTTATATTTCTTTTACAAAATTCTATCCAGCCTTTCTGGCTTCTCAAGGGACACTAAACCAGCTGACAAATTAAAACATGCTTAATGAAATCACATTTTAAAACCATTAAAATCAACTAACTCTCCCTTCATCATTAAAACCATTGAAGCCAGAGTTAAAATACTTACAAAAACATAAAAACAATAATTAAAACATTGAGCAGGAAGGAGAGATCACTGAGGGAATGCCAAATGAAACAAAGAAGTCTTCACTTGCCGGTGGCAGATGGCAACAGAAGAGAGACAAATCTCTCTGGGGAGAGAGTTCTAGAGATTTTGGTGCCACTACTGGGAAGGCTCTTTCCTGGATTGCCACCTGCCTAATATCAGAAGAAGGGGCCAACCGAAGCAGGGCCTTTGAAGATGACTGAAGGGCTCATGCGGCAGCATATAGTGGCATGCAGCAGTCACAGTTTTTTTCGGGTGGGGGAACTAGAATCCCTATCAAGCTGTGTGAGAACATGTATGCATGAAATAATGCTGATTGCCTGTATTGCACTGTATTGTTTGGATACACAAAAAACCCGAACTCAATTAACAGTCTTGCGGAAACATCTAAACTGCTCACTGGACACTCAGACCCCTGCTTGCAACCAGTGAACAGAACGTGAAGAGCTGGTAGGTGTTATAGCATCCTAAGATGGGAAGGAAAATTACACATTTTGTCTGATGTGTAAATCAGTCAACCATGACATGCAGACTTTGATGGATAAGTGAATAAAGAAACAAAAATGGTGTCCCCCTCGTCTCTAGGAAAATCTGCAGAGAGTTTTTTAAATGAGACAGAGGTACTGTTATGAGACAGATGTACAGTTACCTGGCAATGGAAACACAGCCAATCCTGTCAGATGGTTCTTAAGTGATGAGGTGAATTGGGCAAGAAAACCCATCCTTCTTCTAGCGCCAGTAGAAAAACTGTCAATATCCAGCTCACAATACTTCTTTCACTCAGAGTGTAGCATTTAAACCAGAGCCGATGGTTTGGTTGTAGCATGTGGGGGACCCCAAGGAATAGCATGAATGGGGGGGGGGATGTGTTGAAAATCTTTCATAGGAGGAGGGGATATGAAAAAAATCACTTCCTCTCCGCCAGCAGTAATGCCCAGCAGGATCCAACCCTAAGCCTGCTTCTATTAGTGCAAAATAGGTTCTGAAGAGGGGAGTCTGACGTGTAGATGTAACCGGAGAGAAGGAGGTGTTTACTAATGAACTCCCCCCACCAGTCTCGACTCTTTGCACTGACCTCTGTATTGCACTGTATTTATTGTCTATGGTATGCCAAGCCTTACACAGTTTTTGTTTGCACTGTTTTCTAATTCTGTAATCCTAATTGGATGTTTTATACTGTCTGCTCTGTTTTTATATATTGTAATCTGCCTTGAGTCTCGGTGAGAAAAGCTGGGTACAAATCAGTTAGGTTCAGTCTCCACTCCAGACTGTTCTTGTGTCACTTCTGGACAACACTTAGTGGTGTAACATTCACTGTATCCCCAGCATTATTCCTCCATCATTAGCATTCCAGGACAGAGAAATTCCCACCTGCATCTTTCCTTTGCTACTTCAGAACTCTGGAATTATGTTTGCATTGCAGGTTTAGGCAAAATATGGAACTTTCTGCTTTACTTCTTTAATCTGCTCCCTCTTCTCTGCTTGAAGAAAACCAAAATCCTTGCTCCCTTCATTGACCCCCCCCCACCGGAGCCTTTATGCTTATAACAAACATCAGGGAGGGCTCAAAGTCTGGGACTATCCATGGGAGGACAAAACTAGAATAACAGGCTGTCTTCTACTAGGAATATGCTTATATGAGCCAGCATGGTGTAGTGGATATGAGCGGTGGACTCTATCTAATCTGGAGAACCGGGTTTGATTCCCCACTCCTCCACATGCAGCCTGCTGGGTGACCTTGGGCTAGTCAAAGTTCTCTCTGAACTCTCTCAGCCACACCTACCTCACATGGTGCCTATTGTGGGGAAGGGGAGGGAAGGCAATTGCAAGCCACTTTGAGACTCTTTAAGGGTAGAGAGGTAAATGGTCACGTCATGAGACGATAAGAGTCACTGGAAAAGACAGTCATGCTAGGAAAAGTTGAGGGCAGCAGGAAAAGAGGAAGACCCAACAAGAGATGGATTGACTCAATAAAGGAAGCCACAGCCTTCAATTTGCAAGATCTGAGCATGGCTGTCAAAGATAGGACATTTTGGAGGACTTTCATTCATAGGGTCGCCATGAGTCGGCAGCGACTTGCCGGCACTTAACACACACAAAAGGTAGAGAAAAGCAGGGTATAAAAACCAACTCTTCTTCTTTATATTCTACCCTGAAACTCTTGTTGGTCTCTAAGGTGCTACTGGAGACCTGTATTCTGTATCTCTGCGTGTTGACACCTGAGATATCGTTCTAAGTCTGTGTCTATGAAAAAATAGAAAATAGACTGATTGATTCCTTACTCTCGGATTTGGAGCTGTATGTTTTTATTTTAATTAACAGAATTTATAACCCACCGTTCTGCCCTCATAAGGGCATTTTAAACACCATCAAAATATCATTAAAAATTAAAACCACAGCAAACTTGGGGAGAGCGTTCTAGAGTTTTGGTGACACTATCAAGAAGGCCCTCTGTTGGGTGGCCATCCCTCTAGCTTCAGATGGCACCTAAATATGGTCTCCAAAGATGACCAGAGTAGTCTGGAAGGTTTATAAGCCCAAGTTTGAATGCCACAAATGTGCAGCTCTTTTTCTCCCTTGGTAACAAACCATCCTCTGCAACTTTTCTTCACAAGAGATTCTAATGCACTTTAAATCTTGAAAAACCACATTGAGAACCCTGCAGGAGAATTTTCTGGGGAAAAGTTACGGGTTAAATATCCTCTCTCCTTGCAGCTTCTCTGCTGATCCCCTTCCCAATGGAGTATCTGTCCTGGTTTTAATTCATATGCTTGTAACATTTTATGACAGGCCCTGACATGATCATGATATCTTGTGAACATGTGCAGAATTAATTCCTTATAGAGCTTAAACACATCATACACATACAGAGGTTTGTGTAATGTATAATGAAAGTCTGTGTCATGCTGACAGGCTAGCTCAAGGTTAGCTCTATCAAAGCTAACTACTAAAGTTACTCTGGCTTTGTCCTTGAAGGGGCAGAGCTGAGCACCTTCCCTTGAAGGGGCAGCGTAAAGTCATCTTTCTGACTCAGCTGCCAGATGTCAGAATCTTAATGGCCTTTTCAAGGTCTTAAGATATCTTAATGTACTAACAGTGCATTAATAGCTGAAATTGTAGACAGCTAATATAGCCTAAAGGCATTATAGTTCTCTCAAGATAAGAGTAATAGGCTTACTTGCTCTTCTGTAATCTGCCCAAGGCTGTCAGTTACTAAAAGATGTTACAAAATGACTAATGTAAACAAAACACTTTGCAAAGTGACAATGTCAGCTATAATTGTGTTCTGTTAGTTATATAGTTAAACGTTGTGCTACAGATTTCTAAGTAGTCTCATTTAATGCGTATAGTCCTAACGAAGAGGATGGTATAGAAATTAAATATGTAACGTGATCATGTAACTCAGAAATGAGGGTTTATACTTTAGGCACAGAGGAGTGAAAGGGAAGGATGTCCATATTTGGACAATAAGACATCAGAGGACAGGAGCAGATGCCACTGAGCTCCTGGTATCGGATAAGAAAGGGAGAATAAAAGTACCCTTTTGAAGGATAAGGAGGAGGGGATAAAGGATCTTTCTTCACTCTTAATGGGTCTAGAAATAGTATAAATAACAGCCACAGTACAGCTTGCACTTTAGAGTGGTATGACTGGCAGACTGCAGCTGTCTGGTGTAGCACCTCCATCTCAAAAGGCTTGAGATGTAAAACATTGAAACTCTGATCCTTGCGTGGACAGAAGTTCTCAGAGATATCTTGAGGTATCAAGATCTGGATATTTCAACATATCTTACTTACAGTCTTCTTGTAAGACTGCTCTATTCCTAGAAGAGGATAGAGACCCTTAGAATTCCTATTCTTTGAATGGGAATCTAAGTGCAGTGATCTTTCCATGTATTGGAACACTGAGAGTCCATTGTATTTATGGATTCTTACAAACTAAGCCTATTTGGCTTACCAATGCTAAGAAGCATCCTTAACACAGGGCTAATAGCTAGACCTCTGAGATTGTGTCAGAACGTCCTCTACTTAACAGAGGGACTTCTGAACCTCCTCAGAGCAAGAGACTAGAAATGTTCCTGAAGGGAAAGGAAACTTTCTGTACTCTGTGAGATAGGCACAATGCACATACACAGATTGGCACAGCAAGGTATAGTGTGTCTTCTGTACAGAAATGTGATGTTTTGAATGATTTGAGTTAGGATGCTTCTAACCAAATCTTTCTCCAAAGAATTAACCATATTTTGACAGGATTTCTGTAAACTTATATTCTGAATGAAGGTGCATTGCACTAAGGATACTTTATGAGTATATTCTGACTAAAATACTCCTTTATGGAGGCATAGAGAATGTGAATGATTACTTGCTACATAAACATGTTTAAGACTAATGATGTCTATCCTTATATGATATTTTAAGGCTTTGCAACCAGAAAACATATATTGTATAATGTAAATAAATGTGTTTTTTATATACTTCTACTCTTGTCCATTATTATAAATTTATTGGCGTGTTCAAGAGATGTCCTAGGAACAATAACGAGTTTCTAGGAACCGTTGATTCCGGTCTAGTGGTGTCTCGCTGAATAAGATAACTCCATTTCTCAGTAAATGGTACATTCTAAGAGTGTAGGCACTTAACGGCCCGAACCGCGACAATTTAATATGGTCCTGAGAGGATGGTGAAAATAATATAGGGAAATGCTAAAGACCCTGAACATTATTTTTTTAAAGGTTGCTTTTACTTTCTTATGCACCCATTCTGAATGTGTGGAGCAACGGGATAGTAAACTATAGCCAGTTGGTAGGTAGGTTTTGCAAGATTTGTGTGTTTTGAATATATAAAGCTGCCTTATACTGAATCAGATTGTTGGTCCCTTAAGCCCAGTATTATCAACTCTGGCAGGCAGGCTGCATCTTCCCAGAGTCTCTCTGGGAGATTTGCCAGGCGAGTTGCTACTCTTAACCAATTCAAACCTCATCCATTCAATTCAACTGCTTCAGAATGTAAAGGAATGGAGTTTGGTTTCAGAAGAACTTTCTGTGTGGCTGATGCAATAAAAAAGTAGTGGTCCATAAAAAACAAGTGAACCAGAATACTGGTCTGCTTTGAAATTTTGTCTTTTTTATAAAAGCAGGATTGAAATCCCTAAAACAACTACATAAAATAAAAGTGGCCTTATGCAATATTCTCACTTTGTTTCACATTTATTTTAGTCAGACTGTGAGGTTAATGATGATGCAGGAATTGACCTAGCTTCTGTAATTCAAGGATCTGTGGCATTTCATAGAATCATAGTTTTGGAAGGGGCCATACATGCCATCTAGTCCAACCTCTGCTAAATCCAGGATCAGCCTAAATGTAGAGGATTAGATAGCGAGCTTCGTTATATGTCAGACAGACAAGGGTTAAATTGATTGTATTGATGCTGACCAGTTCAAGAAGGTGATGTAATCTCCAATGTGTCAATTAGCTATTGGTCAGTGAGGATCAGTTGTAAACATGCTTTTAGTCACGTACTAATAATTTGCATATTATGGCTTTCTTTGTCCAAGAAGAAAGAGCAGAGCCTGTTACATTTTGGATCTCAAACAGAGAGGATGGGGCAACTGTATTTTAGAGAAGCCATATGCTTAAATTTAGATTCCTGCCAGTTCTTTTCTGGCACATTTAGGGAACTAGAGATGTAGTAAGGATTTATTTTTTAAACTCAAGTTTACCCTACCCTATTTTCTAGTGAGTAAAGTTTGTTTTTACTAAGACAAAGGACTTTGTCTATTCATTGTGCGCGTGTGCTTTAATTGACTTTCACCAGCCATAATCATACGATTCATAACCTCTGATAAAAGAATTTTCCTAACACTAAAGCGTCCCTGACAAGTGTCCAACTAGCCGCTGCTTTAAGCCTGCCATAGAGGGGGAGTTCACCACTTCCCTAGGCAGCCAATTCCACTGCTGAACTACTCCTAATGTCCAGATGGTACCTTTCCACCCATAATTTATACCCATTACTGCAAATCCTATCCTCTGCTGACCACAGGACCCTGTCCTCCTCTGACAGCCTTTCAAATACTTCAAGAGAGCAATCATATCCCCCCTCAACCTCCTCTTCTCCAGACTAGACATTCCCAGATCCCACAGCCTTTCTTCGCAGAGCTTGGTCTCCAGGCCCCTGATCATCCTCATTGCTCTCCTCTGCACCAGCCTCATTCGTAGCATGTTGGAAGAGTTATATGTGCTATTGTTCCTGAATACAATCAGACCAAAATGAAGACCTTCGTTTTGGTAACGTGTTTTATAAGTGTGTGTGTGTGTGTGTGTGTGTGTGTGTGTGTGTGTGTGTGTGTGTGTGTGTATATATATATATATATATATATATATATATATATATATATATATATATATATATATATATATATATATATATATGGCACTTGCCACATGATGGCACTGTTTACCCAAAAACAAACAAACCCCCCTGTGCCATTTCTTTGTTAATATTATGAATACACATTATGTTCTATGACCTTTCTTCTAAGCGTTTGATGTTTCTACGATTGTCATAAAAATAGCTTTACGTTTATTTTGCTGATAACACTGATGACTTAGAAGCATCCATTTCCAAACGGCCTTGAGATTTAATATTGATAATAAGCACTGGGGGCTCTGAGTGCTTTGGTGATTTCTGTACATGCAGACATCAGAAAATACCAGACATGCCTTACTGAGTTTATGCTCAAACAATAGTCACAACACATTTTGACAAGGGCTTCCTTTTCTCTTTAACAGCATAGGTGCCCCCTTTAGTTTCTGAAACCTTTGCTGGAAAAGGTGAACTATATTTGGATAAGAACAAAATGACATAAAGAGGCAGAGACTGGCAAATCAGGTTGTTCTTTTTTATATTCCTGAAGTTCAGCTATTACATAATCAGCAACTTCCTTAAAGTCAGGGGTTTATACTCTTTTTTCAGAATAAATTGTGGTCCAAAAATCCCCCCCCCCCATTACTAATAGGTTAATTAATCAACTCATTTTGGAGATTTTTATGCTGCCTTTCCAAAGTCCTGCCCAAGGCAGCTTGCAGTTAAAATAATGCTTTATCAATATATAAACAAACAAGTCATTGAAATAAAGAATTTTAAAAGACCAGAGACATAAAAACAACTCGAATCAGAAGCAAACCATAAAACACCTGGAAGGGTTTTTTAAAAAACCCTAATTAAAAGCTTTTATAAAGGATGCTGGTGGCACTTGAATTCTAGGTGGTAATTCAGCCACCATGTGCGAATTAAAGAGATGCAACCGTCCTTGAATTCAATCCATATCTGCTCCTAGCAAACAAGCTTAAAGAGAAAGCAGAAGCATTCCCAGAGCTTTACATAACATTCCTCCTCATGTGGGGACAATGTGCTCGTTATTCATCTAACAAAATTGTGTTACAACACTGCGCAATCCATTGCTATGCAGAACGTTCAACATTCTCTCTGTGGGTTTAGCATTCTATATAAACAACATCCCACT
Source organism: Euleptes europaea (assembly GCF_029931775.1). Classification (NCBI taxonomy): domain Eukaryota; kingdom Metazoa; phylum Chordata; class Lepidosauria; order Squamata; family Sphaerodactylidae; genus Euleptes; species Euleptes europaea. The sequence goes on from NC_079312.1 coordinate 67,711,630, forward strand.
GTCCCATTTTACCACAAACAGATATGTATTCAGTAAACAATTCATTCATCCAGTGTACATAGTGTAAGCCTACAGCAAATATCCGTATCTGAGTGCATGAAAGGAGTGTATTAATAAGCATTAAGGACTGCGAAACCGTGACCTTTATGCAATGAAAGGTGAAAAATGCTAAATTAATGTCAGTCACTTATTTAGGAACAGCAGATTCATGTTTAAGCGGAATTGTTAGTTCTAGGTGTTTGAAATTATACTTTAAGTCAAGTGGCCAAAAAAGCTTGTATATAAATATTAGTTTTTATAATATTGTGCAAATCTCTGTGTTGTTATGAAGCAATCATTTGAATTATGTGGCACCTCTAGCTCATTTCTCCTTGGACACACTATTTTCTGGTTAATACAAGATAAGGATACATGGGTGTGTGTGTATGTGTTTCTAAATGCAGATCCAAGAAAGGCATTGAAATAAAAAAATCCTGCTTCATGTAACGATCCTCAGGGACAGACACATCAAAGTGGTGAGGTAGTTTCTGTGTGTCAGCGAAGCAGAGAGCAATACTGTAAGGAGTTTAGACTCAAGATGGAATGGTGACAGCTGAGACACCAGACCAAGATGCATCCACCCCTTTCAGGAATCATCAGCAGAAGAGAACGGACAGTTCCAATGGTGATGGGGCAGAAGAATCCTTGAAGAGTAGCTGTTAGACTGCAGCAGTAATGGAAGGTGGCACTGGTGGAGGATCTATCATAGACAATGGCAGTGACACCTCAGCTAACCCTGGTTAGTTCCGAGCAGAAGAAGGCCATGGTATGCCACTTCTGATCATCTCATACCTTGAAAACCCTATGATGCATTACTAAGTTCAAGTGAACATGAACCAGAAGAATTATGGATTGAAACTAAAGATATCATCACAGAAGAATATGTAAAGACTATTCCTGTAGCCCAAAGAAGTAAAAAGCCTTGATAACTAAAAAGCTCTTAAAATTGCTAAAGACCAAAGAGAAGCAAAAGTAAAAGGTGACAGAAATACAATCAGAAGTCTAAATGCAGAATTCCAGCAACTTACATGTAGAGACAAAGAGAACTATTATAATGGCCAGTGTAAGAGAACAGAAAGGAAAAACAAGAAATCTGTTCCAAAAGATCCAAGAAATCTAAGGGAAATTTAAAGCACAGTTAGACATACTGAATGATCAACATGGAAATACATTAACTGAGCAAGACAAAATAAAGAAAAGATGGGAACAATACGTTGAAGAATTATACAGAAGAGATGAAAGGATGACAGATTCCTCCTGAGAAGCATCTTTTGAAGAAGAACCTACAGTTTTAGAAAGTGATGTGAAAGCTGCTCTGTGCGCAATTGGGAGGGAAAAAATCACCAGAAGTAGATGGGGTATCAATAGAGCTATTCCAAGCAACAGAAACAGAGTCCATCAAAATCTGGACAAAAATATGCCAACAAATATGGAAAACGAAACAATGGTCTACAGACTAAAAATGCTCCATCTACATTCCGATTGCAAACAAAGGAGACATCAAAGACTGCAGCCACTATTGGACCATCACATTAATTTCTCATGTGAGTAAACTGATGCTCAAAAATTTACAACAGACTGTTACCATATATGGAATGAGAAATGCCAGATGTTCAAGCTGGAATCAGAAAAGGAAGAGGCACTTGAAATCATATTGCAAATTTACTTTGGTTACTGGAGCATATGTTTCATAGATTACAGCAAAGCTTTTGACTAGAGATCATGAAAAGCTATAGTTGGTTCTAAAAGAAATGGGTGTTGCAAAACATCTGATTGTTTTGATTCTCAACCTATACTCTGCAAATGTTAGGACAGAATCTGGAGAAACAGAATGGTTTCTAATAGGCAAAGGCATCAGGCAAGGATGTATTTATCTCCCTGTCTGTTCAATCTATATGTAGAACATATCATTAGATTTAGATTGAGGCGAAAGTTGATGGAAGGAACATAAACAATTTGAGATTACTGGTAGCAAATAGTGAAGACTTGAAAAATTACTACTGATGAAGGCTAAAGCAGAAAGTGCCAAAGCATGATTACAGCTGAACATCTAGGAGACAAAAGTAATGGCTACTGAGGAATAACACAACTTTAAGGGTTGCAATGAAGAAACTGAAATTGGTTTTTTAAAATGTTTTTTTAGTTTTCAAACAAATATTACATACAGACATACAAACATATAAACATACACATCAGATTCTTACATTATAATGGAACCGATACCCCACAGTGATTCCTTAGATGAGCTGGTGGATGATTGGCATAGCCATCTGTCCAAAGCCATCAATGAAATCACTCCCCAATGTCCCCTCACCTAAACTGAGCTCTGCTGCAGCCAAAGAAGTGAGAGCTTAGAACTAGTGCAGGTTTGGAGGAGAACTTGTGATGAAGCTGCAAGGACATCTTATAGGACGTTTATGAAATCCTATGAGGTGGCCATGAAGGCTGTGAAGAATGCAACCTCCATTGCATCCAAACTCTCTCAGCACGGTTGTTCGGAGTAATTAGGTCTCTTACAACCCTATCAGGGGGATCTCAAAATGTTATCAATTTGGCCATTGATTGTGAGGCTTTTGCAAGCTATTTTGTGGATAAAATCCTGTTGCTTTGCCAAAACCTCCCCATCAGTGTTGATGCAGTTAGTGAACTGGAGGCCCCCTAGCTGTCTTTAGGTCCAGTACTGGACCAATTCAGCCGACTTTCCCAGACTGATGTTGACAGGATCCTAGGTGATGAGAAGCTGACCACCTGCCTCCTGGATCTGTGCCCTTCATGGCTGGTTAAAGCTAGCGGTGATGGGGTATGGGCTCCCCTGATGGACATTATCAACCTGTCCCTAAGTATGGGAATCTTTCCAGGGAGACTTAAGGAGGCAGTGGTAAGACTGCTCTTAAAAAGACCATTGTTGGATCCTAATGATCCTGCCAACTACCACCCAGTGTCTAACTTGTAATTCCTGGTTAAGGTAGTTGAGAGAGCGGTAGTGGAGCAATAGCCATTAGGGCTGTGCACCATTTTGGGGGTATTTTTCAAGTTTGGGTTTAATAAACCTGAAAATTTTCAATTATCTGAAAAAAGGTAAAATCTGATAAAAGGATTAGGCTTCTTTGTGATTTTTTTTGAAAATTTCTGGGTTTTTAAAATCCTAATCTAAGGGGAAATGGTGCACAGCCCTAACGGCTACCCTCTGGAGCAAATAAAAAATCTCCAGTGTGTAAACATGTTGGGGAGTTTTTGACAAAGAGAGCTTTGACTTTTGAAAGCTTATACCCTGGGAATCTCTACGGTGTTGGTCTCTAAGGTCGTGTGTGTGTGTGTGTGTGTGTGTGTGTGTGTGTGTGTGTAAAGTGACGTCAAGTCACAGCCGACTTATGCCGACCCCTTTATGGGGTTTTCAAGGCAAGAGACTAACAGAGGTGGTTTGCCAGTGCCTTCCTCTATATAGCAACCCTGGACTTCCTTGGTGGTCTCTCATCCAAATACTAACCAGGGCTGACCCTGCTTAACTTCTGAGATCTGACGAGATCAGGCTAGCCTGGGCCATCCAGGTCAGGGCTTAGTGGACTCAAATCTTGTTCTCATATTTAGGAGGGGGATCGAGACAGACAATCAATGTGGGAAAGAATATTTGGAAACAGGTCACCAAGTCTGTGTTCTGTTAATATGTTCAACAGATCCATTGGTTTTAACTGTGCATTTCCAAAATTTGCCTTATGTACTGAAGGTAAATGCTGCATTTCTGTCAAAAAATTCTCATCATCAAGATCATTAGGATATTGCTTTGATAAAAATAGAGCTTCTCCTTTCAAATCACTTTCAGATATGGTGTGATATTTCTACAAAAAGTCTAACTTTTCAGCCAACTCCTTCACAGCATTGAATCTTACAGTTAATCCTGCTATAACACTGTCTACCAAAACATAAAACACAGATTTTCTGAAGTAGGCTTCTTCTGGTGAATCAGCTGTGTCATTCATTTCCAGCAAGTTAGCATCAGGTCTGTTATCACAGCATCCTTGCCTTCCTGTGCGTAACTCCACCACATCCATGAGATAATTTTATTTCTACCTTAAGGGTTGATGCAACAATTTTGGCTTCATTCCACATGCATTTTCAGTCATTTCGAAGTTTTGTAAGATCAGTGAGGAGTGTTTCAATGTTTTCTGCTTCAACATCCAATGCGGCATTTCTGGCTTGGATTACCTTATTGCAGTTATCTATGCGAGCTAATATTTTTGTACCACACAGCTGACATTAACACAGAAACAAAAGATGTCCCCTAGAATAAAACTCCCTGAACTTCATTTCTTATTTTGGATGTCAAATCTACTTCTAGGAGGTCTTGCATTGCTAATTTAATTCCAGTCAGGTGAGCTGCAAAAGGCTTTACACTTTCAACACAATCTGACCATCTTGTTTCACACTTACCATGAACAGAACAGCCTGTGTAGTTTTCAAGTATTTCCCAGTGCTTAGGACTGGAACTTAACAAGTGGTAGACAGTTTGAAATGTTCCAAAAAAGGTTATTGCTTCAGGTATGCATTCAGCAGCATCATTTCCACATAAGTTAAGCGTATGACAACCACAAGGTGAAAAAATTGCTGTTGAGCACAGTACTTGTATTTTTGCTTGTGCTCCATTGTATCTTCCAGGCGTATTTGGTCCATTGTCATAAGCTTGACTGAGAGGAATAGCATGTTCTTTCAAAATATCCATTACCAACAGAGCAATTCCTTCACCTCTTTGCTACAATCTGCAAACTTTATCAGTCTTGTCGAAGGCTTTCACGGTCAGAGTTCATTGGTTCTTGTAGGTTATCCGGGCTGTGTAACCGTGGTCTTGGAATTTTCTTTCCTGACGTTTCGCCAGCAACTGTGGCAGGCATCTTCAGAGTAGTAACACTGAAGGACAGTGTCTCTCAGTGTCAAGGGTGTAGGAAGAGTAATATATAGTCAGAAAGGGGTTGGGTTTGAGCTGAGTATTGTCCTGCAAAAGTATTGTCCTGTAAGTATCAAGATAATGTGCTAATGAGGGTATGGTATGTTAATATGGAACCATTGTATCCTGAAGTGATCTGTTAATGTGTGTAATCCAAAACTAATCTGTATGGCTATTGTTGAATGTTGTCTTTGTCTGGAGGTTTTTCAGGGCAGGAAGCCAAGCCTTATTCATTCTTAAACTCTCCTCTTTTCTGTTAAAGTTGTGCTGATGTTTATGAATTTCAATGGCTTCTCTGTGCAATCTGACAAAATAGTTGGTAGAATTGTCCAGTCTTTCAGTGTCTTGGAATAAGACCCTGTGTCCTGTTTGTGTCAGTCCATGTTCAGCCACTGCTGATTTCTCAGGTTGGCCAAGTCTGCAGTATCTTTCATGTTCTTTTATCCTTGTTTGTATGCTGCGTTTTGTGGTCCCGATGTAAACTTCTCCACAGCTGCAAGGTATACGATATACTCCTGCAGAGGTGAGGGGGTCTCTTTTGTCTTTTGCTGATCGTAGCATTTGTTGTATTTTCTTGGTGGGTTTAAACACTGATAGGATGGAGAAACTTTTGAAAAAACATAACCTACAAACAGTGTTTAAACCCACCAAGAAAATACAACAAATGCTACGATCAGCAAAAGACAAAAGAGACCCCCTCACCTCTGCAGGAGTATATCGTATACCTTGCAGCTGTGGAGAAGTTTACATCGGGACCACAAAACGCAGCATACAAACAAGGATAAAAGAACATGAAAGATACTGCAGACTTGGCCAACCTGAGATATCAGCAGTGGCTGAACATGGACTGACACAAACAGGACACAGGGTCTTATTCCAAGACACTGAAAGACTGGACAATTCTACCAACTATTTTGTCAGATTGCACAGAGAAGCCATTGAAATTCATAAACATCAGCACAACTTTAACAGAAAAGAGGAGAGTTTAAGAATGAATAAGGCTTGGCTTCCTGCCCTGAAAAACCTCCAGACAAAGACAACATTCAACAATAGCCATACAGATTAGTTTTGGATTACACACATTAACAGATCACTTCAGGATACAATGGTTCCATATTAACATACCATACCCTCATTAGCACATTATCTTGATACTTACAGGACAATACTTTTGCAGGACAATACTCAGCTCAAACCCAACCCCTTTCTGACTATATATTACTCTTCCTACACCCTTGACACTGAGAGACACTGTCCTTCAGTGTTACTACTCTGAAGATGCCTGCCACAGTTGCTGGCGAAACATCAGGAAAGAAAATTCCAAGACCACGGTTACACAGCCCGGATAACCTACAAGAACCAATTTATCAGTCTTTCTTGAATTTCATTCTGTGTTTCTTCTAAAATTACAAATCTCAAAAGAAATGTTGTTTGTTCTCTGTGTGAGGAATCTGGTGTCACATCTACTATTATTGCAAAGTACTTTGCAGACTGCCTCACAAGCACAATATGTTGTTTCCCAAGAATTGAGTATTTTGCAATAAATTAATTTTGTGAGTCAGGAGACAGATAATGAACTTGAAGTCACTCACCCCTCTTCTGTAACTCCTCTACACTTAGTACATGCTTCGGAAGAATGGGATCCCACCTGGACAGTAGTTCTATGAGTCCTAAAAGTTTCCATTGTTTGAATCATCAATGTGATGGGATGAACCATTAAATGCCAGACCTCGTTCTCTCAAGAAGAGTACAACATCGATGATGTGCTTTAAAATATTGTACCGTTTCATAGCTTCAGTTTTGATTGATGCTTCTAAGATGGTGTTAACTCGTGTCCCAGACAGCTGGTGCCTTTCTAGTTCTCGCCAAGCTAGGTAACATTCTCTGTGTTGATTGCTTTTTTCATGTTCTGGGATCCTGTTGCATTGTTTCTGCCACTTCCCACTAGTCATCCAGCCTGTTCAGGCAGAGCAGATTTAGATGCAGAGCTGCTAGTGTTGTACCAAAATAATCAACATGGAAAACATGTTGACTCCAGACATGCCAGTCTCGTACATGGTGTTCTCCATTGGAACTTTGAAATTTCAGTATGCTTTGTGGAAAAATTTTTGCTGGTGTCTTTTGGGAATGCTTTAGGCAATGACCTCTGGTAACATACTTTTCCTTTTCTTTTTGAGAAGGAAACTCAATTGTGATGCAGTGTCAGGGCCTACCATATTCTTCTCATTTTCCAAACTCACTCCCACCTGAGCCTGTATTTGTTTCTTTCAGTTCATTTTTGTCATTTTCTGCATGTGTTATTTTATCAAAATTCTGTACATTATTACCAAAATCAATTGCTCCTTGTTTGGGGATGAGATTTTTTCAGAGTTTTTTCTTGTTTGAATTCTACAGGTGGGTTGAATGCAAAATTTTTCTAAGGCACCCATAATTCAACTTGAAAGAACTTTTGTTGTCCCCTTTTTCCATGTTCCTCTCATTCTTTTTTCCCCCTTTTCGTTTCTGGGTTCCTGATTTGTGAGAATACCTTTTCGATGGATGATTTTTTATATCTAAAAAGGGAAAATTTAATTCCTGATCAGCTGTGATCATTACCATATTGCTTCAAAAAGCCTGAGCCCAAACTCACAAAGTTTTAAAATGAATAAATCAGTGAAAATGTAGCCTAATGTCACTAAAGTAATTAAGGAAAAGGATTAGAATGAACCTTCAATTTAGCTGCCCAAAGTTGCTCTTTAAAGATGGATTTAGAATGTACGAGTACACCAGCCCTTCCGCTGCAACAATGGCCACCAACCTAAACATTCTTTCTGCCTGGCTGGAGAGTGGATAGTCACATGACCTTCTAACGGGTACATGCTGCCCATAGTGGAAGACCTTGAGAACGCAATGTAACAACAAATTAAAGGATATATAAAACTATGCTATGTAGGCCAACATAAGATATAAATACTAATCTTCATGTGCAAACTTTTTATGGGACTCCAGGAAACTCTTGAGCCCCCTTGAGTTCTCTCTGGGTTTCTTTGGGCCCTCTCTGGGCCCATGGGCCCTGGTGCGATGGGCCCCCTCTCATAGGGCCTGGGTCCATGGATGCTGTAATATCTAGTTGTGCCAGAAGTGAATATTTGGGCATGGTTCCAATCAGCTGCATTGCATCCACACTTATAACTAGTAATGAAAGTAAATAGGAATTTTAAATGAAAAGTACTTAATTCAATATAAATATAAATAATAACCCCAGGGACAAATAAGGAAAGGAGTTGGTTATGGACTGCTGCTATTTACAATCAAATGACCATTTTGTGGTTTAATGCTTACATTTACAGGAACATTTCAACGTTAGGATATATTCTGTGAGATCATAAGCATGTATTGACTGACTGGTGGTGGGGGTGAAGGGGCTATGACTGGCTGGGGGCCCCTATGAGTATATCCTGATATAGGTACTTTCAAGTCCACACTTTGCTAAGATACACTTAAACTAATTAATCCTTGGATACACTTGAACTAGTGAGTCCTCGGAGTATTCAAACTTCTATAACATACTGAGAGTAAAGTGCTGAAAAATAATGTTGTGGGGAAAGGAGGCACTATTTTTGGAAGATAAGAAAAGTGTGTCTTGAATTCCTATGAACTTTTGTTTTATTTCCTTAAAATCATTGCCCTTGGATGATGTGCTTCAGAATAGCAAAAGGACCTGAACGATAATCCTTCCCTTATTTTTCAGACTGTGCCCAGCTTGAAATTTATTTATCCCCAGGACTGTGTATGAGCTCCTTTTAGAATCCTGTCTCTCATCCTTCAATTACAAGCTGAGAGAGAAACTGCAAGACATTGAGAACGATAAGTAAAGCGATCACCTGTTTGACATCTGGACACACTGGCAGAGCCTGTCTCACACTTGCACCAACACTCCTCACTTTCTCCTTCTCCTCTTCTGGCAGTGTTAAGCTCAGTAAATAAATCAGATCTGATGTATTTTCCAAAGGTTTTATGGTTTTAAAAAGAACTTATAGCTGCTTTATAACATATCTTTATTCTTACTTCTATTCATGTAACAGAATAAGCACTGGTTTGAGCCAATTATGTAGATTCAAATTAAATAAATTCAAATTAAATTTCAAATTAACTCCAGATTAATCAAATTCAAGACAACAACTGTTTTCATACTAGGGTTGCTGGCTTTGGGCTGGGAAATACCTGGCGATTTTGGGAGTGGAGGAGGGTGAGGTTTGAGGAGGGGAGGGACTTCAATGGAGTATAATGCCTTAGAGTCCACCTTTCAAAGCAGCTATTTTCTCCTGGTGAACTGATCTCTGTCGCCTGGAGATCAGTTGTAATAGCAGGAGATCTCCAGCCACCACCTGGAGATTGGCAACTCTATTTCATATGAACTGAATGTTGCTGATTATCAAAACTTTATATGTCACATCACTAACTCCTTTAGTTTTAGACAAATAATTTTTGAATTGTTTGCCAGGTTTTGTGTAACGCTTCTCAAAACATTTGTTTAAAAATAAGTAGAATCTAGGCCAAACGGCATTATGCATACAGTAGACCTAGAACATTTGCATTTAGCAAACCTAATCTTGCTTTCTCCCCATGGGATCCTTTTTTGTTTGGTGTTATTTGCTGCCTTTTAGACTCCTTTGTTACAGATACACTCAATAGATAAACAGTGTTGTCTTAATATTTCCAGCTACCAAGAAGTGTTAGCTCAGATAATCTCTACATGCAATTTGTTCATCCAGAGCAGAAATACAGCAAACCCTGGCTCTGTGAATAATATAGATGAGTATAAATTAGGTCACACATAAATGGGAGTTTAATATTTTCAGGATTTAAGGAAAAAGTTCTGCCTATAGCCTTTCTTAATTCTTGGCACATCCTTCAAATAAATCTTAGCTACAAATCCCCTGTGTGCTGATTTGATCGGAGCTGACAGTTTTGCCTTTCCAGAAATGTTATTGCCAGACTTGCTTGAATGATAGTTTCTGCAATAGTATTTCAAACAAACTGGGTAGCCTACCAGGTTCTGCTATATTTTAGATGGACTGAAGAGTGGTATGGGTGAAATTAGGAAATAAACTACAACACAGGCATCGTGACCATGTTTTCAGTTGTGCAGTAGAAAAAGAATAAGCAATGCTTATACCCAGCATGGGATTTTGAATGAAAAAAAGAAACCAGAAAGCACAGCCTTGCAGTGAGACTGAATAACAGGGAAGGCAGACACTGCTCACACTGGATATGAACAGGTTATGGAAATAATTGGGTGTGTGTGAATAAATCTACATTTTTAAAGAGAAAATGACCATGGGAGGTTGCAATCTTGAGTAGCCAACCAATCAGGGAAAAGATTCCATGACCCTTGCTGGATTTTTCCCATTCCCCCAAATCAGCTGCTTTTCTTGCAAGGAAAAAGTTCCTTTTCATGAAAAGCAACTTGGTGAGTACATAGGGTTGCCAGGTCCCTCTTCTCCATCGGCAGGAGGTTTTTGGGGCGGAGCCTGAGGAGGGCAGGGTTTGGGGAGGGGAGGGACTTCAATGCCATAGAGTTCAATTGCCAAAGCGGCCATTTTTCTCCAGGTGATCTGATCTCTATCGGCTGGAGCTCAGTTGAATTAGCAGGAGATCTCCTGCTACTACCTGGCAGTTAGTACAGGAGTATAGCTGTTACCAAAGCCAAATATATTGTAGCTGTGTTTTTCACAGTATGTGGTAACACAACCACCCTTAACAATTCTATATACTATAACAAAAGATGTACAATTTTACATAATGAAATGTCAAAGCAAGTAACACATTAATTCCTCCAGCAGGTAAGTAATGAAGTACAGTTTGCAAGAAATGTTCTTATAGGATGCTCTATCCTTATAGCAGCAAGATGTGCATAGAAGGAGAGACACGAAGTCTTCTCTTAAGCCCTGAAACGATCGTTTTCTCCTTCTATGCATAACTTGCTGTTGTGTGAACAAAGAGCATCTTAAGAAAAGACTTCGTGTCTCTCCTTCTATGCACATCTTGCTGCTATAAGGATAGAGCATCCTATAAGAACATTTCTTGCAAACTGTACTTCATTACTTACCTGCTGGAGGAATTAATGTGTTACTTGCTTTGACATTTCATTATGTAAAATTGTACATCTTTTGTTATAGTATATAGAATTGTTAAGGGTGGTTGTGTTACCACATACTGTGAAAAATACAGCTACAATATATTTGGCTTTGGTAACAGCTATACTCCTGTACTAATTTCCTCATCTTTCTGATACGTGTGCAGAGGTGTCTTTATTTTCCTTCACTACCTGGCAGTTGGCAACCCTGTGAGTGCAGTTTTTGAGCAAAAGGATAGCTGAAAGGGAAGGTCTGAGAAGCCTTTCCCTCAACTGCTTTTGTCTTTAAAACTGGAGCGGCTTCTCATTGAAAGCATAGGCTCCGACTTACGGCTGAGCACCCATTTGCTGGCCTGCGCTGGAGAGTGGGCAGAGCTGGCACGGGGGGCTGGAGGGGATCGTTGGGCCAGCCGGAGGCCATTCCTGGATGTGTAGGGCCCTCTGGGCCAGCCAGCAGGCCAAGTGAAAATGGTGTCCTGCAGGGGGGCAGAGAGGGGAACCTGGTGTCTTTTTCTTGGCAGGAAGCTTCCCAGGCTGCTGCTTGCTGCCCTGCCTCCCTGGTTTGAATGGGCCAGTCAGGCCCCAGCACTTCAGGGGCGGGCCTTCCGGAGTCTGCAGACCTGGGTGTTTCCACTCAGGTCTGACTGCTCTAGATATAAACGAGCCTCTCCCAGTCCCGATTGCATTTGGTTTCCTGCCACATTTTAGAGTACAATTTTTTAGCGAAAGGATAACTGAAAGGGAAGGATTGAGAAGCCCTTCACCCAACTGCATTTGTCCTTAAAACTGGAGCCTCTCACAGCTGCTTCTGATTGCAATAATTTGTGTGCCATGCAACAGCGAAGTCTGTTACTTGTAGTTTGGGTGAGACGTGCAAAATGTTGTAACTGGAAATACCTATATTTGTATTTCAGCCCAATATATCTCTATTCTTCTGCTTATTCCAACACTTTCAAAATAGGATATCTTTACCTTTAGGTCTTCCTTGCAGTTTTCCCTTCTTCCCTTTACTATCTTTCTCCAAATGTATCTGCATGTGTGTGTTCTCACAATGTTTTTGTCTTTTCCTGTCCTCCCAAAGAACCCACATGACAGAAAAATCTCTCATAAAAAGATGTATCCTTTCATTGTCTTGAGGGGGAAAAGGTAACTGAATAGCAGCATCATATACTGAGCCAAGTTGAAGTCCCAGTCCTCTACACATAGAGGAAATGACAATTTTCTCCCAGCACTACGTGACTCATGTCACTATGCTTTTAAAATTATTATTATCAAGAAAAATGTTCCTTTCTTCCAAGGCTATCCATATTTAGCCTTTAAAAAAATCATGATTCTTCCAACTTTTGACAAAAACCTTGCTTGTGTGACTTCCTTAGGACACCAATTTACTGCACATCTGTCAAAATCCTAGTTACTCCGACACACTTCTTCCCACACATTTTCCCAAACTGAAACAGTGCTGGGGTGTTATTTGCTCCAAAGGGGGGGGGTCTATGCATGTGCAGTTTCCTGATAGAGCAAATAATGCTCCCTCAGAGCTGTTGCAGCTCAGGAAAATGGCATGGGGGAAGGCAGGAGGCCATATTCTCCCTGCATCATAGTCCCAATTCGAATCAGGCCTCTGCAACACTTTTAAATTGAGTTCTTCTCACTGGGAATCCACAGCTGCAATATGGACACAAATCCCCACAGCAGACTCCTGTAATGTGTAGTTGGGCCCTCAGATTGTTTGTATAATGTGAGGAAGTATTGTCTCTGAGTATCTTCTTCTAATGACTGTTTTAGAGATAAAAGGAAGGTTGGAAGATTTCCATAGAGGGATTTAGAAGCTGTGGAATCTTGCCCATTCCTTTTCCCCTTCCTTTCTCCTCTGCAGTTTATCCTGCGCCCTGTTCTCTATTAGCAAAATCACATGTTTGTGCATAAAACATCCCTTAAATAACTGAGATGGCGGTGTAGGGGATTATCTCTACCAATGACTTCCTACCCTTTCAGAAAAACATCAGGAAGGGTAGCAATTAGGACTGTGCATATCAATAATAATAAAAAAACAGTGGGTTATAGATCAAATCAAGCCTGAACTGACCCTAGAAGCTAAAATGACTAATCTAAGGCTATCGTATTTTGGTCACGTCATGAGATGACAAGAGTCACTGGAAAAGACAGTCATGCTAGCAAAAGTTGAGGGCAGCAGGAAAAGAGGAAAACCAAACAAGAAATGGATTGACTCAATAAAGGAAGCCACAGCCTTCAATTTGCAAGATCTGAGCAAGGTTGTCAAGGATAGGACATTTTGGAGGACTTTCATTCATAGGGTCGCCATGGGTCGGAGGTAACATGACGGCACTTAACACACACACACATCAATAAACTCAAACAGAAAATAAACCTGAAAAAGGAGAGACACTAATCTGGTGAACTGGGTTGGTTTCTCCACTCTTCCACATGAAGCCAGCTGGGTGACCTTGGGCTAGTCACAGCTCTCTTAGAGTTCTCTCAGCCCCACCTACCTCACAGGATGTCTGTTGTGGGGAGGGGAAGGAAGGTGATTGTAAGCTGGTTTGATTCTTCCTTAAGTGTAGAGAAAGTCGGCATATAAAAACCAACTCTTCTTCTTCTATTGGATCCTGCAGCTCCCGTTCTGGTTCTAAAGAGGAACCACAGTAGAGTTCCTTGGCCTTTTCTTGCCCAGCATTAAGTGTCTGTTGGTAGATGTCAAGCCCATTTTCCTTGCTCTTTCCATGAGAGACATCCAGATTTCTTAGAGCCAGGAGTCCCATTCCTGCTACCTTGACTCCTGGCTCTACCTTGATGATGGCATCATTGTTCTACCCGCCTGTTTGCTTTAGCATTTCTTTTGCCATAACATCTATGGCACTTTGTGGCCTGGAACATGTCTTGGGCATAAGTGGCTGACTGCTTTCTAGTCAGGGGATCAGTCCCACCGTGCTTCAGTCCAGGCTGAATACCTGCCTACCAATAAATTATTTGCTTCAACTAAATCTCTGGGATGAAGCAAGTAGTAATTGCTCATAAAGGTCTGAAGCTTCCAACAGCACGTGTCATACTAAAGACAATGTTGGGTGAAATGGGAACATTTCATTTGACCAGACTGATGTGGCTGCAGGCATCTTAGCTTGTTACTGGCTTAACAAATGGGGAAAAGAAGAAAGAGTGAGGAATAAAATGTTCTCTGGCTGAGCAGCAAATGTCCTTAAAGAGATCATCAGACTAGTTTTCTCCTTGGTCAGCCATAGAACATCACAGAGGAGAATGAAAAGACGTATCTAAGTGGTGGGATTTTGTTGCCAATAAATCAGCCTCCTTGTACATGTAATCAGTCAATCATTAATTGTTTTGCATGCACAGCTGAACTGAAGCCCAGTTGATTCAAACTGTAGTTAGTAAAGATTTAGTTTCCAACATTTGTTATTGAGAAAAGAGCCTGTTTCAGGAGTGGACTGGGAAGTCAAGTGAAAATGCCCGAAGTGCAAGCTAAATTAAACAGCCCCTGTAGCAATACAAGCTAGCACTGCACATGCCATTAATAGCACCAATGATGGAGAATTGGTTAGCTGATGTCTAAGACAGCCACAGACCTTTCCAGGGAATAGACAACTCTGAAGGCAGAGGAAGCCCAACTCAAGGTAGGGAGGGTCTGGAAGACAACGTAGATCCCAGTCTGCAGTCATACTGGCCCATGAAAGATGTAATTTCACTACAGGATGGTCTTATGATGACAGGTGACAGGATCATAGTGAGACTTTGCATTGCTTCTGTATGGAGGGAGGGCAACCTCTTCCAGACCCCATAAAATTGGAACTCCTGACCCAATCTTCACCAAACTTGGGGGGTTTTGCAAGGTGAGCCCCTTCAAGCTACCCTGAATATTTGGGATGTCTACCTGCAAAAATGCCACCCCAGAGCTGTGAAAAGCCACGAAAAGTCCCTATAGGCTTTAATGGGCAGATTTTTTTCAGGAAACACGGAAAAAAGCTGAATTCCCATGTTTACTAGTATGGGAATTAGGCTTTTTTCGGGTTTCGTGAAGAAAAAAATCAAACCCAATAAGCCCAAACCCGGATTTTACCAATTTTTTTTTTTTTTTTGCACAGCACTAGTTATTGCCAAAATGAAAGCTGTGTTTGCCAGGCATGGCATCCCACCGGAAGTGGTGAGTGATCATGTCCCATTTGCCAGCAGAGAAATCTCACATTTTGCCAGATCATGGGGAATAAAATTCATTCACAGCAGCCCAGGTTACCCTCAATCGAATGGAATGGCTGAACGCATGATTCAAACTATCAAATCAATGTTTCGTAAAACTGCTGCATCGAGTGAAGATGCCCATCTAGCTCTGCTGGAGCTAAGAAACACACCTATGAAAGGCCTGAAATACTCTCCAGCACAGTTGCTGATGGGACACATGCTGAGGATGATTCTCCCATCCTCTAGTATACTTCTTCGACACACTGTTCCCCATGGAGTAGGGGCCCAGCTTCAACAGTTACAAGAGAGGCAGAAAAAGTACTATGATAGAACATCTAAACCACTATCTGTTTTCCATCCACAGGACCCAGTGCACATGGAAACATCACAAGGCTGGAAGCCTGCAAAGATAATAGCACCCAGAGCCACAGTCCTATTACATTGAAACTCCTACAGGCGAAACGTATCGGTGCAACAGAAGACACCTGAGGGTCAACTCAGTAATCCCAACAGACTCCATTCCACATGCAGACTCAGAGCAACAAGCAGTCTCTGGGCCACAACTTGACCAAGCAGAGGGCACACTAGAGTCTCGCACATCTCAGGCTGCCCCACAATACCCAGGAGACGGGTTCACTAGAAGTGGATGCCTGGTGTGCATCCCAGCACGATATCATGACCTGAACCCAGGGATTAAGAGAGCAAGACAGATGAAGAGTAGCTCACCATGAAAAGTACTTCTGGGCATATAAATGAACAAACAGAAATGGAAGGAGAAAGATGTGATATATTGGTACAGTTGCTTTAAGGACAACTCCCAGAGGCTCTCTAGAACTGAGAGGCTCAGGTTTTGTGACCTTAACTAGAGGAGGAGTTTAGAATTACTGAGGCCTAGTGTGACCTGTTTAGTTAGTTGGCTGTTGTGTTCCAATAAACACAGTTCTTATGAGCAATACTGCCTCCAGCACTTATCCTTTCCCCCCTAAAGACATAACAGTGAGACATAACAGTATGATCCATGACCATGGTTTTCTGCTCTTCTGAATGCTTTTCGTTTCTCATTTCCAAAACTTGTGTATTATTGAAACCTGATTTTCTAGGGTTGTTAACTCTGTGTTGGGAAATTCCTGGGGATTTGGAGGCAGAGTCTGGAGAGGTTGGAGTTTGGGAAGGTGAGGGAGCTCAGTGGGGATATGATACCAAAGTTGCCATTCCCCCACCCTCCCCAAGGAAAACTTTGTAGTCTGGAAATCACAGCTCACGAAAGCTCATACCCTGCCAGAAATTGTGTTAGTCTTTAAGGTGCTACTGGACTCTTGCTATTTTCTACTGCTAGTGACAGACTAACATGGCTACCCATCGTGATCTTTTCAGTACAGTACAGTTCTCACTTATGTACAGTACTAATTTAAGGTATGAAACAGATGTATTTCAGAGTCCTGGGTGATAGTGTATTACACCTCACATGTAAATACATGCAGCTGCCTTATACCGTGTCAGACTATTGGCCTATCAAGGTCAGTATTATCTATTCTGGCAGTGGTTCCTCAGGGTTTCAGGTAAAGGTGATGACCTATTAAATTTAATTGGAGATACCAGGGACTGAACCTTCTGAATCACATCACCTTCTGCAACCAAAGCAGATGCTCTGCCACTGAGCCTCAGCCCCTTCCTAATGGTAATCTTTCTCCATAATACATTAAAAACAAGCATTTAGTTATGATCTCTGACTTTTTTCTAATGGTTTAACTGTGTTCTGATGTTTGAGTCAGTGAGGACAATGCTCTGAGAAATCTTTAGCATGGCTTTAAGTTATCATTTATCCTTTTCCTTTATATTTTTTGTTTGTCATTTCTGCCAGGGGTTCACTTTGTTAGAGCTTTTTTTGTCACTGTGCTGTTTTCATTTTCTTTATTCTCAGAAATCTGTTTTTAATTATACATTTTCCTTAAAATATCCACTCTGTAAACTCCCCCCCACAAAAAAAAACTCCTAAGGCACAAATTAAGTTCTTAGTGACTGAGAGTGAAGCATGAAATTGGAAGTGTTTACTATAGGTGTCACTCTTCACTTTGTCCATAGAACCTATTTACCCTCAAAGCTGCAGTAAGGATTAGTGACTCATTTTAAATTTAGACTCTGTTTGGAAGCTGTCATGCACCGTGTTCCAAGCATTATTGTTAGGACCTTAGGCATACAAAAAAATGAGATTATCTGTGGAAGCCTAGGACAAATTCTTCCTAGCTTGTACCCTTGTTAATTTGCGGCAACTTTTCCAAAGTTCACTTTTATTTCAGCATGCATGAAAGCAAAATTTGCTTCCTTACATAATTAATAAGAAGCTTTAAGCATGGTTATCTCCAGTATTAATACAAGATTAAAAATATAGCATAGAAAAATTAAGTATCCTAAGGACATGTTTTGTGCCTCTGTAACAAAAATCATCTTAAAAGTTGAATATACTGGAACGTCCGAGTTATTAAAGAATACATAGTCATTGCTTCACAAATGTCCAGATTTTCTTTCAAATTGTATACTTTTTTATTATGTTTCAAACTGTTTGTGGCTCATCAAGTATTTATTCCATATGCAGGCATCCGTACCCACACACAGATACATACTTGTTAATTTATTTTACTTTATTCTATAGAGAGACGGGAAATCATCTTGGGCACAGCTAAATGAAATAAACTCCCCCAAAGCAACTAATGCATTGTGTAATAATTAGTCTGACACACAAAAAATGTAATGGCAATGTAATTTGACTATCAATCACTGTCATGGCTGGAGTATATGAGGCTTATGGCAGCTGCAAGAACAGCTGTAACCCAGGTCTATTGTTTTTGCATCCAATCCCACATATTTCTGGAACCTATTAATGGCAGTTTTAGGGCTGGGAATCTGGATGGTGGTAACAGAACACTGAATATTCTAAATGATGCTCACTCATTAAGTAGCCCTTCCTACAATAATGTCTAATTTTTGAGAGTTCACTTGGCAAAATTAAAAATGGAACAAATGCTGCAGCTTTATAAATCGCAAGTGGAGTTTTCCTATTTAATGCTCACTAAAGAGAGGCCAGCTCTCAACAGATGTATCTAATTGCTCCTTGTATCCTGTATAGTTTTATTACTTCCAGATACTTTTTGCACAGCACATTGTTTACATGAACAAGAGAGGTGAGTGGAATGTGACTGAGATCCACTGAACCTAATCTAAACATATGTTCACATTTATTTTGTGTTAATTTGTTTTATTTGTACGACACTATCTAAAGGCAACTTTATTCATCTTCATTATTTACTAAATTTATCAGTCATGTTATATCTTTAAAATGGCTTCAGTGTGGTATCTATTTCAGCGCAGAACCACATGATATGCTGCAAGTTCCATGAGGAGAGCTCCCAGCAGCTTTTTTAAAAGACTGGGCATGTGGGTGCCTAATTATGGTCAGGTCTGCAGCACAAGAAAAGGAGGGTAAAACCTTTTCCACATCACTTTCTGAACGTAAAACTTCCTTCCTTCCTTCCTTCCTTCCTTCCTTCCTTCCTTCCTTCCTTCCTTCCTTCCTTCCTTCCTTGTTTAACATTTATATCCCACCTTTCCTCATAGTTCAAAGTGGTTTACAAATGGCCTGAAAAAAGCAATGTTTGCTTTGCTGGTGTAAATGTATTCAGTCCTGGAACAGTATGTTTGCCCCAATATGCCAAATAGTGGTCCCATAGGGCCATTTCCCATTGGAAAAGTTGCACAAGATGAAGGGCTTAACCGCCCCTCCCCTTGTCATGTTTGTAATATGTCCCCCCCAACCCACACCTTGTTTTTACCAGAAAAGTTTTTTGGGAGCTGTATCCTTCTCATTTCTCCCTTCACAATTCCTCTGACTAGTTCCAGACTGCCACTGGAAAGTGCTTATTTCCCATCTCTCTGTCTTCCCTATCCACCCGGATGTGGTAACTTACCCACACTGTTTTGGGGAAGCATTATCCTCAGATCCCTTTATTCCCTGATTTCAGTGCTTTGTATGATTCCTTCTTCATAAAATTCATTTCTGATTTTCACTCTGTTGGGACTCTCCTTATGTCTCCTTCAAGCCCTGCAGTAGTATCTCATCACCCAGTCAGAGATCATTAGTACTGACGTGGGGTTGTTGCTCTAAATTTATGCATACTTAGCTGACCTCATCATATGACAGTGGTGACATCACTTGACATCACCTTATGTTAGCATTTGAACCATGGTACAAAATTCCGTGAGCTGCCATCTCAGTGTAGCAGTTTAGGGGATGGGGCTTTAGGTTTGGTGATAGCACAACTTCTTCATGTATCAGGCGAGGTCATACCATAACCCGTGATATCTTGTAACAGGAAGAGCGCTTTAAAAAAGGAAATGTTTGCATCAGGTGCTAACAATGAATATTGACACAACTTTTCTTTTGGTTTTTCCCCACTGCATTTTTATATGCTGTAGCATTGTATTAAATTTCTCATAGAAACTCAATAAGCTATAGAAGTTATAAAATGTGACAAAATCTTTGTTTTGGTGCATTTGCTTTATAAAAAGTACTGGCTAACTAGACAGCAACTTCTAATTTACTATTTGCACTTTTAAAATTTGTTTTTGATAGTTGTATGTTCAGCAATTGGTTTTGTATAAAATCAGCTGTTGCTAGTGACAAATTGTTGTTGTAATCACTAATCTAATCCAATCTCTGTCATAGGTTAAGCACTATCTTTTAATAACTGCTTCCATAATGGCTTTTTAAAAAAACAACAATTGAAGATCCTGCACTTTGTAATTAGATGTGATAGTGAAAATCCACTTTATGTTAACACATTGTCTCTAGGGTGTGCTATTAATGTAATAATGCATTAGTGGTTTTATAAAAAATGATTTAGGGATCTAAAATAAAAAGCAAAACAACATCTATCTGCAGGTTACTTATGACAATGATTCTCATACAATCATCCCTCTGCTATTTCCCATCAATGGCATTTTCTCTGCTAGTTTCTTACTGAAAAACAAAATAAACCAGCATCATCTACGCGTCAAAGTTAATGGAAGCTTTTGATGTCTGTTCACTACATTATATACTCTGGCTGCTTTTCAGTAGCATGTAGATGGGATTGTGTGGGAATGATAATATTTTCCTGCCTCCCCTCTATGGAGCTCAAGGTCACCTGAGGTCAAGTGATTGAGGGCAGGCAGAAGTTGACTCCAGACAATATGGAGGTGATGCTGGTCAGAAAGGTTGAAGATCTGGAGGGTGTTGTGTTCTCATTTGATGGGTAAAGTTGTCTCTGGATCCCTAGGAGTCTGGGAGTTATGCTGAACCACATATTGTTGCTAAAGAAGCAGGTTAGCCTGGTGGTGATAAGTGCCTTTTCCCATCTTCATTTGGTATTGAAGTTGGCCCCCTACCTGGACCAGCTGATCTGGCTCCACTGATTCATGCCATAGGGCCAAACTAGGTGTGCTGATTTTCAAAGAGTTGGGTCTAGGTTCCCCAGACCCAACTGTTTCCCCATAGCCACACAGTAGCTGTGGGAAATGGCTATTAAAAAAAGGGCTTTGGCTTGGAATGCCACTGTGGGTAGAGTAAGAGGTCCTGCCTTAGACATCCCCCTACTCTCAAATGGCACAGAGAGGATACTGTTTCCCTGGTTTTGCTGCTCCCCATGCACAGAATACTTCATACAGAGCATCAAAACTGGGGAAATAACTCCGCCCCAGGGCTATTTTGGCACAGGAAAATGGCTGGGGGAGGGGGAGAATACAGGAGCACTGTCCTGAGTGTGGACAGAATCGTTCCCGCTTGTGATGCAGAAAAAATTGTGTGCACTGTTAAGGTATCTGCTGCAGCTTCGGAAATGTCTCACACTATTGAATTAATGTTTGATACAGGTTCAGTAGTCTGTATACAGCCTGATTCAATCAATTTGAGTTACTTTTATAATATGCCACTTACTAAACCAAAATTACACTATGCTATTTAAAGGACCTAGTCCCTGTACATGGTTGGCTGCATGTACAGTTGGGTTTTGGTGTATGTTCTGCACCTGCAGAGTTCTATACTGTTCATGATGGCATTCCTGCTTTGCCAAGGATTTATTTACTGTATTAAACTAAAGATAGTTGACAGACTCATTGATCCTTTCAGACAAGCACGACTACCTTGAAAACACCAGTCTCAGCTGTGATTGAGAATCATGCTGAAGAGAATCCTGGCTGTGAACAGGGGGTTGGTTCACAGGGTAAAAATGCAACATAATGTCACATTTGCATGGGAAAAGTTATGTCATTTAAGAGCTTAAGAAATGAATACAGAAAGATATCATTGGAGGAACAGCTTAATTTGAGTGGGTTTCACCTGTAGCAGTAGTGAAAAAGAAGGCTGGAAGCATTCGCCTTTGGGTGGATTTAAGAGAACCAGACAAAACCATTGTGATTGAAAGCCATCTACTTCCACACATAGTAGACACATTTGCAAAACTCTTATCCTTGAATTGCAGAATTGCCTATCACCAGATTGTACCACATGATGACAACAGAGAACTCACAGCTTTTATTGCACATGATGGACTATTTTGGTTCTTGTAGGTTATCCGGGCTGTGTGACCGTGGTCTTGGTCACACGGTCACACAGCCCGGATAACCTACAAGAACCAATGAATTCTGACCGTGAAAGCCTTTGACAATATTATGGACTATTTTGTTTCACAATATCAAAAGTAGTTTGTGCAGCAGATATTCAGACCAAACCTGAGGTTCACTGCAGTAGCTCTCTGAGTAATTCAATGACAGAAGCAGTTTGGAATAAATTTTCCATATCATGAGGTAAGGACGAAGAAGGAATACAAGGTTTGTAAATCAGTTGGAGGAGGTGCTTGTGAAACTGCTGCAGCATGGGCAGGTTTTAAATGAGCTGATGAAATTGTAGGTCCCAAGGAGGAGAGCAATGTTTGTCTGAATTTGCATTTGGTCAAGTTGAGCTTCAAGCCTTCCTTGATGCACTTTAATACAATCTGCCTGTTATTCTCATGCTCTTCAGGAGTTTTTCCAAACACAATGAAGTCATCCAAATAACATTGAACTCCATATGGGCTCCTGAGGATTAGAGACATAATTCTTTAGAAGACTCCGGAAACAGAAGCAAGTCCTTATGGGATCAATTTAAAAGACTTAATTGTCCATAGCCCAGTTTTTGCACTGTTTAATCCTGCACTGCCCAGAACCGAGACAAGTGATGATTCAGAGAACGAACTGGAAGCTGGACTTACCCATAGGGTTGCCAACCTTCAGGTACTATCTGGAGATCTCCTGCTATTACAACTGATCTCCAGCTGATAGAGATCAGTTCACCTGGAGAAAATGTCCACTTTGGCAATTGGACTCTATGGCAATGAAGTCCCTCCCCTTCCCCAACCCCTGCCCTCCTCAGGCTCTGCCCCAAAAACCTCCTGCTGGTGGCAAAGAGGGACCTGGCAATCATACTTACCCAGTTTTATGAGGGTGGCATAGAAAAGACTGTTGCTTTTGCTTCAAGAACACTTACTGAGGCAGAAAGGAAATATTCAACTGTTGAAAAAGAAGCAGTTAATTTTGTCCAGGCTACAAAAAAGTGAAGAACTTATCTGTAGGGCTATGCATTCAAACTGAACATAGATCATTGCCCTTTGACGACACTGTGAACTGCAAAAGGACAGGAACAAGCAAGAAATTGTATTGCTAGATGATTAGCAAGAGTACTGTCATTTACTTATAAAATTGAGTACATGCCAGGAATGTGACAGCTGATTGCTTGTCTTGCTCGCCTTTGCCATCACCAGATACTCCACAGGAGGAGGATGTAGAAGTTGTTGCTCTTACAAGCACATTTACTGCAGGTATACGGAAGCAATTCTCAATTACCTGTTTAGTATGTCCAGTTCAACAAAGGTTATGGGAACTTTTCACAAAGAAATGGCCCACCGATCCTAAAGGACTTGATTAGGGCTGTTGAAAAAAAATTCGGTAAAATTCGGATTCAGCAAAATTCAGCCCAATTTGATTTGGGAAATGCCAAAGTCCGAACTCCCCTGATTCGGATCCGTGGAATTCGGCGCGAGATTCAAAGTTCAGGGAAAAATTCGGCTGAATAAAGCAATTAAAAACACATTCGCGACTTTCCGCGGCTCCGGGGGGGGCATGTTTGGAGGTAGAGGTCCCATACTTTCAGCGTAGCTTGAGGGGGCCCTTCTTGCAAGAACCCCCAAGTTTTGTGACGATTGGGTCAGGGCCCCCCAAGATATGGGGCCCGGAAGGGGTCCCCCCATTATCTGCCCATTGCAATAACGCCATTACAAACACATTCGCGGCTTTCCGCGGCTCTGGGGGGCATTTTTGGAGGCCGAGCTCCCAAAACCTCAGCGTAGCTTGAGGGGACCCTTCTTGCAAGAACCTCCAAGTTTGGTGACAATTGGGGCAGGGCCCCCCGAGTTATGGGGCCCGGAAGGGGTCCCCCCTCCGCCCGTTGGAATGAATAGAAATAAATAGACCGTTTGGACTCTGAGTTTGCAAAACCATGCAAAGCAACATGTGACACGACCTTGGGAGTTTGCAAACCATGGAAAGGGACAGAGGCGCACTAGCTATGTATTAGGAGCAGATGGGGTGGAATTTCCCCTTTTGCATCGGACTCAGGAGTTGGGAGTCTCTGGACCAGGCAAATGCATTGTTTAAGTCACAATTTGAAAACCAGTTTTGAGCGAGCATCAAAATAGACCTAAATGATCTTATGAATGAAAGAAAACCTGAGGACACTCAAGTGAAGCCCCCCACCCTCAAACCAGGGAGAGAGAGACGCGAGCGGGCACACACATTCCCAGGCAGAAAGGGCAAAAAAACCCCTCTCAAACCAGTTTGGCGCGGCTCAACGCCAAATGGGAAAAAAACCGAGGAGGAGGTGCGGCCTGGGTGCCGAGCGGAGAGAGACTCGCTAGCCGCCGCACAGACTCAACTTTACACTTTAAAACCTTAAAAGCAGAACACGCACTTCCGCAGAGGCAAGCGGGCACACACCCCTTGGCAGAACGGGTGAAAGCCCCCTTTGGCTTCCCCCCCACCCACAGAAACTGCTCCCCCCACATACAGACTCTGCTTTCCCCCCCCCACACACACACAGGAGAAAAGGTACAGAGAAAAAAAACCCCAAAATCAAACTGTGTGGATGTCTTCCAGCAGGAGCACGGAGGAGAAGAAAATCTTTAGGCACCCCCCCCCAGCAGAATGTGTGAGGTTCTTCAGCTGCCCTCAGCAATCCCAAAAAGTCACTTGCTCAGACAGGTAGATCTTAAGCAGGTAAACGTTTATTCAGGAGCACACAGGTACAGCATGAGCAATCCACAAGTTCAAAGCTGCTAATAACCATTCAACCTACAAAGCATAACTTTAAGCACAAAGCACGCAAGGGGCCTGGGAATCGGGAGATAACAGAGCCTGGTGAGAAACAGGGAGTAGAGGGAAAGAAGGGAAGCAGGGAATGAGCTCAGCCATAATACTGGAGGTGCCCGTTGAAAGCTCAAGGACGCGCAGGGGGGTGAACGGGGGCCATCTGGGCAGCATAAGAAAACAAAACCAATTATACACTGAAACAGACCTGGGCCTAACTCATGTCAAGAGCCTGCCTGAACAGCACGTTCCTGACAGAATGGGCAAAAGCCCCCTTTGGCTCCCCCCGCCCACAGAAATTGCTCCCCCCCACACACACACAGGAAAAAATTATAGAGAAAAGCCCCAAAATGGGTCTTACTGTGGATGTCTTCTCAGGAGTAATCCCCAATACGATTCCATTTATGCACGGGAGGTTTTCCCTTGGATTTGCGGCTCTCTAGATGCACAGGATCGTGCTTGCTTGCAATCATTCCAGTGGGTGGATGGGGGGCCGCATATCTCAGGCCCCCCTGACCCAATCTTCACAAAAAATTGGGGTTCTTGCAAGAAGGGTCACCTCAAGCTATACTGAAATTTTGGGACATCTACCTCCAAAAATGCCCCCCTGGAGCCACGGAAAGGCGCGAGGGTGCTGTAAATGGAATAAAGATGCACATTAAAGAGGGGGGACCCCTTCCGGGCCCCATATCTTGCCCCCCCTGACCCAATCTTTACAAAACTTGGGGGTTCTTGCAAGAAGCGTCACCTCAAGCTACACTGAAATTTTGGGACCTCTACCTCCAAAAATGCCCCCCAGAGCCATGGAAAGCTGTGAATGTGTTCTTAATTGCTTTATTCCAATGGGCAGATTGGGGGGACCCCTTCCGAGCCCCATAAGTCACCCCCAACCCAATCTTAACAAAAATTGGGGGTTCTTGGAGGGTCACCTCAAGCTACACTGAAATTTTGGCACATGCACCCCCCCCCCCAACGGGGATCTCTCTCTCTCACAAACTTTCTCTCCCCGGGCCTCGCACTACCTGGCCTCACACACTCAACCACGACTGATTGGCCAGGAGAAGACCCAGATTGGCCACCATTGGCCATGGGAGAATGCTGCTTACTAACTGACGGTTATGCTGCTGATTCTGAGCCCCCATATTTGCCGAATTTATTCGGGGCGCCCCGAACTTGCCAAATTCGGCTCATCGTTTTCCCGCCTTTTTTTAAATTTGGTTCCATCCGAACTGAAAACCACTGAATCGGGGGAAATTCGGCTGTTTTTCGGTTCGGGATGAACCAAATTGACAGCCCTAGACTTGATTCAATGTTGCTGGCTTATGTGTTATAAAAGGTATGCACTGGTTACTTGTGCTAGAGGAACTGCAGTCAAAATCTATACATCTTGACCATAATAAAAGAAAGAAGAAACAAGAATTAGAATGGAAGAGATTTGGCTTGGGGCTAGTCTGGTTTACTGAGTGATGCAGCAGTGGTTATACCTGTACTATATTCTAAAATGCAGAGTATGCTATTCAACCTACTTTTACTAGAATTTGCCTGCCACATGGGTAGACATTTTTGTTCAGCTATCCATCATGAACCCATGATTGCCTTCTTTTTCATTCATTGCAAGTTCACATTGTTGGTTGTATTTATTAATTTTCAATTTGTCATTAGCCATTTCTGATGGAGAAAACAGCACAGGAGAGAAGCCATAAGCTCTCTTTCTCCCCTTGCAGTGCTCTGGAGTCAAACAGAGCAATGAAGAGCTGTTAAGGAAAGATACCATGTTCCTCTGTGCGACATGAGTCTGGATGGGCACCTCTCTCTTGACCTGACCTGTGTAAGAATGTGATGCCTAGTTTGAGCCCTAGTTTCACTTGAATTGCTTAGAGTCTTGCTCTGGCAAAACATTAACCTAAACTCCACTGTCATTTTAAATGCACCTCTTTTGGTAGAACATAATCCTTCTCAATTTTTGATGACACCATGTCTATATAGAATTCCTCCCTGCCCCCCTGTGATGATGTTCAATTGCATGCAATTCATTTTTTAAAAAAGTTTGGTATATATTTTGCAAGATGGCTTTTTGCAAAGTGGGTTTTACCATAGTTAAAATAGCAAAAAGCATAGAAGCAATACATTTTGAGCATTCCATACATGCTGCAGCAATTTCTGAATTCTATACTTAGCAGGTGCAATTAAAGCAGATTAATTAATTCCATACATGACTCACTCCCCCCCCACCCCATGTCTCTTCTTGTTTAACACATGGAACATACTTTCAGGTGTACTCAGATTCTTGGATCTATATCTCCACGAATTCTACTGCTTAGCAAATGTGTAATGTCTTTTGAAGGGTTGGAGTCCTTCATTGTCATCATAGTGTCAGTTATAGTAGAAAGATTTGGTCTTTGATCAAAGACAAAGCAAGCTCCCTGACTACCAAGATTAACTTTGTGACATACTACTCTATATATTTGTCAGTCTGAGATTGGGTTCAGACCACACAGATACATAGTTCATAGGGCTGTTGATTCGGTTCGGCCCAAACTGAAAAACAGCCGAATTTCCCGATTCGGTGGTTTTTAGTTCGGGATGAACCAAACTCAAAAATGGAGGGCAACCGGGGGGGGGGGGGGAGAATTCAGCGAGTTCGGGAGTTCACGAATAAATCCGGCAAATTCGGCCGTCAGTAAGCAGCATAACTGTGAGTAAGCAGCATTCTCCTCCCCCGGCCAATCGATGGCCAAGCTGGGTCTTCTTCTGGCCAATCAGTCAGGATTGAGTACTGGAGGAATCAGCTGATGTGCGGCCCGGCTGGGGAGAGAGAGAGAGAGAGGGAAATCTTTGTGTGTGTGTGTGTGGGGGGGTGCTTGTGCACATTCTCTCCTTTCTGTGGCTGCAGGGAGCGTATTTTTTGGGGTACAGACACAAAACTTTCAGCAGAGCTTCAGACAAGCCTTCTTAAGAGACCACCCAAGTTTTGTAAACATTGGGTCAGGGGGTCCCGAGATATGGGCTCCCCCCTTTTTCTTTCCATGGCTGCAGGGGGCGCATTTTTTGGGGTACAGACCCCAAACTTTCAGTGGAGCTTTAGATGAGCCTTCTTAAGATACCCCCCAAGTTTTGTAAACATTGGGTCAGGGGGTCTCGAGATATGGGCTCCACCCCTTTTCCCTCCCCCCTTTTCCATTTCCGTGGCTGCAGGGGGCGCTTTTTTGGGGATACAGCCCCCAAACTTTCAGCATAACTTCAGACAATCCTTCTTAAGATACCACCCAAGTTTTGTAAAGATGGGTTCAGTGGGGGCACAAATATTGGCTCCCCCCTTTTCTCTTTCCATGGCTGCATGGGGCGCATTTTTGGGGGTGCTGATCCCAAACTTTGAGCGGAGCTTCAGACAAGCCTTCTTAAGAGACCACCCAAGTTTTGTAAACATTGGGTCAGGGGGTCCCGAGATATGGGCTTTCCCCTTTCCCCTATTGGGATGAATGGATCAGCTGATCCTGTGCATCTCCAGAGCAAAACATCCCGTGCCTAATTGGAATCGTCTTGGATTACAAGTCCTCCCCAGCCCCTCCTGATGGAACAGAAGACAGCCACAGTAAGACCCCTTTGGGGGCTTTAATCTATAATTTTTCTCCTGTGTGTGTGTGTGGGGGGGAAGCAGAGTCTGTGTGTGTGTGGGGAGAAAGCAGTTTCTGTTGGTGGGGGGGAAGCCAAAGGGGGCTTTTGCCGGTTCTGCCTGGGGGTGTGTTCCCCCTCGAGTCTCTCTCTCCCTGGTTTGAGGGGGGGTTTCAGTTGTGTGTCTTCAGGTTTTCCCTCATTCATAAGAGCGGTTAGGTCTATTTGGATGCTTGCTCAAAACTTGTTTTCAAATGGTGACTTAAAGAATGCATTTGGAGTCCCATGCAAAAGGGGAAATTCCACCCCTGCTCATTATGCATAGCTAGCTGCCTCTGTCTCTTTCCATGCTTTGCAAACTCCCAGGTGTCAGGTGTTGCTTTGCACAGTTGCAAAGGTGTTGCTTACAAGGTTGTGTTGCTTTTGCAGTCGTGTTGCTTGCAGTTGTGTTGCAATGCTTTGCAAACGTATCAGCTGTTTGTCGGGCCTGGGAGATTTGTGCGTGGGCGGCAAGCTCTCCTCAGAGATGCACATTAAGGGTGGGGGGGACCCTTCGGGGCCCATATCTCAGCCCCCCCTGACCCAATCTTTACAAAACGTGGGGGGTCTCTCAAGAAGCGTCCTTTGAAGCTCCGCTCAAAGTTTGGGACCTCTACCCCAAAAAATGCCCCCCCAGAGCCGCGGAAAGGCGCGGTTGTGTTTTTAATTGCTTTATTCGGCCGAATTTTTTTCCTGAACTTTGAATTCCTGCCAAATTGCATGGACCCGAAGCGGGGGAGTTCGGACTTCGGCATATCCCGAATCTAAACAGGCCGAATTCAGCCGAATCCGAACTATACCGAATTTTTTTTAATTCAACAGCCCTAATAGTTCATTAAGTTATTGTTAGTGTGATCATCTGAACATGGTAACTATAGTTGGTTAGGGCATATAAAACCAGAATCTGAAACACTCAGTTGTGGACTTTCCTCAGTATAATATAGCCAAGCGCTTCAGTGGTTGTACCTAGCAGAATACTTCCTTGCATGTAACTTTATAAGGTCCAGTTGTCTTCTTGGATTCTGGACCTGGTAACACCAGGTGCTGGAAATATAAAACAATCTCAGTGTTGTACAATTCTACACTGCACTACAAAATAAATAAATAAAATATCTGGCATGTTTCCCCATTAAAGTTTAATTTCATAAGCTTTAAGGCTAGAATTTTCGCAATATTAATATGACAAATTCAATTTGCAGCTTTTCCAATTTCCGACTTTTGCAAGCTGAATAAACCAGAAGGAAATGTTATTCTAGTAACAGGCTCCCTGCAGCTAAACATTGCAGTTTAATGATCCGTTCTTCTCCCCAGCCCGTCTTCATTTTACCTAAACAGTTATGCAACATTATTCTATTAGCAATCATGAATACTTGCTTTGCCACTCTCCTTTAAAGAAAAATTGCTTATGGTTTAAGGCCTACATAGAGTTGCCAGCATGAGGCTAGCAACCAGCTATTTGGGTGGGGTCCTGCCAACCATGCTAATGCAACCCAGAAGTGATGTCATGGCATGGGACAATCTCTAGCATTCGCCCCAAACTCTATGGTTTAAGTGTCATCTGCAGATCACATTGCCAAGGATTCTAAGAGAGATCTGTTACAGGTGCAGCCTGGGGCAGGGAATAAGCAAAATGTCTTGGGCTGACCCTGGATTGAAGTAAACCATAAGAAAACAGCAGCATGAATTTGTCATTCTTATTGCAGTAATACTTATTGTTCATAGCTGTGTCTCATTGCTACAAAATTTTCTGTGAAAAAAGATGCATCTCCTAAATCTCTGTAAGTTTTTAAAAAGAATGATTTAACAGAATGATTTAAGAGATCTGTATTGCTCTATAGAATTAATAATAATATTTATTGATATGTCAAAGACCAGCACAAATATAAAATACAATGAGTCATCCACAATAAAAGAATTGTATACAATCATGAGCTAAATATATACCCTGATTAGTTAAAAAGCCTAAGGATAATTATGTATCTTCTATGAATAAATTGTGTAAACCTATATATGTATAATTGTTAACCCACCACCTTTCTTGTTAGAGCCATTCTCTTCTTGTGTGTGTGTGTGTGTGTGAAGTGCCTTCAAGTCGTAGCCGACTTATGGCGACCCCTTTTTTGGGGTTTTCAAGGCAAGAGACTAACAGAGGTGGTTTGCCAGTGCCTTCCTCTGCACAGCAACCCTGGTATTCCTTGGTGGTCTCCCATCCAAATACTAACCACGGCTGACCCTGCTTAGCTTCTGAGATCTGACGAGATCAGGCTAGCCTGGGCCATCCAGGTCAGGGCCATTTGCTTAATAGCCAGACAACAAAATTTTGCCATTACATAAGATACCGAAGTCTCCTTATCTTCAAATATTTAATCAGGTATAACTCTGTAAACCTCAAAAAATAGTCCAGATGCTTAAACTGAGTTAGTAGAGGGGAAATAGTACTTGTTCTAACATCAGAGTACAATTCACAATGCAGTACCACAGGTATATGCGGAATTGATTCAACTGCATTGGACGAACATGGGCAGCGCCTTTGCTCCATAGGCAAATGTTGAAAACTTCCATCTAAAACAGCAGAAGGTATAGCGTCAAAGCGATCTCTGGAGAAAGCCCATCTGTATTTGGCATGAGTAATAGTCGATAGGTAAGGGGCCGCAGCAAATCTTGAACATGGTTTCAATGCACTGTATAACGTTGGCAGTAATGACAGCTCATTGATGGAGCAATGATTTTGCTTTCCTCAAACCCATCTCCAGGAGATATTATGGGTCTAATTCGACCATATATAATTTATTTGTTATTCTAGAAGACCATTTTGGGTATGGGAGCTCTACAGAATTCTCTGAAGGTCAAATATGCCGCATTTTGGTGTTTACATGGAAAGTGAAAGAAAGTACACATATACATCATTTTGTAAATGACTGAGTTTAATTAAATTCATTTGATTTTGTTATATCTGATTCAATTTTCATTAAATATGTTTCGTATGAAATATGGACCCATGGATCTATTAAAATCTGGCTAACGCACTATGCTGTAATAAAATATCAGTGTTCAAATAACTGAAAGTTGCCAATTCATATTTGAGATGAGTTCAATGACCGGATAGGACTCTATTTTAACAAATGTGTCTAATTTGTGTAGCCATTCAACCTTTACTCTGAATGGCTGCTAGACTGCAGAACAAATATCCAGTCAGCTGACCCTTCAGGCTAATCTCCATCCAGTATGCCACATAATGTTCTAGGTTCATAGTTTGAAATGCTGGTATTTATGTTTTCAAAGAGAGAGACTCCATGCACACTTCTTATCTTTCTGGGACATATGAAATCTCATTTGTACCCAGCACCATGTACAATAATTAAATTTGCATCATCTACTCATCTCCATTTTAAGAAAGTCATAAGCTACAAACATTGGGGCTCTAACAGCATTCTCTGAAATCTCTCTCTCTCTTTCTCTCCCCCTTTGTTTTGGTACATAATATCCAGTATTAATTAAGAGTTCTGGGGAAATCAAAAGCCAGTGGCTGCTATTCTGCAGTTTTCTGTGGATCAACATGCTTAACTATATCTTTTGTCCTCAGCCCAAATAACTGGTCTCCTGATTCAAGACATTCCCTTGCTCATATCCCCATTTGGTTTCTATATTCTTTTTTGGATGTTGTGCCTATCTGAGGCATAAAATAGGTCAGCATAAGCTGTGATCTATGGCACAAGAGGAATGAGACCGAGAAATAGAGTTTTGTATTGACCACAGCTGAGATGGTTCTCTCCTTTTATACATACATACATACATACATACATACATACATACATACATACATACATACATACATATGTATAGAGTCTGTGCTGATTCAAGGCCTGACTATATATTACTCTTCCTACACCCTTGACACTGAGAGACACTGTCCTTCAGTGTTACTCCTCTGAAGATGCCTGCCACAGCTGCTGGCGAAACGTCAGGAAAGAAAATACCAAGACCACGGTCACACAGCCCGGATAACCTACAAGAACCAATGAACTCTGACCTTGAAAGCCTTCGACAATATCTTGATTTTCTTTTATTTTGTTCTGGTTTCTTTCGTTATTGCAGCCTCTGCCTCTTTTGGCTTCACTTTTACAAGTCAGACAACATTTTCCTAATAAGGGCAGAGAGAGAGAGAGAGAGAGAGAGAGAGAGAGAGAGAGAGAGAGAGAGAGAGAGAGAGAGAGAGAGGAGAGAGCAGTGTTCCTTAGGGGATGGGGGAGCTAGAGGCCCTGGGCTTCTTTGATTGACTGTAATCAAGGTATTCCAGCCCTGAAGCATATGGGGCGGGACTTTGCCTTCCTTTTTCCTCCCCATGCCTGCCTTGCTGTGCCCAATCTTCCCTTGCAGTCTGTGTTCCCTTGTTTTCCTGCTGCTCTCCAAATTTTATCCCCTGCCCAAGCAAATCTATCTCAAGATCCTCCTACTGCTGGCTGCCTCCCAGATGCCTTACCCTTTTTCTGCCATCCAGTGTCCTTGTCTTATCAGTCTGCCTCTTCTTTGTGCTACTGTTCTTCAAGGTATGTGGCTGCAGAACCATCTGTGGTATTGCTTGGAATCTTTCCTACCAATTATCCCATCCACTTTTATGTTAAACATGGATGCCTTACATTTGGATGGGTGCTTTATTCTATCTGTCTGAAATTTGACAATGTGGGTATACAGGGGAGTACTACAATCCTCTGAGTTTGGTGCAATTTGGTTGTAAAAACATGAAGGTCCAGACCTCAGAAAAGGGTCATCCATTGAAACTAACAGGAAATAATAATGCCAGAATTATGAGGACGAAACAAAAATAATGAAAGGAACAATTAAACAAAACTATATGAAACAACCCAATTACTAAAAAGTCCCTTTTGGAATTAATAACAAAAAAATTGAAAGAAATGAAACAAATTCTCATGCATGAGTCTATTAATTACCTGTTATTGGATTAGGGTAGATGAAGGAGAAGCAAACGTCCTCTCTGAATTCCACTATTTCTGCTTTTTAATGCTCTATTTTAAAGCACACCTTCAAAGGTCTCTTGTTCTTCTATCAACACTTCACCTGAGGACTATGGAGAAAGAACAGAACTGGTTACAGGGCTAGGAAATCCAATCTGCTTGCTCAGGCCCTTTTTTTCTACAGTAGTATCCTGCAACTGTAGTGGAGGACCTCAGAACTGTAATTTCTAAACACATTTACAATTAACAGACTTAAATTACAGGATAATTATTCATTTTGCTCCACAGACTAATTTCCACAGTGTTATCTCTTTGTTTTCACCTCAGCTATAGTTTGGCTCATTGGCATAAAGGAAGCTCTAGAAACCACTCACAAAGTAATTTTGAAAACTTTGTTTCAAAAAGGGAAGAAAAACAAAATCCAGTGTTATAGCATAGGTTTCTCTCTATGAACAACTCAGTTTATCAGTAGCTGCCAAGTGTACTGATAAGAGAAGTGCTGATTTATTCACCAGAATTCTCAATAAAGCTGCGGATGCTGTTTCCATTCAGGGTCAAGTGATTGAAATGAGCAAATTCCTCTTGGTTCGGTTTTGAAAGATAAGGCATACTGCTTTGCAAATTATTTTCCAAGGCCAGCAGCACCCCATGAAAGATTATCCAGTAACATAAATATTACGGGTGTGCACTGAGAAAAACAATCTCGGTGGTCTGGAGATCACTTGTAATTCTGGGAGAACTCCAGTTCCCACCTGGAAACTGGCAACCCTACATTGTGGTTTCCAGGCATGGCCTGGAAATAAGCGGGAGACTGGGGGGCATGGGGGTTACCCATGGAGACAGAATGATATAACTTCTGGGAAAACTTGGAAGTGATGTCATGTCTTTCTAGGAATTGATGGAAACTGTATGATAAAGCTGTAACATTTCTGATTATTCCTAGAGAGGACTGATGTCACTACTGGCTTTTTATATTTTTTTCCTTTTTAATATTTTAAAATATATTTTTAAACTTAATAGTTTTAAATATTTTTCTCCTGCTACCATGTAACAAGGAGATTCCCTATCTTCACTGAGGGAGCTGGACCAGAACCAATGGGTTGAAATTAAATCAAAAGAGTTTCCGTCTAGACATTAGGAAGAATTTTCTAACAGAGCGGTTCCTCAGTGGAACAGGCTTCCTCAGGAGGTGGTAAGCTCCCCTTCCCTGGAGGTTTTTAAGAAGAGGTTAGATGGCCATCTGTCAGCAATGTTGATTCTGTGACCTTAGGCAGATGATGAGAGGGAGGGCATCTTGGCCTTCTTCTGGTCACTAGGGGTGTGGAGGGGGGAGGTAGTTGTGAATTTCCTGCATTGTGTGGGGGGTTGGACTTGATGGCCCTGGTGGTCCCTTCCAACTCTATGATTCTATGATTCTATTCTATGAACCCTGCCATACAGAACTTCCGGGCTCAGCTGACCGAAGCACAGCTTCTTTCCGGAGCTCTGGGAAGAACCGAGAAACATCAAATAAAAGGGGCTTTTGTGCCCCCCCCGATTCCTAAAAAGTGGAACAGGTGCCAGGAATGCTCCTGCTGCCGATGAAGAGCGGTTTGACTCCTGGACTCTTCGAGAGTGCTTAAATAAGACTCCCGGAGGTTCAGATGCTGGCGCCGCTGGCTGAGGGATTACATCGCCATAGATGTTTACTTCTGATAGAGGCTTCGTTCTCTCCCAACCAACACCAACTAAGCAACGGAATTAAAGGAATGAAAGCCTCACCCTCCAAAATCTGAGTGAGTGCCAAGAACCCCCCTCTGTTTCCTTTTTGGAAAATTAATGAAACTAAGTAAAGAATAGAATTGGAAACCCAACCTCCCATTTCAATATATGATTGAACTGGACTTTGTTAAACTCTCAAAATAAAGTGACAGAAAAGTTTAAATATTACTTGGAGATAGACTAAACAAAAGACTTTCAAATTGACATACCATCTTCCAATAAAATGATGGGAAACAGGGGAGAAGAAGGAGGAAGTTACAGAAATCCCACCTCCAAGTAATGGCTTCCTCGGCAAAGAATTTTGGCTGCGTTGCAAGATAGAGGCATCTTGAATCGGCTGTGGACAGAGAACACTGGCTGCAAAGTGACACCGAAGGGCCGGAAGTGCTTCTCCCTGTGCAGCAGGCAAATACATCCTACAACTCTGAGCATAGAAAGGAGACGACAGAAGGTCCACGGTACTTCCTACTTCCTGTCCTAGAGTGTCCCTGTACTCTATGGTGCCTTGATTCTTTTAACTTGATTTTTACAGCAATTAGGAGGCTATAAATAAGGTGAATTTTCTGGGAGGCTATACTACTATTCATAAACAGAAGATTCAATTGATTGGAGATCTGCTTTTAAATCAGGATCTGCTGGTTTGCATGTCTGTACCAAGGCAACGATCTGGTTCATTGCATAGTCCTGCACTACCCAAACCTTCCACTGATACAACAATGGAGAAGCAAGAAAAAAAGATGCAGGATCTTCTGGCCAAACAATCTGATACTTTCACTAAACAAATGGAAAAACAAATGGCCCAGTTAACAGAGATGTTAGCTGGTAAAATGGACAATGTAACAAAAGAAGTGCAAGAGATGAAGACCCAGGTTATCACATTGCAAGCTGACATGAAGGCAATGGATATTTCTGTCAAGAAAATGACTGAAGAACATAAAGAAGTAAGGAAAAAGGTGGAAAGTCATGAAAAACAACTGGATAAGCTGCAAACAGGAGGAATCCACAAAAGACCAATTAGCTATGATGGACCTGAGAGTCAGAGAATCTAACTCTAATCTGAAGATTGTGGTAACACAAGAGAATCACTGGTGAATACATTAGCATCTTTATTCCACATAGATGAACAAGAACTGGATCAAGCTATTAACAGAATTTATAGAATGCCTTTGCCTCCAAACTTAAGGAGAGCAAAGGCAAGGGATGTTATGATATCTTTTTATGATATCAGGATGAAAGACATGATAATGCAACAACACTACAAAGACCCAGTAATTGTGGAAGGCAGTGCGTTAATACTTCTAAAAGATATCCCAAGACATCTGATGACAAAAAGGAATATGTTCAAAGATTTCACTACAACTCTGAGAAAGAGTGGAATAAAATACAGATGGTTGTTACCACAAGGTTTGGCATTTACTTATAAGGAAGTGAAATTAACCATAACAACAAAAGAAGATGTTGGGAAATTTTTGAGAAAGTACAGGAAGGAACTTACAGGTCTAACATCAGAGCAGAAACAAGACTCCAGACAACAAGAAGAAGATGATTTACCGAAAGGAGCAGAAGGAGGTTTTTAAAACTTAATACTCTGACAACATGGCCAAAGTCATTTCGTGGAATTAAAATGATTTAAATGAAAAAGTGAAAAGAGGACAGATTTTTAAATTTTTACAAAAGCAAAGGTACTCTTTAATATGTTTGCAGGAAACTCATATTTCTAGGAAGGATAAAAAAATACCTAGAAAGAAAAACTTTGGGGCAAAATTTCATTGCCTCATCAAAAACAAAGACTAAAGTACTAGTCATCTATGCACAAACTTCATTTGCTCCAGAATTTGTATATAAAGATGAAGAGGGCAGAATACTTATAATAAGAGCTAAAATCTTAGGCCAAAAAACATTGGTGGTAGGGATCTATGCACCAAATGAGGGTAAAGCACAATTCTATAAACAGCTTCATGATATTTTACTACAACATGCTGAAGAACAAATATTGCTTATGGCTGACTTTAATGGAGCTATAGATTGTGCGATGGACAAAAAAACAAAGGCCAAAGATGACAAAGAAGGCTGCCTTCTGAAAACATTCTTTCAACTTACTGAGGAACTTAAAATACAAGACATTTGGAGAACAATTAATATGTCATCGAAATAATATACTTTTTATTCTGCAAGACACAACTCACACTCTCGGATTGATATGATATGGGCAAGCAACTCTATATTTACACAACTTCGTAAGGTACAAATAATTCCAAAATCTTTTTCTGACCATAACCCGGTTTCTTTTGAATGGAATAATAGACAAGCGTTTAGATGGTGGTTAAATGACAGGCTTTTGCGAGATGACAATATAAAAAAAGAAATACATAAGTTAATTAAGGACTTTTTTGAGATTAATATGAATGGAGAGACCAGTTTAAACACAGTCTGGGATGCTTTTAAAGCTGTTTTGAGAGGGTTTATGATCCAGAAGAATACAGCATGGAAGAAAAAACAGCTACAGCAAACAAATGAAATACTTTGGGAACTACAAAACTTAGAATAACAACTTATTTTAGAATTAAAAGAAGATAAGAGAAATGTTATCCTCTTAAAAATTAAGACTGTGAAACACCAACTAAATTTGGTGGTAATGGAAGAAATGAATAAACATTTGAAGTATGCGAAACAGAGATATTTTGAATTTGCAAATCGACCAGGAAAACGTTTAGCTAGGCAACTGAGAGATTCCACACAGAAGAAGATAATAAATAAAATTCAGACTGCAAAGGGACCGGTTCATACTACAACAGATATACAGAAAGAATTTGAATTATTTTATGCTAGATTGTACCATAAAGATTCTATCTCTGGGGAAAAAAATGGACAAGTATTTGAGAACAGTAAATCTCAACAAGCTAACCTCCGAACAACATAACGTGATGGATGCTTTAATCACTACAACAGAAATAGAAGAAGCACTATCTAGACAAAAGACAGATAAAACACCAGGCCCAGATGGAATTACAGCTCTGTTTTTTAAACTGTTCAAAGACGATTTGAAGAATCCTTTTTTGAAGGTATGTAATACGATATTAGATTCGGGACAAGCCCCAGAGACGTGGTCATATGCTTTCATATCACTAATACATAAAACTGGAAAGGACCCAGAAAGAGTATCCAACTATAGGCCAATCTCCTTATTGAATGTGGATTATAAAATATATGCCTCTATATTATCAAGCCGATTGAAGCAATTTATAACAATCTTGATACATGAAGACCAAGCGGGTTTTGTACCTGGAAGGCAGATAAAAGACAACTTGAGGATTTTATTAGATGCAATGGAATACTATGACCAAAATAATCAACACAAAGCGGCTTTTATCTTCCTAGATGCTGAAAAAGCATTTGATATGGTTTCATGGGAGTTTATGAAAAAAGTTTTGGAAAAGATGAACTTTGGAGTTAGATTCCAAACAGGGATTGATGCTATTTATAATATGCAAAAAGCCAAAATACTAGTAAATGAATCAATATCAGCTACCTGCGAGATACAAAAAGGAACTAGACAAGGTTGTCCACTATCTCCTTTGCTTTTTATTTTGACTTTGGAAACTCTATGTAGTAAGAAACGTGATATAGAAGCAATCCACGGCCTAAAAGTAAACAAACAAGAATTTAAATTGAGAGCTTTTGCAGATGACTTATTATTTATTTTAGATGACCCGAATCAATCTATAAATAACCTGATGGAATTACTGGAACAATATAGTGAAGTTTCTGGATTCAGGATTAACCAAGATAAAACTGAGATACTGTTCAAGAATCTCTCAAAAGAGGAACAAAAAGACTTCATGAGTATTTCTAAATGGGAGAAGACGAACAAGATACAATATCTAGGCATTTGGATTACAAACAAAAGTAAAGATTGAATAATTAATAACTAGGCTAAGCTCTGGGAATTGATAAAAAAAAAGACATGGTATCGTGGTCCAATAAAAATATTTCTTTTCTGGGTCGTATATCAGTAATACAAATGAATATTTTACCAAGACTGTTGTTTTTGTTTCAGAATTTACCTATAATCACACAAACAAAATATTTTGACATTTGGAGGAAAGACTTGTTGAGCTTTATTTGGCAAGGGAAAAAATCTAGAATTGCATATAAATACTTGGTGTGAATCTCAAGGGGGAGGACATACAAAAGATGCAGAGCCACCACTGAAAATGCCCTGTCTCTAGTTGCCATCCACCTCACATCTGAATGCAAGGACAGAGATAGCAGGGCTTGAGAGGCAGATCTTAACTGGCTAGCCGGATAGTATGGGAGGAGAAGGTCCTTCAGGTACCCCGACTCCAAGGCTTAAAGACAAGAACTAGGGATGTGCACAACACAAAATAATCTGTATTTTTCAGATTTAGATATCAAGGAGCTGAAAAATATTGGTATTCCCAGTTATTCAGGTCCCAAATACCAGTTTAGTATTTGGATCTGGGTTTTTTTTCAGGATTCCAATATTATTTGGCTTTGTTATTCCCTGTGGTGCTTAAAAGGCTGTTTTTTAAGTGAATGGCACCCAAATTGGAACAGAGCTGAAGGTGCGCATCCATTTTAAAAAAACAAAGTTTCAAGTGAATTGGACCAAGAGCTCCAATTTTATGGCCTCCTGAACAAAGTGCTTCAGCCATTCTCCATTTTTTCCTATGGGGGAAAATGCCATGCTTTCTCCAGGACAAAGAATAGCCAAAGACACAGCAGCAAGCAAAGCAACCACTGGCCAAAAGCATCCCAATGCAAACGAGCCCAACAGAACCAACACAGACCCAGGGAATGCCAGCAGAACCACAGGGCAATGTGACAAGCCTAACACAACCAATGTCAAAGTAGATAATCCAAGCTAAACCAATTTAACAGGGAGGGATGTACCAAAACAAAGAGCAGGATTGCCCACTGGGCACAATGGAAGATGCTAGAATGCACATTGGATATAATGGGATCCAGGAATGCCAACTGACGTGCATGGGCTCCATTTAAATACATTACAGCAGGCAAAAGTTGCAATGAAAATGTGGAATGGATTTACAATGAGGGTCTCTGGGTCCAGATAGACTGCTCTGGGACTAGAATGACATCCCACAAAATGGAATGAAGCCCCCTGAGATTGGAATCAGTGCTCTTGGACTAGAGTGACAGCCACCAGAGTGAAATGACTTTGGGAGCCGGATATTTACTTGGACCGGAAATATCCGAATAGTAAGAACCAGCATTTTGAACTGTGCCTGGAAACAGATGGGTAGCCAGTAATAAAGGGTTGCCCCAGAAGGTCAGACCAGAAATTAAATCAAAAAAAGTTTCCATCTAGACATTAGGAAGAATTTTCTAACAGTTAGAGTGGTTCCTGAGTGGAACAGGCTTCCTTGGGAGGTGGTAAGCGCTCCTTCCCTGGAAGTTTTTAAGCAGAGGCTATATGGCCATCTGTCAGCAATGATGATTCTATGACCTTCTGGGGCAACAGAAAACCCTCTCAGTCTTCTCCTCTGAAGGATTACTGTTAAAATTATGCATAATTTCATTCCCTAACACTCTGTGATCAGCTCCGCCTCCTGCAGCAGCCATTTTGTGGTTGTGCTTATCACCATGTGTCAGAATTCCAAAGCTGTCCACAGGCTTGAAAAGGTTGGGGACTCTGGCTTTAGACATAGGCTGTTACCGCACTAGGTATTCCCAGCGATGTATTAAGAGTTTGGAAATGTTATAAAAAATACTGTTCGCACTTTCTATGTATTCCCACTGACGTATTAAGAGTTTGAAACTGTTATAAAAAATACTGTTCACACTTTGTTTGGCCCCTTTAGCTGTGAAGACGTCTTCCAACCATTTTTTAGCCGTGGCATCCAAAAACCCTTTTAAAGTGATGTTTTTTATAACATTTCCAAACTCTTGATACATCGATGGGAATACCTAGTGCGGTAACAGCCATAGACTGGTTGCAACCTCAGGTCTTAAAGTCTGGATCCAGATACAGTCTACTTTTTTCAGGAAAACATCTAAGCAGAGTCCAGGAAATCCAGCAAGCAAAGGAATAAGCAATTTCCATCCTATGACAGTGACTGCAAGGTCAATTAATCCAGTCCAAGAGAAAGCTAGAGTGCAAAGGAGCTCAGCTGGGCTCAGTACAAGTTCTTTAGCATCTCAGTTTCCTGTTGTGGTTCTGCTCATTGGTAAGTGAGGGCACTGGCCTCATTCTTAATCAACACTCACAACTTAGTTGATTAGATTTTAAAAATTAAACTTTTGTATCTTTAATTGTTTTATAGGAATGTATCGGATGAAAGAAAGCTTTACCTGCTGCAATTAACCTACATGACTGATAAAAGTTATGTACTCAAACCACATCATTTTGGAGATCACATTTTACCTTTTGTCTTGCTGGGCTAAATTCCTACCTTGTGTTCTCAGGTCCCTGCCTCATGAGGATTTAGGACCTGGTGTGCCTGGACCAGGTGGTAGAAGAACAGTTTTGGGGCAACTGGTATCCTGTGCTCCTCTTTAACAGTTGTGCAAAGTCATGTAGCCCCCATTCTATGGAATAGCCTCTCTGAATACAATAGAAAGGCCTCTTTGTTGCTGGCTTTCAGGAGAGGCTGTAAGGGTGAATTTAGAAGGGCATTTGAGATCTCAGAATGAGACAACAATATAATATTTTAGATGATAAATGATGCCTATGAATTGTAGTTCTGACTTTCGTATACGTTTTTATTGGATTATAGGTAGCCTTTTCTCCCTTCTTGCGATGGCTATTGACAGCTAGAGGAAGAGAGTTATTTATACTGTTCATCCTGCCCTGAAGCTAGAATCCCATACTTAGGAATTGACTGATGGCCATCAGGCACAAGGGTCTCATTGAATGTATGCCTGAGGTCAGTGTTATCATGTGTACCTATCATAAACATACCTATATAAAGTTGCCTTGGCTGGAGTGCTGTTTTTATGACCTACATTTTTACTTGTGGCTTGAAAAGGCGTGTTCCATGATACTGAGCTGGCAG
This sequence comes from Euleptes europaea, assembly GCF_029931775.1. Taxonomy (NCBI): domain Eukaryota; kingdom Metazoa; phylum Chordata; class Lepidosauria; order Squamata; family Sphaerodactylidae; genus Euleptes; species Euleptes europaea. The sequence continues at coordinate 67,753,786 of NC_079312.1, forward strand.
TAATTAATGGCTAAGAACCACTAGTTTAAAACTCTTCCGCCTCTTCCTGCTGAGTTACAGAGATATATGAAACCGTGACTCGTAAATAAAGTCATGATTGTCGACACTTGGTTTCAGTTGGGTGTTGTGTATCTGGTGGCATCTGGGACCTTTGTAGGCTTGGGAGTTGGGGATGCAGTGACAGGCAACCAGCTTTATCAGTCACAATTACCTAGCGGAATGCTTAATACATATAATTTTTTAAAAAAGCATTCTTTCTGAATGCATACGCTGCTGGGTGCTGACATAATTCCACCAGCAAACTGGAAGTAAATGCAGCTGTTGGTACAGAAGAATGCTGCCATCATTACTGCCCGGTCAGAAAGCCTTTGAATAAAAATGCTAAAATGCCGGCTCATCAAGTTCTTTCTTTAAATCAAAAAGGCTGAATTTTGCTATCAAAGCTGTTTCAACCTACAAAAGGATAAAAAGACAGAAAAAAGGATGGGCATCAAAGGGACAGATTACTAACAAGGTCACATGCATGTCAGCGAATAAGACTTGCCAGGTCAGCTGCTGATATTTAAAAAAACTCAACATGGCAAACTGTGGTTGAAGGAATTAAAAGGGGGGGGGCTTGATTTGTCAGCAGGCAAGGTGGCAGGAAATAAGACTGCAGTGAAAGTCAGCGGACCTTGTCTTTTTGCTGCCCATGCCCAGGATATACCCTATAAGCTCTTCTGCTCCATCTCCCTTCCTCACTGAATCATGTATTCCATGTACCTTTTGCAAATCTGGGTCCCATAATCTCTGCCTTAGCCTTTTTGATTGTCAGAAAGGGTCTCTCCTTTGTCTTTCACTGGCAGAAAAAGTCTAGGCTGTTAGACTTAATCCTGTATCCTTAACCCTATTCTGTCCCTTCTCCTGTATGTGTTACCTCATGTTACAGAGGTATGGAGGTATGCTGCTGTAAACTGGACTTTTGGATTTTTTTAAACTCCCCCCCCAAATATTATATAATTAATTTGAATTATATAATCCATTTGCTGCATTCATCTCTGTCTCTTTCTTCCAAATTTTACTTTGTACCATACTTTGTATGGTATTGCATTCTGTGTATCATGCAACAAAAGGCCTTGCAATCAATCAAAGAACGTCTACTCTTAAATGGCAGACTGGCACAAAAATGGTAATTTTGAAAAAAAATTCTGCCACATTAGGTGATCTATTTGAAGCTTTTATGTTGACTCAGTGCTTAGGCCCTGATTTGTGTGGTATCCCTGCACAGTGTTGCTAAGCGACACTTAGAAAGACTGTCCTTTTCATTATGCATTCTACAACCATGCTTACATATTTGCAGTCAACACAGGTAGATCAAAATTGCATGTGCAGTTTACGTGGTCGAGTTTTGGATGTATCTATTCTGCCAAGATTAAACCTGCTTACTTTCAAATACAGGCTCTCTCGTTATGTACAGAAAAGGTCCATTTTCTTGATTGGATTTTAAAAGCATGGCTAGGTTACCTTGACCAGCCTCACCTTTTTAAAGCCTAAAAAGCTTCCCCTACAACATGTGAACATCTCCTGGCTATATAGTAGGGCTGTATGAGCCTGTCCATTTCTAATTCTTTTGAAGATGTTTCGTGTTCAAGGAGCCCTGCTTTACCTCTCTCAGAACTCAGAATTCATTCTTTTATGCCATTCTGGTATTGGTTGTATGCTGCTTTTTGGTCATTTGTTTAATTTACATGCCTTCAGTTAAGTAATGCTATTTGATCTGTGTGTGCCAGTATGAGGATGGTTCTATTTGATTTTGGAGGAAGCTGTGGTTTATCATGCTGGTGTCGCAGAAGATGGGGCATTTGTCCTTTTTGAAGACCTAGACCTCACGAGACAGCACTGCAGGGGGGACAGTGGATGCAAGAGTACGTGTGTGGTGGTTTCTGTTTTAGTTCATGCTGCTGGGTAACTTCAATTTTTAAACTTTTCCACAGGTAACTTTAAAGTGGTGTGTACAGGGGAGGGGAGATCTCCTCCATTCTTTCATTGGGCTACTTATGGAATCAGTAACTTCCATTATGAAACTTCAAAGTTAATAATTGAATAAATTAAATGTTGTGGATTTAAAAAAAATATTCCCAATCCTGTAGCTATGTTGCTGAGTGACTATTCCCAACAATTTATTTTTTCCTGTTGCTTTCTACTTTCTTTGCCTCAGCCTGATGTTGTTAGCTGGCCATTTTCCACTCTCCCTGCCCAACTCTGGCATTAGCATTGGTCTGCAGATGTCTCTGATACACTTTTATTGTGCACTTTTTCTTCCTTGTGTTGTAATGCTCATATTTAAGATGCATTACCATCACCTGCCTTCCCTATAAGCACAGGTTTAACTGAAGCATTTAAAAATCTTTTATTTTACTCTGACATGATTAAGTTTTTCCCCAGATGAGTGAATTACTGTTATCACCTTCTACAGTAGTGATCCCCAACGTGGACACCATGGCGCCAGTAGTGGACTTCCCGGTGCCCACTTGCTTCTTCCCCAAATCTATCTTCATGAAAGCAAAGGGCCAGCTTTGGGTTTCATCCACTTCACTGGAACAGCAGGTGTAGCACATTTGGGTCTTCAAGGAACAACCATTCAGAAATAACTGTCCCCATCACAGGAATATGCTAAGCTTGGAACCTACCACATTCTGTAATCCTCCTCCTTTCAATGGTAGCCATTTTTTGACTGGTCTTGCCTCCCAAGGCAGCCATTTTGTGTTAGCATCCACTGTTTTTTCCTCAGACTTTCAAAAATGCTTACAGGGTCAACATTAGTGTTGTCAACCTCCAGGTGGTGGCTGGAGATTTCCCACTATTACAATTGATCTCCAGGCGACAGAGATCAGTTCACCTGGAGAAAATGGCTACTTTGGAAGATGGATTCTATGGCATTAAACACTGTTGAAGTCCCTCCCCTCCTCAAACCCCTCCCTCAGGCTCCACCCCCAAAATCTCCAGGTATTTCCTAACCCAGAGCTGGCAACCCTAGTCAACCCTAGTTGAGATCCCCTGCTGTATTATTTATCATTAGTTATATTTCCCATCCCTACAGCACACCAGATACTTCAAATTTGGTTTTATTTTAAATATTTCTTAATCTGTATTTCTCAGATATCTGTGAGCCAAAACATGTCTCAATCTGGTCTGATATGTTGTGTTCTAAATCCCAGGCAGAAAGCATTCATGTCAATACTAGTTGTTACTTTATTTACTGAAGCACTTTTTCTCCCCAATGAGGACCTCACCCAAAGCAGTTTTCAAAATTGTTCTCCCCTCCTTCATTTCATTTTCACAACCAACACCATGTAGATTAGACTGAGACAACATGACTGGCCCAGTTATGATCAGCAAGCTTCTAATGCAAAACAGGGAATAAGAGGATTAATCTCTCACTGTGTGTTGCCTTCCTTTCCTCTCAGTTGAGGAAGTACAGCAGCAAAGAGATTGGAAGAAAGCCTTCATTGGCCTGAGCAGGTTACTCCCCTACACCTGGTGTTGTTCCAGATGACTTTTCTGATTTTGTTTTAGAAGCCAGGCCTACCTGTTGTTTACAGCCCTAACTCCACTAGATACCTTATGTGTTGCTTCTCCCCTTAAAAGCCAGCCCAGCAGACCATCTGCAGTCCTGCCCCACATGGGAACATCCTGGCTACACCATAGTTGGGTGGGCTGGCTTCAGTCACACCCCAGTGATGATGGGCCAGCATCATCCCTACTGAGTGCTGGTTGGCTGGTAGTACTGGACAGGCATTAAGGTTGACTGCTGACATTGTGGAGGAACAAGGGGGGTGTTGTTGTTGCTGCCACTGAGCCCAGCCTCCAAGCTGTGTCCTGCTGCCCAATAAGCATGTCTGTCAACAGGGTTTGTGGCAGAATCATGGGGGAGACTCATAATTGGGCAGCCCAATCATAAGGGATGGGTACTTATGTTGTTCTCGGGGATGGTGTAGCCACGCCGCCTCCAGAGCAGCTTGCAGTGGCACAGTGGGGAATTAAAAATTGATTTTCCCCAAGCCTTTTAGCAGGCGTAACTCCACGCTAGCTAAAGGGGGCGTTCCTGGCCTGAAAGGGCTTTGGAAGCTGCCTAAAGGCAGCGCTGCCCCTGGGAACTCCCCAGGAACACCCCACTGCACACCAGTGTGAGCAGTTGCACCGGACAAACACTGCTGGGGAGGCAGCGCCGGCACTCAAGTCTCAAGCTACAGTGCAATGCCCCTACTCCAGTGTAAGTGCCCTTGTGCCGGCATCCATGCCAGGTTGGATGGCGCAAGTGGTACTTACACTGGCGTAGGGGTTATGCCGCTTCCTTAGCAGCTCTGCCCCCCCTTCAGGATTGCACAGTTAATGTGTCAGATACCAGTGATGGTTTGTTACAAAAGCAATCTGTGACTACCACCATACTATTCTGTAGCTTTTTTCAAAACTTGGCATGCGATACTAACAAACTTGTGGAGCACTAACTTTCTTTTGTTTCATCTAAAACAAAGACCTCAAGTAAGGACCTAGTTTATATAAAACATCCCTGCATCATCTTTTGACGGGAAAATTGTATACAGAAATTTCATCAGCTATTACTTATTTGTCTATCCATCCCTCTTAATGATACCTACTATGGCAAAATCCAAAATGTACATCATATGAGCATACTGGTCACCAGCAGTGATAAATGATGGCCAAGATGCTATATTTTGTTGTTGTTTTTAAGCTGTCTCCAGATTTTGCAAGCCTGTGCTAATTACTAACACTTTAGACACAAATGGATTCATTAACGTAATTAAGTGATGTACTGATTTCAGGTTTGATGGCTCCAATTTGCATGAGAGGGCATGGGTTAAAAGGAAAGTAAAGAGAGCATGAAAATTAGCTTTATTCAATGGAACATTCAGCGGTAAGATTTCTGTCTCAAGAAGGAGCTCCTTCATAATTACTTCATCTTGCTTTTGCAACTGTATGTACTTGAAAGATTGGGTTTGGTATAAAAAGGCTAAGTTTAGTCTTTTCAAAGATATTTCATGCCTAAATTTAATTTCCTGCAGTTCTTATGGAACATACACACAAATAGATGCATTTATGAACACCTCTGCACTGAACAAGATATTTTCTTACTCAGTGTGACCATTTTGCCCTTCTTGGTATCTTTCTTTTATAGATTCTTAACTGCCATTATTATGCCCCTTGCGATGCTGCACAAATTTACAAATATTCTGATTCAAATGTCATTTCATCTGACTCTTCTTTACATTGAACAATACATATGAATGGCTCACCTTCAGAGAAACGATGCATGGAAGATCACAAATCAACTTCTGTGAGCTCTGAGTGCTTCAAAATGGAAAATCACCATCCTGATCTGTGAATTTCTATGAGTTCCTTCCTTTGATGTTAAGCTACTCACAGGGCCAATGAGAACCTCCGTGGCCTCTCACACAAATGTTCTCTCTGGGCCACCCTCCGACTTCCAGATGTAACTTAAAAATCATATGAAAACAAAAGTCTGGCTGTAAATTTTAACAGAGCAAATATAATGTGTAAATCTTGTCTTCATCACAGCTTTCCTGAAAACATGTATTGGATCTTTTTGCCAGCTATGTTAAGATGATTCTATAAGAGAGAGGTTTGACTAAATGATGTTCCACTTCACCTGTGTGCTGAGGAAGGCTTTAAAACATCAAAAGGCACAGAGGGAGATAACAACAGCTTTTCAGAGGCAGCTCAATATATATACTAATATTTCTTGATCTGTGAGACCACCGGCATGTCTATAGTTGTGAGCTATCAAAATAATGTTATTTCTCTCTCCTGCTTATTTTTGTGCTGTTCCCTTCAGAGTTAACATCTTGGGCACCTTGCATTTCTACAATGCTCCAACAAAGCTTTAGAGACAAGACCAGCACCTTAGACTGCACCAGGGCCAAGCCCCAGAAACTGGAGGAGCTTAGCCTCCAAGCCCATTCTTAGTGCCATGGCTTTGGACTAATAAAATAATACAGTAAAATGTATCCCTGAGGATCTGCAGGCCTGGCAACCAGCAGCGGATGGTAGAGGCGGGGACTTACGGTGTGTGTGTGGATTAGCATCCCCAGAGCAATGACACCATTTCTGGCATGATGTGGAAGTGAGGTCATATTGCTGTGTGTGTGAGAGAGAGACACTCTAGCATTTGCCCAAGCCTGTAGTTTAACCATGGAGATTTGGGTGGATGCTAGAGCATCACCTGCTGTGATGTCAATTCTGGGTCACATTGGAAGTGATTCCCCTGCACCAGCCGACACAGATCACCCTCCCTAAATTTCACCCAGCAATTTCCTCCCGCAGCAGAGCTGAGCAGCAGTAGGCAAAGGTAGCAGTGGGCACGAGGTCTCCCCTTGTAGCCTAGTTCCTTGTCCCTCACTGAGTGAACACAGCCACTGCACCTGCAAGGCATCCTCTGTGGAACTCTGTTTTTCTTTTTGTACCTTTCCTTGTTAAACCTGCAACATCTCCTGTATTTCTCTATTTTAAGGTTAGTGCAAAGGGCAGACTTGGGGCTTTTCCATTATGTCCTGAAGAATGTTTTTAAGGATGTGAGAGTTCTTCTTGAGCAGACTAATGGTCATCTAGTCAAACATCCTGTTTGTCAGTTTATTTAGATCTCCTAGAAGACCCACAAGAAGATGCACAGAGGTCAAAGCCTCTCTCCTGTTTTGCCTCCCCTACCCCTTGCAGTACACTGCCTCTGAACATCGAGGCTCCATTTAGTCATCGTCAGAGCTAATAGCCATTAATGGAACCAGTGAATTCACTGAATCCCCTTTTCAAGTCATCTACTGGGCATCGGTTCCACAAGTTAATTTTCCACAAAATATGCATAATTTTAAAAACCCATATCATGCCCTGTCAGTCACTATTTCTATACTGAAAATCCCAAATGGAACCTATTCTCATAGGGAAGGTGTTCTAGCCCTCTGATCATTTAGGTTGCCCTTCTTGACACATTTTCCAGCTCTACAGTATTCTTTCTGAAGTAGCACAACCAAAACAAATGTGGCACAACCAGTGCAAATGCCGCTATGCTATAGAGCAGCTATGCTATACCGAGGCATTTATTCAGTCATTCCTTTTTCGTTGAGTTTTATTATTTCTCACATTTGCTGATAACTTGCCTTTGTCCTTAATCATTACACATTTCACAAGACATTTATGATGTGTACTCCTGGACAGCTTGCTGGGAAATTTCATGACCTATCTGAGATGACAAGTGATGCCAAACATGTGTTGACAAGTCCCAAATTTGATAATATGCTTGTTCTTTTGCCCAGGGCATAGACAGCAAGGGCCAAAGCAGGCAAACTGCCCTGGGCCCCATAAGCCCACGAGTTCCCAGCATATTGACTCATACTGCCTAAGGGCAGTGAACAAACAAGGCTGTGTTCAGCCAGTTTTTCAGCTTTGGTCTTCAGGGCAGTAGCTCGCAGAGCCAAATAGGAAGCCCCTTTGCCTATGTTGTGAATCTGCATTCATGGGTATTGATGAATTTGTCATTAAATATTTCATACTGAACTATTTAGTGTATTATATCTATATTTCATGTGGAAATATGGAATGATATCTACTGACAGCGTTTGGGATGTGTGTGTGCAGAAGAAGGGCCTCAGGACTATGTTTTCCATGGGTTCCTTCTCTATGGTACAGCTTAAGCTACAAAGTTGTGCACGGTCCCTCCACTATGGTGCCTCCACTATGGTCTACAGTACATTTACTGTAGGCTGAGTTGGCAGGGCAGGATTTTGTAAGTTTAAAATCTGCAAATTGTGTTCACTGATTAATGTTAAGGGGGGGAGCTTATTGTTAAGGGAGCTGCTTTTGCATACAGAAAGTCCTGGGCTCAATTGCCAGCATTTCCAGTTAAAAGAATCAAGTATTCCACCCTGCATGTAAAGTGCCATCAAGTCACAACTGACTTATGGCAACCCAGTAGACTTATGGCAACCCAGTATAACTTCAGTAAATTAAAAGGATTTTAAATGGATACAGTCAACAGATTCTATCCAAAATTCAGTGTTTGTTGATTCTCATTCTGAATTACAAGAATGTTCCAATACATTGTGCCTCTTTAATTACCATCTCTGCTTCAATATATCATTTTCTGGAGAGTATTATAGTGAGTTCGATCTTATTTACTGTAAATGTTTAGACATGCATTGCATTTTTAATTTACTTTTAAATATATATCCTGCTTTTGACAGTGTCCCCACAGTGCCAACAATGAAGAGAAATTACAAACTCCAAATTAAAAATCCACCAAAGGAATCATTAAAACAGTGTAACAAAAGCAGGTGGTAATGTGTAACACAGCAGAAAATACATTTATTATTTTCAATGTCATCCAGATATTTCTCTTTCCTTTGATGTTATCCCTTTAATCTGAAGTGTTCTGCTATTTCCCAAATCATTTCTTTTAGGATATTCATGTCAAGATGTACAAAATAGTATTTTCATGTCCTCACTGTTGGTTTGTTTTTTGCTTTTAAAGTCACCTCTGTGTATTTGATATGAGATGGCTGTCTCATCACTATTTCTATGAGGATGTTACAGACTAAAATTGATGGGTTATCTTCTCTGCAGCCAACAATTCTTTACCATTATCTTGACAGAACGCACACAGCCAAGTGCTTTAAATGTGATGTATTTTAATGGCCAACAAAACCATTTCATGTTTGTAAATTCTCTATATAAAATTGCTCCTCGACTGCAGCTCAGGAGCCCAATCTAGGCTGTCCTTGTGTAAATTAAATCTTGAATGGCCCTCCAGAATCTCCCATGCTCTTATAATAACTTCAGTGTCATTTACACAGGTGCACCCCCTGCACTATTCAAGTGAACTGGTATGTCTGTTTATGTGGGATCTCCATATGTATACTACACAGAGAGTTTTTGAACAGGAACCATGGCCATTGTACAGAAAAATAATTTCTGGTGTGAAGAATTTAAAAGTGTGTTCTGCAAGAAAGATTAATGAGGATATTACTCCATGTGATCAGGGACAAAGGTGTTCTACACCTGTTCCTCTGTGGATTTGTCCTTTTCTACTTAGAGCCCACATTTACATGACAGAGCCCAGGTGAGGAAATCACCTTCACAGCCTCTGACTTTTTGGCTAGGATGTGAAACTGGTTCTAAGCACTGAAGGGAAATTATCTTATTTGGACAGATGGAGGGAAAGCAAACACTCTGTGCTGCGAGCAAGACAATGTGTGGCAAGTTGTGTGTGTGAGTGTAAAGTGTCTTCAAGTCGCAGCTGACTTATGGCAACCCCTTATGGGGTTTTCATGGCAACAGACTGAGAGAGGTGCTTTTGCCATGGCCTTTCTCTGCACAGCAACCCTGGTATTCCTTGGTGGTCTCCCATCCAAATACTAACCAGGGCTGACCCTGCTTAGCTTCTGTGATCTGGCGAGATCAGGCTAGCCTGGGGCATCCAGGCCAGGGCCTGGCAAGTTGTACCAATGGGATAAGATTGGGTTGCACCTAGTGTGCGATGGCAAATAGAAAATTCAAACTGCAGGGAATGGGGCCTGGAAATGGCTGCCCTTTATAAGGGTAAGGTAATGTTGAGGTAATGTTGATAAAGTTAGATGTGTGAGTAAGTGCTGTCAAGTCACTTCCGACTTATGATGACCCTATGAATTAATGACTTCCAAAACATCCTATCATTGACAACCTTGTTCAGGTCTTGCAAACTGAGGCCTATGATTTTTTAAAAGTGTTGTCGACCAATTCCATTTGAACTAGCTACTGCAATAAAAATAATGATATATTTTCAAGTAGCACAAGTGGAAAATAGCACATTATAAATCCTTGTGTTATGTTGTATATGAGAGTATTTTTCTTACTACCTATCTTGTAATTGCTGCTTGTTATATTTGGCTTTTGTTATTATACATTTTGGAGAAGGGAAATTAATTCAAACAGAGTTGGGGGGGGAAATAAATTTTTGATGGTCGGGTAGACTGGGAAACTGGACTTCCTAGGAAACAGGATGCATAATTACATAAACCTTTGGTTTTTTCCAGCATGGTTCTGCTTAATTCTTAGTCATGTGTGAGGAGTGGGTAATGTAAATGTAATATATGACTCATCTGACTCATTCTCAGTTTTCTGAAGTGAAAGTAATAATATTGATCACAAGGGAGAAAAGAACACAAGTGTTTACATGATTTAAGTTACACTAAAAACAAAATAATTAAATTTTATTTATTACAGTTTATTTGTAATCTTTGTTTCATGAGCTCAGGGGGGCAATTCTGACTGATTCTCTCTTTCATTTGAAGCTGCATTGGGAGGAAAGAGTTAAGAAAATCACGTGGAAAGATATATAGGCTTGGATCCTGTCAAAAATTACTATAGGTAGAATGATTTTTGGTGGGATCCAAGCCTACTTTTATTACACTGTGGATTCAATTTAAGTTTACCTGCCCTAGCTTTTAAGATTAAAATATCTGGGGGTTTTACATAAGAGATAAAATGTCCCATCAAAGTGATTTTCAGGTTGCATATGTTGTTGTTTGGAAATTTAAGGTGATTCCTAGGACTTGACAGACTGGAGAAGAAGAAGAGTTGGTTTTTATATGCCAACTTTCTCTACCATTTATGGAAGAATCAAACTAGCTTACAATCACCTTCCCTTCCCCTCCCCACAACAGACACCCAGTGAGGCAGGTGGGGCTGAGAGCTCTAAGAGAGCTGTGACTATCCCAAGGTCACCCAGCTGGCTTCATGTGTAGGAGTGGGGAAACCAACCCGGTTCACCAGATTAGTGTCCGTCACTCATGTGGAGAAGTGGGAAGTCCACTGCTCCAAACCACCACTCTTAACCACTACACCACGCTAGCTCTCTGAAAACTACGTACAAAAAATTTCTGTATGTACAAAAAATTAATAAGCTCACAGGTTCAAAATTTGCTGGTTGTTAGAGCCAGTGTGGTGTAGTGGTTAGCACTGGACTAGGATCTGAGAGTCCCAGGTTCAAATCCCTGCTCTTCCATGGAAGCTTGGTGGGTGACCTTGGGCTAGTTACACACTCTCATCTTAACCTACTTCACAGGGACGGGGTAAGGGTAAAATGGAGCAGAGGAGAAAGATGTAAGCCACTTTAGGTTTCTATTGGGGAGAAAGGTGGGGTATAAATAAAGTTGTTTTTTTTCATTTTCATTTCATTTTAAACCTGGTTATTTTATTTTTATTTTTTTAAAAAAATAAGCTTATTATAGTGGAAACTTTTGAAAAGTAATATTTTTTCATTTTAAAAACAATTTTTAACCTCCATGGTTTTAGGAAATCAAATGTTTCTCACCAGGAAGACTACAAAATTCACATGTCCGCTATCATGTAATTATCACAATCACTGCTTTTGACAAAGCATATGGGGTCAAGTTCATAAGGTTGTGTGCAATAGTTGGAGCTTCCATTTGAGCATTTGGTCAGACAGATTTAGAAGCAGCCTTTTGGCACCTATATACATCACAGGAGTTCTGACAGCCCTTGCAGAATCCATGGTAAGATGAAAAGAGATTGTGATTGGCACAGCATGGAGCCTATTCAGCTACTGAGCAATTCTTGGATTGATTTTGTGGCAAAGACATGCTCCTTTCAGTAGTTTTGAGTTGATAACAGTCATGAACTTGAAGGTAAAGTCAAGCCAGTTTAAACTCCAAGTCAAGCCCTGTAATGACGGAAATATGGTCAGTGTTAATTGATACTCACTGCATTGATATTAACTCTATCACAACACTGCAGAGATTTAAATAATCTGGTCTGTAGGCACACACAGACATTGGAAAACAATCCTGACACTGTTGTTTAATCACACACATCATGTGACCTGCAAGCAATTAAATTACAGCTTTAAAGCATTCAGCAAACTTTATTTCCATCCAAGTTTAATGCCTTTGCTGTATCTGCACAGCTTAAGTTATTACAATTCTGAATACATCAGGCACTGGGTTGTTTGAACTTGTTCTTTACTGGTTTTATTTATTTCTATATGCTTCCTTAGTTCTGCCTAGAGGGAGGTAGTCATCACAGCCTTACCTTTACACACAGGCTATTATTGGTCCCCTTACCAGATGACCAGAAATTCAATTTATGAACTAGATACAAAAGCAATATCAATTTGGGGAAAATATCTAAGACAGCAATGGAAACTGTAGCTCAACTGAAACTCAGTTGTAAATGAGTATGAAATGTTAGACAGTATGGCAGATTTTTCTGATATTTGGCCAATCTACACAGTATTCACTAGTCAATTAGATTGTACAAGTTGGGATCCACAAGAAACTTGCGGGAGCAGCTATCCCATTCCCTCTACCTTTGCTTTCTCCACTCTCTCCCTCCTTCTCTCAGTCTCTCACTCTTTCTCCCTCCTGCTACCCCTTTTCTTACTCTCTCTTTCCTGTCAATTTCTCTTTCTGCCCCCTCACTACATCAGTCTCTCTTTCTGTTCCCCATTAGCCTCCCAGCTAATGCTTTCTCCCTGCCCCACAGCAGCAGTGGCAGCTAGAGTTGCCAATAGGCTTACCAGGTCCTGTAGTTCCATCGGCGGGAGCTTTCCAGCAGTGTGCAGGTTTACTTGGAAGCGATGCAGATGCTCTATCAATCTCTACCAAAACTCGATGGTTTCCATAGAATTTCTGCTGCGGTTGCTAGAGCGTCCGCGTCAGGTAAACCTGGAAGTGACGTAGGTGCGTTCCGCATGCACACATTGCCCACCGGCCCTCAGCTGGTAGGCGGGCAGCCCAGCGGATTGGCAGGATTTACCCGCCACCACCAGGCACTTGGTAACCCTAGTTGCCAACCTCCAGGTACTAGCTGGAGATCTCCTGCTATTACAACTGATCTCCAGCCAATTTAAAAAGGTTGAGCCTTTTTAAAGTATACATTTCCAAATATTAAAGTTCACTGTGTGAAAAGATTCTATGGTTACTAGAAATTAATATTTTTGCAAATTTAGTTAATTTTTTCAAAATATACCCTTTTCTTATTTGGTCTGTTAAAAAGCTTTTTATCTGATAAAGAAATCAGCAAAATAACCAGTAATGCAGCTGTTCTAATTACAGATATATTTGATATAACCTTAATACAATATAGCACCTCTTTCTTTTTCCTAGTTTAAGAAACCTCAAAATCGAACTTAAACATTTTCACTCTAATAGCTGATGAAAGAGGTGAAATACCTGGAGCCAATTTAAATAAATACTTTGTCCAGATGTTCAACATAAAATTAATGATATAATTATCCTCTTCTCATTCTTTTTTTATCCAAAACCAGGCATCCAATAATATTTTTACAAAACACTGCTCAAAGTCAAAGAAGTATTGACATCTGCATTAAACTACTTAGGTTTACAGTTACATCTTTAAGTTTGGAAAGCACAGATCTCCATTAAACCAGTAGTCTTGCATAGTTTTAGTGCAATCTTAGGTTTCTTATTCTCCCACACAAAATGGTTTATTAAGAGTTGTAATTCTTTTAACTCTTTTTATGCACTATTATTGGAACATTCATAAAAGAAAACTAATCTTGGGGAGAATAGACATTAGTGATTAATATTTGCAACTTTCCCCTCCCTTATTATACACAACTACTCTGCACAGATGTACCACCACACACACCCCTCCCTTTTAACCATGAACAACAGCAATGAAAAAGGAAAGATCAGGGTAAAATAAAAACTGATATGATCATTTGGTCAAATAAAAAGTTGTCACTACTGGGACGTATTTCAATAATTCAAATGAATGTGCTACCAAGGATGCTCTTCTTATTCCAAAACTTGCCTATAATATCACATGTTAAATACTTTGATATTTGGAGGAAGGACATTTTAAACTTCATCTGGCAAGGGAAAAAACCGAGGATTGCTTATAAATATTTGGTGGACCTTAAAGTCAGAGGAGGTTTAGCATTACCAAATTTTCAACTTTACACTGAAGCGGTAGCCTTAACATGGCTAAAAGACTGGATAACCTTATCAAATACACATTTACTGGAGCTTGAAGGCTTTAATAATATTAGTGGATGGCATGGCTATTTATGGTATGACAAAATCAAGATACAAGCATCATTTAGGAATCATATAATCAGGTCCTCTTTATTGCGTATTTGGATGAAATATAAACATATTTTGGAACCAGCAACACCGATGTGCATTTCACCGCAAGAAATGTTAACACTACGTCCACTTAGACCGGACTGTAGGGTATGTGGCCTATAGGTCGGCTGGCACACCACCACCTAGCCACAAGGCTTTGCTCCTAACGAGCTGGCAGACCACCGTCAGGGCATTGCCATAGCATACCCCAGAGCTCACTCCCGACGGGTTGGCATAGCACCGTACCACACAAGGCCTTGGGCTAGTCAGGCGTACTGCGTCAGTTAGGCTGCCCCTCAGCAGAGGGGTTTAGAACAATAGACAAAGGCTTCTAGTTCCTGCTATCTCTGCCGCTGCCATGGTTACTTACAACAGTTGCAAGTTACAAGCAGATTATTTACTACTTCCTATAAATAAAGCGCAGCTCTGTGACCAGAGGTCTGTTTTCCTTGACACCGAGTCTTTGTCTTCATTCTCCCAATTCCCACATCTGGTGACCCCGACGTGATTCACTGGATCCCGCCTGCTTACCACGACTGGAAAAGGTTTACGAGTACTCTCAGCTCTTTGGCTCCCTCAGCTCATCGGCTCCCACAGCTTTGGCTCCCATTGGTAAGTATGGGTGAAACATTATCTTCAGAGCAGGTAAAGCATGCTGAAGAACTTCATCAATTGGTGAGACATAGCAGGGACTCAGTGTCGACAGCAGACCTTAAGGATCTCCTTCGGGAGATTGATTGTCAGTGTCCCTGGTATCCCCAGGAAGGCACTTTCAAATCAGGAGACTGGGAAAAGATAGGAAGGGAATTGAAGGGTGAGCCCCATGCACCAGTGCAATTTAGTCTTGCCTGGCAAAAGGTTTCTGGAGCTGTCTGCGCTGGGACGCCAGCGGACAACATGCTCTTGAAACCTGCTATGGAGGTGACACCGCCCCCCTATCCGGCTCTCCTCCCTGCAGCCTCGTCTTTGGCTCCCTTATCTCCTTCTCCCGCTTGTCCACCGCCTCGATCAAAAGTGGCGTTGGCAGTCCAGGCAGCCCGCTGTAATGGGGACCTGGATCTTTCCGAAGAGTGGGAGGGAGATCCACCTGCGTAAATCTTTCTCTGCCTTGAAACAAAGTCCCAATGAGTCATATGCAAGTTTTGTAAATCGGCTTAAAAATGCCATCTCACTGTTTTCACTGCCAAAAGCCCAATCACTTTAGGAGTAAGTGCCGAGCCCCCGGTGGGGGAGCCTACCGAGGGAGTGGTGCTAACACTCCTAACTCTATGTTGCATAAGCACTTCAACAAACCCTCCCTGGTGAGGTTGCCCTCGTTTCCATGCGTGCTGAGGCTCCTCCTGGCACATACCTGGCCTTACCTACCTGTGCAGCCCAGCAACAGGGGATCAATGTGCAACCGGACAAGGTTGTGGTCCAGGACAATTGTATTTGTTGTTTTGCAGTGTTGGAGCGCTCTTCCTTTGAATTTAAAGGAAGGTGCTTCCTGTGCACACCTTGTGCCGCTCCCGCCCTCGGGAGTGGACAAGGGGGATTTTTCTTCTGATTCCTTACAGATTGCCTTGGTCACCGAGAACATCTGGCACCAGAAGCCAATTCGTGAGTATAAGGTACAAGGTAAAAAATTAAGAGGTCTTCTCGATACTGGGGCTGATGTTTCTGTGATCACCCCTCAGGATTGGGACCCCTCCTGGCCTCTAGAACGGTCAGCTGCTGTCTGGGGGGTGGGGGGTTCCACGCCGGCACAGCAAAGTGCTCGGCCTCTCCTTGTCACTACCACAACTGACCAGCAGGTGGGGTACGTGACTCCAATTGTCGTCCCACTTAAAGTCAATCTTTGGGGGCTAGACCTTTTGTCTCAGTTGGGGGCTACTTTAGTCACTAATGACTAAGCCTCGTGCCCTTGCCTTATCATGGCTTTCTACAGACTATGTGTGGATCGACCAATGGCTACTGCCTGGTAAAAAATTGGAAGCTTTGCACCGCCTAGTTGCAAAGCAGCTACAACAGGGTCACTTGGTTCCTTCCACTAGTCCTTATAATACTCCAGTGTTTGTCATCAACAAAAAAATCTGGCAAATGGCGTTCAAAGCATGATTTGCGCGCCATCAATAAAATTATCAAACCTATGGGTGCCTTACAGTGTGGCTTGCCCAACCCGAACATGATCCCTCGTAATATGGCTATCATTGACCTTACAGCCTCAGGATCAAAAATATTTTGCCTTTAAACTCAACAGTCACATGTCTATAAGTCCATTTTTGTGCATAAATTAGGTCACCTCACACTCCCAAAATATCCATAAGTGTCTGCAACGGCAATAGCATGCACCAGATGCTCAAAAATCACATCTCCAGGCCACTCCGGGAGAATCTCCAGGCCATTCCGGGAGATTCTCCAGGCCATTCCGGGAGACACCCCCATGTCCATATTCTGGTGGAAGTTATGAAGGTTATAATATGTACAAATAGTGTAGAGAAAATAATGAATTTACAATGTAGTTCTTCAAAGGAAGGTGGGAACATGAGACTGCAGCTCATGGTACACGTGGTAAGATGGAAGCTTAATAACAAAGTCAGTGAAAGAAATGGATTGTATAAATAATGTGAATGATTCTACAGTGGTAACTATGTTTAATTAGACTACATCTGCATCGAAGCAAATAACTGCAGAAGTTTCCCACCAGCCATTAAAATGTATATATTTGAATGTTTATGCTGTCTTTGTGGGTGTGACACCCAGGGCACTTTGGCCTCTGGCTCTGCATGCCATAAACCTTTCCCCCTCTTTTTCTCTCCTGCTCTCTGTTTCTCTGCTACACACTTCACTCAGTGTGCCTAAACAGCACACAAACACATTCACATTCTTAAAGTTGCAACAATTCTATGCCAGCCAGCTCGCTGTACTCCCCTCCCGTTGCTACGGCAAAGACCTTCAGTAGCATCTCCTGACCAAAGAATTAGTTGTTTAAAAGGTTCTATTGTTCCTTGGAAATAACTTTCTGTGCTTAAGTCAACTGCAGTTCTAACACTTTTTGTCCTTTTAGGGTCCCTTTGTATGGGCCCATTTTATTTTTGCGTTTTGCAGTTCTATACTAAAATTAATGGAAATTATAAAAAATCTCCACATTTTTTTCTTTTGCGTAGTCCTTTTTTTTTACTTTTTCAAATACTTCTGGAAATTTGTTTCATGTTTGTCACATTGGTCTTTTTCCTCATGATGCAGTCAATCTCATCTCTGATAGTTTGTATGTGTGTAATGTCATTTCTCAGGTGGAAGGAAGCTACGTGTCTCCTTCCTGTGATGACAATCTCCTGAGTCTGTTCATTGCTTTGCGCAATCAATTGGCAAAGCGCACTGGATTGCTGTTTGTTGCTCATATTCGCAGTCGTCAGCCCTTTCCTGGCATCATCTCTGAAGGAAATGCCCGGGCTGACTCCCTTGTTTCCTATGCAGCTCTCTCCCCCATTGAGAGCCATGCCATGCATCACCAAAACGCCAAAGCCTTGGCGAAACAATTTCACTTGCCCCTTGCAGAAGCCTCTGCCATCATTCAGCAATGTCCTCAGTGTTCTGGACAGGCTTCCTTTCCTTCCACTGGTGTCAACCCTCGAGGTTTTGGAGCCAATCAATTGTGGCAAATGGATGTTACTCTGTTTCCTTCATTTGCTCCCTGGAAATATCTCCATGTGGTTGTGGACACCTTTTCTGGTTACCTGTTTGCTACTCCCCAGAAGGGTGAGAAAGTTAAGCACGTTTGCGCCCATTTAATTCGTGCCTTTTCGGTTATGGGTGTTCCCTCTGCTCTGAAAACAGGACAATGGCCCTGCCTATTGTTCCTCCGCCTTTGCTGCCTTTTGTGATCGGTGGCAAGTGCGCCATATCTTTGGCATCCCATATAATTCCACGGGCCAAGCCATCGTGGAACGTGCCAATGGCACTCTCAAAAGAATGCTTGAAAAATTGAAAAAACAAGGGGGAGTTGGCCTCTCCCTCTTGGACAGAGAGGGCCTACTAGCTCAGGCTCTCTTTACCCTCAACCATCTTAACCTTCTCTCTTTTAATTCAAAATTTGTTACTAGGACTCAGCGGCACTTCCAGACTGACGTGCCGCTGCCACAGCCCCTGGTGCGCTACCGCCGCCTCCCCGACCCCCGCTGGCACGGGCCGGTGCCTCTCATCACGTGGGGCCGGGGCTACGCTGCAGTCCAAACATCTACCGGACCGTTGTGGGTGCCTGCACGGTGTGTTCGCCCTGATCTCCATGGCGTGGCATCAGAGTCTCCCCAACCCGAGTCCTCAAGCCAACCCGATTCCTCACTTCCGCCTTCAGTTGGCGGACCCTGAGCCTATGGCCGAGAGGCGTCGTGGTCGTCGCAGATCGAGCCCTCCAGTAACTTGGGGGCCCCTCAAAGGCTTGTCTGAGCAAGCCCAATAGGAGTTGGCTAAGCAGCACCTGCCTATGACCCCAGAGAACTTTCTGGCTGCTGTTTTTGCTCAGCTGACTGTGAACTCAGTTATGATCATCTTGTGTTTTTGCCTCCTGAGCTCTGGGGTGCAGGGGGTTAAGCATGAGTCCTCTGCTCCGAACTTATGGGTTCGTCATGCTTCTTACATGTTTGCTTTTCATGGCAAGAACGTTTCTCTGATTTATGAGCCTCCTCTCTCTGCCTCTGCTATGTCCTTTTTGCCTACTCCCTTTAACTCTCCTGAACTGGTTCTGTCTGAACTACAACATTTGAACCACTCCATGCTGTTTGCCTCCACCACTGACCCTCACTAGAACAGTACTCCTTTCCAAAGGTTTCGCTTTCATCGCTACCTACCTGGGTTGTGCTTCTGTTGTTATGCTAGCAATCCTCTGTTTTCCCACTGGACTTATAAGACTGCTGCTGATCAGATGTGGGGAAATAATGCAGCCAATTATACTGCTTGTTCTGACCGCTTTTACCTTTGGGGTACCTTTAACTCTTCTTTCCAGCCCAATCTCCATCTCATGAACACTACCACACAACAGTTGTATCACCGTTTACCGATGTTTTCCCCAAATGCTTCCCTGCTCACATCCGGAAGCATTTGTGGCAATTGGCTCATCCGCGATCCCAACCTTTGGTTCTTTTGGGGGTCGGGGTGGGCTACCAACTATCATCCTGGAAAATATCAGTGTGCAGCTCTTGGGTATCTTACCTTGCCAGTCCAAGTCCTGGATGCTTCTGGGACTCCTTTAGCCAATCACAAAGTGAGGCGTGCCGCAGCGGCCCCCCTTGGCCCCGGGTGTTCAGATGAGGTTATTGTGGACGCCCAACTCAGTGGGGGAAGCGACTGGGGTCGCGCCATAGGGGCTGGTCTTACTGGGATTTTGACTCTGGGGAGCTACCCAGGGATCATTGCCCAGGAGAACCGCCGTTCCATCTTAGGCCTCACTTGTAGGTTAGAAATGACTGTCAATGCTACAAGCCGCCTGATTCAAGACTTGCAGCAGGAAATTTCTGAATTGCATCAACTCACCTTACAGCATCGCTTTGCCTTAGATTTTCTCCTGGCTCGACAAGGTGGGTTTTGTAAAATTGTTGGTCAGGCAGGTTGCAAAGTTACCTTCCATGACCTCAACAAAACCATTGAGGACGAGCTGGAGAAATTGCGTCATATGCTCACTAACAATGTTATTACTTCCGGAGCTCCTGGTCTTTTTGATTGGTTGACCAGCTGGCTACCTGACTTTGGGTGGCTGCGAGCGACTTTTTTTTGGCTTTACTTGGAATCATTGCTGGTTTTATTGCATTGGGGTGCTTTGTCCAATGTCTTCCTGGTCTTTACAATATGTGTGCTTTCTCTAAGGAGCATGTTCAACGCCGTGTTATGTACTACGCATATCATCAGCTTAAAACGAAAAAGGGGGAGCTGTAGGGTATGTGGCCTATAGGTCGGCTGGCACACCACCACCTAGCCACAAGGCTTTGCTCCTAACGAGCTGGCAGACCACCGTCAGGGCATTGCCATAGCATACCCCAGAGCTCACTCCCGACGGGTTGGCATAGCACCGTACCACACAAGGCCTTGGGCTAGTCAGGCGTACTGCGTCAGTTAGGCTGCCCCTCAGCAGAGGGGTTTAGAACAATAGACAAAGGCTTCTAGTTCCTGCTATCTCTGCCGCTGCCATGGTTACTTACAACAGTTGCAAGTTACAAGCAGATTATTTACTACTTCCTATAAATAAAGCGCAGCTCTGTGACCAGAGGTCTGTTTTCCTTGACACCGAGTCTTTGTCTTCATTCTCCCAATTCCCACACCGGACAAATTTATAATCTACCAGGAATTAATTAAATGGGAGGGGAAAAAATTTTCATTAAAGGAATTTCAATTTTTTAAAGAGGATCTACAATGGTTGCAATACTGTCAGATTAAATCAGTTTTTGTACAAGATATGAAAAATGGATTTTCTAAAGAAAAGTCCCCTTTCCACAAGATGTTATTAGATAACAATTTGAAACTGATCTCGAAAATGTATAATCTACTTTTAACAATATATTGTGAGCAGGAGACAATTAAACCAACTATGATCGACTGGGCTCAAAACATGGGACATGATATTGCTTTAAATAAATGGGAAAGACTATGGTCAAAAGATTTGAAAGGAATAAATGTGCAATCAATTCGAGAAAACATTTATAAAATGATGTATAGATGGCATTTAACACCTAAGAAGATTGCAAAGATATATAAAGTGACATCCCCTAAGTGTTGGAAATGTAATAAGGAAATTGGTTCCTTCTATCATATGTGGTGGACTTGTGATAAAGCTAAAGATTTTTGGGATATGATCTACAATGAATTGAGATTAATAGTACAAAAAAATATACCCAAAACACCAGAAATGATGCTATTAAGTATGATACCTGACGATTTGCTAATACAAAGAACTTTTTTGATCTATGCTACAACAGCTGCGAAACTGCTTTATGCAGCAAAATGGAAAGGGGCAGAAATTCCCGAGAAAAAAGACTGGATTGGGAAAATGTTTGAATTGGTGGAAATGGCAAAACTTACAGCCATTTTAAATGAAAAAGACAATGTTCGATTTTTAGGGGAATGGGAGGATTGGATGAAATATTGTGAATATGAATTAAAACTGGGGAAAATGGAAGAATACTTATTAATCTGATCTAGAGGACACAATATTAAGAGATAATCATTTATATTAATAGAAGATGTTTTATGAAAGTTAAATGAATTTATGATAGTTAAGATCAGACCAATTACGATGGGATGAATACTTTATTAAGAGGCGGAGAGAGGCGATGGGGAAGTCATAAATTTTCCTTTAATTGTTTTTTTTTTGTTATGAATTTAAGAAACCATAACAACATAGAATTAGAATTTTGAATTTCATATTGCCTTTATTGTTGTTTACTATCATGGAAAATTTGTATTATAAAAACCAATAAAATCATTATAAAAAAGAAAAAAGAAAAAGGAAAGATCAGGGAGACATTGCTGCTGGCAACTTGGTTGATTTCCAGTGACTTTTTAGGAGTCAAGGTACACAGAACAGGCCATATAGTACTAGGCAGCTTTTGTGGGATTCTGTAGAGCATTTGTGAATCCAGGAATGATACAATAGTAATATAAACAAAATGTTACTTTGAGTGTATAGATATTAAATGGTAGAAGTGGTCTCTGTCTAGTTTTTATATGTGTGCAAGGAAAATGAATCAGAGCTGTGAGTTTTGTGTTAGAAGTAATGGGCTCCCTGACGCCATGTCAAATATGAATCTGAATTTAAATTACAGCAACACGTGCATGTTCCCTGTATTCACAGCAATACCTTCTTTCTGAAGAACCTTTAACACATAAGAAATATTTATGATCTCTTCTGACTGTAGTTATTCATTAGTTGATTTTTCCCTTTTTTTACAATGTACTTTCTAAGATACTGGCCAGGAGCATGTCATGGTTAACCAAGAAGCATCCTGCCTGGCTTCAGTATGAAGAACTAAGATTTAATGCAGTATGAAAGACACTGGGCTCCAAGAAAAACAACAACCATGCTCCATTCTTGTCAGCATAATTTTGCCCTTAGAGTATGTGTGCTAGAAGATCATGTGATGCAAATATGTTTCCTAGCAACTGGCAGTGAACAGACCTGTTTAGAGAAATGAAGGTTGGCAAAGACAGAATTAAGATGCTTTGATCCGTTTCCCCCCTCATGTTATGTTTTCATTTAATTTTTTAAAAAGACAATATCTTGCAAAATACTGTATATATCTAACACGTTTGATATTACGGTTATTTTGTGAGAAAGGTATTTTTATCTGGAAACAGATTGTGAGGAAGTTGTAAAAATGACACGGAACTGGAATTGAGCATGGGCTATTTCTTCTGTCAAAGAACAGTTACCTTGCTGCATGAAGATTAGAAATGCAGGTAAAGGGTTTTTTTTAAAAAAAAAACTTCAGAGGATTTATAAATAATTCATACACCATGGATGCATCAAAATGTCTGAAAAACAGCTCTTTTTTGTGCTTCAGTTTTGCTGTCTGTATTGTACATGTAGGGACGCACAGACCTGGTTGGCAGGTGACCATTAACAACCAACTCTCTACGTTCTGGCAACTAGCACAATTCCACCCCCCACCCCGCCCCCACACACAAGTTCTCCATGCATTATAGAGAACTCAGAGGGGATCTATGCCTGGGAGCAAGAGGCCAACCAGTATAAACAGCACAAATGAAACACAAATGATCTAAATGATGAGAGCATGAATAATCACTTTGCCATTTCCAGAATCTTCTGCCACTTCCTGTCAGGCATTGGACAGGATCTGGAGATCTCCCAGAATTACAACTGAATTCCCAATGACAGAGATCTGTCCTCCTGGAGAAAATAACTGCTTTGGGGGTGGACTCTATGGCATTATATTCAGCAGAGGCCTCTTCCCTCCCCAAATCCTGCCCTACTCAGACTCCACCACAAAATTTCCAGAAATTTCCCTGCTTGAAACTTGCAACCCTAGTCAGGCCTGACCCCAAGGTGCACTCACTCAAAGGCCAAAATAGGCCTGGAAAGGGCTTTGACCCCTTCCCCTTGCTTTTACTGACAGAACCAAACCTCAGAACACTGTGGTTGACAGCAACAGCCACTGAGAGAATCGGTTTTTTAAAGCTACAGATACTTCTTTTATCCATTTCGGGTGTTATAATCCCCCCAAAGTTTTTTTTAATTGCATATTTTTCTGCAACCCTGAAGCCCTTTTCTGGTTTTTAGAAAGTTCGTTCTTGCCCGTTCACAGCTCCAGTCATCAGATTTTAGTATCCAAATATTTGGCCAACTTCAGCATTAGAATATAAGATTTAGAAATTTTCTATGCCACCTATCCAGAGAACCCACTCAAACATTTTTATTCAGAAATGGAGATAAGATTATTTTCTTTGTTTGTCTAAATTACATTTTTGTTTGTAATCCACTTAAAGTCTTCAGAAGTGAAAAAAACAGGATCGGAATATATATTGATACCGCAATATTGTATGAGCTGATCCTTTACAGAAAGGGCATGAGATGAATTGTCCTGAAACACCTAAAATCAATAACGTCTACATATGTACTGTGCAAATTCGTTTTTCTCGGGCTAGTATTACACCAATTGAAGGCTCATTTTGTTTCTGAAATATTAAGGGCCTAACCATGTTACTTGTGTATGTGTGCAACAAAGGCCTGATGGCTATTTCCTCCCCCCCCCTGGGAAAAGTAGGTTCAAAAGGAGATTATTTGGAGCAGGATATCCCCAGAGCATATGTGTGTGTTGTTTCTCCATTGCAAAGGCCCCCTTAAAGCTACTTGCAAAGTTCCAAGTGTGTATTTCCACAAACATGCATGTAACCCCTACAGCAGCCAGTGGGTCTTTGTTACCACTTTTATTTGCACTAAGGCCAAGGATCACTTGTCCGAGGATCACTTTTAGCTGTTACTTCCTCATTTAACATTGTGATGTTTTCCCCGCGTCCTTTCATAGTACCCTCTGGAAACTGGCTTGATACGTTTGAGTTATTACTGCCATCACAAGAAACTTTCTTAAAACTGGTGAGTTTCATTATTCCTAACATCAGATACATTTTTTGCAGTCTAGAAAACTGAAATATTTACTGTGTGTTACAAACTTCATAAAATCCTGAGATTAGTGCTGCACATGAACCTCAAATACATGGTAAATATTCTTGATACCTGTCAGTGTACGTTTAGATCAAAAATTTCCTAAGGAAAAAAGGGGGGAACTCATTTTTTAAAGTGAACATGAAAAGTAGAAAGAAGAATGACTGAAGAACGGATGGAAGGGAAACCAGCCACAAAGACACTCACTGGTGAGTGAACTGTGTCCTTGTTGTTTGTGGACATACTTATGAAATCTGCGGTACCCCATCTTCAGTAATTGCTGTTCTTAAAACATGTGCAATTCTTCTGAAGTCACTGTTTTAATGTCAGCTCATGTACATTTGGACCGTAGGTTGGATTGTGCACAAGGATTGTGGATCTTCCTGCTTTCTCCCTTCCCCCAGCAATCCTTTTCAGACTCACATAAAGAAATAGCCATGTGGGTCTAGAGGCTGCAGTGGGGAGGGGATACAGGAAGAAATCACTCCTTTGTGCTTCATCCTTGAGCAGAAGAAATCAAGGGCCCCACAACTCCAGGAATAAAGTTTCCCAGGGACAGAAAGCACTGTTGGCGAAAGGGTAAAGCCATGAAGATTAGTATTTATCATCACCTTCTGCTGATGGATTGTGGGATCTAACCCAATGATTTTGTAGGAGAATAGTTCATCTATTGTACATCCAATTCACTGCTGTTAAAGCACTTTTCCCTCACTGGATTCCCCCACCTGCTTGTGGCAAAAGTAACAGAGGAGTGCACAGCAGTTGTTTCCCTTTACACCAGCAAAAAAAAAAGTTCCCTCTTTTTTTTCAAGGATATTGTTTGCACAGCAATAGTTCTGGTTTAGTGCAGAGAATATAGTTGCCAACCTCCAGGTACTAGCTGGAGATCTCCTGCTATTACAACTGGTCTCCAGCTGATAGAGATCAGTTCACCTTGAGAAAATAGCCGCTTTGGCAACTGGACTCTATGACTTTGAAGTCCCTCCCCTCCCCAAACCCTGTCCTCCTCAGGCTCCATCCCAAAAACCTCCCGCCAATTGTGAAGAGGGACCTGGCAACCCTAGCAGAGAACAGGACCAAAATCATGGTGCCTGGGAAGGAACCGATGACCTGAATTCAGCCAGTCCCGGTTGTCTCCTTAGAAACTGTCAGTCTGTGTGACAACAATTAACCCTCTGCTTTAATATCTTCATTTGG
Organism: Euleptes europaea; assembly: GCF_029931775.1. Taxonomy (NCBI): domain Eukaryota; kingdom Metazoa; phylum Chordata; class Lepidosauria; order Squamata; family Sphaerodactylidae; genus Euleptes; species Euleptes europaea. Next base: position 67,779,286 of record NC_079312.1, read on the forward strand.
TTGCCAAGAGGGAATGTTTGGGATCACATATACATTGCTCCCCCACTTTCTTTTCTTTACATGCAGCATGGATCCAGCTTCAAAGAGAGCATTTGCTGATCAAAGGCAATTATATTTATTGACTAGCGTTGGGACTCTTTTGAGCCAAGGTCTTTAAAATGTTCACAGAATAATCATTGATATTTTTCACAGCAGTCATCAGTTATTATATATAGTCATAGGCCATGGGAAATGCTAAGAAAGCTCATGCAGGTTAAAATTTTCTAATGGAAATGGGTGGTGGTGGTTAAAAAAGAGAATTTCCTATAATAATTTTCAGTAGGACTCCACTGACTTTTGTGCGCAAAGAATAGCTATTCTAATGCTTGGGGTCTAATTTCCATCTCCTTGTGTTCTGCTTTTTACAGGCTAATCGGCCTCATGCCATCAACTCCTTTTCTTTTTTATGCGTTCAGAGTTCACCAACTATCATTTGTATTGGTTCAAATGTCAAGCATTGGTTTTGTAGCTTGGAGAAGGTGGATTGCTCTGCCAAAGTTGATGGAGGATTGTGTTACCCTTTGTCGGGGAATCAACTCTTCCATTTGCTCCTGTGTGCAACGGTGAACTTTTCCACATCCAACTGTGCTTTGCAATCCCCGAAGCTGCACGAAGTGAACCCACTTAGCTGCTACTTGGCTAGGGCCTCTGAGAAGCCAATTGGGGTAGACAACTGAGATCCCAAATTGGATTTGAAATAGGTTTCAGCAAGATAAAGTAATCAGCATAGGGCCAAGGTTTTTATTTCTTCTTGCTGGTCATTTGCTTTTCCATGCAAGGGAAGAAACACCCTTAAGGACAAGAAAAGTGGGACAGAGAAGGGCAACTTGGCTAGCCTGGAACATCCAGATCAGGGCAAAGTTAAACTAGTGAATGTGTTTTGTTTTCTTTTCTTTTCCAGATGCTATGGCCTTTGTATATGGTATTCATTTCCCCCTGTGCAATGTGTTCTAGATTGTTAAACTGTAGTAAATAAAAATCATTTTCCTTGATTAAGAAAGCATACTGTGTTCAAAATACCTCCCATGCACCTTGTTGCTTGCAAGCACACATGCGCTCACAGAGACGGGGGAGTAAGCAATGGGAAACTCTGCACTACACATGCACAGAAAGCCTTTTACTGGTGCCTCAGACCACTAGTAAAAGTGATAGGCTGAGCTCAGTTTGGATCTGAAATTTGGCGGAACTCATGAGGAGGGTAGGGGGAAGGATGTTGGAAACATGTACACATGAAAAATCTCTTGCCCTAAGAGGACTGGGTCTTCACAAGGATGGGGGGGGGGCAAGTCCACTGCCAGACAGGATTTTATTTTTTTGAGCCAGGCACATAGGTGGGCAGATGCAGAGCATTTGTGAGAAACATTCAAGGGTTAACCTAGGATATCATATTCGTACATAATAGAAACCATGGTTTACAGTAACTTTGCTTAAAAAACCTGCTTCATATCCTGAATCATAGAATTCCATCGCTTGTTGCTGATCCATTAGCCACATTAAAGTATCAGGAGCGCTACATCTCCAATAGCTCATAAAACATCTCTGACCATGGCCATCATGATTTTGTAAGATATTACCGTTGTGATTAAGCGATGATCACTGAACAATTAGTGTATAATTTCAAACAGGGCTCAGAGTATGGTTCATACTTACACCTATTTTGATATTTTTCATGTATATATAACAGATCAAATAAAATTTCGGCATATTAAGGTGATCCACAGTATGCTGTTCCACAAAATGAGAGTATTTTATAAAGTAGCCATTTCTGTAATGTAATGACCTTGATTGATATGCACTGCATTTCACCCAAGGTATCTTTTCAGTTTACATTGATTAATAATTGTGTTTAATAATAATACTGTGTTTAACCAATCAATGCATTTAAGTCAGAGCTTTAAAACAAATGCACCGTACCATAGTCAGAAGTGCTCAGTTACTGCTGTATTTTGCTTGACCTTGGTGTGTCCTCAAGCTTTACTGCAGACACTGTTGAATGACTTGGAGGCAGTGCTTGGCAAAAAAAAAAAAGAGAGAGAGAGAAAGAAAAAAGAAAGATGTATCCCTGTATCTATGATGTCACCTGTGTGCCATAAGGCTTATAATGTAGCAAGTGCATGAAAAAAAAAAGATTTTTTTCAGCATTAGTCTGTGAATGCAGGAATGTGACAAGGGCAAAACATTTCAGCAGCACTGTTTTGAGTGGTAGCTGCAGGGAGAAAATCAAACAATAGGAATTAAAGCAAGCAGGATGGGGAGGGTAATGAAACAAGATTCAGTGTTGATCTCCAGCATTCCTGTTTAGCATACAAACAGCGGTTGATAGAAATGTGTAATGGTTTGCCCGTTCTGAACTAGTGGTAAGGAAAAGTAAGTGAACGTGATATATTCTGCCGGGGCTCCTAATTTACACAAAGCATTTATGTTTATATATGTTAAGCTACTCAGATGGGGTTTATTTATTCTGAAACAAAATGCCTCAATACTAAGATTATAAGAAGAGGTCTAGACATCCCTAGAAGTCAGCAGATTTCAATGAATGGTGCTGCATTTTGAACATGCATTACTTCGATATGCCAGTTCATTTATGTGAAATGGAGTTGAAGATTTCATTTGTGGATGACCTTTTATCTCTTTAGGTGCCAAAGGACACAGCTAACACCAATTGGAAAGATACCTGATGTTTCCCAGTGTAGGTGAATGAGTATCAGTTGTTACAGTCAGCTGTATCTCTTGTCTGCATGTAAAATCCAATTAACTTGAAGATCATAGTGTCATTCCATTATTATTACTCTTGTGAATGAGCCTTCAACATATTTCATTACTGTAATCTACCATAATTTTTTTTTCTGAAATCACTCCCCAAATCAGAATACCTGAATCTGGATTGTGTCAGGTTTTATCCTCCTTTCCCCAGCCAATCTCCTTTCTGCCTCCATTAACTCACCCAATTCTTTTAATCTGAGGAGCTATTTAAAGTTCCACATACTGAATTCTAGTTTTGTTGGTTCTTGCTTTTGTTTTCCTAGCAGTGTGACATTTAGAGATGTTATTAGGTGTACACCAGACCATTGCCATTCACGAATTTGCAACTTGTGATTTCACTTATTTGCAGTCAGCAGCAGCATGACAATGTGCTGCAGCTAGGATTAAGCACATGACCCCTACACACACGGGGAGATTGAGAGCATGCATGCGGGCCCTACTCTCTGACTCTGCATAATCGATTGCTTGTCATGTCTATGTCTAAATGGAAGAAGTATGTGCACTGGGTGTATGTATTTGTATACAGAAACATACAATCGGGAAATTCACAAAGATTTATGGGGGAGTCACTTAATCTTCCCCTGTATCCCCTTCCCGACGCTATGCATTTTCTGTCCTCCTAGGTGTCCCAATACCTTTTCCATTCTTCCTTCTTTCCTTCTCATCCACCCATCAACCTACCTTTTATCTGCACTCCAAGTCTTTATTATTTTTATATTAATAAATTTATTTATTTATACCCTGCCTTTCTCCCCAATGAGGACCCAGAGCATAGGGCTGACAACATCCAGCAGGGGCCTAAAGTTCTCCCGGAATTATAACTGATCACCAGACTACAACAATGACCACCCCATCCCACCTTCAAAGAAGTAAAGGGAGGGGCGAATTTGGCTGTGGTGGCGCGAACAGAGATCCAGTCTCTGTGCATCTTCGGGCCTGACGTAGGAAGAAGGGTGGGCCAGGAAAAGGGTTTAATAGCGCCAGGGTCGAGATTTCCTCCATCTTTGGAAGCAGATGGAAGAAATGGCAACTTTAGAGGGTGGACTTTATAGTACCATAGCTGAGGTCCTCAAATCCCTCCTCAAACTCCATCCTCCCTAGGCAACGCCTCCCATATCTCTGGTAATTTCCCAACCTGGAATTGGCAACCCTACCAAAGCAGCTTGCACCATTCTTCTCTCATCCATTTTACCCTCTCATCCATTGTATCCTTTGAGGTAGGTTAGGATGAGAGTGTGTGTGACAGGCACAAGGTCATCCAGCGAGTCCCCATGGCAGAGTGGGATCCAAACATTGATGTCCAGGATCTTAGCCTGACAATAATATAACAACAGCTGTGGCAGAGCTACACATAAGTTTCTATAAAAGGCTTTCAAATATCTAAGAATAAGTATGTGCAACTGCAGTCTATATGCCATGTGTTAAAATACTGTTAAAGTTCTAAGGTCCTCAATCCATTGATTCACTGAAGATGGGCATTTATCTCTCCAATGGACCATCAGTTAGCCTCCAAGAGATGAGCATACAGTCTAAAATATGCTGTATAAATAACATTGGGAATTTCCTGGAGATTTGGGAGCAGAATCCGGGGAGGGTGGAGTTTGGGAAGGGAGCTCAGCAGGGATGTGATACCATAGAGTCCACCCTCCAAAGTTGCAGTTTTCTCCAAGGGAACCCAAAAACTATGGACCTGTTCCTTCATTGGGAGTGCAACTCCATCCAGTATGTGTGACACCTTAAATTTACACCTTGGTTGAGAAAGAATTCAGAAAGGTGAGATTGGTTAAAACAATATGTGAACTAGTTTAGCTTGAATTACCAATCTGAATTCACTTGTTAGATGAACAAATCTTCAAGGATAAAAAAATAAATTATTTTCTTGCTGAGATATATGATAAATGGAACAAAACTGGTGAATAAAACTGCCAAAGAATCTGCAGAGTTCTGTGTATACCTTTGGTTTCCATTTGTATCTCAAGTGTACTAACTTTTGTTAATCTAGACTAAGAATTATGTTTAGGCAAGAGGCCAATATAATTTAAAAGCTTGCAGAACATCTTTGAGCAACTACCGGTATATGTGATTTTAAGACACCTACTATCCCTTCCTGTGCAAAGCCTGTTTTCCTGTGCATAATTTATCACCCCAGTAACTTCATCCTAATATCCTAGATTTATAGACTTGGAAAGTATAAAATGACATCTATTAGATTTAAACAGAATACTTATTATCCACATATCTCATCAAATTGTTCATATGTCACTCCTGATTGGTGTAACCCTATTTATATAGGATCACCCCTGTCCAAATATTTGGTTACCTGGATCTTTTGGATGATCTCAGTTTATTATCATCATTTTAAATTGTGCAGATCATGATTGCAAAGATGTTTTTGAAGACACACATCAGAGAGGTTCTAAATGACCACATTTTGTACGGGTCTAGTTTCTTTCATTTCACTGTGGATTTGTGTGTGAGATAAAGGATGGGTGGACGGGTTTTCATTCCCAACAATTAGAGCTGACAGTTTTGAAGACAGTAATTTGTTGATCTGCTGCAAAGAAAGTGGGACACGAGAGGAGTTTTTGGGAATATACCATCCTTCAATAGAGATCGCCTTATTATGTATCCTGGTCTAATATTGGTGTAACATTCTATACTAAGTATGCAATAGGAATTTTGCCTTTGACTTGAATATGCTTAAAGGCAGTAAAGTACCCACTCTACCAGCAAACGCTTTTCTGGAGTTTTGTTTTTCAGTATGCAGCTGGTTCCTAAGCTCTCAAATTTGTTCCAGCTGCAGTGTTCATGTGACATGGCTATTAGCTTGCTTGGTAGGCAAAGCGAGATGTTTTAAGGACAGTTTAATGTGATAAATTATTGTGTTACAGGCTGGGTTTAAAAATACTTCCAGTGAAACAAATGTTTATAGAGCTCTGGAAAGAGCTACTATGTGAAATCACCTTTTCTACAGATTTCATTCAAAAAGATATTTCATCCCTATTGGCTTGTGGCTGCTGTTAACGCTTGAATGACAGGGATATTGGAGGTCTGCTCTTCCTTCCCATTGTGATGGGACCCTTAAGTGTTGTTTTAGAGAGCTGCATCAATTTACCTGGAACAGATATTAAGTTAACTGGCCTGTAATTTACTGGGTCCCCCCCTGGAACCCTTTTTATAAATGGGTGTTACATTGGCTATTCTCCAGTCCTCAGTTAGAGAGGCTGATCTAAGGGACATGTTACATATCATCATTAGAAGCTCAGCAATTTCCCATTTGAGTTTTTGAAGAACACTAGAATGAATACCGTCTGGTCCGAGCAACTTGTTAGTTTACAGTTTGTCTATACATTCTAGAATTTCCTGCCTTGTTAACACTATTTGCTCCAGCTCCTCATTCTCCCCTCCCCAAAATATCTGTTCAGGAAAAAGTATCTGCCCTACATCTTCAACAGTGAAGACATTATTCATTTACCTTCTCAGCAATTGCTTTATTCCCCCTTAGTGTTCCTTTACTGCCATTGTCATTCAATGGTCCAACTGCTTCCCTAGCTGGTTTCCTGCTCCTATGTATTTAAAGAATTTCTTAGTATTGGTCTTGATAAGTCTAGCGATATGTCCCTCAAAATCTTTTTTTGCATCTCTAATTGTTTCTTGCATTTCCTTTGTGGAAGTTTGTGTTTGCTTTTGTTTGCCTCGTTTGGGCAATCCTTCAAGTTTCCGAAGGGAGCCTTTTCTCTCTCTAATAGCTTCCTTCACCTTACCTGTTAGCCATGGTGTTGGTGACCTCTTGGACTTTATACTACCTTTCCTGACCTGCAGTATACAATCTAGCTGAGCCTCTAGTACAGTTTAAGTAACCCCCAAGCCTTTTCCAGAGATTTAACCTTCCTGTTTTTTTTCAACTTCCTTTTTAACAGGTTTCTCATTTTAGAGAAGTTCCCTCTTTTAAAGTCAAATGTAATTGTGTGAGATTTCCCAGGCACTTTCCCACATACATATAAATTAAATTTGATACCATTGTGGTCACTGTTGCCAACTGGCTCAACTATATCCACATCCCGCACTAAGTCGCTGGCAGCACCACTGAGTATTAAATCCAAGATCGCCTCCCCTTTGGTTGGGTCCATGACCAACTGTTCTAATGTAGTCTTCTTAAGTAATCATCAGACAATTAAGAAACCCAGTAAAATGCACTTAAAACTGACTTTCTGTTTTTCATACATAAGAAATGTGATACTAGCACATTTGGAACTGTTTCCCACGGCTAAAAACCAAGTTTTTAAAAACCACTTTTTCAGGATGCACGGTGTCTTCCATGACCCTATTCAGTTTTATTCATTACTGATCTTGACAACTTTGTTGAAAACTATTGCCACCCTAAAATGATTACTGATCTTGAACTGCCAATGCATTTTAAATATACATTTTGATAGCACAACTGGTTCATTGGAAATTTCCAGGCGAAACGTGCAGCATGTGTACTATAAGAAACAATTGCAGTTCTGATATTTCAAATTAATTCGAAGGGGAGGGGGAAGTTAACGTATCAGCCGTTCTAGCAGCAAAGCAAGAAAATTGATGGCAAAGCAATGTTACAGGCCATTAGACATTCTAATGGGCTCAGCAAAGAATAGTGTTTGTTTGTATGCGAAGTTCCTTTTTAACTTTCCAAGTGCATTTGTGTGGATTAATAACATTTTTTAATCCTGCTCTTCAAGAGAATCATGCATGATTTAAGACATTACTACATTAAAAGAAATGCCTGCCAGTCCGTATAATTTATTCAAAATACATTGTTTCTGATTACCATCTTTCAGTCATCAGATTTATGAGCACTGTTTATGTCATAAGAGCTTTGTTTCTTTGTCCTTATTTTCTTTCACAAACCAGTTGCACAAGATCTATGATATACTAAAAAGGACAATTTGATCTAATACACATTATTTGGTCCAAAACCCATTATAGTTTCCATCTTAATCCTAAACCCTGTCATTCAATTTGTATTAACAATTATATTAGGTGGAACTGTCTATATTTTGTCCCAAAAAAAGAGTAATCATTATAGTGACCTTGTAATTAAAAGAGCCAGACCTGAGTGGTATGAAATTTGTGACACTTTTTATAAGAAAAATTGTCTTAATCTGTTTTAAGGGCATTCTACACATAAATTGGTTTCAAGTGTCCATAAGAATTAACAATTTAGAAGACTTTATATGCTGCTTTCACAGTATTTCCCTCAGATTAATTGTTGTAAATAATGTTAAACATTGACTTTATAGGTCAATATGGTTTAGGGGTGCCAACCTCCAGGTTCTAGCTGGAGATCTCCCGCTATTGCAACTTATCTCCAGCCAATAGAGGTCAGTTCACCTGGAGAAAATGGCACCTTTGGAAATTGGACTCTATGGTATTGAAGTCCCCCCTTCCCCAAACACCGCCCTCCTCAGCCTTTGCCTCAAAAATCTCCAGGTATTTCCCAACCTGGAGCTGGCAACCCTAATATGGTTTAAGACTGTCTTTGAGAAACTTCTGGCTCCAGGACCTGGGCCTTCATGCAGCATTTGCTTTGGTAAGAAATCATGTAAAATCAATCAATTACCAAAGCTCTGCTTTTAGAGCATGCATGATGCCACACTGGTTCATCCCAATTTTTTGGCATTCCTTCTCCGAAGTCTCTTCCATCCGTTACCTATCTGTTGACTTCCCAAAATCTTTTAAGAGCAATCATTCTGGCCAGACTAAACACCCACTCCTTGGCAGTCATGAGGGGTATGTTCTGCCCCTATTCCTTAGGTAAGATGGATACAATTGCACATATCCTTCTGGAGTGTCCTTTGTATGCTAACCCCAGGAGGCATTATATTTCACCATGTTTGCCAGTTCATTCTGATGTATATTCTGATGACCTAGTTACATATCTGCTTGCTGACAGGGATCCAAAAAGAACTCTAGCAGTTGCCATTTTTTTTTACTCCTTTCGTCTATTGGGTGATAAGTGACCAATAACAACTATTCACTGCTCAAGGTCAATGTATCATAGAGCTTTTATTGATAAAAGGAAAGGAAAGGTTAAGCAATGACTAATGTTGTCTGTAGATGGGTGAGATGCAACGTATATGTGTGTGGATTTTTTTGTTTATATGCTGCTTTTTATGTGTCTAAGAATAATTAAATGTAGTTCTATGATCTAGTAATAATTTACTCTGCAGTGTAAGATAGCTACTGTGGTGGAGTATTCTGAATATGTTCTGGGATACCAGGGTTCAAATCCCCACTCTGCTGTCATTTAGCATTTTCCTTGGAGAAAGTTCTTTGCCACTTTTTCCTACTTTAAAAAAGGGGGCAATGGTATGAATCTAGCATATTTCCCTCAGCATGGAACTCTTTAAAAATGGAGGTCAACAACAAAACACTGCAACAAGGCTTCCAACCACCTCAGTTTTTCACTCTGGTCCACTAGGCTTTGACGGTATCACTCAGTCAACTGCTGAGATGCTCAACTGTGTAGCCAAACAGATTTTTGTATTTTCTTCATGACTATTGCTAAAGTGTTGACACCCAGACAGATCTGTTTTTCTTGAAGAATGTGACATGTACCATTTTCAGGATGCCTACCCTGTCTGTGTTTTAAAGCTTACTTATTAAGCATTTACTGAAAGCTACAAGAAGTCCTTTATTTTTATGATCATATTATGACAACAAAATACTGAGGCCAAACACCATTTAGAAGAGATATTTTATATATAATTTATAGTTATTATATTAAATTTGCTAGTATTTCAAATACTGCACAATATATAATACACTTAAACCTATCTGATTGTGATCTTTATCATTACCTGCAGAAGACAAGAAAAGAATGTAGATTTGTTACCTTGGGAACTTATTGTGCTTGAATAATCAATGCCTTATTTTGCTTCACATTACTGCTGTCACATTAACATAAACTTGCAAAGCAATTTTAGGCTATTTAGACATCAGTGTTGCCCATACACAATGTTTCTGCTAATGTATGTGTGTTTTGATTGCATTTTGTGGTAGCATACAGAGGCATGTGTTTGGAAAAATCACCAACGAATCACTTTTAGAGTTAGTGATACATGGCATTTTAAGCTAAAAGCAATATAGCAAAAGCATTTTCCAAGTATTTTAACTCCTCAAGGCAAAATTAGAATAAATGCTGACAGGCCTGATTAGAGCTCATCCTTGTATTAAATGATAAAAACAGGCAAATTGTATCTGGACAGTGGCAAATGTGGGGCAGTAACACTTCTACCCATATCATTTTCCTGATCTAAATCAATCCTCAAAGCTGTTATTTCCCCATACAGAGTGCCTGTATATTTTCTCCTGTTGGGCAAACACATTCTTGTGGGGCAGGAATTAAATTGGGAAGATAGGGCAGGGGAAAGGGCTAGCTCCTCTCTCCCAGTGGCCCTCATTTTATTCTAGTTGAAAACTGCTTTTACATTTTTTTTTCTAAATAAACATGGGAAATGCAGTCATCGATCTCCTACTGTGTTATATAGTTTGGCCTTCATAGTCTTTATTTGATTTATATTCCACCTTTCCCCCAAATGGGGTCTCAAAGAGGCTTATATGAGTGAAGCCATAAGTGAAGCCATCTTTATTTTCTGCAGGGTTCCTCTCTTGCTATAAATGAACCTTTGTACCCTGGCAGTGTTTCTGCTGGCTTTGCTTTTCTAAAAAGATTAAATACTAAAGAAGACAATAGAAAAGAGCAAGAGTCTAGTAGCACCTTAAAGACTAACAAAAACTCTGGCAGGGCAAGAGCTTTTGTGAGCCACAGGCTGAAGACAAGGTATCTGTAAAGAAAACAAGGCATCCATCCTTGAGTGCTGATAAGGGGGTACAGAGTTGAAATTGGACTAACTCTTCCTCCAGCTTCAAGAAGCAAGATACAGTTACTAAGCTGTATGTATATGTCAATACTTGCTTATGTCTAGTTGGATAATATAATTTTTCTTCTCTAGTAATATTGTGATGTCATTAAAACTATAAAAGTTCTATGCATAATGAATTTAGCAGAACTTCCCTTGTCTTCAAGTTGCTACTTGACTAGCTTTTAATCAAGGATTACTTTAATGGCTGTTTTTTTGTTTTCTTTTTTGGAGTGCATCATTTGGAACCCCTCATTGGAACCTACAGTCACTTAACATCATTCTCCTCTCCATTTTACCCTCACAACCCTGTGAAGTAGATTAGGATGTGTGTGACTGGCCCAAGGTCACCCAGCAAATTTGCAGGCAGAGTAGGGATTCAAATCTGGGTCTCCCAGATCTAACACTTTAACTACTAGGGTTGCCATCTCTGGGTTGGGAAATTCCTGGTGATTTGGGGGGTGGAACTTGGAGAAGGCACGGTTGGGGATTGCAGGGACCTCAGCTGGGTATAACACCATACAGTTCACCTTCCCTAGCAGCATTTTCTCCATGACAACTGATCTTCTTGTATTTCTGGGGTATCTCCATGTCCCACCTGGAGGTTGGTAACCATATGGCTCTAAAACTCTACCATCACAAAAAAGCAGAAATAAAACCATCAGAGCTAGAGGTGTGCATTTAGATGTTCGCCAAATGGAAAAAATATATCAAAAGTTTGCTGTTTTGGATACGAAATGGTGTGCATGTACCCCAATTTTTTCAAGGTTACAAAATTGCACCCTCTCAAAATTTGGGGCCTAGCCATTACTGCTCTCTGCCTTGTTTTCCATTTTTCTTTTTGCATTTTTTGGGCTACAGGAGGGCAAGAAGAAAGGGAGATGGGTAAGGTTGCCAACCTCCAGGTACTAATAAATAGTTACATATGCTGAGCAAACAATAGTTGAGAAAACATACAGCACTGGCTCATAAGAACAACTAGCAAGTTCTAATTACAATCGCTTTTACTCAAGATTCAGTATAGAAAAACTACAAAAATACTACAAAAATAAGGGGGGAAATAAATGTGAAGCCACAAAGCCGGTTACATCACCGGAATAATTCAGCAAGTACAAATACCCAGTTCAACCAACTGAAAAGAAAAGTCAATTCCTCTCGTTCTTATAATCCACAACTTCTGATGAGATTCAAGGAGAGTTCACGTGTAGATCAGTTCATCAAAGTAACATCTTCTACGCTGATATTCAATGAAACGAAAAATGGTGGCAAAAAGAAGCTCAAAATCCAACTCCGATGGTTTCAAAGGTCAAAAAATGCCAAATCATAAAAATTCAGTGACAAATTGAAAATCAGTGACAAAACGACACTCCCGGATACGTGTTCGTTTCGCTCAAAAGCTTCATCAGTTGTTGTAATAATTATATAGGGTCAAAGACCTCTGAAAACATAAATAAATAAATAAACGTCTCAAAGTCATAGTGCTCATACAATCAGATAATTTCATAACATAATATTAATACCGCAATTTATTGCTCATATGCTTACCCTGCAGACCAGCAGACCAAACGCGTGTCTCACCTCGATTGAGGGCTGGTAAATGCTCCTTGTAGCCAATACACTTAAATCTCAAACATAGCCCCTACAGCTGAATCTAGTTAGTGAACCTCTCAAAGAAAGCTAGATAGCTCAAATTCATTATTCAATCCGGCTGGGGATAGTGTTTTAAAGAGATAGATGTATCTAGATTCCTGCTGGTGTAAAATTTTAATCACATCGTCCCGACAATAATGTTTGGGTTTAAACTGCCAAATGGCAAAAAACAGAATGTCATCCTCCGTATGCCCCTTCTCTAGATAGTGGTTGGTGAGGGGTGCCTCCAAGACCTTCGAGCGTATTCTCGTTCTATGCTCACTAATCCGTATCCTAAGGGGGCGTATTGTTGAGCCAACGTACATTTTTAAACACGGACAAATAACAGCATAAATAAGATTTTTTGAAGAGCAGTTTGTAAAGCTCTGCAAGGTATATTTAAAATTAGAGCTAGAAGCGCTCACCTCTTTGATGGGAAGACAAAAACGGCAACATGCGCATGCTCCGCATTTATGGTGTCCCCGGATGTTAACTTTCTGGATACTAGATAACCGATCAGTTTTAATTAAGAAATTGCGAAGGGACTTAGTTTTTTTAAGTCCAAAAGTAGGCATTTCAGAGCAGCCAGGAACATTAAATAAAACATGCCAATGTCGGCGAACAATGCGCTGTATTTCATGCGTCAAATGGTTAAACTCCAAGGAAGCACAAACCCCCACCCGTTTCTCGGCTGTAGAAGCCTGCGGATTTAAAACAGATTGTCTGTCCCTTTGTTGGACTTTGACTAATGCTGTATCCAAGACAGACTGTTGATAACCCCTAAGACGAAAATTACGGCATAAGTCCATGGCTGCCGCTTTGAAATCAGGAGCAAAGGTGGCGTTCCTTTTTATCCTGAGAAGCTGACTAAATGGAAGATTCCGTTTTAAGTGTAACGGATGATTGGAGGAAAAATGTAAACCCGCTCCCACATCAGTGGGTTTGTGGTATGGCTTTACCGCAAGAGTGTTCCGTGTGGTCCTAAAGACCACCACATCTAGAAAGGGAATCTCACGCTCGTCCATATGTCCTGTGAATTTCAATGAGGGGCTCAGAGAGTTAAGACATTCAAGAAGAAGTTCATAAGATGAATACGAATCAATAATACAGAATAAATCATCAATAAAACGAAAATATTTTATGACATGATTTTTAAACAACTGATGTCTGAAAAGTAGTTTGGATTCAAAAGATATCATGAAGGTGTTGGCCACTGAGGGGGCGCAAGCTGCGCCCATAGCCACTCCCTGCACCTGCAGGTAAAACTGATCTTTATACCTGAAAAAGTTGTTTTCAAAAATAATATCCAATAAATTTAGTAAGAAATGAGAGGGAATAGTCTTATCCTCCCTAGATTCAAATAGTTCCTCAATGATGTCACGAGCCTCTTCCAACGGAATATTAGTGTATAATGAAGCCACATCGAATGTGGCAAGAACAGCATTCTCAGGTATTGGTACATCTTCGATCTTCTTAATAAAGTCACATGTGTCCTTAATGTAGGACCCTATATAATTATTACAACAACTGATGAAGCTTTTGAGCGAAACGAACACGTATCCGGGAGTGTCGTTTTGTCACTGATTTTCAATTTGTCACTGAATTTTTATGATTTGGCATTTTTTGACCTTTGAAACCATCGGAGTTGGATTTTGAGCTTCTTTTTGCCACCATTTTTCGTTTCATTGAATATCAGCGTAGAAGATGTTACTTTGATGAACTGATCTACACGTGAACTCTCCTTGAATCTCATCAGAAGTTGTGGATTATAAGAACGAGAGGAATTGACTTTTCTTTTCAGTTGGTTGAACTGGGTATTTGTACTTGCTGAATTATTCCGGTGATGTAACCGGCTTTGTGGCTTCACATTTATTTCCCCCCTTATTTTTGTAGTATTTTTGTAGTTTTTCTATACTGAATCTTGAGTAAAAGCGATTGTAATTAGAACTTGCTAGTTGTTCTTATGAGCCAGTGCTGTATGTTTTCTCAACCTCCAGGTACTAGCTGGAGATCTCCTGCTATTACAACTGATCTCCAGCTGACAGAGATCAGTTCCCCTGGAGGAAATGGCCGCTTTGGCAATTGGACTCTATGACATTGAAGTCCCTCCCCTCCCCAAACCCCACCCTCCTTAGGCTCCACCCCAAAAACCTCCCATCGGTGGCAAAGAGGGACCTGGCAACCCTAGAGATGGGTCTCCAACCAATGGGATTCCAGGAAGGATAAAAACAGCTGTCCCTGCCCAATAAGCAGAAGTCACAGAGCCTGAAGGAGGATTATATAAGCGGTGCTTGCCAGAGCTGCCATTTTCTCAAAGATTTACTAGCATCTGCTGCTGGCACTAATTATGACCTTGGCTTAAGTCACTACTGGACTGGTTCATTACTGTTTTGTTTTCATTTATTTTGATTGATTGATTTGAATTTATTCTTATTTGCTAGGCTTTCCTCCTGTTTTTTTTCCCCATTGGGCAGAGTCTTTAAAAACCAACACATTTGTGTTGTCTGGAGTGGGAAGAGTTGGGGGAAGCCAGTTTGTTTTTCTGTTTCTTTTATGTACAGCTGGTTTCCTTTTGTGTGTGGGGGTGGATTCTTAACTTTGTTTCCCCCCTTTGCTCTTTGCTGTTTCTTGGGTGGTTTGGGTTTTTAAATGTTTTTGTATGTGTTTAAGGGTTTTTTTCCTCCCTTTGTAGGTTTCTTTCTTATTGGGGAGTGAATCTCTCTCCTCAACAGGTTTTTTACAATGCTTCAAAACATTTTGTTTAATTGTTTTTGGTATCTTTTAAAAAAGTAATTTGGTTGTGTGCGTTTTTGTAGTTTATGTTTAGGTGGTTTTTAAAGGGCATTTCTGTGTTCTGGTTTGATTTGGGGGCTTGTTTATTTTTTAAAAAATGCTGCCGGTTTCTTGGCTGGCTTTATTTAGATATGTTTTTATACTTGTATTTTTGGTTTGTTTTGGTGAAGGAGTGGTAGTTCAGTTCATCTTGGATATGGTTCTGTTTTGCTTTTCACATTTGACCTTTATTCTGTTTGACTGTTTGCTTCTTCACCCTGGAGGAAGCATGGTATACTTCTCCACAGGATACAATGGAGACAAGGATGGCTGGGGGCACCTTCTTCAGGGGTCTGTAAAATCAGTTCCCTTTGCCCAATCCCCTTCAAACTTGGGGGAGAGGGGATCTTTACTGTCATGGGAGTATAGAGGGATTTTCTCTGAAAATTTGGTGCCATTTGTTAAAAACAAATGCCACCCCATTCTCAAATTGATCCCCTACATAGGAAGTAGCAGTCTCAAAATCCCAGAGTCTGAAAAAGTACCTAAAATGGAATCCTGAACCAGTAATGGCACTCCTGAAAGTTCAGGATACCAAAATCAGTACTTTCCCAGAAAACTGGATCTTAAATTTAAGCTTTTTAAAGTGCATATTTCTAATGATAGGTCCCACACAATTGTTTGTAGAGGAAGTCTGAGCTTAAATATTCAGGCCTAGCTGTGCCTGAATAAAATACAAAACTTTGATGGTAATCATCATTACCCATTTTAGAATCTATTTAGTAACAGATTTATAACTTGTGTTATCCTTGCATAACCAGCTTAATTTGCTACCCCATTAAAAACTATTTTCAATATGCTGTTCCATAGCACTTGCTTTCACCCATCTGTTGTTACCTAGCTTTTAGAATAACAATAGATCCCATACTGAAGGCTTTCATGAAGCTTTTAAAGTATTTGCTCTCATCTGCTATTCATAATCCACAAGATAGTGTTGTGAGATTGCTGGCAATGTACTGTGAATGATTGTCATCATAGGTCTGTGTGTAAATAACGCTCCTAGTGAAAGTCAGACTATGACAAAAAATAAGGTTAATATTCCTTAACAGCTGTAGAGGCTTTTTCAATGGGAACTAGCTGTCAGTAGATGGTCTTCATCTGTTCAAGGGCTCATCAGAACTTGAAAAAGATGACGGTTATTTCAACACTGGCCCATGGAGGCATGATTATGCCCTTGCAACGTGAATGAGATCAAGTCAATCTCACGTATTTTCATAGCCCAGCCTGTGCTCCATGATAGTGAGGAGGAGGAGGGACCCTGTGTGGCCAGCCCAAGGCTGTCAGCAGAGGGCCATCAGAAAGACCAGACCCAGGCACCTTTGGAGGTGCAGCCACTAGGCAGCCCAGAGGCACCTCCTAGACCAGAGGCAACAGCCCCAGACCCTGGTCCCAGCTCTCCAGGGTCACCAGCCCCTGTAGAAGGCTGCCGCAGAAGACTGTGCACAGAAATGAATGAACGCCGGTGAAACACAAGATTGGCTGCCAGGTATAAGCTACATGGGGGAAGCTCAGATGAAGAGTGTTGGCAGGATGGTTCCTAGAGGCAGGCATCAGCTATAAAGCTCCCGGGAAGGAGCTTTATAACCTGTAACCTGTAACGTGTAACCTGCTGACCCTGTTGTGATTGACTCCTGAACTTACCCGACCTTGGACTGATAACCAGCTTTGGCAACTCCTCTGACTCCCTATTGACCTCAGGCTGTTTGACTTTGCTTGTGAATTTCCCCAGCCTTGTTCCTGAGAGACGCTGTACCCTGACTCCGGCTGCTGATAAGCCAGCTGCAACACATGTATTATTGAATTGTGAATTTTACAGGGATCTTAGGAATTGCCTAATGCTACCTTTGCTGGCCAGGTTTTATGAGTACTCTAGTTCTTTTAGATATGCTGGCACTTCAATGGCAAATTTTCTGCTCGAAGATAAGAACACCGCTGTCTCATACACAGTGGCAAAGTTCTGTTACATTGCCATCAGAATATGGAGATCACTGTTGGCACGAAAGACTGCCCGATAAATGTTGGGGTAATTGTATGGTATTATTGCAATTGTTATGCTGGTCATTGACTGTATTCAATAAACGAAAAAGATGAAACCCCTGCTCATAGCTGAGAAGAAAGGGCAGGATTGTGTAGGAGAACAAGGTGTTTTGTAGGTTAGAGCCCAAAAGAGACAGGAAAGACAGACCTGTGAGATGACAGACAGTAAAGATGGTTGGATTGCAGGTGTTCTCTCTAGAAATCTGATGTGGGGTAACTAATCTTCTGCCCTGTAGAAATGCCTTTGCATCCCCCCTGTGCTATATGTGTGCATTTGTAAATAAAACATATTTTACAAAAGTCCATAAAATTTCAGTGGAAACCAAATCTGTTAGTATTCTTCACTTATTTGGGTCTATATAACACCTCATACATGTGTGCACCAGTAGATCCAGAGATGAAGTAACCATAGCTACAATTAGAGTCACCAACCACCACACAGGGCCTAGATTTTTCTGAGAATTACAGCTGATCTCCAGAATACAGAGATCAGTTCTCCTGGAGAAAATGGAAGCTTTGGAGGGTGGACACTATGGCATCACAACCCTGCTGAGTTCCTTCCCTTCCTCAAGCTCCACCCACCCAAGGCTCGACCCCCAGATCTCCAGGAATTTCAAAAACTGTAGTTGGCAACCCTACCTGTAATCCTAAAGACACTTTCCTAAGAGTAGGCCCCACTTATTAACATGGGACTTCTGAATATAACTCCTCAGGATAGTAAATAATCTCAGGATCAGGGGTGCATGATAGGATTCTAAAAATGTTACATTTGGTTAGTCATCATGTGAATAGGATAAGATTGGTCTGCAGTTATAGATGTAAATTCTACTCAAGACATGTAGTTCCATTTTATTCATGTTAATTCATGAGTAAATTTTTTTGCCGTCAAGTCACAGCTGACTTATTGTGACCCCTGGTGGGGTTTTCAAGGCAAGAGACATTCAGAGGTGGTTTGCCATTGCCTGTCTCCACATCACGAACCTGGTATTCCTTGGAGGTTTCCCATCCAAATACTTGCCAGGGTTGACCCTGCTTAGCTTCTGAGATCTGATGAGATCAGGCTAACCTGGCCTATCCAGGTCATGGTAGAGTAAATATTAGGACTGTGCAAAAATTTGTTTTTTTACTGGTAAATTTCAGGTTTGGATTTATTGGTCCCATTTATTTTCAGAAAACCAGAAATAAGCCAAATACCCATACCAGTCAATGTGTATTTTGGCTTTTTCCTGGGTTACCCAAAAAGGTTTGGGTCCCTTATAGTCTATGGGGGGAGTTTTTCAAGGTAGAGTCACCAAATTTGCAGCATAGCTGCAAGGGACTTTCCTGGGATGAACCCCCATTTTTGGTTAAGTTTGGTTTAAGGGTGCCATTTTTATGGGCCCCCAAAGGGGTTGCCCCATCTTCCATAGGTGTTTGTGATAGCTGAGCTGTTAATCAGTTTTGAGGTTCAGAAGGTCAACATTGCTGAAGTCTGACAGAAAGAGCTGAGGCAGGCTGGTGCCACTGAGTCTGGGGGCTCCCTTCGTATCTGGGGCGCAAAGCATGATGGCCATGCAAATTGGCTGACAAACTCAGGAAAACAGCTTAAATGCAAGAAAAATAAGGTACAGAAAATATTCATTGGCAAATGACATCCTGTAAACATCCTATAAGCAGTCATTTAATATAGTCATCAAAAATCTGATTTCGAGAGATGGTTATGGTAAGGGGAAATGAAGAAACTACTCAGGGCAATCTTCAATTTTGAGAACCAGCCGAAATCACAACCAAGGCGGCTCTTCTGAAGGAGACGGCTCATCCTCGTGGTTGAGGGATTCTTCTTCAGAAGCCTAAACAAAACCAGTAAAATATAGAAAAATAGGGGAAATCCTATGCAGGCACAGAACTGGGAAAGTCCAATAGCCGAAAGCTGAAAAAGCTGAATATTTCTAATCAGATATTTGGGGATTGGCTATCCAGCTTTGTTTAAATTCCTGGTTTCGCTATTCAGCTGAAATTAAACCTGGAAAAAGCCAAAACAGCTTTTTCGGGTTTATTTTCAGTTTGGTAAACCTGATACACACAGCTCTAGTAACTATTACTGGGGCCCTTACAGTGCAATCCTAGGCATGTATACTCAAAAGTAAATCACACTGAGTTCAATAGATTTTACTCCATAATATATGTACTTAGAATTGCAGCTGTACAGTGCAGTCCTAAACACAGTTACACCCTTATAAACCCACTGAAGTTATTCAGTTTAAAAGGGTATAACTCTGTTCAGGATTAAAATCCAGTAGCACCTTAAAGAGTAACAAAATTTCTGGCAGGGTATGAGCTTTTGTGAGTCACAGCTCACTTCTTCAGAGCTGTGACTCACGAAAGCTCACACCCTGCCAGAAAGTTTGTTAGTCTTTAAGGTGCTACTGGACTTTTGCTCTTTTCTACTGCTACAGACGTCTACTGCTACTAACACAGCTACCCATCATGATCTGTTTAGGATTGTAGTCACTTTTGGTTTAGATTTTCTCACACCCCTGAAGTGTACATTCCAGTTTTCAGATGACGTTTTTATTTGCTTTTTTACATTATTGCAAAATAAGAATAGCTATTGCTACATTTCTAACTTTATGCCACTCTGTAGTTTCTTTCTTTCTTTCTTTTGCAATTTATCTTTTCAGTTTACTGTCAGCTATCATTAAAATATATAAAGATATGTTTTGTATGTTAGACAGACAACAGTTTCAGACTGTCAGAATTAATTTCCTGTATAAACAACCTATTGGTCTGGTTACTTAAAAGAAAATAAAAGTGTAGTTACCTTTTAGGCTTATTTGGTTTTTTCCAGGCAAGATATTAGCCAGTCAAGTAATCCAACCACATTTTAGAGTAAACCGTATGTTTCGTTCAGAGCTTGTGTTGCAAAGTAATATAATCCTCTATTGAATTTTTAGTAGTTTCCTCCAGCTTGGTTTCTTCAGCAGGTTTATGCAATGGGCTGACAGAGAGCTGTTCCAGCTCCCGCCTTGGATGACCTGGGGGAAAGGGGCAGGATTTGGCCATAGCTGGGAGAGCCATGTTTGCCCTTTCAGGGGCTAGGTAGGAGCCCCCCCTCTGATGCAATTTGCACAAAGTCAGGGGGGGTCACCTACCTTACTCTGAAAGTGATATAGATGACAGTTTTGGAGGCCAAGTCAGTAGTATCACACTATAATGGTAGCAGTGTGGGAAAATGTTGCAGGAGTGGTACACAGTACAGCTTAGGTGAGCACCTGAGGCATCATTTTGGAAGGTAAAATGGTAATCCTCAAATCAGAATCCTGGGGCCTCAGTATCTTCATGGACCTGGAATAGGAACCACTTGAGGAATTTCATTATTCTTGACCCATCGACCTCCTGGCTGGGGGGAGAAGACATGGCACACCTTTATTGAGCACTAAAGAAGGCTTGATAAGGAGAAGCATAAGCCATACCCACATGATGGCTAAGGTTTTAGAGCCAGAGGGGCCTTGCCCATAACATCAGGGATGCATAAACAGAGGAGATCTG
Source organism: Euleptes europaea (assembly GCF_029931775.1). Taxonomy (NCBI): domain Eukaryota; kingdom Metazoa; phylum Chordata; class Lepidosauria; order Squamata; family Sphaerodactylidae; genus Euleptes; species Euleptes europaea. Next base: position 67,800,018 of record NC_079312.1, read on the forward strand.
ACTCTTCTACATCCCACCAATTGCCCACACTGATATTAAGTTTGGAACGGGGTTTTGGCCAGTGTGTGCTGCAGGTCCACTTTTTGAGCAATGTAAAATAAAGTTGGCCCTTTCATTATCCCAGTTTATAGTGTCAGCTTTCCTTTTCCATGTCTGTAGGCAATAATCCATGGTTGAACATTGCTGGCGTACTTCTTGAATGATTTTGCTGTTGTGGGGAATGGGCTTGTTCTTTGGACCATTTATTAGGACAAATCACTTTAACCTGCAATGGAATACTCAATAAATCTTCTTGCAGTTATGAGAATCCTTCTGCTTTGAGGGATAGTTTTTCATAGTTGTTTATATAATTTAAGTGGATTCAAGCACATAAATACTTACACATTTTTAAGACCTGTATGCATACATCTTCAAGATATTCTTTGACATAGTAGGACTCATTTTTGAGTTTGAGGGAGTGTTTGTCCATGCCCTTGTGACTTTTGATCTGTTTTGCATCTGTACAGTCCTCACTAACACCAGTATAATACATATGTTAGGGCTGAATTAAATGTTGCAGACCTAAAGTAGACAACATCAAAAAGCTTGTTGCCACATTTGAATCTCAAGCTATGGAAATAACTTCTAAACTTCCCTTAGATATTTCTTAGATAACTAACCTGGAGTCCAGCCTAATATGTAGCATCTGCATCAGGGGTAGGATTGTAACTCAAGAAGGTCAGCTGCCACAGATGACATGAAGCCCCCACTATCAATTTACCATAACTCATACTAGTACAATGTGCCACAAGCACAAAACAAGAACTAGAAATATGTGCAGAGCCAATAACTCTGTATCTTGTTGTGTTTGTGTCTAATCTTTTGATTAAAATGAAGTAAAAATCTCTAAACCTTCCTATTATTTTCTGTTACTACAATTAAAAGGTTAAATGAGACCCCAGTTATTTTGTTGCTTTCCACAGCCTATGGTTCAGGAAAGCAATGGTACTATCAGAGTACTGCCCCCCTTCCCCTTTTCCCTTCTTTCCCTCCCCACTCTTCCCTCCCTTTTTCTTCTTCCCTCCCTTTCTCTACCCCTTCCCCTTTCCCATTTCTGGGTCTGATATGATCCTATCCTAAACCCTTCCCCCATATGTCCTGGGTCCATTGCCCCCCTCCCTGAGATTTGTAATATAGGCATGATGCTATAACAACTAGCCCAACCATACTAACATTGCTCCTTATACAGGAAACTGGGTGCCAAAGCTAGAATTATGGAAGTACAGCGTGCTAAGGTTTTATTATGTTTTAGAATGTTTTTAAATGTGTTAGATTGTATATTTATGAAGTAAGTGTTATGTATATGTAATTGTGTTGGTAGCTGCCCTGAGCCCTACCTGGCTGGGGAAGGGCAGGGTATAAATAAAAGTGTATTTATTATTATTATTAGTAGTAGTAGTAGTAGTAGTTACTGGGGATCAATAACTGTTCTGATGTTCAGATGATGCACACAAATGAGCCACCACCATGTGGTGTGTCAACACAGAAAAGTGGTTTTCTGTGATCTCCATATGGGAGCTAGAATGTTTAAATTGACCTAAATGCGAGATCAGTATCATAATGCACACATAGCATAGCAGCAGTAAACATAAGCAGCTGTCTTTGAGGACTGCTATTTTATGGGAATTCTGTTGTTGTTTTCCCCACAGCATGAAGTAGCTGTAGCATGCTGTGAAAGTATGCCACAACCCATATGCCACATGAAAAAGCTTTTTACTGTACCAGAAGGAAGATTATGTAATGTTGGCATTTCTAGGGTTTGTCAGGCAAACAAACTGTAACAAGAACACGTGTACATTCCTAAAATAATGAGCACACATTTACATTGATAAAAGAGAGAATCCTTTTCTAGGCAAAGAAGACTTTTAACAACATGAACCATTTTGAGATAGAATGGTCCCATATATTTCCTTTTGAGTTACATCACTCCCGAATTGTACAATTTGACTTTCACACCATAAAGACAGGCTCCAATGGGTGAAGTTAAGTGCTTCTCTGTCTCCTTGATTATGGTGGGATAGTTAAGCATGTACTAAGATGTAAGTAAATAGGACTTGAGGACTTCTAACTTTGTCTGAAGTGTGGCATCTGTCTTAAATATAAAATGACAGTAGTGACTTGTATACCTGCTTCAGCAGTGACATGAAGAGAATGGGAAGTTTTGGCCTCTGTGCTTATGGGCTTCCCAGTGCATCTAGCTGCTGCCTGCAGCCACTGTTCCTGGTCCCCTGTAGAGGTTGGGGCTTTAAATGATGTTTGAATAGAGATAGTTTGATGTGAAGTTTGTCCAGTGTGGTCTCCTACCCCAAACTCTACCTGGCAGTGTGACCTCAAGTGGATTTAAATGCTATTATTTCAGATGAGGTAAAACAAAACCCCAATAACAGTTATTATTTATTTATTTAGAACATTTTATGCCGCCTCTCCAGCAACCTGACCAAGGTTGCTTACAAAATAAAAATAATAAATTCAAAATATTAAAAATATTAATGAAAATTCAGCAATAAAAACTCAGCTCAACATAAAAACATAGGTCATACTAACAGACCACAGACAGCCCCACATAGAACTTTCTAGACTAAAATAGTGTTAAAAATGAACCCCTTAAATGTCTGAGTGAATCAAAACATTTTGGCCTGGGACCTAAAAGAAAGCAACATAGGCCCTGGACAAACCGCAAAGGAAAGGGCATTCCACGAGCAAGGTGTCACTACTGAAAAAAACCCTATTAACTTCCTTGGATAGAATAAGGTTATCCATTAAGGAGGCTTGAAACTATATACAAGTATAACACACAGCATTTGCTAGGCTCATTCAATTATAATGTTTCAGATTTCAATTTCTGGGTGCAGAGAACAATTAGCAGCAAGGTTTTTATTCTTGCGGTGCTCTTTGGCCTTTCCCCAGCCTTAGGAATCCCATAGTATGTGAGCTTCTTCTGGAAATTCTACTTCTTTAGACACCTTTCTCCAGAAACTTGGCTCGGAGACAGACACAGTCTCTATTTAAAGTATTTACTAAATTAGCCTGCTTTCCCTAAAAGCCAGGCTCTGAGACCTATAAAGTTACCTGAGAGAGAATTCCTCGAATTGCACTTCCAGGATATTAGGCCAGTTTCAGGTTTTGAAATGCCGTGGACAGAGAGTGTTCAAAGATTCTTCACCCCTTAGTTGCCTATCACCAGGACCCTCACTCAAACCTCCCTTACTGCCCCCACCATACACCCCACAACTGCATTTGTGTCCTTCCCTTGCCTGCTTAGGACCCCTTCCACCACTAACACCCACAGCCATCTTCATGCCCTTTCCTCAGCATCATGGGGTGGCGTGCGCAGCTGGGAATGCCTTTTCTGTGACCATTGCTTGCATCATCCTGGGCAGCCAGGAGCACAGGAGGGGAAGTACTTGCAAGTGAGCAGGCAGATGAAGGGTACTCAGGCAGGTAGCAGAGGAGGTATGTGGGAGGAGAATGTGGCCATAGCCCCTGAAAGAAGAGCTAGGCCCTGGCAGATGCTCCACCTCCGCGTATGTGGGTGCTGGTCTCGCTGGAGATACCAACTATATCTGATTCAAAAGTGACAGTTCAATAGATTTTCTTCTCCACTTCTCCCTCCAGCCTTCCATAGGTCCTGACTGGCTGTTAGCTGCTCTGCACACACTGGCTGTTAGCTGCTGCACATTTATTTCCCTGGAGCGCTTTTCTCAATAGGAACCATCTAGCACCCCTTGTCTCAAATTTCTTTAGCTGACTCCAGAGGAGGAATCTCCCCTCTTTTATTTTTGCACGGTACTCCTGTCCAAAGATAAGGACATAGTCTTGTTTAATGCACATGAGATGGAGATTTTAATGCAAAAAATAAGATGAGAAGATGAAACATTGAGGCAAAAAGAGATTAATCCAGGAATTTACAACCTTGATTTGAATAGCTTACTTTCTGTGGTAATATTCTAAGAAACTAAGAGGATTCTATTTGCTTTGTTTTAATTTTGCATGTTTATGTTAATTCTGATGCTAATTGGAGTATCTCTGAATGTCTAATGCACTAATCTAACAAGGGACATTTTCAATTACATGTATCCATAGTGGGAACTCTAAAACTAACATTTAGTGTACAAAATAGCATCATAGCTGTTTTCTGAGTGGTGATGCTTTATTCTGTTTGACAATTATGTTCAACAAAGTGACTCATGTGAAATGCCTTTAATATTTCAAGATATAACCTTTGGAAAAAACAATTCCAAAAGGTAAAAATAAGTGAAGTACACTGCATGCTGTCAAATGCCTTGTGTTATTTTTTATGTTTTCCTCTGTTTGGTTTTTATGTCTTGATGTTTTCTTCTGTTTGGTTTTCAGAAAGTTTTCTCTTCATTTTTTCTGTTTTCTTCGAGCACTTTAACTGTGATTTTTAAAATCCATTTCAGAGCCAGCTTTCGGTGCATGAGTGAAATTCCTAAAAAAATTTTTTTGCTTCACCCCACTAAATGGCCAGCCCTTGTCCATGCCCGTTTTTGGTTTTGCTCTGTGAGGGAGGAAGAGTGACACACAACACTCATGCAGTTTTCTCCCCCTGTCCACTCTCTTTTCCCCCTTTCTTCTTCCTTCCCTCCCCCTTTTACCCCTCCTCTGTCCCACTACCATCTCACATAGGCCAAGCAGAGGTGGTGACGGCAGAGAAGGAAGACGCCAAGGTAGACGAGAGCCCTCCTCCCCTTCACAGCCACCATTGTCGTCCTCTTCCTCATCCCTTTCAATCGCTTCACTGGTTCCCTTTCCTTCCTCCCCTCGTTGGTCTGTTGGTGGGATGTTGGTGTAAATTAAGATGGCTGCGATGTCAAGGCAAAAAGAAGATGAAGCAGACTTGAGGGATTTGCTTCCACAGCTCTCTCGCTCTCTCCCCCCTCAACATGTTTGCTGGACTGAGGAGGAGATGGAAGAGGACCCATATATATATATATATATATATATATATATATATATATATATATATATATATATATATATATATATATATATAATTTTTATCATTAATTTTTAATATATATATGAATAAAATGACAAGGGGGAAAATGTCAAAACTATGGGGGGAAAGGAGGGATACAGAATAATTTCCCAGAAAGCATTTCCAAGCCACATGATTCAACCACTGGGATAATCTGTGGTAAACTGTGCATGCAGAAAAGGCCATTGGAATCTTTCTTGTTGTACTCATTCAAATCTAGGCCAGAGTCTCTTCTCTTTGTACTTTGGGCACGCATGGCCTAAATTAGAGTTTAGATGGGTGCTGGTGAACCACCAGAACTCCAAATCTGTAAAAAAGAAAAGAAGTAACTTTAATTACAAGTAAACTAATTGTGTTTTTAAAGAGAAAGCATATAGTTGAGCAAAAACATCTATTTCATTTACTGTCCTAACAAACAAAAAATAAGAAGATGTAAGCCATTGTTCTTGCGTTATTGGTGTCTGTTGCTACTGTTTGTTTTGGTAACCAGTTATATTAAGCTGAATGGTTAAAAATGCACGTATTCCCCGAGAAGCTATTTTTGCAAGCTAAAGGATGTAATATTTTCAGGTGACTTATATTAGTTTAACTCACATGATTGCTTGTGGCAAATAAAGTGCATGGAACCTTAGCAATAGCTTCTAAGTAACTAATTTCAATTGAAGGAAATCATGGTAAAATTTCCTATAATACTGAATCATCAGAGCTACGAACACAATCTGTAAGTATATATGTTTTGCTTACATATGCTCTGACAGTATATTTTCTGATTCAGAATCCTCATGAACGAGTTTAGAAATTGTATAGTCAATGTTTTTTTTAACAGAGGATAGTTTCCAAATTCCATGCCATCTTGTTCAGTCTATGCACCACCCTCACATTGCTGGATGTTGTGCTATTGTAGTCATTTACATTCTAGATTTTTGCTGTCTAGGCAAATGATTCCAGTAAAGCAATATTCAGTGATGTGTGGATCTTGTTCTTGTATAGCTAGTACAATAATTTTGTGAACAGAGGGAACAAACATGAAATTAAATCATAATTCTTAATGTGCGCAATCACCTAGAAAGATGTCAATTGAGGTTTGTTCCCTTGTAAGATCAATAATCAGCCTAAAATGTTTTCACCTAGAACCCACATACTTCACAGCAGTCTTTTACTTATGCAAGAGTAGTCCTTCTAAAATCAATCATGAGTTATGGCCAAAACAATTACATGGAGAAGATTACATCAGGCAAATTACAGTGTTGTTTTCCCTGTGAACTGCTATTCCTTCTTAATATTTGGAATAATTATTTTGGTCACTCGTTCAGGAAAATACACGTAACATACTGAATTGTCATGACCTAGAGGTAATTTCCAAACCGAATCATCCATTTTTATTTAACTCTGTATGGATATGTATTGTTGTGCTCTGAGAAAATTTTGTCAAAACACTACTGCTTGGAATGATTACATGCTACTGCATATAGATGCAGTTGCATTTTATCACTTTCTGCGCAAGAACCTCTGGAATATGGGTATGAAATGATGCTTCTAAAAATCAATCGTCCTGTTGCCTGGCAACAGAGAGCAGCACTAGCAAAGGCAAAATGGCTTTTTAGGAATTTGTCATGAATTAAACCTGTTTTCCTTTCCTGCGACGTAAAAATGACTCGGTTGTTTTATGCATATTTTGAAATGTATGTATGATGCAAGCGTTTTGATGTGGAAAAATAATCAGTCCCAACAGAACTGCACCTCTAAGGTGAGTTTTGTTCATTTATGAAATCTAAATAATATAATAAATTCTAAATAGTATTGTTTCATTTACACTGAAATGAGCTATATTTATTCACAGTGTATTTAATTTCAGTGTTTTAAATACCTCTTGGTCAACTGCAAATTGTGTCACTCCATGAAAAATGCATATAGACACTAGTGAAAATTTTCAAAATTGATTTGTTTATTCGCAGATCTCTCCACGGGTAATCAACTATAGCTTGCCTTTTAATTTTCTTTCATTTTCTTGCTCTGGAAACTTTGAATGTTTTTTGTACCACACATCTTGGTGGCATCTTCTCACAAGGCAGGGTTCCCGCCTTACCGGGAGCCATCTTTGCTGCCCCGGGGGGAGGAAGGAGCGATCGCGGAGGAGGAGGAGGGAAATCGGGTCCGGCCAGCCGACATGTGTGTTTGCGCGCGCACGGAGGCTCGTGCCGGACCCGATTTGCCCAGTTACAGCCTTCTCATTGGCTGGGGCAAGGAAGGGCTCCAGCCAATGAGGGCGGAAGGCGGGAGCTGGGTGGGGGGGCGTGGCTAGCCTCGCCCCTCAGTATATAACAGGGGACGGGCCCGCCCACAAGCTCACTCCGTTTTCTTTGTGAAAGCGGAACGGTTGGCTTTGGAGCACAGTGCGGTGGTTTTGCTGAGCGGACAAGCCGAGAGAGATCTTCTAAAAGAAAAGTGGAGGCGAGTTAGCACGGGAGCGGACAAGCGCAGAGAGATCTTAAAATCGAGCGGACAAGCCCAGATAGATATAGAGAGAGAGGACAGCGAAGGGAAGCGGGGGGGGAAAGGGGGGGCCGGCTTGAACTTTCCGGGCCACTGGCCCAGCGCGCCTGAAGCAATAACAGGTGGGATATTTTCACAGTTTTTGTGCTTTGCTTTAGCACTAATACCCCCCCCCTCCTTTTGGATCAATTGTAGTGGCTGCCTGGCAATCTTTCCATTAGCCACACATCCGTCCTCACACACATTATTCCCCCCCCTGTTGTTTTGGGGGTAAGCTTTGCTTATCTGCTCCTCCTATTGGAGGCAGTTGAGGGTCACCGCTCCTCCTATTGGAGGCGGATTTAGGCTATATTATCATACCTGCTGCATTATAGCCTTGGCATTTAAGCATATACAGCTGCATTTATATATATTTGCTATCTCAGTGTCTGTAATTATTACACCTGCTGCTTTGCAGCCTTGGCATTCAGGCATATACAAGCGCACTCACATTCTGTCTGCTATCTCAGTGCTCTGTAATTATACTACCTGCTGCATTGCAATCTTTGCAATTGAGCACATACGGCTTCAATTACGTTCTACTTGCTATCTTAGTGATCTGTAATTAATCTGCTGCCAGTTTGAGGTTTCTTTCACACATTAGCCCCTATAATTTCTGGATTGGTTGTATACAGCTGCACTTAACATGGCTCCAAAACGCAAGGCTGCTGGTGTACAATGCAGCTCTATCCCTACGACTAGGGGGAGGTCTGGGGCGGCTAGACGCTCGTGGGCCACATTGGCTCCTACTAGACGCCGTGCTGATCCTGCTACAACAAATGGGATGCCGTCTCACACTCAAACCGGACGCATGCGCACTGGGGCCACTGGTTCAGGGACAACTAGAGCTAGCGCAGTTCATTCTTCTCGTGCGGGGAGCACTACTAGAAGGGCTAAAGCCACATGCCAAACGGCTAAGTCAAAAGCACAAGCTCATTCTAACTCCTCTGGCTTAAGGGACCTTTCTTATGCAGTTCAACAGCTTTCTACTAAGTTAAATGAGTGGAATGCATGTCAAATGGAGGACGATGCTGTGCCTGGCCCCAGTGGCCTCAACAATTATAGGGGTCGCCCAGAAAAGCGCACTAGGGGTGGCGGGGACTCTCCTTCTTCTGACCATTCTAGCTCATCCTCGAGTAGTCCTGAACAGAGACGTCCCAGGAGAGGCGGAAAAGCTGTTAGCAAACGGTGCAGGCGGAAGACAGAGAAACGGAGGCGAACGTTAGACTCGTCTTCTTCCTCTTCCGACGGTGAGTCTTCTACTTCCACCGACTCATTTGATGGGGCAGATGACTATTGGCTGTCAGCTGCGTCTGTGCCTGGTTTACCTCCTTGGGCATTAAGACGTATGAAAAAGCAACCAAAACTGCCTAGTCAGGGGGAGGCCAGGGAGACGTGGGACCCTACGCCACTAAACAGGGGTCTCATCCTCCCTCCTGCATTTAAGGATGACGAGGATCCTCCTGGTATTCATCTTCCCAGGAGAGTAAGGGAGGATATTCTCAATGGCTATTACATTAATGTCTTCTCCCTCATAAAGCCAGTGGAGGAGGAGGGACGAAAGTCTCGGTCGTCCTCAAAAGATAAACGAAAAGACAAGGCAGGTTTTGGGGACAGGTCATTTGATAGGTGGATGGCTGGTTTTACCATTTTTGCTAGTGTCATTGCTTCTTCTTACCCTGAAAGGGCATGGCACCTCCTAAATTACCAGAGTAATGTGCTCAAGGCTAGGTCTTTGGCAGGTGATTCTGCCGCCTTAGAGTATGACGAAGCCTTCCGTAAACGGGCGTCTAAGAATCAGAGGACTCGATGGGACCTCATTAATAGCAATTTATGGCTTCTTAAAGTGGGCCCATGTATTACGAGGCCCAGAGCTGAGGTCAGCAGAGGAGTTTGGCCTACCAAAGCTCGTAGGGATCCCGATAGACGTATCTGCTGGGATTTTGGGATGGGAAAATGTCAACGAAAAGTATGCAGATATGACCACTCCTGTGAGGTCTGCTTTGGCCCCCATCCCCGTTCCACCTGCCCACGGGGCGGCACTTCTGGTCGTCAGCCCTTTCGGGGTGGCAGGTCAGCCCCTTCAGGTAGCAAGAAAGATAGCAGTTCTACCAATACCAACACCTCTGCTATCAAGTAGACGCGGGCGTCTACAGGGTCTGGCCTGCACACCAATTAAACTGGATAAGTTAAGATCTTTGTTGGTTCATTATCCAAATAGGGCAAGTGCTTTATATCTCTTACATGGCTTCTCCGTGGGTTTCCGCATCCCTTTCTTTAACGCTAGACCTCCTATGTTATCGGGCAATTTAAAATCGGTCATAGATATGCCTGATGTAGTCGCTCAAAAAATCAACAAAGAGTTAGACTTGGGCAGAATTGCAGGCCCCTTTGCGTTCCCACCTATCCCCAACCTGAGAGTATCTCCTCTGGGAGTAGTGCCCAAAAAGACCCCTGGGGAGTTTAGGCTGATACATCACCTGTCTTACCCAAAAGGGCTATCTGTTAACGATGGGATTCCACCCGAGCTGTCAACAGTAAAATATTCTTCATTTGATCATGCACTGGGTTTGGTAAGATCTTGTGGGCATTCAGCTTTGCTAGCAAAATGTGACATTCAATCAGCCTTTAGGTTGCTTCCAGTACACCCAGAAGACTTTTGTTTACTTGGTTTTAAATTTGGGGGGTCCTTCTACGTAGATAAGGCCATGCCAATGGGCTGCTCTGTGGCATGTGCTGCATTCGAAGCTTTCAGTTCCTTTTTGGAATGGGCAATACAGTGGCACACAGGGTCGTCCACAGTAACTCATTATTTGGATGATTTTTTATTTATCGGGCCTCATAACAGCCCCTTATGTGGCAACCTTTTGACAGCATTTGCCACTCTGGCCGAAGAATTAGGAGTGCCACTAGCAGCAGAAAAGACAGAGGGCCCCTCATCAGTCCTTACATTTCTGGGCATTCAGATCGATACCATCAATGGGACTTCAAGCTTGCCGGAAGAAAAACTCCTGGCTTTAAGGGCTTTGCTATCTTTAGTTGCTAACAAAACAAAGTGCACCTTGAAAGAGTTACAGTCTCTTATCGGCCATCTAAATTTTGCTTGCCGGGTTATCTCCCCGGGCAGGGCTTTCTGTGCTCGCTTTAACCAAGCCACGAGGGGCGTAAGAGCCCCGCACCATCGTATCAGGGTTTCCAAGGGCATGAAAGAAGATATACAAACGTGGCTTCAGTTTCTTGAGCAATACAATGGCATATCCCTCTGGCAACACAGCCTTGTTTTAGGCCGGGATTTACAGGTCCACTCTGATGCTGCGGGCAGCATTGGTTTCGGGGTTTATTTTAATGGACAGTGGTGTGCACAGCGCTGGCCTGTGGGTTGGCAGGGGTCAGGCGTATGCCGGGATTTGACGTTCTTAGAATTATTCCCCATCGTGGTTGCCGTTTATATCTGGGCTGACCATTTTAAGAATGCAAGAGTTCGCTTCTGGTGCGACAACCAGGCTGTGGTCAGGGTGGTTAACAGGCAAACATCCAGATCAGTCAGGGTCATGCGCCTTGTGCGCTTTCTCGTGTTAACATCTTTGGCCAATAACATTTCTATGACAGCCCAACATGTCCCAGGCCTAGACAATTGCTTAGCAGATGCTCTGTCTCGTTTTCAGATGGACAGATTCCGTCTCCTGGCACCAGAAGTGGATCGGCTCCCGCAACCTTTTCCAGCAGAGCTATGGGCTCTTGGGGAAACGTCATTATGACCGGCATTCGGAGCTCATTGGCCCCTGCCACTATTCGGGCATATGATAGAGCCGTGCACCACTTTGAGAGTTTTTTGTCCATTATGGGTCGGGATGGTCTGTGGCCTGTCACAGAAACTTTGGCTTTACGTTACTTAGCCCATTTAAAAGACATTGGTTACGCCGCTAGGACTATCGGAGTTCACATGGCGGCTATCTCTTTTTTCTCAAAAGCACACGGTTTCAATGATCCTTGTGCATCCTTTCGAGCCAGAAAGGCTGTCAAGGGCTGGCAACGCGAGGCACCGTCCATCAGGGACGTCAGGAGGCCAGTCACTTTGGATATGCTACAAAGGATTGTACGGCTACTGCCATCCTTGTGCAATTCTCGATATGAGGCCACCTTATTTGAGGCAGCATTTTCTTTAGCCTTCTTTGGGGCGTTCCGACTTAGCGAACTCGTGGCTCAATCCCGGCATGATTTGACCAGCAGGGCTTTACTTTTGGGGGACATATGCCTTCACAACTCAACACTGACGATCGTCGTTCGTCGGTCCAAAACTGACCAGGTTGGAAAAGGGATGAGTGTCCGGCTGCATAAGGCCACCACTGTCCGGCCTTGCCCCATCAGAGCTTTAAAAAGGTTTCTAGCTATACGGCCGCACATAAAGGGATGCCTATTGATACATGCTGATTACACACCGCTGACTCGCTATCAATTTATCAGTGTTTTTAAGGCTTCGGTTGGCTCCATGGGTTTCCCCACGTCTGATTTTAGTGGCCATTCCTTTCGTATAGGAGCAGCCACACAGGCGGCTGGAGAGGGCATGGCTGTCAGCCAGATACAAGCCATCGGCTGATGGCGTTCTGCATCGTATAAGTCTTATGTCAGGCCTGACCGCATTTTCTTTTAATTGTGCTCTGAGTTTTAGGACCGTGGCGGACTGTGTGGGTCGTGGGCCACAGCATCGTTTTCTGGAATGGACGTTATGCGGCTGCATCTGGTTGGGGACAGCATTTGGGACTGGAGCAAGCAGTCCGGGTGCAATGGTTCGGCCAGCGAGGCATGCGTTGGTGTTCGCTGATACCAGTCCTTCATCACTTGCTTGAAAGGTTTGGAGCTCCTCATGCACTGGTCCTCCAACTGGGTGAGAACGACTTAGTACATACCCGAGGCAAAGACCTTGCTACTGAGATTTGTCGTGATCTCTCGACACTTGCATCGTTATGCCCAGCAACGGTGATTTGCTGGTCGGATCTCCTGGAAAGGAGGTGCTGGAGAGGTGCCCACAATGTGCACAGGGTAGATGTGACTAGGAGGAAAGTCACCAACGCTGTTGGGAGGGAAGTGATCAGACTAGGCGGAGTGATCATACGACAATGGGACATTTCTTTCCGCATAGCGTCACTTTATCACCGGGATGGCGTGCACCTCACCAGCTGGGGCATGGACCTATGGCTGCACAATGTTCGGGGAGGCTTAAGGAATTGGCTTCAGCTGTGAAGTGTGGCGGAAGCTGCAAGGGTCCGAGAGTTGAGTTCGGGTCCGAGAGTTGAGTTCGGTTTCCCTGCGGCTGCAGGGGCCCGTGAGTGAATCAGCCTCCTTGCAGCTTATTGCGGTTTAGCATGTGGATGTGTCATTTTGGGGGGGGGAAGCTCCATAGGAATTGGTCGCTTCCCTGGTTTTGGGAACCCTATCCCAAGGGTTTTGGGAGAGGCTTCTGGGACATGCCCTGGCGGCAGGGCAGGTGTCCGCCTCTTCCCAAGTGGTGGGGGATAACACCCAGTGGTGTTCGTCCTGGTGTCATCCTGGTACTGCCATCCCAGTTGCCCACAGCGGGAGTCCTGTGGGCAGTGGTTACTTCATGGCCGTGGTGGACACGGCCTGGGCGCTTGACACATCTCGCATGCTGCGCCACGAGGGTCGCAGCTGTTTGCCAATTCCAAGCTGTGGCCAATTTATTCCAAAATCAATCTAATTCCTACAATTAAATGTTTATAATGTTGTTGTTTAATAAAGTTGTGTGTTAATAAAATGTTAACTTTTAAAAAATGTTTGAACTTATTGAATAGCGGCGTTCCTTTTAATTAACCCTGGGTCAGCAATAGCAGTTACAGTGGTCGACCTGTGCCTGGATTATGTCACTTCATAATACAAGTGAGGACTTGTATAAAGAATGCCACCTCCCCAATCCTACACATGGAAAACTAGATTAGAGTAGAGCTACTCCTGAAAGGGAAGGCAGCATGGTATAGTCTGATATCGTGAGATCTTGGAAGCTAAACAGGATTGATACTTGGATAGGAGACTGCCAAGGAAGGCCCTGCAGAGGAAGGCAAATGTAAACCACTTGTGCTTCTCACTTGCCTTGAAAGCCCCTTACTGGGGGTCGCCATAGATCGGCTGCAACTTGACAGCATGTACCTCAGTAGGTAGAGATCTTTGTAACATCTAGTTTGCTATGGGGGAATGTTATTTTTTTTTGTATTGCATTCTGCCTTTTGATGCCCGTGATCCCCACATAATTTTAGAACACCCACAGGGATGGATTGACTCTATAAAGGAAGTCATGGCCCTAAATTTGCAATATCTGAGCAAGGTTGTTAAGGATAGGACGTTTTGGAGGACACTGATTCATAGAGTCACCATGAGTCAGAAGTGACTTGACTCCACTTAACACACACACACACACACACACACACACACACACACACACACACACACACACACACACACACAGGGATTAAATGGATTGCAAGGCTAGACACCTTGTTCCATGCTATGGTAATAGACCACAAAGCATGTTCTCCTGCTTCACTGTGCGGGAGACCAACAGTGTAGTCCTTAGGGTTGCCAACCTCCAGGTACTAGCTGGAGATCTCCTGCTAATTTAACTGATCTCCAGCCGCTAGAGATCAGTTTACCTGAAGAAAATGGTGTCCCATCATGATATTTTTTTTTTGCTGATTTTATTAAATTGGGGAAAAACAGAAATGTGGTTTCTCCCCACAACACACACAATTCTGAAATCAGCAGAAGTAGAGTGAGCAGAAGTAGGGGTTTTTTGTTTATTTTTTGGTTTATGAGAACTTGAAATATACTACATTGGTTGTAGATGGACAGACTTCACTATCATGAGGAAATAACATCTGGCAATTGTCTCCTCATCGTGCAGTAGCTGAAAAGGAAAGCCTCCTCTGTGCTGGACTTGGCAGTCCTAATTAATTAATTTAATTGTTAGATTTGGATCCCATCCTATCTCAAAGGGCAGGGGAAGGGGAATCAGATTGTGTTGGATCCTTAGGATTGCCAACCTCCAGGTACTATTAAGCAAGGACGTGTTGCATATAATAGCTGGCTAAATCTCCTGTTATCACACAGTATTTCAACACGCAGCCACAAAAATTCCTTTTGTTATATTTATAAATATTTTTCTTATGCTCACATAGACAAGTACTTCCAGTTCACAGAATCATCATTATAAACAAAGAAACCTTGTAATATTACAACTAACACAAGCTTATCAAATAACTATAAAGAGACAGGATCAAATTACTGTTCATCAGAGTCACACAAGTCTCTACAGCAACACATTCACTTGCTGCGATCCTCTGTGTTGTATAAGCACTGGGCTCCTCCATAGTCAGCTGATGGCGGCTGACCAATAATGTCTCTTTCTTAAGGCTGTATCGTTGTCCGTGTGCAGCAAGCACCATGGTAAAAATCACAGCCAGAAGTTATGTCAACAATATGACAAGCCACCGGTTTAAGCTTTGTTTCGCTGGTGATTGCTTCATCAGATTAATAATTTCTACATCCGACCACCATTTTGTGGTTCACACATCCAAATCTGTTTGGATGTGTGAACCACAAAATGGTGGTCGGATGTAGAAATTATTAATCTGATGAAGCAATCACCAGCGAAACAAAGCTTAAACCGGTGGCTTGTCATATTGTTGACATAACTTCTGGCTGTGATTTTTACCATGGTGCTTGCTGCACACGGACAACGATACAGCCTTGAGAAAGAGAGAAAGAGACATTATTGGTCAGCCGCCATCAGCTGACTATGGAGGAGCCCAGTGCTTATACAACACAGAGGATCGCAGCAAGTGAATGTGTTGCTGTAGAGACTTGTGTGACTCTGATGAACAGTAATTCGATCCTGTCTCTTTATAGTTATTTGATAAGCTTGTGTTAGTTGTAATATTACAAGGTTTCTTTGTTTATAATGATGATTCTGTGAACTGGAAGTACTTGTCTATGTGAGCATAAGAAAAATATTTATAAATATAACAAAAGGAATTTTTGTGGCAGCGTGTTGAAATTTTTGTGGCAGCGTGTGATAACAGGAGATTTAGCCAACCTCCAGGTACTAGCTGGAGATCTCCTGCTATCACAACTGATCTCCAGCCGATAAAGATCAGTTCACCTGGAGAAAATGGCCACTTTGGCAATTGGACTCTATGGCATTGAAATCCCTCCCCTCCCCAAACCCCACCCTCCTCAGGCTGTGCCCCAAAAACCTCCCGCCAGTGGTGAAGAAAGACCTGGCAATCCTATGGATCCTACCATTGTGCTCTGTGAAGTGCGGCACTTTAGGCTCCTTGCAATGGAGGAAGGGGAATGGTAGGATTTAACCCAAATTTATTTTAAATAAAAAAAAAAATGAAGTAATCTCCCACACTTGACCTTTTCCTACCAGTTCTTTTATGGAGTAACCTTGGACTATTTTATATATCAAAAGCTCTAGTACTCTGAAACTAGACTTCAACTCATTTACCTAGGAGTAAATCCCATTTAACACACTGGCACTTCCTTCTAGATGAACCCAAATAGAATTGCTCTGCATGTGTTTGCAGGTCATATACAATATTTTCCATGTAGCAAACCTGTTTCTGGCTGCATACAGTATACAAAGTGGGACACCCCCACACACAAACAATTGCTTACAAATAACATGTGACGTGGCCCTTACAGGGTGTAAACACAAGCACTGTGTGTCAGTACTACCAGGCCATGAACAAACATACAGATAAGCATTCTTAAACCTTTCCATTTCAATAGACTTAAGCGTGCCTAATTCTATATTGGACTATGGTCAAACACTTTTGTACCTCATTTCCTTCTAATTATTTTACCATCTTTTGCTTATAAACTCTACTGAGATGGCCAGGAGGGATAATATCTCATCAGTAATTAGAATAATCTGATTCACTTTTTAAATAGTTAACTGAGGAGAAATACTTTTCTGATTGGAAATATATTATCAAAATTATGTAATTGAGGAGAGGGTCCTTCAGTGTTAGACATTTCCTCACATGATGTAAATCCTGAGAGGTCCAAAGCAAACATAATAACCATGATTTTTGACCTGTAGTAATTAAGAAACTGCTGCAAGCCCTTTGAAGATATTTATGGTTAGAGGACACTTGGCTCCAATTCAAAGTGCTAGTTTGTCATTTTATCACTGGCTCACAAGGATGCTTGCTGGATTGCAATCATAATTTCATCCTTTAACAGTAAGTGAACTGAACAAAATAGAATTAGTTCTGTATTTAGTTTTTTTAATACCATATAACATCTTTAATGACAGTATTTCAGAGGTCATGTAAAACTATTTGACAATGTCCTAATGAAGGCCAAATGGTTAAAAATATGAATAACCAAGAAGGATCATAGTATTATTGAATCATAGAATTGGAAGGGGCCATAATGGCCATCTAGTCCAAACCCTTGCTCAATGCAGGATCAGCCTAAAGCATCTTTGAAGAGTGTTTGTCCAGCTGCTGCTTGAAGACTGCCAGTGAGTGGAAGCTCACCACCTCCCTGGACAGTTGATTCCCTTCTGAACTCTTACTGCAAAAGATTTTTTCCCTAATATCCAACCAGTACCTTTCCACCCATAATTTAAATCCATTATTGCGAGTCCTATCCTCTGCTGCCAACAGCAACAGCTCCCTGCCCTTCTCTAAGTGACCACTTTTAAAAGAGACCAATTTAAAGAGAGCAATCATATTTCCCAAAGCCAACTCCTCTTTTCCAGACTGAACATTCCCAAGTCCCTCAGACTTTCCTTGCAGGGCTTGCAAACCTCTGATCATCTTTGTCGCTTCTCTTCTGCACCTGCCCCATTTTGCCCACATCTTTTTTGAAGAGAGGCATCCAGAACTATACATAGTACAGCTTGATCAATGCGGTGTACAGCAGGACTATGACATCTTGCAATTTGGGCTGTTGTGCCCCTATTGATACACCCCAAGACCACATTAGGCTTCTTTTTTGCCACACATCACACAGGCTTCCCATAATTATTTTATACTCCACCTGTAACTCAAGACCTTGTTCACACACACTGCTACCCAGAAGAGTATCCCCAGCCGGTATGTGCACTTCTCAATTTTGTTATCCAGATTTAGAACTCTGGACTTATCCTTGTTGAATTGCATGTTGTTCACATCCACCTACTTTTCCAGTGTGTTCAGATCTCGCTGAATTCTATCTCCCTCTTCTGGTGTGTTCGCTACTCCTCCCAATGAGGTGCCATCTGCAAATTTAATGAGTAGTCCCTCCACCCCCTCATCCAGATCATTTATAAAAATATTGAAAAGTACTGAGACCAGAACCAAGACCTGTGGCACCCCACTGGACACCCCCCTCCAATCAGATGAAAAGCCATTGACAACCACTCTTTGGGTGCGGTTCTCCAACTAGTGCCCTATCCATCTAATTATCCTAGAGTCCTGTCCACAGTCCTCCACTTTACCCATAAGAACATCATGGGAAACCCTGTTGAAAGCTTTGCTAAAATCCAGGTAAACAACAGCCATTAACGCATGGCCAATATGTCTTGCAATTCCCCCCCCCCCCATGTAGCAATTTCCCCAGGTCCACACGCACACCATCTCTGGTCTGTGCTTCTGATTCACTTCTAGTGCGATTTACCCACGTGTTTTCCAAACCCCATCTTATCATGAAAGTGAATTCACATTTGCGATAATTCTGGCTGTTTGGTCATGCGTGAGCTTCCGGATTGATATCCCATCAGGCCGGTACACCGGCACTCCCATCCCATCAGACTTTTTTGGCCCTTCCCTCTGCCCCTCCCAACTTTTGTTGCCAGAGATGAGTGGCCACCATTGCTGCCTACCATTCACCACAATGCAGCCCTTTTCTCAGTACCCTCATCATGTGTTTTTTATTGTGATGCCAGTTGTGATGCCGGTATACCAGTTAATCGGTTCCGTGACTAGCCGGACAACTGTCGGGTATATCCCTTCCCACTTCTGTGGTGCCATCTTCTCCTCCCATTACCATTCAATTAAAATGTCTTTTGTTTACACCGAGTGTTTGAGGTAGGACAGGGGTTGAGTGTCGCTCCTGCACAGTGTGGTAAAGTGGGGACAAGGGCAATGAAGGGCAATGATTTGGGGGGGCTGGATCTGCACATTTTGCTCGTTCTCCAGGAGTTTGCCTGCCCAAAGGGCGCCATTTCCTTGCTTTCTCTAAAAGGGGCAGAGGCAGACAGGGGCATGGGAAAGTCAGTCCTCCCCTCCATGGGAGAAACTGGCAAAAAAAATATTATGGAGCCTATCGATTGGTTTGCTGGCATACCGGCATTCCAGACTGCCACCCAAAAAAAAGGGAAAAAAGGGAAGAGACCAACCACATATAGTCACATGGTAGTGATGTAAATTACGATGCAACCCACGACCACTCCCTCCATATCCCATGTTATCATCATGTACCAAACACATGGGAGCCTCAGGTGGCGCACATAGTGTGGGATGGGAAACGACATGTGTTTAATTTCACGATTACAGAATAAAATGGTGTGAGATGGTAGAGAGATAAACCAGTGACATCTTGCCCATGTGTTAATGGCCAACATCTACGGAATTCCCATGATCCAGTAAGCGTGTCACTTGATCAAAGAAGGAAATGAGATTGGTCTGGCACCTGTTGGGAACAAATCCATGCTGACTTCCTGGATCACAAAGTTGTTCTTCAGATGCTTGCAGACTGAGCCCTTTAAAATCTGCTCCAATATTTTCCCTGGGACCAAGGTCAGACTGATTGGCCTGTAGTTTCCAAGGTCATCCTTCCTCCTTTTTTTGAAGATTGGGATAATATTCACCTTTCTCCAGTCTTGTGGCACATCTCCCATTCTCTAAGAAGTCCTGAAGTTGATGGACAAAGGCTCTGCAAGCTCTGTAGAAAGTTCTTTGAGCACTCTCAGGCACATACCATCTGGCCGAGGAAATTTGTATTTATCCAACAACCTCTCTGTCCATGTGATCCAGCAGCCTGGATGCCATACCTTGCCTACTACCATCTCAACATTTTATACTACATTAACATTACCCACACTTGACTGAGGTTGATTGATAGATGTGAAGAATGTTGTGTGCACTCTCTGGTCAGATTCTCAGATTCGCAGAGTTCCTGATTAGGGATCAGGGGAGTGGATCTGAATTATTCCATGACTGGAAGCAAATATTATTGTGTGTCTACAGGCTCAAAAAAGTAGGGGTCCTCTGATTTAGGGACTGATCAATTTGTCCTGTTGTAGGTAGAAGAAGGCCATTGTTGTCAAATGAAGGTTTATCACATTGGGCAATCAGTGAGTGAATGGCCTACCATCCAATGTTTATGTGAAAGAAGTATGAATGTCTAAGGTGAGTTGTAGCTAGTAATAATACATTTGAGCGGGAGATGTAGGTTGTA
The DNA here is from genome assembly GCF_029931775.1 of Euleptes europaea. Lineage (NCBI taxonomy): Eukaryota > Metazoa > Chordata > Lepidosauria > Squamata > Sphaerodactylidae > Euleptes > Euleptes europaea. The sequence continues at coordinate 67,820,053 of NC_079312.1, forward strand.
GGTGTTCTGTTAATTTCTCTTGGTTCTGAATTATAATAAACTACATTTATCAATTTATTGTTGATGTCTGATTCTTATGAATTAGGGAAATGTTTGTTGCTATTAGTTGCCATTCAAAAGGTAACCAATTTTTGGCAAAATTTATTGGAGATTATTTTATGCTGTATATGGATAATTGTAATAAATGTAATAAAATGCTTCTGCTACTTAAGGCAGAAAAATCAATCCCTTTGAGCTAAAGGTCAGTTTGACCTTTGAAGCCAAACTGATAAAGGTTACTAAACGAAGTGAGAAAATATCCATTAATTACATGTTGACATTTTTATTTCGCGTTTGCATCTGTATTTAGAAATATGATACATTACGAACCCGAAACATTAATTTGAAGGGATGAATCCTATTTAAAAGGGGAAACAATGAGCAATCCTGGACAATCATATAGCAGACAGGTTTAATCGGTTTCTTCCCACAGAGCTGGTTTCAAAGTTTGTTTTCATCTTTTTAACAGGATAATACATTCATTCATTTTTGTGCATAAGAACGACGACATTTTCCAAAGCTTGTTTAGGCTTAGATATATAGTCACAAGGCAGGAACTTTTGCATCTCACCCATCTTACAAATATATTTATTTATCTATAAGAGTCTATATCCTACTTCTCAGTCTGAGAAATTCTGAGATGTCAGTAGTTTCTGAGAAGCCCAATTTTAGGCTCATCCTGAGAAGGGCATCCCCAACATCAGAAAAATCATCGTCTCAGTGTGAGGGTTCAGCTGGTCTTTCAGCTTTATGCCTCCAATGATGGGAAGAAATGGCAGGTGGGATAATATATGAAAAACAGGACTGTGTATTTGATTCTGCATAATAAAACCATAGTATTTGAAATGAACTTGTACACTGTATTGCTTCCCAGCTGTATGCTTACAAATTACAGACCCATCAAAATAGAAAACTGTAATAGTTTCAAGTGAAGTAAAAGATGGGAGAAAACTGAATTCTTAAGGGAACACTGTTATTTTTCTTTTCACAGTCAGAAACTACCAAAAGCAAGGCAGTAATAGAACGAGGGGATTAAACAAAAATTTGAAATAAACAAAAATGTACTTGGAGTATTACCCACCTTGTGTCCTTAACATGCAATGCACTCATTCAACCTCTTGGAAAGTGAAGAGAGCAGAGGAAGATTAGTGCTAGCACATAAGTTCCATGTACAGAACAGTCTGTGTGGAAAAGGAAGGAAACAACACAGTGAAGAACTGGATACCCCCCTTGGCTATTAAACATTTCCATCAATATATCTTTATCATATTTAGCAACATTGTATAGGGGTTGTGTAACCAAATGTTCCATCTAAATAAAGACACTCTGTCCCACCTTTGGTAATGCTGACTCGAAGATACATTTATCTCAATGAAGTAATTTACTTTGACAAACTTTTTTGTTGGCAGCATGGAAAGTTTGAGTGCTAGATTTCTCTCCTGAGGTATTGTGTGCAGTCTGTGTTAAAGGAGAAACATAAAATTATCTCTAACAAGGGCAACAGAATGCAACAGTGCTCAAAAAGCTAAAACAGCTAGTAGCCTGCCAACCTCAGAATTAGGCAGGGCTCCATTTGTACCAGGACTCCCATATACATTGCACCTGCTTTCAAGCCCAGAACAATGCCTTATATTATGGCAAGTGCTACTTAAGAGGATGCCATTGAGCAACAGTGTAGAGTGCCTGTCAATCACCATTGCATAATAATGTCTATCATTCATACACCTGGAATTAAGGAATCACAGGACACAAATTCTCCAGTGGCTTGAACCTTGGCAATTCTCTTTTATAAATTCAGGCCTGACAGTAGAAAGACGTTCCACATGGTTTCCCCAAATTAATCTATATTTTTAAAAAACCCTGTAGAACCATCCATGATCAGTACAGGACTTACATCAGCAGATAATGAGGGAAGATACAGTAAAATTAACATGAACTAATCCTAATTAACAGTTATCCCATGATTTTGTTCAGATTGTACAGGTTTCCTAACAAAGTTAATAACATGCAGTGCAATATTCCTACTACCCTCCCTTTCTGAAAATAAATCCCTGTGACGGAGACATTATTTTATAATTAAAATACAAGCAGATGAACTAATGTCCCACATAAACAAGAACATGAATTTCTTCAGGGAAGTCTTGCACACCCACAGGGTAGAAGTGACCTTAGTTGCATTTTTCTCATCAAATTGCTCTCAGAGTGTCTTCGGGCTACTGTAGAAGCGCATTGAAATAGCACAACTAGCTCTTATTTGTCAAGTTCTTCCGTCCTTGGGCATGTTTAACAGAAGCACAGTGGTAAGCCCTCACTAACAAATATGATGGGGCTAGTCCTTATGGTTTCATTTAGGACTGGTCCAAACATTACTTTTCCCAGCCAGGAAAGAGATAACATAAAGAGAGATCTGGCTGTAAAATGGCCATCCCTATGCCACTGCTTGAACTGATATAAACTAATATCCTCACTCAATGTGTTGTTCGATTTCTTTTAATAATGCTGATAGAAAAATAAATGCAGCTCTAGTTCCTTTTCACCTGCCAGTAGGAGAAATCATTTCATACTATAGCCACAGAAAAACTAGGCTAGGTTGTATACCAAACTACTGTATTTGACTTTTGATGTATTTATTAATTTTATTTATACCTCGCCCTCCCCTGGCAATCCAGGCTCAGGGCAGCTGATATCATACACACCCACACCCACACAGTTTAAAAATATAATAAAAATCATAAAACCAAACTAATACATACTATATACAGATGGCATCTTAATCAACTATTTCAACTTAAGGAGAATGTTCCAACAAGGCAGCCGTGAACCAAGAATGATAATAGGGGGCCTACATCTAGCATTGATTTCATTTCCCCTCCAGGGATATGGAGACAGAAGGACACAGGAAAAGGGAAAACACAAAGGGAAAGAGGGAAGGTACAGGAAGGCAAGGAAGGCAAGGGGGAAAGGGAAGGAAAGGGAAGAGAACGGAAGGGAGGCCAGGCTAAGATGTATTACCATTGCTGTCCTCAACCATAGGCCTGGCAGAACATTTCCATCTTGCAGGTCCTATGGAACTGGACCAAGTCCCGCAGGGCATGGGTCTTACTAGCCAGAGAGTTCCACCAGGATGGGGCCAGCCTGGCTCTGGTTGAGGACAGTCAGATGATTTTAGGGCCAGGGATCACTAAAAGGTTGTTTCCAGGAGAGCATTATGCTTTCTGAGGGATATGTAGGGACTTGGACTGGTGCACAGCTGCTTCCACTGAGCTCTTCAAACACAGTGTAGTAGTTAGCTCTGTTGCTCAGGAGGAAATGAAAAGATGGTGCTGTTGCCTTCCTATTTGCCAGATCTATGTGCCATTTTTGTTTTTCTTTACTAATGGTGACAACATTCTTTGTTGGTACTGCTTGTTCAGAAACCTTCAGATTCATCCTCAGATCCACTAAAACTTTAGCTTAGGTTCATGCTCCTCTAAGTTGTAGTGGTTCTGAGTCATCTCCAAAGAAAGAACACCACAAACACAAGCACAATGAGAAGACACACTTTTTTAGCTTAAAGAAGCTGCCTTTGGTTCCAAAGATATCTTGGATTCAGGATACAGCTCAGGATTGGACCTAGTTTGACACTGTAAAAGAGATAGTGCTGACTCCACAGGCACCCTTGCCATCAGAGCACTTACCTGTGTCTGTGCATTCCATGTCAGAGGGCAAACTCTTCAAACCTGAGCCAATTGGTTCCAGCTTCAACTGTTATTGCTCCTCACATCTATCAATATCACAGCACTCAGAGGTATCCGAATATGAGCAGAAGTCTCTGTATCAGGATTCTTACCAATATTATGAGTAGATCCAACCAATGCTGTACACCATCCACTTGCCAGGCACTTTCCATCTGCTTCTCTTGGGTGAGATCCTGACTTGCTGCCAGATTCAAAACCAGACCCCCAACTGTATTATGGATCCCCAAGGGGGTTATGAGCAATTCAATTACACTGAACCAGACTTTGAATGTTCCTTGGAACACTCCGGAAGACATTGTGACAGATCCTACCACCTACTCACCAAGTGAAGACTTTCACCTTTATGGCAAAAAAGTCATCCATATGGCTGGATTCTTGTGCGTCCCCCCCGCCCCCAGCTACCGACCCTGTCTTTGAAGTAATGCACTGGTTCTACTGGGCCTGTTGCTTTTCCTATAATGGATGACCTGTTACAGTTAAGGTTTCCAACTTCCAGGTGGCACCTGGAGATCACCTGCTATTACAATTGATCTCCAGAAAGAACAAGAACAGTTCTCCTGGAGAAAATGGCTGCTTTGGAGGGTGGACTCTATGGCATTATATCCTACTGAGGTCCCTTCCCTCCCCAAACCCCACCCTCCTATGGCTCCACCCCAAAATCTCCAAGTATTTCCCAACCCAGAGCTGGCAACCCTAGTTACAGGTGACAACTGGGCCTTGGCTAAGACTCACCTCTGTCTCCCCTTGACCTGAAGAATTGAGACTTTATATGGAACACAACAGAAAGGTTTTAGGTGGGAGTTCAGCATGGGGAAGGGGGAAGGAAGCAAACTCTGCTTCTTGAAGTTTCTAGAAACCTCTCTGTGGTTGGCTTGTGTACAACAGAACCCATCTGTGACTGTATAGGAGATCACTCAATGAACAACAATTGCAGGTAAGAATAAGCCTGTTTTTATTCCCCTTCTCTAGCCTGATTTATTTGCACATGTTGTAGAGAGATGCACATCTACTGTTTCATTTTCCCATAAATGTGATCAGAACCCTCAAAGTTAACTGTGCCAACCATCTTTCAAGGTATGCATCTGCGCATGGAGCCCTGGATTCTGGCCATAGGGATCCCGAGTGCAACATCATTTTCTGCACACAGGGAAACAGCAAAAGGATGTGTGTACAGAAGGATGTAACAAATAAACATAAAACATATTTGTAAAAAGAACCATTTCAGACAAATTTTAAAAATTAGCCATTTCTCTCAAGATCTGACAGAGAAAAGTGTGTGTGTGTGTGTGTGTGTGTGTGTGTTTGTGTGCATGTGTGAAATACTAAGACAGGAGTAAGGTTAGATTCTGTTCAGCCCCATCACTGAAGTCAGGCTAGCCTCAAGCCTAAATAATTAGTATTATAATAAAATGAATATTCTATTTTACAACAGGTTTTGAAATGACTAATAGATGCTATAAAATATGTTACAAGCAATTATGAGATATATTTGTAGCTGGCTGCAAGCAAAATATCAAATGATTAGAATGAATTTAAAAGGCTGTAAGTGGAGCTTCTGCCCATGGAAAAAATATCTTTCCTTCCTCCCCCATCTTGCTGCAGCCAGCAGTATCCACCAAAATGTTGCTTTTGGTGGTCAGGACACTCTCAGGAATAGTGTAAAGTGTGATACTGAGGTATGCAGTGGGAGTGGGAATCAGTGAAAACTATCCCCAGCCTGCACAAGTCAACTTTTAATTCAAGCAAGTAATGTACTAATTTGTTACTTACAAACAGGAGCAATTTAAAGCATCTATTGATCAAAAGTTTTGAATGACTGACAAATGAGATGCACATACCATGTGAAAATGAAGAAAAAAATCGAAGAGCACCAGTGCTGGGGAGAGAGTATTCATATTTTGCTGCACTTTTGCTGATTTCCAATTATTCATGTTTTTAAAGGCATATTTATGGTGACAGCACAAATCTGCTTTGAGCGTCAGACAGAAAGGCAGAATATAAATAATGTAGATCAAATAAATAAAATAAATTTAGTCCTTTACTAAGCAAAAGGATTCCTGTAGAGCAGCAGCAGACACTGTCCCATATTCATTTCTAGCTTCTACATACTACCTTCTTGCTTCTGTTCTTTTGGCTGGGGAACAATGTCTGTTAGATGTTTCTGGAGTCCTAAAAGTTACATGCAGGGGCAAAGAAGTAGTGTCTGAAGCCAACCAAGTCCAAGAGTTGTGGTGTGGTTCTGGTGGAAACAGTTACTGCTGTTGGTAATAGGGGGCAGTAAAAGGGACAGAGCAACTGATGCATGGAGGGAAGGGCATAGACCTATCTGAGTTTAGCAGGGCATGCAGATGCCGGGATGGGGGGGAGAGGAATGCAGAGGTCAATCATTTGGGAAAGTTTCAGCTAGAACAGAGTAATAGTTTTGTTGTCTTGAACATACATTGATCTATACCTTTGCCGATAAATCATTTTATTTTTGTCCCTTATACTGTCCTTTTGGTAACACTAGACATAACATTTTAGGTACAGATGGGTTTTCTCAGAGCTGAGTCTTCTTTAACATCTTTACACAGAAACATCCAGACATAGTGAGGATATGGGTTTCACCTGAAACACCTGAATTTATTTGTCTTTCAGAAGCGTAATACAGCATATTCTTTTATTTGTCAAGGCTGTCAAGAGCTTTCATCACCCACTGAAAAAGGATTCTCTCATCCCCTATTCCTTTCAAGCAATGAGAGCGAGGGTGAGTTGAGGGAATTCATCAATCCTTAATGCAGCAAAGGAAGAAAAGCCTCTCTAGGAATCTGTAACCACTCATTTTTACCTTTTGCCTGACTTCAGTCATAGCAAGTGGGGAGAGGAAAGGAAGGAGATTATAAACTAGTTTGATTCTCCTTAAAAGGTAGAGAAAGTCAGTATATAAAAACCAACTCTTCTTCAAGTGCTGTCTTGCCACTAGGCACACTAGTCAAGATTTTATGTCAAACAAAGGATTAAAATAAGTGATTATGGATTCTAAGAGAGCCTTCTAGTTGCTTCTGTTATTTCAAGTATCATGCCAGAAAAAGGAAAAATGGGGGGGGGGCTGTCTGTACCATCCAGCAACCCAGCCCTACAAAATTTTGTACCCCTCTAAGACTCACTACTTCTTGGCTGCCCTTTCAATTGCATTATGTGAAGGGACATTAAAAAACTAGAACCTTATATGTATTTATTCGAATTTCAAAAAATAATCAATGACTTCTAAAATGGTATCCAAAAAATGATACCAAATTATTTTGGCACTGGAAAATGCTTTTGTTGTAGTCATGGCTATGATAAGAAGGTCCGAGGAATAGAAGAGTAGTGCATTTTCATGCTCAAAACCATTGGAAAATCAGGCAAGAATCACAAAAGTATCATGGTAGTGAGTATTATTCATTCACTGGGTGCTGAGGGAAATAAGCCTGGTAGAGAAAGAAGAGTTGTATATGATACTACAAAAGAGTATCATAGCTCATAAGTAGGTAAATTAAGCTTTACAATGTGAAAGTGATCTCTCAAACACTGAGGTTTGTTTCACGGTCTTATAAAGCATAATTTAAAAGTATCGGCCTAATAAACGATGGCATTAAACCAAACAGAGGCTGTATAATATAATCTTTATTTTTTTCTAAGCTCTTGGAAAGTTACATAACAACCGTGCTTTAGTTAGGACACCATTTATGGACAGTTAAAATGCATCTTAATTTATAAATATTTTACATTTGGTCCATAGAACAAGTTGCAATTTTCTAAATTATACTGTATTCTTTTTCTTTAAAACAGACTCTCTCTATATATTAGAATATGTATATATTACATATATAATTTTAAATAGAGATAAATTTGCTTGGTGTTTAGAGAATAATTATTGCAAAAAGCATATATGATCATATAATCTTCCTTTTTTAAGGGCAAATACTACAAAAGATACAGCTATTCACAGTTTACACACAGGAGTTCTACAACACTATTTTTGTGCTATATATGATAACGGTTTGTACAGAGTTTTGCAGAAGAGCAAATCTGTCAAACATTTGTCATAATTGGTTTACAATCAAACATTGAATACTGTATTTTTTCTTAGAACAACATGGGACTTGGTTACAGAAACAATAAAGAGAAATTCTGGATTTGTATCTTAACTCTAACAAAATTCACAAGTATAATGTGTATGAAGCATGACAGATGTGTAAGTATGACATAAGTTTATTTTTTCTAAACCCTGAAAATCTACAAGACATTTGGACTTATTTGTCAGTTCATCTAGAGACATTTAGCATGTATAATAGATTTCTGAATATTTTACAATTGACCTACTGTATGAAACAGTTTAGAATCTACTAAACAATACTCTTTTATGATATTTTATCTGTTAGGTTGAAATATATGCATATATTTATATATATTTTCTACAATAATGTGCTTGACATTCTGAGAATAATACCTTATTGCAAGAACATATGTTTGTCACCTTCAGACAAAAACAACAAAAAACCCAACATTCACAGTTAACATGTTTTTCACATAGTAGGTTCTACATAAAGTTTGTGCTATCTAACATTGTACGTTGCACAAGGTTTTGCTGAAAAGCATGTTTCATTGCACAGTTCTGTCACAGTCATTTAGAATCAAACATCACATACCACTTTTCTCAAGATCCTCACTCTCAGTCTCATAGCTGCCAAACAAGAGTTGCCATTATAGACTCTTTAGCCTTGCAGTGTTCTACACAGGATGAAATCCATTAGCCTTGGATGCCTGTATAGAAAATGCATGATAGAGCCCAGAATGGAGTTATTTATGGCAAGACCTTTTTCTCATATGTCCATCATCACCATGTAAAACACAAACCTAAATAAAATCATAAACAACAAAATTCTGTCTTCAAAGTGCTCTATAATATGCTTGCTAGTCAAAAACTGTTGATCTTAAAAGACCTTCAGCAGGCTGATTACAGCAGTGCTCATTTTAAAGCCCTAAATTATATTCAGTGGGGAACATTCTGATACTTAAGCTATTTGTTTGGTTCTATTTTGGCAGAAAGGTGTTACACCTGTAGATGAAACAACATAAAGTGAAACATAATCTGGCTGAAATAATAACTTGTACAGCTTTGTTATGGCAACTTTTGAGAAAGGGGCTTGTCACAGTTTTAATATAAGTATATATCCTTATGACTGATTCTATAAAAAATGTTCCCAGTATTTTGAAAGATGGCTCTTCCACTGAAAATATTCTAAAAGATATATCACTATAAAATAAAGGCTACATATTGAATGTTTGAGGCCCAATAGAAATGTAGGTAGTTCTCTAATTTGATCCATGCTGTATACATAGAAATAACTTCCTAATAGCATTTCTATGTGAATGGTTCAATAAACCACTGTAGTTAAGGAGATTGTCAAGAAAATTAGAAAAACTAACTCAGAAATAAAATTAATGTTTTTCGGGCAGTATTTTCACTGTAATTTTCTTTGTAAAAAATACCTTGCTGGTGTATACAAAACAGCTTTCTAATTTAACTGTTCCCAGAAATAACAGTCGGGATTCAAACTGTAAGAAATTTATTAATAAACTACTAAAAAGCAGCTGCACAAAATGTCAAATTTGTTGCACTAAAAGGTAGATTAAAAATGGCCTACATGTTGTTTATAAATTTCAAAGGTATTCAACTCTTACGAAGAGATAATAAAAATGTTAACAGTCTATGGATTGCCAGAAAACACAAAAACATTGTCAACACCTAAGCCCACAAAATGGTTTGATCATACCCACATTGCTTCCCTTATAGTGGTGATGGTCTTTAGTGCCACTAGAGGTAGGTAATTTTATTCTCAGACATAAATTTGTGGTCATATTCAACCATGTTTCTTTTTTGTATGTGTTTCCCATAGAAGAGGGTTTGTATCATTTCAAAGACACAGGTTTATATATATGCTTCTTTATTTGCAGAATTGCTCTGCTGGGCTTGTTCAGGTCCATTTTCGGGATGAGTAATGTCTTCACTTGGCTGAATCATTACTTGGATTCGCTGAATAGAAGAAAGATAAATTAATTACTCATTGTTATTGGCTTGAATGTTCTCTGCTTAAATTCAGCGTAAACAATACTTTTTAACTGTCATTCCTGAAAGGTGTTATTGTGCAGGTTACTTGCTGAAGAAGGAAGGAAATAAGGAAGAAGTATAGTTTTTTTGTTGTCTTTCTAACACATGTAATCAAAGCAGCTATTTTGGTCAGTAAACCATGAGACAGAATAGCAAACTACACAATAGCAACTGCTCCTGCATAATCAGGGTGTTTGTATCAACTCTTCTTACTTGGTTTGCTGCATGCTAGCTGTGATTCTGTCTAAAATTTACAAATCAATGCAGTCTCCTAAATTGTCACTCTTTACCTTTTCCCAGAAGAAAATGATTTTATAAGCACATGACTATTTAAAAGTATACAAAAGGCTTTATACAGTGCACTGATACTTGCTTAAATGATCTGCATACTACCAAGCAAAATATTTTGTGAAGCTGTTGTGATATTCAGTTCTTCATAAATTCCTAGTGTAATCCTATGTAAAAGCCAACTCCTTTGCTGTTAAGTCTAAATAAAGTTGCTTTATTCAAAATGAAGAAGATTCATACTGTTGATTATATTATTCAATTCAGTCATCCAGATATTGATATAGTTGTACCATAGTGAATCTCTGTGTAGATAATTATTTCTCTTGAACAGCAGAAAAAATATCACCCTTATGGCTACTCTGGTACTAGTCCACATTTATAATAAGAAGTGTGATAATTTGTTCAAATGAAATGAAAGATGGATAGCAGTAATCATGATGGAAGTGGAGGATTTTGCTTCAAAATCATAAACTCTTGCCTATATTTTCCTAACTCCCAACTGAAGCCATTTCCTGTGGTACCACAGGAGTTAAATGAAATGACTCCTATGACAATTTATCTATCATAATAATTTCCTCTTTGCCCTCAGACAACTGAGTTATTTGGGAAGGCTATGGATCTTAGAGAAATCTCAATACTACTATAAAACCAGAAAGCTCTTGATTTGAGGGAGGGCATGAGAAGAGACTGTGAAAATTATATCACATAAATACTGGTCATAAATTGGACTTTTAAAAATTATACTTATGTACTTATGTCCTGTTTTTTAATCATTTTTCAATGAACGATAAAGCATTAAGTGCTCCCAAACCATTTGCTTGGTTCTCAGCCCTATTATTTCCTTTTGATGCAGCAAAGTTACCCAAATTAATTCAACCAAATATTTTAACTATATTCTCATTTGTTTGAGCTCTGTAATTGTATATCACATTATGGTAAAGTCTAATATTAATTTGTGCTCCCTGGTAAAAGGGAGCTAAAAGCTTATCTATTCCTTTGTATTGTAACAATGAATTCAACAACTGTTTGAGCATGCTAACACGGAAACCTTGAAAACTGTGGGTATGGTACTTAACACATTACCTGTTTTAAGGAACCCTTTAAAGTGAGGAACATATATGCCATGTAGCCTGGAATCAGCACCATAGATGATAGAGCCATGAACCAGCCAACACCTTGGCCCCATTTTGGGAATACATAATTGCCCATAGTGAGAGGAGTCATTTGGACAGCACTGAAGATAAATACACCCTGTAAAATGATATATGTATATAGTAAGTTCGTTATTGGTTCATTTAAAAATATTTAGGCGTTTCCATAATATTTTAATAGCCAACTCCTTGCTTGCACAGGGTAGACTGGCAGCTGATTATTTAAAATAATTCCTAAATTTCAAGGCAGGTAATGCTAAATCTCCTGAATATCATATGACTACAAAATAAAAATGTAAGTCTGACCAAATTCAGCAACTTTCCTGACATTTTTTTCTTCCCAAAAATTCAGAGGTAAGTCAAAATACTTAGTAACAGATGAACACACAAAGTTAAATTGTAAACATAAAAAAGCATTTTTATATAGCTAATGTATTTTGCCTGGTTTTCAGGTACACATAAATGATAGTTTAGTATATCATAAAAAGGCACATATATGTGTGTATATTTCAGTGTATAATAAAACAGCCATATGTGCACAACCTGTGTGAACAAATTCCTGGAGAGTATCTGGGAGCAAAATCCAGATTTAGGCTGAATCTGGACCAGAAAATTCACTGGAATCTCACAGGTAGTGAATAAATGTGTTCCCTTGTTCTTTCCCCTAGCTTTTGGTATTCTGACACTTATTTTTTAAAGGGGTTGAAAGCAACATACAACAACGGCTTAAAACCACATATCCACAGCAATAGCACTAAAAATACACGAGAACAAAGATAAAACCAGAGAGAATCCAGCAGCTGCACATTACCACTATCCACCCTCAAATGGCCTCCTGAACTGTACTTCCAAAAAGCCCCAGTTGGTGGTACTTCCCTAACAATCTCAAGAAGGCTGTGCTACAACACAGAGGCTGCCACAGAAAAAGCCCAAGAGTGTGCTAAGTCTGACCATGAAACAATGGACAGAAGAAACTGATGAGGTGATCAGAGTTGTTTCACACATTTATACTTGGAGATATAGTCCATCAAGATTGCGCGTTCCAGTTCTGAAGAATTGGTGAAAAATAATAACCAGCACCTTTTATTGAACTCAGAAACAGATGACTGTACAAGGATCTCAAAATGGGAGTAATATGTCCAAAGCAACAGACAGATCCTGATAGTAATTGAATGGCCACATTTTTGACCAACTGAAGTTCCTGAGTTTTCTTTAAAGGCAACCTCACATGAAATCCATCACAGTAATCAAATTTCAAAGTTAAAATGCCCAATCCTTTCTAGTGTATCAGCCTTGCCAAACAACATCCCCTTCACCTTGTCTGTTTAAAGAAATATATATAAACGGATGTCTTGAGTGTGTCCAGCTTCATCCACCAGAGCAACCAAAGCTATCTCTGTTCCACAGCCAGTCTAAAGCCAAAATGAAAAGGGTAAAGGGCAGATGAGTCATCCAAAAAACTCTGGAATTCCTCTGCCACCACTTGTTCAATTGCTTTGCCTAAGAAGGCAAGTTGGAAGCTAGCCTCTAATTGGCTGAAAACATCTCTATCAAGGAAGGATTTCTTCTTAGGGAAGACCTTCTTTAATTGGGAAGAATGAGCTTGACCAATGGAACCTTATTTATGTCTCTGTGTGTTTAAAGTAGGGCTGTCAAAAAAAAAAAATTCAGTACAGTTCGGATTTGGCCGAATTTGACCCTTGTGGGTTCGGTACGTGCCGAAATCCGAACTCCCCCGCTTCGGATCCCCGGTAATTCGGGGGGATCCGGAGTTCGGGGGAAAATTCGGCCCCAGCGCGCCTTCAGAGGGATTCCCTAAAGGCGCGCGGGGGCCCTTTAAACTAATCTGAGCCTCCCAGCTGGGAGGCGCAGATCAGTTTAAAGGGCAGCCCGCGCCTCTCCAGCGGAGTCCGCTGAAGGGGGGCGGGCTGCCCTTTAAACTCATCTGTGCCTCCCGGCCGGGAGGCGCAGATGAGTTTAAATGACAGCCCGCGCCTCTCCAGCGGAGCCCGCTGAAGGGGGGCGGGCTGCCCTTTAAACTCATCTGAGCCTCCCAGCTGGGAGGCGCAGATGAGTTTAAAGATCAGCCCGCCCCCCTTCAGCGGGCTCCGCTGAAGGGGTGCGGGCTGCCCTTTAAACTCATCTGCGCCTCCCGGCCGGGAGGCACAGATGAGTTTAAATGATAGCCCGCGCCTCTCCAGTGGAGCCCGCTGAAGGGGGGCGGGCTGCCCTTTAAACTCATCTGAGCCTCCCAGCTGGGAGGCTCAGATGAGTTTAAAGGGCAGCCCGCCCCCCTTCAGCGGGTTCCGATGAAGGGGGGCGGGCTGCCCTTTAAACTCATTTGCGCCTCCCGGCTGGGAGGCACAAATGAGTTTAAATGACAGCCCGCCCCCCTTCAGCGGGCTCCGCTGGAGAAGCTCGGGCTGCCCTTTAAACTGATCTGAGCCTCCCAGCTGGGAGGCGCAGGTCAGTTTAAAGGGCAGCCCGCGCCTCTCCAGCGGAGCCCGCTGAAGGGAGGCGGGCTGCCCTTTAAACTGACCTGCGCCTCCCAGCTGGGAGGCTCAGATCAATTTAAAGGGCAGCCCGCGCCTTTCAGCGGGCTCCCCTGAAGGGGGGCCGAATTTGCCGAATTTATTCGCGAACTCCCAAACTCGCTGAATTCGGCCCCCCCCGGTTGCCCGCCAGTTTTGAGTTCGGATCCGTCCGAACAGAAAATCACCGAATCGGGAAATTCGGTTGATTTTCAGTTCGGACCGAACCGAATTGACAGCCCTAGTGTAAAGTGCCATCAAGTTGCAGCCGATTTATGTCAACCCAGTAGGGTTTTCAAGGCAAGAGACTAACAGAGGTGGTTTGCCATTGCTTTCCTCTGCATAACAACCCTGGTATTCCTTAGTAGAAAAGGGCAAGAGTCCAGTAGCACCTTAAAGACTAAGTTAGTCTTTAAGGTACTACTGGACTCTTGCCCTTTTCTATTACTGCATACAGACTAACACGACTACCCACTGTGAATTATCTTCCTGGTATTCCTTGATGGTCTCCCATCCAAGTACTAACCAGGGCTGACCCTGCTTAGCTTCTGAGATCTGACAAGATCAGACTAGCCTGGGCCATCCAGGTCAGGACAATCTTACCTTTACATGAACGTAATAGCCAGGAAGAACAAGTGGCCTAATAGTATGTGGTGGCTTTCACAACAATAGATTATGTCAACATTGATCATAGACACCAGGCCAAAATGAACCAAATAAAAAGGACCAGACAGTGTTTTGGACATTTATATTGCATGACCCTTTAGCAAACTGGCATCCAAGTTGAAACAAAGCTGAGATATTTTACCAGCAAAGAACTGGCAAAAGCTGAATCAAGCTAGGATTCCAACCTTGGACTCATCAGTTGATGAATTACCCAAAAGAATTGTGCTGTGTGTGATTCCACTGACACAAACAAGGTAAAGAAGTAGTATTTCTTTGCTATTGTCACCACAACCTTCCAATGCACTCTCTAATATGCAGAGACAATCTGGGAAAAGGGCCCCAACTCCAAAGGAGGCAGGGAAATACAGCCTTCCCTGCCAGTCCCATGCCACATGCAGCTCAGCCAGGCATCTTCTTTGCCACACGAGGCTCAGCTGAGTGCCTTCTTTGCAGCTTAGCATAGGACTCAGCTGGATTGCACACCTTCTTCTCTGCTCCAGCATGGTTTAGTGGTTTGGGCTGTGGTTTGGAGTGGTGGACTCTGATCTGGAGAACCAGGTTTGATTCCCCACTCCTCCACATGAGCGGTGGAGGCTAATCTGGTGAACTGGATTTGTTTTCCCACTCCTACACATAAAGCCAGCTGGGTGGCCTTGGGCAAGTCACTCTCTCTCAGCCTCACTCACCTCACAGGGTGTCTGTTGTGGGGAGGGGAAGGGAAGGTGATTGTAAACTGGTTTGAGTCTCCCTTAAGTGGTAGAGAAAGTTGGCATATAAAAACCAACTTTTCTTCTTCTTCTTCTCCTCCTCCTCCTCAGCACAGTGCTGGGCTAGGCTGGGTTGCCTGCCTCCTTCCCCATCCAGCACAGGACTCAACCAGGCTTCGCATCTTCTTCCTCACCTTGCTCAGAGCTCCTTCTGCACGTAGCATGGGCTTGGGTGGTAAGCCATGGCTGCTGCCCACCCTTAACAGGGTAAAGGCTGGTGGCTTACAGTGGCAATGGTTGCTGCCTGCCCCGCATGGGATGAGGGCCACCTCTTGTTTGTAACTTTTCCTGTTGGTCTTCCAATCTTCCCCTGATAATATGCTCTGTCAGACTTGGAGCCAGTTTTCTGACAGTCCCCTCAATATCTTTAGGTTCTCCATCTCTGTTGCATACCACAAGGCCAAGTTCCTGTTTGATGGAGGAAAAGGACAGCAGGGGATGGGGGGATCCTGTATATATTCCTAAGTCCCAAGGCTTCCACAGAGTAAATGTTAAGTCTCTCAAAAAAAACTAGATCACCCTGGAATCCATCCAGGGGCAAACCATCCTAATCAGGTTACCGCCTCTGCAGGGAGAAAGCATCTCTTACCCATCCACCAGAAAACTGCTTGATGACCACCACCCCCAGCATGTGTCCTTTTTCATGTACTGGGCCACAAATAACCTGATTCAAGGCTGCCATTGTGGCCATAAAGTCCTGAGGAAAACTCAGCATGGATATTGAGGTCCTTTGAAATATAATAGTACAGATTTCAAATTCCAAATTGGCAATTCCATCTCTAGCAGCTCAGACAGGGTACCCACCAGCAAGCTAGGAAGATGGTACACCCATATCTAATCTGTCCCTGGAACCTAACACTAGGAAAATGCAATTAACTGACAACAGTTTACATAAAAGATCTGAGAAAGGAGAAAGGCTCATGGATGAAATTACCCTCCCCTGCATTAGAAAGGATGACAGTCTGCATGCCTAGCTGATGTAATTTGAGACAGAGTAACATTGTCTGAATACTTCAGCCAATTTTCAGTCATGCATACCAGTTCAGTATTCTACAATTATGTAACAAGGAGAACTCATTCCTATCAGAGTGGACATTAAATAACATTAAGACTGAAGTGGCAGGATCACTGAGCATATATTCCCAAGAATGCAACAGAGATTACATAAACTCTGAGCTCAAACTGCTCACCTCTAACTTCCAGCACTCAGCCCACCATAGGATTGCCAACACTGGCTGGGAAAATTCCGGAGATTTGAGGGCGGTGCCTGGGGAGGATGGAGTTTGGGGAGGAGAAGGAGCTCAGTGGAGATGTGATGCCATAATATGCCCTCCAAAGCTGCCATTTCCTCTGTAGTATGGATATCAGTAGTAGTTCCAGAAGAACTCCAGGCTCCACCTTGAGATTTGTAACCCTAGACCATCACCATACCTCCCTAACAGCACACAAATATTACTCACAGTCATATCAGATAACCACTTAATTCAAGAAGAACCCAGCACACTAAAAAACACACCAGAAGTCCATCACTGATTCTTTATCCTCCCAAGGTATAGTTACTCTATAGGTCACTCAAATGGAGTAGCTAACAACAAAACAAGAGGTACATAATAATCCACCAGAGGCTAAAATTTCACACCAAAAGGACATGTTAAAAGTATGGTGCCTTCAGCACCATAGCTAGGGGGGAGGCTTGGGCTGGAAATGGCTTGGTGACAGCTTTGTCTCAAGGGGCCGGGCTTCTATGTTCCTTGGCCTAGTGTCTGTCTGCCTGACTATTGCATGTGGGGGTTCCATCAGCTACCATTCTGTTGATAGACCTGTCTTCCATACATTTGCATAACCTCCAAGTGTGAATATATGTCATTTTGTTCCACTATGTATTCTTAAAAACATGTGAATGAGAGCTCAAGTGCTTTTCTCAGAGAAAAGCTTTGAAAAAGGCAATAACTTGTCAAACTGAGAATGGTATCCTGTATCATGAAATCAACTTCCCAATCAAATCCTCACCTTGATTCCTAAGTCCAAATGATTTGCACTTTTAGAATTGGCATTCCCTGAAAATATTTTACTACAGATTCATGTTATCTCTAGGCATTAACATCTTCTGTACAACTGGTTGGTACTGCAGGCAGTTCAGTTTATAACAGGTAAAATAATGTTCTCCTCCCAACAAAAATGGGATCATGGATAGGTTTCTATAGATAATTCATATTGTTTCCAACTTGTTCTGGTGATGGAGGGATTTTTTAAAATTTTAGGAAGCACATGGACTTTTACATTGTGTTTGAATTTGGTCTGATTTATTTCAGAGATATTTAACAAAATTGAAAAGGAAATATTGCTTTCTATATCTTATCCATAAAATCATCTACATTTTTAAAAAGACAAATATTTTGTTTCTTACAGCTACAATGATTGGAGTGAAGAAAGACCAGCATAGTTTCCACCAGATACAGGGTCGGTACCCAACCATCTCCTGGATGTTGTCATAAAATCTGTTCACACCTAAAAAATTGAAACACACATATAAATTAATGTCAGTTGGTGACAGGTGTTCCTTGTGGGGAAATTTGACAACTCTTAACTTAGGGCAACTATGCATTGGTAGCTACTCAGTTACAAAATCTGGCCAGTTTGTTGTACAACAAAAAAGCAGGAGAATCCTCTGATAAGATTATTCTCCTGAAAGAAAATTAAAAAGGGGTCAAAGCAATTTGTCCTTTTAAAGATTTTATTAAAAATTAAACAAAATAAAATGACAGGATAAGGAATAAGCATGGTTAACTCTTTGGCATCGTTTCAGGTTCTCTGTCCCTCCAAAAACAGTCTTGTTTTCTAAGCAAAAGCAAGAGTTGTTTTGGCTTCCAAACTAGTAAAACAACTTCGAGCAGTAAGGTCGGTTCTCACCGAATGGCATCCTGACCCTACATATTACACAGATATTTGTTCCTCAAAAATGGAGACACAGTTCACCAAACTGAATCAAGATTAAGGCTTAAGTGATTCTTTCAGAAGTCAATCTGGAAATCTTTTGTGGCCTAGAAAAGCTAACTGTAACAAGCTGGTAAAATTGAATCTGTATGCATCACAATAATAAATGTGTTATGCATAACTTCTGGGTGAGAGCCAGTGTGGTGTAATGGTTAGGAGCGGCAGACTATAATCTGGAGAACTGGGTTTGATTCCCCACTCTTCCACATGGAGCCTGCTGGTTGACCCTGGGCCAGTCACAGTTCTCTCAGAACTCTCTCTGCCCACGTGGAGGCAGACAATGGCAAACCACCTCTGAACCTCTCTTGCCTTGAAATCCCCATGGGGTCACCACAAGTCAGCTGTGACTTGATGGCACATGCACTCACAATACATTTTACCCTAGGATGTTGAAATATATACTCTATTAGAATGGACAAAGATAAAGAACAATAATATAGCTACACACACACACACACCAATGACTTAACATTGCATGTAGATTGTAAAACATGGTTTCTTAACAATAGAAACATTTGCATGATAGACTTGGGTCTGGTCTTACACAAGGAAGTGGTAACAACTTTCTAGAACTTAGACAAAACAATGCTATTTGGAGAGGTCCAGAGAAGAAGAAGAAAAATGCTAGTCCTCTGTCAAATGAATTTGAAGTAGTTTAAACCCAGATTTATACCCATCAATGTTTTACAGTAAGATACTTTGACAAAGAATTAAAGAAATCAAATAAGTCAACAAAGGAGCAATTAAATTTAAGAGAATTACTGAAAGGCAGTTTTGAAAGCATTCAAGTAGAGAACTGAATATTCTTGAGCACTATGTATTCTCTATCTGAAGGGAGTTGCACAGAATCTTTGCTATGGTTTCTATAGAACAGCATCCCTGCAGCCCGTGGCAGGTAGGTTGATGTGAGAGATGGCAGTCCTTGAGATTCCCTTGTCACAAACTGTTTATCACTTCAAACATCAAAATCAGACTTCAAATGGAACCTAGAAATAAACTATGAACCAATGCAGTTTTGCTGAAATAGGAATAATATGATGCAACCTCCTTGCCTCCATAAACAACAGGTCAATTGCATTTTGAACCTTTAGAAGCTTCTGAGAACTTTTAAAAGCCAGTACCACATACAGCATTTTTACCACAAATTCATGGGTAACTGTGGCCAGGTCAGATTTCTTTAGGAAATCAGCCTAAACTTATATTTTTGCACAAGTTTCAAAGAAGACCCAGCCCCTTTCCCCTCTTTGTTAGCAAACCAGAGTTTCCTTGTATCTGATGTGATGTTCAGTGACTGACATGACATTATCTGTAAAAAGTTTAGCAAAGGTCACCAAGATTTCCCTTATCCACATTCTGGAAAGAAGAAGGTAATATTATTTAGAACAGCTCTACTAGATAACATTGAGAAGATGGAATAAGAATATTTCCCCTGCTATTGAGATTTGAAGTACTGTGTGGAATGTTGGTTGTGTAAAAGTTGTGAATGCGTATGCACACTTGGATAGGATGCACGATACCAGTTGTGACAAGTCACACTCATTCCACCTATTATTTTGTGAGTATTCTACATTTTTAATTCATTTAATAATTTTATACTTTTTAGAGGCTTCTATCCTCCTCAGTCATCCAAGAAAGGAAGCATGCATGTTATCTTTAAAGCAACAACAACAAAAAAGCTTCTCCCACATAATTCTGATTAAAGTGCAGTCATTGAAGTGTGCTAGATTTATTCTTTATCTATTATATCTGAATTGGTTGAAACTGATTACACATTTAAGAGGCTATACCATATTATAATACCCCCACACTTCCAGCAATACTATTTCTCATGTATACTATGTGTGAATAAAAAAACTGCAATGTTCCTAGTTCAGGTAAGTAGAATATTTATCTTATTTTAGCTGCTGAGACATAATTAGTAGTGTCTTAACAACTGTTCCCATAAATTTCAGAATGCTAATACATTACATACCATAGCACCAGGATATGGAGATACACTCAAAGAATACAAGAAACAAGAGACTCATTCCACTTGCAGAGTAATAGTCAAAGAGCTTGAACACATATATTCCACCCTGGAATGTATAAAATTTAGTTTAGATCATCATACTTTTCTCTGAGATTCTTTTTCCTATCATGTTTGAACTTAGTATGAAGTACAATTTACCCATTTCATTTCAATATATATTATTTGGGAAGAATTGTAAGGCCTATGATGGACAGTATTTGGTCACTTACAGTGATGTCAAATATATTGTCTAATGTACTAAGCACTGTACAAATAAATATCCCACCCCCCAGAACATTGTTTAGATGGGATACATTCAAGACACACAAGGGATAGAGAAAGGGAGGGAATAATTAAAAGAAGTAAAACAAGTTTACACCATTTACATCTATTAAAGTTAAGAGTTTAATGAAAATAATGGCCAATGAAACTGTGCACATGGATTTTTGCCTCCTTACAGAGGTTAAAGTTCAGAGAATTGTGAAAGGAAAGATATAGCTCATATGGCAGACAGCAAAAGTAGCTGTTCATGGATTGGTGAATTTTATTCAACATGATTTTAGACTGTGATTTGTCCAAAAAAGTTTGTCAAGGCAGTTTACACTTACTAAAACATCAACTATGCATAATAAAACATATAGATAGCATGGCATGCCAGTCCAGAACCTTTGAGAAACAAAGTATTTGTGTGAACCCTGTATCCAAGGTATCTGATAATTAACAAAACAAGATGGGATCCAGAGTCTCCACAAACTAATTAAACCAAACAGGCTGAAGACTTAAGCCTAGCATTAAGTGTCACCACATGCCTGCTAATGTAGGTATTATGCTCACATGCATTGTTAATCTCAAATCCTTTTAATGATATTGGCATTTAATGGTTTAGGAAAAGCAGAAATCTCTCCCATTTCCCCATACACTTAAATTCATATGCATACTAGAAAGGGCTCTTATTGCTTAATTATATTTAGTAATAAATGCAACCATAACAAAAGAAGGATAATATGTTCCAGTATATGAACATATGAAATGTGTTATACTTAGTCAGACCACTGGTACATCTAGTTCAGTACTATCTAGCCTGATGAGCAGTTGCTCAGGATCTCAGACAGAAAAGGTGTTTCTACTTGTGATCCTTTAAATGGAGCTTGAGGTTGAACTTGGGACCTTCCACATGCAAAACATGTACTTAACCACTGAGTCAGAGCTATTTAAATATCTAACTTACCTGAGTAATATTGGATAGTCCTATCAAATAGGAAATGACACACACAATGGCAATGAAAATTTCCCTTCGAGTTCGTAACAACTTTGGAAATTCATCCACTAGAGCTGTTATGAATCCTTCAACAGTACAAAACTGAAAACAAACATAGAGATTACATACAAAACTAACATTAGATTTAACTACTGATATATTTATTAATATTACAGCTCTTCATCACTGGAAGAGACTCAAATAAAGCTTTTTTCCTATTTCACTCCACCTGGCTTGGCATGCCAGAGTAGCCTGATTAGCCCAGCAAGATAAGTGTCTATTTGAGCAGCCAACAAAGAATGGCAGTTGTGGAAGCAACTCGTTGCCATCCCTTATGTCAGGGGTGGGGAACATCAGGCCCGGGGGCCGTATAAGGCCCGTGAAATCATTTGGTCTGGCCCTTTGTGGGTCCTGGCAGATCTCTAGCTCAGAAGGATTTAAGACTGGTGATCCGCCCCCTCCTGCGAACAGGAGTAGCCTCTATTCAAGATGTGAGTTTGTTTTGCCGAGAAAAGGAACCTTTTTTCCCCTTGCAGAAGAGTTAGCTATGGAGCTGCTAGGACCACCCAAGAAACTGTGTTAACCCTTTCCCACCCGGGCCATGGAGAAATGTATTCCCTCTGTACTACAAGAGGGCTGGGGGCGGAAGTGTCGACAATGGAGGGGTTAAAGGGGGCAGGGCCAGAATGCGCGGCCCGCGAATGATGTTATAAATATCCAAATGGCCCTTGGCAGAACAAAGGTTCCCCACCCCTGCCTTATGTATTGGCCTGTTTATCTATGCTGCATTTTGGACTCCTGGTAACCTGACTACTTTGGATCAGACCTGACTCATGGCTTGAACTGCCCTGTCTTTTGTTGATGTCTTGGCCTCTGAAGGAACTGTGCTTGACCTTGGATTGCCCTACTGACCATGCTTCTTGCCTCTGGCCCTAGTTCTCCAGGACAGAGGATGAGCAAATAACAGGTCTGAAGGACTTCTAATGAACCACATTTTTGTCTTCCAGTATATAAAACAACAACAATTGTATTTGTGTTACCTGGCTGTCTATTCCAAGCATAAGCAGCATCGAAAAGAACAGTACTGCCCACAGTGGAGAGACCGGTAGCTGAGTCACTGCTTCTGGATAGGCTAAAAATGCAAGCCCAGGACCTGGTGTGTGAGAGAAAATTCATAGATTGTTATTTTTGTAACTAATGCAAAATGAAGTGCCTTATTTTGTATTGCAAATTTGCTGAAGTATTTTACTATAATTTGCATCTCTTATTGCATAGTGTAATAAAGATACTGTTGATCAGAAATGTACAGGCCAAACATTGACACCACTAGCTCTATACATTAAAGAAGAGAAAACATAACCACATGGATATCTCCTGTTACAGAAATTACAGTCGTAGAAGGTACGAAATGAACTTTAGAAAATATGTAAAATGTATTATGAATAATTGCACATTCCAATTCAACAGACCATATTAGAGCCCCATCTCTTCAGTCTACTCTGATAGAATCCTGAATTATTAAGATTCTGATAAGCAGTAGAGATGTACAGTTGGGATTTAGAAATATTTTGGAGCACCAAATAATGCTATATTCAGAATAGTTACAAATAATTCTGAATCTGAATTTTATTGTTTCAGATATTTGTAATAATTCCTAACATTCACCCGCTGGCAGAAGACAACGATAGAGGGAGACAGACGAATCTCCCTGGGGATGGAGTTTCCAAGTTCTGGTGCCATGGCCAGGAAGGCTCTTTATCAGTTTGCCACCCATCTAACCTGAGATGGTGAGGGCACTGAGGGCATCTGAAGATGATTGGTCAGGTTGGTTCATATGGAAGTAGGCAATCCTTAAGGTATACACAAAAAGTGACAACCTGAAGACTAGTAGAAAAGGGCAAAAGTCCAGTAGCACCTTAAAGACTAACAAAAATATTTTCTGGTAGGTTATGAGCTTTCGTGAGCCACAGCTCACTTCTTCAGATACAGCTAGAATGTGAATCCATCTGTCTTTAAGTAGAGGAGAGTGAATCCAGACAAGCATTAGTATGTAAATGTTAACAGTATGTAAATGTGAATAGCAGGCGTGATGGGATTAGGTGTGGTATGCAGAAGAGTCTGTGATGTCCAGGGGAGAGATGGGTGAGGAGAAGTCAGCATTGGTAATGAGCCATGAATGCAAGGCCTTTATTCAGCCCAGGTAAATGCATTGACTTTAGTTTGAATATCAACTGTAATTCAGCAATTTCTCTTTCCAATCTCCTTTGAAATTCCTTTGTAAGAGAACTGCTACTCTTAAATCTGCAACAGAATGTCCTGGAAGGTTGAAATGTTCTCCCACTGGTTTTTGAATATTGTAGTTTCTGATGTCAGACTTATGTCCATTTAATCTTTGTCTAAGAGACTGACCTGTTTGTCCAATGTAGATTGTGGAAGGGCATTGCTGGCATGTGATGGCATAAATCACATTAGAAGATGAGCAGGAGTATGAACCTGAGATAGTATGACTGACATTGGTGGGTCCAGAGATGATGTTCCTAGAATCTATATGAGGGCAAAGTTGGCACCTTGGTTTGTTGCAGGCCTTGGTGACAGAGTTCTTGTTAAGTAGTTTATCATCATGGGTGAGAAGTTGTTTTAGGTTAGCTGGCTGTCTGTAAGCAAGAAAGGGACGCCCCCCCAGTGCTTCAGCGAGGGAAGTGTCACAATCCAGCATTGGTTGTAGGTCCTTAATAATACGTTGGACTGGTTTTAGTTGGGAGCTATAAGTGACAACCAGAGGTGTTCTGTTGTCATTCTCTCTGGGCTTATCTTGTAGTAAGTTGTGCCTGGGTATCATTCTGGCCTTCTCAATCATCTTTCTCACCATATCAGCAGGATATTGTAGTTGCAAAAATGTTTGCTGTAGGTCTCTCAAGTGTGTATCTCTGTCTGAAGGATTGGAGCAGATGCGACTATAGCGTAGGGCTTGGCTGTAGACAATGGATTGTCTGATATGGGCGCATGTAGATACGATCCGTCGGTTTCCGGTACAATGTGGTGCTTGTGTCCCCCCCGTGGATCCGTACTGTGGTGTCTAGGAAGTTGATTTCTTGTTCGGAGTAATTCATAGTTAGATTGATGGTGGGGTGGAAGTCGTTGAAAGCCTGGTGAAATCTTTCAAGGGCTTCTTTGCCATGAGTCCAGACAAAGAAAATATCATCAACGAATCTCAAGCAAAGGAGAGGTGCCAGTGGGTATGAGTTCAAAAAACGTTCTAGATCTGCCATGAAAATGTTGGCATATTGTGGAGCCATGCGAGTGCCCATGGCAGTGCCATTGATTTGAAGGTATAAGTCCTTACCAAACCGGAAGTAGTTGTGAGTGAGAACAAACCTGCAGAGTTGTGTAGCCAGATCTGCTGTGTTGTTGTCAGGGATGGTATTTCTAATGGTCTGAAGACTGATCATGATTGGTAGCTGTATTAGTCCGTTACTAGTGGTAGAAAAGTGCAAGAGTCCAGTAGCACCTTAAAGACTAAAAAAATTTCTGGCAGGGTATTACAGTAATTGGTACATGAGGACATACAGGAAGACATGGTTCTTTAGATATGCTGGTTTCAGGCCATGAAGGACTTTGCTGGTCATAACCAGCACCTTGAATTGAACTTGGAAATAAACTGGCAGCAAATGAAGCTGTTTTAAAATAAGTGATTCAGTCCAATGTAGAGATTGTTACAGTAATCCAACTGCAAAGTTACAGATGCATAGATTAGTGTGGTCAATTTAATTTGTTTAAATAAAGAATTATGTCTGAACTGAGCCATAAGTTCATAAAAACATATGGAGTTGCCTTGCTGTTCAGACTGCTAGTACTGTCTGAACTTTCGCAAAGTCTCAGGGAGTTGACCTATCAGCTATCTAACTACTATTGATCTATATTGTTTATAGTGACAATTATATGCATTTATATCTGAGCAGTCAAATACAGTAAATGTGTTTGATTATATGGCAAAAATGAATAAAAAGCTCCCAAGAGTATTGATGGCTTCAGCAAAGTCATACATTTCTTAAGGTGAATATTGCAAGGTTGCTCAGAATGAAACCTTTCAGAATAACATCCTGATAATGTTACAGAAATATATGACCTGTGATGTTAACCACTGATGAAGTATATTCAATGTTAATATGCCATTTAACAATGACATAGGAATTAATCTAACTTTTTACTAAAGAATGATTTTGACTATGTCCCCATTAAATGAGATGTATCAGCATTATCCTTTAAGCAGGATTGCAATTGCCATGCCATAACTGATCTAAATAAGGTTCATTATAAAGGTCACAAAGAGCAAGTTTCACAGTAAATAGCCCATTCTGTTAAATACTAACATTTTACAGCAGTATACAGTCCTTCAAAATTAGCCTTCTAATTGACAAGTTGATCTGGGTCAGGAAATTAATACATTAAATAGTCACCCGTGACACCAATTGTATGTGTATGCAAATATAGCTAGAAAGATGAGTGGTACATGAGCTGGTAGGTAACTATAGGGTTTAACATCCCTTCAGAGCTGTTGTTGCTGAATGTTTCTTTGTATCTCTGTTCCTGATGGCATTCTTTTCTCTGCCTTATTCATACTCTTATTACAGGACCTTCCCACCTTCCCTTCACTTCTGTTCAGCTTAGCCCATGTATGTGAGCCAGCGTGGTATAGTGGTTATTGTGGCGGACTCTAATCTGGAGAACTGGGTTTGATTCCCCACTCCTCCACATGAAGCCTGCTGAGTGACCTTGGGCTAGTCACAGTTATCTCCAAACTCTCTCAGCCCCACCTACCTCACGAGGTGTCTGTTGTGGGGGGGAGGAAGGGAAGGTAATTGTAAGCTGCTTTGTGACTCCTTTCGGTAGAGAAAAGTGGGGTATAAAATTAACTCTTCTTCAAATCAGAGTGTAACTACACAATACACCCAACATGTGTTGGGTCACATGTGTGAAACCAGACTGACAGTCACAGAAATACATAGGGAAAATGCACCTTAAAAAAGTACTTGCTTGCTCGGCCCTGTGAGGTACTGATGCGAAAGGGAAGATGAGCTTCCTCTTTCCCTCCCACCCTACTTTTGCCAGCGAAAAGGGTGGTGGGTGTCTTTTACACACAGAGAGAGGGAAGGGCTGAAAAGTCCCTTTGCTACCTTTTCAGGTGGCAAAAGTGGAGTGGAAAGGAAACTGGAAGTTCCTTCTCCCCCTACTTTCCAGCACCAAGCTAACAAGCACCTTTCCTTCAATGTATATCTGACTGTAAATCCAGAGCCACACCCATGACCTGACACGTGTTGGGCATATTGTTTTGTTTGGTCCTAAATCAAATGTTCATGAAATTCTTATTGGAAATCGTGTACCTATTTCCTCTGGTCCTGCACTCCTGTTTTCATCCAGTAACTGTGTAGCAGTTACCCATCTCTGTATGGCCACATTGATTCATGACTCTTCATTCGAGGTCTATAAAGTATGATAGTTGTGCTTTTCCACAGTGTGAGGTGTTTTGGTTGCTAAGCATGCAATAAACGGCAATATCAGAATGGGCGCTAATCTCATGAAAGCACTATTCCTTACTAAGCAGGGGGAAACCCGCGATATTTTCCTGTGTAGCACTAAGGAAAGATACATTGATGAGACGTTATTGTAGAAGATACAATACTGATGGAAGAAATATTGGACGTAAAACAGAATAATATTTCAATCATCATTCTGCTTTTTATGCCAAAACAAATACCGGTACTTCCTAAAGGCTGTGATAATGATGATGTGACAGAAGTTGAACCCCCTGCAAGAATTTTGGGGACTCCCATCTACAGGGGCAGCTAAAACCTAAACAGTGAGAGACTGGTTGAGATTTGCAGTGTTGAGACTGAGCTAAAGAATAATCCTAAGTAGAAGGAAATTCCATTTTATTCAATGGTGCTTATTCGGAGAAAAGTGCTCTTAGGATTGCACCTTAGTTGTTCTAATTTTAATGAAAAAGCTCAGTGCAGTGTGCTTGCTTCCTCTTCTCTTTTATTGTAGCAATAAGTTTGGTTACTCTGAGACTTATTAACTTGTCCACAATCACCCCAATGTGCTTTATGGCTGAACAGAGATTTGAACCCAGGTCTCCCTGACCCTAGTCCTTAATCATAACCCCACATTGGCACTCGTTTATTGAGTCTCCAAATAATAATGCATGCAACTTAAGAGAAAGCAAACCTGATGCTGCAACTTCTTGAATGTCACGCTTAGTTACATGAGCCATGAATCCAACAATAGAGAAGATAACAAAACCAGCAAACATGCTTGTACATGAATTTATGCAGCATACTATGATGGAATCCCTGGGGGGAAAAGAAGAGAAAAGGGTAGTAACATTGGGAAAATCAAACATTTAAAGTTTAAGGCACTGGATTGTGGATCTGGATCCTTAAGGTCAACATTTTTGTGTGTGACAAAATTTTCAGCCCACTCAGTGTTGAATTATTTGTTCACCATTTGTAAACACAACCAATTCCTTGATCTGTTACATAACAAAGTTTGTAGCTATAGATGCCATAGGGGAAAGTATTGGATTCACTTTTCTTTGAGATGGTTGGATTAATTATTCTTATGCTGTAACCTCCATGGTTCTGGAGCATGCAAAACTATCCTTTTTATGGTCTGCAAATTCCAGCAACTTGCATGCAGGACCAACTGAGGAGTATGTTGGGTATTTTGATTTATGTCCATATTGCATCTTATTTTAAGATTCCTAATTTAGAAGGGACCACTAAAAATACAGGTGCCCCATTGATTGTAGTATGAAAGAACTTGGGCAATCTTTGTAGCTCTGTGTAACTGACAGGATCTTGAATTAGATTCCTTGAAGACTCTGGCTGTTTTAACTTAGATCAGACTTTCTATAGTATATCTGTAGTGTCTAGGATGGTAGGTTATTAGTGAATGATAATCATGTCACCTGTAAACATTGTTGTTGAAAGGGTTGTAGCTTCCTAGAGCAATCAATGAACCAAGACCCAAACCATAGGAGAAAAAGATCTGTGTGGCAGCATCCAGCCAAACCTAGTTATAAAAAGCAAACAGTTATTTGTTGTAATTTTAAATAAACAAGGCTTCTTTTAGGTACTAAATATAAAATAATGGAAGTAAACATAATAGTATTGTTATTTAAGTTACAAAACTGAAATGCTTACCTCAGAGTCTGAGAGCTTGGAAAAATTAGGAGTTATATAGAATAAAATGCCTTCTCTTGCCCCAGGTAATGTCACTCCACGGCAGAACAAGATAAACAACATGACATATGGATATGTGGCAGAGAAGTATACCACCTAATTCAAAGAATAAGATGCATTGTTAGAAAAAATGGTCATGCTACATTATCTCTTAACATTAACACTGAGTTTATACCGTACAATAGCAAGTAACTACAGTTTACTATAATGTCATAAAAATCTAAAATCTGAGGATGATGTTGACAATATTCTGCTCTTTCTTCTCACATGCTAGGTACACAAAATCAGAATTTGCTAATCACTGGTGTATAGTACTAGCAAAGGTTGTGTCCAATTCTTGAGTTAAGCCACCTTTTATACCTAATTTTTCTACTATTCTCTTAGACAAATGTGTCAATTAAGGACTTTTGCTGGCCTTCATTTTTACAACTGAAAGAAAACATTAGTTACTTCTTGCTCCCAGAAAGGTTGGGTGCAACTTGACACCAGCACCATTTAAAATCTGTGTGCCTGAGATAATGACAAGTTATTTACAGCTGTGCTGGTCCAAAAGTAAGGGCCAAAAAGCCAAGAACACAATCCATGTAATACCTTTTATTAGGACCAACACAATGGCATAATAGGGTGCAAGCTTTCCAGTTTCCCAGAAATCTTCATCAGGCCAGACAGCATCTGACCTGATGAATTCTGTGGAACTTGAAAGCTTGCACACTGTTACATGTCATTGGGTGGGTCCTAATAAAAGTTATTACATGTTGTGTTCTTGATTTATTAAGATAATGTGAGATCAGAGTTCTTAAAATCATGGCCTGAGACACCTGCTTCTCTCCACCCATCCCTTCCATTATTTTATGTTAGTAACACCCAGCTTGTATTATGTTGTCTTCTCCCTTAATAATTCTAATTTCTTAATTGTTTATAGTATAACTTGCACTGTTTTCTAACTCTGTCCTGTTGCTTTGCTCACTGAATGATTTATGTTGTTTCACTGCATTGTTTTATATTCTGTAATCTGCCTTGAGTCTCAGCAAGAAAGGCAGGTTATAAATGAAGCAAATAAATTTAAAAAATAGTTCTGGTGAACTTGAAAGTTTGCACACTGTTTTGTGTCACTTTGGTTGTTCCTAATAAAATATATCCCATGGGTTGTGTTTTTGTTTTTGGACTTTGCCCTTTTTTACTTACTTTTAAGTGTCCACAGTGATATAATCACTAATCTTGTATAGTAACATAGTCTTACACAACATGTAATTTAAAATCCCATTTATTTAGTAATAGATAATTTAGATATAGTATTTAAATATTTACAGAGGCATTCAAAAGGTAAGAAGAATACACATTTAGAGTAAATCTGTTGGAAGGATGTCTCTCAATAGATGGGTTTTTAGAATGCTGCACAATTTTCAAAAGGGAAATACTGCCATAATTGAATTTGCAAAATTTTAGAATGCTGCACAATTTTCAAAAGGGAAATACTGCCATAATTGAATTTGCAAAAGATATTCTTACCTTTCCAGTCCAGCCTACTCCCTTCCAAATGCAGAAATACACCAAAATCCAAGCAATTGCTAGTGTCACTGCTAACGGCCAACGAATTTGACCAGGTTTTTCTAATCCATCGGTCATTTGGTGCATGTTGCGTCTGAAATTAACATAGAAATGTATAAATAATTTAGCTGGGCTTGTATATATTGTGATTCTAACAACATATATTTACAGGATTAAGAAAAATATTCTTTTAAGCTTACTCCCAAAATTCCATAACAGCACTTGTCATGTTGGTGGTATTTGCTATACTGTAGTTAGAGAAGCAGCGCTCTGTGTTCCATGAGTTTCCACAGCTTCTCCAGGGAAGATTCTAATTAAGGGGGGGGGGAATTGTGGGGAGAAAAAAAGTATCAATGTTTTAAAAGTCAACTCTGCATAATGTATTTTTGCTTTACTAGTGATGATAGCTCATTTGAAATCCAATGTGATTTTACTTTTTTCAGTGCATGATTTAACGGTTTCTCCACATGGTTCATGCAAAGCTGTCCTACACAACTGTGGAATGGTTTTGCTGAATTTAACTCTGTCAGTTTAAACCCCTTTTCCCCAACAGAGGTTGCATTTGCAAGAATATCTGCTAAAATCATAGAAAACTAAAATGATGTAGGTGGGACTTTTCCTCTGGACCATTTGAATCTAATCCCCTTTCTCTATCTTAATCATAATCCTTTCCAAGATACATATACTTTAAGTCTTTAAGCCAGAATTCATTATACAAACAAATAGCAGCTTAGACTGTAATTCTTGTGTGCATGGAATTAATACTTCTTTGTATTATCTTTGGTGCCCAGCACTGGCCCCAGGGGAGTGGAGTCAAATTTCAGCTCAGCCATAGACTCACCAGGTGGCCTTAGGCAAATCACTAAACAGCCTCAGTTCCACATCTCTAAAAATGGAAATATTAATGACTCATTCTCATAGGTTTGAGTGAGGAGGAATGAAAAAGGAATAAACTGGCCCAAGGTAGCCTGATCTTGTCAGATCTCAGAAGCTAAACAGGGTCAGCTATGGTTAGTATTTGGATGGGAGACCACCAAGGAATACCAGGGTTGCTGTGCAGAGGAAGGCACTGGCAAACCACCTCTGTTACTCTTGCCATGAAAACCCCAAAAGGGGTCGCCATAAGTTGGCTGCGACTTGAAGGCACTTTACACACACAGGGCCATATAGAGGGAAGGATAGAGGAATGGCTTTTTACCCTTTTCTTTTGAATCCCTTGCTCCAACTGGTGCTGTGATGAGTAAGCTTGTGGATATTTCCTTTTTAATAAATGCTTTATAACTTTTGATATTGGTTGTCATGGGTCCACCTGCCAGTGCTCCCCAAATGAGATAAAGGAAGCTGGCCCCAGCCCTTTGGTGCCGCAGGAAGGCCCACTGGACAAGGCAGAGATTCAATCAAGTGCAGAGGGGGAGTCACAGGCCTAAGTCAGCATGCCACACCCTCAGTCTCACAGCATGGGACCTAAGGCAGCTGCCAGTCTCACCCCTGGGACGCCAGAGCCCTTGAAGTGCCAGAAAAAGCAGAAGCAGAGGGAGGCACAGGAGTGGTGCTACAGTGCATGCTTGGCAGCCCAGCATCAGCCAACCTTGGCCTGTGAGCTTGAATCACCACAGGATCAGGGCTGACAGCCACATAGGCTGCCCAGCTATTGAGGTGTATCACCTGTCCTTGGATGACTCAGTAGTAGGGTTGTGCATATCAATAAACCTGAACCAAAAATAAACCCGAAATTAGCCATTTTGGCAATGCCTGCTGCCTGGAGGAGAAGATACCAAAGGGTTTGAGATATCATCGTTTTCCTTTTAAACCAGTTGTTGTATTTGTACTTTCCAGATCTGTAGAAATATCTGTTTTGTCTGTTCATGGCTCCAATCTCTGGATTTCAGCATCCACAGATTTGGCCAGGTTGAGACTTAGACATACTCATGATATCTAATGATAAATTATAAGTTAAATATAAATATAATTATAAATTATTAGAATTTAAAGCATGCCAGATACCCAAATTTAATGTGCTAAAGGGTCAGATGGGAGGGACATTAATCCTACCCCACACTCTATTTTTATATCCACAGGCCCTACCCCAGACCCTTTTCCATCAGCTAAAATAGTAGCAGACTAAGGAAAGGGGCTTCAAGAAATGGGCTGTAGGAGTCTGAACATATGTCTACCTGTACACCCTTGTAGGGCTTTCCATCACTCATCCCCGGTTTAGATATAACTGGGCAGATCTACATTTGAGTTATTCATCACAGAATCATGTAATTTGGACATCAGCTTTCATAAGTCTGAGAAACACTGCCTTAGCTTAGCTATATGTTCTGTCCAGAACAGGAGATGCAGAGCTGAACTCAGTGGGATATTCATCCAAGTGAATATGTGTAGGATAGAGCTGCCTAATCAAGTCTTTCTCGGTTTCTGCTTTCATCTCTGGATCTGTCATCTGCCTTTTCCTCCAGGCTGACTCAAGTACTATTCAGGGAAAGGCTTCACTGCCCTCAAGCACAGTACAGTATAAGAATATGTACTTTTGTTACCACCATGGTTTTTTTTCTGTGTAAAGATCAGTACCAGGATTCTGGTTATGATAAAATATTACAATATTGCAAGAGTTTTGCAAACAGGTCTTTGATGGATGAAAGAAATTCTGGACCAATTTATATAAAATAAAATATAATATTCAATTTGATCCAGGCTTTATCCATTGTAAACAGTAGAAAACTTTGGAAGTTCAGAAATCAGGCCGAAAAGGAACATCTGTACTTGTCCTAGTAAATTAAAGTATAAACAACAGATCACTCTACCATGACATTCGTAATATTTATTCAATTAATCATATTCAGCTATCATTAAATTTTTTAATATGAGAAGAAAAATTACTTACTGCAGTGAAAGAGTTGTATAAGTAATATATGGCCCAGGAAATAATCACGATGTAGTAAATATTTAGCCAGAAAGAAAGCACAGCAGCAGCTAATCCCACACCTGAAGGACAGGGGAAAAACGGATGTTTTTGCAGTTTTCTTGGATGCTTATCAGGAAAGCTTCAGATTATAACATACCAAAATGACAACATTTGGAAATATTTAACTTCAAGCAAGCTAAAATTAAATTGTGTTTAATTCAGAAGAATTTTAATTCAGAAGAATTTGATAAAAGTCATCACAAGGAGGGAAAGAGGAGGGGGAAAGGAAAATAGATGACATAAAACAGATTGTTGGACAAAATTAAATGGTGGCTCTTTAGAAAGTAACTGTTAATGGATGACCTGAAATCTTAGGGCTCAACTAGGTGTGACAGCATCCCATCTCCACCGTGGGGACCTGCCATCATTTTAAGTCTGGGATTTTTTTCTTTCAAAAACACCATGAGAGCCCAATACTGAAAGCCAACCTGATGGTGTCACAGCTGAGTGGAAACTCAGGTGATCTTCCCTATGCAGAGGTGGTTTAAAAATGGGTCATCAGGGGGAAGACAGGAGCCCTGAAGGTACTGAGGTGGGGGGCAGTGCTTTCCACGCAATGGAGACACCCCCCATCACCATCCCTGGCTGCTCCCTCATCCCCAGCAGGTACTCCCTTTTACCTTCACTGTTGCTGGGGCTCCTGTCTCCCCTCCCAAGCTGTTTTCAACCCTCCTTGGGTGGGGGAAGACCCCCTGGGTCTCTGCCCAGCTGGGATGCCATCAGGTTGGCTTTCAAGGTCAGGGCCTCATGGCGTTTTTGAAAAAAGAAAACCCCAGCCTTAAAATGGCAGTACATCCCTGTGGTGGAGACAGAGACACCACCACATCTAGTTAAGCACTTAGCCATCCTACAGCTAGAAAACATTAGAGACAGAATTACTGAGAAAGGTGCATGGGAACACTGCAAATGTGTAAGAGATGTATATGTAAAGAGAGAATAGATGGAAAGGTGAGAAACATGCTCTCAGATTCCTGTTCAGCCATGAATTGCATAGGCAATCTTGGCATGTCACTGTTTCTTACTTCAAAATGGAAACAATCTGGAGTACTTAGCTTATTGCAGAGTTGAATAGTTTGTTTATTTATCTATTTATTAATATCTCACCCTCATCCCTGGCCAGGATGAGATAACATTTCAATAAGATAACATTTCAAAATTCTCTGAACAATAATTAAATGTGTTGGATCCTATTATTCCCTTCTGCAAAGTGATAAGAAAAGATTTGTTCCTGAGTAAGGCTCCTCACTTTGCAGAAGGGACCCACAGAATCCAACCCATAATGATTATGAAACCATAGTTCAAAATTAATTGGAGGGTTTACTTTGTCTGAAATAATCTCAGTTACCTCGAGGGAATGATCAGTTCTCTCCCTGCTTGAGGAAGTCATGCCATGCCTCCACAAATCAGCCAGATCCAGAAAGTAAGGAGAGAAACTTAAGAGACTTCAAAATATTTTGACAACCTGATACTTGTTGGAAGGAAGAGCAGGTGAATTTTGCACCTTGAAAGTAACATGCTGACTACCGTACCTATTCACAGATGTGCACAATTTCTTTGGATTTTACAAGTAGTAATATTTTGATCACAGGGGAAAAGTCCTAGGTTTCTCTGAAACACTGTGGCATTACTGGTCCACTTTAAAGCCTGAACTAAAGCCTTTAAGAATTGTACTTATACTATATGAAATTTCATTATGTATATGACATTTTCAACACTTCCATCCAAAGGAGTTCATAGCTGAGAAAAATCTTATTTTGCTTTGATACTCAGGAGTAATGAATCTATGGCAGGATTATTTTTCATAAAATCAACAAATGGTAAGAAATACACACAAATTATAAACTTTTGAGTGAAAGGCTTGTAATTTCACTACTTGGCTAAATTTGTAGCTTTGAATTGTCTGTAGAAAATACAGAAACCAAACAAAACTCATGGGTGTAGTAGGACCCAGTGAGCCATTCAGTACTATAAAATATCGTCAATAAAGTATGCTAATGGTAGGAAGAACTTGAAGGTAGGGAGGTGAATAGTGCAGTGCCAGGAGGAGGAGGAAGAAATACTATTTTTGAAATTTATTTTTAGATTTAATAAAAATAGAGACCCTGAAAAAAAAACTGCAAGTGTGCCGCAGAAACCACATCAATCTATTTAATTCACTACTATACCTTTGAACATTGGAGCAAGCCTCCAAACTCCAAGACCTCCTATTGATGTGAATTGACCTAGTGAACATTCCAAAAGGAACAGGGGAACTCCGGCAAAAATTAAAGTAAGGAAATACGGAATCAGGAAAGCCCCTGAAAAGGATATAGAAAAGAAGAAATCAAAATAAAACAAACATTTCATTAAGTGTATCACTGAGCAATAATTTCAACCTGAATTATGTTTTTAGTAATCAATGAAATTAACAAATTATTTTGAGCAGCTCTCTCTCTCTCTTACAAGAAAACACAAAAAATTGCAATATTAAAATATAAATCTTTGTTCCATTATTCTATTACCATCTTTATGGCTTCTATTTGATTTATGACTCTTTCTTCCTTTCTCCTTATCCATTTTCCCTTCATATCCTTCCTCAAAGCACATTTCCTACGTATAGCATCCTGGCATAGCACAGCGTTGTTCCTTAATTTTCTGTACTTCATGCTGACAGTTAATTCTTCTCATACTTCTAATAAACAATAGATGAGAAGGGAAACTTGTTTCTCAACTGTGCTGGGTCACATAGAGGCTCATATGTCTGAGTGGTGCACCATACAATAAAATTCCTCTCTAACACAGAAAACTTGATGTCAGGGACATTTATAGCTTGGTCTTACTCTTTATATCCTAGTTTTCTATGCATAAGGAATTTTGTTTGGAAGAAAATTCAGTCAAGGGAGCCCCAACCTGCAATTTATGTGGTTCAGTCAAGGTCGGTTTACCACTTCATTTGTTATTTGTAAAAACAATGCAAATGTTGCTTCTGTTTTTGGCACAGTATGCAGTGTTAAGTAAATATAGAAAGGAAAAAACATTTTTCTTAACATTTATACTTTTGTTTACTTCCTTCTACTAATGGAATAATCCACTGCAACAGGCTTTCTACAGTTCAACCTTCCTTTTGTTAGAAAATGGGTTAAAGCAACTTTTAAGTCCCTAAAAAGACCTAAATGAGCCCAGGTCTTTAGCTCCAGAAAGTGTTACCTAATTGCCCTAAGACTCCTTTGACATCATTGCTCTAAAAGCATATGAATAATACCAACATACTTTGCTTTACTGTCATGCTATGAGATCTGATTCCCACATTAAAGAAAATAAACTGTATTTCAGTTGCCCTTGCGTTGTTTCTGATTGATGTGGATGGGAGCAAGATCATTTCCTCCAGTGCTTAACACCATTGGAAAGGGAGATTGCCTTTCCTTAATTTTTGGAGGTGGAGCTGTCAGTGCAACTGCTCAATGTGATCCACCTTTGTGAAATAGGCTGTGCCTTGATTACAATGGAAGTGGCTGCATTCATGCAATGGTCAAAAGCAGATGCCCCCAGACCTAGCAAGGCAATGGTGGCTATAGCTGGTTATCTTCCTCATCACAGGGCAAAACAAGTGGAAAACAGGGGACCCCATATGAGCTTTTCCAGCTCTTGTAACATGTGAATTAACTGTGTTTGATAGCATTTTAAAAATGCCAGAGCATGCAACCAACAATCAGCCTTTTCTGACCTCCCATTATGACCAAGACAGCCCAGAGTGATACAACAGCAGCAACTTGCCATCCATCAACCCCATGTATTTTTCTACACCTATGCTAGGAGCTGTAAATTGTTATCACAAGTTTCTCTTTGTGGTGTATCAGTAGCTGATAATATAAGTTTAACGTAAGCCCGCCTTTCAACAGAAATTCCTACATCATAATCTAAACAAAAAAAATCAAAAGAGTTAAATACAAATTGAACCATGTACCTCCTCCATTTTTCCCACAAAGGTATGGAAACCGCCACACATTCCCTAAGCCAATTGCGTAACCCACACAGGACATAAGAAAGTCAAATCTTCCTTTCCAAGTATCTCTGGCTGGAAGGTCTCCTTTTTTCTTCTGCACCTTCACTACCAGGGTTTTAGGTTTGTCATTGGTGATTGAGGCATCACTGAGTTCTGTGGAAATTTGCCCATCAGCAACTTTTGTTCCATTTGTTGCCATTTCTCTAGGTTTAGATGGAGAGGCTCTTGTAGCCGGGCGAGAAATGTCAGCACCAGTCCACGTGGACAGCAGTTTTGCGGCTCTTGACTACCCAACTAAGGGTTTATGGGGTTGTTAAAGTAATAATAGAGATGATACTTAAATGCATTAAAATGCAAATAGATATCTTGCAATAGGTATCTGCATTAATCTGTAAAACAAGATTGGAAGAAAAAGTTACATTGTATTTATTATGAGGAAAAAGGTCAGAAGACAACAATTATATGACAGACTGGATAGTATATGGCATACTAACATTACCAATGGTATGTACATACACATTTCATTTAAAGGAATCAAAACAAGGCTGTCAGACAGAATATTACAATCATGCCTCAAACATTTACATGATTTTGTCAACATACAGGTATAAAGATGACTGCCTGTATCAGTGGTTTTAATGTCTGATACTAATTTATAATAACCATACCATCATGGCTGTAAAATCCTCATCATGTTGTATGTTATTAGGGTTTTGTTACAGTTTTACTGTGGCTCTATGATGATCCACCTGAAAATTACCAGAATATAGCTAATACAGGATAAGCAATAGTAGGATCAATGAAGCAATAAATAAATAAATAAAAATGCAACATTATAAATACGGAACCCATACCCATAATTTGAACCATTGCTAGCATTATTATAAAATATTGGGGGGGGGGTGTTAAAACAGTGTTAGCTAAACCATAGCAAATGCAACAAGCATGTCCAGTGAATATAGTAAGAATTCATTACACTGTTTTCCTGGCAGAATATACATACAAGGAGCCCATCAACGACAAATTATAGTCCACATCTGTTGGTTCCACATTACAGTATTGGTTTTAGACATATACTGAGTAATTTTCAACCCAGAATTCAGTAATACATTTTATTTCCATAAGACCTACATAGTTCCCCCCGCCCCCACACACACCTTTCTTTTTGGATTACATCTCACAGCAGAAATTTAGTACTTGGATAAATCACTTTGAATTTTCTGGCTAAAGAGAACAAAGCAAACCTACATTTTGTCCTCAGCTGCCTTCAGCCACTGGGATTCAGCATTTTGAGAAATTTCATATATTTCCTTTGCAACCTTCTCCGATTACTGTCAGTATTATATTACACAACCAAATCTATTTGATTTCATATGCTAATAAAGCTAATGGAGCAAGATTTTTTGTAGATAGGTCATCCATTATATTGCAAGCAGCTCAAATTTTTATTTGTTTTAAAGAATTCAATATAGTTTTCAGCATGCTGCTGGCTTCTTGTGTCCACCAAAATTGAGATCTGACTAGTTTTTATTATTCTATGATGACCTCATATTTCATTTTGTAGTGGTGAACTCTCCTCTGTCTTAACATATTTATGTCATTAATTCCACTGTACCATCTACCATGAAAAAAAAAAACGAACAGACAGAAGGATGAGATGATGAAAGACAAGAAGATGAAGTGTGGGTTTTGGTGTGTTTTTTAAAACAATGTGTAAAGATCATCACTTGCATTGTATCCTTTTGACCTTTTACACGTTGTTGATCCAGGAATACAAGTAGGATCCAGTTCTTCCAGGGTCTGGAGGTTCTACCCAATGCTGAAGTAAAAGTCATAGGAAAATCACCCCCTTTAGCCATTTTTTAATGCCAACTATGTTTGTAAGTGCCAAAAAAAAAAGCTTCAGTTCCTTTTTTCATTATAAAAGAGACACATTTGTCAGAGGTTTTTAAAAAAATCAGATGTAGCTCCCAAGGCTGGGCTTTTTGCTAATAATTATGGGATAATCTCAGTCTACTGTAAATGTGAGGAGTGCAAGTAGCCTTATTCACTGAAAAATCCTCCCCTTGT
Organism: Euleptes europaea; assembly: GCF_029931775.1. Lineage (NCBI taxonomy): Eukaryota > Metazoa > Chordata > Lepidosauria > Squamata > Sphaerodactylidae > Euleptes > Euleptes europaea. Next base: position 67,859,434 of record NC_079312.1, read on the forward strand.
GAAATAAAATGGGATGTGACAGGCATCCCAGAAGATATCTTAATTAATTTTGGTCTTTGTAATTATGTCTTATTGTTATTCATATGGCTGTTGATTTTCTTTAATGCATTAATTATTAGTTTCAATTGATTTCCATGTGAAACACATTTCAAGCTGTAACTATGTTCTCCTATCTGGTGCTGTTTTAGATCTGAAAAATGGTGTGGGGGGAGTCAGGAGCTCCTCCTTCCCCCACATAGCTGTGGCCTCTCCTTTTTTTTTGCTATCAAGTCTTAGCCAACGTATGCCGACCCGGTGGGGTTTTCCAGGCAAAAGACATTTGGAGGTGGTTTGCCATTGCTTGCCTCTGTGTAGTGACCCTGGTCTTCCTTGATGGTCTTCCATCTAAACTCTAACCATGGTTGACCCTGCATAGGTTCTGAAATCTGACAAGATCAAGCCAGCCTGGGCTATTCATTTCCAGGTCAGGGCAGCTGCTACTATGCCTCCCCTTAAAAGGTGAGCAGGACAGTAGCCATTCTTTAAGCAAAGTTCTGTAACTCAGCAGTGATGTATACAAATTGCCACCACTGTTAAAATCTTCATTCGTTTTTGACAGAGCTAAGTGGAAAACTTGGGTGAGATGCTCTGAAAATCCCAATCTTTAACATCATGTCTGAATTTTGTGCAGGGAAATTATAAAATCTTCCTTTGGAATACCTTGCCTTGAAAATACCCTTTTCAGGCTGGCAGTTATCAATGTCTGGTGATACTTGTCAGTGTACATATTTGTGGCTATAAAGACTAAATAGTCTATTATGATAAAATAATCTAAGGAATTCCATGTAAATAAATCACTGCCTACTTTCTGGTATGCTGTATGTGGAACTGTGTGGATGCAGTGGCTCTGTTAAATGGCATAGTTTATATTTTAGGCAAGTGTTAACAAGCCATATTTGCCACAACTTTTTGAATCCTTGGCGAATAATCACTTTTTGAGTTTTTCCAATGACTCTCGTGGATTTTCTTCAGTAGTTCTCTGTGGAGACTACTAGGTATCCCAACTTTGCTCTCCTTAAGATCATTCCATCTGTCACTTTGAGTTTATAAACATAATTCCAGTAGTCTCTGATTTTCTGATCCCAAGTATCTTTAGTTTCTGACCATTGACAAATGATGACTTGGATTAAAGTCTGCAATTGTTGAATTTTACCAGTTTCTTCTTTAATATGTTGCCATTTTTTATTTGTCACTGGACCTCAGTGGGAAGAAAGTGCATTAGCAGTGAACAAACATTATTCTTGTGTAAAGATAACAGTCAAACCAAATTTGTGGAGCTTATCTACTGGTGGATCTGTAATGTATAGTCAGTCAATAATTTGCTAAGTCAAGCTACAAAGGGGTTATGATCTGTTCCCACAGCTAATGTCTGTCCATAAATCTTTCAAAAACAAATACTAAGTTGTCAACTGATTGCACTGTACCCAACTCAATTTGTGAGGCAGCTGCTAAAATTTTGATGGTTCTGTTCATAGAGTAGAACTTTAATACCAGCTGCTCTATCAGGTGTTGTTTTAGGACTTTCCAGCACCATCTCTACAGAGGTACTTCAAATTAAGGAAAATTTTTCAAAGTTAATTTACCATTCTGTGACACCATTGAACATCTTTCTTTGACTGTGACATCAAGCCTATCATCAACTCTTCCTTCTTTCAGCAAAATGATGTCTCCAGCAAACACTAGTTTTGAAACACCAAACACATATTTAGTCCTGTTCTTTTTTAAAGTGTTCAGCTCCTGTAGCATTCTGAACATCCCAATGTCATTGATAAAGCTCTTCTTTGGTTGCACGCCAAACTATAGTTCCATCCAGGGGTGTGTCCACCAGATTGATTTGCTCATACAGCATGCACATGGTCTTTTGATAGATTTCTGGATCAGATGTGATATCAAACAGCAAGTAAAGGAATCTATACCATCCAAATGGAGTATTAAACACACACCGTTTTGAGTTCTCTTCTGTTAACTTCAACTGTTAACATTCTGAAGAAGCATTCCACTTGCTAAAAAATTGGGCACTTGCAAACTGGGCCATTATCTCCTCTCTAGTTGACGATTTGAAGGGCTCCCTTTTGATCACTTTATTCAAGTGTCTTGGATCCAATCATATGCACAACTGGCCATTATGCTTCTCTATAAGTACTAAAGAGCTTTTCCAGTCTGTTGATTCTTCAATTTGTTTCACTACATGCAAGTCTTCCCATTCTTCTGAACTCAGATATAAGTTTATCTGAAAAAGCAAGTGGCACTTTCCTGTACTTTCCTGGCAATAAATCCAGGTATTATTGTATGAGTGCCTCATATCCTTGGTTAATAGGGTCCTGTAATGCAAATACACATTTAACCAGATATAGTTTTTCACAAGCACTATGGTCAGTGTAGGTGTCACATTCTTGGATATAATGAACAGCATTTTTTAATGACGCTAGAACAGCCGCTTCCTAATACTGGAACAGAGTAACTAGCGACTTTGATTTTTCTTGATTCCAGTTTTGGCCTTACTGACAAATGTTTACAATCCTTTTCAGATATATTTTATTTATTTATTTCAGAAAATTTATATCCCACCGTTCTGCCCTCTCAGGGGTCACCAAGGGAGCTAACAAATTAAAACATACATAATAAAATCACATTTTAAAACAAAAGCAACCATAATCATTTAAATAATTACAACCACAGCCAGAATACATACACAGACATAAACACAACAATGAAAACATTTGGCAGGAAGGAGGGATCATTGAAGGAATACCAAATGAAACAAAAAAGTCAACTTTCAGAGGGTAGCCATGCTGGTCTCCAGTGGAAGAGTCAGATTTGAGTCCAGTAACACCTTAGAGACCAACAGGATTTGGGAGGGGGGTATGAGCTTCCAAGTGTTCATCTCTATGGTGCTCCTGGACTCAAATCTAGCTCTTCATTGTCCAGTTTAAATATAATAAGCTGCATTGGACAGAATACAGTCTCTGTCACCAATTTTTCTAGTTTCTACCACATCAACATAAGGTCCTGATCCAGAGTATCTTCAACTGGGTGCATTTGTTTTTGTTTGTTTGTTTGTTTTTGATGCTATGATCTGGTAGCATCTTACAAAATTATTATTTTCGCCATACTTAAAGCAAAGTTTTCCAAGTGCCATGCACTGTTCAGTAACAAACTGTATTCAATTGTTTTTGCATGCGTGTGTTCCATTTTTTCCAAACTGTTGCTTTTGAAGGTCTGTGTTTATAGAGATTACCATCTTTCATTTTGCTCCTTAAGTTAACAGGCAGCTAGTTGACCACTCTGTGAACAGAATGTTGGACTTGATGGGCTCTTGGTCTGATCCAGCATGGCTCTTCTTATGCTCTTAAGTAACAAAGAGAAGCTCTAGGAATCACCAGAAACCCTATGGTAAAACTATAGAGTGTCCATCAATTTCTAGAGCCACTCTTTATCACTTCTGGAAAGAACTTTGGCTAAGAATAGGATGCTGTGTTGTTGTTTTTTAAAGTCTCCCATTGCTGCTCAGAGCAGCAGCAGCAGGCAATGGGAACTGGGAATGGGGCATCCCCTGCCCCCACCCAAGGGCTTGGCAGCCCTATTTGTTTAATAACCTGTTCTTTCTTGGGCTGAAAATATGCTGCTTATAAATGTGTATAACAAAACCATCACAGGACCTTTGAATGTTTTTGTACAATGCCATATTCTACAGTACACATATTATAATTTTTCTGCTGCACTTAGGTTCCTTTTGTTGTTGATCTTGTTACCCATGTTTCCTCAAGGACCTCCTTCTTTTTATTTGATTTTATTTCATTCGGTAAATGTGCCATATATTTGGGAAGTACTGCAGAATGGACAGATGAAGGCAAACACTTGCCATCTTAATGCACGTGCCGTGCAATCAGTAACCACATGAGACAAAAAAACCCACTGAGGTGAAGAAATCTGACACCAGTTAGCCTCTTTAATTTTCCATAAAAAGCATCTGGAGAGGGAAATGTTGGAATTAACCCTTTTCCTTACATTACATTATTTATTTCTTAACAAAAACAAAGCACTTGGATAAGGAGACTTTAGCATTGCTTCTTGGCTGGGAAACACGCTTCATGATTCACAGCATAACAAATGGTGCAGAAGGTGTCAATTTTTAACCCCTCCCCCTTCAAGCACACCTGCCATTTTTGTTTAAATAGTAAGTTTAAATAGTAATTGGTGTACCCATACATAAGGATTCCCTGATCAGAGAAGTGGCTGTGTGTGATAATCCTTAGAAGACAATTGCAAACCTCCACCTTATAATATGTTAAGTTTATATGTACGGTGGCCCAGGACTTGGACGTCAAGATCCATAATACAGTATAATTTTACAATTAATTAGTTACTGGGCTTCTTTCCCTTAAAGATTTGGGTGGGGGGAGAACTAGAAATTGTCCTCAGCTCATAAAGCTTTTTGGGGTTGGTAGGAAGGCAGTAACACATTTTGACCTTGACCTTGGAGCTTTGGCAGGCAAAAAAGAAAGTGGTTTGTTTTCCCTTATATACTTTCAGAAAATAAAATGGCGTGTCCAATAAAGCCTCATGGATATAATCTTCTGAACTTCATTTCCCCTTTCTTCCACAATATTTCAATCCCATTGGCCCCTCAGGCTCCACCACTGTCTTCCTCTATGTATGTTCCTGAGACTGCATTTCTATGAACACTAATTTGGAAGAACGCTCCATTGAATACAACAAAACTTATTTCTGGATAAAAATGCATCAGATAGGGCTATAATTCTAAGCATATTTATTTCTACATAAAAAAATGTATGTTTGAATTGTAAGGACTGAACAATATTCCTACAGAATTGTGGGTAAGCTCTGATGGAATCAATGGGATTTACTGCTAAGTAAACATACATAAGATCAGGATCAAAAGCTGCAATCATATTGTGATTAATTACAAGTAATTCTCACTGACCTAAGTTCAATTTTCTTCAAACATACATGTATAGGCCTCCCAGAAAACCTCGATGTTGCCTGCTGTGGCACCTGAAAGGGAGAAAATGGCAGCAAATTGGAGGGTGGGCACCGGCATCGTGCTGGTGCGTGATGTTACTTCCAGGCAAAAACCTAAAGTAATATAATGACAGAAGAGGGCATGCTCTATGATTTGCCAAAAAACTCTGATTTAAACATTTAGTTTTGTGAATCCTAGAGTACCCTGTCTCAATGTTATGAAGTCACTTCCAGTGATGTCACATGACGGCATGATGCTGGTGTTCCTGTCCCTGCCCCCAAAATGCACCTGGGGGTTAGGGTTGCCAACCTCCAGGTACTAACTGGAAATCTCCTGTCTCCGTTTCCCCCAGATTCCCAGACTCCCGGCTGTGGCTGCCGGGACTCTTTCTCTCCTGTCTCTCAGCAGCGCCTCCCAGCAGCATTCGACCGGCTGACGCAATACTAATTGCTGGGATTTCTGTTGTAACTCCGCTAGACTCCAGAGCGGCTTCCCAGCATTGCGCGCGCAGTGTCTAAGTCCCTCCCAGACGTCTCAACCTCCGCAGAAACTTTGCAGCATTTGCAGCCACGCGCATTTTGGCTCACTGCCCAGTCGGGCTTAGCAACCATCTCCCTGTCCCCCGGGTCCCCTGGAGTCTTGGCTGCGGCCGCCAGGCTTCTCCCGGCAGCGCCCGACAGCAGCATTCGGCTGATGCAATAGTACTTGCTGGGATTTTTACTTATCATTCTGCTCGACTCCAGGGGACCCCAGAGTGGCTTCCCAGCGCTGCACACGCAGTCTGCTTGAGTCCCTCCTGGACGTCTGAACTTTTCACAGAACCTTTGCAGCACTTACAGCCATGAGCAATTTGGCTCATCGCCCAGTCGGGCTTAGAAATTTGGCTAGACTCACCCGCACTTTCATTCATTTATTGGATTGGGATCTTGAATTGCACACAGACCTCTTTCCATGGTAGAAATGTTTAGGTCTATTACTATTCAGGGACCTTTATAATGTTTGTATTGATTATAGTTATGTTTACAAGTTTAATAAAGTGATTGTAATCACAGGTGATATATATTCTTAAGTTTGTCACTTCATTATTGAAGTGGAGCCTTGTGCTGAGCCCTTTTCCTTACTTACCAGTTACAGCACAGGCATGTGTTTTGTTTTGTAACCTCCAGGTACTAGCTGGAAATCTCCTGATATTACAACTGATCTCCAGCCGATATCAATCAGTTCACCTGGAGAAAATGGCCACTTTGGCAATTGGCCACTGATGGCAAAGAGGGACCTGGTAACCCTACTGGGGCTTAAAAGCTGTGACCTGGCAACCCTACCATAGGATCAGGCTGTGAGAATGTGTTTCCTGTTTTCAGAGTTTTTCTTTTTCTTTCACTGTTAGCAACAGCTGTGAGTCTCCATTTGATGAGACAAAAGGGTAGGAAGAACGTGAGAAGTTGGAGAGTTTGGGTCTCTCCCCCCAGGCTTTGCTGAAGGTGGGTAGAGATCAAGCAAAGAAAATTATAATCCAGAGAGTTAACAATATTGAATGGCAGTCTGACTTGCTGAGGGCACCCGCATTTATGTCTGCCCCTACAACCAGATATATCCCAGCCCCAGTTGCCTATCTTTCCACCTTGGAAATCCACACTCATAGAAGGGCATTCACTTTAGCTAGGTGTTCAGCCCTACCCTCTGCAGTTTTACAAGGGAGATATAACAAGATCGCAAGATCAGAGAGATTTTGTCCATGCAATTCTGAAGAAATAGAAACAATGGAACACATGTTTTTCAGATGCTCATTCTATAAGGATGCCAGCTCTAGGCTGTCCCGGTCCATGCTTGAGAAAATCTCAGGTTATTCTGAAAAACTTCAGGTTAGGAAGCTCCTTAGATGAAATTCCCTTACAAATTAGAGAGGTTGCCAAATTCTGTGCAGCAATCTACAAACTTCATCAAAGTTTAGTAAAATAAACGTCAAAGAAATAACAAAGTTAAAAATCTTCTTTTGAATTTGTGTCAAAATGTTAATTTTTTATCCAAATCGTGAAACATTTTAATTTATATATATTATTTTAATTTAACATGACACAACTTTTAAACAATATCAATGTATCCGCTGTAATATTGCTGTTATGTTCTTCATTTTTATTGGCGCAATGCCGCAATAAATGTTTCTGATTCTGGTAGGAAGAACTCTCCCTTTTCAGAAGAGGCTAGCTGTGCAAGAGAGTAAAGTAAGCAGAAATGCATGAGGGAAGCAGACCTGACAAGGGAATCTTTAATTGCTTGTGCCTCTCAAGGCTGTATCAGGCTATAGTAAAAGTGCATTGGGCCATAAGCTTCACCTATACAGAACCCTGTATTGCTATCAAGCCAAGGTTTGGCCATTTTTGCCCTACTATTTAATATTTGAGCTCATCCATTGTTCTAGGTTGCCAAATATCTGCTTAAGGGGATTAATGTAATGCCTGTAATCATTATTGTATGCTTTTGTGTTCAGTTTGCATAATTGCTCTTCTGGAAAGGCTAGGCCTAAAGTATAAGAGCAGGTTTGAAATACTATGCATTCATGTGCACATACACATGAGGGCTTTGGGAAGGTGGCAACCAGGAGCCAGGAGTCAGGAAATCAGGCTGTCGGTGTCTGATACAGCCATCCACCAAGACACGGCCCAGAATTACCTACGGCCTAAGGAATGTTCCCTGCCCCAGATCATGTAACCAGCTAAGGTGCCGCCTCAACCTCCACTGATAGGCCTATGCTAATTCAAAGGTGTCCATCATTGGGTCTTTGTGTATCTATGCACTATATTACGTATATTGTAACACCCCTGACCAGAGGTTATAAATGTTGTGGCAATCCTTTGTTCGGGTGTGCGAGCTGTCCTGCGCATTTGGGAAGCTCCCACCCGGTATGTATTATTAAGCTTAATAAACAAACTGCTTTGAATTATCAACCTCTTCCTGTGTTATGGTTATTGGGACTTAATACTATGACACAGGCACTTCATTAACGCATGGGCAGAATGTTCTTGTTTCGCCCCTCCCTTATCTCACAATATTTTATTCCGAGACAGGATAGTCAAATGCATGACACTAGTCCATCCCACTATAAGTCCAAAGCAAGTAGCTGCTGGAGGCTCCTCATGCGTTTGAGCCACCCATATAATGTGGGATAGTAGTGGAGTGACTGCCGTGTCATTGCCCAAGGATTGGCTGAGGGGTTATCCAATCAAAGGCCGATTCTCCCCTTTTTTTTCTTGGGACACCAGCGTTCCAGTATACCATCGTGATGGTGTGAAGCACCCCCCTACAGGGCTGGTGGGGGGGGCGTCTGTCTGGCCTGGAGAGGGTCGGGGCTTGAGGCACCTCAGACCAGTCCGAGGGAGAGTCTGAGCTTTCCTCTCCCTCAGAGGCTACCCTGGTGGCTCTATGCTCAGCCAGCCTGGGTCACAGCCTGCTTCCTCCCTGGCTACAGCTCTCCTCTGGCCTTTTATACTCTTCAGGCCAGAGAAGCTCCGCCCCTTCCACCCTCTGCCCTCCCCCTGGAAGTCCATAAAAGGAGCTCTCCTTCCCTGTCGCGTCACTTCCCTTCCTAGCCAGCAGCGCGGCTCGCACCTGCCCCGCCCTTGCTCACCGGCAGCTCAGCTGTTTGTCGGGGCTGGGAGCTTGAGCAAAAGGAAGTTAGTAGCGGGCTAGTCATGTGATTACATGCACGCCGGCGTTCCGGTAATGTAGCGAAATTTTAAAAAGTAGCGGTTTAGCACAGAAAAGATCGCTAGAAACCAGGGATTGCTTAACCTGGTTTTTTGTTGTTGCTTAAATCACGCCTAAGGTGGGTCCAATGCGCTGCCCTCAGACGGTCATGCGTTTAGACCACAGGAATTCGCTACTTTTAAGGCACAAAGGCAAGACAAATTGGCCATGCGCTAAACCCCTTTGTCTGCTCTTCAAGCATACATTTTAATTGCCTATCATATGGGGTGTACTGTTTTTTTCCCATTTGCTTCCATTTTGCAGAGAAATCCCTTTAGTATTTCATTCTACTTTAGATAAAAGAATGCAGTTACAGCTTGGAATGTGTTTTACATTATAATCAATGTAAATTAATAAAACATCTAATGAGGAAAATTGAAAGGTGTAATAATAAATAATTACAAAGACCAAAATGAAATACGATCAACCAAGAATAAACTTGGGCACATCCCTTATATTGCACCACTTTATAGTGACCAGCACAGTCCTACTTAGGAAGAGCCATGAGATTAAAACTAAACTTTAAAAAAATCACTGTATTGCTGACAAGCCTCAAACTAACCTATTACAGCATCATGTCTGAATCTTTATAGGTCATTTAAAAAAAACCTCTGAAACAACAGCTGACACATGGGGCGAAAACGCATGGTCGCTTTAGCCTCCTTTATTCCCTGTTTCAACCAGGATCGAACGCATGCGTTTCGTCGAATGTGCATTTGATCCTGGCTGAATCCTGGCTGAAACAGGGAATAAAGGAGGCTAAAGCGACCATGCGTTTTTGCCCCATGTGAACTGCTTCGTTGTGTTGCTATCCCAGCCTGAACAGTACTCAGAACCCTTTCCTACATGATATCTAAACAACAGTGAACTGCAAAACAGTTGCTCTTTAATCCATTCAAACTGTTATAACTTTCCAAGAGCATTGTTAATTTCTCTAAAAATGTACAAACACACACAGATTTACCCTGGGTCTTCAACAATAAGAGTATAAATTAAAATACAAACTGTCTTGTTATTACTGTGATCTGGGATATCGAGGGATTCCAGCCTCCGGGTGGTGGCTGGAGATCTCCCACTATTACAACTAATCTCCAGGTGACAGAGATCAGTTCCCCTGGAGAAAATGGCCACTTTGGCAATTGGACTCTATGGCATTGAAGTCCTTTCCCTCTCCAAACCCTGCCCTTTTCAGGCTCCACCCCCAAAATCTCCAGGTATTTCCCAACCCAGAGCTGGCAACTATAAGGATACCTTAACAGTTGTTTACCAAACAATACACTTTATAATAGCCTTTCATTCTGGAAAGCATTAAAACAAGTAGTTCTAAGTATATTTTCTTTTTATCTTCGGGTGAAGAAAGGAAGCTTTTACCAAGAGTAGATTGTAGTGAGAGTAACCATTGCTTTGTGTATGTAAAATAGATGTCCTTGAAAAAAGCAAATGTCTGAAACAGTTATTATTATTATTGAATTGCATTTATTAAGTTGCAAACAACTTTGATAAATAATCAATTGTCCCTAAACCACACAAGAAACTGAAAATCAGTAAAAAAAAAAAAAAAAAAAAAAAAAACATAATAAAGCTGTGTTTTTGGAAGTTGTAACTTTATTGCATATCTAAAGAACCTTTAAATATTTGAGCCTGGAAAGGATGTCTAACTGAAATTAGAAAAAGTCTCTACTTTTACATGTCTTGAGAATCAGGAAAATGTAGGCCCTTAATTCCTGAGGCTACATGAATGCTTCATCTCAGACTGCCCAGATTCTCCCCAGCTCCTAGCAGTAATAAACCCCAGGCTTCACCATCATTTCTCTCTACAGCAATTCAATTACTCAAACTGCCTCCATTCCCGTTGGCTGCTTTACTGCTACACGAGTGACTCTTTATATTAGCTGCAGCTGTGCTAGCTGGTGCCTAAAGGCACAGGCAGGAAGTAACAACTCCAGAGATACTGCTTCTATGCTACAGCTTCAAAACCTCTTTGCTTTCCTTATGTTAAGTTCATGTTTGCCTCTGCAGATGAACAGTCTTCTAATATTGAATTAATGCTGTGCTCCCTTTCTAAATGATAAATTGGTAGTCTGGTACCTCATGCTACTGAGAAAGGATCTGGTATATCACCAAAAAAAAAAGTCTTACAGAAAATCATCTATTAACCTCATTTTTTTTGTACAAAGAGGAATATTTACCTTCTGAGCCCATTTAAGATTGCCAGCTTGTAATTCAGAAAACCATCACGTATCTTTTTTTTTAAAGTCAGCTGCCAAAGATGTAGTTCTTTATCTAATACAATTTCTCTCAGAAGTAGTTAGTTTTCCACAGGTGAAATAGGTTTATCAATCCTAGCAGGGCAATTTTCATTGGTTGCTTGATATCACTTGTTGGCCTGTCACCCTAATTTGGCTGTTTAACAGCCATGAAGAGCATTTGTAGGATTGCTAAATTACATCAATAGTCTTCAGTCAGCTCCTTATGGATGGAATGTATGTGATTTCAAAAAAAGAAAGAAAGCTGTATCTATAGCTAGTGAAGCCAAGAAAACTTGCGGGAATAGCTTTTAGTAGGGAATTTTCCCATTCTTTGAAATGGGATGTTATACTGCATGCTTTCTATGAAAATAACTAGCTAAGGCAGAATTTATACTTCATTTTATTAAAAGAACTATTATATGATTGTGCTAATACACATCTTCTAATGAGATCTATCATATTCTGATTCAGCTTCTTCTGATTGACTCTGTTCTGGAGACCAGATTCTCTTCATGTAGTTTTAGATGCAAGTTTTCTAGTTTACTATCCATGACTGGTACAATGGCATAGAGCAGCTGTACAGTGTTAAAGGCTGTCACCTTGCCTGACTTGATGCCAGGAAAGGTTTATGTAATAGCTGTAAAACAACTACATGCTTTGCAACTATGGCTAGAATAAGTCTTGACAGGGTGCTTTATTGTCTCTAGGTGGTTTGTTAATGCTGTAATACAGTTTTATAAGACTAGTGCATTGCTTAGCTTGCCCTTTATGGTTAGTGACCAGTTGGTGGGTATGCAATTCTGTTTGCCCCAGGGTGGTTCCTGGAGGATTGATGCTGACCCACATAGGCATTCACTCATTTTGACAGATAACTATTGAGTCAGTAACGGACTGTGTCCAGGAGCACAGACAAGCAATTCAGCTGGAACCATGGAAAAGAGAAGGCCAGAGGTTCTAATTTCTGTCCCTCCAGTGGATGGGAGACCTAAAGTTCACTCACAGAGTAACAGAGCAGCTGTTCATTCTTGGCTTGCCACTGATGAAAGACAAAGCCTTGGGCATGTAAAAGAAAAGTTGTATCAAGAGAATAGATCCTGTAGCATAACAGCACAGAAAATGGTACTTTTAGAGACTATGCTGCCATGGTGAATTTGACTCTTACCACAGAGCATGCCCTCTGGTAAGAGCAGAGCTGTCAGGAGGCAACTTGGTCTCCTTAGCTAAAGGGATCCAGTAGCCTGCAGTGACAGGCAGACACAGGATGGGGAGAAGCTTGCAGCATGTGGTGGGAGTCAAACTGACCACTGGCCCAGTCTGGCTCTATAACTTAGATGCTGTTTGGAAATGGGGAGTTGTAGATGATTTAGGTACCACTTGTTTAGATTTGTTATATGCTTTTATGTAAATCATACATTTTATTTCTATTTGCTTATAAACTGTTGATGTAGTGATTTTATCTTCCTGTTGTGAACCGCCCTGAGCCCTGCTTTGGCATGTGTGTGTGTGGAATATAATGTAATGTATTGTATTACATTACATTACATTATATTACAATACAATACAATATAATATATCAATGCCCTGACCTGGATGGCCCAGGCTCGCCTGATCTCATCAGATCTCAGAAGCTAAGTATGGTCAGCCCTGGTTACTACTTGGATGGGAGACCACCAAGGGATATCATGGTTCCTATACAGAGGAAGGCAATAGCAAACTGTCTCTGTTAGTCTCTTGCCTTGAAAATCCTACTGGGTTGCCATAATTTGGCTGCAACTTGACATTCATTAGAGGAGAAAGATTTGAAGTTCATTTTAACAGCAGTAGAAAAAGTTTAAAGTGAAGTTTTATTTCATGCTGGGAAATTACCATTGGAAACAAATAGAATATGTTTTATTTATATAGCTCTAACCCTCTTTTGCTTTCCTCCAACTATAACATCTTTCGTGTGGGAACTGTCAACTGGAGAAAGAAGTTGCAAGGATGTTTGGACCTATGTGGAGGCAGGCAATGGCAAACCACCTCTGAATGTCTCTTGCCTCGAAAACCTGTGGGGTCACCACAAGTCAGCTGTGACTTGACGGCAAAAAAAAAAAAAAAAAAAAAAAAGGGAACGTATAGTAAATGCAGAGTAAGCTTTGGTTATTAATTTGAACATTATTCTATTAACTGATTTATTCTCCTGAATTTGTATCAGCTACATTTAATTATATCAGAGAAGGAACTTGCATTTGAAACATGTGCGAACTATTGATTACCATTTCACAATGCTGCATTTGCTGTATCCTAAAGAGGTTTCTAACATTCCACTTCAAATTCTCGGTTTAATTTGCATGCAGATAAACAGTACCACTTGCAAGGCACTCTGCAGATGTTGCTTTCTGGATACTGTGAACAGTGCTTTAAACAGAAGCTGCGCGATCAGACTGGCAAGTGCTTGCTAAGTGGTCCCAAGATGCCCATACACAGCGTAATCTATTCAGCATCTCAGATTAATGCATTCATAGTATGTCAGCAAGCTTTGTAGAATACAACTAAAGAAATAAAATACTTCCAGAGTTACAATCTAGTTTTGTAAAGGAATGTGTATCTGTGTACATATTTCACTGCATCATTGGTCTTCATTTGAACAAAAAGAGGGTGATGGGATGCTCCCTCACAGCAAGTTCCTTGCAGGTCTCCCCTTGTTCTCTAATCTATTACTCAAAATCCTGAGGCTTGTCCAACTCATTCCTCAGCCTGCTTTTCATTTCTATACTCTTACCCTTCGATCTCTTTGGCCCCAAGCCTATTACAATCTCTAGCAGAGGAGCAGGATGGCTGGCTGAAAAGTTTTCTCTATATTGCCAGTCCTAGTGTTAGCAGGAACCTGGAGTGGAGGTTTTATTTATTTTCTTCATTTATACTCTTCATTTCTCCCCAATGGGAACCCAAAGTAGCTTACTAGATTCTCCCCATTCACCATTTCATTCTCACATTTACACTGTGAGGTCACCCAGGTAGAGAAAGTTGCCTCTTCAGGTGTTCAGCCTGGATCCACTCCTACTATTGACATATTCCAGTGCTTCAAATGACTGGACTACATTATTACATTGTATGATGGATGTGGAGTTGACATATTTCTAAATTTGCTTGATACCAATGTGGAGTTGACATATTTCTGAATTTGAGCGATACTGATCTCTGTTGCATTATAATGTTCAAAGCTATCAACTGACTCCAGCTGCTTTTAATATATTTTATTCCAAATGTATATTTGGGTCATTCATTATTGAAAAATAATATTAAGAAAAGCAAACCATGCAATTTTAAATAGTCCTTAGTTTTGTTGAATCCTACAAATGTTTATGTGTATTTGCTTATGTATTTGCTCATGGCTTTGTTAATGAGCAATAAACCAAACTTACTGAATTCTGCAAAGGAAAAAATGTTGGGGTAGAGGCTCTTTTTTTAAAAAAATGTGGCTATATTACTGATATAAGAGCTGAGGTAGAAATGGACTCCAGGTGTATAAACATACACAATTTTTATTAAATTTCTGAATTATGGCCTATAGATGATCAAAATTATGTTTAAGGTAAAAAGAAGAAAAGTTTGTTTTTATACCCCTGCTTTTCTTTAGCGAAAGGAGTCTCAAAGTGGCTTATAAATTTCTTCCCTTAACTCCACAACTGTCACCTTGTGAGGTAGGGAAAGACGAGAGAGCTCTGAGAGAACTGTGACTAGCCCAAGGTCACCCAGCAGGTTGCATGTGGAGGTGTGGGGGATCCAATCTGTTTCTCCAGATTAGAGTCCGTCACTCTTAACCACTATACCACATCTACTAAAAAATTCCTAGCTGCACACTGTATCCTTAAATATATTTATGGGGGAAAATTCTGAAATATTCTTAATTCAGCTGGGATTGGTGGCTCTCAAAAAAGCAAATTAAAAAGATGGTAAAGGATCTAGAAATTCAAGAAATTCAAGATCAACAAATAACTTATAAATGGTTACTTCCCTTAATTATATCAACAATTCATATACTCTCTAATGCTATCTTAAGCAGTTACACCCTTTTAAGCCTAATGACTTAAATGGATTTAGGAGGGTACAACCAGACACAGAGCTGGGGGAAGGAGTGCCCAGGGCGGAGGGGGAGGGGGAAGGAGGGGGAGCCATGTGCCCCCGCTGGAGTCAAGCACCGGTGGCCCCAGGGGCCAGGCATGGAGCTGTGGGAAGGAGCGGAGATAAATGTGCAGGGCAGGGTGCATGGTGGTGGCCCCTGCAGAAAAAATGAGAGGGACAGCAGCAGCTGGTACAACCTGCAGGCAGGTAGTGCGCATACCAACTGGCCCACGGGTGGGCAGCTGCGCCCATGCAATGGCATGGTGGCACTCCTTCTCCCCATGCCCACGCTGGTGCCCTCCCTTTCCTTGTGCCTGGGGCAAGTGCCCCTGCCAGACCCCCCGAGATCTGGCCCTAGGTATAACTGCTTAGGGTAGCACTGTTAGATCCTTGGAAATGAGCTTATATTATTTTACTGTTCCAGAGCATGCCCCTCATCCCGTTAATGGGACAGTGCTGTAAAAATATAGATTTAAATTTAAGTTGTTATCTTCACTGGAATCAGGTGAAGAATTGCTAGTCTGAATTAGCAATAAACAATTTTCTCCCATTTTAGTTGGGCTTAGTCAAAAGTCTCTTAGTAGCAAGTAAATGCCTATTTTACTTCTTTAGCAGCTAAAATTAGGCAGCTTCTAATATACAAAGTCACCAAATCGGGGAGAAAAAAATCTTAAAGAAGGTGCAGGAAGGACCTGCTCGCTTGTATGCTTCATACACACACATACATCACTTGAGAACTCCAAAAAAGGATTTTTTTAAAAAACAACACTCACTCACCAATTCATATCTCCTTGGGTCCACTCTGCATACAAGAACTTTTCCTGTTGCACAAAGGATACTTCCTATTATCTGACTGCATTTGGGAGAGGGCAATCCATTGGGTGATGGGTGCAATCATTGAGAATGTCATCCAAATTGGGTGGTGGTGAGGAGGCTATAGCAAGAAACCAGTTTTGCATTGAACCTTGTAGAAATGTCTATTAGATTGATTTCCTAATGTGACTTTACCTTTAGGCCCTTCCTACACTGACAAATGACCTATTAGACTGGCTTTTTCACCCGCTAGTTTGTAGTACTTGATTTGTTATCTAATAGGATAGCATGTTTTGCTATCAATTGTGCTGTTATTGGTCAATACAGATGAGATGCTGGCAGACTGTATTGGTCATACTGGTCAAAGCAGATGAGATGCTGGCAGACTGTAATCAGATCTTTCCAGCAATTAAAAAAAAGCTGCATTCGCATGGGACCCCAATTCAGGTCAGGACTGCAGCACAGAGGGAAAAGAGGTTGAACACTTCCATCTTCACAGACATTCGCTGAATGTCTAATCAAAATCCATAACCCCGTTCACTGTCTTTTTTCATTTAAAGGGCTAGCCTACTGCTAGGGGGCATCACTTTTGATTAGTAGTCGTTAAAGGTAAGTGGAAGGGTTACAGCTGATCTCTGTGCAGATACAGTTGCCCCTTAAAAACTGCTGGTCTGATCATCTAATCTCATCTGCTTTGATCTGCCAACAATACATTAAAACATATGAAGGACATGTTATAAACGCAGGCTAGGACAGGTGATATGCATTTGGCCTGATCACAAGGAATGGGAACAGAAAAGCAATTAAATGTGACTGTTACCTTTTCAGCTACTGATTCAAGTTAAACCCTAATTCCTTTTTTTCCTTTTGATCCTCAGGCTTCAATCCAAACCTCTGGGTTTAAATGGGATTTCGTTTTGAAATGAAAGCAGTTTAAACGGAAACAAGAAATCCCCACCTTCTGCCAAATAGGGAATTTAAAACTGTGTGCTGTTGAAGTGTCTAGCAATCTCAATAAGTTTCTGGCTTCAAGTGATAAGGACAAACAATCAGTAAGCTTGCGCTGAAGGTAAGAGATAAACTTAAAGCCTTGCCTTTCATCTCTCTTCAGAAAGTAGGAGCTCAAGATAAGTTTTCATATTTTGAAGAGGTCAGTAGGTGAAAACTGGCCTTCTTTCAGTTTGCATGGTGATTGAATTTCATTAATATATTGACAAAGCAACATAACATTTCTTTTCTCTCAAGTTATTTTTTAGCACTACACTATTTTTCATAGTGCTTGCAGCTGCCACACACTCTCTATGAAGCCTTTGTAATAAAAGGGCATTTAAGTAAAATTTACATTACTAAATATTAAAGTTTTGAAACTCCTTTAAACTAGTCTTGTTGAGATGAATAGCCATGGGGTATGGGCATGGGCCCTATATCAGAATAATTAAGGAAATTAATTTGTCTTACACTGAATCAAAGCAAGGGAAACATGATGAAACACATTACAAATTGCAAGATATCCAACTGTGCATCTAATCCTGTACAGGATTAGACTGCCCACTAATGTGCTGTTTAATCAATACCATCCAAAATTTCAGATAATAATAGGTATACTTAACGTTGCCAAATTCCAGGTGGTACCTGGAGATCTCCCGCTATTACAACTGATCTCCAGATGACCAAATCAGTTAACCTGGAGAAAATGGCTGCTTTGGAAGGTGAACTCCATGGCATTATACCCCACTGAAGTCCCTCCTTTCCCAAAACCCCACCCTCCCCAGGCTCCCTCCCCCAAATCATCAGGAATTTTCCAACCAGAGCTGGCAACCCTAGATACACTCATACGAGTCATAGGGCCTCCGTCTTTGCTGGATTTAGCTTCAGTCAACTTTTCCTCAACCATTTAGTCATGGCATCCAAGCATCTGGCCAGTGTGTCTGAGGTGGAATCCAGATGGCCGTCCATCAACAGAAAAGTTGGGTGTCATCAGCATACTGATAACAGCCCAGCCCGAAACACCTGATGAATTGGCCTAGATATTAAACAACATAGGAGAGAGGATCACACCTTGTGTCACCTTGCATACCAAAGGGCGCCACTGCGGAACCTCTTCTCCAAGCACTACTCTTTGTCCCCAACCCTGGAAGGAGGAAGGAGCGCAGCTATTGACAGGCTGTGTCCCAAATTCCAGCGTCAGCAAGGCGGTGGTCTAAAAGGTCATGATCGACCATGTTCAAGGCTGCTGACAGATCTTATTTTACTTTAATGATATTGTTCACATGGCCAATTCAGCCCTGAACAATGTGCTGACAGATCTAAAAGTATCAGCAGCCCCAACCGGACTTGATCCAGCTGTTGATTGAAATTGTCTGTGAGGGCGACCAGAGCCATCTTCATCCCATGGCCAGGGCGAAATGGGTCCAAGGCTGATGTTTCATCCAGGAAACCCTGTAACTATATGGTGACCACTCTCTCAACTACCTTAACCAGGTACGAAAGGTTTAATATTGGGCGGTAGTTGGCAAGATCTCTAGAATCTAAAGATGTTTTTTTCAAGAGTGGTTGTACCACTGCCTCTTTTAAGCCCCAGGGAAGATCCCTGAAGTCAGGGATATGTTGACAATTTCTCCCAAGGGTGCCATATCACATCCAGACTGGCCTTAACCAGCCAAGATGGTAAAAATACCAAGACCATGGTTACACAGCCCGGATAACCTACAAGAACCAAAGATGGTAAAGGTTCCAAGAGGCAAGTGGTAGGTCTCACAGCCTTCAGGATCCTGTCCACATCAGCTTCCAAAAGCCAACTGAAGTGGCCCAAAACTGGACCAGAAGACGGGCAAGGGGCCTCTAGTTCATTTACTGTATCCAAAGTGGCAGGGAGGTCATGGTGGAATGATAAGACTTTATCCACAAAAAAGCTCGCAAAAGCCTCCCAGCTATGGGTCGAATTAGTAACTACATTTTGGTGTCCATCCAAGGATGTAAACGATCGAACTATCCTAAACAATTGTGCTACTGGACACCATGGAGGCTGCATAATACTCCTTCTTAGCAGCCTTCACTACCATCTCATTGACTTTCATAAATGTCCTAAAAGATGCTCTTGTACCTTTGTTGCGAGTTCGCCGCCATACTTGCTGTAGCCATCTAAGCTCCTTCTTCATACTTCAGAACCCCTTGGTATACCAAATGGCCCAATTTCTGTGGGAGCAAAGAGGGCGTTGGGGAGCAAATTCATCGATGGCTGTGGTAAGGTGTTAGACTCGGACCTGGGAAACCCAGGTTCAAATCCCCACTCACACCATGAAAGCTTGCTGGGTGGCCTTGGGCCAGTCACACACTCTCAGCTCTGACCTTGGCTAGTATTTGGATGGGAGACCTCCAAGGAATACTAGGGTCTTGATGCTGAGGCAGGCAATGAAGAAGAGTTGGTTTTTATATGCTGACTTTCTCTACCACTTAAGGCAGAATCAAACCGGCTTACAATCGCCTTCCCTTCCCCTCCTCACAACAGACACCCTGTGAGGTGGGTGAGGCTGAGACAGCATGACTTGCCCAAGGTCACCCAGCTGGCTTCATGTGTAGGAGTAGGGAAACAAATCCAATTCACCAGATTAGCCTCCGCCGCTCATGTGGAGGAGTGGGGAATCAAACCCGGTTCTCCAGATCAAACTCCACAGCTCCAAACCACCGCTCTTAACCACTACACCATGCTGGCTCTCCAATGGAAAATCACCTCTGAATGTCTCTTGCCTTGAAAACCCCATGAGGTTAATATAACTGTGACTTGATAGCAAAACACACACACCTTGAAGGAAGTGATAGAATAGAATAGATAGATAGATAGTAATAGAATAAAGCTATCATCTCTGAAAAGAAAGAAAAGTAGAAAGTATATTTTAACATATACATTCCTTGCATTTCAAAAAGCTGCCAGTTTTGGAAGAGTTTCTTGCAGTATTATTTTCTTAATCTCTTTTATTCTACTTTTTTATAACTCTTTTCTGGTACTCTAGAAATGCAAATAACTGAATATGTTGTCAAAAGAGGTTATTTTTCTGTCTCTGTGGAGGAGGATAGATACCTTTGGTTGTTATGGTACATGATTATGAATAAACAATTAGCATCATAAATTAGCCTATGAAATATATTTCTTTAATTGAAAATTGGAAACCTAAGCTGCAGTGATATATAGCCCAATATATTTTACCCTTCTTTATATTTTGTATAGGCTCAACTTAACTTGATTTACATTATGTTTCAAGCTTGACAGATAACAACAATGGATGAAATCCTCCATTTTGTGCTTAGGATGCATTTGAAAAATTACTTTGATTTGTCAAAATAGTCCATAGCAGACCTTTCTATTTTCTATGCATTGTATATGGAACTTGTTCACAGTCAAGACTTTCCTTTGATTGACCAATTGTTTTGATTATTATAGGTTTTCCTCCTTCCACAATCCTGTCTTTTCCATGCCCATCCCAATTTCAGTTGACCAGCATAACACTTCTGGGATATTTATGTGACTTTGCTTGTTGTGAAATACAGTCTCTAAAATGTAAAGCAATCTTTTAGAAATTACTCTTGCTTGGGAAAGACCTGGAGATTTGGTGGTGGGGCCTGAGGAAGGTGGGGTTTGGGAAAGGGAGGGACTTCAGCAGGGTATAATGCCATCGAGTCAACCTTCCACAGCAGCCATTTTCTCCAGGGGAACTGATTCATGTTGTCTGGAGATAAGTTGTAATTCCAGAGGATCTCCAGTCCCCATCTGGAGGTTGGCAACACTACTGGATGGAGAAGATTTCCCATACTTTTGGACTAAGCTGATCTTCAGATTACTTCTTGATCTTGAGAGCCAGTGTGGTGCAGTGGTTAAGAGGGGTGGACTCTAATCTGGAGAACCGGGTTTGATTCCCCACTCCTCCACATGAACAGTGGACTCTGGTGAACCAGGTTGGTTTCCCCACTCCTACACATGAAGCCAGCTGGGTGACCTTGGGCTAGTCACAATTCTCTCTGAACTCTCTCAGCCCCACCAACCTCACAAGGTGTCTGTTGTGGGGAGAGGAAGGGAAGGCGATTGTAAGCTGCTTTGAGACTCCTTAAAAAGAAGAAAAGTTGACATATAAAACAAACTTTTCTTTTTCTTCTAAATTTCTGTGATTCTAGAGTATGAATATTTTGGCAAAGTAACTTGGGACAAGAATCCTTGAATCTTGTGTCTTATGTTGCTATATTTTTCCAATTGTGGTACAGTTTTAGGGTTTGGGTAGTTATACAATGGTTCTACTACAAATCAAAACTAGGTAAAGGTAGATTGCAAAGAGATTCATGCCGTGCCATATGTATGTTTATAACACACTGTATTACTTACAATGTAATCCTAAACAGAGATATACCCTTCTAACTCCATTGAATAGGCTTAGAAGGATGTAATTCTGCTTAGGAGTACACAGCTAATTTATTAAAAGTATAAAAATACAATCTAGTGATATAGTAATTTAAATTTTAAATCACTTCATCAACCGAAATTAAAGTAGCCTTTATTTTTATGAACTTTTCATGTTTGCCCAATGAGGAACAACATAATTGTCTATAATAGCTATTCCAGCTGCAATTAACCATATGTAGCGTCTCTCCCATGGAAACATTTCATGCTAAGATTTAATTAGACTCCCTGATTAAATGGCAATTAAGGCAATGATTCCTTGCTTGATGGAGTAAAGTTCCACCTGAAAGCTACTTTTAAAAATAAAAGGGCAAGAGTCCAGTAGCACCTTAAAGACTAACAAAAATATTTTCTGGTAGGGTCTGAGCTTTCGTGAGCCACAGCTCACTTCTTCAGATACAGCTAGAATGTGAATCCATCTATCTTTAAGTAGAGGAGAGTGAATCCAGACAAGCATTAGTATGTAAATGTTAACAGTATGTAAATGTGAATAGCAGGCGTGATGGGATTAGGTATGGTATGCAGAAGAGTCTGTGATGTCCAGGGGAGAGATGGGTATGTCTTTAAGGTGCTACTGGACTCTTGCCCTTTTCTACTACTGCAGACAGACTAACACGACTACCCACTGTGATTTAAGAATAAAGGTATTCACTATGCAGAGACTAGAAAAGAGGCTACTGTTTGTAACATTAAAGACTATGATACAGATCTCTATTATTTTGTATAGCCAAAAAAAGTAATGCAGGGTTGACAGAAGCTGCAGAACATAGGTATGTGTGAGAAACCAGGTTCCCAGGTGCTAGGCTTACATGCCTTTATTTCCTTGTGTCTTTATTTCCAGGACTTGCAGACTAAATTCTGCTCTTCGAAGGCTCCACTTAGCCCATAATATGATCAGTCAGCTGATCAGAAGGACCAGTCCTCTTCCACCAGGCCCAATAAAGACCCAGCCTCACAGACTGCGACTCATCAACTTACAGAAGATGAACCTGCATTCAGAACTGTCCTAAATTATACTTGTTACTGATGCTGGAGCTTGACATTGTGCACAGGCACAAGACTATGGCCCCTTTCAGATAACTGTTCTAAATCAAAAGGTATCTGTTGTTGGCCCGATTCTAAGTAAAGCAATACAGGGACGGGTGTTTCATACATTCATTTCAATCCATCTATGAGCCAACTCTAAAGCACTCTGAAGTGCTCTGGACATTTCAAACAGTGCCATGCTTCCCCCCCCCCCCACACACACACTCACACACTCACATTCTTTTCCATCTTTTTTTTAACACTCTAAGATTAGTGCAATAGATCTAAAGCACCATAGCAGTCCAATGCATCCGAATGCTAGTGATATAGCAATATAGTGCTATATCACCAACATTCAGATGCATTGGATTGCTATGGTGATATAGCACCACAGTATTATTGCACTAATCTTAGAAAGTTTTAAAAAAATCCGAAAAAAACACACAACTAAAAAAAGCAGGGAAAAAGAAGTCCTTTCAGAAGTGCTCCAGACATTTTAAACAGTACACTGCAGCGATTCAGAAGCACAGGAAGGAACTGAAAATGGGAGAAAGCCATTGTCATAAAAAATGGGACAGAAGTGGCTTTGTCTGAAAAGGTACAAAAAATTTGTTATCAGCTGGGAGTAAAAATGCTTGTGTCTGAAATGACATAAAAAATATCAACCTGCTGCTCAAACAGATTATAAGGGCAGTTTGAAAGGGACCTATGTTTCAAGATTTTTGGCTGCCAGTTATGGATCTTGTATTGTTGTTTGCCCTGTACTGCACTACTTATCACTACCCCAATTACACTGACAGCTACTTCCAGTCTAGGGTTGCCAACTCTGGATTGGGAAATTCCTGGAGATTTTGGAGGTGGCATTTGGGAAGAAAAGGGAGCTCAGTGGGGAAGTGATGTCATAGAATCCACCCTCCACACTATGTGTGAAGCAACCTTGCTAAATGTTTTGGCAAGAATCTTAACATTTAAAGTAAGATGCTAGAGAAGGAGACTTCAGGAATTGTCTGCGCCTGCTTATACCAGGGCCATGTCCGCACTTACCATTTGCGGCGCCAGCTTCCGCAGGCTTTCCTTGCATGTTCCCACTGCAACTCACCCGAAGGATTCCGAGGACATCTCCAGAGCGGAATTTCACCGCATTAAGAGCATCCGCTTATACGGCGAATTTAAAAAATAAAATGTCCTCCACAACTGGTGCCTTACAGTGGGAACATGCAAACTGTGTTCAATCCATTTCCTGCTGCCAGCCCACTTCCTGCTGCCAGTCAACCTCTGCACTCCCCCCGCCTCCCTGGACCAATCGCCGTCCTTGCTTGGACAAGCCGACTGGGCATGTGTGGGAGCGTGCCGGTCTGGGCTTATCAAAAGCAGCAGACAAAGGCGGCACGGTGGGAACAGAAATTTAAACTCGTTTTGGATGCTTTCGTACTGGACGCGTGTAAATAGCGAGGTAAGTTGCTGGTGCATTCATGGGCCAGGTCTTCAATATACCCTAAAATTAAATTTGCAAAAGTTACATTGGTAATTATATTAAGATACATTGCTAATTATCACAAAACAATTTCCACATAGTATGGGGAAGAGAACTTATTGTCATTGCAGTCAGCGGTGTAGCTCTACTTTTGCATATACTTAGAGCGGGTTTCAGGTATTTCATCACACCTATGCAAGGTAAGCTTGCTTTATCCTTCCCAACCAGTTGACAGAGACAAGTTAAGCCCCTGCAGGGTGGGCAGTGCTGTGATAGCTTGGCTTGGATCTGGAAGATGGCGGTGTGGGTCGGCAAGGCAATGGGTGGCAGCTACCCATTGTCTCCTCCTGTGCTGTCAGTGGCTGGGAGAAGACAAGCCTTAGCAGTACAATAGTGCCATGCTCTTGCACTCCCCCAAGCATCCAGATGAGTGGTGTCACACATGGTGCTCCACTTTAATTCTGACTGTTGTCAGAATGGGGCAGTGTACAGGTATGCCAGTTTCCCATGGCTTTGATGTGTCAGGAAAGGTTGGCCCCACTTATCATAAAACGTTACAGTTAAGTGTAATCTATTATAGCATTCCAATTGGGAGGACAAATTGTCCTTATTCAACAGTTTCATTCCTGGATGCAACTCTGCCTTGTCTCTGGAGCCTTACACTACTGAACCTGTTACTGTGGGCCACAGCTACCAGCGTCACTCTGGGCTGGGTGCTCTGAGCAGTTGGGCTTCACCTGGCAACTCTGCCAGGTGACTCAATAGTACTAGATGTCCATCTTGCCTCTCAGTAGTAGATTCCCAAGTGCCTGGGTTTGCCGATGCCCATCTTCTCTTCATCCTGAAATGGCCTTTCAACAGCTCTTTCATACCACAGAGAAATGGAGGGGGAAATGGCCACTTCATCACTGTAGTCCAGAATCATTTCCAGTCCTACCATATTTACATCCAGAGTTACCGTCTGACCCTGGTATATTCTCCTTATCACAATAGCTTGAGCGGAGCTGGCTCTTCAAATCCATCCTTTGTGTTTGCCTGCAGCACACCACATTTTCATGTCAATCACCACCCTCCCTGTCTCAGTAGTTTTTGTATGCTCCTGCATTTCCCCCCTCCAAATAAGGATAATTTTCATCCTGCAAGACACATTCACACATAACTTCTACATTCACGATTTTGATCTGGAAACTGAATAAAAATGCCTCATCTATACTATTTCTTTTAATAGGAATGGCATCAGTTTTCAGTGTACAACTCTGAAATCTTCTATGTAATTAATTATCTAAAGAAAACCCACAAAACCTGAAATTGATGTACACCCTTTGATTGGGTGATCTGCTGCCAAAGTTCCTATAATCAGACACAAAGACCCTTGCATTGATGCAAGATCACCATCACCCATGCTGTTTTACCTGTGGGGTTGTCAACCTCCAGGTGGTGGCTGGAGATCTCCCACTATTACAACTGATCTTCAGATGATAGAGATCAGTTCCCCTGGAGAAAATGGTCGCTTTGGCAATTGGACTCTATGGCATTGAAGTCCCTCTCCTCTCCAAACCCCACCTTCCTCAGACTCTGCCTCCAAAATCTCCAGATATTTCCCAACCCAGAGCTGTCAACCCTATCTACCTGGAATAAAGAAGTGGCCAGTGAGGCAGTATGTCAGCCACTGTTGATGACTCTTTTTTGGTAGCAAGGGCTGCATTTATCCAGTGTTCTCAAAAACTGGAACTATAAATAAAGAAAAAAGTCTGCACTCTGATCCAGCAATACTGTCATGTCAAGACTTTTTGTAGGAAGTGCTGCCTTGGCTGGTCATGGATTTTGTGATTTTTGCACTTATAAAAACATTCACTGTAGCTAAATACTCCAAGGTGGACTAATTTTTGACGTACTTTCCCCTTAAAAAGTTAAGCTTCTTTAGCACATTTGTCTATTAAGATAATCTTCTAAATGTAAAACAGTGAAAACATGTGAATCTATTTATTGATGATTTTTGAAGGAGATTAAAAGAGCATTTTTTCAGGATTGTGCTAGGTTAGATACTGCACTGGATGAAACATTTGGCGACCCAATAATAAACTATAAAGTTCCTTTAAAAGTCTCCAATCTGTTGTGATCAAAACAAAATGCAAACCTATGTTGGATCCTGTATGTACATGTACATAGGAACTTTTGGACAATTTTGCTATTAAACTATACAAATAGAAAGCAGAAAATTTGTTTCATTAGTCAAAGTAAAGCATCGCAAGAGCTGATTAGGCTTGCAGAAGGGTTTGTGCTTTTTTTGGTTTGTTTTGTCTAAACAACTAACTAACATCCTGCCTTGTCACAGAAGACTGCTTTTGAGACTCCCTGAAGCCATTTCCACACGGGTTAATTGCCCTGGATTCAATTGTGTTGTGAAAGTGTCCCCCCCCCCCCCACACACTTCCTGATAACATTGTGGTGCATTCATGCACCTCCTGGAGTTTCACTGGCTCTTCTCTGACCTTCCTCAAACCTGCTTTGCTCCAAAGTTTTGGGAAAGATCACATTCCTGGATGGCTGCTGTGTGGGTAGGAAAATTTGGATTTTTCTCCCCACTAGCAGCCATTTTCTCTGATTCGGCCCCTGTGGCATCCATTTCCATCCCCTGCCACCAGAGGGGCTTTCATTTTTTTTAATAAAAAATTGGCACAAGAATATTTATATTGATATATCATTGTAACAATGTGTGTTAACAGGTTCTCTGAATTCTCAGCGTTCATTCTAAGAGTGGTGGTTTGGAGCAGTGGAATCTAATTTGGAGAACTGGGTTTGATTCCCCACTCTTCCACATGAGTGGTGGACACTAATCTGGTGAACTGGGTTGGTTTCCCTACTCCTTCACATGAAACCAGCTGGGTGACCTTGGGCTAGTCACAGCTCTTTAGAGCTCTCAGCCCCACCGACCTCACAGGGTGTCTGTTGAGGGGAGGAGAAGGGAAGGTGATTGTAAGCAGGTTTGATTCTTCCTTAAGTGGTAGAGAAAGTCAGATTATAAAAACCAACTCTTCTTTTTCTTCTTCTAGAGACTGTTTTTGAAAGCCGGGAATTCAGAGACCCTGTTACACATATTGTTATCATGTTATATTGATGTAGAAGAAGAGGAGTTGGGTTTTATACCCCAATTTTCTCTACTTTTAAGTTGTTTCAAACTGGCTTACAATCACCTTCTCTTCCTCTCCCCACAACAAACACCTTGTGAGGTAGGTAGTTCTTAGAGAACTGTGACTAGCCCTAGGTCACCCAGCAGGCTTCATGTTTAGGAGTGGAGAAACAAACTCGGTTCTCCAGAGTAGAGTCCACCACTTTTTACCACTACACCACGCTGGCTCTCACATGTACTGATATTTTAGTGCTGATTGTTTTATAATCGCAAATTCCTGGTGACTCAGGGGAGGGGTGTGGCCAGTGCTGGGGAACTGGTACAAAAAACTACAGGGAAACCTGCCGTGTGGAAGCTCCATTGCCACCACAGTTTATCAGCAACTGCACCAGCAGTGAGGAAACCACACAAGCCTCTGTGGAAACAACCTCAGTTTCAAAAGCCATTTTCCATATACCGTATATACTCGCGTATAAGCTGAGTTGTTCAGCCCAAAAAAAGGGCTGAAAAAGCCGAACTTGGCTTATATGCGGGTCAATACGGTAGAGGGGGCAGTGGGGAACTTACTGCTGTCATCGCCACCGGGCCCGCGTGCCTTCCTGCAGCCGGCAGCGGCCTTCCTGGGCCGGCAGGAGGCCCCTGCAGGCCGGGCCGCCGCCACACCCACGCGGCTTCCTCCAGCCGGCAGCGGCCTGGAGGGGCCTCCTGCAGGCGCAGGAAGGCCGCGCCGCTGCCGATTCGCCGCCTCTCCCGGTGAGTAGGGGGTTCAGGGGCTCTTCCCCCTCCCCCCCTTGGATGGCACTGGGGTCGGGGTGGGTTGGGGTGGGTCATGAGTGCCCGGGAGGCTGGCGGGAGGGCGACCTGGGGCAGGGGCGAGATCATCCCTGCGCTCTAAAATGGCCGCCATTTTAGAGCGCAGCATTGCCGGTAAAGGGAATTTCTTATTGACCCTCGGCTTATACGCGGGTCAATAAGAAATTCCCTTTTCTGGCCTCAAATTTGGGGGGTCGGCTTATACTCGGGTCAGCTTATACCTGAGTATATACGGTAGCTAAGGTTGCCAGCTCTGGGTTGGGAAATACCTTCATTTCATTTCATTCATTTATTAGAATTCTATACCACCCTTGCAAAGCTCAGGGTGGTTTACAATACAATAAAGATCACAACAATATAAAATTAAAACCAACACTTAGTCCAAAAGTACAGTATTCAGCATTATGAGTCAGAGGCATGAAACTGGCCAGCTATGGACAGAGTTCCATTTTGCAGGCCCTGCGAAACTGAGATAAATCTGACATGGCATGGATCTCCCCTGGCACAGCATTCCACCAGGAGGGAGCTGTGCCCTGGTGGAAGACAGAGGGACTTCATGGGATCCTGGAATCGTCAACAAACCACTTAATGAAGAGCAGAAAAGCCATGGGGGAATATACGGGAGCAGTCCCTCAGATATATTGGGCCCAGGCAGTGTAGAGTTTTAAAAGTAATAACCAACACCTTCATTCTCACCTGGAACTCAATTGGCAACCAGTGCAGCTGTTTCAATAGGAGAAGAGAGTGGGTGCCCCCGTGAGGAACCTTGCAGCTGCATGTTGCACAATCTTTAGTATCTGTAATGATTTCAAGGGTAGCCCCATGTACAGCAAATTACAATAGTCCAGTCAGGCGACTACTGTAGCAAGGTCAGCCTGGGAGAGATATGGGGATAATTGACAGGCACGGCGAAGATGAAAAAAAGCTGATTCTACCGTCACTGTCACTTGTCTGTCCAAGGACAGAGAAAAGTCTAGCTATACTCCCCAATGTTTTACAGACTCCAACAGTGTAAGCTGGACACCATCCAGAACCAAGAGCAAAGGTCCTCTGGAAGACCCAGATTGACCCGACCACGTAACCTCCGTCTTAGCTGGATTTAACTTCAGCCAACTCTCCTTCAACCAACAATCCATGGCCTCAAGACAATGGGCTATGTCCAATAGCGCTGCCTCTGGCTGCTTATCAAGTAAGAGGAAGAGCTGGGTGTCATCTGCATATTGATGGTATCCTACACCAAACTTTCTGAATAAGCTCCATAAAAGGGCACATATATATGTTAAATGGCATTGGAGAGAGAATACCACCCTGCGATATGCTACAACCAACTGGATGAGGCACAGAGCTCTCCTCACCAATGACTATCCTTTGAGTGCAATATCCCTCACACCAGATGGTGGGCCAGGACCAAATGGTCAACTGTATCAAATGCTGCTGCTAAGTCCAATAAAATCAGCACCACAACACAATCAGCACCACAACAATCAGCACACCCTTATCTAAGTGATGACAGAGGTCGTCATCCAGAGCAACTGCACCAGCAATGAGGATATTATGGGAACAGAGCCTCAGGAGAATGGGGTTTGGGAGAGGAGTGACCTTACCACGGTATAATACCATAGAGTTCACTTTCCAAAGCTGCCATTTTCTCCAGGAGAACTGATCTCTATCACCTGTAGATCAGTTGTAATCCTAGGAAATCTCCAGCCACCAGCTGGAGGTTGGCAACTCTATCTATAGCCCCTCTAGCTGGGGTCCCCAACGGTGTGCCCATGGGCTCCATGGTACCCACCAACACTATTTCTGGTACCTGCCAAGTATTTTTAGAAAGTGGGTGGGGTCAGATGGGGCTTTCCCCCAGTGAGGCTTCTGATGTTTAAAAACATTACTTTGGCAGCAACTACCACCACAGCACAAGGATCTTCACTGTGTGACTGAAGGTAAAAGCTGCAACAGCCACTTTGTGACTGACTCTGCCTCCCAGGCATTTTGAAGCAGACACTTTTTGGCTGCGCCCATCACACTGCATCAGAATTTCAAAGGCACCCACAGGCTCAAAAGGATTGGGGTCACAGAACTAGTTTCATGTTTTATGTTCTGCCTAATGTACAGCACTGTACATTATCATATACAATGTTACATAAACAACACGGATCTCAGCGTTTTCAAATTCGAGATAAAAAAGCAGGGAAAGGCAGGGGGGAGAGCAAGGCGACCTCTGATGGTCAGAAATGACATGCATAATCAACACAAAGACCCATCGGAGGGGTGATGGTGACTGAAACAGCCATGCACAAAAGGCCATAATTATTTAGCTTAATATACCTAAGCACTGCTGTGGAATGAAGTGGAAATATTTAATCCTTTCAATGGTGATCATTGGGGCAGGACCATACAGTTGTCTCTAGGAATTATTCTTCTACTTTGAGGAGATATGTATTCCAAAGATTTCTTGCTCTCTGCCTACACAGAAAGGCTTTGCACATGCTGAAAGAGCATACACTGCGCACGTGCCACTAGATTGTTCCACATATTCCACCTGATACTCTTATTAGAAAGAATCACATGAATTGTATTCTGTTGGTTTTCAAACCCCAGATGTATAGAACTCCTTCCTTTAAATACAAAGATTTGTATTTAAAATAAAAATGTTTCATTCCAGAGTGAAGACAATTTCTCTTTTTCTAATGTGAGCTTATTTTCTTGAAATTGCCTGCCCCTGCACACATGTCACTAAGAATAAGCAGGCACAGCTTCCTTTTACAACTAGGTACATTGCAGTCAGATAAGAAGTCAAATCCATTTTCTCTACAAAAGAAAAGACCCAACATGTTATGGCACCTGTATATTAACACATTAGCAAAACAATATTAGGGCAACATCAGTGGATGCAAATTTATTTCAGAGTATAGGGAACATTTTCAAAGGTTATTTCTTGGCTACATCAATTAAGCTACTTTTAAATTAAATATAGAAATTAGTGCACATTTGGAACCTTTAAAAAAAAACTAAATTTGTTGTTATATTTGACCTTACTTTGTCTTGATACCTAACCACTTTCATCTTAAAGAACTGGTTCACCTGTATTTTAGAAATAGAATCAAATACAGCGCATTACAATAATCTAATCTAGATGTTACCTGGGCATGGACCACAGTGGCAAAATATTTTCTGCCAGGTAAGCTGGTGAAAAGCAGCTATGGCCACTGCTGCCCCCTGTTTATCCAACAGGAGGTCCAGGAACACCCCAAGCTTCAAACCTGCTCTTTTAGGGGGAGTGCTGCCCCACTCAAAAAAGGGGATAACCCATTTATTGGGTCAGACCTCCCCCCCATAGCACTTCCATTTTGTCAGGATTAAATTTCAACTTGTTAGCCCACATTTTATCTGTGAGTGAAAAACCATAAACTATAATGTGAAAATGGTTGCATGAGTATTTCTTATTGATAAGTGCGTTGATAACTATTATCCTCTGTAGTAGCTAATTTGACAGCTGTGGCAGTATTCATTCCCATTGTCTTTAGAGTTCAGTTTAAATGATTTGCCTTATTCCATATCCTATTTTGACACTCATTTTGCATTTGTGCATTTTTTCATAGCTTATCTTTTTAGTACCATATAATTTTCTTGATGACTTAACAATGCTACATTTGATTAGATGGCATTAAGGTTGCCAACCTCCAGTTGGTGGCTGGAAATCTGTTGCTATTACAACTAATCTCCAGGCAACAGAAATCAGTTCACCTAGAGAAAATGGTTGCTTTGGAAGGTAGACCCTATGGAATCATATCCAGTTTAAGTCCCACCCCTCCCCAAACCCTGTCCTCCCCAGGCTCCACCCACAAAATTGCCAGGTATCTCCCAACCCACAGATGGAAACCCTAGATGGTATCATGGCTGCCGATAAACAAAACCACATGATTACTAGGGTTGCCAGCTCTGGGTTGGGAAATACTTGGACATTTTGGGGGTGGAGCCTGAGGAGGGCGGGGTTTGGCGAGGGGAGGGACTTCAATGCCATAGAGTCCAATCGCCAAAGCAGCCATTTTCTCCAGTTGAACTGATCTCTATCGGCTAGAGATAATAGTAGATCTCCAGCCACCAGCTGGAGGTTGGCAACCTTAATGATTACCATGGCTAATCAAAATGAGAACAATGAGATCAAGAACCATGAGAGCAAAGGAGAAGCAAAATG
Organism: Euleptes europaea; assembly: GCF_029931775.1. NCBI lineage: Eukaryota > Metazoa > Chordata > Lepidosauria > Squamata > Sphaerodactylidae > Euleptes > Euleptes europaea. The sequence continues at coordinate 67,891,451 of NC_079312.1, forward strand.
GCACTGAAAAAGGCAACAGCCATAGGAACACAGGGAAAGAAGACAACATACAAGCAACATGAATGTTTGCCAAAATGAGTATTTCATTAGTGATTTCCTTGGCTACATTAATTGAGATAATTTTTTAATTAATATATAAATTAGGGCGGTCCTAATATTAAAGAGAGCAAAATGAGAAAAAGTTGAGGAAAAAATATATAGGTAAAAAACAAGCCACTCCTTGTTCATGGTACAATAAAATGTTGACAATTTATCAAAATGTTTGGTATTTAAATTCTGAGTTTATCTTTTATAAAGGATCTGTTGTAAAAGAACAACTGACAAGGACAGTATATCAAAATGCATTTCTTATTTTATGGTTTACAATAGGAATTTTCTACAGTTTATAGATATGTGGTTCACTTAGTAAAGGGTATTTAATTTATTTAGATTGCATTGGTTTCTAGGAATGGCCTTTGATTTCTACATCTTTGTTCCCCAGTCTTTTTTGTTTTGTTTGTTTGTTTGGCTTGGATTGTGTGTTGGTTGCAGGTTCCCCCTCCCTCCATATGTACCTAATATTAAAGGGTACATCAAGCACTCAGTGTGTTTTAATTGTCCTCTCAAGAGAATTAGAAGCTGGAAGAAAGGCAACAAGATGCTGCCTGAACAACAAAACACTACACTTTTTTTTAATGAGTCTACACACAATATAAAAAGCCAGCACCTGGAGAAATAGCAAGGAAGAATCAAAAGGAATGCTGTTTAAACAATTGTGAGAAAGGAGAGGGATGGATACTGGAGGATGGGAGCATGTTCCATAAAAAGATGTAGCCGGGGGAAAAGGATGGAGGCATCAAACAGAAAAAGTAATCTGAGGTGAACCTGAGAGGAAAGTGTCAATGGAGTGGAGCTGCCAAGAGGGCAAAATAAAGTGAAAGAAGATAGATAAGAGGCGATCAAAGAGTGAAGACATCTGAAAACAAAAAGCAGCCGTTTGAACTGCAAAGATGCCGTATGTTAGAGATGAACAAAGTATTTGCTAGTGCATGTCATCAAGATATGCCCTTTCCATGCTGCTATTAGCAGGCTGCAGATTATTTCCTGTGATGCTTTTATATTATAAATACTGTAATTTAAATCTTTAAAAAAGAGAAAAACACCTGAAACTTAACATAAAGATGGGCTTGAAGAAATTACTTAAAATCAGAATATAACCATGTGTAAAGGAAAAGCGCTCAGCGTTTCCTTTTACTGCAATACTACACAACAGTGGCTCTTAAAAACATTGGCTCAGGCTTCGGCCTAGCTAGCAGAATTTAATATCAATCCTTTGAGGGCTAGGGACAAAGACCAGCCCCTAACAAATGCATTTCAAAGAGAAGTTGGTTTCTGTTTGAAGACTGTGAGAGCGGGGGAAAGAGCTCATTCACAGCTACCTTTGCTCTGAAGCGTCCTCACTGATTGTAGGCCATAACCGCCCATTTGTTTCCAAGGTGACACATCTGTCACACCTTAGTTGTCTCTGACTCTGAGAAACTCCTGGTGATTTACATTCACTGCAGGGATGCAGATTACCTCATGTCGTCAAAGAGTTAGTGGCGACATGGCCAATATTAATGCGGTTTATTGTTTTCCTGACGACTACTTTGGCTGACTGATCACCAGCTGATGAACTCAGAAGGTATAAGAATGAACCTCTTCTGGTATAGAACTATGGTGTTTTGGGGACGCGCTGGCGTGTCCTCATTCTGCATCACTTTGCGATCTTTTTGCCCCAGGGGGACTCCCTGTGGGACTGACACTCCGAAAGATGGAAACAAGCCTTGCGTTTGGAAATCTGGTAATAACTTTGAAGCAAATCCTTTTGTCGTTGTAACCTCTCGCAAGCCTCGCCTATTGCTTAAGAATTACCGTATATACCCATGTATAAGCCGACCCGCGTATAAGCCGAGGTGCCTAATTTCTCCCCAAAATGGGGAAAAATTAGGCACCCGCGTATAAGCCGAGGGTCGGCTTATAACCCCTCCCCCCCCCGCAGGCTTACCTGGGCTCCCGGCAGCAAGCGGCGTGGGCAGTAAGTTCCCTCCTCCCTCCCTCCCTCCCCCCTCCCCTACCCTACCGTATTGACCCGCATATAAGCCGAGTTCGGCTTTTTCAGCCCTTTTTGGGGGCTGAAAAACTCGGCTTATACGCGAGTATATACGGTAATGTGTAGTTAGCAATTGTTAGACTTTCTTGTTTTCATGCTATTTTGCTTCCACGAATATTTTACTTTCTGTAATGAGCACATTTCTTTAGAATAAATCTTTGACTTTACTTTGGAGTCTGTGAAACCTTTTTGGGCCTCAGGGCTAAATCTAAGTGCCTAAGTGTGTGTGTGTGTGGAAACCACCTACCTTTTGTAACGTTTGCTGACAGCTACCCTCCCCTGACAGATTCTCTACTCTGCAGGGCTGGCGCGGTCTTTTTGGTCTTTTGGGAACTAGCTGGGGAAGAGTTGCTCTCAGCTCCTCCCTGTTAAGGCTAAACCTTTTGGAACTGAGAGCTGGTGGCAGACCTACCTACACTGTGCTATAGGAGGAATTCTGGAGCCCAGTGGGTGTTTTGGGTTTTCTTAGGAAAACATTTGGTGACTTTTGACCCAAAGAGGAACCGGCTTGCTGGTGAGTAGGCCGGACCTCCTCTGCACCATGAAAAATTCAGTCATAAGTAAAAAATAGGTTGGATCCAGCCATTTTCTCTGATTCCGCCTTTCTGTTGTTCCCCAGATCATATTGTTGCTGAGGGTCCCCTATCCCCTAGAAAAACCTCAGTGGGATTTAGTTGGGGGCGGGGAAGAGACAGGAAAGGTCCACTTTGCAGATGAAAAATTTGGTCCAGATCCAACCCTACATCTATATAAAAGGAGGGGGAAGCCCAGAAAGACAAAGAATATGTGAAGAAGTTAAATTAAAATAGCAAAGAACAGAAAGTAATTTCATCTATATGGAGAAAGCTTGGATAAACAGACAACAAGTAGAGATAATACAGTTATGCAAAGCAAAACTGGTGGGGGGGTTGAAATTGGGAGGCCTGAGAAAACAACAGTAATAAAATCTGAGGAATAAAACAGTCATATCTATGTATGAAAAATTAAATCATGAAGAACAGGAGAAGACAAAAGGAAGGACAGCATGTTGATCCATTGTTTAAATTCAGGAAATTCAATGAGTATAAAATGGAATACAGAACCAATCAGTACTGGTAGCCTAGAAGATGTAGCTAAAATACTTTACCCTACCCTATCCCTAAAGTATACACAAAATTGTTAATTACTTTAGACACTGGAGGAAAAAGAAGGAACAAAAATGTTATGATCCAAAAAATACGTTTGGCTAGGGATGCCAGCCTCCAGGTGGGACCAGGGGATGGACTTGCCCCACCCTCAGAGAGTTCCATTGCAGCATTACTGATACAAGTAATTTGGTAAACTATCACAGGTACAGTAGAAAAGGGCAAGAGTCCAGTAGCACCTTAAAGACTAACAAAAATATTTTCTGGTAGGGTATGAGCTTTTGTGAGCCACATCTCACTTCTTCACTTCATCTGAAGAAGTGAGCTGTGGTTCACGAAAGCTCATACCCTATCAGAAAATATTTTTGTTAGTCTTTAAGGTGCTACTGGACTCTTGCCCTTTTCTACTACTGCAGAACACGGCTACCCACTGTGAATTATCACAGCTACAAACATTTATAGGGTTTTGGTGCCTGTTAGTGAGTAGTCTTTTGCTCTTCGGTATTTAAATGCAGTTTATATGACATTAAAGCTTAGAGACTATTTTCTCACCATGACAATATTCACTGATAAGTAGTCACAGGCATTATATTACTTGGAAATGTATAACCCAGTTTGCTCTTAACAAGAAAGTTTGCATGAATAAGAACCTAAGGACTAAAAGAAGAAATCACAGTTAACTATTAGATACTATCTTCTTCCAGTTGCATGCCATGGGAGCAAAGCTGAGTACATAACTGATACCACAACTTGAAGCTCAAAACATACAATATGGGTTGTGACTACATGGTATAATCATGCTATTGCAATTATAATATTTTGATGCTGAATCTGTATGCTGATGATACTCAGCTCTATATATCCTTATCCAAATCTCCCGGTGATGCGGTAAAGGTCTTGAATCGCTGCCTATCCACATGGGTTAACTGGCTAAAACGTATTGAATGTGAACACATTGAAACTAAACCCTAAAAAGACAGAGGTAATGCTGGTTGGGAAGGCAGAGGCCTTGAAGGTCATTGTTCTCTCCACTTTTGATGGAGTTCAACTGACCCTTGCTGACTCAGGTAAAAGCCTTGGGGTCATACTGGATCCAGCTTTATTACCACAGAAGCAAAAAAGTATTTCTTCCAACTCAGCCTAGCCCATAAAATGGCCCCATATCTTGATATGGCTGACCTGGCCACAGTAAGACTAGATTACTGTAATGCACTGTACATTGGTCTCCCCTCAAAAATCAACTCAGAAACTCTAACTGGTCCAGAATGCCACGGCTCACCTATTAGCAGGAGATAGATGGAGCATTCACATTACTCCCATTCTGAAGACCCCCCCTTGGTTGCTCATTTGTAACCAAGTACAGTTTAAGGTAATGGCTATTGCATATGAAGACCTTCATGGGCATGGCCCCTCTTATTTACAGGACTGCCTCTCTCCCTGTGCTCAGTTATGACAACTCCACTCATGTCAGCAGGGATTTCTGCAGGTGCTAACCTGCAAATGGGCAAAATCAGCCTGCCTGTACACATGCCTTTTCCGTTGTGGCTCCTTCTTTGTGGAACGGCCTGCCTGAGGAGATCAGACCATTCCAGAAGGAGGGAGCCACAACGGAGAAGGCATGTGTACAGGTAGTTGTTGATTTTGTCCATTTGCCTGAGGAGATCAGGAAAGCTCCCACTCTCCTGGCCTTTTGCAAACTACGCAAACTAAACTATTCAAGAGGGCTTTTCTGAGCAGGTAATAAGGCTGCACAGTACAAAACAATTTCACAAACTTACTTTTATAGTGGTTAAGAGCGGTGGTTTGGAGCGGTGGACTCTGATCTGGAGAACCGAGTTTGATTCCCCACTCCTCCACATGAGCAGCGGAGGCTAATTTGGTGAACTGGATTTGTTTCCCCACTCCTTCACATGAAGCCAGCTGGGTGACCATGGGCAAGTTATAGCTCTGTTAGAGCTCTCTCAGCCCCACCTACCTCACAGGGTGTCTGTTGTAGGGAGGGGAAGGGAAGGTGATTGTAAGCTGGTTTGAGTCTCTCTTAAGTGGAAGAGAAAGTCGGCATATAAAAACCAACTCCTCTTCTTCTTCTTCTACTTGGATAAATTATTGGGACTTTTGCACTTTACCGCTGTATACAATGGATTGTAAGTAGGATCCTATTATGTAATTACTATACTGCTTAATGTGTCACGTTAATACTTATGCTATGTTTCTGTTTCTTTTCGGTGGTTCCAGATTTCTAATATCCTAATATATTAGTTATTGAATGTCTTATTTTGTTGATTGTACTGGATGTGTAATCCACTCTGAGGTGGACTATAAATAAGTGAAATAAATAAATAAATTCAAAGAATCTTTAAAAAAATAAAAATTGTGTTGTTATACTACACTAAAACTTGAAGCAGATAAACCAATAAAGATATTTGGCCAAACAGACTTTTACACAGATATCAATAACCAAGAACATAAGAAAAGCCATGCTAGGTCAGACCAAGGTCCATCACGTCCTGCAGTCTGTTCACACAGTGGCCAACCAGGTGCCTCTAGGAAGCCCACAAACAAGATAACTGAAGCAGCATTTTCCTGCCTGTGTTCCACAGCACCTAATATAATAGGCTTGCTCCTCTGATCCTGAGAGAATAGGCATGTATCATCACTAGTATCCATTTTGACTAGTAGCCATGAATAGTCCTCCCCTCCAAGAACTAACTAGTACAGGTAGCTCAGTGCATATAATCTATGGCTGTATCCATACAAGCAGTTTTGTCACACTTTATTTTCATCTGTTAACATCCAGATTCAATTTATTTCCAAGGGCATTTCCTTCCCTTGGAATTGCCAGCTCAGGGTTTTTTCCCTTGACATGCTTCATTTGCATAATTTCACTTTTGTACCCATACTCACTGTATCTGAGATATATTTGAAGTAACATGCTAAATAAAAGTAAGGGGAAGATTAATCTTAAAGCTAAATCATGAGGGCTGTAAAGTAGGTTTAGTTTCTAATAAAATAAATTATCAGACAAAATTAGTGAGGTGTGTATGGAGAATGGATATATTAGTGCAATGCTGTAAATCTATCATAAAGAGGAAAAGGCTCTGACAATGAAGAAAGAGGGTTAGGAAACGGCAAGGAAGCGCAACCATGAAAGTGACACACAGTGACACACAGATCACAGTGACAGAATGGAGTGCAGACTGCACCATGTCCTTACATCATTTTCTACATCATGTTATGCAAAAACTACTTCATTGTACACACATATGACAAATCTGGTTATACAGTTCACGAATTCCATGTAGATTACAAGTAATCTCACTCGGCTCAATTGTTCAAAGTAATTAGGTCACTTATGTCCCTTTTACAGGGATCTTCAAATACTAATTTGGCCATTAGCTGTGAGGCTTCAGCGAGCTACTTTGTGGATCAAATCTTGTCGCTCCGCCACGACCTCCCCGCCAACATTGATACAGTAAGTGAACTGGAGGCCCCTTGGCCATCTTTCGTCCAACATTGGACCAATTCAGTTGATTCTCCCAGGTCGATGTTGACAGGATCCTGACTGCTGTGAGACCCACCACTTGCCTCCGAGATCTGTGCCCCTCCTAGCTAGCCAAGGCCAGTGGGGATGAGGTACGGGCTCCCCTGAGGGACATTATCAATCAGTTCCTAAGTACAAGGGTCTTCCCAAGGAAGAGCATATGCTCTTAAAAGACCATCTTTAGATCCTAGTGATCTGACCAACTACCTCTCAGTGTCTAATATATCTCTCCTGTGTAAGGTAGTTGAAAGAATGTTGGCGGACCAGCTTCAGGCATTCCTGGGGAACACATTGGCTCTGGACCCATTTCATTCCGGCTTCCGCCCTGGCCATGGGATGGAAATGGCTCTGATTGCCCTCAAAGGTTATCGCCAATGGCAGCTGGATCGAGGCGGGTCAGTGCCGCTCATTTTATTAGATCTTATGGTGGTGTTCGACATGGTTGATTACAATCTATTAGACCCCACCTCATCAACATTGGAATTCAGGGGACAGCCCTTCAGTGGCTGTGCTCCTTTCTCCAAGGTCAGGGACAGAGGGTGGCACTTGGGGGAGAAAGTACTGCTATGATACCCCTTGGTGTGTGGGTCCCTCAAGGTGCAATTCTCTCCCCTATGTTATTTAACATCTATATACGCCCCCTTGCCCAGCTTGTCTGGAGTTTTGGGCTGAATTGCTATAACTATGTTGATGACACCCAGCTATACCTGTTGAGGGACAGCCAGGGACAGCCAGCCAGATACTGCCCCAGACACACTGGACAGGTGCTTGGATGCCATGACAAAATGGTTGAAACAGAGTTGACTGAAACTGAATCCATCGAAGATGGAGGTCCTGTGGCTGGGTTGGGAAGGGCTGGAGGCTATGCAGCTACTCCCAGCTCTTGATGGAGTACAATTGATATCTGTACCTACCATCAAGAGTCTGGGGTGTGATCCTGGATGCGTCCTTGTCAATGGAGGCGCAGGTCTCAGCTGCAGCAAAGGTGACTTTTTTCCACCTTCACCAGGCTAATATATTATGAATTGCATAGTAATTAGATTTTATGATGTGAGCCCCTCTGAGCCCACGTTTGGCCAGGATAGAGTGGAATCTAAATCCAAAAATAAATAAATAAATACTACTAAGGAGCTGGGTGGATTCCCGGCTTGGGGTTTTGTTGCCTGGACGCTTACCCTCCTAAAATAGAACAAGGAGCTCCAGGGGCTGCGGCTCCTTGGCAGCTCCTTGACAGGAGGCTTGTGAAAATTTTCCTTCTTTATGCTCTATTTGACTTTATGCATTTTATTTTACATTATCATTATTTCCTGAATAGAAGGTTGATCAGTTTTAAGTGAAAAAAATAAATACTAACAGTATGTCTAAACGTTTAGCAAGGGTTTTACCACAGTATCTTATTTAAGTCATGGTTTAATAAGGAATAGTTTCTGTTAAATAATACGTTTATTCTGTACTCACTATGCAACATATTTGTTCATCTGTGTTGATCAGTTTGAACAGTTTCATGGTTCTCAAACTCAGTATGACCAGCAGCAACAAGCACCCATCTTCTATAGTTATAATATTTATCCAGTAGATACAGCAACTGAACAAGCAGCACAATTACATTATGAAAAAAATAAAAACAAATCCAAATCTATTTTTAAATAAAGTAAATAAGTCGTTCTTCTGTAGTGCTGCATATAGTACAATTCAAGGCAATGCATACAGAGTAGTCTAAATCCTACTTTAAAAGAGGGCTGCCTTTTGTACGGCCTAAAATAAATGGGGCCATTTGGGTACCGATTAAAGAAAAAATCCATTTCACATCTGCCAGCACACAACAATATACAGTTGACCAGAGGCACATTCACAGGTGTTCATTTAATACTTACCACTGAGACCAAAAGTGACTATGTCCTTATTCCTTAACCAATAAGGCTTTTCTTCACACTGTAGCTTTTTGTAGATCTTCCAACTCTCAGAAACAGAATGAAGGCAAAAACACAAACCAAGTACAAATCTTGGTTGCAGAACACTTATTTATTTCATTTCAACAACTCAGTCATGACTACCTTTAACCTGATTTGTGCCAGTGTTTATTAGTAATGAAAAGCAATGCAGTTTCAGAAGCAATAACATAAGCTTGAATTTAATAGGTATGTGCTGTTGGAAAATTTACTAATGAAGTCCTCTTCCAAACCACACCCATTCATAAATATTGGAAATGCTCCAACTTCTGTAAGAATTATCACCCACATACAACAGCAGCTGGAAATATTTTAGTTGGACTATTTATTGCGTTTCTAGCTGTTTAGTTTTGTTTTCCTGAAAAGGAGAGGAGAGAGGTTGAAGAAAAGAGTGGCTCCTCAGATGCGTGGATGGCAGGAATTTCATCCAAGCAGAACAGTCAGATCAGTGTTCCCAGCAAATAAAATAATTATTGGCATTTCTCTGCATAGTGTTACCAATCACTGTACCATATACCACAGGCACAAGACCAATCTTTTTCAGGGAGCCCTTATGTAGGAGTGGTAGCAGCAGAGGGAATGAACACTGCAGCAGAAGAAAGCCTCTTTAGAAAGCAGTGGCTGGAGAGAAGCGTGAGGGGATTAATGTCATAAGACTGAATCAAAGCTTACAAAAAGCAAGTGTAAACCATGATTCCTCACTCCAATCCCCCCATCCTTATGGACTCCTAGGCCATCCTGTTCCTTCTTTTTCCTGTTCTTACAATATTACTCACAACGGTAGTTCACTCCAGTGCGATCCCCTGCGAGCCCTGTGGTCTGAATTCAAAAGGGCCTCGGGTTACGTATTTTGAACGTGAGTAAATTTGTTGTCCAAGGTCACTTATAAGCTTACCTAACATCAATCATGTCATCATCTTCAGTGACAGGTAAAATCCCCTCAAAATCAATTTGGAAACTCCAGTTGGTGCAGAATGCCACAGCTCAGCGATTACTGGAAGCTAGATGAAGCATACATATTACTCCCATTCTACAGTCACTCCACTGGCTGCCCATAAGTTACTGAGCTCAAATTAAAGTATTGGCTATCACATACAAAGGCCTTCATGGCCTTGGACCCTCTTATCTGTGAGACCATCTCTCCCCCTATGCTCTGCCACAACAGCTTCGCTCAGCTAAGCAAGGCCTTCGGCAAGTGCCAACCTGCAAATGGGCAAAGTCAACAACTGCCCGTACATGTGCCTCCTCCGATGTAGCCCCCACCTTGTGGAATGGCCTGCTTGAGGTCAGGAAGGCTCCCACTTTCCTGGCTTTCCACAAACTATGCAAAACTGAATTATTCAAGAGTGTCTATGCAGGCAATAGAGTAGCACTGTTACAAAAGCCTTCACAAAGTTACTTGGATAAATTATTGGGGGCTGTGGTCTTTACTACTGTGTATAGTTTGCTTGCTGTGGGTTGGCTCCTGTTGTGTAATTCTGCATCATTTAATGTGTCATGTTAACACATATGGTGTGCTTCCGTTTCTGTTTTTTAGACTTCTGGTTGGTTACTCGACCCAGATCCTATTTGTTGATTGAACGTCCCATCTTGTTGATTGTATTGACTCACTCTGTGTAATCCGCCTTGAGTCCCAGTGAAAAAGGTGGACTACAAATAATGTAAATTAAATAAATAAATAAATAGGTGATCTTGTTTTTACACAAGTACTCCTTGATATGCTACAATATCCTGAAAATCAGTGTAACCAGAATGTAAGAATGGGAAAGCAAAAATCAGTGTGTGTACTGCTGGCAAGGATAGTTTTGCATATCATTTATACATGGTCGCTTTAACCTCCTTTATTCCCCGTTTCAGCCAGGATCAAATTTTTCAATATGCAACGTAGCTCATTCCTTGGAAGCTCAATGTTACTTCAACGCAAAACGAACCCGGCTTTTCCCATTCCTCTTCTGGTCCGAATTAAACCATTCATCCTGGCTCATTCCGGAGTCACAGAGCATGCATACTGCATTAGGGGGAAACACAAAAGATTGGCTTCTTTCACAACCAATCACAAAGCAGTGTGTAAAGAGGCAGGGATTCAAGTGCTTCCTGCTACCTCAGAGCTCTTTCTGTACAAAAGAAAGGCTTTTTAAAAACGAGGCTTGGATTTCTCCCCCCCTTCTTTCAGATTGCTCCATTTTTTTGTTTTTTTTGTTCTTAAAATGCTTTTTTATGCGGCAGTTGGGTTTGGGGGGAAGGAAATCTTTCACGGTAAGCCAATTACAGAGCAGCATTTAAAGGGGTGGTACTTGATTTGAGCTTGGGAGACTGCTTTTCTGTATTCATGGTTCGATTAGCACACAGTTTCGTCCCTGATCATTCAAGCCAATGCATACAGTTTCCCCCAACCCGGGTTACTTTAATGTGCAATGAACCCAGGTCCAAGCAGGGAGATCCAGCTCATGCATAAAAGACCTAAGTGTCTCTGAATAGATAACATCTTCCATCCCTATGCACAAAGCATCTCTGTATTCAATTCCATCCAAAGCTAGTTCTTTAATTTCTTGTCTTCTGGTGACATTAAAGAGAGCCAAAGAGAATAACTAGAATACTTAGCAACAGACTCCTACATCTTAAAATTTAAAAACAAAGCTTAAATTTTAAAAACAAACCATACTTATTCTGTCCAGGAACCTCTATAACAGCATACAATACTGTACCTACACTCCAACATGTGTCTGATTCTCATCTTTCTAACTATAGCCCTATAAACACTGCTTAATAACATGCTTAAAAAAGCCTGGGCAAAGCTTCTGAAGCAAGCCCCATAGATTACATGATTCTGTCATTAACTTTTGGTCATTAACTTCTCATGCTATTTTTACATAGCCACTTTAATATTGGGGGTCACCCCCCCATTCCCTGGCCTCTTACCATTTATTTATTTTTAATGTATGGATTTTACTATGCTTTTGTAGTATGTTAATATGTAATGCCCAATAAACGTAATAATTTTTTAAAAAAAAACTTTTGGTGTATGCATAAGTTTTTTGTGCAAGCTTTGGATCATAGCCCTAAATTGTGAAACAAAACAAAACAACTCTGCAACTCTCATCATGCACACCATTACAGAACCTCACCCTCCCCAGCCAAAGCCGGGCTCAGGGTGGCTTCCAACAAAAGTATGCAGTTATAAATACATCAGTTAAAACATATCAAATATAATTAAACTAGACTCATTAAAACATACAAGGCACCCTAATTCAATAGCTCATATAAAATACACAGAGGAGGTTGGCAGCAATGAACTCTGCAAGGCCGAATCCCTCCAGGAAGCCCACTGGCCTAGGGCTAGGAGGGCAAACAATATCAAGGATGGAGAAGTTACAGCAAGGAGAGGATCAAAAGGATAGGATAGGAAATATGGGGAAAGGAAAGGGCAGTGGAAAGGGAGGGATGGGGCAGGGAGGCCAACTGATCCATAACTGTCACTGCCTTCAACAGTCACTGCCTTCAACCTGGAGGAACATCTTAAAAGCCCTGTTACAATGCCACATATGAATCTCTGTTGCTGGCTACACCGTGGGATTCAATTCAGTTTTCAAGACTCAAATGCCTTTCACAAAAGACAATTATTAGATACCACCCATACTTTGCAATATAGTGTTTTAGCAACCGCACTGCTCTAGATTGTAATACTAAATAGACGTCGTAGGATTTCAGTGACACAAGTCATTTTACACTTTGCAGTTTTATAAATGCCTATTCAACTTTGTGGGGGTGGAATTTCCCTAACTTCCAGTATTTTGCAAGAATTGTGACACTGTTATACACAAATACTTCACTTCAGAAATGAAATAATGAGCTTTACAGATAATTATAGTTTGTTACAGAAAATTTCACTGGAAACCCTGTACAAAAATTGAACACAACCTGATTACAATAGCAGAGCCATAACTATACCAATGTTCACAATCTTCATTAAGGTGCAACTTCCAACCAAGGTATCTCAATCTGTTATTTCTCATTGCCCAATAATAAATATGCATTCTTCCCCTTAAAACCTTGTTGTCAATTTACAGGTCTAATGCTTACCAGAAAGCCACTGGAAATTTTATTAGCAATTAAACTTTATGAATTACTTTTAAATTGTGCTATTTGATTAAACGCCCTGACCTGGATGGCCCAGGCTAGCCTGATCTCGTCAGATCTCAGAAGCTAAGCAGGGTCAGCCCTGGTTAGTATTTGGATGGGAGACCACCAAGGAATACCGGGGTTGATGTGCAGTGGAAGGCACTGGCAAACCACCTCTGTTAGTCTCTTGCCATGAAAACCCCAAAAGGGGTTGCCATAAGTCGGCTGCGACTTGAAGGCACTTTACACACACACACATTTGATTAAACAGTGTTTAACTGCCCAAAGTAGAAAAGGCAAGGGTGCAGTCCTGAACTCACTTATGCATATTAATTCCCACCTAAGTGAATAGACTTAAGTATACAGGATGTGAAAATGCAGCCAAAGTCTTCAATTCACAAACTACACTGGCTTCAATAGAAGCATGCCGGGGGAAAAATAATTATAAATTGCAGCCACAGAAGGAAAAGACTGGTGCAGAAACTCGGAGTATATGCTACTGACCATTTATTTAGTTGTTTATTATTTAATTATTCAGTGTTTGTATCTTTGTAATGTTACAGGCTGCTCATTGGATCACATTGACCTGTAAAATCATGAAGAGGGATGTGCTAAAAATAAAACTCAATGTAACAAATTTCAAATGCCTTTGATAGAAAGAATTAAGACCTCATTTTCACTGACCATTTGCATCACTGCAACAAGAGAATAATGAGACTGTTGCCACTCTAGTCCTAAAAAAATGGATATCAAGGTAAATATATATAGCAACAACCTAATAATCTGTTTAGTAGCACTGCTAAGCTGTGGTTGTCAGTAAATTGAATTCTAAATATGGTACCGCAAGTCTTCAGATTGGACTGTTAGCTGCTCCTTTTTTATAATGGCATTTTCACTGTGATCCTAAGCATGTACAGCCCATTCCTGAAGGGGTGTGTGATCTGCGGTGGCCGGGGGCGGCCCAGTCATGCTTCCTCCTCAGAGGCTTCCAAGCTGCCATGGAGGGAAAAAAAGCATTTAAAAAAATAATAAAATACAGAAAAAAGGAGGAAATGCCCCATAGAGAACAGCAAGGCTGTGCCACCAAAAAAGGTAGTGCAACCCCGCCACTGCTGAAGCAGGCGTTCCCAGGGTGAAAGGGCTGTGGAAGCTGCCTAAAGGCAGCTCCACCCCCAGGAATGCCCCAGGGACACTCCCCATGCCAGTGTGGAGCTTTCCCTTCCTAAGGAGCTTTGCCCCACCCCCACTTCAGGAATGGGCTCTTAAGTAGTCACAAATACTTTAAAAAATCAGAGTGACTTTTACCATCTCCTTCAGCAAGACAGAAAATGGAACACAAAAGGGTTGTCTTTGAAAACCAGGTGGATGAAGATTTTATACACCTTTTCCCAAATCAATCAATTTTAAGCACTCAGAATTAATCACTTTTTTCCTAGTAAAGAAATGAAATCAAGGGACAGACAGTTGAAAGAAAGTTATGATATAAAGGGATTTAAGGAGGGGAAGACGCTGAAGAGCTGAATTCACTGGAAATATGAAAATGGCATTCTAAATTACCAGCTCATGAACGAAAGGAAAAAAGAAAAAAAACTGCAGGTAATTACTGAAAATAACAACGGCTGCAATTAGAATTTCTAAATCTTTTATTTCATAAGAGCGATACTTCAGCATTCAATGTTTCAATGAGAACTAACTCTGTCAGACTGATGCTTTGGAAGATAATACGGATTCCATTCTAGCCTTTGATGGAAACACAGGTTCAAAAAATGTCAGAGGTAGACTCCAAAATAGTAAACAGTTGTCTTCTCTAAAGGACTGGCAAGGGCAAGTGTTTCTTTCATTCCCTCTCATCGTGGTTCACAATGTGTTGCAAAGCATGCTGTGAACTGGACAGTGGCCTGCTTCCTACTTCCTACTCATCTGGAGGCTGCCATGGGAAACCATGCACCCCGGCACAGAATAGGGATAAACAGGCACTTTGTTTAGACTGTAACACTGCCTCAGTGAAGAGTTTTATTCTCAGGGCAATTTTTTTTATGTCCCTGTTCACAACCTTTGTCGTTAGTTGGAAAGTGCCATCAAGATATGTGAAAAATGAATTTGAAAACTATCCAAGGCATGTCTATTTCTGTTTAGCAACATTCTGGATCAATTTCCCATAACTAAGAAGTTAAATAGACACATCAGCTGATCTGTACATTGTTTGTTTTTGTTCCTCTTTTGACTTCTTTACAAAATGCAACCTGAGAATATAGACAGAGGCAATGCTGAAGTGACCAGAGTAATAGTAATTCATTAATCCTATGGCCAAAACCATCTGCCCACAACATCCTGTAAATAAATTTTTTTTTTATTTTCAGTTTATTTTCAATATGTTTTCCAGCACAGTCTGGAACTTTGCTGTTCATATGATGACTATTATAAGAACATTCTCTACTGAAGCCTAGGCAAATGCAGTTCCTGTACTTTATTCATTAGGAGAAGGAGTTCACAATGCAGACAGCACCAAGGACATGCGAGAAATGTACCATGAGCCAAGAAATGCAAGTACTTTTGCATGTGATACATTTATACAAGCGAGACACTTTGCCCGAAAATCATGAATGAGGATATGGTCTCTTTTGGTAATGCCAGATGAGACACAGGTTAAAGATGGGAGACTTTCTGGGGATCTGATGAACAAAACCTTGAGCATCTTGCAGGAAGGGTGAGGTGCAAATATGCACAAATGATATAATTTAATACAAAATATACAAAAATAATTTCAAGTGAAAAAGAGAACTTAATGCTGGGACTGCATAGTCAGACTCTGAATGATGTAACGTTAACAACTTTTTCTAGTAACATTCAGTATAAAGTAGTGTATAAGAGTGTGAACCATGAAGACCAAAGTCGCCAACTGAAATTTCATCTGAACCAGTAATTCATAAGGTATGCAGAGGGTTGCAGTCATAGCTGTAGCTCTGATGCCACTGGTGTGTTGTAGTGAGTAGAGCTGGACTAGGATCAGGGAAATGGGCCCAGATCCCCACCCTGCTCTGAAGGTGACTTCAGCAGGTCACTAGTTCTCAGCCCAGTTTACCCCATATAGTTGTTTTGAGGATAAGATTAGGGTGGAAGATTCATCATTCCTCAGCTTCTTGGGGAAAGGGTGAAATAGAGATCTAATAAATACATAAGTAAAGGCTCAGCAAACTTGCTTAAGGCTTACCTTTCCTTCATATACCAGTAGTAAGGTAACACTAGCGTTTAGATGGCAAGTACATACTGATGAGCCTGCTTTATTGAATTGGCAGTACCATCCTAAGCAGAGTTACACCCTTCTAAGTCAATTGGTTAACTGATTTTAGAAGGATGTAACTCTATTTAGGATTGCCTGTAAGTTGCTCTAGTTTCTTAATTAAGTTAACATAGTGCCTAAATAGAAATATCTAACAAGCAAGTCATGTAACAGCAAAGAGTTAAGTTTGGATGTGGTACAGGAAACCCATGTTTAATTTTTGTGTGAACCATTTCATGAAAATACAAATCACTATATTTCAGCATAAATTGCCTCGTAGGGTAATCAACATGTCACCCTGACTTTCTTGGAGGAAGCATGGAACCCAAATCAATATATCCTCTAAACCTTTCTTCAAGTCCCTTAGCAGCAGCAGTGGTGAATCTTAGTCATTAAGAAGGTGAACTTAGAAGTTCCTGGATCAAAATTCACCTCAGCCATGAATCCACAGAGGCCTTGAGGAAAGCTCTATTGCCCAGCCTCAGATCCTGCCCTTAAAACTTATTATCTTACAGTATGGTGTATAGATTGATCATCAAAAAACACTATGTAAATGCTAAATGTAAATTATTTAAAAAAATTATTTAAAAACTGCTAATTTCTAGTGTGATCAGCAGTGTTTTACAATTACCATTTGTCTTAAGGTTGCCAACCTCCAGGTACTAGCTGGAGATCTCCTGCTATTATAACTAATCTCCAGCCGATAGAGATCAGTTCACCTGGAGAAAATGGCCACTTTGGCAATTGGACTCTATGGCATTGAAGTCCCTCCCCTACCCAAACCCCACCCTCCTCAGGCTCCCCCCCCAAACCTTCCACCGGTGGCGAAGAGGGACCTGGCAACTCTAATTTGTCTTCATTTATCTCTTTCATCATAATAGAATGTCATTCAGTTCTATTTGACCCCTGTTCTTCAAAAATAAACCATGATATAAAAATATGAAATATTTGGGCTAACTCTGAGTACAAGGTAAGAACAATCTCTTCAGTAAATATGTAATACCATTTGACACCTACATGATATCATCCTATGCCGAAACATCACAAAGGTATGACTTTTAGGGAAAATAAATTTCTGTTTCACATCAATCAATGAGGTTTAGAGGCTTAAATTCAGCAAATTCATTTACTTGCACAATATTGAATATGTCTGTCTGTCTGCCTGCCTAGCACAACTGCCTATTTTACCATATCCAAGCCAAATTTGGAGGGAGTTTAACAAACTCTCTCCAGGATGTGTGGTTTGTATGTGTGTATATGAAAGAAAAACTCATCTGAGCAGATTCAGATGCATATGCAAATTCATTTGGACGATATCTTAAAATGGCAAATGTATGAATATATGAAAATAATATGAATTCTCATTTATGTATCAAAGGAATATATCTTCTTGGCTATGTTATTTATCTGCTCTGAATTTAAGAATGGAGTGTAAAACACAACATGGCAGAAAACTCTTGGAATCGATATGCAGTGCAGATCTCTCCACCAGAGCTGCTACATTATCTTGTATGGCACGTGCACAGTTGTCAAGGCAACCAGTATCCTTCAACCAACTCTATTATTATGGCTATTAAAGGCTTTTAGACTCTCTGGTGTCCAAACGTTCACTCTGAGCAGGTTTGTACTAATAACCCTCAAGGGCAGTTGCAAGTAAAAAAGCATGAAATATAAGGAAAAAACACTTTACCAATAGCATTATAAACAGCATCATAAACTAGTAGCAACCTGAGAAATTAAATTCAGTCAGCTGGAGTAAAGTGACTCTTACATAACTATCTTTATTAAGCTAGATAAATGTAGTGACAGTTCACTGCAGAACTTTAGTCTCGGTGAAGAAAAACTGTCTGACTGAATGTAATGGTAGAGCAGGACTATAGTACTTACTAATTAACTGAAAGACAAAATCTCTTTGAGCATCTATTGCAGTCAAGAATTAATTAGCCATTGCTGCAGCTATCACATGTTATTTTATGAGAAGTAAATGATAAATATATTCCTAAAACAGGGTTCAGGAAATGACAGATTCTGCATTTTAATGTGATCACTTAAGTTTAGAGAGCGGATGTACCATTATCCTTTAACATTTTCGTAGGATTTCTCTTCCAGTAAGAATTCATATCCTTCCGTTGTATGTAAGTGTTTCCACATCAGAGCTCTACAACAACCTCATTATACTCTGTATACAGTCTTCTTTAGCCACCAGCCAGATAATTTCAAGCAGAAAAATAAATAGCTTAATTTATTAAAGTACCCCTGACAAATCATCCAGTAGTTTCTGAACTAGAAGATTTATGCTAGCTCTTGAAGTGCACTCAGTCTTAGGGGTGCAGAATGATAGATGCTTTGATACTAAGTATAAGGCATACTATTTTTGTCCATAAAATATGATTTAGGAATCCAACAGTCCATTGCTGTCTCTTCTTGCGGCTGTGTGTGGTACAACAATAGGCTTACATAGCAACAGCAGATATCATCCTGTGTAAAAGCTTGTGTAAGCAAAGAAAAACAGCTACCCATACATTGTGCAGATAAGGGTCAAAAAAAAAAAAAAAGGACAAGATCACTCTACTCACCCACCCCCTACTCAAATCACCAGCCCAGTGGCTTTTTTTAAAAAAGAAAGAAAACCGCTGGCACAAGAATGAACAGATTCGATATCTTAAATTGATGCAGCAAATCACTTGAGAGCTAAACTTGGTATCTTGCTAAGGATTTTCCTCAGTTTAAAACAATATATGTAGTACAGGGTCTCAGGAACATCTGAATACATTTGCTTGATCTTTATATAAACAAACAGAAAAAGAAGGGGGAAATCCAGTCTGTGCACAAGGCAGTCCTCAGCATTCCCCTTCACTTTGTCCTTGTTCCTAGTTGAGTCTGAGAATCCCATCAAGGATCTGGAAGAAATGGGCAATGCTTCCACTTCCTTTATTTAGTAAACAAGTCAGATTAAATGGACAGCTACAATTTGTATTCCTACAAGGAACACAGAGGGTTGTATTATGAAACTCAGGATGAAGGAAGAATGACACCTGTGACAGACCATTTCCTCCTTAGATACGTTTCTTGAAATACCAAACCATACAGATACCATAGCCTTACAAACATTAAATAATTAAATATTCATTTGGTTTGAAAACTAGCATGCTTATAAATACTTTCCCTATGAACATATAAAAAATTGACAATTTAAACCATTAAAATTTAAACCATTCTAATTTTCTCTTTGATAACATAGTGGAAAGACGGTGAAAACACATGGTCGCTTTAGCCTCCTTTATTCCCTGTTTCAGCCAGGATTCAGCCAGGATCGAACACATGTGTTTCACCGAACGTGCGTTCGATCCTGGCTAAATCCTGGCTGCAACAGAGAATAAAGGAGGCTAAAGCCACCATGCGTTTTCGCCCACTGTTGCATTTCAGCATAACTTCTGCACAAATCATTATAACCATGTGAGGAGTTCACTCAAAAATACCATGCAGAGTCCATGGTATCAACTTTGGGAAAAAGAAATGGTAAGTACCCCTTGCAATAAAGCAAGGTTAATAAAAATTCTAGCCTTTTCTGAGTAGCCAGCATTTTATTCTGAGCATCACTAGATGTGTCAAGAATCAAGATAAAGCCACATGGTGACAAAAATAGTACTAATCTGATGGGAAGTACTCTCTTATCACACACATAGTATCTCCCGGTTTGAAGTTTATTGGAGAGGTGATGCCAAAGGCAACCTAGTTAGGGCATTATAATGTAAGGCCTTAGATTAGTAAGGAAATATCACTTCATATCTTTATACTATTTTGTTCAGCCATCACTTACATTTTACATTTCCTTTAACAAGACAAAAAAAAAAGATGTAAGCTTTGCTAGAGTGAAGCATCGTTATCAGCAACTTTGAATAGAAAACTCTGCTGAGCAAGGACAGGTTGGTCATTAAAGCCACCAGGAAAAGTACCAGAGGGCTGATGGCCTGGGGGATGCCCCCTGGCACTGGAGTCACCCAGGTCCTGAATAATGCAAAATTCACTGCTGGGCAGTCCTACACATGGTGGGCAGAAACTGTAAGAGGGGAGCACAAGCTGCCCCCACCTCATGCAAGAGGGATGAAAGCCACAACCATTATAAGCTGGTGGCCTGCTCCATGTGCGAGGCAGGTGGGAGTTGGCAAATAAAGCCCCATGCATGGCAGGCAGAGCTGCTGCCACAAAATGGTGGCCCTTGCCACGTGTGAGGTTGGCATGAACAGCGACTGTATGCTGGCAGTCTGCTCTTCCTCCCTCTTTTTCTCCCCTAGGGGTGGGGATGACTGGGGACCGGGCCCTCTCCAGGGCTTTTCTTGCCCCCCCCCAATCCATCCAGAGTTTTCATATTTGCCTGCTAACACATGTAAACACAGATAGTTTGGGGAAAAGGTCAATTGCAGACAAATCCTAGAGAAAATACAGAGCTTTAAATAGCAGGGGAGGAAATCTGGAAGATTCTGCTAGCTTGCTAGCAGCAGCTGAATACTATCTGGGCTGAGTAGGGGTGATTTTGCATATTAATATGTAATGAAGAGCATTTAATATTTAAGTATATTAAAACGAATCATTATTAATATTTTCAAAAGAGGGCAAATGCTTAAAATAAAGTTAAATTAGTAAACATAATTTCAGAAATAAAAATGAGAAATGGGAGCTTTTATTAATTTAGAATTTAAAGTAAAATTCGAGTGAAGAGCCTAATGATCTACATAAACATTCATTTCAACAATAAGTAATAAATGCTTTGTGTGTTGCTAGTATAGTTGTTTAAAGAGAATACAGACTTTACTTTCATCATCCATAGTTTTTGCAGTGCAATCCTGGGGGAGAACTCAAAAGTGCAGAGGAAGCCAATGAGGTCTGGCATCTCTCCCAGATGCACCAGCGAATTACTATGTCCAAATGCTGACACAAGCTGCTGCACAAGTGAATTGCCATGGCCACACTAACACTGGCAGGGAAGGGGCTGGATCCAGAGGCATGACAGCAGTTAGTCCCAAACCAGAAATGCCCCCTCCCAAACTGGAAGAAATGCCAGCAATCATGGTGTAGCCCATAGCCTCTCATACAACAGAAAAGGCAAATCACAAGCCCCCAGCACTACGTAAACCCCAGGCAGAATGCCCCATAGTTCAGTAGGTAGGGCATATGGCATGGGACTCTGCCTCAGAGATATCTGACATGCACACTTAGAGTGCACAGTGTTGCACTTCAATGGCAAGAAAGGCACACAGAGAGAACTTAGCACCACTGAGGGAGAGAAGGAGGAGAAGAAGAGGAGGAGGAGGAGGAGAAGGAGGAGGAGAAGGAATTGGTTGTTATACTTCGCCTTTCTCTATCTTTAAAAAGGTAAAGGAAAAGGTCCCCTATGCAAGCACCGGGTCATTCCTGACCCATGCGGTGATGCCACATCCTGACGTTTACTAGGCAGACTTTGTTTACAGGGTGGTTTGCCAGTGCCTTCCCCAGTAATCTTCCCTTTACCCCCCAGTAAGCTGGGTACCCATATTACCAACCTCGGAAGAATGGAAGGCTGAGTCGACCTTGAGCCGGCTACCTGAAACCGACTTCCGTCGGGATTGAACTCAAGTCGTGTACTGCAGCTTACCACTCAAGTCGTGTACTACAGCTTACCACTCTGCGCCATGGGGCTCATCTCTACCTTTAGGGAGTCTCAAAGTGGCTTACAATCACCTTTCCTTCCCCTCCCCACAATAGACACCTTGTGAGGTATGAGAGGGTTCTAAGGCTTCATGTGGAGGAGTGGGGAATCAAACCTGGTTCTCCAGATTAGAGTTCACTGTGCTTAACCATTAAACCAAGCTGGCTAATAACCAATAGCCCTAATAATCAACAGCTGTGTGGCTAATATGTTTAACTTCAGAACCGTTACAGGTACCCCATCTCTAGATACACAAGATGAAGGGGTGCCCATGTATTGTCAGGTGCCCCTGGGCTAGGAGTCTCCCCTGTCACTCTTACAGATCAAGTGTGCTGGCTCTCACACTTGAGGCTAGCAGTGTGTGCATATGGGGGTCACCTGAGGCAGGCCCTCCCAGCACTATGCCCCATGGCCATGCTATGGGGCAAACCCCCAGAAAAGTATATTTAAAAAAAAACTGCCTAAGATGTCGGGAGACAGGGATGCTGACAACTCTGTACTGTGTACTGTCTCCTCCATGTGAGGAACAGGGCACAAATGTGTTTGGGGGGAGACTGGCAGCTGCCCCTCTGTGCTCTGCATCTGGCAAAGCAACCATGGTACATATTGCTTTGCAGAGTCCTATGCACCAACAGCAGCCATAGAAGGAACAGAGCATTTTCCCACAGGATCAGTAAGTGTTATTTGGATGTCTAAGGCATGCACCTCAGGATGGTTCCCTGGCAAATGGACTCTCCCATGGGGATGGAACCACAGACCCTGCTCAGGCCCCACAGGCATGGCTGTAGCAGGCACGGTGTTTGTGTTATTTGCCATTACTTTTTTTTAATATAAATTTTTATTAATTTTTAACATAAAAAACAAACATATACAAACATATAAAATCAAATACAAAAAAATAATAAAGTACAAAATACAAAAGAGTATCATTTTGGACCAGTTGCAACTGATTATTTGCAACTATGAATGTTATTTGCCTTTACTGAACGTGTTTCTGTTTGGCATTTGTGAAACAGTGATTCAGGGAGACTTGGGAGTATGACCACTGCTCTTCCTGCCACTCTACTCAGTCACCAGTTCCAGCCAGACTCCTGGAGCATCCTGCCTTGGGCAACCTTCCATCCAGCAATTCTGCCCATTCACATGCAAGCTGTGCTAAGAACGGCTCAGCCTATCTCTCCATGGCCCCTGGGAGCAGCTTGCAAAGGCACAGGAAGCATTCCAGGCAGAGGACCCAATTCATTGGACCTATCACTATCTGCTGCTCAATAAAGACTGGGGTGTTGAACAACTCTGTTCCTGCCTTTTTGTTTCTGAGCAGATGAGATTTGATCTATGCCCCCACCTCCTCCTTCTCCCAACTATGACTCCCCCTTTTGGCTTCCTGGGGTGATCTCCCCTTCACACATCCAATGTCTCTGTCTCTGTCTCAGGAATGCTCATGCTGGGATTGCAATTTTTAGTCTTGTTGGTGCCACTGGACTTCTGTTCTGTTTATCCGTATAATATAACAGAGGTCTGGTGGCACCTTGATGACTCACGTTGGTCCTCACCCCCACACACTCTGCTGGCAGCTGTGTGCAGCTTTCAAAGGGAATGGGCTGCTTGGTGGTCTGAGAGTGTGAATGGTTGCTCTAGAATTAGGGGGGGAGGCAGTCTCTGGGTCCCAAACATCACTACTGGCATCTGATAATCTGTGCAGCTTTGCAATGCAGGTAAGCCAGGGGGGCAGTTCCCACCTGGGTGCGAGATGGAGGGATTCTGAAGAAGGATCCCTGCCAAAATGGTAGATCCACAGGGCAGCTCATCAGCTGGTCTATCCTACTCCCCCTTTTGCCTGCCTCTTGCTTCTTCTAATGTGGAAATCAAACCAGAAGGCCTGGCCATGCCATCCCATAGCCTTTCCACACAACCATGCCTGTGTGTGCAATATTCTCTGCCGGGCCATGTGTGGCTGATGGTGGCATCAAGGCTGCAATGGCGTGCCTACTGCCTGATGGTATGCCTCCTTTCCATATGCCTTCTCAGCCCAGTGGTTAGGATGCTAGTTTTGGGTGTAGGGGCTCTATGTTTGAACCCAGCCTCTGTCTTTTTTTCCCTTTTTTGTTTTGTTATGGCTTCGAGCAGGGATGGTTGTTTGTGGGTGTAATTGAGAGGCAGTGGACAGATCAGCAGATGGTGCACCTGGGTGTGCCACTCAGGGGGACATCGGTGGGTACCTCTGGCTGGTTGGTGGGAGCTGCCAGGATTACTATGGGCTCCACCTAGGGTTGCTAGCTCCTAGGGTTGAAAAGTAAGGAATTATAATGTCTAATGAGTTAGCAGACAGGGACTGAAATTTTATGACCCTTCAGATTCAAGGCATCATTGGCTCTTAATGCGACACTGCATGTGTAACAGTCGCATGATGTGCCTCATGATTTCTAGTGAGAAAAAGAATATTTTATTTGTTCAGATATTTTAGGAAAATCTATAAGATGATTTTGATAGTCCAGCTTTAATTCTACAATTAGAAACAAGAAAAACAAAACAAAAATGGCTTTAACTGTTATATATGGTTTGAGGAATTCTGGTAAAATTAACTTGTTTCCTAAATGAGAGAAACTATTAAACTAATGATTGTATTCTAATGTTATTTTGACACAGAGCTACCATCAAGGTGAAAAATGCCTTCTCTTGCTTTCTTCAATAAGATTAAAACAATATTGTTGTCATCAATGCAAACTAAATTAGTATATTTTTAAAGGGAAACGTTCCTATAACTAAAATAGTACTTCAATAGGTATTTTCCTTTTCAATATTATGCTAGACAGTGCAATCCTATGTAGAGTTACCCCAGTCTTAACCCATTGAAATGAATGGCTTTAGACAGAGTAAATCTCTTTAGGATTACATTGTTAGGCTATAATCTATGAAAAAATTCTGTTATTTTCCTTAGAGTATTCAGAGGTTTACATAATATAATATTAGACTACCTTGTCTGTCATCATTAGATCACTAAAGTGCCATGAGACATTATTACCTCATCTTTTGCCTTCTTAAAAACATGGCTTCAGCTGACCTTGTCTTTCCAAAATAAATTCTGTCACAATAATGACTTACAATATTCTGTTTGACCAACTCTGCAGTCATCTCCAGTTCAGGAAGCCACCATTGCACTAATAATCTAATAATACCCTGAATTATTCTTTTCATTCTATGCATACAGGAGAGACTGACAGTTTCGTTAACCATATATGCCATGGCTGTGAGAAACAGCCATGCTAAGCAGTTTATGTTTGCCTAAAATACATGATGTTCCATGTACATATCACAAAGCCATTTTTGTTGCTTTCAAGTTGCATTTTTATAATAGGTTACACAAAAAGGAGCAAAATTACACCATTTGTTGAGTACAGAAACTTAAGTGAAAAAATTGCATAATAGTATTTTAATTAGAAAATGGGTGAATACATGTCTTAATGAATAATGTGCTTTAAAGTAATAAAAATAGGACCAAATAAAATGTTAGTAGCAGAGAAAAATGTATCTTGATTTGACTCTACTATGTTCAGTTTGTGTTTTGCTTTTATAAAATCAATTACGCACCAAAATTACTAAATTCTTGTTAATACTCTGTTACATCCTTTACTTAAAAATTTACAGTGACTTACTAATTGAACAACCTTCTTATGTTACATTTTTGTACCTAGATCAAGAGAATGAGAGAATATGTTATTAATTAATCTCACCATGATTTCTGCAAAGATTGGACTTTATGGGTGTCCTATGCTATTGGTCAAATATAAAATATTGATGCAATTCAAAATATTAGCTTTTTATAAAGCCCAAATGATACTAGCCCCAATTATACACAGGGTAAGTTTCCAGACTCCAGAAGACTTGAATTAATCTAATGAAATGTAAGAAGTGATGACGATGCACTTTATTTAAGCAGTTATTAGTTCTGTTTATCAGACTATGCCTCATGTTATCAATAATAACTGTAGTAATGAATAGTGAAATACACAATATATTGTGTTATTCTTTGTTATTATGTTATTCTATGATATATAAGTATTTATCTATTAGAATACATTCAAAATAATCAGGGCTGTTGAGACAGATCCTCCTTTAAATATGGCTGTTATTTTAAATTATCACTTTATATGGAATGCAAACAATACAGTGAAACTATTAGTTTATCACTTTGCTCGGAACAGTGATCTTTTACTACTATTTGCCTTGAGTCCCAGTAAAAAAGGTAGACTATAAAAAAGTAAATATTTTTTTTAAAAAAAATACTAATTCAATCCAAAGAAAAATATCATTCAACGTTAAGGTGCATGTAGCATTGTGCATGTTGCTGCAGTTAGTGCTTTACATTGAATGCTAGGTTATCCTCCTTCACTGTTGGTGCATTATTTGGTTCAGTATCAGTACCAGTGAAGCAAACTTGAGTGAAGTTCCAGAGAGTGCCAACAAACACAGCCACACTAATTATTTATTGTGTGTCAGTTCCAACTTCAGGCAACTGCAACTCATTTCTGCTTTTGTACTTACAGCATCTAGGAATCATTGTAGATGTTGTAGCACAAGATCTGCGCTGAAACCAGTGCCATGTTGACAATAGGCATATTTGTTTTCTGCAAAATATCCACTATAGAAAAATCATGTGTTTTGGACATTGTGACATGTGTGGGAGGAGCCTGGAATGCCTCTGATATGGAAAGGCTGAGGGACGTGGGAGTGCTCACTCTGGAGAAGAGGAAGTTGAGTGGAGACATGATTGCTCTCTTAAATATCTGAAAGGACTTCAAGTATTTGAAAGGTCACTTAGAGGAGGGCAGGGAGCTGTTCCGATAGCCACAGAGGATCGGATTAGCGATAATGGATTTAAATTATGGGTAGAAAGGTACCAGCTGGATATTAGGGGAAAAGTTTTACAATGAGAGTAGTTCAGCACTGGAATCAGCTGCCTTGGGAGTGGTGAGCTCCCTCTCACTGGCAGTTCTCAAGCAGCAGTTGGATGAACACTTGTCAGGGATTCTCTAGTCTGATCCTGCATTGAGCAAGGGATTGGACTAGATGGCCTGTATGGCCCCTTCCAACTCTATGATTCTATGTTTCTCATACACCCTTGCCTTCTTTGCCTGCTCTCCCATTTCAAAAGGCGATGCTTGCAATTATTATCTTAATTATGCTTATACAATTGCCCCATTTCAGTAGGTGAACCCATAAGTATTTTATGCTTCATAGCACAACACTGAGCCACCCTGAGACACTGATAGTGGGAAAGGCGGTGAAGGAATATTTTAATAAATAAATGAATATGTTCATTAAATATCGTGAAATTTAAAAAACATAAGCTGAAAGATAGTGGCAGATAAAATAAGCAAAAACAATCCTACGTACTCCTAGGGATTATTTCCCGACATCCTAAAGACACTGATTCATTCCAAAATAGTATGTGTACACAGAATGTAGTTTTAATATGGGAGCACTTGAAAAATGCTAACATTGTAGGCCAACATTCAATGAAAGCTACCTAAGTTAAATTCTGTTTCAGTCCACAATACATAACATCTGCTATTGCAGTACTGTATATATTTACTTGTGTGCAGATACCAGAGATTTTACTGGAACCTGCTTCCAAACAAGAAAGTATGTTAAGATCACATACTAAAATATCATTAAACTATTTTACATTAATTACATTTTATCAGTATAGAAAATATCCTGATATTTCTTGCAATTTATATGTATTTATAGCCATAGTTATATTTTTATTCAACTGATATTTTAATTATGTAGCATTTCCAATGTTGTTCAATGGTACAGAATGTTATCTTAAATTTTATTTAGCCATGGTAAAAAGGAAGTCAGTATTTTCCAAAACATACTGATAGACTAGTGCAATAACAAGAATTACAACAAAATATTTGGAATTTGTAAAAAATCTGATCATTCTTTTTAAAGATATAGAAAAATCAAGTAAAAATCCTAAGGACATATGTCCAACTGATATATATGCTCTTCCAAACAAACCTTAAATTAATTTGCCAAAAGATTCTATGTGAGGTCAGGATCACACTTTTTATCCTTTTAGATCCCGCTGTAGCTTTCTTTTTTAATGTATGAATGCATATATTTATACTTTAGATTCAATCTTTTCCTTGAAATTTAGCTCTATAGGACAGGCGATCCCCTCAAGGAATGAAGAATTATAAGGAGATGGGACGTATACTTCAGAACCCATTATTGTCCTATTGTGATGATCAATCAAGTGGAAGAATGTGATGACATCATCTTTTCGAGATTAGTAATTCATCGCTTGTAGCTATCAAAAGCAACCCAATAAGATGAAAAGAAAGCAGTGGGGAAAGGTTGTTCTCATTACCCTTATGATTAGGATTTATTTCATGCTCTCTCCACTTCAAAATCTTCTATAAAATATCTGGTGAAAGTTTAACATAGAGTCACATATTTATTTTACCTGTTATTTCAGTCTTAAAGCAATTTGGTTTGCAGAATGTGATAAAACAATCATTTTAGTTTTACAAATATATGCTTTGAAAAAAATGAGCCATAATCCTAGACACAGAATGTTTAAATTCTAGCTGAGTCAATAAGATTTAAGTAGCTTGTGTATGAGACTGTATCTTCATTTACATATGAGTCGCATCCAGAAGATAAACTTCATAAAATTACTGTAGCATCTAGCCAAAATGTATTTTTAAATACTGTTTATTTAAGTGAGAAAACTAAACACATGCTTAAATCCCTGCCAATAAAATTAATGTGATTTAAAAATGTTGAACTAGTGCTGGATCATAGCCCGTATTAAGAAAAACATATGAATTTTTATACAATTATTCCAAATTCCATTTAAATGGGATTTCACAACAGCAAATTTCGACAACATATTTTCTCCAAATAAAATGATTTATTCTTGAAAAAAAGAAGTTTCTCACATTTTATATGGTAGCTTTTCTGGGCATCATAAATTGCATAGATTGCATGCCCGCAATCTATTCTTGACCTGATTTCCTTTAAAGTTCAATTACTTCTATAGAGAATGTTAAATAGATTCCAGTGCAGCAGAGCAAAGAGAATGTAAGCAGAAACTGTAGTTTCTTAAATATATTACAAACTAGTTATAAATGCAGTATCATGTAGACATCTTGTAATTTTGAATCCTCAATCTGTATTGAAATTCAGCCATGTTGGCTTGAAATGTCTCCATTTCAGGCAAACGTTATTTTAAAGACATTTAATTTAATATTATCCTATCTAAACATTCATTGGTTAAGACATAAAATGAATATATGGAAATTTCTGATTAGTCTTTGTACTTCCCAGAACCATTTTTGAATTATATATCTGGACATTGTGCAATATGTCACATTAAATAAGTTTCTTGTTTTTGTGATGCCGACATCAAAATCCAGTATAATTAGATTTGTTACTTATAAGAAATAGGCAACATGCAAGTTGCACAACATATCACAACAGTCAGAGATCATTTTTATTAAATCCTGTACCTCAAAATTTTAGTTTATTTTGGAACAATGGGAACATCAATGAAAACGTTATGTATAGATTTCACTGTGTGAACCATTTTTACTCAAAACATACATCAATCCCTTTATAATTGCAATGTGTCAACTGTTTCCATTGTATCACATATACAATATTCTTGACGCACCATTTAAGAAAAAAAAATGCAAGCTGTTAGTAATTATGTTTCCTTCCTCCGTCCCAAATTAAAACAAGAGTAGCATGAAGTTGTAGCATCTGAACCAGAACTAATTTTTTTAAGGAAGACTTATTGACCAAGTTCATTAATATCTCTTTAACATGTAATTCTACTATCAAATTAATGGTTCAAGTTAATACTGCTAATTTATTAATTTTAGTCCTTTTGATATCCATCCAGACTGCCTGGTTCAACATAAGAGAGATATTTCCATCTAATGGCAAATGAACAAAATACTATGTTTAATATACTTGCAGTGCAATCCTGTGCATGTTTACTCAGACACAAGCCTTACTATATTCAATGGGACTTATTCCCGCACAAGTGTACACAGGATTGCAGTCTTTTTTTAAAAGTGGGAACATAGTGTACCAGTTAAGCCTTTGCTGGGGGGTTATATAGCCATACCCATAGTTATTTCTGCAACTCAGAACTCTACAGGTAAATTTAGGTTAGGCTAAAGTTCAGTGCCTTAAAGAATTCTGCCTCAAGGGAGAACTGGGGGACAAGAATGGCTCTGCAGGCATTAGGCAAATGCTTGTTCAGTGACCTTCATTACCAAAGCTCTTGGCTCTCAGGGGCATCTCAAGCATTCAGTGTCACTGTTGACATCATTGTGCAACATGACAGGGTGCAAATAGGGAGAAAATAGAAAGTGGTCCAACAATCAGCACAGAAAAGAAGCCAATCTTTGTGTAAGGCTGTTACTTGTTTATCCCCCATCCCCTGGCGCAAATCTAATAATTCCTTATGTCACAACAAACAATTGTTTACATGTAACAAAAAAGAATGATCCAGTGTTGCAGGCTCTAATTCTAGTCTGACTTAAACTACGAACACCTTTAACAAGGATATTTGAGAAAACGTTAATGCCAACTCTGGAGATCTCTTTCTCGTTGACTCTGTCTAGCTTACTGTGCACATCTGGATATCAGGATCCCTTCTCTTAACACTGCCAGTCTCAAATTAATACCCACTGCTAAGAATAAAATTAAATATTTTCTTTTGTTCAAGAAAATGGTAGAATTCATCAAACCAGCTATAGATCTATATGTTTCAGAAAACCATCCCTTGGACTATAGCGTCTTCCAATGCATACCATATTAAACTACATCAGTTAATAAAGGTCAACCTCAACAAATGCCACTCGTTTTCGTAGGAACAGGGTAGAATCTTGACGCCTATTGTAGTTACTACGCCAAATACCAGATCATAAGTGGCTGGCATGCCTTCGCATGACACCAGGTATCCTTCCAGGACAGGTAGATTCCACAGGTAGAAAGGCGAGGGATCCAGAGTAAGGCTGAAGGGCAAACCTGCTGGCACCAGCGCCCCTAGCCTGCGGTTTGACAAGCGCGTCCAACGGCGTTTCCATGCCCTTCCCCTGTAAGACCGCAGGTGCCAAAGGCGCGGATCCCCACATACCACCCCCGTCTTTGGATCCCGTCGCCTTCCCACCCACCCCTTCCCAAACCTGAGAGTACCCACCCTCCGTGCAAGAAAAGCAGCAAGCAGGCAGGTCGCGGGCACGATCCGGGAAGGGCGAGAGAGGGCGCGGAGAGGGAGCCCAGCAGGGCTGAGCGACCCTTTCCCAAACGGAAGGAGAGCCGAAGGGTCTGCTTGAACGGGCGAGGGACATTCCACGGGCTGGCTGGCTCCTGGAGGGAGCGGACGATCATTCCGCACTGGCCACGGACGCCCCCCCCCCCACGGGAGAATGGTTGCCCCCAAGCCCCCCAGGTGACCCCCGCGCTATCCCGCTCTTGACTGCGGCGCTCCGCTGCCCCCCCCCCCATTGCCGCCCTCTCCTCGCAGCGCTTCAGGAGCCCCTTGCTCCCCTCTCCCGCCCTTTCCCTCAGCCTCCCTCGCACCTGGGTGGGCAGAGAGACCCCTCCTGCCGGGTCCCCTCGCCCCTGTCCTGTGTCCCTCGCCTCGCCACCCCCGCTCGGGGTCTCCGTCCCGCTTTCCCGCCCCGGCGCACGACCTACCTGCTCGGACTGCCGAGGGGATGCGCTCGCGCCCGCACGCGCTCCCTTCCAGCCGTCCTCCCCGCGCGAGCCAAACGCTCATTTGAAGCTGGCCGCCCGCCGCTCAGTGGCTGCCGCTCTGCCCTGGGCTCCCGCGGCTCGGGTTCTCCCTCGGCGCGCGGCGGCTCTCGCGAGCCCGCCTCGGACGCGTGCAGGAGCCCGGCCAAGCAGCCCCGCCCCCCGCCGGCCGGCTGGCTGGAGCCCAAGCCCGCCCCGAGCCAGGGTCAAGTCGAGGCGCGCGGCCGGGCCGCCTGCTTCCCGCCCTCCCAGAGTTGGACACGTGAGCGCGCGGCTCTGGCTTGGGATCTCAGGGTCGGAGCAGGGGCGGGGGGCCAATGGTTTCTCTCCCCCCCCTACTGGAGCCCTGCAGTCCTGGTGGGCCCCACTAGGCCACCCTAACCTAAGTGCTCTGGTGGGGCCGTCCAGCAGGCCAGCTAGGGCTGCCAGCTCAGAGTTGGGAAATGCCTGGAGTTGTTGGGGGTGGAGCCTGAGGAAGGCGAGGTTTGGGGCTGAGAGGGACTTCGGTGGTGTATAATGCACAGAGTCCTGAACACATGAAGCTGCCTTCTACTGAATCAGTCCAGCAACGTCAGTATTGTCTACTGAGACCAGCAGCGGCTCTCCAGGGTCTCAGGATGAGGTCTTTCGCATCACCTCCTTGCCTGGTCCCTTTAGCTGGAGATGCTGGGGATTGAACCTGGGACCTTCTGCGTGCCAAGCAGATGCTCTACCAACTGAGCCACAGCCCCTCCCAAGTCCACCTTCCAATGCAGCCATTTTCTTCAGGTGAACTGATCTCTGTCACCTGGAGATCAGTTGTAGGAGTGGGAGATCTCCAGCCGCCACCTGGAGGCTGGCAACTAAGGCCAGCGAGGGACAATGCCACCCATGCAACCTCACCAGGGTGAGGCATGGGACAGAGCTGCATGGTTCCTCTTCAACTGGCTTTGCCATAGGTAGGGGGTCCCCATCCAGCTTTGCCGAGGCAAGGGACAGGACGGGCCACCCTGCTCAGCCTTACCTCACCCAGTGAGGGATGGGAAAGGGCCACCCTATCTCGCTTCATCATAGGGTTTTCAAGGTAAAGGTTGTTCATAAGTGGTTTACCAGTGCCTTCCTCTGCGCAGTACTAACAAGGGTTAGCTGTAGTGGCACTGCCGTTGTCTACTAAAGATCATCCACCAGGGTCACCTTCC
This sequence comes from Euleptes europaea, assembly GCF_029931775.1. NCBI lineage: Eukaryota > Metazoa > Chordata > Lepidosauria > Squamata > Sphaerodactylidae > Euleptes > Euleptes europaea. The sequence goes on from NC_079312.1 coordinate 67,924,242, forward strand.
ACTACTGCTGCTGCCCAGTAGCTAACCTTCAAGGATTCCTCTGTCCCCATCACCATTGGAACTGCCTGTTCTCTTCTGCAGATGTGGCCATTGATCCCTTAAGGGGGTGGATGCATCTTTGTCTGGTGTCTCAGCTGTGACCATTCCGTCTTGAGTGACTCTGCTAGGAGTTTAGTCTCTTGATAGAGTCTAGACCCCTTATGGTATTGCTCTCAGCTTCCCTGACACACACAAAGCCCTTCACCACGTTAAGGTGTGCATCCAAAAAGGGGTCACTGGAAAAGACAGTCATGCTAGGAAAAGTTGAGGGCAGCAGGAAAAGAGGAAGACCCAACAAGAGATGGATTATTGTCGAAGGCTTTCACGGTCAGAGTTCATTGGTTCTTGTAGGTTATCCGGGCTGTGTAACCGTGGTCTTGGTATTTTCTTTCCTGACATTTCGCCAGCAGCTGTGACAGGCATCTTCAGAGGAGTAACACTAAAGGACAGAGATGGATTGACTCAATAAAGGAAGCCACAGCCCTCAATTTGCAAGACCTGAGCAAGGCTGTCAAAGACAGGACATTTTGGAGGACTTTGATTCATAGGGTCGCCATGAGATGGAAGCGACTTGAAGGCACTTAACACGCACACTAACATCTGGCCTCACTTCACCTGGCAAGGGACAGGACTGCCCTGCTGACCTCGCTTCTCCTAGCAAGGGATGAGATGATGCCACTCAGTCCAGCCTCTCTGCAACAAGGGATGGGAACATGCTGCCCAGAGTCACTGCTCCCAGTGAAGGATGGGGCAAGGCTGCCCAGCCCAGGTTTACTGCAGTGAGAAATGGGGCTACCCCACCTGGTCTCATTTGTCATGGTGAGGGAATAGGATGGGACTGCCCCACTGGGCCTCACCTCACCCAGTGAAGGAAGGGACAGGGACACCCCACTCAGCCTCATTTCACCTGGGGAGGGATGGGGTGGGGCCACCCCAAATTATAGACCAGGCTTCCTGAAGAGGTAAAAAGGGTGTTGTCTTGGAATGTTTTTAAGAAACACTGCAAGACTATGCTGTTTGAAGGGCATGAACTGGGACTTGAACTGCAGGCACGGGATTTTGGGGTTAACTAAGAACCATTTACTCTGTTCATTCAATCAATCGATCGATTGAGTGTCTTGGATACTGAATCAGTAGGCATGACACCTGAACCACATGGCGTCTATTGATGATCCCCATTGTTAACACTGGTCAGCTCTCTAGGATGCCCAGGGAGTACACATATATTGCTTTTATACATGCACCTCCCAAACACTGTGTGAGATCCTAGGTCTCTGTATGCATAGGTGCATCCTTGGGGCTATATTTGGGGAATACAACAGAGAGATCCTTAAATGACAGAGGTTTATAGAAGTATGCACAGGACATAAAAAGTGTATAGAGATAATTTTTCCCTCCCTCTCCCTTGATAGTAGCATTCAGGTGCTCCCAATGAGGTTGATGAGCAACAGATGCAGAACAGTTAACAGGAAATACGTCTTTACTCAATGAGTACCTGTAATTAAATTGTGGAATTCACTGTCAGTGGATGTGGTGACAGCCACAAGCATGGATGGTTTCAAAAGATTAAACAGTTTCATGGAAGATGGATCCATCAATGGCTCCCAGCCATAGTGACTAAAGAGAACATCCATATTCAGAGAGTGCAAACCTCTGAATAGCAACACTGGAAGCAAGGGAAGACCTTGGCCTCAATTCTCTGTTGGCCCTCCAGGGTAACTGGTTGGTCACTGTGTAAAACAGGTTGTTGGACTAGATGGGCCACTGGTCTGATGTAGCAGGGTTTTCTCATGTTCTGAATTCTAAATAGGGTTATACCCTTCCATTGAAGTCACCACTGAAATAAACACTTGGGTTCTTTTTCTAATAATGTGCAGTATTCTTGTAATAACTCAAATCATTTTCATAATAATATTTTCCAAGGTACGATGCAATTTTCTAGACATAAGTGAAACCATTTGCATCATAACAGCTTCTATGGTGTAGTGATGTGTGAATTTTAAAAATACAACTTACAATGTGAGTATGCCAAAGGAGGTAATCAATCTCCTTTTAAAAATAGGAATAGTGATGTTCAAATCCACATCTCTGGCAAGTTGACAGAGGAATCCAGGGTTTCCAAGAAGCCTAGGCAGAATGAAGGACGTTGCACTGCATGCAATATGTAACTCAAATACTAGAAGTTCTAGAATAGCTGAGGTGTTTTGTCCTGTGACACCCACGTCACCCTACTCCATTTAATCCAGAGCACAGCTTCCTGCCAATATGAATATCAAAATTCTTCTATCTAGCACCCAAATTTAACCTATTGTACTTTACTGGTGGTGAAAAAATGGGCTGAATTTCACCATTACTTTATTGTAAGTGTTACATTAGCATGGTTTTATGAATGAATAGGAAATGTGCTGTGTGTGCGCGTGTGTGTGTAAAGTGCTGTCAAGTCGCAGCCGACTTATGGAGACCCCTTTTTGTGGAAATGTGCTGTGTAACCTATTATAAATCTTATGTTTATGCCAAAGAGATACCAAGAAATTTGTCAGTCTTTTTTTTGGGGGGGGGGTGGAGAGACTGACATTTTGTTACCTTTAAGAGATGAGATATTCAAATGTGCAATTAAAAATGGGCTGTAATTTACAAGGAAAAAAAGACAGTTGTTTTTAACATTAAGTGTAAAACAAATATTAATACTTGTTTTGATTTGTTTTGGCACTATCAATGTCATTACATTCACACCAGCTTTTAATAATGTTCTGCAATTCTGGCTACAAAATCAAGTGTTTCAGTTTTCAGCAATACTTCATGCATCAATCTAGACCACTAATTTCTGCTAAAAAAAAAAGTGCTGTGTCTATTGCTCTAATGTTTTCCACATTACAATTTTTGATAACCTGGATTAAGATAACAACCTGTCAGAAATAAAATTACTTCATTAACAATGAATCGATCTTAGTGATTATATGTATTGTTCATTCTAGATTTTCAATAGCCAGATAATGTGTCAAGTTCTTTTGGTTTATCACAGTTATATTTCTGTTTTTGTTAGTACTCAGAAGATACACAGGTCCACAGTTAGATGTAATCTGTGATTATACAAATTTTGTCTAGTGCATTTTAATACTGTTCTTCTTCCAAGCACAAAATTTGAGAAAAATGCCCAAATGACTAAAGCAGCCACCATAAAATAACATAAAACAATAACCAGATGTAGACTCAGCAGATATATACCCTCTCCTGTAGGCTACTGCTCCAGGGAAGGACTGACTTGGATCTCTGCTTCAGCTGCTCCTCTCATCTTGGCAGCTCCATTCCTCCTCCCTACCATACCCGGTCTGGCCTCCATGGCCCCATTTATATCCAAACAAAGCATAGGGGTGGTCTCCACTCTGCTAAAAGCATTGCTATCTCACTTCTGACCCACCCATAGTCACTTCCGGTCAGGCTATCAGTTGTGCAGAACCAATAGCTGGTCCCAGTGGGGCCTCCTCCTGACTTGTGCAATAAACGTTTTGCTGGCCTTTTCAGAAAGAAGGTAAAGAAGATCTATGCATATTTGCCCCAATGCATATTGTGACAAACTTCACAGATACACCAACGGGATCTATGTTGGCAGTGACAGACCAAGAAAGGGATCTTGGGGTGGTAGTGGATAGCTTGATGAAAATGTCAAACCAGTGTGCGGCTGTTGTGAAAAAGGCAAATTCCATGCTGGCCATAGTTAGACAAGGAATAGAGAATAAAACTTCTGCTTTCACAGTGCTCTTGTATAATCTATGGTGAGATCACACTTGGAATACTGTGTACAGTTCTGGTCACCACACCTAAAAAAGGATATTACAGAGCTTGAGAACGTGCAGAAAAGAGCAACCAATTTTTTAAATTTCAATACCTTTATTGGCATACCATCAAGCAGTCGATCAAATAAAACCAACCCTCTTAACCAAAATGATCAGGGGGCAAGAGCAACTGTCCTATGAGGAGCTGTTAAAACGTTTAGGGCTGTTATCTCAGAAAAAAAATGTGGGTAAGGGGAGACATGATAGAGGTCTATAAAATTATACATGGTGTGGAGAGAGTGGACAGGGAGAAGCTTTTCTCCCTCTCTCATAATACTAGAACGTGGGGTCATCCGCTGAAGCCGAAGGGTGAGGGATTCCAAACAGACAGAAGCAAATATTTCTTCACACAATGCATAGAGCTTCCTGCCCCAAGAAATGGCAATGGCTGCCAACTTGGAAGGCTTTAAGAGGGGAATGGACATGTTCATAGAGGATAAGGCTATCCATGGCTACTAGTCAAAATGAATACTAGTCATGTTGCAAACCTATTCTCTCCAGTATCAGAGGAGCATGCCTATTATATTAGGTTCTTTGGAACACAGGCAGGATGCTGCTGCTGCAGTCATCTTTTGGGGGGCTTTCTGTAGGCATCTGGTTGGCCACTGTGTGAACAGACTGCTGCATTTGATGGGCCTTGGTCTGATCCAGCATAGCTTTTCTTATGTCCTTATGGAATGCATTCTCTGATGACATCAGTGCCCTGCCAGACTTGTTTAGTTTCCACAGGGCATGAAAGGCGGAATTGTTTAGGTTGGACTATTGAGTGCAATTCACATGATTGAGTTGTTTTGTTAGAGGTATGATGCTAGCCATGTATTTTAATAGTTTAATATCTGAATATTAATATATTTGTTAACTGCTTTTATGTTGTTTTTTACTTGTTTATACTGTGTTAATGTTGTAAATTGCCATGAGACCCTTTGGGTGAGGGTGACTTAAAAATCTAATAAATAAATAACACAACTCACAGGATTGTTGGGAGGATAAAATGGAAGAGAGATGAACAATGTAAGCCTTAGGATTGCCAGATCCCTCTTTGCCACCGGTGGGAGGGTTTTGGGGCGGGGCCTGAGGAAGACAGGGTTTGGTGAGGGGAGGGATTTCAGTGCCATGACGTCCAATTGCCAAAATGGCCATTTTCTCTAGGTGAAATGATCTCTATTGGTTGGAGATCAGTTGAAATAGAAGGAGATCTCCAGCTAGTACCTGGAAGTACTATCACTGAATACACCTTGATGTTTCATTAGTTGTGTATTTATTGTTGCCTTGAATTCCTGCACTGTCTTTCTTACCATTGGTACTAGTGCAGAGGTATTTATTTTGGCTTACTCTAGTACCTGGAGGTTGGCAACCCTAGTAAGCCTCCTTAGAAAGCAAGGCAGGGTATAAATGAAGTAATTAAAAATATTGTCCATAAATTGTTAGAATCAGGAATATGTTGGAATGAAAAGACTTGTTAACATTATTTTAAGTTTTGAAGCTTTTACCAACTTATAACGAAAATCTTCAAATAAATAAGAAACTGCCATGAAAATTTCTGGAAAATAATCTATTTTGTAAAAAATATTCTTAGGGGAGGGGAATTAATGCTGTAGGTGGAGTGATGCCATCCTGCCTAAAGTCCTGGTCAAAGAGTTAAAATTCAATGGAATAAATTCAAGGACAATGCAATGATTCTTCTTCTGATGGTCTTCTGATGATCTAAAAACCCTTTGCAGGACCAGCAGAAACTACTGTTGCAGTAACACCTGTCAAACAACAAAGACAACTGAATCAGGATCTGATTTTACTAGACTACGAGTAATCATTTTAGCTGGGTGAAGACTTGGCTGAGAACTCTACTGGGTGTCTGTAATAAGTTTCAAATTATGGCTTCATTGGAGCTTAGCCATAATGGACTGCACTCAAGTCAGGATTTAGCTTTAATAGAACTATAACAAATAATCTAATGAGTCTTACAACAATTTCTATAGTGTAAATTTTCATTATAATGTTCTATCACATTTTTATATCCCAGATTTTCTTAAAACAATTAATATTGGCTTGAAATGCAGATCTAAAAATAGCTATTGACAGTCTTGGCTTTTGTCACAGAACATATAAACTTTAAAACAATATTATTTAATTTGGATCATATCTTGGAGGGAAGAATGGAATTACTCTAGAGGCAATGCTATGGAAGTGCTATGAACTATAGCTGAGAGGACAAATGGAATAGGAAGGTGGTGCCAAATTACTGAAGGCATGAGTACAAAAACCTTTGCAAAATTTAGGAGTGAACTTGGAGAGCAGGTCAGATGGAGACCTAAATGCACCAGTCAAGGGTCAATCTAGACAGTTGAGAATGGGTATAGTCCACTCCCAAAGCACTAACAAAATAAGATTAACCTGAATAATGTGTATATGCCTGTAAGTCAAAGCAATTGCAATTTGAAGTGAGCCAAACATTTCTAGTTCCTGTTGAGTCCAAATCTGATAATATCAAATATTCATGTGAATTCCACCTCAGCAACCTGTTGCTGCAGTTTCCTTCTGAAATCCTTCTGTCGAAGTGCAGCAAGATTTGTCTATTACTGAATGTCAATGGACGCTGAAATGCTCCCACAGATTTTAGAGTGTTTTCATTTTTAGTGTCTGATATGTATTCATTTATTCTTTTGCATAGCAGCTTTCCAGTTTGGCCAATATAAAAGCAGAAGAGCTCTGTTAGCACATAATAACATATATCACATGAGAGGATATGCAGGTAAATGAGTTCTTAATGTCATCGATAATGTCTGGGATAAAGTTGGCACCAGGGTCTGTTGGAGGCACAAGTCCCTGGGTTTGTATCCATTGGGTGGTACATTATTGCTGGTGAGCAGTTGCTTCAGGTAGGGGACCGACTGTAAGCAGTACTGGCCTACCCTCAAAGTGAGAGAAGGATCACCAGAAGTTGTAGATCACTGAGGAAGTACTGGAGATGTTTAATATGCAAAATGTAGGTGACAAGTGTAGTTCTACTGTTTTACCTGCTATACTTGTCCCGTAGAAGCAAATTCTGGAGAAACTCTCCAGCCTTGTCGATCCATCTCTTCACTTTTGCAATTGGCTACTGATCATGTACTCTTGTTGAAGGAATAGTGAAAGAATAATAGATTCCCCTGAAGAAGCTGTTGGTGAAATACATAGGGAATTCTTAGCTGAGTACTAAGAATTCCCTATGTGTTTACTGCAGTATGGTTCAAAAATTGTCTACCAAGGCATTATTTCTTTAAGAAGAAAAGTTACTGTCAATTTTAAATTATGTGGATATCCATTGGTGCTCCTCCTGAGAAAATTAGCAAAAAGAATAGGAAAAATTCAGTTGTGTTTTCTTACCCTATAATTTTTTTAAAGACCATATATGGCAGAACTTTGGTAAAGAATAGAATCCAGCTGTGATATCCTAAATCAGCAAGGTTGCAAGAAAAATACATACAGCAAGGAAGAGAACAAAGAAAGTGAAGTGCAAAACGTTTTCGCATGATCTTTCAGAAACACCTCACATTAAAGAAACAGAATCTTTCAGAGTGATCTCCCTGTTCACTCATGAATTAAACAGACAAGATTATGGGAGAGCCAGAAATGGAGTTTCTCAATGTTTTTAATAGAAGTTGCTTCTGTGCAGAAGCCTAGTTTGGATTGTGGATATATAAGGAGGGATTTCTCTCTTGAACGAAAGTGGCTTCTCCAATCAAAGCACGCACATCCATACTGAAAAGGGGAAAAAGTAGGAAAACGAAGGGGAGGTTGCTTTTTTTTTCCTGTCCAAAGATAGTAACAATGGGGAGTAATTTTTGATTGGCAAAATGTTTTCTGGTATGGAAGAATTATACACATTTCCCCTGGCTCTAGTATGAATTGGGCCTCCAAATGGCTACTATTTCTATTTAATAAAAATGGTAGGAAAATCCAATCACAATTCTCCCAGCATCTCTTCTTGTGAAACCTTCAGTGGAATTAAACTGTATTTTTTAGGTTTTTATGGAACACTTGCACTTTTTTATCTGTAGAAATATTAGATCATTATTTACACTTTACTTTATATGACTCATTAATCAGAGTACTTCCTTTTATTCCTGTTTGGTCCCATAGATTTCAATAAAACTAAAAAATGTTTTCTTCAGCAACTCCAACTTGAATAGGATGTGGATTTACCTGGAGGAAGGAAACTGCTTCTCTGCTAATCCTAAGAAATATAACAATAAAAAGGGATTGTGCTGTAGCAGCAGGAGTAGTCACATGTTGTCATCTTTCAAAATACTATACAAATATACTAATAATATACTAGTAGTCAATCACATTTGAAAATTATGTATTGGGCTCAGCTGCTATAATGTATCTTAGACAAATATTCACACATATTCTTGGGGAAACAAAAAAAATCCATGCACTTCTCAGGATAAGCTATATCTTGTTACATTAAATATTACATATAAATATTTCTCTCTTTCAGATGATTCCATTAACAGCTTTCTGTATTTTAAGCTCTTCTTACATTATCTCCCTTTATAGTTCTATTTGAAAATGAAAAATTAATTTTGCAGACATTGAAGTCTAAATAAAAGTCTTGCTATTCAGTTGTGAAACTTACCAATTGTGATTGTGAAAAGTGATCTTTTCAGGATTTATAATTACTTGATGTATTTGAAGTCATATATAAATGTTTCTGGGGGTTTTGCGTTCATACAAATTGGCATTTAATTGTAAGGCTGGCTATGGTAAATGGTTCCTGCATTTTCTGCATAGTCTAGCACCATAACAATTCTTTACAGTAGTTATAACTAGTACATTTGCTATTGTTGGAAATTAGGCTCTCCCTAACGGTGTCACTTGCCTCCACACTCAAAGTGGGGGGGGGGGGAACTGACCAGATAGTCAGATAGATAGATGGGAGATTGTTAGCAGTTGCACCTCTCCCCTAATTTCCTGCCCTTTGATGTTTAGAGCTATATTGTCAGGGACGATATCCTCTTCTCACTCTCTTCCCTTTCACCCTTATTCGATGCAAGTCGCATAGAGCCGGGCTCTTCGTGATCTCAGGCCTTCCCACTCCAAAGATGGAGTGGAAGGCAGGTAACTTCTTCTATATCTAAGGAATTAGTTAGATAGATTAGGATAGGGGACCCTGTATGTCCTTTCCTATCCAAAGTGTATTTCCACAATAAATGTATGTAGTTTGAATAGAGCAAACGACTGCTCTCTCTTTATTGTCACACATGCACGCATGAGTCAGCTCCCGCTGTTTGCTAAGCTTAAGGCACTCTGCTAAATATTAGGCATATGCAACTACACACATTCCAACAGCTATCACATACAATTAATGAAGACAGCAGAAAACAATATGTGGATTAAGATTAGGTTTATTAATTATTTAGAATTGAATTCAGGGAGAGGCTGTGGCTTAGTGGTAGAGCATCTGCTTGGCATGCAGAAGGCCCCAGGTTCAATCTCCGGCATCTCCCGTTAAAGGGACTAGGCAAGTGGTGATGTGAAAGACCTTTGCCTGAGACCCTGGAGAGCTGCTGCCAGTCAGAGTAGACAGTACAGGGTCTGATTCAGTATAAGGCAGCTTCATGTGTTCATATGAATCTCAGTGATAAACTTTAATTTTATTAGTGTGTTAATGGGAGGAGACTACCCAGAGTTTACCAGAATTTGGGGAGAACCACCCTGGTTCAAAGCTTAGATCAGGATTATATAACCATACACCACTTTTCCTTGCCTGTACACCCAAATGTGTCAAGAGATATTACTAATCATAACCCCCCTTAAGCTCTTCACAGTGTGGATTCATATGAAGATACTCAGCACTGAGAAATTTCCCTCCCCAGGCATTGGTCAGCCCACAGGGTCTGATTTGGTCAGCTACTCTCATCCACATATGCCTCAGTGTGCTTACCATTACCAATCTAAATAGGTAGAAGTACCTAACCCACACTGCTCCTGCCTACCCCTTACGTGAGCCTAACCAGGCTAACCCAGGCCTATTTGTTTGGTTGGTTATTTACTTCATTTATGCCCCATCTTTTCTTTCAATGGAGACCCGTAGTGGCTTACACCATTCTCCCCTCCTCCATTTTATCCTCATAACTCTCAGTTGAGGTAGGTTAGGCTGAGAGTGTGTGCCTGGATCAATCTTCCATAGTAGAGTGGGTATTCGAACTTGGATCTCCCAGATTTTAGTCTGACACTCTGATCACGGTACTACACTGGCTTAGTGGTTCTCACACAGTGGCTTGCACACTGGCTGTATAAACTAACAACATCCCATAAACAAGTGGTATGGAGTTTGTGGAGGAAAGGAACTTCAACTTCCCCCAAATGCAAATAGCTAATGCCACACAACTTTATGAAGGGAGGGAGGGGTGGGTCAGATTCAGCCATCATTTTATTCACTCTGATTTAACCCAAACCATTCCAGTAACAGGGTTAGTCAACCATTGGCATCCTCATTTAAAAAGTGCAATGCAAGCAATTAATGCTTCCTGACAAAGAATGGGATCTTTCTTTATTAGCAACAGGTAACTAATTTTATTTATAGAAAAGAACACAAGTCCACTGGCACCTTAAAGACTAACAACATTTCTGGCATGGTATAATCTTTAATGAGCCACAGCCCACTTCTTCAGATACAGCTAGAATGTCTGTCCATCTATCCTTAAGTAGAGAAGAGTGAATTAGACACGCAATGGCAATGTAAATGTCAAAAGCAAGTAAATTAGCATGTGTGATTAGATTAGATTTTATTGATATTATTCATTTATGTACATTTATTGCCCACTTTTCTCAATGAGACTTAAGGTAGATTACATGGTATAAATCAATGCAACCAAATAGCATTTGACATCTAATAAACACTTACGCCAGCCACGCAGAGCAACAGGGTGGTGTTCACAGAGTGTTCCCAGGGGCAGAGCTGACATTAGTCAGCTTCCAAACCCCTTTTGGCCTGAGAATGCTCTTCTATGCTGCAATGTTGCTATGCCAGCAAAATAGCTGGTGTAGCCCCATGTAACTCCATGGAGGATTCTCATGGGGTTTTTTTAAATGCATTTTTTTACCTTTATTTTTTTGGTTGGGAGGTTGGGAAACCTCTGTGGAGGCAGCACAACTGCGCCACTCCCAGCCACTGCTTGTCTACTGACCCCTTCAGGAATTGGGCTGCTTGGCATGATTCTTTGTTAGGGTTGCCAATCTCCAGGTGGTACCTGGAGATCTTCTGATATTTTAGTTGGTTTCGACAATCAAGATCAGTTCCCCTGGAGAAAATGGCTGCTTTGGAGGTTGGACTTTATGGCATTATACCCTGCTGAGGTCCTGCCCCTCCCCAAACGCAGCCCTTACCAGGATCCACACCTGAATCTCGAGGAATTACCTAGTCCAGAGTTGGCAACCCTAGGTAGCTATGCCTGGAAGCAGATCTTCAGAGTCACAGACAAAGAAAGGTCTTTCTCAACACCTATTCATTTAACTGGAAATGCCAGGGATTAACCCTGGGACCTCTGTCATGCAAAGCTTGGGCTTTGTGTGTGTTGCATCCACTGAAGCCATCCTCTTTTTTGTACTGGTATTTTCCTTCCACACATTCTAATGCACACATTGTTTGGGCGCTGCCACAACTTGGCTAACCAATACTTTTTTCTAAGGAAGAATTTTTAGAAATGAATGTAAAAGTGGCAAAAGATGACGAAGAAGAACTAAGTGTGGGCATGCCTTTATTCTTTCAACTTGCTTATTCTGTGACCCCATTGCCCAGTACACCACTTATTTGAATTGAGCATTTAATGTAAGATTTCAGAGGCATTCCACTTGTAATGAAAGGCTGCTTGTTATTTCCCGTGGAGCAGTTTTGCGATGGAGTGGTGCTGTGCTTGAAATGGTGAGGTAATGAAGGGATGTTTTTACAGTAATGGCAACCTGTTTGTTTCCATTGTCTTTAGTGTGCTTTGGATTAGTTCCTGAAGGAGAGATGATTGGGATGTTGTTGTGTTTAGTAGTAGGATGCTGTTTCTCTAGTGTTGTGGAGCACTTTTAGTAAATGAGAGGTTGCTGAGAGTTGGCACTTCTTGAAACCTCCAGCTGCCAAATGGCCTTGCTTGCTCTTTATGTTCTTTGAAGTCAGGCATGGGTGGTGGGAGAAAGAAGACTTAACCTTTTATTCTGGTTATTTCTCCCAAGTTACATTGCTCTATTTTGCATTTAACAGTCTAGTTTCCACAGTTTTTAGCTTTGTGGTTCTGCTTAAGCAAGACACTCAAACGCTACAGTACAAAGCACTCTTCCTTGTGATAAACTCTCTCTTTATGTCTTAGCGCACGATGTACAAAAATCATGCATGATTCTTTCCTAAGGATGCCTTTAAATGCATGTGGATCCATTCAGATGGCTTTTGAGACTAAGGTGTCCATATCTTGTAGTCATACTAGGGCTGTCAAAAAAAAAAAAAATTCGGTACAGTTCGGATTCGGCCGAATTTGGCCCTTGTGGGTTCGGTACGTGCCGAAGTCCGAACTCCCCCACTTCGGATCCGTTCAATTCGGCGGGAATTCAAAGTTCGGAAAAAAAATTCGGCCGAATAAAGCCATTAAAAACACAACCGCGCCTTTCCGCGGCTCTGGGGGGGGGGCATTTTTGGGCTTAGAGGTCCCAAACTTTCAGCAGAGCTTCAAAGGACGTATATTAAAAGACTCCCCAAGTTTTGTAAAGATTGGGTCAGGGGGGGCTGAGATATGGGCCCTGAAAGGGGTCCCCCCCCACCCTTAATGTGTATCTCTCAGCAGAGCTTGCCTCCCACGCACAAAGCTCCCGGCCCCGACAAACAGCTGATGAGAGCAAGGGCGGGGCAGGTGCTAAGAACTTTGCAAAGCAACACAACGGCAGAGCAACCCCTTTGCAAACATGCAAAGGGCGGGGCAGGTGTGAAGAATTTTGCAAAACAATACAACTGCAAAGCAACACAAGCACGCAATGCAACACCTTTGCAACAGTGCATAGCAACATCTGATGCCTGGGAGTTTGCATACCATGGAAAGGGACAGAGGCAGCTAGCTATGCATAATGAGCAGGAGGGGGTGGAATTTCTCCTTTTGCATTGGACTTGGGACCAGGCAGATGCATTCTTTAAGTCACCATTTGAAAACCAGTTTTGAGCAAGCATCAAAATAACCTAACTGATCTTATGAATGAGGAAAAACCTGAAGAATAAAAATGAAGCCCCCCCTCAAACCAGGGAGAGAGAGACTGAAGGGGGAACACACACCCCAGGCAGAACCGGCAAAAGCCCCCTTTGGCTTCCCCCCCCCCACCCACAGAAACTGCTCCCTCCCCACACACACACACAGACTCTGCTTTCCCCCCCCCCACACACACAGAAAAGAAAAAATATAGATTAAAGCCCCCAAAGGGGTCTTACTGTGGCTGTCTTCTGTTCCAGCAGGAGAGGCTGGGAGGCTGGGTAATCCAATATGATTCCATTTGTATCCAATATAAGATCCATACGTATGCATCTCTCGAGGGTGATCCATTCATCCCAATAGGGGAAAGGGGAAAGCCCATATCTCGGGGGGCCCTGACCCAATGTTTACAAAACTTGGGTGGTATCTTAAAAAGCCTTGACTGAAGCTCCGCTGAAAGTCTGGGGTCGGCACACCCAAAAATGCGCCCCCTGCAGCCATGGAAAGAGAAAAGGGGGGGAGCCAATATTTCAGCCCCCACTGAACCCATCTTTACAAAACTTGGGTGGTCTCTTAAGAGGGATTCTCTGAAGCTATGACAAACGTTTGGCGGCTGCACCCCCAAAAAAGCGCCCCCTGCAGCCACGAAAATGGAAAAGGGGGGAGAGGAAAAAGGGGTGGAGCCCATATCTCAGGGGCCCCTGACCCAATGTTTACAAAACTTGGGGGGTATCTTAAGAAGCCTTGTCTGATGCTCCGCTGAAAGTTTGGGGTCGGCACACCCAAAAATGCGCCCTCTGCAGCCATGGAAAGAAAAGGGGGGGAGCCCATATCTCGGGACCCCCTGACCCAATGTTTACAAAACTTGGGTGGTCTCTTAAAAAAACCTGTCTGAATATCCCCTGAAAGTTTGGGGTCAGTACCCCAAAAAATGTGCCCCCTGCAGCCACGGAAAGGAGCGAATGTGCACAAGCACCCCCTCACACACACATGAGGATTTCCCTCTCTCTCTCTCTTTCCCCGGCCAGCCGCACATCAGCTGATTCCTCCAGTACTCAATCCTGACTGATTGGCCAGAAGAAGACCCAGCTTGGCCACCGATTGGCCGGGGGAGGAGAATGCTGCTTACTGAAGGTTATGCTGCTTACTGACGGCCCTGAATTGGCCGAATTTATTCGTGAACTCCCGAACTCGCTGAATTCGGCCCCCCCGGTTGCCCGCCAGTTTTGAGTTCGGTTCCTCCCGAACTAAAAACCGCCGAATCAAGGGAAATTCGGCTGATTTTCAGTTTGGGCCGAACCGAATTGACAGCCCTAAGTCATACACACTTACTAACATCAATATCCAGTCATGTGTGTCCTCACAAAAATGTACTGAGCTGACAACAGCTTTTGACAGTTGTTTGCAACTGCTCCAAAGTACACGTTTGCAGTCAAGTGCTAAGCCATAATGCTGTTTCGCATTGATAGCAAGTGGGAAAATCCATACTAACAAAGTTGGAAGTTGGAATGGACTGACAAAAACCTGTGATATGGGTTTTTGAACTACAGAAATAGGTTCTTGAACTACACAAATCAAAGGCAGTAGAAAGCAGGCAGTCAGAATTTGTAAGGACACTTTTCTAGTGCCTCGCTCATTCTTTCTCTTGTAATTGCCTTCAAAGAAAACTTTGGAAGTGTTACCAAGAGACAGAGGGAACTACATGTGTTTGGCCTTTACATGTGCACTTCCCAATCCTGAGGCAAGGGGTCCAAAGTCTGCATATCCACAGACATGGGGAGGGGAATATTTCAGGTGAAATTGTAAAGGGAACAGAGAAAGAGAAGGTCAGGACAGCAACTGAATTGAATAAGATTCACTGTGGCCTGGATGTATAAGGATCCCTGAGAGTCAAAGAAGAAGAAAGCCGTGATTGGGGTGTGTGATAGCCTTCATAGGGAGAGCTGGCTATTCGCTAAGGAGGTGTACTTAATTGCACATAGGCATGATTGGATACAATGGTTTAATACGACATGGAATCTCTGCACCTTTGGCTACCATATAGCCTGGGGATCTTGAGACGTTTTGAGGAACGTGGCTGTTTGACAACAAGGGGCATGTGGGTAAAATCCAGAATTCATTTTCATCACACACACAAGCATTTTCTCCCACACCATAATCTCTTCATCTTCTCTCATTGTGAAATATAAACGGATTCAAATTTTCTAGTCTGCACATGTCATTCCTTTCTTACTCCATGGCGGAAATAAAATTTTCACAAAATGTCAGAAGCTTGATGCATTTTCAAACTGTACCCTTAGATTTTGATGTTGACTTTTGGCCTAAAAATCAACATGTGATCCTGGAAGTTATACTTTACATTACAATGCAACTATTTTGATTGATAAAAATGAATAGATGTGGTTAATTTTAGGGGTGCTTGGACACCTACTGGTTCAGTGCACATGCTGGGAGCTGGGATTCTTTGACCTGCTTGTACAGCATGTTGCTTCACTGTATTTCTTCTTAACCATGCAGTGCAGTGCGATTGGTTTTCTACACAGCCCAATGGGGGGGTCTACTACCCCATCTTTGCTGCATAACTGCTTCATTCAGCAGGCAACTGTTTAAACAGACAAATTAGTCACAATCATACAAATGAGTCATAATTAAATGCTGTGTTTTAATAAAATCTTATCCATGGAATCCAAGTAGTCCCAAGTGAAGCTAATGGCTGCTGAAAGGTTTGAATAGATAGTGTCATTGCACATGAACAGTTTTGCAAAACCCAGTGCAAACCTGTTATTTGTGGCTGTTCAACATGAACCAAACAGGCTGGGTGATCAGCTCATGTCTGACCGACACTTTAAAGCACAGTAAATTTGACTGTCAGTCACATTTGTTGTGAAATTTGTTTGTAACTGTACTATATGTTAGCTTTTAAATACAGGTAGTCTGGTACTATAGAATCATTGGACATCAAATGATTATGCTGAATACAACATAGTCAAAGTACAGAAAATATTTAAAGAATATTCATTATCAAAATTTACAGAGGAGAATTTTGAGGAAATTACTGGAGTAAATAAATTCCAGCCTTCTTCCTTTGTCTTTCATTTATTTGTTTCTATTCTGTATCTGATTCCCTTCATCTTTTTAATTTTAAGTTATATTTCTTGTTTGGATCCCTCTCCCTTCTATTCAAACAAGTTCATCTCTCCTCCATCCTTAATATATCTCAGTGGATATATCTTCTCGCACATACCCCTTATTTGGTTCATGCTTTTTGAGGATATGCTCTGTGTCTTCGTATTCAATCTCTCATTTTGAGATCCTCTATGGCACTGGACCCACTCAATAGTAGCAGGAAGAAAATGCGGACCCCATGCAGAAACCATAAATGAGCGTTCTATTTTGTGAAGCAGAATCCTTCTCAAATCAAATTAGTTGTGTTTGCATATAACCAGGGGGCATAGCATCTTTCCTTCTATGGCTAAAAATAAAATTCAGTCCCCATGGTCTTCTTCCTCTGACTTTAATTGACAACTTTGAATCCAAATGGCAGAAAGCCGTGAGAAATAAGTTGGAGAGTTTGGGTCTCTCCCCACAGGCTTTGCTGAAGGTGGGTAGAGATCAAGCAAAGAAAATTATAATCCAGAGAGTTAACGATATTGAACGGCAGTCTGACCTGCTGAGGGCACCCGCATTTATGTCTGCCCCTACAACCAGATACATTCCAGCCCCAGCTGCCTACCTTTCCACCTTGGAAATCCACACTCATAGAAGGGCATTCACTTTAGCTAGGTGTTCAGCCCTACCTTCTGTGGTTTTACAAGGGAGGTATAACAAGATCCCAAGATCAGAGAGATTTTGTCCATGCAATTCTGGGGAAATAGAAACAATGGAACGTGTTTTTCAGATACTCATTCTATAAGGATGCCCGCTCTAAGCTGTCCCGGTCCATGCTTGAGAAAATCTCAGGTTATTCTGAAAAACTTCAGGTTAGGAAGCTCCTCTCAGATGAAATTCCCTTACAAATTAGAGAGATCGCCAAATTCTGCGCAGCAATCTACAAACTTCGTCAAAGTTTAGTAAAATAAAAGTCAAAGAAATAACAAAGTTAAAAATCTTCTTTTGAATTTGTGTCAAAATGTTTATTTCTTATCCAAATCGTGAAACATTTTAATTTATATATATTCTTTTAAATTAACATGACACAACTTTTAAACAATATCAATGTATCCACTGTAATAGTGCTGTTATGTTTTTAATTTTTATTGGCGCAATGCTGCAATAAATGTTTCTGATTCTGATATAACCAGGGGCTATGGATAAAATTATCAGATACTAATCCAATTCCTGCTTCTATAAATGTTGGTATTGCAAATATAACACAATTTCTGGTAAAAGTAATTTCATATGTTCCTTTTCCTGAGACAGATATTAATGCAGTGCAGGGAAAAAATGTACAATTTATTGAGAGCCTACCTATCCCAACACATTTATCAGTAGCAAAACAGATGCTTATATTGCTATTCCTAAAGCTTGGCCAATGATGATATACTGAGCATGATTATCTATGGCTTTTATATCTTAAAGATCTTATAAACTCTTAAAGAAGATAAGCAGCAGCACTGTGGAAACCACTCTATGAGACAAACATGAAGCCTAGGTATCAGGTACAGCAGGTTGAGAACCCCAAATTACTAAAAACACTGTTCATGTGTTACAGTGAACATCCTGCCTGTACGTGTGTATATCTGTTTGTAAGAAAGAACCAATGCATGTTCCCATTCTGAATGAAACTAGGGACCAGTACCTGGTGGGGTTTGTATCATATGTCACACATCATTAAGTACAATCAAGTGTACACTGTACACAGATCATTTGAACATTCACTAAACTGACAGGTATTGATAATTGAAATTCAGGTGCATTTTCTTAGGTGTCCAGATCTTCTGTTGACATAATCTTTGGACAGTTCCCTAACAAAAGATTTTAAGTCGATCAATCAACTATTTTATAGTTAAATTTTAAATTAAAGTAGATCTCAATAAACATAGCTTTTAAGATATTTTAAAATGTGAAAGAATTTGAAATTTAATAAAGGCTACTTCATTGTCACCCTGACCTGGATGGCCCAGGCTAGCCTGATCTCGTCAGATCTCAGAAGATAAGCAGGGTCAGCCCTGGTTAGTATTTGGATGGGAGACCACCAAGGAATACCAGGGTTGCTGTGCAGAGGAAGGCACTGGCAAACCACCTCTGTTAGTCTCTTGCCATGAAAACCCCAAAAGGGGTCGCCATAAATCGGCTGCGACTTGAAGGCACTTTACACACATACACACACTTCATTGTCAGGAGCCCCATGGCGCAGAGTGGTAAGCTGCAGTAATGCAGTCCAAAGCTTTGCTCACGACCTGAGTTTGATCCCGACGGAAGTTGGTTTCAGGTAGCCGGCTCAAGGTTGACTCAGCCTTCCATCCTTCCGAGGTCGGTCAAATGAGTACCCAGCTTGATGCTGGGGGTAAAGGGAAGATGACTGGGGAAGGCACTGGCAAACCACCCCGTAAACAAAGTCTGCCTAGAAAATGTCGGGATGTGACATCACCCCATGGGTCAAGAATGACCCCGTGCTTGCACAGGGGAGACCTTTACCTTACCCCTACTTCATTGTCAGGCCACTGATTAAAAATTGTTTACACTGATTAAAATTGGCCCCTACAGATTAATTGATTATTCCGCTGATAATAAAATTTATAGCCCTAATACAATTTTACATTTTGCAATACTTTAAAAATAATTTTATTTCAGCTAATTCATTATTTGGGTGCCAGCGTGGTATAATGGTTAAGAGTGGCAGACTCTAATATGAAGAATCGGGTTTGATTCCTCACTCCTCCACATGAAGTCTGCTGGCTGACCTTGGGCCAGTCACAGTTCTCTCAGAACTCTAAGCCCATGCACAGTCAAACCACCACTGAACATCTCATGCCTTGAAAACCCTACGGGGTCACCATAAGTCATCTGTGACTTGATGGCACACACACACACACACACACACACAAATCATCATTTAATTTCAGTAGCAGAACCAAGAAATTTTTTTTTTTAGCCATCACTATTTGGCATTGGTCTGATACACTTATACATTCCTTTGGAAAAGATCATTCATGTTGTCTTTAAGTTCAGCATAAACTGATCCATGACAGCTTTAGCCCTTAAGCAACTGAAGGCAGATTTCAGTAGCAGGTATTAAAAGTTGTGGGAATTGAGACAGGATTTTCAGTGCTTTGCAAATCAGACTTCGAAAAGATAATGTACAGTGTATTCCTAAACAGAGTAATACCCTTCCAAGGCTACTGAAGTCCATGGGATTAGAGGTGTATAGCTCTGTTTAGGATTGCACTGGTGATGTCTTCAGCTTGCTGTCAAACACACAGAGAAAGTGGAAAAACACTAATGGTTGAAATTTTTATGACCTGGGATATTCCAGTATCTGCTTATGCTACGATTTGTTAGACTTGTGCATTTCTTTCATTATTAATTACAATAATTAAAAATGGATGTTTCATTACTATAATCAATATGAAAACAAAAGAAATTCCCCATCTAAACAGCCTATATTTTAAAAAGTCATGTTTTTCTTTTATTTTGGTCTGGATTCTTGGTCTGGTTATCACAGACTCTGCCTCCATTGGTTTCACTTTTACAAAACAGCCAGTGTTTTTAGAACATGAACATAGAGATAGCAGCACATTTGTTCCTTAGGGGGATGGGAGACAGAGGCTCTGGGCTGTCTTGATTGACTGCAAGCTGTTGCCATTTAGGATTGCATGTATATGTGAGGTATTCCAATCCTGAAGGATTCAGAGTGGGACTTGCTTTCTTCTCTCCTTCCAATGCTTGCTCTGTTGTGTGGCAACATTTCTTCTGTGTTCTGCACTCCCTGCTGGGTGATCAGTAAGTTTGCTGAGGTTTCTTTGGCAGAGAGAAGGACTGGAAGAGCGGATGGGCACAACCTGCTGATCCCTGTTTCTTCCCCCTACCTCGCCTCTCCTTCTCCCTCTGTTTACCAGTACCTCAATAGTGACATATCTTTAATCTCCTCCTGAAATGCCATCCAAGCACATGATAAAATATACACAACCAAGAGCAGCCGCTGATGTTGGAGGATCAAAGTGTGGTAAACATCTGGCCACCAAATGAACACATCCACTCCTGGGCACTTTGTAATCTGCTCTCAGTCATCTGGTCTGTAGCCACCATTCTTCTCTCTATGCTGGTGTGCTGGCTGCTAAACGGGTGAAGGCAGCCACTTTTAGTGGGTCTTGTAGCTGGCCCAGCTGTTTTCACTTGCAGCCCTCCCCTCGCCTCCCCAGGCACCTACTTTACTTTCTTTTAGGTATCAGACCAAAACACATTTTTGAGCCCAAGCTTTTAATTATGGATTTTATCTTAACAGCTTTTTAATAGTCTGATCCTGTTGTATCACCATTGTAATGCTGCTTATGTCCAGTGGCTTGTTTCTAATGGCCTGTTTCTAATGGGTTGTTTTTAACAGCTTCTTTTTACATTGTGATGTTTCCAGTTGTAAGATGCTTTGAGCCGGACTCTGAAGAAGCAGCATAAAATATCATAAATAAATAAATAAATTGGAGAAGAGGAGGAGGAGGAGGAGTTGGTTTTTATTTGCCAACTTTCTCTACCTTTTAAGGAAAATCAAACCGGCTTACAATCTCTTTCCCTTCCTTTCCCCACAACAGGCACCTAGTGAGGTAAGTGAAGCTAAAAGAGCTCTAAGAGAACTGTGACTAGCCCAAGGTCACCCAACTGGTTTCATGTGTAGGAGTGGGGAAACCAACCCGGTTCTCCAGATTAGAGTCCACTGCTCATGTGGAGGAGTGGGGGAATCAAACATAGTTCTCCAGATTAGAGTCCACCAATCTTAACCACTATACCATGCTGGCTCTTATTCTTTCAGTTTTCTTTAACAACACCCTAATCTATCAAAGGAATACACAGACCAAATTATTCAATCTGAACTGCCGTATTGAGTTGCTCTTGAAACAGTTCTGCTAACCAAAGCAATTTCATTGCCGTGTACTAAATTAGGAATTGGTAGTCCTCCATACCTCCATTTTTCTTTAGCTTGACACCAATCTATTCTTGGTGTGTGTTTTTAATCCTAAATTAAATCCAACAGTAGCCTTCAATGGTTTTTCAACACAGAGTCATAAATATGAATTGGAGAGTTGTGTTGTAGAAAAAATAACTTTGGCAGTGCTAGCATCTTAATGACATTAATCCTGTCACAGAAAGATAATTTTAAGGATGACCAATGAATAAGTTTAGCTGTTAGAGAAAATTGAGTTGAGATTTTGCTTGCAGCAGGAGTATAAATCTGGTGATATATAAATTTCTAAATATTTAGTTTCATCTTTATAGGATATATCATTCAGCCAGCATTCCCAATCAAGTCCTGCTTTTGACAAGTTTAACAACATCACATTGGATTTTTGTACATTTCATCTATAGCCTGATACTGCATCGTAATTATCAAGAATATCTTTCATCATCTCACTGGGATGGCCAATATTGGTTAAGAACAAAACTGCATCATCAGCATAGAGGCTTAACTTGAGACAATGGCCCTTTATAACTATCCCTTTAATTTCACAAGATTCATGTGTTGATAATGTTAAATGGCTATAGCAAAGAGAAGGGCTGAAAGTGGGCAGCCTTGTTTGACACTTGTCAAAAATCGTATAGGTATTAGCTGACTGAGACCAACATAACAGCTCTCTCTTCAGCATAATTATATTTGCATGCCATCAATCTATAATAACATAATTCAAAATAGCAAAAGAAGTTAAATGGAAAGTGCATTGAATGCTGTTGAAAACTCTTGGCATCAGTATGATAATTTGTGAATAAATGGATCAATGATGTTGCAATAATGTTGCCAAAGTAGTATGTCATTTCTGTTGTGGCTAGTGTTGAACTGCCAATATGCTCACACCCATAGGTGTGATGTTATATGTGTTAGAGGCTGTAGGTCCTACTCCATTTGCATGGGTCGTATCATGATCAAATATTCTAGTGTAAATCTTTTATCTTTAAAGTTTGCATCACTGAGAGTGCAATCCAAAGAATACTTTCCCAATAGCCCCATTTAATAGATTTGAGTAGGATTCTGAGGAGACTTAGTGACAATTGTTCTCTTAGTCCATATTTTATAGGGAAGTTTGTCTCAGGTCTTAAATATAATACATGAGAACTGGCAAGAAATTCTGAAAAATTCCCAAACATGACACCCTTGACCAAAACACACAGCAGTTTAATAATATTTAACATGTATACAATTTCCGATTTCATTTTATATTCTTTTATGAACAGGGTTGATGATGGTTTTGATTTTTTTCTGCTTTCAGAAGCTTGCAAACGACACAGGCAATCTTGCTGGGAGATTGCAATGATGACAGATGGCAAGTAAATGAGGGATAAAACTAACCTGTTAAATAATATGACATGAAATTTAGCATTTAAATTCCCATCTGGAATGCCTTTACACTCAACTGGTCTTCTTGGGTTTCAGTATGAATGTACACAACACACTGCAGATTTATGAGTCTCTAATGCAATTTCCAGAGCTTGCAAATGGAGTACAGCACACATGACTGCTCTGCTGAAGTTAGGACCTCGGGGACCACATAAGGCAGCAATTACAGATCCACACAGGGTGCTCGTTGCTTTTGGCTTTGAGAGATTACTGCCATTGGGAGCTACATATCAGCCCTTCCAAACAAAGAAATATCTTGCAACGTCAGCATTAGAAAGCTTCTGAGGTGGAGTGCCAGTCCTAAAACTGAGACTGCTTGGGAGGAGTGGGGAAGGTGTTGCGCTGTTCTCCTATTTGTAATTTTAAATTAATATTTTCTTGACAGGGATCTTTTGCTCTGTTGCCAGTAAGGCCTGCAAATGGCTAGT
This sequence comes from Euleptes europaea, assembly GCF_029931775.1. Taxonomy (NCBI): domain Eukaryota; kingdom Metazoa; phylum Chordata; class Lepidosauria; order Squamata; family Sphaerodactylidae; genus Euleptes; species Euleptes europaea. The sequence goes on from NC_079312.1 coordinate 67,947,283, forward strand.
GAAAGGAACAGACAAAAAAAGTGGGAAATAATTTAAGATATTGAGAAAGGGTCATGGGGATGCTGATGACTTGCTTGTAAGAAAGCCTCTAAGCTACATTTATTGCTATAAGTTCACCAGCACCTTCTTGTGGGAAGAAAACATTGCTATTCATAGTGGCACTTTAACAGAACGGTGAGGAGGAAAATCCACCACAAGCTGTTTTTGTCACGCTTGGGGTCTTGCAATCAGGGTTCATAACATGTGTCAAGATTTATACTGCCTCCTAATAAACCTTGGAAATTTGCATTGAACCAGGAGGCAATGAGTCATGCCTTATTGATCTGTAACTATTTCAAACATGCGAATGCATGGAAGCTTTACCATATGGCAAGCTGTAAAACAATCATGTGCATTGATCAGGAGCCCACAAGCAACTCTGCTTGCTCCCAAACAACAGAAGGAACACACAACACAGGAGTGTTGGGTATAACAAGGCCACAACTGTATGGAAATAATTGCAGCATAACCCAAACAAACTCTTGCAACATAACAAAATTGTGTGTGTGTAGGACAAGGCTAGGTCTTTCAGGCTGTCAGAACCAGCTGTAATAAATTTGTTAGAATGTGGCTAAATAAAACAACATTGCAGTAGCGCCTTAATGACACACAACATATGAGCTTTCATGAGAGGCAAACTACATGATACTTGTCGTCACTTGTTTACACTAGTTTGCCCATGTTCCCTGCAGCCGGCCTTGGAATGGCATCATGAGGGAGAGGTGTTGGCATAGGCCACCAGCAAACCTGAAAGCATTCCCTGCACATCTAGCCATGTTTCAGCATCTCAGCCATCTGGAGCTACGTTGTCTTAAAACAGAGTCTTCCCCTCATAGCCTTCAACAAGCTTAGTTCGAAATGGAGTTGTCAACAAATCTTTGCAACTGTTTTGTCACTCTTTCTCCAGGTTTAAGCACTGTGACTCTGATTCTGTTCTATCCAATGAAGGAAGATGAAACATTTGTAAGTTAACTATTATAAAGCGCCTTGAGGCCATAAAAAGTGCCCTACATGTGGTAAGCCTTATTGTGGTTAATGGGAATAGATACAATTATTAATGGCCTGGTTGATTTCCATTGTCAGACTTACTAACTAGCATAACTGAAGATTAATATGCTATTGCAGGACAATTTACCAAGTGACCCATTGTAATTAGTTGTGCTTCATACCTCCTGCCAGGAACAGCTTTTGACGATGAGCTTCAGTAAAGACCAGAACACAGATCTACAATGCAGCGAACAAAGAGACAGTACTCATTTCAGAATCCACTACAGGGCATCAGGTGACTCCTACACATGCTCAGAAGATCCTGTTAATCTCTTCCAGAATTCCTGCTGCACAGAATGATACATTGCATCTTAACACCTTCAAGGTGTCATCCACTGCATGCTGTTATGCATGCTTGCCACCAGCTGATAGGACCCCTCCATCAAGCGGTATGTTTTAAAAAAGGAGAAAGGGGGGAGGAAGTGTTTCATGTCAAAGTCTGTGGTCTTCCATTTGTGCAGGATGTCTTGCAGACTAAAATGTAGTTTAACTGTAAGTGGGTGGAGCTGGTTTCAAATTGCACCTAAGCATTCCAGGCAGCAGGACGGCAGCAGTCTCCATTTGACAATAAAAATGACAGTGATCAATCAAATGTCTCTACAGCACTAAACACAGAGAGATTGTCACAATTCCCTGAAATATCTTTTATCTCCCCTACCCTTTCTGATTGTTTTTTAATGTCCAATTTTGTGAAGTGTTCTGTTAAACTTAAAGGCTTGCATATCACACTGTGTAATTTTGTTTGGCCTTAATAAAAGTCATTAGATTACTTTTGGTTTTGCAGTTTCTGTGAGCCAATATTCTTACCTCAGGTGGTTGTTTATTTTTGGAAATACAAGCTTATAAATCAAAGAGAGGGATTCTTCAACCAGAGGAAAATATCTGCTGTGTGACTTTATTCATGGGGTTTCTTTCCCACTAACTGCTAGGTAATATTACAAAATGTGACTCCTATTGACCTATGCATTGTGCATCATCTAAATTATTCTCCCATTTTGTATCCTAAAGCAAGGATTCCTTTCATTACTTGACTCTCATCCTTTTATTTTTCTTGTTTCTGTTTCTTTGCTTCTGTGCCCTGCTGATAAATGTGAAGGATCTGTTAAAAATGTTCTATTGTTCCATGATGCTTTCAAAAATTAGAGACCATAATTTATAATCCATATGTCCCTTTCTGATCCCGACTCTCCTGAGACAATAGCTGTAGAGCTTAGGATCCAACCAAGACCTGAGTCAGCTTGATTGAAAAGAATGAAGTTAATAAGCTGCTAACAAAACCAAGTTCCAGGGCTGTGTACTGGCTAATGCGTACTGCACGACCAGAGCAAAATGTCTCTCTTCTTATGCTGAAGAATTCACACTAGAGTACACTAGATCATGTTATAGATCAGGGGTGGGGAACCTCCTGCCCGCGGGCCGTTTACAGCCCACGGGATCATTTCATCCGGCCCCCAGCCCACCTGCGGAAGGCCCCCTGCCAAGCCCCTCCCCACTTGAACCCCCGGCTGGTGCACACTTCCTGAGAGGCTGCCGGAGGGCCCCCTGACCAGTCCCTCCCTGCTGGATCTCCCGGCTGGCGCGTGCTTCCCGCGCAGCAGTTGGAGGGCCCCCTGCCAAGCCCCTCCCTGCTTGAACCTTCAGCTGGTGCGTGCTTCCCGCGCACCCGCCAAAGGGCCCCCTGGCCACCCCCTCCCCAATGGATCTCCTGGCTGGCACGCACTTCCCGTGTGGCAGCCGGATGGCCCCCTGGCCAGCCCCTCCCCGCTGGATATCCCGGCTGGCACGCTTCAGTACAGCGTCTTGGCAGAGGCTGTGGATCAGGGGGGAGCATCTGCTTGGGAGGTGCTGTGGATCAGGGGGAGAGCATCTCCTTGGCAGGGGCTGTGGATCAGAGGGAGAGCATCTCCTTGGCAGGGGCTGTGGATCAGGGGGAGAGCATCTGCTTGGGAGGGGCTGTGGATCAGGGGGAGAGCATCTGCTTGGGAGGGGCTGTGGATCAGGGGGAGAGCATCTGCTTGGGAGGGGCTGTGGATCAGGGGGAGAGCATCTGCTTGGGAGGGGCTGTGGATCAGGGGGAGAGCATCTCTTTGGCAGGGGCTGTGGATCAGAGGGAAAGCATCTCCTTCGCAGGGTTGTGGATCAGAGGGAAAGCATCTCCTTCGCAGGGGCTGTGGATCAGAGGGAAAGCATCTGCTTGGGAGGGGCTGTGGATCAGGGGGAGAGCATCTGCTTGGGAGGGGCTGTGGATCAGGGGGAGAGCATCTCTTTAGCAGGGTCTGTGGATCAGAGGGAGAGCATCTCCTTGGCAGGGGCTGTGGATCAGAGGGAGAGAATCTGCTTGGGAGGGGCTGTGAATCAGAGGGAAAGCATCTCTTTCCCAGGGGCTGTGGATCAGAGGGAAAGCATCTGCTTGGGAGGGGCTGTGGATCAGGGGGAGAGCATCTGCTTGGGAGGTGTTGTGGATCAGGGGTAGAGCATCTGCTTGGGAGGTGTTGTGGATCAGGGGAAGAGCATCTGCTTGGGTGGGGCTGTGGATCAGAGGGAGAGCATCTCCTTGGCAGAGGCTGTGAATCAGGGGGAGAGCATCTGATTGGGAGGGGCTGTTGATTAGGGGTAGAGCATCTCCTTGGCAGGGGCTGTGGATCAGAGGGAAAGCATCTGCTGGGGAGGGGCTGTGGATCAGGGGGAGAGCATCTGCTTGGGAGGGGCTGTGGATCGGGGGAGAGCATCTCTTTGGCAGGGGCTGTGGATCAGGGGGAGAGCATCTGCTTGGGAGGGGCTGTGGATCAGGGGGAGAGTATCTCTTTGGCAGGAGCTGTGGATCAGAGGGAAAGCATCTGCTTGGGAGGGGCTGTGGATCAGGGGGAGAGCATCTGCTTGGAAGGTGCTGTGGATCAGAGGGAAAGCATCTCCTTGGCAGGGGCTGTGGATCAGAGGGAAAGCATCTGCTTGGGAGGGGCTGTGGCTCAGAGATAGAGCATCTGCTTGGCATGCAGGAGGTCCCAGGTGCAGGATGGGTAAGAAATGAACAGAGGTTGGTTGCCATTGCCTTTCTCTGCATAATGACTCTGGTATTCCTTGGTGGTCTCATATCCAAGTACTAACCAGGGCCAACCTTACTTGGCTTTTGAGATCTGATGAGATCAGACTGGCCTGGGCCATCCAAGTCAAGTTCCAGGCAGCATGTAAAATTTCCCAATAAACAAAATGTACTTCATAGTTTTTCTGGGCCAAAATGGGTAGGTTGCCAATAGGTTAAGATCCTAGACATCTGCAGGACAAACCTACTGACACTTTCCAATGTGTAAGCCCCGCTGACTGGACTTGAGTAGGATTTAGAGTAGATCTGCATAAGATTGCACTGCTGATCACTTTTTGTTTTATATATATAAATTTTTTTATATATAAATTTTGTATGGCCCCCGAATAATGTCCAAGATATCCAAATGGCCCTTGGCAAAAAAAAAAAGTTCCCCACCCCAGTTATAGAGGTGTTAATATACATATTTTGGTAGGGGAAAATAGGCAATTTGATGTGCTTTTGCAGAACAGTAGCAAAGTCTACTTCCCTATTATGATGTCTGTATATGCTTCCAAGATGACACAGTTTCAAGCTGGTTTTGGAGCATAAGGTGCATCCATGCCCTACAGTGGAGGTAGACAGATAATTCTTAGAAATACACTTCAGTTGCAAAAGATGATAGTGCTGGAAGTCAGTTTCAGATCATAAAGCATACCTATTTGCCCTAATGGAGATTATATTGCTTAGAGTTTTCCTCTGGGGAACATGTTGCCACTGTAAGCTACTTTCATATTATAGCACACACACACACATGTCCTTGGTGGGTTTATACTACTCAGAGACGTATTTCACATTTTCAGACTGGGGACAATAATAAGATTATAAATCTTAACTTGCCAGGCCCAGCCCACCCCTCCTGCCCCCCCAAAGGCTCATCCATCATAGGAATCAATATTAATGTAAAGACTTCTTTGGATTTGTTGTCATGGAAACTACTCACTACTCCACTACATGATTTTTGCGGCTCATTTCTTTTTTTTTCTTTTTTAATTCATTCTGTCCCATATTCTACAGTTTAATTTGGCATGGGGAATCTTATGCCATTTCAAACAAAATTAGTTTTTTAAAATCCATGCTAAGTAGTACACCCAGTTGAGATATGCACTCTTCACTTTGCTTCCCTGTAGATAAGTACTCAAATCCACATGTACTAGGTGTCATACATGGTGCTGGAGGAATTGTCTTCTAGATCAGATATTAAAGTGACATCTTGACTGCTTGAGAAAAGTAATAAATGTGATTCAGATACAATTTCTTGCAGTGTCTGTAACATGCTAGAGATAGAGATGGTCCTCTAGGTCCAGAACTTGCACACACACACACACACACACACACACACACACACACACACACACACACACAAACAAGTTTATAACATCTATATTTTGGCTTGAGACACACTTCTGTTGTTGTACACACACACACACAAAATCAAGGGTCTAATCTGAAGAAAAGGGGGGGGGGAGGGATAGTTACTGTAAAAGTAGACCAGAAGGCATGGCATTAGAAGTATGAGTAGAGTTTCTTAACAGTCTTCTTGAAAAGTTCAGTGCCAAATTGAATCTAGATGTGATTAGAGCAAGAACAACTGTGCCCAGATACAGCTTTTGCAAAAAGGGACATGTGGTGATTCGATCAGAGCTGATTTTAGGCACCACATATCACACATAAGAACTGAAGACCCATCTACAGAGATGGATCATTTAGTGTCTGATAAGAAGAGCCATGCTGGATCAGACCAGTGCTCCAGCCCATTCCACATTCTGTTTCACACAGCAGCCAACCAGTTGCCCTGGAGGGCCTGCAAACAGAGTGCAGAGGCCAGGGCCTCTGATATTGTATCCTAGCACTGGGTTTCAGAGGTGGAGGTTCCCTTTAGTTATCATGGCTAGTAGCCACTGATGGATTTACCCTCCATGAATTTGTCTAATCTCCTTTTAAGTCATCTATGCTCATGGCCATCACTATGTCCTTTGATGGCAAATTCTACTAATTACTTACTGAGTAAAGAAGTACTTCCTGTTGTCTGTCCTGAACCTATTGCCCATCAACTTCATTGATATTTTCAGTATCTTTCCTAATAATCCTCAGTATGGAGTTTTCTTTCACTGCTGCCACTACAACCCTCAAATCTCCTTCCCTCTAAGTCTTCGCCAGTTCAGACCTCTTCAGCATATCTTTAAATTTAGGAACTGTTTTGTTCCAATGTGCAATGTCTTGCACTTATCTACATTGGCCTTCATTTGCCACATAGCTGACCTTACCCAGTTCGGAGAAAAACTCCTGTAGCTCTTCACAATTCACTTTGGTTTTCACCACCCTGAATAATTTGGTATCATCCACAAATTTGGCCACTACACTGCTCACCTCCAATTCCAGATTATTTATGAACACATTAAATAGTACCCATCCCAAGTACCTATCCTTGTGGGGGGGCCCAGCTTACTTCCCTCCATTGCAAGAAGTGTCCATTTATTCCTACTCTCTGCTTCCTGTCATTTAACCAATTTCTAATGCATACTTTCTCTCTCCAGCCTCTTCCTGCCATGACTCAGGGCACAACTAGATGACACAGCATTCTTGGGGACAACCCAGGATGATGCCATTTTGGAGCCAAACATGGGCCATTTAAAGATTCCTTGAGGGCCTTTGCAGCATTTTAAAATGGACCATGTTTGGCTCTAAAATAGTGTTGGTGAACCCAGGTTGCCCCATGGAACACTTTAATGTCTAGTTGTGCTCTCAGTTATACAAGCCAGGTTGGTTTTCTCATCCCAAACAAATACTAGTGACAGATGTTTTACCTTGGACCCAGTGTTCAGCAACAGCACATTTCGACCCAGCGGCATGTTGGCATGACTACCAGATTCTCTAAGGTTGAGAAAAGGGCCAAAACAGGGGTCCTCAATTAATAATACAAATGGTCAATATAATAATTCTCCGTGTTTTACTGATGCTGTTACTCTCAGACTCAATGATTGCTATACATCTTAAATAGTAATCTAAATTCACTTGCATGGTATAATTGCGTTTAAGTCCCTTAGGTGTTCTTGACAATTTCCTTTGTGCATGGCATCTGAAACCGCATGTCAGAAAAGCAATATAAAGGTATATATACAAATTGTTTTAAATAGGCACTGCAAAAAGGGTGAAATAGCAGGCTCACACAGGAAATGCAGCGAACAAGAGGAGTAAGGAGTTATAACATTTTGCAAAGTGGGCTGGAGGAAGGGGAAAGGTGCTGCTTTTCTTTCGTTTCCTCCATTTGTGGCTGAAGTCATGATAGCAGCTTCTATTATTACTGAATTCACAAAAGTACTTTGTGACCTTTCAAGATGAAAGGTATAATTTAACTGAAAGACAATGCTCTTTATCATTGCTTTATTATCGTAGTGAATGTACTGATATGGGCTTTGTGCTTGAAGAGGCTGTCTGTGAGATAAATAGCATTTTTGGAGAACAGCATCTACTGAATATTGGGGCTTCTGTTGAGAACAACTGCGTGCTAGTGTTGTTCAGCAAGGGCTGTACTTGAGAATCAACAGTTGTGATCCTTTCTTCCAGCAAAGAATAATTTCTTAGAAGAAATTTGCAAGGTTATCAAGACTGCCACAGATAATGATGATACAACTGACCAAATGGTTCTTCATATTCAAAGTAATCAAATATTAAATGAACAGGACATGTCCGTTTCCAAGTCCATTTCCACCACCACCCCACTCCCATCAGGCACTGAGCACAAAGCTCCAGGGGAACATGGCTGGCCCAGTGCACCTCCTATGGCCATGCACATGGGGGCGTGGCAAGGAACAGCTGTTGAAGAAGAAGAGTTGGTTTTTATATGCCGACTTTCTCTACCACTTAAGGGAGACTCAAACCGGCTTACAATCACTTTCCCTTCCCCTCCCCACAAAAGACACCCTGTGAGGTAGGTGAGGTTGAGAGAGCTCTAACAGAGCTGTAACCTGCCCAAGGTCACCCAGCTGCCTTTGTGTGTAGGAGTGGGGAAACAAATCCAGTTCACCAGATTAGCCTCTGTCGCTCATGTGGAGGAGTGGGAATCAAACCCGGTTCTCCAGATCTGAGTCCACCGCTCCCTAGCGGCAGCCATTTGTGCCATGGCAGTTGCCCGGTTGGTAGGAATGGTGCTGGTTGCTGTGGGATAAGTAGAAGCAACTAGCAAGCACCCTGAGGCATCTGGGAGGAGTTTTTCCCAAGCCAAGCATTCTACAGCAGTGGGGTTGGGGATGGGACTTCTGTGTTGCCGAACAACATCCATGAGTCAAGCTGAAAGTTACAGAAGCAGGGATTGAGTTCAATCAAGAAGCAAAATCAAACTTAATCAGCCACTTAGCAAAATCAGGTACCCAGGCAGCTGCCTTGTTGAATGTGACCAACTCTGCAAATGCTACACTGTTAAAAATTGCACATGATTTTGAATTGTGATGAAATTTACTGTGAACAGGTAGGGTGTTGGAGTTGGAGTTTCATCAATTGTGTTGATCACAGTAAGTTCCAATGTGGATCACATGTAATTTGGAGATCATAGAAACCATGATTTGGAAGTAGAAGTGTAATTCCAGCAACCAGCAGTAAAGTCTTGAGATATTCCAACATAGGAGTAACAAATATTAAAAATCCACCAATGACATTTAAAAGCAGGCGGTGTTTTTTTCAGTGACAAGGCTTATTATGCGCTGGCATGAGCATCACTGTCAAGAACTGGAGGGAATAGGATGCTACAGACGTACATACTCCCCACCCACTGCTTCCATCTATTACCCCAGCATTCCTCAGAAGAGCTCAGAATTAAGAATTCTTGAACACCTGTCCATTTGGTTCACCTCCTGTTCACAAGTGGCCCTGAGATGCAGCAAATCTGGCGGTGGGATGTGTGTGTGATCAGAAACTCAGCTTCCCTTCTCCCCACCCTAAACTGTCAGCTTGTGCTGCTGAGAGATAAGGCGATCACTTTTTATCTTCATTGTGTAGCTATTTTTGATCTTTAGGAGGCAGCTGATGGTAGGATGGCATTTGGTTAGTTTAGTTTCTTCTAATTATGGATATAAATTGTGATTTTAATCCATGTTTTTAAATGTGTTTTATGTATTTTTAGGGTTTTTTTGTTCTGTCATATTGTAAGCCACCTTGAGTTCTGTAAAATAGAAGACTGGCTAATAAATGTCTCAAAAATAAATAAATAAATAAATATTTCTCCCCAAGGGGATGGCTCAGAAGTCCATTCGTAGCTGATCCCCTATCAGCTATGAGTCAACTTCTGACCCCGCCCCCACGAGCTTCCCTGTGCCCCAGCACAATAGGGCTAAGATACAGGGAAGGGCTGGGAGATCAGAACCTGATTCCCAGCTGAAAACCTGAGAAGCTGTGAGTTGACCTCTGACCAACAGGCAGCTGCAAACCTGTTCAGCAGCTGTTTGAATTGTCTGTTGAGAGGGGACCATACACTTGACAGGCTTATGGCCTGAATGTGAGTGTTGAAATGAACATGTGACTATTTAATAGGTTCAGTTCAAAACTTGTGGAATTCCTACTCAGAATATTTTATTTCCTCCCATTTTATCCTCAAAACAACCCTGGTAGATTACACTGAGAGAGAATGACTGGCCCAAAGTAACTGAGTTTCATGGCTCAGTAGGATCTGAACACTGATTTCTCCAGTCCAAATCCACTAACTCTAACACCAGATAAGAACTTTCCTCTTTGCAGCAGGAAGTAGTCAGTGAGAAAGCTGAGCCATGCTGGCTACCAGAAAATTGCTTGGCTTCCATGTCCAGCCAAATTTTTAGGACCCCGGTTTAATAACAAGAAGTGGACAAACCAAAATGTCTGCAGCTGAAATCATTTGTTGAATAGAAGGTATCATGAATACAGTAAAACTTATGAAAAGGTCCAATATTGCATTAACAAGGGCCATTTGAAGAAATGTAGATTAGACAGTGCTACTATAACAGAAGAAGAAGAGTAGGAGTAGGAGTACCTCTTAAGGAAGAATCAAACCGGCTTACAATCACCTTCCCTCCCCCTCCCCACAACAGCACTGTCCAAACTTCCCATTATTTCTATTGTTCCTAAATTTTTACATTATACATAACTGAGATAAATTGAAAATATAATAGAGCATTAAAATTCAAAGTTGCTTTGTTCATTGCAGCAGTACTGACCAAATTACATTAAACAAAAGGCAAGCATAAAGCATAGCAAAAACAAACACAATAGAATAGGCTGTATGGCATTATGTCTTGTTGAGGTACCTCTCCTCTCGAAACCCTGCCCTCCCCAGGTTCCACTCATCCCCAAATCTCCAGCAATTTCCCAGTCCACAGCTGGAAACTGTGATAAGCCCTTTCTTGGGACTGAGGGGAACCACACAGCCTCCTATGATTTTGGGGGACCAGATTTGTTTAGAACTGTAACCTTTGTCATAGTTACAAGATTTTCTCAGGGTAGGGTTGTCATCCTTCAGGTGGGGACTGGAAATCACCCAGAATTACAATTGATTTCCAGACTACTTGGATCAGTCCCTCTGCTGGCCAGCTGATTGGCACCAAGGGGAGAGCCCCAGAGCGGTGGTTCACCCACCCCCCAGTGGGGGTCTGGGAACCTTAGGAAAGCCTCCTGTCGATGGCAGCAACCCTACATTTTGGTTGCATTTTAAACATGATATCATACAAAATAAGACTACTCCACCACTTCAGCTGAATTAAGAATCAGTTGATATAAAAACTTTAGAAGACTAAGAAGATTGTAGTAAGAAAAGAATATCAAGAGCATCCATTTACTGTGGCCACTGAGGGAAGAGCAAGAGTCAATAGGTAGAGTTACTGCAGAGTATCTTTAGATTTCCAAAAAGTTTTTGGCAAATTCCCCCAGATTTCCAAAAAGCTTTTTACAAAGTCCCCCACCAAAGCCTGCTAAGCAAACTTCATAGTCACGGGATGAGAGGACAAGTCCTCTTATGGATTGAGAGCTGGCTGAAAAATAGGAAGCAGAGAGTAGGAATCAATGGTCAGTTCTCCCAATGGCAGGATGTGAGCAGTGGGGTGCCTCAGGGATCTGTGTTGGGTCCGGTGCTTTTCAACCTGTTCATCAATGACCTGGAGTTAGGGTTAAACAGTGAAGTAGCCAAGTTTGCAGATGACGCCAAACTATTTAGGGTGGTTAAAACAAAATCGGACTGTGAAGAGCTCCAGAAAGATCTCTGCATACTGGAAGAATGGGCATTAAAATGGCAAATGAGATTCAATGTAAGTGTAAAGTGATGCATATTGGGACAAAAAAATCCCAACTTCATATATACACTGATAGGATCTGTGCTGGCAGCAACAGACCAAGAAAGGGATCTTGGGGTGGTAGTGGATAGCTCAATGAAGATGTCAACCCAGAGTGCGGCTGCTGTAAAAAAGGCAAATTCCATGCTGGCCATAATTAGACAAGGAATAGAGAATAAAACTGCTGATATCATACTGCCCTTGTACAAATCTATGGTGAGACCACACTTGGAATACTGTGTACAATTCTGGTCACCACACCTAAAAAAGGATATTGCAGAGCTTGAGAAGGAGCAGAAAAGAATAACCAAAATGATTAGGGGACTGGAGCAACTGTCCTATGGGGAGCGGTTAAGACGCTTGGGGCTGTTTACCTTGGAAAGAAGGCGAATGAGGGGAGACATGATAGAGGTCTATAAAATTATGTATGGTTTGGAGAGAGTGGACAGGGAGAAGTTTTTCTCCCTCTCCCATAATACTAGAACACGGGGTCATCTGCTAAAGCTGGAGGGTGAGAGATTCAAAACAGATAAAAGTATTTTTTCACACAAGCATAGTTAAATTGTGGAACTCCCTGCCCCAGGATGTGGTGATGGCTGCCAGCTTGGAGGGCTTTAAGAGGGGAGTGGACATATTCATGGAGGAGAGGGGTATTCATGGCTGTTAGTTAGAATGGATACTAGTCATGCTGCTTACCTATTCTTTCTAGTATCAGAGGAGCATGCCTATTATTTTGGGTGCGGTGGAACACAGGCAGGATGGTGCTGCTGCATTCGTCTTGTTAGTGGCTACCTAGAGAGACCTGGTTGGCCACTGTGTGAACAGACTGCTGGACTTGATGGGCCTTGGTCTGATCCAGCAGGGCCTTTCTTATGTTCTTATCAATATATCAGGAAAACTTTCAAAATGTATGGCTACAAACTGGAATATTTTCCAGATATCAGTAGAATCTCTAGTCTAAGGAAATTTTCTATAGTTTTCCATTCCAACAATTGTGCTGGCTATTAAGATGATCTCCATTCTGTGCCACTTATTGGTGAACTCTTGTTTTAGATTCCTTCAAAATTATGCTGAGCATTTGTAAACAATTGGGAAATTAAATGTTAACGTTTGGATCGGCCTGTGAAAACTATTGTAAAAATAATATTAAATGCAAAAAAAAAAATGATAGTAGTGATATAAAATGTGTTACCTTCCCAAGTGAAAGAAAGAGGCAGTGATGTGGCAAATGCTAATAATATTCTCCTCACAGAAGAGGGAATCTCATTCCCTGTTGTTTTCAAGGAGGGGCTGATTGCATTCTACATCTGTTGTCAGCAGACTCAATAGTCCTAACGTTTGAGTGAGCATTTTGCTTTTGAATGCAGCTTGATGGCATTTCCTTCTCTAGTCCTTTTCAGCGATCATCCATTTCTCCTCCTGCACTTCCATACTGAGGAGCAATTGGACTGGCTGCCTTTGATTCCAAGTATCACGCAGCTAATCAGGAGGTCATTCTGTGAGCCTCATAATGTGCACTGGCATTCACTTCTCTGGAAGACATCATCAGTTTTCTGAATGATAAACATACAAAGTGGCATGCTAGGTCAAGTAGCACATATGGACATTTTCAGAGAGACACAGACTGGCTGACAAAACAGGAGAGAAAGGTTCCCTCAGCCAGGCTGATTTCTCAAGTTCTTAAGCCCTGCAGCTAGCAACCGAACAAAAAGGGCAAGCCAGTTCCAAACACAAACCACAAATGAGTGTATGAAGAACTGAGAAATGACAGTCGGCCTTGATGCCAGCCTCTTTCTTTAGCGTGTGCTGTGTGCTTTAACATTTTCACTCTCCAAGTGCATACTCCCATGATGCAGGATATTTTTTATACACTCTTTGGTCAGCTCCGTCCATTATCCAGAGCTGATATGAGGAGGAAAATCTAATCCGTATCACAAATCCTAGGAATCCTACCAGTATATTAGATCTGGCCCAATATCTTTTGGATGCGTGATTTGGCTCCTCTAGTCTCTTTTATAAGCAATGGCTGCTGAGATCCATCCACCAGAGGCTCCCAGACAAATATATCCTCTGCCTCACACCTCTTAACTCTTAGACCTATCCCAGACATCCTATGTAAACAAAATTAGGATCCCAGCTCCCATTTTATATATCTGAGCTTGATGAGGGTGCTATCCTACAAATAAGTAGCAGATCATACATGGGCATTCTCTGATGCAGCTCTCACCTTGTGGAACAGCATGTCTGAGGAGATTAGGAAGACCTCCACATTTCTATTATTTCACAGAATGTTCAAAGAGGGCATTTTTATAAGGGTATAATGCTTATAGTACATATCACTTTGTTTTTAATTCATTGTTTGCTGCCATTGTAATCCACTTTCTGGTATGTTGTCTCTTAGGTTTTTGTTTGCTTTGTTTTTTAAAACAAATTCTATAATGTTAGTGTTATTGCATTGTTCATTGGATTTGTTATGCTGTTTGACTGAATTGTTTTTAATGTATTGTAATCTGCCTTGAGTCTAAGCAAGGAAGGTGGGCAAGAAATTGAATGAAATGAATTAATGAATAAATAAATATGATACGGTGGGCATCTGAATGGCCGACTTGTTACATCTTGTCTGGTCCTAAACTTCTTCCTTCAGCTTTGTAAAAAACATACAATGAATGCTTCCACAGTAGCCTTTTCACTTTCTACCTGATACATCTGTATAAATTATTGCTTATTGTTTAAGTTGGCTGCCAATGTTTCTGTATCAGAACTGCGCAGGGTGGCATGTATAGGACTGCCAAAAGCCACCATGAGTCTCCAAGGCAACCAGGGCTCCCAGAATGTTGTCCCCCTAAATCTAGGGTTGCCAACCTCCAGGTGGTGGCAGGAGATCTCCTGCTTTTACAACTGATCTCCAGCCGATATAGTTCAGTTCCCTTGGAGAAAATGACCGATTGGCAATTGGACTCTATGACATTTAAGTCCATCCCCTCTACAAACCCCACCCTCCTCAGGCTCCACCCCCAAAATCTTCAGATATTTCCCATCCTGGAGCTGGCAAACCTACCTAAACCACCCACTCTTGACAGCTATGGCTCCGTGCAATCAGAAGATCTGCTTTGTGGCTCTGTCAGATTAGTTTATTTATTCTTTTAAATATTTGTATCTTGTCTTTCATTGGGGACCAGGGAAGCTTACTAATCATAATTAAAAACATTGCAATTTAAAATCAGGAAAATAAAACCCAAACGAGTCCCTCCCTCCATGATACCTGAGGTTTATATTTTTTTAAAAACTGTAGGCCTCACAATGTCTCCTGACAGTTTCTAAGTTTAACGTGTCATATTTAAATCCCTATGCTTTGTTTCAGCTCTGTTTCAGATTTATTTTCAGATATTTGCAATCCAAACTCTAATGCATGGTTTACTGGAAGTCCCACACTGTTGATCACATTGACTTGCACTGTGTAATCTGTCTTGAGTCTCCGGGGAAAAGGTGGATTGACAACAACAACAGCAACAGATGGCCGCCTTATCATTCATCTCCCTAGTAGGGTTACCAGGTCCTACCTCTCCTCCGGTGGGAGACTTTTAAGGGGTCGCGCGGCAACATGTGGGCGGGTCACTTCCGGTTTACAACTGGAAGTCCCGCCTCACGAGAGGCCTTATGCCACTCAAACATGGTAGTTTGAGTGGCATAAGGCCCCTTGCAAGGCGGGACTTCCAGTTGTAAACCGGAAGTGACCTGCAGCACATGCACATTTGCCCGCCGACCGTCAGCTGGTTGGCGGGCAAAGGGGCAAATTGCCGGGGATTTACCCGCCACCACTGGGCACCTTGCAACCCTACTCCCTAGGAAGCTTGTTCCACATATTGGGGGCTACTGTGGAGAAGGCACAGGTGCTGGTTGATGCCAGGTGCCCTTAAGGGGGAGAACAGCCAGAGGGTGGCACTGTAAGCGTATGGACCATTGTTGGCACTGGGTAAGTATGGGAAGAGATGATCCTTTAGATACTTGGGTTCTTAGACTCTCTTCCCTGGTTATAGTTTTATGTGTGTTCACAAATTTATACATTTCATTGAATTGTTTAAATCTTTTATACACACATTTTAAATGCTGTTTTAGTGTTTTGAGGGTCACTGCCTTGGGGACCCTATTTGGGTGCAAAGGCAGCATAGAAAGGGCTTTAAATGTCATAAGCAGCACCTTGAATTGGGCTTGGAAACAGTATATCTGTGTTAAGATGGGTGACATACGTTCCCATCAATTATAGCCCGACAATTATTAAGTAGCCCGACAATTATCAAGCTGCCAATTAAGGAACCCTGTGACAGAAGGTAACCTACAGTCTTTACAAACCAGACTTTCTTAGAAGTCTAGAATGCAGCACATGGTAACACAGAAGAACAATGAAGCAGATGATAGCCTTATGTATAGATATAGCTGTAATTTTTTAGGATGCTATATACCGTATATACTCGTGTATAAGCCGAGTTTTTCAGCCCAAAAAAAGGGCTGAAAAAGCAGGCCTCGGCTTATACGCGGGTCAATACAGTAGGGAAGGGAGGAGGGAGGAGGGAGGGGGGAACTTACCACCGCAGCCGCCATCGCCGCCGGGCCGGGCGCACCCGGCTCCCCTTGGCCAGGAGCACCCTGGAGGGGCCTCCTGTGGCCAAGGGAAGGCTGAGCCGCTGCCGCTGCCAGGCGCACCCGGCTCCCCCTGGCCAGGAGCGCCCTGGAGGGGCCTCCTGTGGCCGAGGGAAGGCCGCGCCACCGCCGCCGGGCGCACCCGGCTCCCCTTGGCCAGGAGCGCCCGCCGCCGCCGCCTTCGCTGGGCCTGGAGCGGCCTAGGAGCGGCCTGCGGGGCCTCCTGGGCCGTGGGGGGGGGGCCCTGCCGCCGCCGCCTGCCTGCGCACCTGGAAAAGGTAAGCTTGCGGGGGGGAAGGGTTATAAGCCAACCCTCGGTTTATACGCGGGTGCCTACTTTTTCCCCATTTTGGGGGAGAAATTAGGCACCTCGGTTTATACGCGGGTCGGCTTATACACGGGAATATACGGTACGCTTTTTTGTTATTGGCAAAATTATTCAGTTCCTAGTCTTCCACACAAAGATTCTTCTGCACTGCACGATGAGAAATATACAGGTAATAAGGCTTGCAAGAATAAATGTGCAGGTCATAATACTACTAAGACTAATATGAATAATACTATGTAATTATCACCAGAATTTAAACAACCTTAAAAGAATTATGGCATAAATTTTCAGCAGCTTGAAACAAGGATTATGACTGTCAAACACTTACATTTTTCAGTACCATCCTAAGCAAAGTTATACCTTTCTAAGCCCATGGATTGCACTGTTTATCAACTAATCACCTTGCTTTCAACTGCTTTTCAGCTGATTAGTCAATTAACTAATTACAAATTACCAGATTTAAATACAGATGATGTTTTTGGGATATTTCATGAGTATAAGTTTATGTTCACTAATTAACATAGGTAAATTATGTGTCATCAGAAATGCATTCCATGAATCAAGATACATATAGAATGCTTACAGTAAAGCAATTAAGCTTCTTGTTATAATGGGCATTTGCAATTAAAATTCATAATCTGCAATAATTAGTTAGCTAACTGACCAATTATTTGCGTTTTTTAGAATGCAGTTTCAAAACACCCTGGAAACTGGAGAAAATATGCTGAGTAAGCTCTGAATACGTTAAATTCATAATCAACAGTTTGGAGATATGACTTCAAGACAATTTGTAAGAGGATATGTTGCAATATGTGTGTGCGATGCCCCCTTTTGTTTGGAAATCAGGAATAGGGTACTCACACAGGTTCCTGCTCTTAGGTTCACACAGCAGAGACTAGTATGTAAAAAACATCCACTTATTAGCAAGAAGACACAAGAACAGGAACAACTGGTGTCAGAACAAAGGAGCTCCTGCGGTCTACAGTTGTAACTAACAGAAGCAGGGACTCCGCCCCGTAAGACTCAACCAATGCGCATAAATATCAGAGTGGGGAGCAGCCTATTCCATTGTAATTTCTACACTAAGGTAAAGGTAGTCCCCTGTGCAAGCACCGGGTCATTACTGACCTATTGGGTGATGTCACATCACAGTGTTTACTAGGCAGACTGTGTTTATGATGTGGTTTGCCATTGCCTTCCCCAGGCATCTACACTTTACCCTAAGCAAGCTGGATACTCATTTTAGCCATCTCAGAAGGATGGAAGGCTGAGTCAACCTTGGGCTTACTACCTAAAACCCACTTCTGTCGGGACTGAACTCAGGTCATAAGCACAGCTTGGACTGCAGTACTGCAGCTTACCACTCTAAGCCATGGGGCTCTTAATTTCTGCACAAAAGACACCACAATTTGCTGTATGTAATAAGTAGGGAGGGGCTGAGTGGAACGTTCAGGTTATCATGTCTATACTTGGGTACTAGGGCTGTGCATATCGATAAATCCAAATTGAAAATAAACCTGGAAAAGGCTTTTTCGGCATCTTTTGGGTTTAATTTAACTCAAATATTAAAACTGGGAATAAAGCCGGATAGCCGATCGCTGAATCAGCCGAATAGGTATTTGGCTTTTTTCAGCTTCAGCTTTCACCAGACTTTTCCCTATGGGGATTTCTTTTTAATGAGCTCTGGGGGAGGCATTTTTGGAGGTAGAGTTCCCAAATATTCAGGGTAGCATCAAGGGATGTGTAATGGGCCTGCACAAAGCTATTGCTACCCAAATTCACAGCATAGCTGCAAGGGACTCTCCTTGCATGAACCCCAAAGTTTGGTGAAAATTGGGTCAGGGGTCCAATTTTATGGGGTCCCAAAGGGGTTGCCCCCTCCTCCATAGAAAAGCATGGTAAAATTTATAATGCTTTTCTATGAAGGAGGGGGCCGACCCTTCAGGATTGGACTCCCTGACCCAAACTTTACCAAACTTTGGGGTTCATGCAAAAAGTGTCCCTTGCAGCTATGCTGCGAATTTGGGTAGCAATAGCTTTGTGCATGCCCATTACAAGCATTCATGGAAAACTGAGTTTTCTCATGATTTTGTGCGGATGCAGCCATTACAGAAAAGTATGAAAAGTATTTTTAAAATTCTTCCGGGAGGCATTTTTCAAGGTAGAGTCACCAAATTCACAGCGTAGCTGCAAAGGACTTTACTTGCATGAACCCCATAGTTTTGTAAAGTTTGGGTCAGGGTGTCCAATTTTATGTGGTCTTGAAGGGATCAACCCTCTCCTCCATAGAAAAGCATTGTAAACAAAATCTTGACTGGGGAAGAAGCACATATTTTTGAGGTTGTGCTCAAGTCATTAAATTGACTTAGTTGTCACACACAGAATCACTTGCAATCCGTAGCATCATTACACCTGCACAGCCAGTTACATCTCTTACATGACAAACACTGGCTTATATTACCTGTACTGGTTAGCTATATCTGTTCATTGAATGATTGCAAGAACAGATTACGAAATTATCTAGATGCATTTGCAGACAATGAAAGTACACAGAGATATCTCAGCAGTAAGTCTTAATTTAAAATGAATCTCCCCTTAACTATGTGCCTTTTAACAATTTTGTCAGGCTTCAGCAAAACACAGCTTTTCAGGCAATAAACCTTCAATCCAGGCAGAGCAGCGATTCAAAGATTTATTTCAGTAAGGCAGTGATTTCAGTAAGAGATGCGCAAGGCTGAAATACATGACTGGGGGATTATGGATACATATATAGGGCTGATACAATAGGGTTACAAGAACAAAGAGACAATGTAGTCGTTTCCTGCCGGTAATGACTTAAGTAAAACTGAAATAGAAACAATTGTGAGCAATCAGTGGAGGAGATGGCCGGGCTCTCGGCTTTGTGCGCGGGACCCGATATCAGATCGGAGATTTACACGGGCAGGTCCCAATACAATTGTAAATCCCTGGCTGGAGCTCGTGTGCAAAACAGGGGGGGGAGGAGTGCACGGAGAGCTCCATTTTGTTTGCGGGGAAACCATCTTGTTTGAGCACGGAACTATCAGAAGCCCTATCTGACACAATTAGAAGTGGTCACAGAAAGGGGGCAGAGGGCAGCAACAGTGAAAAGCTTTGTCATTACACAAGCAGACGTATACAAACTAATTTAGACACATCCAGTCAACATGGAAAATGTCAGAAGGACAGATGCAAGTTAAACTGGTGGGTAAGCATCCCTGACCAATAGCTACTGATTGTGATCTGACCCAACAAGCCTGGGTCCAACAAGCCTAGGGACCTGGCATACCTTATGCAATCCAAGGAAAGAGCTGGGGTGATAAGATAAAATCAGATGTAATTACACTAAGGTGAGGTAATGAAGAGGTAAATTAACATAAATGTGAACTAGTATTGGTGTCATTTAAAAGAAGTGTGAATATGGGTTTACTATGTACGGGTGCAAAAGCTGGGTGTGAATACTTGGCATTGTAGAAAGCTGATAGGAAGAAAGTAGATTCCTCTGAAATGTGGTGTTGGAGGAGAGTGTTACTGATACCCATGGACTGCCAAAAAAAAATATCAGTGGGTTATAGATCAAATCAGGCCTGAACTGACCTTAGAAGCTAAAATGACTAAACTGAGGATATCATATTTTGGTCACATTATGAGAAGACAAGAGTCACTAGAAAAGACAGTCATGCTAGGAAAAGTTGAGGGCAGCAGGAAAAGAGGAAGACCCAACAAGAGATGGATTGACTCAATAAAGGAAGCCACAGCCTTCAATTTGCAAGATCTAAGCAAAGCTGTCAAACATTTTGGAGGACGTTGATTCATAGGGTCACCTTGAGTCGGAAGTGACTTGACGGCACTTAACACACACAGTATTGGTGTCAAATATAGTCCTATTGCATGCTTCATTGATTGTTTTATGCTGTCCGATTGCATTGCTTATATCCTGTAATCTGCCTTGAGACTCAGTGAGAAAGGAGGACTAAAAATAAAGTAAAATAAAATAAATAGTATGCCATGGTAGATTACCTGAGTAAGCATCATTGCTATTCAGAATACTCTGTCACGTTTTTGTACTTAAAAGAATGATTTACTAAAACTATAGAAATTCAACAGGTGTAGCTTTTGCTATCACTGCCTTTCCATAACAGGAGTATATGCCTGTTGAATTTCCACTTATTGTGCGGCTGTTACAGGAAGAGAGCTACTAACAAGGAAAAAGAAAATTATTTAAATGATAGCAGTAACAACAGACATGGGCAGTCCATTCCTGAAGGGGGAAGCAGTTAGGCAGCGGCCAGGAGTGGCGCAGCTGCATCTGAGAACCACACTCCCGCCATGGTCTGGGGGGCCGGAGTAAGTTGCCCTATGCCAGCATTTGTTCCACCCCCTTCAGGATTGCATGGTATTCAGACATATTCAATAATAATACTTGAAAATATATTTTTTCCATTTTTGATGAAGAGGTATGGTTATTGATTTGATAAGACCTGACTTTTGTCATGGGTATTGATCAAAAATATGGTTTTACACAGTTTCTCCGTTACTCTTTCATTTACACTAATATCCCCTCAGATTTCTGTTAGTTATAAAGTACTTTCCTTATGCGTGGAAATCATTTTATAGATAGAAATATTAAATTTCCATTTTCCACACTAGTTCTGGGACTGCTTGAAACAAATAATAATGTCGTTTTCTCAATGCTTTATTGAATTGTTGACAGGATAATATGGGCTGTCACCGATCAATCACTGCAACCACTTCGTTTAAGCATTGTTCCAATGGCACTGAGTCCATTTAACTGAAAATATCTGTGTGCCAATGGATTGTACATTGCACTGAAAATTCAGACCCTAAGGATATAAAGCTTAGCTTTCATTCTAAAAACAAAAACAAAAAGAGGTTTTACTGTGCAGTCCTAAGCAGATCTATTCAAAATCCTCCTGCAATCTGTTCAATGGGGAACACTCCTGGGAAAGTGTTCATAGGATTGCAATTACTACTTTCTTTAAAAAGGAAGACTACCGCTTCAGTAATTATATTGGCATGATAGGAAATGTATCTACTGGACCTTGTCCTGCTTCAAACCTCTTAATGGGACAGATGCCTAATACACAGTTAGCGTGGGTAGTAAAAAGGGAATAACTCTCATTTTGTTACTTTCTTTTGTGGTTGCACTGGAACCATCATCACTGGGTTCAGCCAATTGGAATTTGACAGCAGACACTGAGCCATGTCCTCTTTTATCTGTTATGCAGGGTAAAGGGGCATTGCCAGTGTGTAAATGATGAGGCCATTTCACTGCCTTATTTCCTTTCCTTGCCATCTGTTAACAGCCGCTTGATCTGCACGCCACAAAAAATTTCACTTGTTAAACTCTATATAACAGGTTGACTATATCAGCTAGTTTACTACTATCAACTAGTTGACTATCAGCTAGTTGACTACTATCAACTAGCTAGAGCCAGCGTGTTGTAGTGTTTAAGAGTGATGGTTTGGAGCAGTGGACTCTAATCTGGAGAACCAGTTTGATTCCCCACTCCTCCACATGAGCGGCTGACGCTAATCTGGTGAGCCACCGGGTTGGTTTCCCCACACCTACACACGAAGCCAGATGAGTGACCTTGGGTTAGTCACACTCTCTCAGCCCCACCTACCTCACAGGGTGTCTGTTGTGGGGAGGAGAAGAGAGGTGATTATAAGCCAGTTTGATTCTCCCTTAAGTGGTAGAGAAAGTCGGCATATAAAAACCAAATCTTCTTCTCCTCCTCCTTTTTCTTCTTCAGAAACTAGTTGAAAAGTTGGCATCCCAATGACATTAATAGTCAGCAAGCCTGTATATTCCATGAACATATTAATGAATAGCCATGTATAGTTGGGGTCACAGCCAGGCTGTTCCCAAGTTATATGTTCTAGCTCCCAGAAAAATTTTTTTTGCACAAGGATGAACTGAAACTGGTAGCCATAAGACTCCCATATTCACACTTTTTTTAAATGAAGGAGTGAATGCTCATTACTAGATAGCTTGTAAGTAAAGAGCATGAGGAGCCATTTGTGTCTGTGTTCCATCATGCTTTTCCACTCTCCTGCCCCTCTCTGGCAAATGTTCTGTGAACATTGATCTGAATGGTCCATCTGCAGCTGTACTAGCAACAAGGACAAATGTCTTCAAAAGAAAACAAACACTGCACAGTCACATTGGATAAAAATGCAACTGACACCACATGACGCTAATCATCCGCTGCAGCTGCTGTGACTTGGAAGCCAACCAAATAAACAGCTTTCAGTGAGGGACTGTGATTTTCCTCTTGCAATGTTAGCCAGTTTATGAAAGCCAAAGACATTTCCTATCACGCTGTAGGGCCTCCCAAATCTATCTTAAATTACAAGAAATGTTGGCCTGCTGAAAGCACTAAGCACTCAACCAAGTGAAAAAGGCAATCTTTCTTTTGTATACGCTATCGCTGCAGCTCTTGGGGAAATTGCTGTGAAAAGTAACCACTTCTTTGCCTTTCTTGCTGTCAGAGTCACAGGTATTGTGCCTGTTCAGGGAAAATCCTGACAACTTTCAGCTTCTGGCTCTAGCCAATACCATTCACTACAGAAGGTCACATCTTATTTTGCACAATAATCGATTCCATTGTGGACCCGTCTACTCTATTAAACAGGATTCTATAATCTTACATTGGGAAACAGTAAGCTCAGAAGAAGCCCGTCAGATATCTGGTGTCAGCATGAATGGTTCATAAATTACACTTTACAGGAAATGTACATGTATTCTACATATACTGATCTACATGCATGCCAAATGCACATACACTGAATAGCTGCAGATAATTGTTGCTTCCCTGTGGCTGTACATGTAACAAAACGTACTTGTCCACTGATGATGTATCTACATGTAAGTTTCATGTCATGCACAGAAAGATGTGGCTTCATCCCCAGGTATCTGCTACTGTGTAAATAGTGCAACAGTATCTCATGGTACATCTTATCTGTGCTCCTTTGTTTTGAAATTTCAGGATTCTGACCAATGCTTAGAGTAGCTGTAAACTTTAGCATTCCCTCTATTCCTGGTTAAAAAGGGTTATTTTCCCTCCTCCCACTTATTTAATATATTCCAGCAACAGTCAATGGCTAATTAGTGAAGGGCAGATAAATAGTTGCCATTAGTAGTAGCCATTAGTGTTTTGAAGTCATTTTGTGTCAGCAAATTCCCTGCTTAAACTGAGATTGAGAGAAAAAGACCGGTACTAATACATTTCAGATGCTAAGAATGTGTTACTATAGCAACTGCTTAACCAATGGAAACCCTGAATATATCCGTTTTTGCTCAAAATGAATTTGTTTACCTTAATTTCACCAAATTACCTTCTAGTCAAGTACAAAAAAACCCTTCAGTGGCTGACTATTCTAAATATATAGATATTTTTCTAAATATGTAGATCACTTTACTCTGCAGATTAATTTGTTTTTAGGAAGGTTGTATGTATCCTTGCCCACATTTTTGTATCTAAATAAATAACAATGATGACAATAAAGTCTTAACTCAGCAAAAAATACTGTACCTCATGGGGTAGATTGTAGTAATTTTTTACACACTTTTATAGTAACCCACATGTTGGAAAAGCTCCTAGGACTAAATAACACATATGATTCGTAATCTATTTACTCTGCTTCTTCTTCCTCCAAACTGCAACAGTCATACAATGTGCCATAAAAGTAGACCTTTGGAAGTTGCTCTTGAGGTTATCAGAACCTTGCCTTTCCAACTACTAATATATTGTACAACAACTGAATAGTGAGAAAAGACAGGGTGCAGACTTGGAAAGCCAGACTTTCTTTCTCAGATACATTGGGTTGGGTCTAAAGTAGCCTTTGCATGAATGAAATGGTTTGCAAATTAATCTGATTTCCCTTTCAAGCTGTAGCATCCTGTACTGTACTTCATATCATTCCTGAGGGTCAGCTAAACATAGGGTTGCCAACCTCCAAGTACTCACCTCAAAAAGAAGAACCTAGGTTGTTAGAATGATAGTGTTTTAGCAAAGACAACCTATTATAGTGTAAATCAAATTGCAAAAACTAAGTTGCAAGTTTTGTTGTTACTACCCTCCTGGACGAACCTAAGGAGGAAAAAAACCCTCAATTCCCAACCCCCAGGACTGGCCTGGAGAAAAAAAATTATCTGTTTCCACCCTCCAGGAATGGCCTGGAGGAAAGAGTGTTTGCCAATCTCAAGGGCTTCTCTAGACTGAAATTCTGTGGTTGCCAACCTCCAGGGCTTGTTTATAACAAAAACAAGAGCTCAGTGGTGGGGGGTGGGGTTTTTGGGTTTCTGGGTTTAGGGCACTATAAGGTTTTATAAAGAGAAAAAGAATAATGTACCAGTAGTGAATTAGTGCTCTCTCTTTTTTTGTGTGTATTTTTTGTTTATTGTTGTTGTTATTGTTGTATTATGTACTATGATTTTATTATTATAATTTTTTTCTTTTTTTGTTTTATTAAAAAAAAGCAATACATTTTTTTAAAAAAATACTCTTTACCAGGTTTTCATATCAAGGTTGCACATTTAATGATGCAATTCCTATGCTATATGTTCTTACTACAACTATAATGCTAACCATGAACCAACTCAATGTTATACACACAAAAACTCCCACAGATATGCAACAAAAATACCACACAGTAGATCAGTCATCATACAAAATCTCGAGGTCAGAGGGTACAGACTCCCTATGTAACAAGTGGTCCATGAACCATATCACTGTTACTTCTCAAGGTAAGTGTTCATATCTACTGTTATTTTTTCCAGACATGTCCATGTGTAAAGTCATTTTCTTTTCTTTACAGGTTACCAGTTGGTCGTTCCTGTTTCAAAGATTTCTTCCTCAGAAGATGCACATGGATTCTTAATGCAAGCTCAAGTTTTACTCCCACAACAGACACCCTGTGAGGTAGGTGGGGCTGAGAGAGCTCTAAGAGCAGTGACTAGCCCAAAGTCACCCAGCTGGCTTCATGTGTAGGAGTGGGGAAACAAATCCAGTTCACCAGATTAGCCTCCGCCGCTCATGTGGAGGAGTGGGAAATTAAACCCAGTTCTCCAGATCAGAGTCCACCGCTCCAAACCACCACTCTTAACCACTATACCACGCTGGCTCTATGATGTGGCTCAGGCTGAGAGAGTTTCTGACTCAAGGTCACCCAGAGAGTTTCATTGCTGAGTAGGGATTTGAATCTCTGTTCCCCAGATTCCAGTCTGACACTAACCTTTAAACGATATAGATCTATAGACCTGGCAACCGTATAATAACATATATGGTATTGAGAGCTGACACCCAGTCCTGACTCGACCCCACCCCAGCTGCTGAAGTTAAGAACAGCAGCGGCCCAGACTCACCCATAAGAGTAAGGTTAGGAGAGAGAGGTGTCTGGGAACTAGGCACATTGCTCCCACACAGCAAAGAACAAGGCAGGGAGCCAGGCAGCAGAGGGGATGGGATAACCAGAAGGCAAGGCTGAGCTCACACTTGGGGAAGGCCAGGATGTGAGAGGCTAAGAGGCAGCCCTGAGCAGGGAAGGGAGACAGGCAGCACGGAGAACAGGCGGGAACGGCTTCCCTTTCCTTTTATAGTCTCCCCAGTGGAGCAGGTAGAAGGGGATACAGGCCAGGTAGGGATGCAGCCAGGAAATCCTACAGCTGAGGGAGAAGCAATAGACTGAGCTCAGACTGAAGAGAGAGAGTGAAGAGCCAGTCTGGGGAAGGAAGAGGACCCAGGTGCTGAAAGCCGCTCTTCCCAATTCTGAGGCAATGGGCCAGTTGTCCTCCTTGGTGCCGGGATTGTGGAAGGCAGGGGGACTGTCTTGGGGGGGGGGGGCTCACATATGGGTGTCTGTTGTGGGGAGGGGAAGGGAAGGTCTAAATTCTAGACTACAACTGAACAGTCAGCATAAGGATTAAAAAACAACCACCTAAACAACAGAAGCTCTATACACCAAGAAGAACCTGTCGCCATTTCTATAGTACCTTTGATGTGTAATCTCTTTTGTGTTTTTATATTGCAGTTTGTTACAAATTGCATCTGAAATGCAGCATATTAGTTCTAGCTGTATTTTTAAATTTGCTTCACATTCTGCAAAGTATATAAAGCGCACAGCGGGATTCGGTTTTCAGGTTATCTGGATATTCTTCTAAGTTAATTACATATTAAAAGGGGGGAAGCATCTTTTGAAAAAAATTAACAAAGGTCCAGAATACAAATCATGTTATGAATATGTAAATTATGCCTCAATGTGACACTTCACTTGTCTGGAAAAGACTGATAGACTAAAAATAATAAATAAACTCCATCAAGGATGATACAATTTTAATTTAACACTGTTCTAATTAGGAAGGAGAGAATTTTAAATTATATGATGTACTTAAATACATCAGGTTTTTTTTTTTTTTACACATTTGTTTGCTTATAGCACTTGTTCTCCATATGTCTTTCCTGTCTTGGAAACCCAAAGTAACTACCAAATATATATGTAGATATTAAAGGTAAGAACACTGCTAGAACAGACGCACATAAAAGAAATACAGAGTAATCCTTAGAAGAACTAAGTAAAGTAAAGTAATGGTACCCTGTGTAAGCACCGGGTCATTCCTGACCCATGGGGTGACGTAACATCCCACAGTTTACTAAGCAGACTATGTTTACAGGGTGGTTTGCCAGTGCCTTCCCCAGTCATCTTCCCTTTACCCCCATCAAGCTAGGTATTCATTTTACTGACCTCGGAAGGATGGAGGGCTGAGTCAACCTTGAGCTGGCTACCTGAAACCAACTTCCGTTGGGATTGAACTCAGATCATGAGCAGAGCTTGGACTGCAGTATTGCAGCTTACCACTCTGTGCCTCAGGGCTCCTGCTTCTAAATCCATTAAAATAAATGAGCCTCTTTTTAGGGTTGCACTGACAATGTGCACAGATTGACAGCATAAAGTGGGAATTTTATTTGGTACATTCAAAGTCAGAATGGATAGATTTTGAATTATGGTAGTGAATATGTTCATCTGAGGAAGTAAATACATTGCATGGGTTCAGTGATGGCTCTGTTACTTCCTCTCACGAAAGCTTGGCCCCCACTTTGGTTGCCCTACCAAAAGCCAATGAGAATTAGTGTCCAAACTATTGTGAGAAGCCCAACTGCTTGCTGTGCTGCTTTTAACAGAGCCTGGTGAAGAAGAGAAGACTGAGAGGGGATATGATAACCATCTTCAGGTACTTGAAGGATTGTCATGAGGATGGTGCCGAGTTGTTTTCTGTTGCCCCAGAAGGTCGGACCAGAACCAATGGGCTGAAATTAAATCAAAAGAGTTTCTATCTAGGCATTATGAAGAATTTTCTAACAGTTAGAGCAGTTCCTCAGTGGAACAGGCTTCCTCGGAAGGTGGTAAGCTCTCCTTCCCTGGAGGTTTTAAGAAGAGGTTAGATGGCCATCTGTCAGCAATGCTAATTCTATGACCTTATTAAGCGAGGGCGTGTTGCATATAATAGCTGGCTAAATCTCCTGTTATCACACAGTATTTCAACAAGCAGCCACAAAAATTCCTTTTGTAATTTTTATAAATATTTTTCTTATGCTCACATAGACAAGTACTTCCAGTTCACAGAATCATCATTATAAACAAAGTAACCTTGTAATATTACAACTAACACAAGCTTATCAAAAAACTATAAAGAGACAGGATCGAATTACTGTTCATCAGAGTCACACAAGTCTCTACAGCAACACATTCATTTGCTGCGATCCTCTGTGTTGTATAAGCACTGGGCTCCTCCATAGTCAGCTGATGGCGGCTGACCAATAATGTCTCTTTCTCTCTTTCTCAAGGCTGTATGTTGTCCGTGTGCAGCAAGCACTGTGGTAAAAATCACAGCCAGAAGTTATGTCAACAATATGACAAGCCATCGGTTTAAGCTTTGTTTCGCTGGTGATTGCTTCATCAGATTAATAATTTCTACAACCGACCACCATTTTGTGGTTCACACATCCCAATCTGTCAGCCTTAGGTGGCTACAAAGCTTAAACCGGTGGCTTGTCATATTGACACAGAGGATCGCAGCAAGTGAATGTGTTGCTGTAGAGACTTGTATGACTCTGATGAACAGTAATTCGATCCTGTCTCTTTATAGTTATTTGATAAGCTTGTGTTAGTTGTAATATTACAAGGTTACTTTGTTTATAATGATGATTCTGTGAACTGGAAGTACTTGTCTATGTGAGCATAAGAAAAATATTTATAAAAATAACAAAAGGAATTTTTGTGGCTGCGTGTTGAAATACTGTGTGATAACAGGAGATTTAGCCAATTCTATGACCTTAGGCAGATCATGAGAGGGAGGGCACCTTGTCCATCTTCTGGGCATGGAGTATGGGTCACTGGGTGTGTGGGAGGGGAGGTAGTTTGAAATTTCCTGCATTGTGCAGGGGGTTGGACTAGATAACCCTGGTGGTCCCTTCCAATTCTATGATTCTAAGAAAGGAGGTCAGGATTAGGGCTGTCAATTCGGTTCGGCCCGAACTGAAAATCAGCCGAATTTCCCTTGATTCGGCGGTTTTTAGTTCGGGAGGAACCGAACTCAAAACTGGCGGGCAACTGGGGGGGCCGAATTCAGCGAGTTCGGGAGTTCGCGAATAAATTCGGCCAATTCGGGGCCGTCAGTAAGCAGCATAACCTTCAGTAAGCAGCATTCTCCTCCCCCGGCCAATCGGTGGCCAAGCTGGGTCTTCTTCTGGCCAATCAGTCAGGATTGAGTACTGGAGGAATCAGCTGATGTGCGGCCGGCCGGGGAAAGAGAGAGAGAGAGGGAAATCCTCATGTGTGTGTGAGGGGGTGCTTGTGCACATTCGCTCCTTTCCGTGGCTGCAGGGGGCGCATTTTTTGGGGTACAGACCCCAAACTTTCAGGGGATATTCAGACATGTTTTCTTAAGAGACCACCCAAGTTTTGTAAAGATTGGGTCAGGGGGTCCCGAGATATGGGCTCCCCCCTTTTTTTCTTTCCATGGCTGCAGAGGGCGCATTTTTGGGTGTGCCAACCCCAAACTTTCAGCGGAGCACCAGACAAGGCTTCTTAAGATACCCCCCAAGTTTTGTAAACATTGGGTCAGGGGGTTCCGAGATATGGGCTCCACCCCTTTTTCCTCTCCCCCCTTTTCCATTTTCGTGGCTGCAGGGGCGCTTTTTTGGGGGTTCAGCCCCCAAACTTTTATCATAGCTTCAGAGAATCCCTCTTAAGAGACCACCCAAGTTTTGTAAAGATGGGTTCAGTGAGGGCTGAAATATCGGCTCCCCCCCTTTTCTCTTTCCGTGGCTGCAGGGGGTGCATTTTTGGGTGTGCCGACCACAGACTTTCAGCGGAGCTTCAGACAAGGCTTTTTAAGAGACCACCCAAGTTTTGTAAAGATTGGGTCAGGGGCCCCCGAGATATGGGCTTTCCCCTTTTCCCTATTGGGATGAATGGATCACCCTCGAGAGATGCATACATATGGATCTTATATTGGATACAAATGGAATCATATTGGATTACCCAGCCTCCCAGCCCCTCCTGCTGGAACAGAAGACAGCCACAGTAAGACCCCCTTGGGGGCTTTAATCTATAATTTTTCTTTTCTGTGTGTGTGTGGGGGGGAAAGCAGAGTCTGTGTGTGTGTGTGGGGAGGGAGCAGTTTCTGTGGGTGGGGGGGGAGCCAAAGGGGGCTTTTGCCGGTTCTGCCTGGGGTGTGTGTTCCCCCTCCAGTCTCTCTCTCCCTGGTTTGAGAGGGGGCTTCATTTTTATTCTTCAGGTTTTTCCTCATTCATAAGATCAGTTAGGTTATTTTGATGCTTGCTCAAAACTGGTTTTCAAATGGTGACTTAAAGAATGCATCTGCCTGGTCCCAAGTCCAATGCAAAAGGAGAAATTCCACCCCCTCCTGCTCATTATGCATAGCTAGCTGCCTCTGTCCCTTTCCATGGTTTGCAAACTCCCAGGTGTCAGGTGTTGCTTTGCACTGTTGCAAAGGTGTTGCATTGCGTGCTTGTGTTGCTTTGCAGTTGTATTGTTTTGCAAAATTCTTCACACCTGCCCCGCCCTTTGCATGTTTGCAAAGGTGTTGCTTTTCAGTTGTGTTGCTTTGCAAAGTTCTTAGCACCTGCCCCGCCCTTGCTCTCATCAGCTGTTTGTCGGGGCCGGGAGCTTTGTGCGTGGGCGGCAAGCTCTGCTGAGAGATACACATTAAGGGTGGGGGGGGACCCCTTTCAGGGCCCATATCTCAGCCCCCCCTGACCCAATCTTTACAAAACTCGGGGAGTCTTTCAATATACGTCCTTTGAAGCTCTGCTGAAAGTTTGGGACCTCTAAGCCCAAAAATGCCGCCCCCAGAGCCGCGGAAAGGTGCGGTTGTGTTTTTAATGGCTTTATTCGGCCGAATTTTTTTTCCGAACTTTGAATTCCCGCCGAATTGAACGGATCTGAAGTGGGGGAGTTCGGACTTCGGCAGGTACCGAACCCACAAGGGCCAAATTCGGCCGAATCCGAACTGTACCGAATTATTATTTTTTGACAGCCCTAGTCAGGATAATTATCTCCTCAGGCTCCTGGGGTGGGGTTAGCAGTTGTGCAGGTCAGGAGGCAAGTAACTAGCTGGCTAGTAGTGGGCAGGCTGTTACTGTTCCCCCCCCCCCAAAAAAAAAATCTGTCACTTGTGGAGATCACATCAGGTTGTCTCTCTGGAGAAGGAATTCTGCAATGTTGGGCCATCAAAGAGAAAACACTAATCAAAATCTACTGAGCTTAACAAAGCAAGAATCCTCCCACCTCTCGGTCTTTGGACTTCTTTGTGTACAGGACCACAGTTTCCCCTGGAAAAAAATGCAACATTACTCAATCATTTCAACCCTTTATTATGCATTCTATGGAAGGAATGCAATATAATTTCTGCCTTACCTGAGCATGGAAGGGACACTGAAGGCTAATATAAAACCATAGGTACATGGTGATTTCACATGTTGTAAAAAGATTGTTTCATTAGTCTTGAAGGGAAAAAATGAAACTGAAGATGTTATTGCTTGATAAATTACAATAGAAATTTTCTTTTACATTCATCCAAGTACTAGAAGAAAAATTGCCTCTTTGTACAATGGTTCATGTAATCTTGTTCAATAAAGAGAGCAGTTGGATTAAAGCTCTTTCTAGTAACTATTTTTAAATGGGTTGGGAGTGCATTTTGAGGACATCTGCCTCTCCATGTATTGTAGGCATATCTTGTGTCCTTTTAAAGAGGGTTTTATCTGTGTCTAAAAAATGTCCCTACTCATTAAAAGTTCCCAGAAACAGAATTATCAGCAAAACCAGTAAACTGGTTTTCAGAATTTTGATTAGTTGGACAAAACGGACAAAAAAGATGTTGATATATGCCATGCTAATCTATTTATTTTTTTAAAAAAACAGTAGTATAAATGCTGTTTGTTAGTACCAAGCAAAAGATCACAGGATAGTGAATAAGCTTTTGAGTTCCACAGAGTTCTTCCTCTAGCCAGATGTTCAATCACAATACTACAAAGAAGCAGAACAAAACCAAGCTTGCAGGCATAAAAGCTTTCAGATGGAAAGTTCAAAAGATGTTCTGCAGTAAAATCAAAGCAAAATAGTGGGAAAATATTATAATGACGCACTAACAGCCACTTCCCCCAAACCCTCAGCAAATATGTTGCCACTCATCATTCATAATGTATGAATGAGAGCCATCATGGTGTAATGTAATGGTTAAGAGCCGTGGACTCTAGTCTGGAGAACCAGGTTTGATTCCCCACTCCTCCAAATGAGCAGTGGAGGCTAATCTGGTGAACCGGCTTGGTTTCCCCACTCCTACACATGAAGGCAGCTGGGTGACCTTGGGCTAGTCACAGTTCTCTTCAAACTCTCTCAGCCTCACTTACCTCACAAGGTGTCTGTTGTGAAGAGAGGAAGAAGATTGTAAACCAGTTTTATTCTCCTTAAAAGGTAGAGAAAATCGGCATATAAAAACCAACTCTTATTATTATTCTACACAATGTCTCCACATTAGCCAAAAACGAAAATATGACAGATTATGATGCTAGAAATACCATGATGCCATAATCCATTCTGTAACTCTTCCATATGTTGACTTAGCAATGAGTTGGGAAAGAACGAGCATCTATAGCCCAAGCACCGGGACTCACCAAGAAGGAGGTCTTAATCCCATGTGAGCCTGGAAAAAACAGTCTTTTGCTAGCATTTTCTGGGCCACAGAGAGAAGGAAGGATTGGCAATACCCGGGCAATTGCATGAGAGTAAATGTTACCCAAATTGGCCCTGTGCCAGGCCTGTCACATGTCGCATGTCCCTACATGTGTAGAACCATACAGTGTTAATGGGGTAATTATTTGGGACTGTTGCAGTCTGTTGCATACACAGATTTTTTCCAGCACAATACCCTTAGAAAGTCTAGAAAGAGAAAGAATCTCAAACAAAATGACTATTCCACTAAGAAGATACAAATCTAGGAAAATGAATTGCAAGGGAAAGCAAAAGAATAAAACAATGTTGCAATACAGTAATGTAGTATTAGCAATGCTGCCCTTGGTTGTTGCCTAATTGGGGGGCAAATGGGAAGTCTAAGGGGGAGATAAGGGGGGGGGGGAGGAAAAGTATATGTTTCCTGTCCCAAAGTGGCTGTTGGTGTGTCTGATGCACTGAGGTCCTGGGCAGGAGAAGAAAAGCTGATATGGAGGCAGAGAATTCCCAGGGTGGAAGAAAAGTCCAAAACTGCACCCCACTAAGGAGTTGGGGACCTAGTGATGAATAAGGGCTAAGGGACTGAGGGAAGAGGTCCAGTTATTTCAGCAAGGATGGATGAAAGTCTGGGGGCAAAACCAAAAGCCAAGAAGGAGACTCAGTTGGAAGGGGGAATCCTGTGACTTCATCAGGAAAAGGTTCAAGAGCAGCACCAACTACATAGCTGAAATGGCTTGAAATACCCTTTTTATAGGATCTTAAGTGGCTGGACTTCAATGGGGAATTCTATTACTGGCTCAATTCCATGCAGAGTTTAGGATCAGAAGCAAGGTTAGATTAGTGGTGCAGGTCTTGTTTCCTATTGGTGAGGTGGAATTTTGGGTGAGTGCAAACAGGTGAACATTAAGAGGAGAAGGAGAAGTCCAAATATGTTCATGGGATGACAGGGAAAAGTTGAATATCTTAACTGGGGTGACTGAATTACCCAAGTAGTAGGCAAGCTTGTGCTGGTTTGACAACGGCTGACCAATGACTTGATGACATTTCCTGGGTCTGGGACTGAGTTACTGGGGCAAGCTGTATTTTAAGACAAGCACTGGGACCTCCGGTTATTGTCCAGTAAACTTGAGTCAGTTATTTTTGGCCATGGGTATGAGGGAGCTTCTGGAGGATTTAGACAGAAGGCCTTTAATCAATGAGCTCTCTGGAGCATTCCAGCAGTTGGGCTACTCTGTTATGAGAGTATCAAAGGGAATTCATGCAAGTTTGGGGCTTCTATTTTGGTATCAAATTAGATACTTTATCCAGGCCTCTGGCAGTCAAGTCAGAGGATCTTTTGGAGGTGAAAATATAGGGGTTCGGGGACAAGCTTGTATGTAACAGAAACTTCTATAAAGAACCCTTATATGAGAAGCTCCATAGGAGAAGAGCTCAAGTCTCATGGTGGAGCCAAGGATTTCTCAGATAAGGCCAATAACATGAAAATATTGGTATCTGTGTGAGGAGAGGGGAAAGAAACAATTGGACAATGAATGGATGGTACAACACCAATCTCACAGTGAGGGGAAAACCCTGCACTAGGAAAGAAAGCTGCAGTGGATATCAGCACAGATGGCTGATCTCATTACGAGCTATGAAGTACTAGTTGTCCATAGTAAAGACCTCCCCCCATAGAACAGAACTGTCTAATGTATTTAATGCAATCTATACTTAAAAATATAAAAGGGGTAGAAAACCAACAACCCTTTGGCAGACTTCACTATATGGTGCGCAATCACAAGCAGGCACCATGAACATGGCAACATCATCACTCTTTGGTGACTGGTATTTGCACTTGAAAGTATTTTACAATGGAAATCTTGATGTCTAACCAAACTTTTAAAAGTTAGACAAACCAATAAAAGCAATTACAATGTGACAAATATAAAGTAGGTTCCCGAGACAGTATCCATTAAATTAAAAAAGTAGTACCATGTATTGCCACATATTATCCAATAAAATAATGATTTAAAATTTGTCATATGTGCTATTTTAATTAATAAATAAAATTAAGTGACTTCCCCATTTATTGTGCACTCTTTCATTTATTATATATGTTTAATCACTGATTATCATTAGTATTTTAACCATATTTTTGTAAATGTGTTGCCTTTTTGCTAAATTATTATGTTTGCAGCCAAGCTCACTTATAAGTATCTGGTCTTGTCTTTTGTCTTTTGTTTTTTTCCATACTGAATTCTGATTGAGATACTGTGGTGCTATGGCAGATCATACAGGGAGAAGAATTGCAATTCCTGGGAAGCCAGTAGAATATCATGTTGATTTAAGAAGGGCACTTTACACACACATGTAACCTGTCCAGCTATATAAAATCAAAACACTACTACATCCTCAAACATAAATCTTTGAAGCAGTGGCGATTAGGAATGACATTGTCACAAAAAAAGACTGATGCACACATTAAGCAGTAATGAAATGTGTACCATGTAAATAACCTTTGCCAGAGCCAATATACATTAGGTTGAATCCAACCAGCTTTTCTCAAGCTGGATAAGGAACGAGAATTCCTCTTTGAACACCCAAAAATGTTATGCTGTTGACCATGGGACCTATAAAAGTCATGTGGGAGGCGGACTATAGTAGGAAGGAGAATTGGGTGAGATTCATTGGAAAAGCTGACTGGATTCAACCCATCCACCCAAAATTTTTCCAATTCTTTTCATAAACGGTATTTTAAATACACAGGACAACAAAACAAAATTCAAAGCAGTTTATTCTAAAGGAATGACTCAAAATGTAATGATTCTTACTTGACACATTCTCATGTTTCCATGCACATTCCCAACATGCATATATGGTGGTTGAGGCCATACTTTCCTAAATGAAAATCTTCAGGTCTCCAAGAAACATGAATATTTACATAGACAACTACCCAAAAAAAGGGCTGAAAAAGCCGAACTCGGCTTATACACGGGTCAATACGGTAGGAGAGGGGAGGGGGGAGGAGGGAGGAGGGAGGAGGGAGGAACTTACCGCTGCCATCGCCGCCTCGCCCGGGAGCCTTTCTCCTGCCGGCAGGGGCCTGGAGGGGCCGGCAGGAGGTCCCTGCTGGCTGCTCCGCCGCCGCCCAGGCGCCCGGGCGCCTTTCTTCTGCCGGCAGGGTCCTTCCTTGGCCGGCAGAAGGTCCCTGCCGGCTGCTCCGCCGCCGCCCAGGCGCCCGGGCGCCTTTCTCCTGCCGGCAGAGTCCTGGAGGGGCCGGCAGGAGGTCCCTGCTGGCTGCTCCGCCGCCGCCCAGGCACCCAAGCGCCTTCTTCCGGCCGTCAGGGGACTGGAAAGGCCTCCTGCCGGCCCAGGAAGGCCACGCCGCCGATTCGCCGCGTCTCCCGGTAAGTAGTGGGTTCAGGGGCTCTTCCCCCTCCCCCCCTTGGATGGCACTGGGGGTGGGGTGGGGTGGGGCGGGAGGGCCTGGGAGGCCGGCAGGAGGGCAACCTGGGGCAGGGGCCCTGCGCTCTAAAATGGCGGCCGCCATTTTAGAGCGCAGCATTGCCGGTAAAGGGAATTTCTTATTGACCCTCAGCTTATACGCGGGTCAATAAGAAATTCCCTTTTCTGGCCTCAAATTTGGGGGGTCGGCTTATACTCGGGTCGGCTTATACCCGAGTATATACGGTATGTGAACTTTAGCCCAATTTACTTTTCTTCAGGTGTTGTAAAAAGAGCTTTTCAGCACACTAACTCAATTTTTGTTCATGGTGTGTGACACACTGAAATTACCATCTCAACTGATTATGAATCAGTTCTAGAGATGTCTGCAGAAATACACATAAATCCAATCTGTTTGCTGGTGAATCAAGTTGATATTACATTCTGTTGAACAGATTTTGTTATTAAATGTTTCCTTCAAATAAAGGCAAGCACAGTATTCGATTTTCTCCCTTCCTAGGTTTTTCTGTTCTCAGCAATAGACAGCACTGCAAATACACATATGGGCAAATCAGATGGATGTAAGAGATTGCTAATGAGAAAGGATCAGATCTCTGTGTGAGAGAATCTCTACTTCACAGCAGTTGTTTTATAAAAACAAAACTTCATGGATCCTAAGAGGCCTATAAAAGGTTAGCTTATCTTTCAAGGAAAGGATAGGATGACAAATGGAATACTGAGGAAATGTTTGCAGCTTCTGCTCTAGATTTTTTCCTGCTTCCCTGGAGAGGCCAATGTTTGCATTGCTTCCTAAATGTTTAAGTATTTGCCAAATAAAAGAATTATGTTACACCAGGTGATTTTTGATCCATCCCTTGACAAACCTCCTTAGTATTCATCATTATGGTGAAATTAAACCTATATCTAGTGACTGTAGGGAAAAGACATTCAAATAGTTCATATTTCTTTTTGAGATTTTTATTAATATACTTTTGCTTTTATACAATTGAGCAGTTTATGGATTGCTGTTTAACTAACACTTTTATGCAGGACCTAATTGATGCAAGAGCAATAGCTAGTTCAAAATGCAGGTGACAGCATCTTGACTTGACCATCTGGATACATAAATTCCAGTTCTCATACCTAAAATAGGAAAGGATATTTTGTGATTCATTAAATGCCATTTATGGTGATGGTAATGGAGCAGGATGGTGGGTTTGTTTTTTCCTTAGACAAAGACAATGATTACCTTGAGTTGTGATAGTCTCAAACTTCAATAGAAGTCACAGCTGCTGGTATCATTGCTTTGAAAAAGACAATTACCATCAGGTTTCCTCCAATACAGGGAAGAAGTGATTTCTCATAATCAGAGCTGATTTTATAAAAACTAGAGCATGAAATGTAAAAGGGCAAAGAGCAGGGTGTAACTGAAGAATTGATCATACCTTCCTGGACTGAAGCATTTTAAATAGAGGTCATTAAATTCAAAGGAAGGAAATGCTGGAACGTCTTAAGCAAGCTGTTAATAGATGCTAATGTTCAGTTGAACCAATGAGTGGCTCTAGAAAAGTGTTTATTTAGGGTGTATTACCATGTGTGCATTGCTGTCAAACCTTCACATTCTGTTGTTCTTCAGGACTGACCCCTTCATAATCTGAATTAAGTAAATTAAAGAGAGAAGATTTAATCAGTAATGTACCTTTTCCCACGAGCAGTTTTGTTCTGAAACCCAGTCCCCACCCTTTTGTGGTGCAGGAGCTTTATTTTAAAAGGAAGATGCTGAGCTAGGGGGTGGCAGCATGCCTGAGAAATTTGGCTGCCTAACCAATAGGGTTGCCAGGTCCCTCTTCTCCACAAACAGGAGATTTTTGGGGTGGAGCCTGAGGAGGGTGGGGTTTGGGGAGGGAAGGGACTTCAATCCCATAGATTCTAATTACCAAAATGACCATTTACTCCCAGTGAACTGATCTCTACCGGCTGGAGATCAGTTGTAACAGCAGATCTCCAACTAGTAGTACTAGGGCTGTTGGGGGGGAAAAATCGTTAAAATTCAGATTCGGCAAATTTCGACCTGTTTTTATTTGGGAAATGCCAAAGTCCGAACTCCCCCCAATCCGGATCCATGGAATTCAGCACTAAATTCGGAGTTCGCAAATAAATTCGGCCATTTAAAGCCATTAATAACACATTCACTGCTTTCTGTGGCTCCGGGGGGGGGCATTTTTGGAGGTAGAGGTCCCAAACTTTCAGTGTAGCTTGAGGGGACCCTTCTTGCAAGAACCCCCAAGTTTTGTAATGATTGGATCAGGGGGTCCCAAGATATGGGGCCTGGAAGGGGTCCCCCCCAAAATCGCCAATTGGAATAAAGGCATTAAAAACACATTCACACACACACACAGAGAGAGAGAGAGAGAGAGAGAGAGAGAGAGAGAGAGAGAGAGAGAGAGAATCTCCCCCCCCCACATACACACACACAGGAAAAAAGTTATAGAGAGAAGCCCCAAAATGGATCTTACTGTGGATGTCATCTTCTCTTCCATCAGGAGCAGGGACTGGGAGTCAGGACTCAGGAGTAATCCAATACGATTCTAGCAGACTCACACACACAGACTCTCTCTGGCCATTTATGCACGGGAGGTTTTGCCTTGGATTTGCCGCTCTCTAGATGCACATTAAGGATCACCTGCTCCCAATCATTCCAATGGGTGGATGGGGGGGACAGCATAACTCGGGGGCCTCTGACCCAATCTTTACAAAACTTGGGGGTTCTTGCAAGTAGGGTCCCTCCAAGTTAACCCGAAGGTTTGGGACCTCTACTTCCAAAAATGCCCCCCTGGAGCTGTGGAAAGCCGCAAATGTGTTTTTAATGGATTTATTCCAATTGGCGATTTGGGGGGACCCCTTCCGGGCTCCATATCTCTGGACCCCCTGATCCAATCTTTACAAAACCTGGGGGTTCTTGCAAGAAGGGTCCCCTCAAGCTACACTGAAAGTTTGGGACCTCTACCTCCAAAAATGCCCCCCCCAGAGCCATGTAAAGCCACAAATGTGTTTTAATGGCTTTATTACAATTGGCGATTTGGGGGGGACCCCTTCCAGGCTCCATATCTCGAGATCCCCTGAGCCAATCTTTACCAAACTTGGGGGTTCTTGCAAGAATGGTCCCCTCAAGCAACACCGAAGGTTTGGGACCTCTACCTCAAAAATGCCCCCTGGAGCAGCGGAAAGCCGCGAATGTGCACCACCCCCACCCACAGGGATCTCTCTCTCACACAAACAGACATTCTCTCTCTCTCTCTCTCTCTCTCTCTCTCCCCGGGCCGTGCAGCAGCTGGGCTCACGCACTCATCCACGACTGATTGGCCAGAAGAAGACCCAGCTTGGCCACCGATTGGCCACAGGAGAATGCTGCTTTGGGGGCGCTGAACTTGTACAAATTTATCCAGCGTCCGCCCGAACTCACCGAGTTCGGTTCATCATTTTCCCGCCTTTTTTTACTTTGGTTCTATCTGAAGTAGAAATTGCAGAATCAGGGAAAATTCAGCTGTTTTTCTTGTCGGATGGTACCGAATCGACAGCCCTAGCTAGTACCTGGAGGTTAGTTAGGAAAACTCTAGTACCAGGCTCACCAAACAAAATAAATAATTACACAAGCAAACTATGCAAACATGTATTGTGAACGTAAACATCTACAAACAAGTGCAAACATCAAAAAGAATGTATACAAGTGAATCCACAAGGGAGAATTGGAAAGTCTCTTTCAAGGTAGGTCTCTATCAGAGTAAGTGAAAGTCTTATCTCAAGGTAGTTTCTTCAGATAATAACCCCAAGTGGAACAAAGGGGAGAAGGTCCACAGTAACGCCGTCCGGATGTTCACGAGCGTTTTCACTGCGTAATTGCAGCTTCATCAGCTAATATCTTCTTAATATATATCATTTATCTTAGTAGATGCAATAATAGCAGTTTAATACAAGTATTCAGTCTAAATGCACCAGAAGGCTGCTCAAAATGGCTACTGTAGCCATTTTGAGCAGCCTTCTGGTGCATTTAGACTGAATACTTGTATTAAACTGCTATTATTGCATCTACTAAGATAAATGATATATATTAAGAAGATATTAGCTGATGAAGCTGCAATTACGCAGTGAAAACGCTCGTGAACATCCGGACGGCGTTACTGTGGACCTTCTCCCCTTTGTTCCACTTGGGGTTATTATCTGAAGAAACTACCTTGAGATAAGACTTTCACTTACTCTGATAGAGACCTACCTTGAAAGAGACTTTCCAATTCTCCCTTGTGGATTCACTTGTATATATTCTCTTTGATGTTTGCACTTGTTTGTAGATGTTTACGTTCACAATACATGTTTGCATAGTTTGCTTGTGTAATTATTTATTTTGTCTGGTGAGCCTGGTACTAGAGTTTTCCTAACTATCCTGTTAGTGCTAGTGCATATTTGCCTTATAGTACCTGGAGGTTGGCAGCACTACTAATTAGTCAAAGGGTGTAACTCATGTAAGGATGTCAGCCTCTAGGTGGGACCTGGGGATCCCCTGGAATTGCAGCTCATCTCTAGACTACAGAAATCAATTCCCCTGGAGAAAATGTGTGCTTTGGAGGGTGGACTGAATGGCATTGTACCCCACCGAGGTTCCTATCCCACCCAGGCTCCATCCCCAAATCTCCAGGAGCTTCCCAATCTGGATCTCTATCCCCCCCCACACACACACACCTCTTTCAGTGGCCGGGGGGACCTGGCAACCCATTGTCACTGTAATATATTATTTTATTTCAATTAAAAGATTTAGAATTGAGGGCCTAGTAATGAGCAGTTGCTCATATACTACCAACTGAAAGAGCCCCACCACCTCAGTCAGTCTGGCCTACAGCAGAAGAGAGAAGGCACAGAGCTTGACTGAGGGAACTACTAATTTCTTTGCAGGTATGTGATGGGCCTAACCAGGCAGAAATGGCATATTAGAATTTCCCCTTTAGGTGTCTAAAACTCTTTCCCAATTGAGTCACTCAGGCCTGGAGCAAGAAAAAGAAGACCCAGAGCTTGGCTGAGGGAACTGCTAATTTCTTTGTTGGCCCAGGTCGGTAGGGTTGCCAGGTCCCCCCATTCCTTTGGTGGAAGGTTTTTGAGGTGGGGCTGGGGCAACACACAGCCACATGCACGTGTGATTCCCACTCTGAGCTGGGTGATGGATTGGCAGGCAATTGAGAACTATCCTGGTTCAGTTCATCATACCTGATAAATTGTAGTACACAGTGTTGATTTGGGTCTCATTTGCCCCAGATCCAATGTGAAGCATGGAGTCTATCTGCAAACCAGGAACATCAATGATGTACATTATGGACCAGTTTTCTTTATGGAATGTTGCTGCTATATTTGCAGGACATCAGTGCTGGTATTAATTGCCTTGCTTTCATAGTTCTGAATTTTTGGGAAAAGAGGGTCTTAATTTTAATTTTTACAAAAAAAATCACATCTTGTTAGCAGTTGAATTGACTCTGTGTATGATATGCTCAATAAAGGTCACTTCCTCAGCTTCCTACAACCCTCAACAATTCTAAATGATAATTAATAATTAAAATAGCAGTAAAAACACCATTGAAACTATAGCATAAATTTGAACACTCTTTAGATATTCAGCTAAGTGCGTATATGTTAAAGTGTTTTACTTGATTACAAGCATGGTGTGCTATTAAAGTTCAATAGACTATTGATATTTGAAAAGGTTACAGAAATAGCAAATATTCATTGCAGTATCTGATTATACGAGAATACTATGCCAGAGCTACACAATTGGAATCAGATTACTTGGAACTGAACAAATAGATTTTTTTTTAAAGGAGAAGGGCAAAACAAAACAAAATGTGGTTAGTATTTAAAAACAGCCCATTTTAG
Organism: Euleptes europaea; assembly: GCF_029931775.1. NCBI lineage: Eukaryota > Metazoa > Chordata > Lepidosauria > Squamata > Sphaerodactylidae > Euleptes > Euleptes europaea. The sequence goes on from NC_079312.1 coordinate 67,989,335, forward strand.
CTCCTCTAATCTGAGAGGAAGAACTAATGTAAGAGAGAGAGAGAGAGCACCCAAAAGAATGAATACTCTAGTATTCCAGGTGAACACAGTGCAACAGATTCTAATATATGCAGTGACTACTAAGTGTATAAAAAGCTAAAGGTAGTCCCCTGTGCAAGCACCAATTCATTACTGACCCTAGAGAAAAACTAAGGAATAAAAATGAAGGAATAAAAACTACATGTTTGAAACACACACACAAAATGAACTGTGACATCTTGCCTGTTAAATTCTCTCTAAGCTGGGGGGGAGGGGGTAGAAAAAAAAGTTAATTTCAAAGTTAGAGACAACTTTATTCCATTTTTTTCTAGAGCCTAAAGCAGAGCCTATGGCCAAGATGTCACCACACATCTTGTCTCCTAGGTGTACAGTTTTTTTAAAAAATTAACATTTTCAATTAAATTTTACAGATGGAATGCTAAAAGAAAGGAACTGGTTTTGGTGGCATTACAGAGAAATCTTCAGTCCAGGTGGACAACACTCTATGGAAAGTAACCAGCTTACTGTCGGATCCTTAAGTCACCTTCCCCTCTTTCAAACAACATGGTATCACAGGGTTGTGCTCACTCCCCACCCCTCATGTGCAGGATGCCAGGTTCCATCCTTGGCATATTCTACTGAAAAAGTCTCTGGACATTGGGCTTGTCAAAAATCCTTTAAATTCATTCACCTGTCCTCTATGGTGTTTTACCATAGAGAAAATAAAAATTCTCGGGTCTGCTGTCTTGTCCACCACTCACAGGTTTCCTACAATTTTCTTCACACCTATGTCACTTTGTGGGCTTAAACCCAAGATCTTCTCCAGCTCTCCTCTGAGGGGAGGTCACCTGCCTTCCCATTAATCAGATCATTCAATGCAGTACTGGGAGAGAAAAAAGGTGCTGATTTGAATTATTCTTGTGCATTAAGGAGGGCATCTGAAAAGGCCTGCTTTCAGGTCCAGGTCACCTCATTATGTGCGTTACGGTTTTTAAACTTTTGCTTGGCTACCTTGTTCATACATGTGTCTACCCTTCCTGCAGAGAGTCCCTCTTCCATTAGGGGTGGAAGCTGCCAGTGGCAGGATTTCAACATTCCCCTTTGTTTGGTACTATGCCTTGGCTGTTTTACAAAGTGCACGGCAATTAGGGTAGCCCATGTGAGGCTGCTACATTGTTTTTCCTGCTCTGTTGATGTGTGGTTGTTGATCTTTTCCATGGCAACCCTTGTTATCCTACTGATTGAGTTTCCCTTTGCCTTTCTCAGTCTAGTCTTATTTTACTAAGATTGTTAGCTTTTTTTGTCTTCCACAACTGCAATTTCTGGCATATTTACATATCTATATGTGATATAATTTGGTTTTGGTGTATATTTCACCCTTCAGGGGATGCCCAGATTTGTTTTTCTTTCTAGACAGAGCTAAAGTGCATCGTTCTGGTGGTCTCGGCACTGCATTTTTCTCAGGGCTCTTTTTTTTGACTCTGAGCCTCTAGAAGTGTTACTATCAGATGCCTCCCTGATAGTGTAGGGACACTGCTGTGGGCATGTCTCTCCAAATGGCTCCTGGTCTTCTGCAAAATTAGTTAGTTATAACACTATTTTTGAAGAAGAACCTACAGTTTTAGAAAATGAAGTGAAAGCTGCACTGAGAGCAATTGGGAGAAACAAATCACCAGGAGCACATGGGATATCAATAGAGCTATTTCAAGCCACAGAAACTGAGTTCATCAAAATCTTGACAAGAATATGCCAACAAATATGGAAAACAAAACAATGGCCAACAGACTGGAAACAGTCAATTTACATTCCCATTCCCAAAAAAGGAGATGTCAAAGATTGCAGCAACTATCAGACCTTCTCATGCATTTCTCACACAAGTAAAATGATGCAACCAAGATCAAGTTAATTTATGCTATAGTATTCCCTGTTACTATGTATGGGTGTGAAACTGGACAATTATGAAAGCTGACAGGAAGAAAGTAGATTCCTTTGAAATGTGGTGTTGGAAGAGAATGCAACAGATACCTTAACACACACACACACACACACATACACCAACACCACTACTTTCACCTATAGCACTTGACATACTCTACTTTTGTCTTTTATTTTAGTCTAAACACTTCATATAGTTGTGGAATACATTGTAATTAAGTTTTCCTCAACTAATTGTGGCCAGATATTCTGACTTGAGACCTTCTTTTTTTTGCTCCTTTCCTGACAGCTGTCATTGGGGAAATGGCTTTCTAATCTTTTGACATGGTAATCTTTTTAATATTTTTCTCCCTGGCCATTTTGCTGCACAGATTCTCTGTGAGCTGCACAAGGTTCATTTATGGTGCCTGCTGTCCATCCTTTCTTTGGCCACATTAGGCCTGCTTCAATGCTTTCATTATTATTGTTAAGGTTGCCGGCTCCGACTTGGGAAATACCTGGAGATTTTGGGGGTGGAGCCTGTGGAGGGGAGGGTTTGGGGAGGGTACAATGCCACCCTCCAAAGCAGTCATTTTCTCCAGGGGAACTGATCTCTGTAATCTAGAGATCAATTGTAAAAGCATGTGAACTCCAGGCTTCACCTGGAGATTTGCAACTCTAATTATGGTGTGGATCTGCTTGTTCTCACTCCTGCTGATGACATCAGTAGTTTTGATCAGCTCCTTTCCTGCATTGTAGCAGTAGCCTCAGATTTTTTCTGAGTGGTCACTCCTTTACAACCAGATCTTGCACCGCTTAGTGGAAAAGAGTCTCTACTGAGGCTGTAACAGGGTTTGGACCCTGTTTCCTGTGGTGTTGATTATGTTTTGGCCACTAGTTGGGATTCAAAGTCTCTAAACTTTCCTCTTCCTTATTGGATTTCTGCAGATATTACATTTGTGCATGCATTCTGCATGCACAAATGAGGTGGTGGAGGCCCCCATATATACTTGGAGTGAAACTGTTCTGCCTTCCTATGTGGGGCTCATAGAGCTTCAGAAAAATGGATAATTGGTTCTCCATAATGGATGGGTGCAGGATCTTTACTCCCAGAGTGAGCACTACTTTCCCTAAAGGACTTTGGGTGTGTGTGTTTTTTTAATAGCACTGAATTTAATAATAACTGAACAGATAATAAAGCTGTTGCACACAAAAAAAGGATTTCTACAGATATTACGAAAAGTTAACCCTTTGTTGATATTTTGCACTCTCTAGAATGCAGCACTTCCAACTGTGGAATGAGTACATTGTGGGTTCTAACCTATGCCCCTTCCATTCATGAAGTTTCACAAGGTTAAGGGGCCTGATATCCTGGGTAGGATTCCTTACCAGGGATTGTCTCAGTCCTCATGTCTCACAGCACTATCCTTACGCTTGTTTCTGATGCCAAACATCGACATTCCTTGAATATGACTTTTCTTGGGTTTTGGTTTGCCAGGGTTGCCATGAGTCAGAGAAGGCTTAATGGCACTTAATACACACACACAGGGACCCAACACTACTTAGTATTGATCTCTTAGGCTCCAAGGGGGACTAGTCAGCAGTATCCTCACACAACCAGTCCGTGTGTGTTGGTAGAGTCTATCACACTCTGCCTTGAGTGCATGGCTGTTCAATGCCACTTCATGTATCAGGGCTGTCTCCAACAGAGTGCTGATTTTCTTTGTCACATTCCTGCATGTATTTCAGTTGGGACACTTGTAGAGAGCTCTCTGCTCCTTTATAAGACAGTTGTGGGTGGATGACAATAGGGGACTCTAAACAGCTGGCCCACGGTCTCTTCCTTTGAGAATTTCATACTGAGTGAGCTTGCTAATCTCTCAATGTGGGACTACACAGAAGCCAAGAGGATGAAAACACAGCTGTACTCACTTATAACTGTTGTTCATTGAGTGGTCTTCTGTGCAGGCACACATTGCTCTGCTGTGAACTCTCTGGAACCTTAGTTTCTTGGGGTCTGTGATGATGGCATGGACAGAACTGATGAAGTAGCGCCCCTCCTCCTGGTCATGTGATTAGGGTGCCAGATGCCACACAGGGGCTCTCCGGCTGTCCCAGGACCATGGCAGCCTTCCTCCCAGCTCTGCCTTCTCTGCCTTCCTCCTGGCTTCCCCACCCCCTACCTTCTCCTCTTCCTGAGGTGAGTGTTCCCCAAGAGGCCTGCAAAGGGAGGCCATATGAGGTCCTCATCTCTGCCTTTGAAGTCTGGGGCGCAGCCGCTCCCAGACAATGTCTAAGTCTATTATGAATAAATATACTTTGTGTTACTCAACCTCAAGTAAGTTCTTGTAGTCTTTTTCTTCCACTGTGTGTTGTGGCATTGAACAACTATCCAGAATCAGGTTGCCTTGAAGGCTATTTCACACATTATGTGTCAACAAGAACTTTTCCCCCCTTGGATGTACATTTATGTATGGTAACATATCTCCCATGAATGCATCTATAAAAAAGATATGTTTTCATATCACATCTGCCTAACACTCTATCAATGTGATAACATATAGGAAGAAAAAGGCTGTGTTTGAGGTATAGGTCTACAAGACTCAGCCTATTAATCCATTCATGGTTTGGATTTATCTCTACTGTGAGAAGACAGCTGAGTCAAAATATCCACTGTAGTGGCTGGCATATTTACAGAATTCAGACAGGATTGTGCCAGAGTATGAGCCGGGCAAAGACTTTGGAAATAGGCTTATTCAGTTTGATAAATGCTGCATATCTTCATATCATTGATATAAATACATCAGTGTGGCAATCAAAATTTATCCTCGTTTATCATCAAGGGATTCTTTCCTTCCACACACATCTCATTAAATATTCTGGCATAAAAGAAGAGAAAGAATACCAGTTTATAAAAGGGCATTTGCTTTTGAACCTTTAGGGACAACTATACTGTCTCTAGCATTTGTCATGTCATTTTACAGTATGTTATGTGGTAGAGCATTTAATGTCCCATGAGCCTGTACAATTCATCTCTAATGACATAATGCAATACTGCCGAGTAGAAATTTGGTGCAAGATGCTGGGTTAAAACTAATTTCCAATAAATTAGCCTACTTTTCTGAGTTATTCTTGTTTCATGTAAAATACAGATTTTTTCTCCAATAATTTAGCCCAGCTATTTACCAATTACTTTATTAGCTGATGAAGAAGAATCCCATTTTGTAAGTGCTTTGCAGGGGTCACAGTTGGGGTACATAAAGAGAGTTTGTAAGGAGAAGAAACTCTATAGGGCAAACTGTCAAACGTTTAGAGTACCTTTAAGCATAACATCTACCTGTGCCATCTATTATTTCATCCTTAAAACTAGGTAGTTTAGTGTTTACAATTATCGTGGCTCCCTCTTTTTATTGAGATCAGAATCAGCATATATTTATCTAACTGTAATGACTTCAAATATATTCCATCCCCCTTTTTAATATGTATTTCCTGAAGAAAAATAAGACCAGATTTCTAAAATATGTCATCCTTTAAGGGATACAATCCCTTTACATTTATTGATAAAACTATTTCAGGCTTCGTTTGCTGTAGAAGCTACAACTTCTCTTGGAAAATAATGATATTCCACTATCATATATCTTTTACCTTCATGCTTGCACTATTTTAACATTCGAAGTATGGATGCCTTGAAAAACATTTAGAAATTTTGTTCCATCCAATTGCTGTCTGTTTTTAAACAATTCTACTGGCCACTACTTGTTGGGTACAATTTAAGGGTCTGGTTTTGACACACAAAGCCTTAAATTGTCTTGGTCTACAAAGTCTTCTGGCCAGCTGTCTCCACATACATGTTATATATGTTCAGAACCTCACTCTTGGACTTATAGGTATGAGAAGCTTCTGCGGGCTTCTGTTTGCTGGACTGCACTAGGTGGGGGAGGCACTTGGGATGGCACTGGGTGGGGCAGGGCTCACACAGCCAGACTTGGGCCTTGCAGAAGCAGTGGGGGCTCAGCCAAGCAGTTGGTCCGCTGCCGCAAAATGGTGGCCAGGGGGGAAGCTCACTGCAGCATCTTCCCTGGTGGGAAACTTTCCTGCCTGGCTGCTTGCTCCCCTGACTTCCACCTTCAGATTCAAACAGGCCAATTGGGCCCAGGATCATCGGGAGTGGAGCCCTTGTCCATCAGAATGCAGGCCTGAGTTAAATACAAATACAAATACAAAAAACCTTTAATGGCATAAATACAGTGTTTCTACTTAAAATTCCTAAAACAGTAGGTAGCAAAAGCTAAAATATATCTACATCCAGTGCTGCATGTAAAGTGCAGGGTACCATTTAGTGCGGCATGCTTAGCGAGGTTACAAGGAATCTAGCTACCACCCAAGTTACATGTGGGTTGCCATCGTTTAGTAGATATCGTACAAGCCCTGCGTCAGTTTGAGCTCGGCTGTTGATTAAGAGGGGTACTATATATTTCTCTCTGGCCGAGGTATGAAGTTCGCAGTGCAGGAGGATGTGGACAACTGATTCTGGTTGTTTTTTGGCACATGAACAAAGTCTCTCCTCATAGGGGATGTTTGAGTACCTGCCTCTTGTAACTGCAGACGGTAAGAGGTTTAGACGCACCAACATAAACTGTCGTCTTAGAGGTGGGGAGATAAGGGAGGAAAAGTAATTTGGCAAGCTGCCTCTTTCCGGGTTAATCCCCAAGTGTAGTGGGGAGCATGTTCTCCGGGCCATAGACCGTAACTTCTGTCCTTCAATATCAAGGATCCTTTGCTCAAGCAATCTATAAGCTTGCTGTTCATTTTGAAGGAGCAGAGATTCAAAGGGTACTCCCATGACTTAATTTTTATTAGGATTCCTTCTCTCCAAGTAGAGTGGTAACTGTCGGAGAGGAGCCACCAAATCAGCCCTAATTCTGAGGCTCGGGAATGTAATTGCAACCAGAACTTGAGTGTGCATAGCCATACTCCGGTTTCCAGAAGATTTAAGCCCAGCTCAAGACAGAGGGTATGATATGCCACACAGTTGGGAATGCCTAATATGCGTCTTGCAAAGGTTGCTTGGCATTTTCCGATGCTTTGGGCGCTCTCTGTCACCCATATAGGTGTTCCATATAGGAACTGAGGAAGTAGTTTGGCCTTTAGAATACGGATGGCTGCTGGGACAAATTGTCCACCACAGGCATAAACCTTTTTTAACACTGCCCCCATCTTACATTTAATTATGTTAGTTACTTGCTTTCTCTGGGTGGTCCAGTTTAAATGATAGTGGAAGTTTATTCCCAGATATTTAAAGGCCTTTGCTCAATTTGGTTCCCGTTTAGTCTCCAAGGTGTAGGGCACAATGACCTCGCAAAAACTAGTACTTTGGTTTTCTCATAATTGATACATAGGTGGTTTTCAATGCAGAAGGTTGCGAATCTGTGCAGGAGGCGATTTAGGCCTATTTTGATGAATGATAATAATACCGCATCGTTGGCATACAGCAAGAGTGGCACAGGCTGGGTGCTCAGTTTGGGAGGATGCCCCTCCACCTGGTGTAGATAGGTGGGAAGGGGGGCCAGGAATAGGTTAAAGAGGTGGAGGGCCAGCACACATCCTTGTTTTACTCCCTTGTTTGAACTTATCTCTGCAGGCCTGAGTTTTTCTCAGGTGCACTAGCCAGGAATAAAAGGAGCCCTCATCCCACCCACAGCTCATTTGCCTTCGGGTTGTCCCACCCTCCCTCTCCATATTTTCGCTGTTGTGTTCGTTGCTTTCTGGTACTTCCATCACAATTTTTTGGCAGTGTTTGCATGGGGCCGGGTCCAGTTTTGGGGAAAAGCTGGCCTGCATGCCCCCTTTTCCCCACTCTGAGGATCCCAATAAAGGGGCTTTGCGGGAGACCTAGAATGGGTCAAGCCCAGCTTGGGGGCTGTCAAGGACATGCCCAGCTCGGGGGCTTTCAGGGCAGATTCCTGCCAAGTGGCAGGGAACCAACACAGCAGGCTCCCATCCAAGTGGGTGCCACATACTGCCATACTCCCTAGCAGGCAGGCTGTGAGTAGGAGATACATTGGTTGGCAGGCAGATTGGCTGATGCCTTGGATCTAACTCCTATGCTATGCCAGTGTTCTTACACTGTAACCAATAAAAGTTGCGGCCATTTTCATCCCAGTTTTCCCACACTTGTAATGGCCGCTTCCTTCCTTCCTTCCTTCCTTCCTTCCTTCCTTCCTTCCTTCCTTCCTTCCTTCCTTCCTTCCTTCCTTCCTTCCTTCCTTCCTTCCTTCCTTCCTTCCTTCCTTCCTTCCTTAAGAACTCAATCTCCCATAATTAACAGCAACTTTGCACTCGACCATGAGGGAGGGAGGAAGCAGACCGGCAGCAGTTTCTAACAACACAAGTCTAGAAAGGTCAGTGCATTTAAAATTCTCCTGGGGTGGCATTTTTGGAGGTAGAGCCCCCAAATTCACATCGTAGCTTGAAGGGACTTTCCTTGCACAACCTCTGAAGTTTGGTGAAGATTGGGTCAAGGGGTCTAATTTTATGGGGTCCGGAAGGGGCTGCCCCCACTCTTCCACTGACAACCATTGCAAAACTTTGCAATGATTCCCAATGGAGGAGGGAATCAAATCCCCACTCTGCCATGAAGCATACTGGGTGGCCTTGAGCCAGATACCCTCTTTCAACTTAATCTGCTGCAAAATATTCTGGTGAAGACCAAATGGAGGAGGAGAACTACATAAACCCACCGGAGCCCTGTTTAAGAAGGACAAAAATGGATGGATGGATCTCTTACTTGCCATCTCAGTAATATACCTCAGTAGTTCCATTGTTAAAGGTACCATCACCTATTTGGATAGAGAATAACATCACTGTTTTGTTGAGCCCATCATTAGTCATACTGTCTGTATCCAAGGCTATAACTTTTGTGCACTGGAGGATAACAAACACTTTAAAAGGAAACCTCTACTATGATTACAAAGCAATAATTAAGGTGTAATAAAACGATAAGCATTAAAAGTAAGAAGATATAATTTGCATGGTGTTATTTATTATCATGAAAGAAACATTCAGAGGAATCCAAATATAATCATGGAAATCAACAGCAAGATTATCCCAGCAGGCTTAGTGCAGTTGCTAAGCAACATTCTACGTTAGCTCTAAGATGTCGGTGCTGTGACATGACTGAGAAAGACAGGGCGACTACAGCTTCCAAAACCACAACAAGTAATAGTTCTTTTGGACACACATATATATTAGTGGAGAATAAATCCCATTAAAAGTCAAACTAATTACGTCAAGAATATGGGGTTGATTCTGCCATCATACACTGCAGTCATGTGTAGACAAGTCAGCTGTCTGGCAAACACACACTCCTAAATGTTTGCACAGGTATATGGAAATTGCACCATTACACTGATATTGGGATTCCAGTTTAATGTCTAATTACAGCTAAACTGCTGTACAACTTCAATACATTCCTCCCTGCCTAATTTGAACTCACATTCTTACCCAGCCTCACTAGGAAATATAATCTTCATTGGCTACATTCACTGCTCTATTTCTCTATGCTGCTTTGGTTCTGTGGATAAGATTCAAGTGATTCAGAGTACATCATTCCCTCCCCCACTAGCCTGTTCTTTTTTGGGGCGGGGGGGGGGGGTTCAGTTTAATTTTATTTATTTATTTATTGGCTTTTATATACTAGGCAACCCAGCCTGCTTTCTGTTAGAGTCAAAGGAATACCAATTCTATAGAATGATAACATTCAGATTCAGAAATATTCTGAATATTCAAAATATGGAATTATTCAGTGAATTCCAAATCCAAATTACATAGTCAATTGAATTGAATATATCAATTCTGAATTGAATATATCAATTCTGAATATATCAATTCTGAAAAGAAAAGGGATGGATCTAAACTCCAATTTCTATTTCCAGGGAAAAGTTACATTGTTTCCTGTGCAAAAAGATGCCTGTGTGATTGTCCATATATCCACATCCATGAGGGTTAGACATCTCTGTTCTAGCATCTTTCTGTTTCTTTAGCGGATGTTCACTGGTGAGAAGTTCACCAAAGCAGGTTTCTTTGTCACTGTCATATCGTGATGGGAAAAGCTGCACCTGCTGGTTCTCTCTCTGCAAAACTACTATTAAATGCACTGGCACCCCCATGAAGTCAGGAATTGAGGCATTCTCATTTTTACCCATTACCGTATATACTCGTGTATAAGCCGAGTTTTTCAGCCCAAAAAAAGGGCTGAAAAAGCCGAACTCGGCTTATACACGGGTCAATACGGTAGGAGAGGGGAGGAGGGAGGAGGGAGGAACTTACCGCTGCCATCGCCGCCTCGCCCGGGAGCCTTTCTCCTGCCGGCAGGGGCCTGGAGGGGCCGGCTGGAGGTCCCTGCTGGCCGCTCCGCCGCTGCCCAGGCGCCCGGGAGCCTTTCTTCTGCCGGCAGGGACCTTCCTTGGCCGGCAGAAGGTCCCTGCCGGCTGCTCTGCTGCCGCCCAGGCGCCCGGGAGCCTTTCTCCTGCCGGCAGGGACCTTCCTTGGCCGGCAGGAGGCCCCTGCCGGCTGCGCCGCCGCCACCCACGCGCCCAAGCGCCTTCCTCCGGCCGGCAGGGGCCTGGAAAGGCCTCCTGCCGGCCCAGGAAGGCCACGCCGCCGATTTGCTGCGTCTCCCGGTAAGTAGGGGGTTCAGGGGCTCTTCCCCCTCCCCCCCTTGGATGGCACTGGGGGTGGGGTGGGGTGGGGCGGGAGGGCCTGGGAGGCGGCGGGAGGGCGACCTGGGGCAGGGGCTCTGCGCTCTAAAATGGCTGCCGGCATTTTAGAGCGCAGCATTGCCGGTAAAGGGAATTTCTTATTGACCCTCGGCTTATATGCGGGTCAATAAGAAATTCCCTTTTCTGGCCTCAAATTTGGGGGGTCGGCTTATACTCGGGTCGGCTTATACCCAAGTATATACGGTATGTGTTCTCCTTGGACTAGTTTCCTTGCTGCCCTCCACTCCCCCTGTATTGTGAAATTGCCTTTTTCTTAATCAGAAACAACAAATGTCATGATAGTGATCACTTTGAATAACTGATCTTGTCATCCAGAAAGCAAACTTTGAAGCAATATAGCTTTTTTAAAAATGAAAAATGACAGCCTTTGTGCTTTTTTGTCTCAAAGAAGTCTTATGAGGGCTTAAATAAATTTTCTACTGATTAAAAATGTAAATTGACTAACTGCCTAAAAACCCAGAGAAAAGACTTCCCCTTTCCCTGCCTTTCAGTTTCCCTTTTTATCTCCTCAGAAGAAAGAGTTGATTATAATTACAGTGGAGGCTGAACTGTAGGCTCAATTTTTACAATTTTAATTGAGGACTGAAATGGGTTCTTTCCATTTTTATGGATGCGAATTATTGTATAGCATGAACAGTTTTGTTAAAAAAAATACACCGAATAAATTTTGTATTTAAATCTACAATATTTATGGGAAATATAGATGCAGAGAGAGAGAGAGAGAGAGAGAGAGAGAGAGAGAGAGAGAGAGAGAGAGAGAGAGAGAGAGAGAGAGAGAAAATACTTCTTGTGTAGACAGGAAGAAAGTCCTTTGCAATTCAGTCACAAATTCCATACCTAATGAATAAAAACAGGATCCAGAACAGCAGCTATGTTCGTCCATAGCAGCAAAAAGACAAATCAAATCACATGCCCCAAAAACTTACACCGATGAAAAGTTGTGTTGATGCTGTACAGTATGCCTTATGTTTACTGCACTATTAACTGCTTGTGTTGTGTATAGGTACTCAGCTGAGTTCGAAAGGCAATTCTCAGATTCTTCTTCCCCAGAAGACATTGCTAGTGACCACAGCTGTAAAAATGCCAGCTAGTTTTGTGCTTTCCAGTATATATAAATACAAAATCTCCTCCTTCCTTTCTTCTACAATACTGCTCTTGAGTGGAGGATAGCTATATCACTCGTGAAGATTAAAATGAATTTTTGGGAAAGCATGCCAGCAAGAAAGAAGCTTTGTTCACCAAGGCTAAATCCTAAGGACACTTTCCTCAGAGTAAGCCATCATATATTTCAAAGGGTTGTTCCCAATGTCCCTTAATTGGTTATGGGCACTGAGGAAAATTTACCTAACTCTCTTGATCTGAAGAGAGTTGTGAATACGTTTGCTGATTCTCATAACTGGTGTATTCAGCTTTATTAAGAAGGCAAATAAATGGGCAATGTTTGTTATCTCCATGGTAATAAGTTTAGTAAAATCCTTGCATTGCTAATAATGGCCTTGATTATTCCTTTCTTCACTATGCCAAAGGAGATGTTCTAGATTTCTTCCTGGTGCAGAAGGTGAAATTGGGATTAAGAAGAGCCACCTGCAACCTGATTTTGGATTTAACCACAATAAAATTAAACTGTATCACAAGTAATCAAAAATCCAAGTGGATTCTGAAATGTTATCCAATAGGTTTAATTCTGTGCCACTTTTTTTTTTAGGTGACTTTGGGACCATAGTGTCATTTTTTGCCTTGGTGGCTCTCTCTTATAAAGGTAAAGGTCCCCTGTGCAAGCACCAGGTCATTCCTGACCCATGAGGTAACGTCACGTCCCGACGTTTACTAGGCAGACTTTGTTTATGGGGTGGTTTGCCAGTGCCTTCCCCAGTCATCTTTCCTTTACCCCCGAGCAAGCTGGGTACTCATTTTACCAACCTCGGAAGGATGGAAGGCTGAGTCAACCTTGAGCCGGCTACCTGAAACCAACTTCCGTTGGGATCGAACTCAGGTCGTGAGCAGAGCTTGGACTGCAGTACTGCAGCTAACCTCTCTGCGCCATGGGGCTCTTAATTTCACATCACAGAATCTCTCTTGGGTACTGTAATAACCACAATGCAAAAAAAATTACTATGCTATTTGTATTTACGTGTTTAACAAAATAAGGCCAACTATGGTGGAACCTGAAGCAATTCACAACATTCTCCCACCCCTTTTTAAAAGGGGAAACACCAGCTAGGAGAGAATACAAGCTGGGAGAGAATACAAGCTTACATCTGACAAATAAGGTGGACTGAGGGCTAAACTGTTGAAAGCCTTTCTGTGTGTTCTAACAAGCCTATAGCTGGCAAAGCTTTCCTGCCTACTCTCCAGGGGATTAGCTGATCCCTTCAGGGCCAAACAGGAATTTGGGTGTGGGGATGTTTCTCAAATTGGCTGGTAAAAGGGTTTGGGTTTTGTTTTTGCCAGCTGTGCTTGTTGTGGAGGAAATTTAAATAGGCCTGGTCCTGAGGAGACTGGTTAGGCTCTAACTAAGAGCTGGCAAAATTAGTGTGGGTTTCATTATTCAAGTTGACTAGTTTGGCAGGAACATCAAGGTATCAATAGCTGGGAAGATGTAACCAAGCCAGACACCAAGGCCTGACCACTCCCAAAGCTTGGAGTCAGCTGCCTTTCAGCCACATCCATTGACCAGCATGTTGCTAGGTCAGGCAATTATTCTAGTCCAAGGATAAAAACACTGCTAAACTAAACCCATTAGCATCCATTAACATCCATTAACATCACTAAGGACTAGATTTGTGCATGGGAGTCTGTTTCATTTCTTTTGTTTTTGTTATTAATTCCCATTTAATCATAGGATCATTCCATATGATTTTGTTTCATTATTGTTTCTTTTGTTATAATTTCAATTTGACAATTCTATTTCATTATTATTTCCTATTGGTTTCAATGGAAGATCTTCCCACCCTACCCTCAGATCTGTACCTTCAAGGTTTTACATACAAATTGGACAAAACAGCAGATTTGTAGTATTCCTTGAGGACACTTGCATTGCCATATTTCAAACAGAGAATAAAGCACACACACATTCCAGCATGAAAGTCCCCCATGTTTAACAATAAAATTTATGGGGAAAGATTCCAAACAGTAACACGGACAGCACTGCAGCCACATAGCTTCAACAGCCATATCATGAGGAAGACAGTGGACAAGCAGTGGGAAACAGACTGCAAGGCAAATTGTGTCACAGATGGTCAGGCACTGGGAAAAGAATATCCTTCAAAATTGGAGTATCTCATGCCTGTATGTAATCCTAGTGGCTATGGCTTGCCATCAATCAAGAAAGCCCACAGACTCTCTCTCCCTTCCCACTAAGGAACACTGTGCTCTCTCAATGAACTTTTTAGAAAAACACTGGTTGCCTTGTAAAATGAAAGCAATAGAGGCAGAAACAACAATAACAAAATAAATCAGAACAAAATGAAAGAAAATCATATGGGTTTTTTTGTGGTAAGCTGTTTAGATGGAGAATTTGTTTTGTTTTCATATGAATGACAATAAGTACAAAACAACTAGTTTTCATAATCATTGTAATTAATAAGAAAAGAAATGTACAAGACTACTAAGGACTGCTTAGAGAATGTATTTATGATTTGTGACTGACTGAACTTAAATCATTCCTCGTTGAACAGAGCAGCAGCACAGCAAGGACAGATGAATTGTTTAAGAAAATGCATGTGCGAAAAGCCAGGTTTATTGTACTGCACTGTTAGGAATGGGTCAACAAACAGATGAACCAGCCATCAAAAAACCAGCTCCCTATTCACAACCGGCAAACAGGATATGTGCTGAACTGCTGGGTACCTAGCATCCCTAGACGACAAGCTGAAAATGGGACCAGACCAAAAGCCAAGAAAAGGATCAAAGGTATTGTTAGAGTGTTCGTCAGTAATGATACAGAGCTATTACTATCCACTGTATGTTTACACATGACCACACTGAGGTCTAACCTAGGCCACCTGAGAAAATTTCACAACCCCTGTGAAGTGCCTGCAGGGCTTGTTTCACCAAAGTGTGGCACACCCATACTGAATGTATGTGTTTCTGCTTCTCTTCCCCGTTGATTATGTGCTGCTCAGATACTTGGATGCTTTCCATGGGTATTGGATAAGGTGCTGGTTTAGCTTTTGATCCCTCTCCTCTTCTCCTGAGTGGAGTAACTTGTACCATGATTGAATGCTTCAAGTGACTGACTCTTTAGATAGATCTCTAATATCGGGCAGTATTGGGTTTGGAGAGAAGTGAAGGAAGAAAGGTAGCTTTTTTTGTTTTTACTTGTACTTCTATAGGGCTCCATATTATTTTGACTGCTTGAACTTTCTCCAGAATGGTTTTTTGCATTCTTATCCACAATAAATTGTGTTTCTGATTTCACTTTTTCAAGATTCTCAGTGTTCCTTCCAAGGTTGTAGAGATGCCTTGCCAGTTTGTCATGGATCCCTTATAGATTTGAAGGGAGGTGGAGGAAGGAAGCTTCCTTCCTATCATGTGAATTCAGGCCTGCCAATTTTTTCACTGGCACATATATAGAATACGTGTGTCTTTAGACCACACACGATAACAGACAGATAAAAGCTTCCTCCCAAAGCCTTCTAACTTTGATAACTTTCCCTCATAATTACTCTTCAAATAATTACTCTTCAAATATTCCTGTATTCTACCAAGCTAGAGTTGTAATGTAAACATGAATTTCACTTCCTTGTTATTATTGATGGACCGATGTCTCCTGTTGCCATACTTTTTTTTGTCATGGAAGCAAAGGAAAATCTATCTATCTAGACAGCCCCCTTTCGTGTTTTATTCACTATATAGATAAATGGACAGCAAGAAACAAATGACAAGAAAAATAAATTCTCTACCCGTGGCAGAGTGTGTTAATTGAAGGGAAGGATAGAAAGGCTGATAGCAGGAGAGTGAGGGACTCAAGAGGAGAAACTAGGCTACAAATCTAGTCAAAGAAAACTAGGTTCTCTCTTTTGACAGTTTGTAAATGATTTAGAAACCAATCAGGCTTGGTTTACCCATGCAGGAGAATGAGGTGGAAATGAAGTGGCAGAGTGCTGTAGTGATGTGTGGCAGAATACCCCACCTAAAAAGGTGGGGTATCTCCAGGTAAGGGGAAAGGGGGCATTCCCAGCCTGAAAGGGCTTAGGAGGCCGCCTAAAGGTGGCTGCTCCCCTAGCCTGGCGTGGGAACACCCCAGGAATGCCCCTGGGATGACGGTGCAAAGAAGTGCGCCATTAGGACGCGGGAGTGAGGCTGTGCCGGTGTCCTGGGGCCACGCTGCCACGGCAATGCTGGGAGGCTGGTGCCCAAACCCCAATACTGGCATCCATGCCTGTTGTGCTAGCAGAAGTGGCGTGGACGCCAGCACAAGTGTTGTGGATGCTGGCGTGAACCCTTCCTGGCCTCCTAAGGAGTTTCAGCCGCTCAGCTCAGGAATGGGCTGTCAATGTTTTTTTTTAAGATTTCAGGGTTTTTTTTTGCAAACATGGGGCTTTTCTTAGAAGATTCATTCCACCATTTAACTTAAAATGATAGTTGATTCAAACATAAACAGAAGACATAGCCAACTCCTTTGTGAAATGTCTTTTATCTTTGTTTAGCTTCATCATAGTAGTTTTGTCAGTTTGGGGCCAGATTTCACAGAATATATAGCTTTACCATAATCTATAAACATAAGGTATACAAATGACTCCTGTCATGCAATAAAAAATGTGTCAAGCTTGGATGACTTCTTAAAACTGATAATTTAATAAAATACTTATTGGGTTCAGTGGGGGCAGAAATATCGCCTCCCCCCCTTTTCTCTTTCCATGGCTGCAGGGGGGGCATTTTTGGGGGTGCAGACACAAAACTTTCACTGGAACTTTAGATTAAGCTTCTTAAGGAACCCCCCAAGTTTTGTGAACATTGGGTCAGGGGGTCCCGAGATATGGGCTTTCCCCTTTCCCCTTTCCCCTATTGGGATGAATGGGGCAGCCGATCCGATCCTGTGTGCATCTCTCCAGAGCAAAACGTTCCGTGCCTAATTGGAATCATCTTGGATTACAGCCCGTCCTGATGGAACAGAAGACAGCCACAGTAAGACCCCTTTGGGGGCTTTAATCTATAATTTTTCTCCTGTGTATGTGTGTGTGTGGGGGGGGAAAGCAGAGTCTGTGTGTGTGTGGGGAGGGAGCACTTTCTGTGGGTGGGGGGGGAGCCAAAGGGGGCTTTCGTCGGTTCTGCTTGGGGTGTGTGTTCCCCCTCGAGTCTCTCGCTCCCTGGTTTGAGGGGGGAGGTTTCAGTTGTGTGTTGCAAAGGTGTTGTTTAACAAGGTTGTGTTTGCAGTTGTTTTGCTAATTTCTCCACTGTTGTCGGGCTGGGAGCTTTGTGCGTGAGCGGCAAGCTCTGCTGAGAGATGCACAACATTAAGGGTGGGGGGACCCCTTTCAGGGCCCATATCTCAGCCCCCCCTGACCCAATCTTTACAAAACTTGGGGAGTCTTTCAATAAACGTCCTTTGAAGCTCTGCCAAACGTTTGGGACCTCTAAGCCCAAAAATGCCCCCCCCAGAGCCGCGGAAAGGCACGGTTGTGTTTTTAATGGCTTTATTCGGCCGAATTTGTTTCCGAACTTTGAATTCCCGCCGAATTGAACAGATCCGAAGTGGGGGAGTTCGGACTTCGGCACGTACCGAACCCACAAGGGCCAAATTCGGCCGAATCCGAACTGTACCGAATTTTTTTTTTTTTGACAGCCCTAGTATGGGGCTTTTTCATTGTGTGAGGTTCAGAGAAGGTTTAATTGTGTCTTTCTGAAAGGGAGTGAATGTATATTAGTCAATGGGCTGCAGTTTATAGGTGTTTGAATGTGAAGTTTTTGTACCATCAGTATTTGAATGAGTATGTCAGGCTTTAGTAGAACACGATAGTAATTGCTGCTTCTGTTCAGTTGTCAAATAAATAGTTCCACCAGAATGCATTAATCCGTCATTCCTAAGGCAAATATAGATTACTTGTACCTGAAGAAAGGCTGAGTGAATACAGAAGTATGAAACGGCAAGCTGTTTTTTTTTTTAGTTCTTGTTTTGCCCCAACCTACCCAAACAATGGAGAACCCTTAGCCATTGGATATACTTACAGCCCATTCCTGAGCTGACGGCGTGCGGAGTTGGCGGGGAAGAGGCGCATCGCCTCCTTTTCCTAAGCTGATTCACATAGGCCGAGGAATCAAAAAAAGCCATTTTGTGGCTTTTTTTTTGTTTTCAACGGGGCCAAAGGCCCCACTGAAAACAGCGGGGCTGTGATTACTAAATAGCAGGCACAGCACCGCCGTTCTCGTCGCCAGCGCAAGTCAGCACTTCCTGACCCCAAAGTGGTGATCGGCATTTCCCTGGGCATGTAAGGAAGGGCCATGAGAGCCAAGCACTGACTCATCCCTTCCTGCCCTCCCTCTCACGATCTGCCTAAGTTCACATAATCAGCCTTGCTGTCAGATAACCATCTAGCCTTTGCTTAAAAACCTCCCCCAGCCCTCCCCCGGAACACCCCCCCCTGCGCCGGCACAGCCTCTCCACACCGTTGCTGGCACCACAGAGAGGCCACACCAGCAGAGGCGGGAAGTGCAGACCCGCGCCGCTCTGCCACCGACAGCCTCGCCGCCAGCGTAAGTGCGTGTAAACACACGTTTACATGCACTTACACTGGCGGCAAGGTCACGCCGCCTCCACAAAACATTTGGCCCAATTCACAGGAATGGGCTGTTAGTATAATCCATATGAGCAGTGTGTGTGTGTAAAGTGCAGTCAAGTCGCAGCTGACTTATAGCAACCCCTTATGGGGTTTTCATGGCAAGAGACTAACAGAGGTGGTTTTCCAGTGGCTTCCTCTGCAGAGCAGCCCTGGTATTCCTTGGTGGTCTCCCATCCAAATACTAACCAGGGCTGACCCTGCTTAGCTTCCAAGATCTGACGAGATGGGGCTGTACCATGCTGCCTTCCCCGTATGAGCAGTAGTATCTGGTAATTGCTAAAATATTCTACAATTTCAGTAACGAAGAGGGGGGAAATAAAAATGATTTCCCCATCTCTCAAAAAGGTGTCTATTAATTTCTTTGGTATTTACAACATCCCACTTGTTGAGGTATATATTACAAACAAGCCTTTTCATTTATTAATTTGAAATCTTTGAATATCACTTTCCTAACATACATTTCTGAGATAGTTTCCCCAAATAATAAAACACAATAAATAAAAACAGTAAAAAGAACAACAGCCTAAAATGAATACATGACTAAGAAAATAGTATTATGGAAACTGAATGAAGAAATCGCAGTAAAATCAGCAGGTTAAAAAGCAGTCAGAAATTTATCTAAAAATTACTTTTAAAACAATCTGTTATGCCTACTGTCTCTTAGTCAGGTAAACCCTAGATAGTCTCTTTTTTGGGGGGAAATGTACACAAATACACAGTGATCTTCATCGTACAAACATTTATTGTATGTTCTTCAAGCATTTCAAAGCTATAGGGAAATCTAGTCTTTGCGAAAGCATTTAAATCTGACTAAAAGGTATGGAAGAATGAAATGATGTAAACATTAATTTGGAAAGCGCAGACTGCACCTCTATAGATTCTGTGGACATCTGAAATTACCTGCATCTGTCTAATCAGAATGGCTCAAATGACTTGTGCTCTAAGCATCTGTTTCCTAGCAACCAGGGAAGCAATCCAAGAACATAACATTTTCCATGCCATTCCCTCTTTATACAAGCCCATCATAGACTTGTATGCACTGTGTTATTTTGTGGTGTTTGTTTGGCAAAAAGCAACAGCAAGAAGAGGCTGAGGTTTTAAAAATAACTTGAAGGTCCCTTGAAGGTCAGCTTTCTGAACTGAGGCAGAATCCTTTCTACTGAGTACAGTAGTCCCTATTCCAGGGTCTGCTAGTGAAGAATTAGTGCTCTGATCCAGAGATCTATCCATGCAGCAGTGAGTTGAATATATAGGGTTGCCAGGTCCCTCTTCGCCACCGGCGGGAGGTTTTTGGGGTGGAGCCTATGGAGGGTGGGGTTGGGGAGGGGCAGGACTTCAATGCCATAGAGGGAAAGGAGCGGCATGATAGTACCTGTCATACAAATGGTTTATGCTGCTTGAAGAATAAGAAGAGCTGGTTTCTATATGCTGACTTTCTCTACCACTTAAGGAAGAATCAAGCCGGCTTACAATCACCTTCCCTTCCCCTCCCCACAACAGACGCCCTGTGAGGTAGGTGGGGCTGAGAGAGCTCTAAGAGCAGTGACTAGCCCAAGGTCACCTAGCTGGCTTCATGTGTAGGAGTGGGGAAACCAATCCAGTTCACCAGATTAGCACCTGCCACTCATGTCGAGGAGTGGGGAATCAACCCTGGTTCTCCAGATTAGAGTCCACTGCTCCAAACCACCACTCTTAACCACTACACCACGCTGGTTCTCCAGAGAATCAAATATTAATTCCAAATAGTTTAAACGTTTGTTGATAGTTTGTCTTCTTTCAGTACTTCCAAATACTGAAAAAGTTCTTATATGGCAAGAAACAGTGCTTTCAGAGTTCAAAGGGCTTCATATACATTGTCACACTAATCCGTATAACAACCATGCATGGTAGGCCACTATTTTGGGTTGGGGGGGGCAAAGGCTCAAGGACAGCACTTTGCCTAGTGAGTTCATGGCAGAGTTGAGATTTGAGCTGACCTCAGGTAGCATTCTTATGGGGAGTAGAATTTCCTTTTCCAAAATCCCCTTTTTTAGATGTAGCCACTGATTCCTCTTACTGTCTTTTTTTCTCTTTTAAAAAGTTGTTTCTCTTTCATTTTTCTGATTTCTCTTCATAAAGAAAGCCATGCACCTTCTGTTAATTCAGCCTTCATTGTCATTTACAGCCCATTCCTGAGAGCTGCAGTGGCCAAGGATGGCGTGGCCGTGGCACTGCAGCCAACGCTAGGTAAAAAAAATGGGAGTTTATTTACAAAAAGCCAAAAATGGTGTGGGGGGAAGCCCCATAGAAACCAGCGATGCTATGCCACAAAAAAGGTGGTGCAGCACAGCCATTGCTTAAGGGTCTATTGCCAGGCTGAAAGGGGTTAAGAAGGTGTCTAATGGCAGTTCCACCCCCCAGAACGCCTCGGGAATGCCTCCCGGGATGCCGGCGTAAGGACTCATGTTTGGAAGAAGGACACTGGAAGGCTGCTCCGGCGTCTGAGGGCTGCGCTGCCACTGCAGTCCAGGACAGCTGGCATAAGTGCCCCTATGCTGGCAGTCTGCATGGCGCAGGTCGCACGGATGCCAGCATAGGGCGTCCTAGGGTGCCAGCATAGGGGTCATGCCACCTCCTAAACCCATTCAGCCCCCAACCGCAGCAATGGGCTGTTAATGTTATACAAAACTGAGTGGTGCACTAGCAGGAAAACAAACAGATTTGGGAAGACAATGCTGCCCTCTGCACATCTGCAGAATGAAATTCTTTAATTTTGTAGCACCTCCCTTCCTGTCTTCAAATTTATCTTTGATCAAATAAATATAACATGCCAGCATTTGAACTCACATACCCAGTCCTCTCCATACATAACAGAAATGCACACAACATTTATGAGGTTAATGGTACAATCCTGAATAGAGTTACACCCTTCTAAGCCCATAGACTTCAGCAAACATAGAAGGGTGTAACTGTAA
The DNA here is from genome assembly GCF_029931775.1 of Euleptes europaea. NCBI lineage: Eukaryota > Metazoa > Chordata > Lepidosauria > Squamata > Sphaerodactylidae > Euleptes > Euleptes europaea. The sequence goes on from NC_079312.1 coordinate 68,010,782, forward strand.
TTCTGCAAGAACATGTACATTTTCCTGGAATTGAGCCCCACTGGACAAAGTAAGACTTACCTCTAGGTAAACATGCACAGCATTTAGCTCAAAACACATGGAAAAGTTAAATTGTTGGGGCACTGTTTATGTAACAGACTTCAAATACTGTGATAAATTATGATGTTAGATTAGACCCAGAAACCATCAGGAAGCCAAAGATCTACTTTAGGCTAAGCCAAAGGCATGGCTCGCTAGGGGGATTTTTAACATTTGTTTCTTTGAATAGCAAAACTCTCCCTCCCCCAGACACATATCAAACTGTTGAAAGTCTCTTAGCAGATCAAGTAAGGACAATGCAAGGGAGAAAAGGGGGGGAGGATTTTCTTTTATTAGGTACCATGAAATGAGAATAGCTTTGAAGGGGAGTGCCAACAAATGCAGAACCATTGACTCACATTAAGCACAATTAATTTCTAGTAATAAGTGACTTATCCTTTTATCTAATAATCATTTTCTTGTATGACTTAGTAGTAACTAATATTAATGGTCTTTCATTCCTTATTTTTTTGTTATTTGTTTATGTATTGATTTAAGATATTGATAGAATCATAGAGTTGGAAGGGACCTCCAAGGTCATTTAGTCCAATCCCCTGCACGATGCAGGAAATTCACAACCACCTCCCACCCCATACACCCCCAGTGATCCCTGCTCTATGCCCAGAAGATGGCAAAAAACCTTCCAGGATCCGTGGCCAATCTGGCCTGGATGAAAATTGCTTCCTGACCTCAAAGTGGTGATCAACATTACCCTGGGCATGTAAGAAAAGGAAATGAGAGCCAAGCATTGATACAATCCTTCCTACCCTCCCTCTCATAATGTTTAGCTGAAAACTCTTTTGATTTTATTTCAACCTGTTGGTTCTGGCCCAACCTTCTGAGGCAATGGAAAACAACTCCACACCATCCTCTACATGATAGCCCTTCAAGTACTTGAAGATGGCTATCATATCACCTCTCAGCTGTTTCCTCTCCAGGCTAAACATACCAAGCTCCTTCAACCTTTCCTCATAGGACTTGGTCTCCAGACTCCCCACCATCTTCATTGCCCTCCTCTGGACACGTTCCAGCTTGTCTACATCCTTCCTAAATTGTGGTGCCCAAAACTGAACACAATACTCTAGGTGCTAGACCGCCTTTCTCACTGAGACTGAAGGCATATTGTATACTATAAGTCAATTTGACCAACAGGATGGGACATCCAAAGAACAATGCAATAAGGTTTGGATTGCAGAAATCGGAAAACAAGCTGAAATCAGAAACAGAGCTGAAACAAAGCTAAAACAAAGCGTAATCATTTAAACATGACACATTCAACAATGCAGAAATTTGCAGAAATTACATTGTAGGAGCATACTTAACGGCAACAGACAGAACACAGTAGTGTAACCCACAGACCCTATCGCTTTTCCAAAGCATCTCTCTGGACCATTTCGTTACAGTACACTCCTAGCACCCTTGTAAAACAACCTTCCTGAATAATTCAGTTTTGCATAGTTTTTGGAAATCCAGGGGAGTTGGACCCTTCCTAACCTCATCAGGCAGGCCACTCTTTAAGGTGGGGGCAACAACAGAGAATGCATGTGTACAGGCAGTGGTTGATTTTACCCATTTGCAAGGTGGCACCTGAAGAAGGTCCAGCTCAGATAAGCGAAGCAGTCAATGGAACAGGGAGAGAGGCAGTCCTGCAGATAGAAGGGTCCAAGACTAGGGTTGCCAGGTCCCCACTCACCTTTGGTGGGAGGTTTCTTTTTTGTTGTGTGCACGAACGCCAATGCAGCACTTTTGGTTGTAAACCGGAAGTGCCGCTTGGCTTGCAGGGATGCAGCGGGTGGCCCGCTCACCCCGGGGAGGGAGAGGAGAGGCTTCCCGGCTGGTGTGTGGGGCTGCAGCGGGCGGCCCGCTTGCCCCGGGGAGGGCAAGGGAATGTTCCCTCTGGTGCGCAGGCCTGCAGCAGACAGCCTGCTCACCCTGGGGAGGGTGAGAGAAGGTTCCCAGCTGGTGCGCAGGCTTGCAGCGGGCAGCCCGCGGGCCTGCGTGTGCACGATTGCCCGCCGACCCTCAGTTGGTCGGTGGGCAGAGGGGCACTTTACCGGGGATTTGCCAGCCACCAGCGGGCACCTGGCAACCCTATCCAAGACAATTAAGAGCTTTGTATGTACCTATGCCTCAAATTGAACCCAGTTATTGATGGGTAGCCAGTGGAGTGACTTCAGATTGGTAGTGATATGCATGTTCCACATAGCTCCCAATAATAACCAAGATGCAGCATTGGGAGTCTCCAGGTTGACTTTGAGGGGAGACCTAAGTATAGTGCATTACAATAGTCTGGTCTTGAAGTTAGTGTAGTGTGGATTCAGGTGGCCAGATTGACTGTGTCAAAGTAGGGGACCATCTTGTGAACTAGACTGATTTGGAAGGAAGTTTTGTTGGCCGTTGCATTAAGTTGCTTCTTCAGCAGCAGTGCTGGATTCAATATAACCCCAATATTACCCCAGTCTACATTCAAATGGAGGTCATCAACTAAAGCTACCATAGCTCCCTTGGTCCCATAGCCTGGCCTGAAACCAGACTGAAAAGGTCCTGAGCACATAAGTTATCCAAGAACACCAGGAGTTGGTCTGCTACTGCCCTCTCAATCACTTTGCCTAGAAAGGACAGATCAGGCACTGGGTGATAATTGGCCATATCATTTTTGTGTAAGGATGGTTTTTTAAGTAGTAGGTAGATAACTGCTTCTTTGAGTGGCTGAGGGCAGATGCCCTGAGTTAATGACTGATTTATGATAATAACCAAGAGCTCATTAATGTGGTTCTTACATTATTTTAGTAGCCAGGATGGGCAAGGGTCCAATGCACAAGTGGTGGCCTTCAGTGATCCCAGGATCTGGTCAATATTCATGATGGTAACTGGCTAAAAATAGTTCATAAGTAGACCAGATGATGTATTCTGCCTGGTATTATATTACAGCTGGCATCCAGATTAGAGCATATTTGTGTTATTTTATCAGAAATTTTTTTTGCAGAGGGGTCACAGCTAATTTGATAATGAAACTAAGATTCTGTATAATAAAGGAGACAATAAAAGGTTTCAACCTTGTAAGTAATTCTTTTGAGATACCGAAATCTTCAGTGAGATGCACACAGCAATAAAAATCAACCCTAGAATTGTACATAGTATGCTATAGACAAGATCTACTAATTGTTGTAATTTGCGTCTGTAATATTAATCAGAAGTAAAATGAAACTTACAAAATAGGACACCTCAGAAGATCTTTACAAATGTCTAAATACCTTAAGCTGGGGAAGTGGAAAGTAGATAGTAAAGAACAAGAGTACTGTTTTTCTCCTTCTGCCAAATCCATCAGATTTGGTCTCTCTCATGGGCCACAGGGAGGGCTAGACTACTGCTTTGACCCTAAATAGCTGTTCTTACCTTCTAATGTGCCATGGCACAGAGTTAAATAGAAACTGACTAGATGTCAGATTTCATAAGAAACAAAAATATGACATTTGCATGCATTTGTAAGAAAATAAGCTTTTATATAAGCCTATGAATGGATCCCTGTCTTTTGGTTCTAAGACTGTTTTGCCACTAAAAATGTTAATCATTGTGAATAGTACATTAAATATAATCAGACACAGATAAACAGCACTTAACCCAAGTTAAGCAATTAGCACCGATTACAGTTATTATAATTTAAAGGATACATAGGTTGCTTTTGAATGTCATGACAAAGAGAGGGCACAATCACAGCTTGTTACTATGCTCACGTGTTTGCTTCTTTGTCTTCTCCCATCATGTGTGAAGACTTCCATCTCTGCCTCTCTGGTTTGAGAAGACTTGAGTGGTTCCACTTTGCCATGCCTTCTGAATTCAGGCTCCTGGCAGAACTGGAGTTTGTTTCCATCCCACAAACCAGGATTCAAAACCTCATTGAATCCTAGTATATAATCCCAATTTGGGTATGCATGTGGGCGTTTGCTGAGTAGCTGTGACTGGTTCAAAATGCTGTTGCAATAGTACTAATGGGGACCCACCATGGGAAAATATAAAATACCAGTTTCATGCCAGTCTGCTAGTTGCCAACTGCTTTTCTGGGAACAATTCAAAATGTTGTGACCTTTCAGTCCTAAATGTTTTAGGACCAGGGTAGCAGAAAGATTACCTTAGTACCATATGTGACATTTTTGAGACATCTGATCTTCTGTTGGGCTCCTGCTTTGCATACCTACAGTGATAAAAGCATGAGTCAGCATTCAGTATAGGGTTTTCTTAGCAATTGTCCCCAGGCTATGAGACGCCATCACTCAGGGTATTTGTTTGAGTTCCTTATTCTTCACCTTCAGCCTTCCATTTCAGAAAGACATGATTATTCCAGAAGGTGTTTGGAGGTGAATGAGCAACAGAATATGATGCTGTTATTTGGTTGGCTTATTGTTTTGTTTCTGTGCTAATTTTTTAAAATTGGTGGCTGGACACAGTTTCAAACCCCACTTTTAATATGAGTCAGCTTTTCTGATTTTGTTTTTAATTACCAGGGCAGTTTCATTTACTGGGGATACAAGGTACAAGTATTCTAAACAAACAAACAATTAGCCGCTCTGAGCCCGACCTTCGGGTTGGGGACAGCGGGGTACAAATGTAATAAATAAATAAATAAACTATCAGGGTAATTTTTTTTAATTAAAAAAAATCAAACACTGAGGCACATGCCCTAATAACATCTAGAGTTCTAGACTGTATTACTTCAATGTGCTCTATGTGGGAAAGCCAGTGAAGCCTGTCTGGAAACTACAGTTGGTACTGAAAGCTGTGGGCAGAATGTTGACTGGAGTGGGATGTAGGGACCAGTCTTGTTCCATCTATACTGGGTCCAATTTGCTTTCAGGCCCAATTCAAGTTGCTGGTAAGGATCTTTATAGAGCTTGGGCCCAGCATATCTAAAGAACTGCTTTCTCATATATGAACCTACCTGTCTACTCTGGTCATCTTTGGAGGCCCTGCGTTGGATGACCCTGCCATCTGAGGCTAGACAGGGAGACCACTAAAGGGTCTTCTCAGTTGTGGTGCCAAAGGGATATTCCCCAGGGATATTCATCTGTCTCCCTCTACTGTTATCTTCTGCCAGAGGGTGAATACTTTTTTTTGGGGGGGGGCAAATCCCCCAATAACTATTATTGGCCAGTATCACTTATTGTGTTGTTGTGTATTTATGTAATTATAAGTTTTAATGAGTTATTTATTTCACATACTTTATTTTAAGGCTGTTTTACTGCTGAAATGTTTTAATGTTTTGCTGAACACCACCTTAGGGACCCTATTTGGGTGGAAAGGCAGCATAGAAATGTTTTTAAATAAATAAATAAATATTCAGTCCTTTTCCTATTACAGTGAAATGCCCATTTTCACAATATAAGAAGAATTGGTTTTTATACCCCGCTTTCTTTACCAAAAGAAGTCTCACCTTCCTTTCTCCCCTCCCCCCACAACAGGCACCTTGTGAGGTAGGTGAGGCTGACAGAGTTCTGAGAAAACTGTGACTAGCCCAAGGTTACCCAGCAGGCTGCATGTGGAGGAGTAGGGAATCGAACCTAGTTCACCTAATTAGAGTCCACTGCTCATGTGGAGGAGTGGGGATTCAAACCCAGTTCTCCAAATTAGAGTCCATCCCTCTTAACCACTAAACTATGCTGGCTCTCCATATAATTAAAATAATACAATATTATGAAAATTACCTTCAAAAGTCTGCTCAGTTTGCAGACTGTCAACACATCCCTGAATTCTGGTTAGTTGGTGCTGCTGATACTAGAGGACAGAGACAAAATACATGTCCCATCTAAGTACTGACCCTGCTTAGCTTTTGAGATCTGAGAAGACCAGGCTATACCATGCTGCCCTCACATTAATGACAAAATAAGGAGGAGGAAAAAAGCAGCTGGATTCAAATACATGGGGAAGTAAAGAGAAAGGTAACAGTAAAGGTTGTCTCTGTGCAAGCACCAGGTCATTACTGACCCATGGGGTTTCGTCACATCCCGACATTTACTAGGCAGACTATGTTTATGGGCTGGTTTGCCATTGCCTTCCCCAGTTGTCTACATTTTACCTCCAGCAAGCTGGCTACTCGTTTTAGCAACCTCAGAAGGATGGAAAGCTGAGTCAACCTTGAGCCGGCTACCTCAAAATGACTTCCATCAAGATCGAACTCAGGTCATGAGCAGAGCTTGGCCTGCAGCATTGCAGCTTACCACTCTGTGCCACAATGCTCTATATGGGAAAGAACCTTTTTAGTATTTCTCTATTATCATTAATATTATGGTTATTATATGTACAATTCTTGAAGTTATATCAATAGTTGTGGACCATCTTTCCCTAAGTAAAATGACTACAGAAGTACATATTGACCTGCATATGACTTTCCGTTGATTTATAGAAACGAGAAATGACAAAGAAAACAGAAATCTTATATCTTCCCTGCAATGACTGGATATTGTTATTCACAGGAAAGCTTTAAAAAAGAATAGTAATCATGGTAATAGTGATAATAATAGTTTTAAAGAAAGGAAAATACAAATAGTAGCTCAGATTAACAGCTGAATAACTTGGTAGTGATCCGAGGGTTCTAATAAGCCAACAAATCATTTTGACAAATGGTCTTGATGTAAAGCCATTTTATGAGGATTCAGAGACATTGCAGGATCTGACAGTCTGCCCAGCAGTGCTTCTTAAGTACTGACAGCAGCATCAGGAGAATATACACAGACGTTTATTTGTTGACTTCAGACGAAGGAGAAATCACGAATAATTTCTTTTCTAAGAATGACAAGTTCAAATTGCCCCCCTTACTTTCAATATCATCCATCTGAGGAGCAAACCTGGAAAGTATAAAACAGACATTTCAAGCTTTTGGCACTGGGGGAAAATGCTGTAATAGGATTAAAAAAAAACAGCTACAAGATTCAGAAGAGGCAGATGAAAGGTAAATACCATAAATTGCTTATGTTTTTAAAATGAGTATATAAAGCTTCCTGAGTCACACCATTGGCCTATCTAGTATTGTCTCCTGTGACTTGACAAGGTTCTTGCAGCTATTCAGGTAGTAAAAGGACTTTACCAATATATGGGAAATACATTGGCTTGGATTCTGCAGCTAACACATGGGTGTGATTTTTACTGATTTTCCCCACTACAGACGTCCAACTTCCATTTCATACTGTTCCAAGAGGTATTGTGCCTGCCAAGTTTAGCACTTTGGGGATAATTTTCAGCTGAATGATTGAAGAGAGGAAGATTTACCAAGGAATAAAGCCCTTTAACTGAACTGAACTTGAGAGCTGCTGAATGTGAACTTTAGAGCTTCTGAACAGAGAGGAGGAGGAGGAGGAGGAGGAGGAGAAGGAGGAGGAGGAGGAGAAGAAGGAGAGGAGGAGGAGGAGGAGTTGGTTTTTATATGCCGACTTTCTCTACCACTTAAGGGAGACTCAAACCGGCTTACAATCACCTTCCCTTCCCCTCCCCACAACAGACAACCCTGTGAGGTACGTGGAGCTGAGAGAGCTCTAACAGAGCTGTAACTTGCCCAAGGTCACCCAGCTGGCTTCATGTATAAGGAGTGGGGAAACAGATCCAGTTCATCAGATTAGCCTCCACTGCTCATGTGGAGGAGTGGGGAATCAAACCCAGTTCTCTGCAGTTAATGAAGGCCCTGGGCTGTTTTCACACATTTTTGGACAACCCTCTCTCAATTTACTATAGCAATTGTTTGCAACTGTATTTCCCCATATGAAACAGGAAAATCCAGTTGCAAACAACTGTTCTGGTGCTGATTTTTTTTTTCATGCTTTATCCTTAGGGAGTGTGAAACCTTTAGAAAATCTGTTTGCCTTCAGAAGCCAAAATGGGTTAAAGAGCCCATATGAAAAGGACCTTAATCAACAATGAACAGTATTAGATACCTGCCTAACCATGCACTCCTAAGCAGAGTTACATTATAAGCCATTGAAGTCAGTGGTGTAACTGTTTAGGACTGAAATAATAACACAGGAGGCGCAAAGAGCTGTAATGTAAAATTTAAAGGGAAGATTGATATCAGAGATGCCATTTCAAGTTTTGGGGAGGGCAGGAGTCACATGCATATCAGGGAAGAGGCCAAATCTGCAGCAAAGTTCAATGGCCTTGTAAATGATACAGAACAACTGAAAACAGCTGGACCCTCTCACGCATGGGAGTTCTCACCACACACGCCTGCCCCCTCTCCAAGAGTCAGACTAAGCTATGACAGGTCTGCTGATCACCAGAGGCAGGCATCAAATGGTCGATCTTTCCCCTTCTTGAGGTAGAGCTAACTTCACTCTGTCCTTCCAAGGCAGAGCTGTGTGCCCTCTCTGTCTGCTATCTTGTGGAAGCAGACCAGAAACTGGCAGCTGCTGCCCCTCCCCCTCCCCATTCAATCAGCTCTCTAAAAGGCAATTGGATATTAGAGCAGCATTCAAATAGGCTCAGGCTCTAACAGCTGATTAGCCGTTTCATCTTTAGGGACTTGGCAGCCTCCTGTCTGTCATATCCCTTGTGCAATGTTCCTGGTCTAAGTGATCCAAATATATTTCTAGGAAAGAAAAACTAAAAGGCTGCTTTATAAATCTGGTATGCTTTCATGTAATGTTTTGCTGGCCAGAGCATTTTTAATAAACATTTTTATTATTAAATGTCACTTATGTCATACGCTATCCTCATACACTATTCTATACTCCATGACACAACTCGGGAATTTTGAATATGAAAGATCAAATTCAAAACGAGGATCCTGAAAAGCATGCCAGGAAAAAGACCTTTCCCCTTAACGTTGAACTTTATGCATAGTGACGTCAACTACAAGCTTGTGGTGGCTGCCGTCCAAGTATATAGACTGATGGGCTGAAATAAACACCCTGCCTGATGTGTAGTCTCATAAATCAGGACCGGACATTTAAAAAAATTCAGTCGTCATAAGGGACTGTCTTAGATTGAAGCTGCATTGATTAGAACAGAGTTTTCTCTCAGGGCATGTATTTGGTATTAGATGTCATTGCAATGCTATTTTAACTAGTGGCATCTCACCGATAGGGCTGTGCACACGAAAGAGGTCTTTTGTAACTCATGGAAAACTTTCAGCCAAATGTGCAGTGTTTGCACATTTGTTTAGAGCTGACATTATTTTGAAAATGCTTTTTCAACACCCCGCTGTTTATAGACCACTTTTGAATTGGGGGTAATGGAATCTGCTTGACTGCAGAGCACTGCCAACGAGGGGCTCTACAAAATGGTAAACACAAGACCAGAAAATAGATGTTGTTGTCTTTTATGCTGTCACCTTGATTTCCGTCCCACGAAACCTGAAAGCCAGTCTAGCATGCAAATGAAATGAATGGGAGCTATGTTGCCAAGAGTAATCCTTTCAGTCTTTTAAAGACATTATCAACAGTTAATGATCTCTAATTAAGGTTTCTGTAGCAATTAAATGATTGGCTCACTTTCAAATATTGAAACAGGATTCCCTTTTTCTCCTTCCATGCCGCTGGCACAAATTTGGCATATAGATACATTGTTCAGATATTGCAGAGGCAGCAAGAGCATCAGAAACATACAAAATGGCTCATGGTGGAATCTGAAAGTACTGCAGGGGGGATATTGTCAAAATGCAAACAGAGGGATGGGGAGAGAGCCAGGAGATATACCACTGATTCTGAAACTTTCCAATAATAAGTCCATCATGTTTTGCAACAAAGAAGAATTGTACTGATAATTTTTTCTTTCCACAGTGTTTCTACAGTGTCAAAATTCTCGAAAGCTTATCTGACAAAGGGACTCTTGAGAGTTTATACCCCTAAAATCTTGTTGGTCTTTAAGTTGCTACTGGACTCAGATCTCAAGTCTTGGGGTAATCTTTCTTAGTTCCATCTTCTAAACTAGATCTAATTTTGATTATGCACTGTCACAAAGATACGTTTTTGAGATTAATGGAAGATGCAAAGAGAATTTTGCTTACAGGTAGGGCTGTTAAAATAAATTCGGTAAAATTCAGATTCGGCCCATTTTTATTCGGGAAATGCCGAAGTCCGAACTCCCCCTCTTCGGATTTGTGCAATTCGGCATGAGGTCCGGAGTTCGGGGGAAAATTCGGCCGAATAAAGCCATTAAAATCACAACAGCACCTTTCCGCGGCTCCAGGGGGGCATTTTTGGGGGTAGAGGTCCCAAACTTTCAGCGTAGCTTCAAACGACCCTCCTTGCAATAACCCCCAAGTTTTGTAAAGATTAGATCAGCGGGGCTGAGATATGGGCCCCAAAAGGGGTCCCCCCTCCTTAATGTGCATTTGCAATTAGCAGAGATTGCCGCCCACTCCAGGCTCCCAGCCCGACAAACAGTTGAGCTGCGGGGAGCAAGGGTGGGGCAGGTGCGAAGAAGTTTGCAAACCATGAAAAGCAACACAACCATGCAAACCATCACGTTTGCAACCATGCAAAGCAACACCTGACGCCTGTGAGTTTGCAAATCATGGAAAGAGACAGAAGAAGTTTGCAAACCATGCAAAGCAACACAGCCATGCAAAGCAACATGTTTGCAACCATGCAAAGCAAAACCTGATGCCTGGGAGTTTGCAAACCATGGAAAGGGACAGAGGCATGCTAGCTAAGCATCAGGAGCAGGAGAGGGTGGAATTTCCCCTTTTGCATTGGACTCGGGACCAGGCAAATGCATTCTTTTAAGTCACAATTTGAAAACAATTTTTGAGTAAGAATCAAAATAGACCTAATCAATCTTATGAATGAGGGAAAACCTGAGGACACACAACTGAAGCCCCCCCCTCAAGCCAGGGAGAGAGAGTCTCGAGGGGGCACACACACCCCAGACAGAACAGGCTTCCCACCCACCCACAGAAACTGCTCCCTCCCCACACACACACAGACTCTGCTTCCCCCCACATACACACACACAGGAGAAAACTTATAGATTAAAGCCCCAAAAAGGGTCTTACTGTGGATGTCTTCTGTTCCATCAGGAGGGACTTGGAGGACTGGGTAATCCAATACGGTTCCATTTAAGCACGGGAGGTTTTGCCTTGGATTTGCCGCTGTCGAGATGCACACAGGATTGGCTGATCCCATTCATCCCAATAGGGAAAAGGGGGGCATATCTCAGCCCCCGCTGATCCAATTTTTACAAAACTTGGGGATTCTTTCAAGAAGGCTCCTCTGAAGCTACGCTGAAAGTTTGGGGGCTCTACCCCCCAAAATGCGCCCCCTGCAGCCATGGAAAGAGCGAATGTGCACAAGCACCCCCCATGGGGATTTCTCTCTCACACAAACAGATACTCTCTCTTTCTCTCCCCGGCCGGGCCGCGCAGCAGCTGGTCTCATGCACTCAATCGCGACTGATTGGCCAGAATAAGACCCAGCTTGGCCACCGATTGGCCGGGGAGAATGCTGCTTACTAACTGACGGTTATGCTGCTGAGCTGAACCCCGAATTTGCCGAATTTATTCACCAAACACCCCGAACTTGCTGAATTCGGCTCCCCGTTTTCCCGCCTTTTTTTAGTTCGGTTCCATCCGAACTAAAAACCACTGAATCAGGGGAAATTTGGCTGTTTTTTGGTTTGCGACGAACCGAATCGACAGCCCTACTTACAGGTCTTTGCATATTCCTACCAATCGTTGCCAGCTCAGTGGCTTGGGAGTTCAAAATACCAGCATGCATCTGCTGTGCCCTGCTGCCTGTCTTCCTAGCAATGAAAGCACAGTGCTTGCCCATGTCTTCTTGGTATTGCTGCCAGTCTGTCTGGCATGCCAAATACCAGCCACTGTTCACTATGACCTATTTTTTGTATTCCTGGAGATGCAAGCATGTACTGCTACTTGTGTGCACAGAGGTGGAAGCAAAAAAACTGCCTATGTGCCCATCTATAACTCTAGCCATGTGCCATGGGATGCCAAATGTAAACCACTGCCTGCTATGTAAGATTGCCTGTCTTCTGGTGCAGCTGATGTCTCTCTCTGGATATATTGTCAAACAGGAATCCCCTCAGAGACACACTTTACATGCTAAGTAAATAGGTAACTTTCTAAAGTCTAGAGCCTTTTCAAAAGAATTACAAACTCTTACAGCGCAATGCACAAGGGGGGCAAAAGTAGTGAGGAGGCCACTTGCGCTGGTGAAAGGGGCACTTACACCAGTGCTGGGGAGCCACATGGCAGCGCCATGTATGGGTTCTGGTTCAGCCCCAACGACAGCACAACTCCAGTGCAGGGGCTCGTGCTGGTACCAGAGGGGGCATTCATGGGGCAGGGATGACATTAATTATCTTCCTCTCCTCTTTCACCCTGGGAATGCTCCCATTTGCCAGCACAAAGTTACACTTTTAAAAAACTGGTGTAACATTTTCAACCCTCCAGTCTTTTGGTACAGTGGCTGATTTTAGTGATAAGTTACATACACAAGTTAGTAGATCAACAGCGTCACATTTGAGCTCCCTAAGAACTCTTGGATGTATGCCATCAGAATCTGGAGACTCATACAAACAAATACAAAATACAAAGTGAAGAGTAAGAAAGTTGCAGCAAACAGCGTTCGATTAGTACTCTGTGGAAAATTAATGAATCAAAAGTGAGCAATGGAGAATTCCTAGTACATCTGTTCAGCTTTAGAAACACAACTTGGTAATTTAGGACTCAAAAATCCAGGAAGAAATTTGGATGGGGAGAATTGCAGAAGCTTCCTTAAAATCATGGTGATTTGAATTACTACAACATGTTAAAGACACTGGAAGAATATTTTACAGAAATGCAGCCAACAGCCAGAGCTGAATTTTGGTTGGAACATTGAGGCTTCTTGTGAAATGAAGCAACAAATTGGAAACTTCAGAGCTCAGCTAGTTAGTGAAGCATACCTAATATCACTATCCCTGAAAGGTGATTATGGCATGCTATTAAAGGCTATGAATGCCAACACCACATACAGAATTTATGTAAAGAGAACAGAATTCAAATCAACTGAAGGAAACCCTTCTGTCAACAACAATAGCAGCAGGAAGTGCTAGAAAATGGCCCTTTAAATTGCTAACAGTTAAATTACTATCAGTGGCTCAACCCTGAAAACCATATGACTGGGGGGGGGGGGAATTCTCAAAAAGAGGAGAATACTGTTAAGAATGGATTTGGAATCCAGGCCTAAATGCTGGGGCCTTCTTGAAATAGACCAGTTCATCCTCTACAGAGGAGCAGCGAGCAGCAGTTTGGTCTACTACCCTGTTGTAGGGATAGTTGGGCAGCTCTTTCCATAGCAGAGAAAAAAATAAGGTAATCTCTAGCCATTGACCATACTGAGACCCCCTTCTGCTGTTTAAGGGGCCTCAAGACGGTCAGCAATCTCACATCTTGTAATTTTAGCCCAACCAGGAGGAATCTTTTGACAAACCCAGCAACCTGGGATCTCTCTACCAAGTCTTTCTATGGCTTTGTGACTTGCCAAAGATGGCCATTTGGGCTACAGCTCTCCATTTACCACACCTAGCCAGGTTATGAGTCTGAAGGGAATCTTGCTTCAGCCAGCTGGCTGACTTCCTTCCTGCCCACCCACGCCAAGCATTTGGTTTGGGCAGATACTCCACCTCAATCAAAGATTATTGGTACCCCAAGAATCAACTATTAAGAGTCTACTGAATTCATTGGCTGAGGAAGCTGTCAAGCTTTCTAGTTTATTATGCATGCATGTATTTATTTATTAATTTACTGAATTTATACCCTATCTTTCTCATGGAAGATAAATTGCATGGTGTAAAGCAATGCAATTAAATTGCTTGAGACATCCAATAATGCAAATCAGGCCCATTATAGTCAATGGAAAATTCTTTTTGACGCTCCTGTGGGGGCGTTTTTGGAGGTAGAGTTCCCAAATTTTCTGGGTAGCCTGAAGGGACTCTCCTTGCATGAACCCCGGAGTTTGGTGAAAATTGGGTCAGGGGTCCAATTTTATGGGTTCCCGAATGGGTAGCCCCCATTCAGCAAAGGAAAACATTGCAGACCAGAGAACACAAGAAGACACCAAACTGCCACAAAAAACTCTCTCTAAAGGCAACAATGAGAACAATGACAACAACAACAAAGCAGGTCCTCCCCCACAAACAAACAATCAAATGACCCCCCTCCTTTCAGGTGAAAGCCAGCAATGAGACAGAGAAACCTCCAAAATTCAAACAGTGGACCTGTGAAACAGCAAGTAGTGGAGAAATGGAAGCAGGGCCTCCCACTCAAAATAATAACCCTCTCAAACTAGCACCTCCCCTACCAACCAATAGGCCAAGGCCTGCTAGTTGCGATTTTTGTTAGCTTCTGGGTAACAGTTGAAAATTGAAAAACTTTACTAATACTCACTGATTTTTGACATCCTTAAATATTACAGTAATTGTGAATGCAGGAATTTAAGGATGTACAGATCTGTGATACATAATATTTCAATGTGTTTTCACAATCAAGGGCAAATGTATGTTTCAATGTAGAGTCATTCTACTTGTTCCATTCCCTGTTATGAAGAACCTCTCTTTTCATGCAATGCTCAACATGTTCTTGTTTGTGTCTAGCAAATGCTATGCTGCTCAGGATCTGTAGAGTCAGGATCTGTAGAGTCTTCCGTTCAGAAAAAGTATGGTAATCTCATTTTAATGTCTCTGCAGGAATCATCGCTTTCTCCCCAGGTAATCAAATAAGAGTGATGTGGTGGAAAAGATTAGCAGCATGCCAAGAAGAAAATATATGTCTTGGTTTGGCATAGGTTCACATATCATCATCAGCAGGGCTCAGAATGGGAGCTCAGTTATAACACTAGCATCTTCTTCCTAGCCTGACTGAAGGTTTAAGCTCAAGAAGCAGTGCTAGAATTCCCTCACTGGCCATTTCCCTGCAAAAAGTAAACAAATCCATTTTACATATTCCTCAAGCCTACAGACATGATGCTTTAGATGTGAAAGAATATGCAATAATCAGGATAATCAAAGATGGAAATATATGTTTCTTATGCAAATTGGAATGGGAAAATTAAAATATTATGAACAGTGATATAAACAGCAGCTACCTCTTCACAAGCTACTTCTTACAGAAAGCTGTAGAAGGAGGTTTTTAAAATTGAATTCTTTTTTCCATTTTGATTTCTTATCTAGAGGAACAGACCTGATAGAAAAGGTTATCCATATAATATAGAAGTGGCTTACAAAAACTCAGTGAAGTACAAGTAATGAATTACCTGAGTTTACCAGCCCCTGGATGATAAGGGTGATGTGAATGCTGTAGGCGAGAATCCAAACAATTGAATATGTGCATTGAAACAGGCTGGTCTTGGACCTGATTGATAGCTTACATCCAGTCCCCAGATTCACAGCTTCTGCATGTAGGATTTCACGCTCCATTAACTAATTCTGAGCATGCTGAGGCTTATTTTGCCAGGAACAATTAGAGATGGGCAAACCTAGCTTAGACAAAATAAGATAAGAAGCAAGCCAAACACCCATTCTGTTTTCAAAACTGGCTGGCCCAGATATTGCAGAAAAGTTGGCAAATGGTTGGGGAAATTTTAAAAAAAGAAAAAGAAGAAGCAAAAGCACCAGGCTGTTTTCATGACACTTTGGATCATTTTATATATTAAATAGCGGCAAACTTGGGTTTGTGGCTGAGTGCACACATCAGTAAATAACATAATCTTTGTAACAGTCTATGCAGGTTCCATGTGAAACCTAGGGATAGAAAAACAATGTATTTTAATAAAATGGTTATAACCAAATCGGAAACCTTGTTGTTCCAAAATTTTTTATTGAAGGTTGCTACTCACAGTTCATTATTGGGGCCCCAGATATAGATAAAAGTAAAATCAGACCTGCTCATCCTGGAGCTCCTATCAATCACATTAATAAACATGATGCAACCATACTGTGCTGAATTTTTTTTTAAGATGGCATTAACCAAATGTAAACATAAACCTCGCTACTTTTACAGAATTTTTTCATTGGGTATGCCTTCATGCACAATTGCACAATATCCCACCAAAGGATTGTTCCTGTTAACTCAAAGTTTGCCCACACACACCTGCTATTGGCTGCACAATTTCTAGCATGTGTCTTTGTGTCAACCGGTAAAAGAAATCTGAATGAGGTCCTGAGATTTTAATATAAGCCTTTGAGATAGAGAATTGGTGACATAATCCCCATGTGGAATGTGTGCAAAAGCTAAGAAGCAGAGGGGAGGTGTTGAGGGAGAAAAAAAGTTGGATGAAATATCTCAGACTGAGGATTTTTCATCAACACTGCAAATACAAAATACAAAAGATATGTTTAGCAGACCACAACCATACATACATGTTATATAACCAAAAGTCTGGTAATCCCTCTGATCTATCTGAAGGAAACTCATTTATAGGGGATGCAACAAAAAAATAGAGAAATGACCTTCCCTACAGGTTGTTAATTCCCACCAAGATTTAAATGAACTAGAGATGAGGGACCAAAATTTCTTCAGGTTGTTACTGCTAACTGCAGCAAGTAAAGAGTCCCATCCTTTCATCATCACATCATATTTTTTCTCCTAAACAAGTTCTTATATTCCCCCTTCATACTCTATAATAACACCAAGGTCTGGTGGCTATGAGTCTTGAAGAGTCTTTCTGAGTAATATCTTCATTTGCTTGCAGTCATTGCCATACCACATGTTTTTTCTACCTTCATAGACTGGTGTTGGTGTCATGGGTCAGCCTGCTGAGTGAGACCTCCTCAGACAAAGGAGAAATAGAGGCAGAAGTCAAAGTGAGAACAGAGGAGCAGGCAAACGCAGAGGAGGCCTCACTGTGTCTGCAGCCTTCCAGCTCAGGGGGTCCAGCAGTGCCTGAGGCCCAGACACAGTCAGCTTCACCATGACCAGAGGGTCACCAAACCCACTGGAGTAGAGGCAAAGATAGCTCCAATTGGAAATGCAAGATAAACGACAGAATGCCAGACTACAAGCCCAGTGGAAATCATTACCTGATAGCAGTAATGAGGCTGATGAACTCCACTGGGCTTAGAATGCCAGAATAGCCTAATGAGCAACAGCTGGCTCTGCTGTCCCAACAAGAAAAAGGCCTATTTATGCAGTCAATGAGATGAGCCCATTGTGGGAGTAACTTGTCGCGCTCACTCTGTGTATTGGCTGTGTTTTCTGGATTCATGTTACCCTGACCTCGGAACTGAACCTGACTCTAGACTTGGATTGTCCCCTCTTGTACTGATGTCTTGGACCTGGACAAAGCAGAACTCAATCTTGGGCTGGTTTATTGACTATACTTCCTTGTCTCTGGCCCTCATATCTGCTTGCTTCAGGACAGCTGGTTTCAAGAGGTCAAAAATTTGGTCTGACAATTCCCAAAGTCTGCCAGAGAGTGTGTTCTTCCAATACTGATACATAAGATTTTGAAACTCAGTGGAGTTGAATATCTTCTTTACCTTCTTGTCAACAGCTTGCTTTGGCAGCACATATACTAAAATTGGAACAATACATAACGTGAAAGAGGCTCTTGTAATTGGGGGGGGGGTAACTATTAGCACCTTGAAAGGCACAACATGTTCACCTTTATGTTACCCTTCACAAAATAGTATTGTCTGTTCATTGACTCCTGGATCTGTGATTGTGCCACAGTTGTAATTGAAACATATTCCAAATTGCAGGCTAACATATTGGCCACGGTCATAGATCTGTATCTATTTCCAGGGCGCATAAGTTACTGTTTCCAAAATTTAAGGGCTATCAAATTCTTCAAATTTTTATCAAAAACAAAATGTGTTGTAGCAACTAAAAGATTAACAGGTTTATTACAATATAAGGTTTTGTGGACTACAGCCCACCTTATCAGCTGCCTATTTTTTGTTTTGCTTTAACTGATTAAGATGGTTACCTCTGCGGAACTGGTAAAATTACCAGAATCCTAACAGTATAAGAGGAAACGTGCCTCCATTTTGGTGTGGTGGTGGTGGAAAGTGCTGTCAAATCACAGCTGATTTATGGCAACCTGTAGGGTTTTCAGGGCAAGAGATATTCGGAGGTGGTTTACTATTGCCTGCCTCTGTGTGGGCTGAGAGAGTTCTGAGAGAACTGTGACTGGCCCAAGGTCACCTAGCAGGCTTCATGTGGAGGAGTGGGGAACTGAGCCCAGTTCTCCAGATTAGAATCTGCTGCTCTTAACCACTATGCCATGCTGGGTCTCTGATGTACACTTTGGTTATTTCAGTTGAAAAGAGAAGCCATCTAGTATTACTTCATGGGCTCACCATTATGCTTCTTTTTCACACCCCATGTAAAAAAACAAACCTGAGAACAGTTGGGATAAAAGTTTTTATTTTCCTCAATGTCTATACATGTTGCCAGTAGCTAACAAGGAACTGACAAATATAATTTTCAGTAAGCATTTTTTATGTCCTGTTACATTTAGATAAAAATTGAGTGAAACAAAATAAGATGTCTAAATTGTTTCATTTATTACACAACAAAAGCCACAACTAGTATATATCTGTTGTCATCCCAAAACTCCCAGACTGCTCCGTGTATTTTTCAAACAAACTGCATTGGATACCCACGCCATCCAGAGAATATTTATGTAATTTAAATTGACAAACAGTGCTTGCAGACATTGGAATTATGACTTTAAGATCTCCCAAATCCCCCTTAGCAGATAGTTGCCGAGTCCATGGTTACCCAGGCCTTCAGAACAGTTGAGCCAGTGATAGCTAGAAGGACATAACAATTATGCCTGAAATGCTCCTCTGTGACATCGAAGCAAATCATCCAACAGCGTAAAGAGAAGTTAGCTAATTAGGCCAGAAATTATTGAGGAATTCAGCAATGGCAGCAAATGATCCAAAGGTATTCCAATCAGTGGGTTGGATGTATGGGCTTGATCCACCCAGCTTTTCTGTTTGATCTCACCTCCTCACTGAAGCCCCTGGTCTGTACTAGTTTTCTTCACAAGAGTCTTGCAATCCTTAGAATAGTTTTTTTTACTAGTAGATTCAACCCTATAGATCCACTTAGGGCTTTTCTAGAACTTAGCCACTAAACTGAAATTAGGGCTGTTGATTCGGTTCGGTCCAAACCGAAAAACAGCCGAATTTCCCACAATTCAGTGGTTTTTCGGTTCAGACGAACCGAACTCAAAAAGGGGGGAAACCGGGGAGCCAAATTAACCGAGTTCGGGGTGTTCCCGAATAAAAACTTGGCAAATTCGGCCCCTTTAAACAGATCTGCGCCTTCCAGCTGGAATCAACAACTAGAATCAATATAGAACCAACCAAAACTCTCAGGTGTGCAACAACACCAGCCTCTGGAAGGGATGTTTATATAACCATTACATAAGGAATAGCCTTATATATTGGAAAACTATACCAACTATACAAAAGAGATGAAAGGACAACAGATTCCTTTCAAGAAGAATCTTTTGAAGAAGAACCTACAGTTTTAGAAAGTGAAGTGAAAGTTGCACTGAGAGCAATTGGGAGAAACAAATTTCATGGCATCTGATTGTTTTGATGTACAACCTGTTCTCAGGACAAGAGGCTCCTGTTGGAACAGAATATGGAGAAACAGAATGGTTTCCAATTAGCAAAGGTGTCAGACAAGGATGTATTTTATCTTCCTATCTGTTTAATTTGAATCTAGAACATAAGGAGATCATAAGGAAAGCTGAATTAGATTTAGATGAAGGTGGAGTGAAAATTGGTGGAAGGAACATTAACAATTTGAGATTGGCAGATGACACCACATTATTGGCAGAAAATAGTGAAGACTTGAAATGACTACTGATTGAGGACAACCAAAAAGACAAATCAGTGGGTTCTAGATCAAATCAAGCCTGACCTCTCCCTAGAAGCTAAAATGACCGAAGTGAGGCTATCAAATTTTGCTCACATTATAAGAAGACAACAGTCACTGGAAAAGACAGTAATGCTAGGAAAAGTTGAAAGCAGCAAGAAAAGAGGAAGACCCAGCATGAGATGGATTGACTCAATAAAGGAAGCCATGGCCCTCAGTTTACAAGACCTGAACAAGGCTATTAATGATGGGACAGTTTGGAGGACATTCATTCATGGGGTCACCATAAATTGGAAGCGACTTGATGGAACATGACACGCACATACACACAAGGAATAGCCATTGTTGGTATGACACACCAGTCAGTTATTAACAAAATGAAAGTAGAGTCTGAAATTTCATAATGCTATGATGGTTCCACTGAAATAAGAGCTCTTACACTTGTGAGCTGCTACCTATAGGTCAGGGATGTACTAATTCCAACAGGTCCACAACTTTTTTTGACCATTTTACAAGGGCATTCGGAGTATCAAAACTGATTTGATAGACTATTCAGGATATTTAATAACATTCCCTTACAAGGAACTGTGTTATCAAACACCAGTCTCAGGACTGATGCTGTGGCATTATCTGTAGTATGAAGCAGCAGCAGCTCAGGTATTTGAAGCAAACATTTTAATTAAAAGACAAATGAAAAGGAAAGTATCATATCTGCAAGAAAAGCATTTTCCAATTCCCCAGCGGACATCAGGAGCTTCTGAAGAAGGAAACTCTTTAATAATATTTTCAAAGGAATGCTCCTTGTTGCACCAGAGGCCAAGTCTGCCTGTTTTTTTCCTCCATGCCGTAAGTCTGCTCCTTCTTCTGACACTACTGAACAACCAGAAATAATACAATCAAGCTCCTAATCAAGGAAGCAATCAGAAGCTCTTAATATAGAACAGATACATATAACAAATCAGCAAGAGATCTCTTTTTTGTAATTACACCCCAAAAACAGTAAAAAGCCGTGAATGGGAAAGTCATTGAATTGGAAATTGTGAAGGTTGTGGAAAGTTACAAATACATGTTTCAGTAGCAGCAACTGACTCATAGCTATGATCAGACACACTGTAGATTTATCAGAATTCTACTTTTTCTTTGGGACAAGCTAGAAAAGACAGTGGGAAATTCACAGTAGAATCTTAAGAAGTATTGTGGTGTTCAGGCTGCCAACCTCAAGGGGGGGGGGCTGGAAGTTTCCTGGAATTACAACTGATATCCAGACTTCAGAAATCAGTTCCCCTGGAGAAAATGGCTGCTTTGGAGGGTGGGCTCTGTGGCAATATGATGAGCTGCCTCCCCTCCCCGAACCTTGCTGTCTCCAGGCTGCACCCCCAAATCTCCAGTAATTTCCCAGCCCAGAGCTGGCAGCCCTATGTGGTGTAGTCATTGATTAGGATGTAGGGGCAGGCTCTTAGAGACTTGGGTTGTAATACTGACTTTGTCATGGAAATTTGACCTTGGGCCAGTCATATACTCCCAGCCTAACCTGCCTCATAGGATTTTTGTGAGGATAAAATGGAGCATAAGCTGCTTTGGGTGTCCATTGGGAAGAAAAACAGGCAATCTATGTACAGTTGGGTAAATAGGCAAAATTCATGTTACTAATGCGGCAAAACCAACCAACCAACCAACCAACCAACCAACAAAAAACACCACCACACCTAACAGTAGACATGTTTCACTTTGCAGTAGTAAAGAACACATACATGATCATGTGCCTTACCTGGATTATACAGTTTCAAATACTAGCACTGAAGCTCTGGTGAAGTAGTGGCAGTGTCGTGGAAAGGTATATATGTAAGAAACACACACATGCATTTCTGAAGTGTAGTGCCCAGATATAAGGGCTGGTATAGAACACGATGTGCTCATATGCACACACATGGAAGCTTTGGGGAGGTTGGCATCCGGGGGCAATGAATCAACAAATCATACTCTCTGTGCCTGGTACTGCCTCTCACCAGTAGAGAGAAAGCTGTCTTTGAATTACCTCTAACCTTAGGAATGTGGTTTCTGTCTCCTAGCTCACAAGATCAAGCGCTTTCCTAAGTGACGCCTTCGGGCAATATCTATAGGCTATGCTAATTAACGTGGAGTAGACACCTAACGTGTATTGGTGCTTTCGTGTATCGATCTGCTTGTAAGCAGCTATGGGCCTGCCCATTCTAATGGCATAAATGATGCTGACCTTCCTTTGTTTCCTTGGTGAGTAACCCTGTGCTTTGTCTGTGGTTAACTCACCCCAGCTCTGTGTTTAGCTAAATAAAGAACTGTTGCTTTTAACTTAGCCTCCTCCTTGTTGTCTATCATTGGACTCTATAAGACAACCAGGCACTTCAGAAGCAAAATGGGCCTGATAAGAGTTACTGTGGAGGCAGCCATGCCACATTGGTCATGTATGAATCAAAGTTAGACCATTCTCCTCACAACTCTTATTCTGATGTTTTATTTCCTCTCATCTCACAACCACAGCATTCTTTACTTCCTCTTTGATCTCCTAAAGCTGTTCCCCAGGGACAAAACAGATTCATCACACTCCATTAATAAACCTGGGGGTTGCATTTGGATTATAATGTGTCATTAGTATCTTATACTTCACCAGCACAAAAAAAGTCACTGGCAAAATATTCATCTAAATGCAGGTTATATTATACAATTAAGAACATTTAAATTTCAGAACTTGAATAATTCTTGCCCTCAACAGCTGGCACTGTAAAAAAAGTGGATATTTTGCTATTGTCAGCTTCTAGTATCTTTGTAAAAATAAGCATGTGTCATTGTTGCAAAGTCGTTTTCAGTAGCTTAATGTCTGGATGAATTAAGCTCGAAACACTGAAAATGCATCATTTATACTTGCTGTAAGCAAAAGAATAGCTCTGATAATGTCAACTCTTGTTAATTTAATTTGTTTTTCCCAAACTATACTACTCCTAATGCCACACAATCCTTTCATTGGATGATTTATTCCGGTAAACTTGAGAATAAACCTGATAATTGCATTTATAATCATTGAATTAAATCTGGGGCGTGAGCCAGCCAAAATTACACACTTTTTAATCCCACTGATTTTTCAGTGGGAAAGTATTAAACACTTGCATAATTCTCCCATTGAAATCAATGGGATTAAAGAGTATATAATATGGCTGGATGAATCAGGTCGCAAAACCAGATTTTACTCATCATTTATAACTGGTGGATCATTCCTTTGGAAAAGAAGGGGAGAGAGAACCTGAATTTTCACAAAAACAAATTAAGGCTCAGAGAAAGCAGATGAGCATATACTGATAGATAATGTAAGTATGAAAGCATCTAGATGAGGAGGGTTGGCATAAATTAGGAATCCTCCTATTGTCTGTATCAACAGAATACTGGTAGGATTTAATGGTCAAAACCAGCACACTGAATTGAGCCCAGAAACATATTAATTGCCAGTATAGTTGAGAAAGGATTGGCGAAACAAGTTCACACTTTTAAAACTAATATATTTACTGCTGTATTTTGTATCAAGTCAATTTCTGAGCTATCTTCAGGAGCAATATGATACATAGTTTATTTACAATAGTCCAATCTGCATGTTACTGAGGCAGATGTACCTCAGTATGTGACTCCCAGGAATGATCACAGCTGGTGAATCACTCTACACAGCTGGTTAACCAACCTACAATGCTAAAAAAACACTCCCTCCCACCCTGCCCCCTGCCTATCCAGCTGAATTTAGAATCAACTCTTAGCTGCAAGTCTGAAATTTCAGAAGGAGTTACAACACTGTCAAAAAGGCTGCATACCTATTTCTGCATCAGCCTTATTTCCAAACCACAACACTTCCAATTTATCTGGATTAAGTTTCAGTTTGTTCAACCGCAACCACATACCAGTTCAAAGGACTGGTATCTGGTTTTAGGACCTTCCTAAAAATGGATGAAAAGGAAAGATAGAGTTGGGGATCTTTAGCATACTGATAACACCTTTCTTTAGATCATTAGATTACCCTCCCACCAATTTTACATATGTGTTAAAAACCATGAGAAATGCATAATCATCATACAATCCACTTTAAAACAAATCTGTGCCCACATACATACTCACACTCTTCTATTGTGGAACACAATGGCAATAACTTCTAAATGGCGCATTATCTGCAGATCCACTCAATCACTCTCAGCTATAAGCATAATGAATTTCAGAAGAAATAGACAAGGAAATGGCAACATTTTCCAATTTAGAGGATCAAGGGTTAAAGAATACTTTAAAGAATACTTTAATACTCATATTCCTGGCCATCTTGGCAAGTGGCCAAATGAAGGACTTCTTCTCAATGAACTTTTTATTTTTTTAAAACCCCAACTGTAGACTAAGCATTCCAATATCAGCTGGCAATAGATGGCATGGTAAATAAACCTCCTTCCTTTTATTTGATTGAAATCTGCTGCCAGTCAGTTTTATCTTAGTTCCTGTACTTTGGGTAAGAGTGACTAATCATTCCTTGTTTACCCTCTTCAGCCCTTTCATTATCATCTATTTGATCACATTACAATTTAAATACCATTTCACTGGGGATCCAGAAGCAGTCACAAGAATGGTTTCAAACAAGGATGGCAAAAGCAGTTGCCCTTTTTCTGGTCACATGAAGAATTCATGTGATTTTGCCATAGAAAATGGGAGAAGTGATTTCAAATACTTTTCAAGTCACAATGCTGATTGGCCTCTTTTCTGTTATGTTAGATAATAGCTCCCATGCTACAGGAAGAAGCTACAGGGAAGATCTATGCTGACTTCTACAAATGGAAATTGGATATACAGCTCCAGATTTGGGGTCAGAGACCTGAGAAAAACGTTTGATCAATAGTTTAGCAAATTGGCTACAGCGATTTAATTTAAACCTGAGTCATAGTAATGAAGGCATTTAAGTTTTATTGAATAACCAGGATGCTGTTTTCACATCATCCCTTGAAAAGCCTGGATGGTACAGGAAGGGAGGAGTGTTTCAGGGCATGATGAAGAAGTCTCTAATTTACAGTCTTAACACGGAATTCAGGCTGTGTTGTAGACTTAACTGAATTATACGGTACTGAATGTAAGGTAGGGTTCAAGGCACACTGAAGGCTGATATGGAGGTATCTTTACTAGGGCTGTTGAATTAAAAAAAATTCGGTATAGTTCAGATTCGGCTGAATTCGGCCCATTTAGATTCAGGATATGCCGAAGTCCGAACTCCCCCACTTCGGGTCCGTGCAATTCGGCGGGAATTCAAAGTTCGGGGAAAAAATTCGGCCGAATAAAGCCTTTAAAAACACAACCGCACCTTTCTGCGGCTCTGGGGGGGCATTTTTGGGGGTAGAAATCCCAAACTTTCAGCAGAGCTTCAAAGGACGTTTCTTGAAAGACCCCCCAAGTTTTGTAAAGATTGGGTCAGGGGGGGCTGAGATATGGGCCCCGAAAGGGGTCCCCCCACCCTTAATGAGCATGTCTGAGCAGAGCTTGCCGCCCACGCACAAAGCTCCCAGCCCCGACAAACAGCTGAGAGGTTTGCAAAGCATTGCAACAGTAATGCAAAGCAACTCGACTGCACAGCAACACAACCTTGTAAGCAACACCTTTGCAACTGTGCAAAGCAACACCTGACACCTGGGAGTTTGCAAACCATGGAAAAGGACAGAGGCAGCTAGCTATGCATAATGAGCAGGAGGGGTGGAATTTCCCCTTTTGCATCGAACCCGGGACCAGGCAAATGCATTCTTTAAGTCACCATTTGAAAACCAGTTTTGAGCAAGCATCCAAATAGACCTAACCACTCTTATGAATGAGGGAAAACCTGAAGACACACAACTGAAACCCCCCCTCAAACCAGGGAGAGAGAGACTCGATGGGGAACACACACCCCAGGCAGAACCGGCAAAAGCCCCCTTTGGCTTCCCCCCCACCCACAGAAACTGCTCCCTCCCCCCACACACACAGACTCTGCTTTCCCCACACACACACACACACAGGAGAAAAAGTATAGATTAAAGCCCCCAAAGGGGTCTTACTGTGGCTGTCTTCTGTTCCATCAGGAGGGGTGGGAGGAGGACTGGGTAATCCAAGAAGATTCCATTTAAGCACGGGACGTTTTGCTCTGGAGGTGCATACAAGATCAGCTGATCCATTCATCCCAATAGGGGAAAGGGGTAAGGGGAAAGCCCATATCTCAGGACCCCCTGACCCAATGTTTACAAAACTTGGGTGGTCTCTTAAGAAGGCTTATCTGAAGCTCCGCTCAAAGTTTGGGATCTGCACCCCCAAAAATGCGCCCCCTGCAGCCATGGAAAGAGAAAAGGGGGGAGCCGATATTTCTTCCCCCACTGAACCCATCTTTACAAAACCTGGGTGGTATCTTAAGAATGATTGTCTGAAGCTATGCTGAAAGTTTGGGGGCTGTATCCCCAAAAAAGCGCCCCCTGCAGCCACGTAAATGGAAAAAGGGGGGAGGGAAAAGGGGTGGAGCCCATATCTTGAGACCCCCTGACCCAATGTTTACAAAACTTGGGGGTATCTTAAGAAGGCTCATCTGAAGCTCCACTGAAAGTTTGGGGTCTGTACCCCAAAAAATGCGCCCCCTGCAGCCATGGAAAGAAAAAAGGGGGGAGCCCATATCTCGGGACCCCCTGACCCAATGTTTACAAAACTTGGGTGGTCTCTTAAGAAGGCTTGTCTGAATCTCTGCTGAAAGTTTTGTGTCCCTACCCCAAAAAATACGCCCCCTGCAGCCACAGAAAGGAGCGAATGTGCACAAGCACCCCCCCCCACACACACACACACAAGGATTTCCCCCTCTCTCTCTCTCTCTTCGGCCGGGCCGCACATCAGCTGATTCCTCCAGTACTCAATCCTGACTGATTGGCCAGAAGAAGACCCAGCTTGGCCACCGATTGGCCGGGGGAGGAGAATGCTGCTTACTGACGGTTATGCTGCTTACTGACGGCCCCGAATTGGCCGGATTTATTCATGAACTCCCGAACTCGCTGAATTCGGCTCCCCGGTTTCCTGCCATTTTTGAGTTCGGTTCGTCCCGAACTAAAAACCACCGAATCAGGGGAAATTCGGCTGTTTTTCAGTTCGGGCCGAACCGAATCAACAGCCCTAATCTTTACATGAATAACAGCCCATTCCTGAGCTGGCAGCAGCTGGAGACGGTGGCCGCTGAAAGACCAAATGGGGTCAAATGGGGCCTTTTCACCTCATTGAAAAGGGGTGGGGGGAAAAAAGCAGGGGCAGCCTCGCTCCTCTAGTCGCTGGTGTACCTGGGACGAACGGAGACAGGAGGCTGCCTAATGACAGCTCCTCCCCCTGGAACACCCCGGGAATGCCTCCCAGGATGCTGGGACGCCCCCTGGGATGCTTGTGCAGGCCTTTACGCTGGTGGGGCACTGGCAGAAGGCCATGACGGCATCCTGGGGTGGAACTGCCGTGACAGTGACCAGCTTCTGGCCCTCCCCACCGGTGTTGGGGCCACTTACGACTGCATAAGTAGCCCAGACGCCTTGGGGAAGGCCGCAGCGCCTTCCTGGCCTCCTAAAGGTTTTCTCCCTTAAAGGTCAGGAATGCGCTGTAAGTGTTAAAGATCAAAGACTTGCAAATATTACCTAAATGAATTATATTGCTGCAGATAGTGTTCAATCAGTATTGTTCCCCTCAGAGCCAGCATCAGTCTGTATGGTAAAGGCCAGGAATTGGGGTACCTTTGCCTATACCTTTGAGAGTGAAAAGGTGCCACAGATCTGAGATCTTGGTGAAGCTCCAAGATTTATGCATTAAAAAGTCTGACATTTTATTGCACACTGTACTTGTTGTGATAACCAAGGCCTGAGCTTACATTGTGAGGTTATTTTAAATTGAAATTGAAATCCTGAAAAAAATATTTTTAAAATAGAATTCAAAAGCTAGCAGTGACTTTGTTGTGGTGTATGTGTGTGCCATCAAGTTGCAGCTGACTTATGGCAACCCAGTAGGATTTTCAAGGAAGAGACTAATAGAGGTGGTTAGCCATTGCCTTCCTTTGCATAGCAACCCTGGTATTCCTTGGTGGTCTTCCATCCAAATATTAACCAAGGCTGACCCTGCTTAGCTTCTGCGGTCTGATGAGATCAGGCTATCCTGAGCCATCCAGGCCAAGGCAGGGACTTTGTTAGTCCTAATAACATTTTTATTAGGGCATTTTTCTGTCGCTTCAGTTTGATTCTGCTTCTAATGAACTACCATGGCCCATGAGATCTAATTTTTCCATTGTATGAGTAAACTAAACAGCATGCAATCACATTCTTCTGCATGTCATAGCAAAATACTGTTCTAACTAGTAATTGTCAGGCTTTGCACTGGTTTATCTACAGCATGTGTTATATTGGGATGGAAGAGTGATGAGTGTTAGAAATTGCCCTTTGAGGTTAGTTTTTTAAAATTCATCACTCAGCCTCAATATAGGGTAGAATTTGTGATCTTGAGCAAGTGACTGTAGCTGTCTATTCAATGTCTTAGAGGTATTTATTTGCATCATTTATACCCTGTCATTCTCCCCAGCAAAGACTCAAAGTGTCTTACATTGTTCTCCTTGCTTGAGTCCCGCATTCCCAAATACAGTTGTGGCTTTGGAGTTGTTGCTGACAATTTCTGTTTCAATTGCATTAGCTGAAAGGAGCTTCAGGCAGCTGAAGTTAATTAAGAACTATCACAGGTCACAAATGTCCCAGGGTCGACTGAAGGCCTTAGCAGTCCTGTCAATTGAATCACAGAAAGCAGAAAATGTAGATTTTGATACTGTGAGTCACCATTTGGCTGCTGAAAAAGCAAGGTGGAAGGTGTTTTGATTATATGCACCTAGAGATGTAACTTCCTTGAAATTTTCCAGACTTTGACAACTCTATATGCACCACTGCCTGGACTCTCATAGGATTTAGCTTTTAGTTAGTTTTAGTTTGCAAACATCATATGCAATGCATGTTTAAAGGGATCTTGTTATGGAAAAAGAAATATACTTGTTATACCAATGTTTTCAATCTTACGTTTTATACAAAGTAATAACAGGTAGCCAATAAAGCAAAACTTTGTATGATTTCTCTTTACCAGAGAAAGCAATTTGAAATGGAAAAGGGAGTGGTTAAAGAAGAAAAGGTAGAGCCAAAGGGAAGGAGCCAAATGAAAGGGGTGTGGCTAGAGGCAAAAGGGGCTGTACCAAAGGGGAAAGGGGCCTGGTTGTACTTTTTGTCCAGGGCCCACAAAAACCTGTAAGCAGGTCTGCTGGGACTCAATACCTGTAAGACCTACAAAGCATCTACTGAGCCTCAGGCTGCTGGACGTCTTTGTTTCCCTAGGCCTTACAAATTATGCTGCCTAGGAAGCAACTTTAAACAACTTTGATATTACATGAATAGTTAGTTGATTATATTTAAATAAATAGGGTAAATGGACAGCAATCAAGCAGCTTTTTTACATTTATCAAACGAGTCAATCAATTTATATTATATTGAGATGGCTTATTGATTTCTTTAGATGAGCTCTGTAATGGAATCCATAGGCTTTTGATTTTTAGGTCAAAGGTTAAACTGGAGGTCAGTAACAATAAAATATTATCCCCTCCTGGCTGCTCAGCACCACCTCAAGAATGTTCTAAGGAGCAAACAAGTTCACTGTGCACAACAATTAGAGCTGGTTATAGTCATTGGATAAAGTGGATATAGTGTAGTTGGATATTTTAGAATGCAAAAGGGGGGACTGGGATTTGAGGTAGGACCACTCTGAAACAAATTGTATTTCTTGCCTCTCTTGTTGTCTTCTTGGAATAAATGGCAGTAAAACAAAATCTTGATTAGCATCTTAGGGTCACTGATGGAATTCACAAATCAATACCACACACTGTGACCTGATTCCTAAGGGTGACAAAGGGGGTGATTACACTTTCTAGGAATGCATGTAAGCAAGGATGGCAATGGGTGGTTCTTGGTCTGGCTAAGCCCTGCAAAAGGCAAGGCAAGGCAGAGGCTGGCATCTGGCTGAGTCCCACAAGAGACAGAGGGGGTTCCCTGCTCAACCCAGTCAAGCTCCATGTAAGATAAGGGAAGTGGCCAGTTGAGATGAGTGAAGCAGTGCATGATCTGTCTAAGGTGAGGAAAGCAGCACCTGATCAATTGGCTAGGCAGTCTGCTTCTTCCTCCCTCTGCCATCCTCCCCTTTGGGAGGGAGGGTCAGGGTCAGGCAGACTGCTGCTTCCACTCTCCTTCCCTCCTTTGAGTATGAGGCCAGGGCAGGCTGAGGGAGGGACCCTTTCCCAGAGTTTTTCAGTTCCAGTCTGCCCATCCTCACAATATTGTTCTGAGGATAAAATAGAGGAGAGGAAAATTAAGTAAGGTGTTTTGAATCCCCATTGTATAGAGAGATGGGCTATAAATGAAGTAAATAAATAATAAATGTAGATGAAGTTGTAGGGACTGATAAAACGTTGGTGGTTGGGTGGGAAGGAGAGAGGGAAATAAAGAAGGCTGAGGGAAGTTGACAGAAAGAGGAAATAGTGTGGGGAAGTAGAAAATAGATGCTCTTTGAAAATTCTTGCTGGTTCCCAACTCACAGAAAAATCTGAAACCTAAAAAACATGACTGGCCTAGGTATGTCTGCTTGCTACTCTTCAACAGCACCCTACAGATGGGTTCGTTAAAACCCTACACCTGGTAAGACTGCACTTTTGGTGGCCAGGGATGCACCAGGACATTGATGGTTTTGTAAGGTCCTGCCCAACATGTGCTACCAATAAACGTCTTATGAGAAAGCCCCCTGGACTGCTGAAACCCCTGGAGACTCCGGAGGCCTGCTGGCGGGTGATTGGCATGGACTTTGTGACCAATCTTCCCCCTAGCCAGGGGAAAACCGTGCTTTGGGTGATCACAGACCTGTTTTCTAAGCAGATCCACCTTATTCCGTGCAAGGGGTTGCCCTCAGCCCAAAAGTTGGCCCGCCTGTTTGTTCAACAGATCTTCCGTCTGCACGGTTTTCCCTGGAAGATCATGAGCGACAGAGGCTCAGTGTTCCTGTCTAAATTCTGGCAGGCATTTTTGGGAATTGTTGGGGTACAACAAGGTTTATCATCAGCCTATCACCCCCAGACGGATGGGCAGACGGAGAGGGTGAATGCTGTCGTTGAATGCTACTTGCGCTGCTTCACCAATTATCACCAGGATAATTGGGTCGATCTGTTACCCCTGGCGAAGTACGCCTATAACAACTCTGTGCACTCTGCTACTGGACAGAGTCCCTTTAAGACTGTCTATGAGATGGAATTCGACCCTTTGAAGGCGGTTCCCCTCCCACCGGGAGGCGACCCTCCGGAGGTATCTGCTTGGTCTAACACCGTCAGAAATACTTGGCCGGGACTTGTTAAACAGTTGGACCAGGCTAAGGAACGGTACAAGGCGCAGGCTGACAAACACAGAGCGCCTCAGTGGGATCTTGTGGTCGGGGAAAAGGTGTACCTTTCCACCAAGAACTTAAAGTCCCTGCGTCCTTGTAGAAAACTTTGCCAAAAGTACGTGGGTCCGTTCACTATATCCCGAGTAATCAACGAGGTCACTGCTGAACTGGACCTCCCCAAGACTCTACAGGGGGTGCACCCCATGTTTCATGTTAGCCTCCTGAAACCCTTTTCTCCCACCCGATTGGCACCCTGAACCCCCAGAGGCAACACCTATCATGGTACAGGGGGAACAGCATTTTGAAATTTCTAGGGTCCTGAACTCCAGGCTGTGGAGGGGTCTGCTGGAGTACCTGGTACACTGGAAACATTTGAACTCGAGTCACGGTGAGTGGGTTGCGGCAGAACACGTGAATGCTCCCTCTCTGATCACTGAGTTCCATCGGAGTTGTCCCGACAAGCCTGGGAACCCGGGGAGGGGGCCTTTGGAGAGGCGGAATGTCAGATAGGGCTTCTGACAGCTCCGTCCTCAAACAAGATGGTTCCCCCGCAAACAAAATGGAGTTCTCCGTACACTCCTTCCCCCCCCCGTTTTGCACACAAGCTCTGGCCAGAGATTTACAATTGTATTGGGACCCGCCCGTGTAAATCTTTGATCTGATATCGGGTCCCGCGCACAAAGCCGAGAGCTCGGCCATCTCCTCCACTTATTGTTCATGATTGTTTCTGTTTCAGTTTTATTTAAGTTGTTACCGGCAGGAAACGACTACATTGTCTCTTTGTTCCTGTAACCCTATTGTATCAGCCCTATAAATGTATCCACACTCCCCCTGTCACGTATTCCAACCTTGCGCATCTCTTACTGAAATCACTGACTTCTGAAATAGATCTTTGAATTGCTGCTCTCCCTGGATTGAAGGTCTATTGCCTGAAACGCTGTGTATTTGCTGAAGCCTGACACTGAGTGGCAAATCCAAGGCAAAACCTCCCTTTCATAAATGGCCAATAACCTCCATGCAGAGTTTTGAGAATCTGGATGGGGAAAATGTGCATCTGAGTGGCAAATCCAAGTCAAAACCTCCCATTCATAAATGGCAATAACCCCCATGCAGTTTTGAGAATCTGGATGAGGAAAATGTGCATCTGAGTGGCAAATCCAATGCAAAACCTCCCATTCACAAATGGCCAATAACCCCCATGCAGAGTTTTGAGAATCTGGATGGGCAAAATGTGCATCTGAGTGGCAAATCCAATGCAAAACCTCCCATTCACAAATGGCCAATAACCCCCATGCAGAGTTTTGAGAATCTGGATGGGCAAAATGTGCATCTGAGTGGCAAATCCAATGCAAAACCTCCCATTCATAAATGGCCAATAACCCCCATGCAGAGTTTTGAGAATCTGGATGGGCAAAATGTGCATCTGAGTGGCAAATCCAAGACCTCTTCCTCCTCGCCGCCACCTGGACTCCTTCCTACCTTCCCTCAAGACCTGACCCAGAACTGCCCCGGGCGGACACTGACAGGCCCCGCGCCCCACTTACCTCCGAGCCCAGGGAACAGGCAGCGCAGCGCTGCTGGAGCACAGCGTGAATGGAGCCAAGCAGCGATGCCGGGCCGAGCAGGGAGGGGTGAGTGACGGGCCCCCCGACAGCCATCCCCGACGGGAGGGTGGACTGGAAAGGTATTCTCCCGGCCAGCATGCCAGGGCTGAGAGGTGAGGCCAGGAGTGACCCGGGGCAGGGCAACGCCCCAGCTGGCCGGCGCACAGACGCCAACGGCTCCAGCACCAGGTGGCCCTTACAACAAGGGAGGAGGAGCCAAAGCAGGGTGGCCTAGAGGAGGCCCCAGGGGGAGGTAGCTCTCGGGCCGGCCGGCGGGAAGACAGGCACAGATGGATACCAGAAGGCCCCCCGACTAGACCACCAGCCGGAGAGGAAAGGGGCAGGGCTGGAAACCAGGAGGGCCCTTGGAAGTTCGGGGAAGGTGGAAGGGGTGGGAAGCGCTTCAAACCCCTGCCGGCCAGCTGGGTGGGACTGGAAAGAGCCGCACTCAAGGGCTCAGAGCCACATGCGGCTCGGGAGCCGCGCTTTTGCGACCCGTGGACTAGATGGCCTGTATGGCCCCTTCCAACTCTATGATTCTATGATTCTACATAGTTCTGGCAAAAGGGATACCACTTGTGTTGTATTATAAAAATGTATGAATCGGACCTCAGTCAGTTTGTAACACTGAGCATGCTTTCCAGCCAAAATAAGACACAAATCTAGTTTTGATGCAGTCCCCAAAATAACTCATGTCAGATTAACAATGTATATCTACATAAAGAAAAGTTAATGAACCAGTCAAGTTGCAACACTCAGGAAACAAATGCCAAACCTTGCTCCCAGCTCTTTGTGTGTGAGTCAGTGGCTGCTGCTGAAAGACTGGTGTTTGTAAATAGGAGCACATCATTAATGCCGCTGGAACATCCAAAATGCCATAACACTGTCACTCTGTATGTCAGAATCAATGTACGGCCTCGTCAAAGAAAATGCAAACTTGACGTGGAACTTTAAATAGCTCCCCTCTCTTATGGGAAGTAATGAAAGGAGGGACTTCTTATGATTGCAAATCAAGCTCTTTATTCAAAAACTGCACAGTAATTGCCTTTTCATCTGAAATTTGTAAAGAATACAGATGTATTTGTCTCTGCCAAAGAGAATACCCTCATGAAGAGTGACAGAGTAATGCACAGTGGGGAGGGGTTGTGGGGAGAGGGGAAAATCACAGCATACATTTTCCTGGTTACTTGTCTTGTGGTCGTGGTTGGTAGTAATTAAAAAAATTCTGCAAAATAAGTACCATTTAAGTCATCTCATGTTATTTATTTAGTTACTTAATTTGCATGCTTCCTTGTGGTCCCATCTAGTGCATCCAAAAATAGCTCATAGCAATTTTAAAAGAGTTTAAAGTATGTTTAAGAAAAAAAGGTCCCCTGTGGAAGCACCAAGTCATTCCTGACCCATGGGGAGACGTCACATCCTGACGTTTTCTAGGCAGACTTTGTTTGCGGGGTGGTTTGCCAGTGCCTTCCCCAGTCATCTTCCCTTTACCCCCAGCAAGCTTGGTACTCATTTGACTGACCTCGGAAGGATGGAAGGCTGAGTCAACCTTATACCGGCTACCTGAAACCGACTTTCGTCGGGATTGAACTAAGGTCGTGAGCAGAGCTTTTGACTGCAGTACTGCAGCTTAACACTCTGTGCCACGGGGCTCCCTATGTTTAAGAACAGCACAAAAAACAATAAAAACTCAGCAATTGAGGAAAGGGGTGTACAGCCTGCTCTTCAGAGGACTCTCCAATTGACGAAGCTGAAGACTAAATAATGGGGGGAAGGGGGGCAATAAGTAATAGGGTTGTTAATGTTGAATGTGGAAGATTAGGGGATCTAACTGACTTTTGATATGTTACAGGTTTTATCTTGGAATATCAACGGATTGAATTCTCCTAATAAAAGGAGGAAAATATTTCACCAGCTACACAAAAGTAATGCTAATATTATTTGTTTACAGGAAACTCATATACTCCCAAAGGATATATTTATATTGGAACATTTAAGATTGGGTACACTCTTCACGGCATGTAATAATGCTAGAAAGACTAATGGAATAGCTATGTACATACCTATCTCATTGGAACCAAGAGTTGTCTATCAAGATACGGAGGGAAGAGTGTTGTTAGTTGAAATAACATGTGGATTTCAGAAGATAATGCTTGTGGGAATATATGCTCCTAATATAAATCAAAAAGTATTTTATGACAAATTAGCAATATTATTAGCTGAATATGCCACAGAAAAAATGATATGGATGGGGGATTTTAATGGTGTTAAAGTACCTAAGATAGATAGATCTGGGAAAAAGAAAAAGGCGTCTAATGAAGGAAAATTACCAGGGGTCTTTGATGCTCTTATTGATCAATGGAATATGTTTGATGCTTGGAGATTGGCACATGGAAATAAGAAAGGTTATACTTTCTTTTCACAAAGACACCTTACATATTCCAGCATAGACATGTTGTGGTTATCGAAAGGCCTAATAGAGAAATCAGAGGATTCAGAGATTTTACCTAGAGTTCTGTCAGATCACAATGCGGTTTCAGTTAAAATTCAATTGGGAGATAGAGGATACAAACCCTGGAGAATTAATGATTTCCTTTTAAAAAATATTAAAATAGTTGCTAAATTGAAGACGGAAATACAGAATTATTTTAAAGAAAATATAGATAAGGGTACTCGTGAAGATATAGTTTGGGATGCTGGCAAGGCAGTAATTAGAGGATTATTAATTCAACAAAATACAAGATGGTATAGGGAAAGGGAGAATAAGAGAAAACATATATTAGATGAAATAAAACAAGGAGAAAGATATTTATGCAGGCTGCAAGATAAAGCAGCTAAACAGGAACAGCAGATTAAGATTAGAAATTGGCAACAGCAATATGAATTTTTAATTGCAGAAGAAATTGAAAGAAAACTTATGTATAATAAACAAAGATTTTTTGAACACGCAAACAAGCCGGGAAAAATGTTAGCATGGCAACTTAAGCAGAAGGAGAAAAAAATACCAATAACTCAAATTAAAAGGAATGGTAAGATTACAAGAATAAAAGAGGAGATACTAGAAACATTTGTAGAATTTTATACAAATTTATACAGAAAAAAGGTATCTTCGGAGGTAGAAATGGATATGTATCTTACTAAAGGAGATTGGGGAAAAATAACACAAGAAAATAAAGATTTTTTGGATCTTCCAATAACTAAAGAGGAGTTGGAAGAGGCAATAAAGAAAAGCAAACTAATTAAATCTCCCGGTCCAGATGGATTTAATGTATCCTATTATAAAATATTTAAGGACCAGCTAATCCCTTATTTATTGGAAGTAATGAATTTAGGATTGATAGAAGGAATTATCCCTCAAACTTGGAAATAGGAAAATATAGCACTAATACCAAAGGCAAATTCTGATATATTGGAAGTTAAAAACTTTAGACCAATTTCATTGTTAAATACTGATTACAAACTATTTGTAACAGTTTTAGCTACGAGATTAAAAAGAGTATTAAACCAAGTAATACATGAAGACCAAGCTGGCTTTTTGCCAGGAAGGTTGATGAGTCAGAATGTGAGGGTGGTAGTTGATCTCTTAGAATATGCAGAGCAAGATACAACACCAATAGCTTTGATATTTTTGGACGCTGAAAAAGCTTTTGATAATGTTAATTGGCAGTTTATGTTCAAGGTATTAGATTTTATGGATTTTGGTGAGAATTTTAAAACAGCTATAAAAGGAATATATACACAACAATCTGCTAATTTGATTATAAATGGGTCACTATCACCCAATATTGAAATTCAAAGGGGAACGAGACAGGGGTGTCCTCTTTCCCCTTTATTGTTTATTTTAGTATTAGAATTATTATTGCATAATTTTAGGAAAAATGATGATGTAGTTGGTGTACGAATAGGTAGAAATCATTATAAGCTTAAAGCATACGCGGATGATTTAGTATGTTTTTTGACTGATCCGATTGAACAAATTGATAGATGGAATAAAATTTTGGAGGTTTATGGAAAGCTTTCAGGGCTTAAAGTTAACAAAACTAAAACTAAGATTTTAACTAAGAATATGACTCTTTCACAACAACAAATATTAATAAAAAAGATGGGGTTTAATATCGAAAATAAAGTTAAATATTTAGGTATATGGATATCAAATAATAATCTTAATCTATTTCAAGATAATTATGTGAACCAATGGCAAAAAAGGATCTGATAAGTTGGGGAAAACTGCCACTATCACTGTGGGGGAAAATTTCAGTAGTCAAAATGATGTTATTACCTAAAATGCTCTTTTTGTTTCAAAACCTCCCAATAATTAAGGGTGTACAGATATTTGATGTTTGGAAAAAAGATATTGTGAGATTTCTCTGGGGTAAAGAAAGACACAGGATTGCATATAATAACTTAATTGAACAAAAAGATACGGGAGGATTTGGATTACCAGATTTGAAAATGTATTATCAAGCAGCATGCTTCACCTGGATCAAAAATTGGATCCCCTTAGAGAATCCAAAATTATTAGAATTAGAAGGATTTAAGTTGAGATTTGGGTGGCATGCTTACTTGTGGTATGAAAAGGAGAAAGTAAATAAAGAATTTAATTCTCATAATATTAGGAAAAACTTCAAATATGGAATAAATATAAAGAGGTTTTTGAAAGTAAAACACCCGGCTGGATTAACCCTACAGAAGCATTTATGAGAAGAGGTGCACACTTAAATTTGGATTGTAATAACTATAGAGAAATAACAGAATACAAAGATGGTATATGGGTATTGAAATCAAGAGAGGAACTGCTGATTAAAGACTGGTTTATGTATTATAAACTAAGAGATGTTTTTAACAAAGATAATAAGTTGGGTTTTAATCAAACCAAATCGAAATTTGAGATTATACTATCTAAGGGAAACAAAGGACTGATAGGTAGGGTTTATAAACTACTTATAGAAATAAATTTAGAACAAGAAAGGATTAAGTCAGTGATGCTGAAATGGATGAGAGATTTAGGTTATAATATAGATTTGGAAATTTGGGAAAAGTTATGGAAAAAGGAATTTAAGTTCACCATTTCAAATGAAATAAGAGAGAATCTGTATAAAATGTTTTATAGATGGCATATAACTCCAGTATTATTAAGTAAAATGAAGAAAGATGATGAAGCTTTATGTTGGAAATGTGGTACGGAAACAGGTACATTTATGCATGTTTGGTGGTTTTGTAAAAAAATAAGGAGGTTTTGGAGATTAGTTCTGAATGAAACTAATAATCTGATTAAATCAAAAATTAAGAGAGACCCCGCCTTTTGTTTATTGGGTATATCAAAAAGAGATCTAGATAAAGGTGATAGAGTCATATGTCAATATAGTTTTGCTGCAGCAAGAATTATAATTGCTAAAAAATGGAAGCAAACAAGTAAACCTTCAATCAAAGAGTGGCGAGAAAAATTATAGATGTATATGCGGATGGCCAAAATTACAGCTTTTTTACATGATAAAGATATGGAGGAATTCAAATGTACGTGGGTAAAGGCCACCGCATATTGGGATAAAGTGGCAAAAACAGATTTTAAAAGCGTAGTTAACGAATTATAGTATAATATGATTTTAAATATGATATAATAATAGATATTTTTTTCTGTTATGTCATAACACTCCATCGGAAGTCCAATGGTGGAGGGCACTGTGGTGGGGGGATGGGATTTGGATTCAGGGCACGATATGGCTTATAGAGTGATTTGAATATTGTATTAGTGGAAATAGTGCGCTGAACATGTAATTTTTGTTTTTCTTTTTATGTATATGTATTTTGTATTTTTTTCTTTTTTTTCTTTTTTTGTGTTTATTATGAAAATAAAAAAAAATTATATATATAAAAAAAAAAACTAAGAAATGAATCCTGTGACCAGTTTTTACATTCGGGATAAATGGTGCCAACTGCGCTGGTGCCGGAAATAGACAATATATCCACTACAGATCATTTGCAAATACAAGTGGGGAAGGGGCAATTTGTGGATGGACAGCCTTGAAAACTGGGTCATTTTAATGACCCAACTATAATAGCAGGGGATACATGCCTCTGAGTTTACTGATTACACGCATGAAAACCAGGACTACCTCTCCTGGTATGCCCCCCC
Organism: Euleptes europaea; assembly: GCF_029931775.1. Lineage (NCBI taxonomy): Eukaryota > Metazoa > Chordata > Lepidosauria > Squamata > Sphaerodactylidae > Euleptes > Euleptes europaea. The sequence continues at coordinate 68,049,888 of NC_079312.1, forward strand.
AGAGAGCATTAAGATCTGTGAACAGTAATTTACTGGTGGTCCCTGGGCCACCATGTGCGGCTGTCCTCAACAAGGGCCAGGGCTTTTCGGCCCTGACCCTGGCCCTGGCCTGGTGGAATAGCCTTCCTGGTAACATCAGGGCCCTGCAGGACCTTAAGGAGTTCTGCAGTGTGCATCATTCTCCTCTATTCCATTTTAGCCTGACAACAACCCTGTGATGTAGGTTAGGCTAAGAGTGGGTAAGTGGCTTGATGTCACCCAACCAGCTTCCATGTCAGAGTGGGGATAAGCCCATGGGTCTCCCAGATCCTAGTCTGAAACTCTAACCACTACACCTCACTAACTTTTGTGGGGTACCAAGCTGCTGTTGAACAGTCATGCAAGTGGGGTGGTACCAAATAGCCTGGTGTTTGCTGGTGGGCTTGGCCCTGAAATCCTCCCTCAAAGACCAAAACAGCCCTGGAAAGAGTCTTGCACCCTCCTCCTACCTTTTACTGACAGAAACCAAAGTTTGAAGGCTGGCAATGCTTTTTTTTTGTTGCCTTCCAACAGCCACTGAGGGCATTCGTTTCTTACAGGTCTTGCTTCTATTATTTGGGGGGGGGGGTGTTAATCCCCACTGTTGATATATTTTTCAAGATTTCAGATTTTTCTGCAAACGTGGGACTTTTTCAGGTTTCTAGAATGTTGGGTGTATTGTAATTAGATACAAAAATAACCCAGTGCCAAATACAAAAACAATAACTAAATTAACAGAACAATGGCCAAAATATTATATCCCAAAATGACATACATTTGTATTGTATATTAATATATATTCAAAATGTATATGTCAGTTTTTCGCAGTATTACAAAATTACAAAAAAAATTGTAATAAATTTCCCATAAATGAGAAAGCAGGTAAGTATAATATTTCTCGATATTGTTCTGTAACTGAAGATACAAGCAAGTATCCATACAATAGTCTTGATATAATTAATTCAAGTTCCTCCTCCTCCGTGTATAAGTGAAACTGATAAGTATGAAGTAATGAAGCCAGCCGATAACCAGCAAGGCTGAAAAGAGATGAGACGGGCATTCTAGATAACTTCCTGTTTCACTTTACAAAACGAGGCTTCCTCGATCCACATATCTTTGTTTGGTAAACACCGTAGACGTCATGAGAATTCTTTATCACCTAGTGAGGCAGAGATCCTGCACAGACATAACCATGCACATTCCAATTCCTTGTGAGTTAGCAGGTAATTAAAAAAACAACAACAGTAAAATTTCATCTTAAATTCCTGCTCTAATTTCAGCCAGTCACAATGCCTCTCCATTGACAAGCATCGGGTTCATGATGCATGAAAACAGCAATTGAGCCTTCCCAAATTTGCAGCCAGTTGTCCTCTCAAACCTGCTTCTCCAGCTCCTGCAGTTGTCCCCACTGGATTCTCTCATCTCTGGATCTACTTCTCACCACTGTCCAGGACTGAACCAGTGGCCATCTTTTTTCTTCAGGCTCATATGTTTTCTTCCCCCCCGTTTCTTTTCCTAAAACAGCCCTGGTTTGTGTTACTGTCAGTTCTCTCATTCCCACAGGTTTTTCCCCAATAGCCAATAGCTCAGAGGCAGATGGGCTTACAGAAAGGGTTTTCATTTGTTTATTGTATTCAATTGCTTTGCTGGCTTGTTTTACTATTCTTGCTGTTCAGTTTTTCCAGTCTGCATCTTGTTAAGGGAATAAAGATTTTTCATACTTAAGTAGGGCTGTCAATTCGGTTCGGTCAGAACTGAAAATCAACCGAATTTCCCCTGATTCGGTGCTTTTCTGTTCGGACGGATCCGAACTCAAAACTGGCGGGCAACCGGGGGGGCCGAATTCAGCGAGTTCGGGAGTTCGCGAATAAATTCGGCCAATTCGGCCGTCAGTAAGCAGCATAACCGTCAGTAAGCAGCATTCTCCTCCCCTGGCCAATCGGTGGGCAAGCTGGGTCTTCTTCTGGCCAATCAGTCAGGATTGAGTACTGGAGGAATCAGCTGATGTGCGGCCCAGCCAGGGAGAGAGAGAGAGAGAGCGAAATCCTCGTGTGTGTGTGGGGGGTGCTTATGCACATTCGCTCCTTTCTGTGGCTGCAGGGGGCGCATTTTTTGGGGTGCACACACAAAACTTTCACTGGAACTTCAGATGAAGCTTCTTAAGGTACCCCCCAAGTTTTGTAAACATTGGGTCAGGGGGTCCCGAGATATGGGCTCCCCCCTTTTTCTTTCCATGGCTGCAGGGGGCGCATTTTTGGGGGTACAAATCCCAAACTTTGAGCGGAGTTTCAGACCAGTGTTCTTAAGATACCCCCCAGGTTTTGTAAACATTGGGTCAGGGGGTCTCGAGATATGGGCTCTCCCCCTTTTCCCTCCCCCCTTTTCCATTTATGTGGCTGCAGGGGGCGCTTTTTTGGGGATATAGCCCCCAAACTTTTAGCATAGCTTCAGTGAATTATTCTTAAGATACTACCCAAGTTTTGTAAAGATGGGTTCAGTGGGGGCAGAAATATCGCCTCCCCCCTTTTCTCTTTCCATGGCTGCAGGGGGCGCATTTTTGGGGGTGCAGACACAAAGCTTTCACTGGAACTTTAGATTAAGCTTCTTAAGGAACCCCCCAAGTTTTGTGAACATTGGATCAGGGGGTCCCGAGATATGGGCTTTCCCCTTTCCCCTTTCCCCTATTGGGATGAATGGGGCAGCCGATCCGATCCTGTGTGCATCTCTCCAGAGCAAAACGTTCCATGCCTAATTGGAATCATCTTGGATTAAAGCCCGTCCTGATGGAACAGAAGACAGCCACAGTAAGACCCCTTTGGGGGCTTTAATCTATAATTTTTCTCCTGTGTATGTGTGTGTGTGTGGGGGGGAAAGCAGAGTCTGTGTGTGTGTGGGGAGGGAGCAGTTTCTGTGGGTGGGGGGGAAGCCAAAGGGGGCTTTCGTCGGTTCTGCCTGGGGTGTGTGTTCCCCCTCGAGTCTCTCGCTCCCTGGTTTGAGGGGGGAGGTTTCAGTTGTGTGTTGCAAAGGTGTTGTTTAACAAGGTTGTGTTTGCAGTTGTTTTGCTAATTTCTCCGCTGTTGTCGGGCTGGGAGCTTTGTGCGTGGGCGGCAAGCTCTGCTGAGAGATGCACAACATTAAGGGTGGGGGGGACCCCTTTCAGGGCCCATATCTCAGCCCCCCTGACCCAATCTTTACAAAACTTGGGGTCTTTCAATAAACCTCCTTTGAAGCTCTGCCAAAAGTTTGGGACCTCTAAGCCCAAAAATGCCCCCCCCCCGAGCCGCGGAAAGGCGCGGTTGTGTTTTTAATGGCTTTATTCGGCCGAATTTTTTTTCGAACTTTGAATTCCCGCCGAATTGAACGGATCCGAAGTGGGGGAGTTCGGACTTTGGCACGTACCGAACCCACAAGGGCCAAATTCGGCCGAATCCGAACTGTACCGAATTTTTTTTTTGACAGCCCTATACTTAAGAACAATTTCTTCTCTCATTCTTTCAGAGTGCTACTCCAAAGTGGGACCCAGGTATACACCAGACAGATGAACCCTAAATTAGTTAAATGCCCTGGAGACATGTTTGATTTGATATGGAAGGAGGATGCTGTGCACACTTCAAGCCTGACACACAGACCTCCTCATTGCAGTTTTACAAATGTTAGCCTCCACTTCAAAGCTGCAAGGATTGTCACTGCAAATACCAGCGTGATCTAGTGAATGACTATGATCAAGACCACTTTGTTACCCAAACTGGTTCCTGAGGAGAAGCGTTAGCTGAGGGATCTTGGTAGGAGGAAGGGGCAGGGTCCTTACAATTTAGCTATTAAAAAAGCTCACCGGTTAATCTTCAACCAGTTACTCTCTTTCTACCTAAGCTACTGTACAGGGTTGTTGTGGGGGGGGGGCGAATACAGAACCACATATGCTGCTCTGTGTTCCTTGAAGAAAGGGGAGAGTAAAAGCATAATATAAACATCAGTGTAAACTCAGGAAGGACCTTTGCCATATAAAGTGTGCATTAGCTCTCAGAGAAAGGGAAATGTACGTATCTATTTACTTGATGATCCAGAGGCAAATGGTCCATAGTAAGTTGTGCCCTTCCCACCAGACTTCTTCTGGCAATAGTTTTTTTCTGTTTAATATACTCTCTGCAGCATTACTTACAGGAAAAAAAACGCTTTTCTACTCTCTGGAAGATTTATGTAGTCCTCTTTCCCCCGCTTATCCATGTTGTCTCTTCCTACCCACAGTTTTTAACTGGTTTTAGATTTCTAGCATTCATTCAGATACATTTTATGCAAAAAGTCAGTACACAACTTATCAATCTTGCAGTTGCAATTATATAAATCTCTCGGGTTAACACCACTTGTATAGTTATATGCATATGAGGCTCCATTGTGCCTTTTGTTCGTTCCTGTGACTTGGCCCTGGGTTATTATATGCACAGCTCTAGCATAATTTTAAGTTGCAATTTAAAGCTATTATATTTGAAATGTTTACATAGCACATTTAAAATTTCAATTAGTATCAAAAGGAAATGTTAGTAGTGTGTTCAATTTAACAACTGCAGTGTATCTGGATCTTCCACTGCAGATTAAAATATTCACATATAGACAAACAGTAAACAGTAGTAAATTGGATACACAGTTATTGCAAAAGAGGCATGAAAGAGTCATTGAATTGGTTGTGACAGATAACATCTTAAATTGGTCGATTAAAGGGGCTCGTCTTGCTATTCTAAATTGTGAATACCTTTTTAGAAAACATTCAGGAATTTGCCATGGCCAAAGCAGATATATTCACATTTGTCAGTTATGAGTTTGTCACTTTGGATTGAAATCGGTAGCCTGAAAGACCTAAGCCCAGAGTATAAGGATAAAGAATAAAGATGGAATTGTATGACCCCTGATATTCTACCAGAAACAGTCCCCTTATATGTTAAAAAGTAACAACCTTAGCAGACAAACATGCATATAACCTCCTCCCCTTTACTCTAGCAGACAGAAATAACATAAGTCAAGCCAAGACTATGCAATATTACCCCACCCCTACCATCTATATGCACCAGTTTCCAGCCCAGCTATATGACTGCATGTTTCTGTTTTTCATTGGTGCACTTAAATTTCAAAGAATAAATTAGTAAGCCACTGCCCCTGCATTGAAAGTATTTCTCAGCAGAGTAGTAAGTGCCAGTCTAATTTCTATATATGTTCCTTGTAATTGCTGACAGGCATACCACTTTGTGTCAGGAGGAAATGTGGATTTTGGTTCCTTGCATATAGCTGGGGCTAAACCAAAGCTCACTCTTGCAGTCCCAGCTAATTTGCTTCAGGGTGAAACAAATGATTTTCTGCTGGCATTTGCTGCCACCTAATGACATGGAAAACATGCCTTTCAACAGCAGGGTGCATTGTTTATAACAGATCAAAGCAGAGGAGAAATGGGGGAACTTTTAAACTCAATTAGCAGAGCTGCTGTGTTTTGCTCTAGGATGATGCACTACCCATGGTAAGTCATGGTTATGAAACTGACTTCTGATTGACCTCTACTGAAGAACTTGTGCATATTAGCTATGTGATTGCCAAAGGACATTCCACTTACAGGGAATATAGCCAATGATTAATTTTCTTTTTTGCTCCTCAAAAATACTTTCAAAAGTTTATCAGATGAAACGTAATTACTATAGAGTAATTACAATAGTGATAAGCTCCTGAAGCAATAGACCAATTATAGCTGCCTGCTATGTCCAGCGTGCAATAAAATATAACCGATGCTCACTTATTTAAAAAGCACATTAAAATTCTCTTTAGGGTTTTACTATTATTAATAACATAAATTTTTATATTGGTTACTCTATATTATTAGAAATAAGAATTAAACAGGAAAAGTGGTCTATGATAGAGGTGGTCACATTTTGTATTCTTGGGGTTCACTTTATTTGTCAGACATTTGACTGTGTGCGGGACTCCCCATTGAAGCTGCTGGTATCATCTAGCAGGAGGAGTTTCCTAGGGCCACGTGTACCCAGAGATCTTACCACATCCAATAACATCAATGCCATCAGTTAGCAAACATTTATGCATGGAAGGTTTTGCCTTGGATTTGCCGCTCTCTCGATGCACATTTCCCCCATTCTAATTCTCAAAACTCAAAAATAAGCCCCCATGCAGAGTTTTCAGAATTCAGGTGGGGAAAATGTGCATCAAGAGAGCAGCAAATCCAAGGCAAAATCTCCTATGCATAAATGGCCTATGCATAAATGGCCAATTCTCAACATGACCTAGTCTGTGAATACTTAAATCCAGAGACTGGAGCCATGAACAGACAAGGCTGGTCTTTCTACAAACCTGGGAAAAGCCCCACATTTTGTAGAAAGATCTACAACTTTTAAAAATACCCACCCAAATAATAGAATTATCACCTGTACCTTTAAGAAAGGAGATCTCAGTGGCCACTGTAGGGATTGCTAAGAAACCATAACAGTATTGGTTTCTGCTGTATGGAAACATGACAGGGAAGGGAAGGCCCTTAACTGGGCTGTTTTTTCCTCCCAGTTCACCCCTGTTCCCTTCCCGCTGCCCTGGAGGGAGGACTCATTGGGGCCAGGGCCAGCAGCAACCACTGGGCAACTCTGTGCAATTTGCCTAGGTGTGATGGTAGATATCAGACAACAATACACCACACAAGTCTCCTGGGTCCAGTGGCCACCTCTGCACAACTTGAGCAACTTGGCCAGGCCCAGTATGGCCACCACACAGTTCATCTTCACCACACATATGTTTTCTCTAAAATGTTCAACTCAACTGGCTTATATAATATTTTTTAATGTATTGCTGGTTCTGCCTATTGCTCTTTAGCTCTGCTTTTGTTTCTGTGCTTTAGTCAAAGTCCTGTTCCTTACCTATGCTTTTAACCTTAGTTATCAGTCATTTCTATGCTGACGACATTAACTTATTTTGTTACTTCAATTTTCTTTTCCGTAAATACTACTGTTATTGTCATGATAGAATCCACTTGTCAAAGAGTGTATTTTTTCTTTTCGAAATGCCCTCTTTCCTGTCACTATGGATGACACTGTATCTATTACATTTGGCTACCCTTGGCCTCGCTTTGTAGTCCCAGGAACATGAGGTCATTGTATACCACATGGAACTTGCAACAGGAGAAAAAGGAAGTTGGAGAGTTTAGTTTCAAATTAAGCCAGACTCAATTTAGCTTGGCCTATTCACCCTCTTTGCCCTGACCTGGATGGCCCAGGCTAGCCTGATCTCGTCAGATCTCAGAAGCTAAGCAGGGTCAGCCCTGGTTAGTATTTGGATGGGAGACCACCAAGGAATACCAGGGTTGCTGTGCAGAGGAAGGCACTGGCAGACCACCTCTGTTAGTCTCTTGCCATGAAAACCCCAAAAAGGGGTCACGATAAGTCGGCTGCGACTTGACGGCACTTTATACACACACACATTCACCCTCTTTAGGTATATTATTATAGTGTAAACTATGTGCTAATTAATTAGGCATTCATACGTTGAAATCTGCCATCAGTTAGCAAACATTACTAAGAATAGAGTTACTATAAATGAAGTCAAAACACTAATGAGCATAGCCCAGGGGTCTGCAAACTGCGGCTCCTGAGCCGCATGTGGCTCTTTGGCCTGTTGAGTGCGGCTCTCCGAACTTGGTTCGGAGCCCCTGCTCTCGCACCTGCTCGCGCCAGCAGCCGGGCTGCGGAGCTGGCGCGCCTGAGAGAGAGAGAGCGAGAGAGCATGCGAACAGGCGCGCTGTCTCTCCCCCCCCCCCGCCATGGAGAATGACCAGGTCCCCCTTTCCCTTGCCCTCAATGGTTGGGAGGCTAAAGCCTCCCCTCCCCTCTAGCCGCGCAATTGCTGGGCGGGCGGCTCGGCGGTTCCTGCCCCCGCCTATCAGCTGTTGGGCGGGGCGGGCTTCCTTTGGTAGACCTGGCCTCTGGCTGAGTCCCATTGGGAGGCCATGTCTACCCACTGGCTTTCTTGGCAGAAGACCTGGACTTCGAGGAGGGGAAAAAGTCCCCCTTCTGAGGCCAGGTCTACCAATTGGCTTCTATGGGCCTCCGGAGGCCAGGTCTACTGCCAAGAAAGCCAATGGGTAGACCTGACGTCCCAATGGGACTCAGCCGGAGGCCAGGTCTACCAATAGGCTTTTATGGCGGTAGACCAGGCCTCCAGACGAGGACCAATTTACAATTTAATTTTTATCAATAAATAAAATCACTATTAAGTATGATATCAAGTTTTACTCAGTGTACCTATAGTTTAATTAAGACTTAAAACTTTAATTAAAGTTTATTAAGCTAATAAACAGTGTACCTACCTATATAGTTTAAGTTTAAGAAATCTGGCTCTCAAAAGAAATCTCAATCGTTGTACTGTTGATATTTGGCTCTTTTGACTAATGAGTTTGCCGACCCCTGGCATAGCCTAACACAGGGGTGTCAAACATAAGGCCTGGGGGCCAGATCTGCCCCCTTGAGAGCTCTTATCTGGCCGGCAAGCCATCTAAGGAAGCATACACCCCACTCTTGATCTGGGCTGGTGAGGAATGGCATGGCCCAACCAAGTGACATTTATGTCATATCCGGCCCTCATAACAATTGAGTTTGACACCCCTGATCTAACATTTTGCAATACTGTGCCTCTACTTCATTCTGCGATAGTTTTCATTCAGTGAAAAAAGCACAAGGATTACTTGAAAAGTGAGATGGTTTCCCTTTCTATCTCATTCACTTCAAGCTCTGCTATCGTTGTGAACACAGCCAGTGTGGTGTAGCGGTTAAGAGCTAGGGTTGCCAACCTCCAGGTAGTAGCTGGAGATCTCCTGATATTACAATGGATCTCCAGCCCATAGAGATCAGTCCACCTGGAGAAAATGGCTGCTTTGGCAATCGGACTCTCTGGCATTGAAGTCCCTCCCCTCCCCAAACCCCACCCTTCTCAAGCACCACCCCAAAAACCTCCCGCCGGTGGAGAGAGGGGACCTGTCAACCCTATTAAGAGCAATGGTTTGGAGCGGTGGACTCTAATCTGGAGAACTGGGTTTGATTCCCCCCTGCTCCATACGAGCGATGGACGCTAGTCTGGTGAACCAGGTTGGTTTCCCCACTCTCTTAGAGCTCTCTCAGCCCCACCTACCTCACAGGGTGTCTGTTGTGGGGAGGAGAAGGGAAGGTGATTGTAAGCCCGTTTGATTCTTCCTTATGTAGTAGAGAAAGTCGGCATACAAAAACCAACTCTTCACTCTTCTGAAGAAGAGTGGCTCACGAAAGCTCATACCTTGCCATAAATTTTGTTAGTCTTTAAGGTGCTACTGGACTCTTGCTCTTTTCTACTGCTAAAGACAGACTAACATGGCTACCCATCGTGATCTATCTTTGGTGACAGGTCATTCTGGTCATGGCTGCTCTCTCTTGAGCAAACAAATTAGTAAATGCCAACCTGATGCCATGTGAGAAGCTGAAGAAATTGCCTATTTGGGTGCTCAGGGAAAAACATTGGATGGCCAGCATGATATGAATGAATGTGGTTGTGCTGCCACCAAAGTGTGATTTGTTTGGAGTAAGAGGGACTTAAGGTTGATGCTGGGTCTTTTTCAGCTGTCATTGCCAAAATTCTGCTCTGTTCTTTGGACACAAATACAGCCAGCAACTGCTTGGTTATGCTTACAAAGACGTGAAGTGGCCCTAATTGTGAAAAATGCATGAAAATCTCATTTACTATACTGTGAATATGCTAGCTTCACTGTCTCTCTCCCAACAACTGCAAAATATAAAGCTTTACAAAATGATTTCTATATTAAATAGCAAAGCACTCTAATTTTTATTTGGCTGAATCTATTTAGCTCAATGTCTTGCATATTTCTGGTGCTGGTTCTGTGTGTGCCTGCCTGTGCATCAGGGAAATGCCAAGCTTTATTATGGGTGGTTTGTGACGGGGTTAGAAGAAAAGCCCCCCAATAAAAAGCTGGGGCTCGAGTTAAAGCTATCCCTTGGGGGGGGGGAGAGTCTGTTTGAATATCTGTAGCCTGCTTTTTTGAGCATGGCTTGCCTCTAACTCAGCCTTCTTTGTTTGCTGCTCAACTCCAGCACGAAAAAAAGTAAAAAGTGATTCATCTATGAGCATTATAACAGAACCGTTGAGCTTTCTTTTGTTATTAAAATAATGATGGATTAACAAGGACATTCACTTCTCATTAAGAGGCCATGTGTTACTTAGATGAATGTTTATGTGAAAACTGCTGTGAATATAGCACAAAACAGCTCATGAGTCATTTAGTGCTGACACTTCTTGGGGAAGAATTTGATCTTGTTATATTGGAACGTGCATACTTCACTGAGGAACTGCAGACTTAGGGCAGCTTTTTTCATTGGTTCTGGCCCCATTCTGCTTTGGCTTATCCTGATTTCCACATTTGTTTTTGTGCCTTTAGTTTGCACTTAGATTTTTTTTTCTGGTTTTTTTGAGACCACTTTTACCTCAATTTTTTCTGGAAGCTGATTTTGAGTCAGCTTTTTTCCTCATGCATAATGTTTCTGTCTGAGTAGACGATACTGACTTCGATGGACCAAGGGTCTGATTCAGTATAAGGCAGCTTCATGTGTTCATGTGACTTGATGGGCCTTTGATCTGATCCAGGATGGTTCTTCTTATATTCTTGGGGGAGGGGCTGTGGCTCAGGGGTAGAGCATCTGCTTGGCATGCAGAATGTCCAAGGTTCAATCCCCGGCATATCCAGTTAAAGGAACCAGGCAAATAGGTGATGCAAAAGACCTCTGCCTGAGACCCAGGGAAGCCGCTGCCAGTCTGAGTAGACAATACTGACTTTGATGGACCAAGGGTCTGATTCAGTATAAGGCAGCTTCATGTGTTCATGTGTCAATTTTCTTTGTCCCACCCACTCCCACACACCTCCAGCCTACCTTTTGATGATTGGACTATTGTGGAGTATTGTCAAACCACTCCCTCTTCTCCCTCCCCACCAAATATGAGCGATTGCTTTTTTAAAAAATGGCACTAAAGTATTGATATATTGCTGGAGCATTGTAACAATAGGCGCAGCAGGATCTCTGAATTCTCTGCTTTCATTTTTTAAGTATCCATCTCCATTCCCTTCCCTCCATTCCCTCCATTCCCTTCCCATCCATCTCCATTCCCTTCCATTCCCATTCCCTATAAGGAGATATGCCTTATATCTCCACAAGGAAAGAGGCCAGAAACTTACTTTTAAAAAAATAAAAGGAAAGCTGAGAATTCAAAGAACCCACTAAGCCTATTGTTACCACACTCCAGTAATAAATCAATATTTTAGTGCCTTTTTCAAAAAAAAAAAAAAAAAAGAGAGAAGGGAGCTGTGACAGCACCTATGATGGGAGGAGCCATGGCTCAGTGGTAGAGCATCTGTTTGGCATGCAGAGGGTCCCAGGTTCAATCCCAGGCATCTCCAGTTAAAGGGGCTAGGCAAGCAGGTGATGTGAAAGACCTCTGCCTGCGACCCTGGAGAGCCACTGCAGGTCTGAGTAGACAATACTGACTTTGATGGACCAAGGGTCTGATACAGTATAAGACAGCTTCATGTGTTCCTGTGTTCATGACAGCATCCTCCCTTGAAAAGACTCGTTATTGAAGGCACATGCAGAAGAAAATAAACCAACTCCATAACTGTGAAAATGCACAGGAGAAGACATGCAGAAGACCCATGCCCAAACAGATTCCAGTGCTTGTGGAGCAGCTGCCAAGAAAATCAAGTTGAGTGTGTGGAAAAGCCTTATTTACAGTTGCTAATGCCTGTTGTATGGCTTGTATGGCTTTCACCACAGATGGCAAACAAAAAGTTTGGCAAGCGTGAAATTCAACACCTTGTAAGAAGAAATTGTTTGTGGCCATTAAAACATCAGTCTACTTTGTAACTTTGCAACGCACTGTGCCAAACAGCACCTCTGAAAGGAGGCTATTACCACATGACTCTTCTTCAGTTGGTTCAATGTACCTGGAAAGTTCAGGTTCTCAAAGGAGAAAAAGTATACTGCCTAGTAAAATCTAGTTTTTGATGGACCAAATGTTCTGTACTTCGTGGAAAGTTTCTGTTATAAATGTCTGGAGCTGTTCAGTTGTAACATTTGCTTATCAAGAATTTGTTACAGAAAACAACTGTTTACAAAAGGGGAAATATCATTACTGCCTTACCATTGTCTTTTCTCCTGTTCAAAATTAAATTGAATTTTACAGGTATTTCTTTACTAAAAGTTGACTATAAAATGTGACAGTTCTGGCAGGTAGATTTATTGGGATAATAATTAAACATATTGTTCAAAATCTAGATTTGCCCAAGGATGATGGAGGATGCAGAGTGTTTATAGGCACTGGAATCTGGTGCACTGCAAACCGTGTTCCACACACAATAGGGCTTTTCAGCTTCTTCTGCTGATATCTGTCCTATATGCTCCCTGTAGAAATGAAAAGCCCACTTTTCCCATGGACACTTATACGTTTTCAGGTATCGGTATTATTACTAGCAGCCCAAACGTTCACAGCTCAATAATCAGTGGCAAGTAAAATCTGCAGGAAACCACATGCCACACTTGCAGGTCATCATGGATATGGCCAAAAATACAGGGGAATAGTTGTTCTTGACTAAAAAGATCATGGAGGATGCTTCTGCAGGCTGGGCTGGTCTCTCAGCTAAATGAGTAACAGGATAATATGGCCTTTAGTACATTAGAATTAATATAATTAATATTCAGTAGATATAATGTAGATATCAGTAGATATTATATCAGTAGATATAATGTGTCTGGCCCATGTGTGAGAAGCATCTGACAATGGTAGGAATATCCAACTAAATATAGAACTGAAGATATAATTTGAAGATAGGCATTGCTTGGTTGGGGTTCAACAAATAGTCATGTGTATGAGAAACTTGTAATCATTATTTTACATATTCTGTATTATGATAAAAAGTAGTAAGAATGAACTTACATAGCTTTTATATATTTGAAGAGATATTTGAATAAGAAGAGGGAAGGTGGCATGGTGTAGCCTGATCTCATCAGATCTCAGAAGCTAAGCAGGGTCAGTACTTGGAACGGAGACCACCAATGAAGACTCTGCAGATGAAGGCAATGGCAAGCCACCTCTGCTTTTTACTTCCTTGAAAGCCCCTTGCTGGAGTCACCATGAGTCAGCATACATTTGAATACAAATAACGTTGTATAGTGTCTGAAGTTGTAAGACAATTACAGTGCATTCCTAAGGAGAGTTACTCCAGTCTAAGCCAATTCATTTCAATGGGCTTAGACTGGAGTAACTCTCCTTAGGAACGCACTGTTGGTTAGCCAAAAATGTGAGCCCTAACATGTGGGACAGCTAGCTATTATTGGAAGATGATTTTGAAAACCTGTAAACATAGGAAACTGAATTGATCTGCAGCATCTTTCTCCTTGCCTGTAACCTGCTTATTTTTGGCACAAAATAATTAATGGGGTAAAGTAATTCTTCTCCTTTAATTATCCATGTAAAATCAATGGAATGTATTGATAGTATTATTATGGATGGTATTATAATATTATTTTGTTAGTCTGTGTTAAAATGTAAATAATTACATTTTAATAAAAATATAAAATGGAGGCAAGATTCGCTAACAATATTTTTAGTTATGTGCTGTACCCCAAATGAATCCATAAACATTGCTGAGATGTACCTGTTGCCAGGAGATGATCTTATATAAGAATGATAATTGGATGCTTAGAGCCTCTTAAGCGCACACCTATATCTGAATCAGGCCTCACAAGAGTAATCTGGAGTAAGGTGGACATGAGTGGCTGACTGGGCTGGCAGCAGGATCCCAGTGCTGGTGGAATGGGACAAAACATCTTCTTACCTCAGATTCTGACTCCATACCTATTTGTGACTCATTAGTGCCAATCGCTATAAGTATCCTTTTTCTTTTTGCTGGGCTGCTATGGCTTCCACCAGGCCAACCAGACAGATAAAAGGAAGTATTTCTTCACACAACACATAGTTAAATTGTGGAACTCCCTGCCAAAAATGTGGTGATGGCTGCCAACTTGGAAGGCTTTAAGAGGGGAGTAGACATGTTCATGGAAGAAAGGGGTATCCATGGCTACTAGTTAAAATGGCTACTAGTCATGATGCATACCTATTATCTCCAGGATCAGAGGAGCATGCCTATTATCTTAGGTGCTGTGGAACACAGGCAGGATGGTGCTGCTGCAGTCATCTTGTTTGGGGGCTTCCTAGAGGCACCTGGTTGGCCACTGTGCGAACAGACTGCTGGACTTGATGGGCCTTGGTCTGATTTAGCAGGGCTTTTCTTATGTTCTTAAATCAGTGTACAGCCATCTGTAAAACGGAACCTTGGCTTACCTGTGAAGGTTCCTTCTACACTGAAGGAGGAGTACATCTTAATCAGCGGGTTTTGTCGTTCCTATGCTCAGGGAGGCAGGATCCAAAAAACCTTTGCTTCCTGTCACATGTGCTAGGGCCGCCCTCTGATATCCAATTTGAGGACTTCCATAGTAGAATTTTTAAAAACAGAAAGACAGATGTGCACCCAAAAGAACAAGGAGCAGCCACTGCAAAAAACACAGCTTAAAACCAAGAATTAGTAACAAGCAGAACATGAAAATACTTTATTCTAATTCCCCTTAATTATTATTCCTATAACTTATTGTTTTCCCATTTTAATTTTTTTTAAATTCAGCTTTATCTGGACACTTGATATTCTTTATCTTGATCCATTCTTCACCCTGGGCGGGCAAGATGTACTCCTCCCTCAGTGTAGAAGGAACCTTCACAGGTAAGCCAAGGTTCCGTTCTCCCACTGAGTTCGGAGTACATCTTCATCAAAAGCTGACGTTCACTGGGAGGGAGTCTTCATTGATCATTTGATACAACATTCTGGAGGACTCTCCTGCCGAATGCCGTGTCGGATGAAGAATAGGCATTTATCTTGTAGTGTCGTATGAACGTAGAAGGGCTCAACCAGGTCGCAGCCTTACAGATTTCTTCCACGGATGCATGGCCATCAAATGCTGCTGAAGTAGCGGCGCTGCGGACTGAGTGAGCGGTAATTTCTAACGGCACTGGTATGTTGCTAAGTTGATAGCACAGCTGGATACACTGTTTGATGTACTTGCTGATAGCTGCCTTTGACATTTTGCAACCTTTATTGGGTGATGAAATAGAAACGAATATAGACTTCGAGCGCCGGAAAGGTTCCGTCCTCCTCAAAAAGATGCGTAAAGCTCTTTTCACGTCTAGAGTGTTCCAGTTGTTCTCCTTTGGATGAGAAGGGTGAGGGCAAAAGAATGGAAGATGGAGTTCCTGTTTTCTATGGAACTTAGAATTTACCTTCGGGATAAAGGTCGGATCTGGACGTAGTACTACTTTATCCACGTGGAAGACACAGAGGCTTTTTCTAGATGACAAAGCTGCCAGTTCCGACACCCTTCTAGCTGATGTAACAGCCATGAGGAAAGAACTTTCATCCTAAGGTGACCCAGGGAAGCCTCCCATAAGGGTTCAAATGGGTGTCAAGTCAGAGCCTGGAGTACCACATGAAGTCTCCAAGTCAGAAATCTATGAATTGTCGGAGGAGAGATGGCTGAGGCTCCTTTCAACAAAGTGACTATGTGGGGATGCCTTGACGTTGGGTAGCCATCCAGTTGGGGAACAACCGTCGCGATCGCTGTCACCTGTCGTTTTAGAGTAGATGCCTTCAGCCCTTGAGCTAATCCCTCCTGGAGAAAGTCAAGCAAGTTGCCATTGGAAATGGTGACTGGATCTGTATGTTTGCTCCCGCACCATCTAGCGAAGGCCTTCCAGGAAAAATCATATATGCACCTGGTGGATTGTTTCCTGGCTTCCAACATGGTGTCGACGACCTCTGAGGTATAGCCCATTTCTAGCAACCTTGACCTTTCAAGAGCCAGGCGGTCAGCTTTAACCAGGCTGGATCTGGGTGTACTAAGGGGCCCTGTTGGAGAAGGTCCTGGACTGGAGGTAGGGACCATGGCTCTTGTATCAATAGCTCTCAATGTCGCGAACCAAGGTCGTCGGGGCCATCGAGGGGCTATGAAGATGACCAGAGTCCTCTCTTGTCTGATTTTTCGTAGAGCTTTGGAGATCACTGGTAGAGGTGGAAATGCATAAAGGAGACCCTGTGGCCACGGGGACTATTCCCTCTGCCCTTGGATGCATAAATCTTGACAGGAACCTTGGGAGCTGGTGATTTTCGCCTGTTGCGAAGAGGTCCATGACGGGTCTTCTGAATTTCTCCATTATTTGAAGGAAGGTCTCTCTCTTCAAGCACCACTCCCCCTCGTCCACCTGCTGTCGGCTGAGCCAATCTGCTTGCTCGTTTAGTACTCCTTTTATGTGCTCTGCCCTGATGGACGCCAAGTGAGCCTCTGCCCAATTCAGAATTGTTATGGCTTCTGCGTGAAGGGAGGAGGAATGAGACCCGCCTTGCTTGTTTATGTAAGCTTTTGTTGAGACATTGTCTGTTCTCAGCAGGACATGACTGTTCTCGATTCTTGGCTGAAACTCTATCAAGGCTTTCTGGATTGCCCGTAACTCCAGCCGATTTATGTGGAGGTGACTCTCTTCTGGTGTCCAACAACCCTGTACTACTTGTTGCTGCAGAATTGCCCCCCAGCTTTCCAAGCTGGCATCGGTGAAAATCTGGATCGTGGAAAATATTGTCGAAGGCTTTCACAGTCAGAGTTCATTGGTTCTTGTAGGTTATCCGGGCTGTGTAACCGTGGTCTTGGTATTTTCTTTCCTGACGTTTCGCCAGCAGCTGTGGCAGGCATCTTCAGAGGAGTAACACTGAAGGACAGTGTCTCTCAGTGTCAAGTGTGGAGGAAGAGTAATATATAGTCAGAAAGGGGTTGGGTTGAGCTGAATCATTGTCCTGCAAAAAGTATCAAAGGTAATGTGCTAATCATTGTCCTGTAAGTATCAAGATAATGTGCTAATGAGGGTGTGGTATGTTAATATAGAACCATTGTATCGTGAAGTTATCTGTTAATGTGTGAAATCCAAAGCTAATCTGCATGGCTATTGTTGTCTGTAGTCTTTGTTAGTCGGGAGGTTTTCAGGACAGGAAGCCAAGCCTTATTCATTTTTAAACTCTCTTCTTTTCTGTTAAAGTTGTGCTGATGTTTATGAATTTCAATGGCTTCTCTGTGCAATCTGACAAAATAGTTGGTAGAATTGTCCAATCTTTCAGTGTCTTGGAATAAGACCCTGTGTCAAGGAAGAAACTAATCATCTAAATCACGCACTGCTAGCAAACGGCTATTCCAGAAATGAAATCAGAAGGGCCATTAAACCAAACAAAAATCAGAAAACTCAGGAAAAACAGTCTCCCATAGGAAAGGTATTCTTGCCATTTATTAAAGGAGTCATTGATAGGATGGAGAAACGTTTGAAAAAACATAACCTACAAACGGTGTTTAAACCCACCAAGAAAATACAACAGATGCTATGATCAGCAAAAGACAAAAGAGACCCCCTCACCTCTGCAGGAGTATATCGTATACCTTGCAGCTGTGGACAAGTTTACATCGGGACAACAAAACGCAGCATACAAACAAGAATAAAAGAACATGAAAGATACTGCAGACTTGGCCAACCTGAGAAATCAGCAGTGGCTGAACATGGCATGACACAAACAGGACACAGGGTTTTATTCCAAGACACTGAAAGACTGGACAATTCTACCAACTATTTTGTCAGATTGCACAGAGAACCCATTGAAATTCATAAACATCAGCACAACTTTAACAGAAAAGAAGAGAGTTTAAAAATGAATAAGGCTTGGCTTCCTGTCCTGAAAACCTCCCGACTAACAAAGACTACAGACGACAATAGCCATGCAGATTAGCTTTGGATTTCACACATTAACAGATCACTTCAGGATACAATGGTTTCATATTAACATACCACACCCTCATTAGCACATTATTTTGATACTTACAGGACAATGATTAGCACATTACCTTTGATACTTTTTGCAGGACAATGATTCAGCTCAACCCAACCCCTTTCTGAGTATATATTACTCTTCCTCCACACTTGACACTGAGAGACACTGTCCTTCAGTGTTACTCCTCTGAAGATGCCTGCCACAGCTGCTGGCGAAACGTCAGGAAAGAAAATACCAAGACCACGGTTACACAGCCCGGATAACCTACAAGAACTGGATCGTGGAGATCGGGAGATAGTTCTGGCCCTTGTCTAGGTTGTGGGACCTGGTCCACCACCTTAAGCTGTCCTTCACTTATCTTGGGACGGAAAGGTGTGGGTTCCTCTTTTGAGTTATCTGCAGTTGAAATGGCTTGAGAAACCATTGCAGGTCCCTCATGTGGAGGCAAGTCCATGGCACAATCCCTATGCATGCTACCATTTTCCCCTACAGTCTAAAGACGACAGGCTGGAGGATTTGGAAAGAATCACTGGCCTTGTCAACTTGACAATGGAGGAAATCTTGTCTGGCGGAAGGAAGACTGCATTCCAGTTCGTGTCTATGAACACCCCCAGGTGATGGATGAACTGGGAAGGAGAGAGGGTGCTCTTGATCCGGTTTACCAGGAAACTGTGGAGTTCTAGAGCCCGGAGGACGGTCTCTGGGTGCTGTAAGGACAGTTGTTCTGAAGGAGTGCTCACCAGGATATCATCTAAATATGGGAAGACGTGGATCCCTACCTCTCTCAGGTGAGCCACCAGTGTCACCAGGACCTTGGTAAAGACCCTCGGGGCCGATGAGAGACCAAACGGGAGGGCCCGAAACTGATAGTGATCGAGGTTGTACGCAAAGCGGAGAAATGTTCGGTGCTTGTGGTAGATGGGGATGTGTAAATACGCTTCCGTCAGGTCTATCATTGTCAGAAATGCTTGGGGATGGAGTGCCTCTATGATGGACCTGAGTGTCTCCATCCTGAAACATTTGAGACGGATAAATTTGTTGACGTGCTTTAGATTTAGGATTGCGCGCCAATCTTTGTTTCTCTTTGGAACGGTAAAGAAAACGGAGTATACCCCGGTGCACCGTTCTGTCTGGGGGACTGGTTCGATTGCCCTGATTTGAAGCAGGTGGTCTATGGCTGTTTGATTGCGGGCTATCTTGTCCGGTTTGGAAGAGGACGGGGAGAGAAAGAAGCGGTTGGGGGGGATTTGCGTAATTCTAGGCTGTATCCCTCATGAATAATCTTCTGCACCCAAGTGTCTGGGTGAAGGGAGTCCCAGGTATTGGCAAAAAGCTGGAGTCTTCCCCCCACCGGACTGTCCCAGCAGTCATTGTTTCCCAGGTTTCTCACTAAATCTGTTGGACTTGTCCAAGTGTTGTGGCTGGAATCCCTTGTTAAACCTGGGGCCCTTGTGAAAGGATCCCCTTCCAGAATTCCAGTTGTTCCTTCTGTTGTCCGCTTTGTCCCTTGCCAGGGTGTGAGAGGTTCGGAAGGGACGAAAGGAAGAAAAGAGGTCTTACCTTCTCTCCTTATGTATTTTGGCAAGGCCTTTTTCTTGTCTTTTGTCTCGACTAGTATGTCCTCTAGTTTAGAGCCGAAGAGCCAATCACCCTCGAATGGGTAGCCCAACAGGATGGATTTAGAACCGAAGTCAGCTGACCAGGACTGGAGCCAAAGTGCCCTCCAAGAAATAGAGAAACTGCCAGTGCCCTGGCCAACATAGTCATGGAATCAAGAGTGGCATCCGCCATAAAATTTACTGCTTTCAGAACTCTGTTAAGACCACTCAGAACCCTTTTATTGTCTTGTGGAGTCAGGTCAATTATTTTTCTGATCCACGATGGATGCCCGAGCCACCAATGCTGCCATAGCCGATGCTTGAATGGATACGGCCGAAGCCTCATGGGCCTTTTTAATAGCATAATCAGCTTTTCTATCTAGAGGGTCCCTGATGTTGCCAGCCCCATCCTCAGAAAGTAAGCCGGTGGATTGCAGAGTGGTGACTGGTGCTTCAACTAAGGGAACCTGAAGGAGGTTAGACGCTCGGGACTCTAGATTATACATTCTTCTTACAGCAGTGGGGAGGTGTCTGTTAGAGAGAGGCTTCTCCCATTCATTTTTGAGAAGGTCCTCAAAGTATTCAGGAAAAGGCACAGCCCAGGGATGAGGCTCTGGATCTTGTGACGTCCCCACAAGAATGGTCGCTAATTAGGGCAAACTCCTCTCCCAGTCTGCTGCATTAAATTGATCAGACTTAAGTTGCCCTCCCCCCATTCCGCAATTACAAAATGAACATTTTCAACATTACCCGGGGTAGTCCCAGTCGCATGAACTCCGGAGGAGCCGGCATCACTGGGATCAAATTCGCCCTCGTAACCTCTAGGGGCTGAACGGAGAGTTGCGGTGGCCATCTTGTCCGTGCGCGTCTTTTTCGAGCCGTTTTGAACGTCTCCCAGCTAGAGGCTCCGTTTTTGTGCAGCCGCCTGCAAATCGGGCCGATTCGCCCGTTTTTCCCCTTTGCGGCTCTTGGACGCCACTAGGGAAAGTTGTCGGGGGGGGGGAGGAGTCCTTCAACTTGCTCCTCGTCTCCTGACATTAATTCCTCTGAAGCCCTATCTCTTCTCTCAGACATACTGTAAACAGAGGAGGGGGAGGGGAGGGGGAGACAGAGGCAAAGATGAGGGAAAACAGTAGATACAAGAGGAAAAGGCTGCTGGGTACACACAGACCAAGATTAGGACTAAGAAAAAACACAGAAATAAAGTTAGACAGGAATAATTATTGAAGCACAAAGGATAGGAAAGAAGGTTTGCTACAGAGCTAACCACAAATGCTGCTTCTCCCTCTAAGGCAGGAAGAGGACTGGATATCAGAGGGCGGTTCTATCACATGTGACAGGAAGCAAAGGTTTTTTGGATCCTGCCTCCCTGAGCATAGGAACGACAAAACCCACTGATGAAGATGTAGTCCGAACTCAGTGGGAGAATGGAGGTATTCCTATCTTTGTCAATAGTAAAACACAATACACATGTTCATGCATTTTCTTTAATTTTTTAAAAAGGAGTAAGCAGACAAAATGTTGTGCTTCTGTGAACATCAAATAAAAACTTTCTTTGTGTAAAACAGTACATAAATCTGGGCTCTTCTTTACTTTTGAATAATACTGCATATAATTCAGAAAAGGGCATTATTGTTTCCTGTGCATATAAAAAGAAATCAGCACAATATAATTGCTTTTTATCTTCACATTTTGTTTCAGAAAATAATCACAGATGTAGTCAAGAATTTGAACCCCCCCACCCTCACATCTTAAAAAAAAATCAGTACAAGTGTTAAATGGATCAAGTATTACATGTGCACATTTACAAGCACAGAAAATTAGAAACACTGCTTTAGACCATGCCAAACCACATGTATGTGTATAAAGCTATTGGTGAAATAATTCATAGCAGCAGAGTAGGAATCTTATTCCATAATGAGTACCTGTCGGGATACTTGGATGAAAACAACAGTCCAAAGTCATGTGAGAACCCACACCACAAACTACTTTATCAGTGACAGTGAAAGCTGCTTTAACTTCAATAAGAGCCTGAATAGTGTGAAATTATGGTACTATGGCTAATGGATGAAACACCACACCCTGAAAGGTATCACTGCACACTTTGGGCCACTTTTATTTATGAGTAGCTCTGGTGCATAGGATTACTTCAGCTACATCACAGGTATGAAGCTGCACATTTAAAAATCATAGCTGTGACTTTCACAGTGATGCTACCATATGTTGACTAACAGGATTTCAGCAAATACATACTTAGTGAATACACAATGCAGCTTGCTTGCCAAAAACTTGTGTTTTTTTTCATGACTGGTAACTTACTTACATAACAATGCATGTACTCTAGGAGCAGTAATTATCCAAAAAATGTATAAAATAAAAAAATTCAATTGCACACATTCATCATTAATTATGATAGTCAAGAGATTGAAGAGCCAGTAATGCTTATGGAGGGTAAAGTTTCATTTTGTCACCACCCCTTTTCCTGAAGCTATAGCGTATATGGGACATGGAAGTGAAACTTTAAAAATGAACTAAAGGGATTCCTTTAACATGCATCTTTCACACTCTTTGAAGCCCTAAATTACTTTAATACATTTTCAAGTGACGGACCAATTGGTATGACTCTAAAATATTGTATATCAGAACATGAATAGAGTGTGATGGGACAGCTTTGAATGTGTATTTGCCACACAGAAAGTATGCAAGTTTTGAGTATGGTGATGCTTTCCATGATGCACACAAATGCACTTCAGAAGATTATTAGTAAAGAACCCAAAGGAATAAACACCACATTTTCTTCAGTGGCACATTATTTTAAGTTGTTAACAGAAAAAGACTAGACATGTATGCATATTGAGAGCACCACACACAAGAAAAGCTCTTTGAAAGCTGAAAGTGTTTTAGTCTAGTTGCATGAATGAAATATGGAAATGGTATGGATTGATCTGGTCCATTAATTTAAAAAATAAAACTGATGACAAAGCCAAATATAACATTCATGCTACCGTTCAAAATCTGTTTCCATTGAGATCATGGTCAAGTTAAAATTCCTTGCCTCAGCTTTCCATACCAACATACAGAAAAAGATCAAATTCAGTAATACAAAGCAAAATTTGTGATCTGTTCTGGTGAGTTCACATATACAGACCAGACCAAAGATGTGTCCTCAAGATGTCTTAAGGTGGCTCAGTTGCCTCTTAATCTTATTTCACCCAGTCTGAAAACCCCCTAATCATAGTGGTTAAAGAATATCCAATTGGTGATTTTTTCAATAAAACAAGCTTTTAGGGATGCTGGAAATTCTTATATGTTTTAGGGAGTGTGGGTACTAAACCACAGAGTAGCCATAATAGACAAAACAATACAGTGCATAACAATATGATCTTTTGTTCATTGAGCCGGCTGTGTTAAAAAGCCATATATATACTACATATTATACCATTATCATATTCTTCAATTTTAAAAAAATCTTTTACTATTTTTTGAAGAATGCTTATAGATAACAAAGGTGGGTAAATCATCTTCTACCCTTCATTAACACTTCCCTTTCAGTTTCACATGCACAAATCTATACATATTTCCCTGTGAAAACAAAAATATAAACCATGAGCTATTTTATGCAGTCACTGGGGTCAAGTAAAAAAAGATAAAATGTGAACATTTCAAAAACCATATGAAGCAGCACCCATGAATTCAGACTCTACTAAGATTCCTACTAAGATTAATGGCTTTTAAATATTAAAATACTTTTGAAAGTGAATTTAATTCTTTTTTTTGTAGTGACCATTTCTTACCACATTTCTAGAACTGTGGTAAGCAGATCAAGCAACATGTTTAAAGGATACAGCACTTTTTTCATTTTGTCTCAGAAAAATGATTTGCCAGGTATTGTTTTATAAGTAAAAGATATGATCTCCATTAGTGATTGGCACATTGACGTAAATATACTTGAAGTGCTACAGGTACACCCAAGAGTTATCTCATGCTTATAGTATTGGAACCAGACTACATTTTGTACTCACACAAGACACTTCTATCAGTCCAACAGAAATTCTCTGCCTCCACCCCTCTGGTTGAAGCCCAGTGATCTCCCTCAAATGCTGCTTCTGGGAGACATGGTAGGAATGGCATAATAGGAAAATCTGTGGTTTGGAGCAGGAAAGGGAAAATGGTGGAAATTACTCCTACCCTTCCATTATTGGAAAACTTAGTATGGATTTAGCCCATAATGGTGACTTTTTTTTATGGAACAGGAGACTTTTGTGATCTCCCAAACTCCAAAAGTGGCTTGCATGAGCTGTATGAACACCTGTACAATAAACATGTTCAAAGCCAAGCTAGGTATACAGTTTCTGGATTACAGCCAATGGCAACATCAGATATCAGACCCAGAATATTGCTCACAAAGACACCACCCCCAGGTCTAAAGCAGCAGGTTTGCCAATGTCATAGGCTAACCTGGGTAATTTAAATTCATACCATTGTTTCACCCAGTATAAAAACCTATGGTCTGAAGATTAATGTTGAGATTTGCGCCTAGTGACACCTAGAAAGATTCTTATTAACACCTTTGGGTACCGCATCAGGGCCAAATTCAGAAAACTACATACTGAAACAGAGTTACACATCCAAAGAAATTCCCCTAGGATATTAATATAAGTACACTGTGTTCACTTTATATACATACAATAGAAGCTGAAATGGTCTGAAATGCTTACAAATTAGAAAGTATATAACTATACAACACCATGTTTTTTAAAAAAACAACCCAAAGTATAAAAGTTTTACAGCACATTATACAGGTCCTTCTAGGATCTATAAACACATAGGGATCACCATATTACAAGTCATCACTAACAAACAATTCTATTTCATTTTTGATATATATATATATATAATATTTATATTCGTTACTTATATAATAATTAAAAATCACTTTTAAACAAGTATACAAGGTTCACTTGAAAATTAACCTGTTAATAAATTTGTGCAAAACAAGCCGGGCCCTATAATTAAGTGAAGAATTCTATTTACTTTTATTTATATTAAAAAAATCAAATAAGAGTTCTTTCAGAAGTGCGTCTCTTTTTCTGTGATGGTTGAAATATTGCCATCACCTTTCAGTTTGGCATCACAATCATTTACTGTAGCTGCATATGAACCTGCTCCGAGCTTTCCTCTCATTTTCAAGTCTGGGCTGGCCACCATCAGCTTTCTGAATTTCTAAAAAATGAAGAAATTGAAAACACTAGTTATCTCTAAGACTTAGACACATTATATCTAGATTAGATATATGGGGACATATGTATTATGTGCACATTTTCTCTCTCTTATACTTTTATTGACTGAGACCAGATCATACTAGTGACACTTCAAGTCTGTCAGAGTTGGACAACTTGTGAATGAAGTCTTATGCGATGACCTGACAGAGCTTCCTGTTACTGCTGCCTGCCTGGGACTGGTAGGATGCAATACATGGTTGTGGGGTATTGCTTGACTTGGTGAATCACAAATTGTGCAGGCCTATATTGGACTTTTCTGCTTTCAGCCTACAGAAAATTATGGCTTGTATCCAAGAAACTGTGGATGGTGTAAAGTTTCCAGGATGAAACTTTCCCAGATCTCCCCATTCACTGAACCACGCAAAATTCTTCTCCTAGGGATCAGGGATCATCAACAACATGCGAGGCACAGGAGGGGCTGCAGTAGGAGAGGGCAACTGGCAAAAATCACTCCTGCTCTGCTGATGGTGGAAAACATCTGCAGGATATAAGCCTCTTATATCCATTTATATCTTCATTTTATGTGGGATAAATATTAGTTCCTCCACCCTCACACTTTTCTGTATGTCTATGCTGAATCATAGTCTGAGAGCCAGAAAGCTTTTAACAGATTATGTTGCCAAAAATCCTAGGCCTACTATATCCAAGACAGGTGTCTACCTGTTATTCTTCTAAATCCCTCCAATAAAGGAAGTGGCATAAACTCCCCTGGTTGCATGTTCTTTACAATGTTTAACTTAACTAAATTATTCCTGATGCTTAACATCTGTTGAAATGAAACAAACCACAATTCTCCATTGTTGCTTTCTTCTTCACAGCTGTCACTATGATCTCTCATAAAATCACAATGTGAGGATCCATCCCTGAGGCCCCCGCCTATCTGCCCCGCGGCCTGGCCAACTCGACCCGGAGGGGGCTTCCTTGGCCTCAGAATGGGTGTCCTGAGAGAAGGCCTCGCCCTCCTCTTCAGCCCCTCGGGCGGTCTCTGCTCCACCAAACCACTGGCTCCACAGCAGACCGTCGCCGCTTCCTCCCCAGCCTCCACGCCCCTCCTGGTCATATAGGCCAGGCCCCCTGGGTTCCGCCCCTCTCCCCTCCTCCTCCTGACGGGCAGGTGCTCCACCAGTCAGCCCCCGCCAGTGCTGTCGGCCCGCCCTCCCTCTCAGGGGGACCGCGGCCCTGCCCCGGCTGATCGGCAGCACCTGCTCCGCCACCCCGCTCACGCCCAACCACCCTGCGGCCGCTGCCCCTCCCGGCCCCTTCTCCATCGGGGAAGACCGCTGCAGAGCCAGGACGATGGGGCCTTCAGAGGCGGCACCCCGTGGTCCCTGCCACCGCTGGGTGGCGACGCCTCGCGGCTTGGTCCCAGCCCTCCCAGTCGGGACGGCAACTCTTCCAGGGCCTCCGTGGGCCGCGGCCCAGCTGGCCCCGCCCCCTCGCGGTCCCTGCCGGCGCCAGGCAACATTGCCTCGCTGTCCGGCCCCAACCCCTCCGGCCAGGACGTTGAGCCTTCCGGGGTAGGCGCGGGCCGCGGGACAGCCGGCCCGCCCCTCCGACTCGAGCCGGCCGCAACTCCCGCCCGGTGAGTGGGCCGCCGGGCAGGCCCGCGAATGGGGCTTGCTCGGGCGCGGGACACACAATCAAAGTAAATAAATGGATTGCTGTATACACTAAGGACTACTGCATTACAGAAACTGCTATGGGTGCACAGACACTAACCTTGGCCTTTATGTTCTCTCTACACTGAATACTCAAGAGCACAGCTTAACATGACTTGCTCCCAAATCTTTTTTCATTGTTCTTCTACTATATTTAGCAACATCATTTCATGTCTCACCTCTACGATGGTTCCTTCTGTCTTCCACAATTGAACACAGATCCACAATGGAATACAAACCATGGATGAAAGAGCCATCATCCACCCTATGCCATAGCCCCAATCTGGGTACGTATATACATTGTTGTATTTCAAAGGCTTATATTTCACCAGGAAAAAGATGAAGATTCCCTAAAAGAGAGTGGACTGCATTTATTCATACTAAAAATAATGATAACAAAGCAGGTAATTTCATCCCAGAACACTGAAATGCTATGGTAAGCTTTGAAGACAGAGAAAAGCAGCCCAATATTGGGTTGGATTCTATGACTCCCTTCTGCTAAAACATTCCATCTTCCCCCAATGCAAGGCTTGTTCTGCAGAAGCATGGCTCTTTATTTTGTAAGAAGGAGATATAGATTCCAACTCATTGTCTTTTTCAACATCTCACTGAAATAACATAGGTTCTTATACAGGAGTGAGCCACGTTTTTGTATTTAAACATTAAATAGTTTTCATTTAACGACCACACAAATTGGCTCTTTTTAAATTGAGAGCATGCTGCAGGGACTAAACTATGCTTTTTGGAGATACAAGAGGCTGTAATAACAAGAGGGGAAAGGAATCCGAGGGCTTGTGGCCCATGCCCCTTTGAATCCTAGCTTTTATTTGTGTTTTAATTCAAAGAAGCATCCAGGATTAATAATATTATATGAACATTTGCGGTGGACTGTCAATGTTTTGATGAATGGTTCATCTATTTAAGATGTGAGAACAGGAATGCAATACTAGGTTTAGTTAAGAATAAGCTGGTTATAAAGCCTGTATGAAAAGGGATGTCCATAATAATACTGTGGAGGACAGCAGTTTGAATATCTGGAAGCCATGTCTTTAAAGAACAGAAGGGAAACTTACTGGCACATGAAGGAAATAATACAAATAACATTAGTGTTGAGAGAGAACTGAAAACCTGGTAACCTTCAGTATACCTTTCAGCCCATTCCTGAGCTGAGGCGTATGGGGACGGCGGGGAAGAGGCGCCTCTTCCTAAGCCGTTTCCCTGATGCCGTTAAACAAAAAAAAGCTGTTTCGTGGCTTTTCGCCCCATTGAAAACAGCGAGGCTGCGCCTGCAACGCTGTTCCGACCACCGGCGCAAGTGGCTGAAAGGGAATAGGGAGCTGACTATCTGCTGGCTCCTCCCCCGGCCTGCCCCCCTGCGCCGGTGCGGCCTCTCCATGCCATTGCCGGCGCCACGGAGTGGCCGCGCTGGCAGAAGGGGGAAGTGCAGTGCCACGGCGCTTGCCCGCCGGCGGGACTGGCTTCGCCGCCAGCGTAAGTACATGTAAACATGCGATTACACATATTTACGCTGGCAGCGAGGTTACGCCGCCTCCTATAGACTTTTGACCCAATTCTCAGGAATGGGCTGCTTGTCTATACAGAACAGTCTGGAACTACAATTAAATCTTTTAAAATATGGACAAGGAATACAAAAAATAGTTGGAATGCAATGGGTCGACCACAGCTTCATCGGGATGGTTCATAAAAAAAAAGTGAACAAATCATGGCAATTGTAGATTAAGTGACTACTATGGAATTATCCTCAGAAAATAAAACATTAGATTAAAAATTAAATTATGTTGGCTTTATTTAGAAAAAAATGCATGTGCTGCTGTAAGTTCAGGAGAATAGCTTCAGGGAAGGCCTTGCTAAGACCTTTAGCTCTACTAAATGAATCACTTTTATCACTTACAGCACAAATGCCAGGAGTGAGCAACTTCCAACACCATTTAATTAATCCCAGTGGTCTGTAGCCAATCATGTCTTCAATATTGTCATAAAAACGATTGCCTCCTGCATGAAACAAATATGAAACAAAGTTAATACAGAACAGATCTGGTGCCCATGTTTCTGGGGTAATGCATTAATCTAAGTGTTGTGATCTCTGTCACTGTGTGGGCCAAGATTAGCCACTGTTTTGTTCCCTTTTTCACTGCCACCACCACCACCTCGAGGTAAAATCCCACCCCTCTCTCACACAAGTTGCCCTGAGGTCAGCCTCACAGGGTGTCACACTGTAGCATACCAAGAAGCCAGGCATGTGCATAAGGACTTGGGCAGACTCTCAATTTAAACTTTTTCTACAAGGCACAAACTCACAGCCCATTCCTGAGCCAGAGAGCCGAATGGGCTTAGGAGGCAACCAGCCCCCTACGCTGGCATCTGTGCCACTTGGCCATGCAAACTGGCACAGATGCCAGTGTAGTGCCACTTGTGCTGCCCCCCCCCCCCCAGGACTGCTGTGGTAGTGTGGCTCTTGGATGCCGGCTTGGCCTCCCGCCGGTATCCTGGGAGGCATTTCCGGGGTGTTCCAGGGGCGGGGCTGCCAGTAGGCAGCCTCCTAACCCCTTTCAGGCCGGGAACGCTCCCTTACACCCCAGTGGTGCTGCACTAGGTTTTTGTTGGCACAGCATCACTTTTCTCTATGGGGCTTCCCCCCCCCCCTTTTAAATTTTTTATTTTAAAATTTTTTTATCCTGTAGCAGCTGCAAACCCTCCTTGGAGGAGCCCTGGCTGCAGGGCTCAGGAATGAGCTTTCAGGGTACTACAAAAAGACAGGATCTAGGTGCACTAAGCAAAATAACAAAAGGACAGTTACTAAGGTACTTACAACCCATGGTATATCTGATCTTTGGTAGTTGCAAGATGCCCCCAGTCCTGATGTGTCTGCAACCCCCCTTAGCATCATTCTCTTTGGGCATCCTTCATGAAAAACTGACCCAAATGCATGCACCATAAACCCTCCCACAGCAACTTCAAAGAGCTCTCTAAACAAAGAACAGCTCTCCTTTTCAGACCCAACCCCACATGTGCTCCAGGACATTCAGCCAATCTGGATGCCAAATCTTGAGATTCAAGCCTGCCAAACCTGGACCCTCCCATCAAGAAGTGTTAACACAACAAAGGGCAAGCCTGTTCTCTCAGTTGGGAAGAGCACCTTCTCTCCTTCCCAGCCACATAAACACCTGGGCCCCTTTCCATCACCATAACTATCACAGAATCGCTTGCCTTCCTCATACTAAGAATGTATGATTTCACTCTCAATATATTTTAGTTTTTATGATTGTCAAGGGAAGCCAAGGGCAGCTGGTAAAGCATCATCACCTTGAAGATCCAGATAGCTGAAACGTAGGTGGGCCTCCTAGAGGTGTGCCATATTGATATGCTGAATTTTTAAAAACCAGAAAATAGCTTTTTGGTATTTTGGGGGTATTTTTTTACTGGCAAAAATGGCAGCAAAAAATTGGGGGCTGAAAAAGTGGACCCAAATAATGTCAAATTTATTTGGCATTATTTGGGCTGCTTCAGACCCGCCACCATTCCCCCTCCCTCCTTCCCTGCCATTCCCCTTCTCTTCTCCCTTCCTTCCCCCCTTACTTATCTGTTTGCTGATTCAGATCCACACCGCTGGCCTTCTCTAGACTCTGGAGAGGGCAGGCGGCATGGATAGGGAACCCTGCCTCCCTCTCCAAGCTGCTTGCTGGATCAGGCCTCCACGTGGAGGCCTGATCTGGCATAGAGTTTGGAGAGGGAGGCGGGAGCATTCCTACCAGCCCTGCTGCCTGCATGCTCCAACTCCATGGGGCATGCAGGCAGTGGGGCTAGAAACGCCCCCCCCTTTGCTGTTTTTTTCTGGCATTTTTTCAGGTTTGGGTTTATTAAACCCAACATTTAAAAAAAAATCTGGGATTTCTGGATTTTTTGAAAATTTTCAGGTTTAATAAACCCAAACCCTTACCTCTTATCATCCCTGAAGTAGGGGGGAATGGTTTCATGGATTCCATATTACAGATGGTTTATGTTGCTAGATTTTATTTGTTGATTCATATTTTAACAGATATGCATCTTAAGTATAAAACTGCTTTTTATGTTATAGCAGAAGCACAGTTAGAGATAACACAACTTACTTGTGCCTCCTCTCTTACTACAAAATAAAATGTGAAAACAACCTTAAAATTGTAGTAACAACTATTAATCATGAACTAGAAATCCATACAACTTTCTACATGGAAATTGTGTGAACTAGTGAGAGCTTGGAATTCACTCTGAAAGTGCATGATGTGATTTCAGAAGTACTCCTAAGGTAGCACAACTAATGACTCACCATAAAACCAGCCAATGCAGACACATTCAAATATAGCAACAAAGAGAAGGCACATTCCACTGGCTGCATAGGAATCAAACAGCTGGAAAACATACATTCCACCCTGAAAAAGAACCAATTAAAAATGAACGTAATGGTGAATACTTGAGCAGGATATTTTGCAGTTCAAATAAATCGTAAGTTGTTAAAGTCTACTTGTTTTTCCCCTGGCACCATCCTTTTAACATTATTTGGGCTAGAATATAAAGGGTTCAGTATTTCAGCAAACATTTTTAGTCTGAATTTATTTGGATTTGTGCTTGTTTTAAGCTGTAATGCACCCCACTCCTTAAGGTTAATTTTTTTTAAAAAAATTGCATACTAGTTGCAGAAACCCCCTTTTGCAGATTTATGTATTTACAGCGCATTCCAGAGAAGCGGCAGCAGCCACAACCATAGGCCTTTGGAGGCTGCTGAAGACCTACGCTGGCCCAAGGACCCACAGTGCCGGCATGCAGGGCTGGACGCTGGTTGCTGGCGCAGCAACGTGGGCCAGGAAACAAACAGAGCCTTCCGCCGGCGTCCAAACACAGACAAAGGCCGTGGCGGCATCCTGGGAGGCGTTCCCGGGGTGTCACGGTGCCTGCCGAGGGGTGGGGCCGCCATTAGGCAGCCTCCTAAACCATTTTGGCTTGGGAATGCCCCCTTTTATTTTGGCCAATTGCCAACTGGTTGCACAGATTTTTGGTGCCGCGATTTTTGCCAACTGGTTGCACAGATTTTTGGCACCGCAAGGATGTTTTTGGAGCGCTGCCTCCAAACAGCAGTGCAGGCATTCCGCTCGGGAATGCACTGTTATTTTATTTATTTATTAACTTTATTTATAGACTGTTTTTCCCACTAAGACTCAAGGCAGATTAAGCAGTGTAAATCATAAATTGATGCAGTCAATAGTATGAGACACCTAATAACCAACGTAATCAGACTAGGATTATTGAAATATGAAACATGTTTTGGTACCCCAACTATCTATAGATGGAAGAATGTACAGAAGATGCTAGGAGGGTTTGACCAATTAGTTACACTCCAGAGATCATTCAAAGTGCATCATGGAGCTTGTATCACACCAATGGTCTCTTCAGGCCAGTCTCATTAAGCAACCCACTGATAAATATCAAGTTAAGTGGGAATCTCTGCAGGACATCATTGTCTGATAAGCAGTTACCTTCTTTTCTGTACCATCTGCCTTTAGCAATTAGCATTCAAATATAGCAGGGTGGATGCCAAAGCTAATTTCCCCACTGGCTGGACCAAAAGTAGATATAGTACTTCTAAACTCCAGTGTTCCTAATACTCCCAAAACACAGTTCTGTCTCCTGCAGTGTGTGTGTGTGTGTGTGGGGGAAGTCATCCTCCTCTGGATTACCCCTCCTACTCTCTCCAAAGCAGGGTTTATGAAATTATACTGATCCCTAAAAGAACCAGTAGGATGTGGACCTCCTTCAATGACCTGCTACTCCAGACAAGACTCGCTTAGCCAGTTCTGTCTTGTAGGCCCAAATAAAAGTGACAGAGACAGAGAACCTAGTTTATTGGGGCCTTTTGCGTTGGTTTCTTCCTGCCATTTACTGTGCCAAAGGGAGTTGAAAAATCTTCAATTGCCTCAGCAGCCTTAAAGCTTCTTGTGGCAGCAATCAAGAGGAAAATGGCCAAGGCCCTTTTGAGGGCTGTTTCTTCACCGCTTACCTCTCCAGATCATTCTGGGCCTCACCCTTTCTGCCAGTGGGTTCAGTGGGCTCGTTTTCACTCTTGTCCCCTCTTATGGGCTCTCCTACTGTTTCACTAGGACATTCTAAGCAATTACCACAAGGGAATTCCAATCCCACCAGCTTTACACAGATCCTTGGCTTGGTGGTACAAATGCAACAATCTGAACAAAGGAGTATCTTTCATTTCTTTGGATCCCCTGGTTCTGATGTTTTACTCCAGTCTTCTGGGATGGGGAGCCCATTGCCTGGGTCAGCTGGCCCAAGGGAAATGGATGATGGAACAGACACATAGTATTAATTGGCTGGAGTTGCATGCAATCAGGTTGGCACGGCTAACCTTCAATTTGGTAGCCAGAAGACACATCCTAGTCAAGACAGACATCACAGCAAAAGTATATATCAATTATCAGAGTGAAATGCAATCTCACACCCTACAGAAGGAGGCAGCTCTACTTCTGATCTGGGCAGGAAAACACCTTGTGAGTATTCATGCTTAGCACCTTCAGGGATCCTTGAACAGATGAGCCAACTGGTTGAGCAGACTATAGATAAACCCTGGAGAATGGTCACTAAATCCAAGGGTCTTCAGAGATGATGTGTGTCTCTTCGGGAATCCTTGCATAGACCTCTTCATGACTCCAGACAGTTATGAAGTCCCCAGTTTCCTATTTTGATTGAAGGAGAAGATGCTCTAACTCATCCTTGGCCATTAGGTCTCCTGCATGCATTTCTTCTCCTTCCATTGATTGCCAAACTGCTCAACAAGATTCAGAGGAAGGAGGCCCAAGTGATACTGATTGCCCCCTTCTGGCCCAGGAGGTCTTTGTTTTCAGATCTCATCAACATGGCAGTAGCTCGAACATGGAGGATCCTGCCATTATTGGATCTACTACAATAAGGTCCTCTCTTTCACTTGGAGCCAGAATGGCTGCAACTAACCACATGGAAATTGAAAGGCAAGACTTAGAAATTACAAGTTTTTCACAAGAAGTGGCTGGGGTCATACTAACTTCCCACAAACCATCTACAATCTGCATTTACAAACTCACCTGGAAAGTGTTCCACAGGTGGTGTAGAAGAAAGTACCTGGACTCTCTCTTGCCTTGAAAGAAAGACATAGTTTTGTTCCTCCATGATGGGCTGCATCTTGGTCTCAGTCCAAACACTATAAAGAGGCAGTTATCAGCACTGTCATCTGTTCTCAAGCTGAATAATTACAAAATCCTCTCTTCCAACAGCTTTATCACATGTTTTATGCAGGGATCGACTCAGCTATCTACCCCTGTTCACCACATGTTTCTGACCTGAAATTTAAACAAGGTGCTGAAGGTATTGACTCAGCTTCCTTTGTCCAAATCCGGTTGCTGAAAAATAAATTGTGGCCCAAGTTAGATGTTCGCAGGGCTCTGTGTTGTTATATCAAAATGATGGCTCCTTTGTCGTTCAGATGTTTTGTTTGTTTTTCACAATAACCACACGTTGAGGAAAAGAGTTTCTAAAACAACCGTTGCCTCCTGGATTCGACAGGGTATATTCAAACCATATGAAGCATTGCACCTGCCTGTGCCCAAGTTGGTCTGCACATTTGACCAGAGCAGGAGCAACAATGGCAGCATTTTCACCTAACACCCCTGTTGAAGAAATCTGCAGTGCAGCCACCTGGTCATCACTGTCAATTTTTGTTAAGCATTATAAAATTGATTAGATGGCCTCAGCAGAGGCTGCCTTTGGTAGGTGGTAGATCAGCAGGTGGTAGATTGCTGATCCTGAACTCCTTCCTTTCCAACATGGCTTAGCTCTGGAACATCCCCGAAGAGGATGACTTCCCCCACTGAAGGAGTATGAGACATTGACCTTACTGTGAAGGTTTCTTCCCTTCAGTAAGGCAGGCACAGTCATCTTCACCCCACCCAATATAGAGCTCAGGATCTCTTTTTCTTCAGACTATGTTTGAATATAGTTCATTTACATTGGAGATAATCTTCCCATTAACTTTCACATGAGGAAGTTTAACCTAATAAGTTTTCTAGTTTTCCTTTTGGAGCTTGGCTTTGGCAGGACTGGGGAAGGTATGCCTCCTACTGGTCCTCTTAGGGATCAGTTTAATTTGCATAAACCTTGCCTTGGGGTGAGTAAGAGGCATAACCCAGAGGAGAATGACTTCACTCCCACTGAAGAGAAAAAACCTTCATGGTAAATCCATGTGTCATTTCTCTAGGCAGAGATAAGAAATCACCAATCCAGAGAACCTCATGTTGAACCTCATGTTTCCAATCCAGTTGTGAGCATCAGGATGCTAATAACTTTCTAAATCTTGAGCTCAGATATCATCCTATGCTACTATAATGCTGCTGGCTACTAAGTCTCAAGTTTTTATTGCGTTAGCAAAAAAAAAAAAAAAAAAGCCATAGCAATAATACATAATAAGGTAGAAATTCCCCCAAATAAAATCAATAACATTAAAAATAGAAACATAATTTAACGTAAGTTAAAGAATTAAACATTTCCCATAAAACATTAAAATGCAAATACGAATTCATCATTAAAATATGTCTAATAATAGGAAGGAAAGGTCATACAATCCAAAGACAAATAAAAGATCACAAGTAACCCAGAGTAGAGCAATTATGGGTCAGAGATATTATGGTCAGCATGCCCCCTTATCTTGTTATGCTTCATGATGGTGCCAGCAAATCTTGCTATTTGGAAAGTAATGAATTTGTCTCTGTCTTTCAATAATATGACTAATTTCTCCTGATCTGACCTTCCTGGGAAGCAGGATAATATGGTCTGCAAAAATCGGTTACACTCATCATATTTTGGACACTGGAATGTGATGGGGGATAGATCCTCAATAGATTTTTGATCACAGGAGCATACTCTTTTCCTGTATGGGATCCCTTTGAAACGGCCTTCCAAGACTGCGAGCAGTAAAATATCTAAGCATGCCCTGGTGAAAGCCTTTTTATGCTTGCAGTTCCTTAAACTGGTGAAGTACTCTGGAAGAGTCAGGGGAGAAAGAGGCAACTGTCTATAAAGTATTGATGTTCTCAAATTGCCTACAAGACCTATATCAGTTTGAGCACTCTGATCTAACAATCTTTGTTTTATGAGTAGTTTGGCTGCATAGAATCCGAGGGTCCTCAAGTATTCTACTGAAAAGCCAAGACTAGTCACCAATCTCAACACAGAACTGCGCCATGAGTTATTCTTCATCTCTTCATACGCCGAGGTCAAAAGGCCTGGGGATGTACTGAAGATAATCTTCAGCCAGTAATTAATGGTTGTTTTATTAACTAGGGTTGTTATTGAGGGTAGAGTTAATTCCACTCTAGCAATAGCTGAAGATGTTGATGTTGGGACCACTAATAACCAGCGTGTAAATTTGTTTTGAAAATTTCTAAAGATTAGAGATTTCCAAGACCCCAAACACTACTATGTCTAACTGCTGAGAGTTCTGCAGTGATCATGTTCAGCTGGCAAACATACCATTTTCAACAGTCATGATTAGACTTTGCAACTGTCTGATGCTGAACAGCTTTGTAGATGTGCAATCAATATGGTTGCTGAAGTAGCATCTTTATGATTTAACTGCATGGCAGATTTTCAGTATAATCCAATGTATAGTTACTCTATGTCCATGGAAATCAACTGATTTGAAATCAATAATGAAATATATTGATTGAAATCAGTGTGTTTAGATGAACACTGATTACAGTGTTTATCCTCTGACTGAAGTACTTGCTTTGAAAACATACTTTGTCTTGTTTGGGTAATTCTAACCCCAGAATACTAAATAGTCACTTGGGGGAAAAAACCTCAGCTCCCATCAGGCTTTGCAGAATATGCATGTATGGAATGGTGCCAATTGCCCTGCAGCATTATGTTCAAGTACACTGAAAAAAATAACTTGCTAAACAGGCTCAAGCTGCTCACTATCATCTAAACAGCCTGTGCCTGGTGAGCAGAATGTAAAATGAACCAGGAAGGGTTTAAGCATCTTTATTCTTCACTGCAGCTTATAAATCCCAGTTTATAGTAACTCTTATTAGGAATTCTGTGTGAATGCAGGAATCCCAGCTTGTCTGGTTGCACCACCTGAAGGCAGAAAGAAAGGTACAGCTGCAGAGCAACAAAAACCCCTTGCAGCTCCTGCTATAGCTGGCTGTCACCGGCAGCGGACACACCAGTATTTCCAAGAAGACTTTGGATAGTTCTGAATGTCTGCTGCAGCAACTGGGATCAGTTCAATAAATTGTAGTTTGAACTTACTACAGCTGTGACATCTAAATGTCACTTTAGATCCACATTTCAAGTCATAATTAGAATTTTCTTTCATTTTTTTAAATGATTGCAATTGTTGATGCCCTATTCTCTCCTTGTTTTGGGGTTAAGCTTATTAAGCTGGTATAACTCTAGAACATCAAATATAGCTGTATGTATCT
The DNA here is from genome assembly GCF_029931775.1 of Euleptes europaea. Lineage (NCBI taxonomy): Eukaryota > Metazoa > Chordata > Lepidosauria > Squamata > Sphaerodactylidae > Euleptes > Euleptes europaea. The sequence goes on from NC_079312.1 coordinate 68,086,935, forward strand.
AAGTACTATGCTCTACCTAGAATTAGTGATTTCTCCAGGGTGACTCATATACTGGGGGGAAATGTAGAAGTCTACTGAAAGTTCTGTTATATATCTCAGAGGAGGAGAATTTACTCAGAGCATGAAAGATCCTGTATAAAAGTTTCCTAAACATGCTTTATTTGAATGGGCTTATAATATACTATTCGTTCCTACTGTCAGTTTATTGATAGCATATATGCATTTAACAAACAAAAGGATAGTGTAATTTACCATTGTGCTCCTTCTGTTTCTTCTCTATCAAAATATTTCATTTTAGTTTTGTCCAAGTTTACAACATTCAACATCCTGCCTATATTGCTTGGTTACATGCTTTCTTATATAATTAAATAGTTTAGATATTATTATGTCTTAAATCAGTTATATCCCATAATTTTGTGTTTATTTTTAGTACTGAAATGGCTGTGACAACTTGGTGGTGAATACATTTAATAAATGGTCCTTTCCATCAGATTTAGATCCAGTGTGGGCTTGGACTAAACCCATACAAATTGGAGAAAACCCTTTAGAAGCCAATTAGCTGTGCACATTTCCATGAACATAGTAAACATCTGGAGTTGAAAAGGGAAAGACAAGATGAGACATATGTAGCATTATACTTTAATTTATGATAATGGAGCATTAAGCGTCATCCTCTTTCAAATTGTGTTTCCAATTGCATCCTATTTTCAGCTTCACTATTCAAGCTTCAAATTACTGAACCTTTTGGTCTCTGAAGCACCATATATGACTATGCAGATTGCTTCAGTTGCCTGTTACAAGTAAATATAAAGTCACAGATAATCTTCTGAAAGAACAGTATCTTCTAGAGCCAGACTCAGATGGAGTATTGGTATGAAAAGGCAAAATTTCTCTAGTTTTACTTACATCTAATAATAAACACAATTAAGTAACTTTAGACAACATTCTGCTTAGCACAGCTATGTGCAAGGGTTCTATGCATGGAGTTCTCTTGGGAGTACTCTGAAGTGCCCGTATCCATATGCAAGATGGTTAATCTCTACCAGTAAACTTAGGCCATTTATCTTGTGAGGTAATCATTAAGGCTATCTAGAGACCTGGCCTAGTTCCAGGCTTTGTAACAGCATACTGTGGGTGAATTCACTGCACAACAAAGCTTCTTCAGCATTGATTTAAAATATTCCCAAGAAATTATACACTAAAGCAGTGCACGGTGTAGACCTTGTGAAAAAGAGTGACTGTTTTCACGCTATGCCTAGTTCACTGGTATTTTCAGAAATAGCCTTTATATGATGATCTATAGCACAACAGTGCCATTTGGTGGTTCACTGTAACACTGCAGAACTGATCTACGCTGCAGAGTGTATATAATGATAAACATTGCACTCTTTCAAGCAAGGCACACTGTGTTTTGGGACATCTTTCTTCTGGTTTGCATGCAGAAAATATAACAATTAGACACTGTGGCTCTATCCTGGGCAGCATAACAGAGGGAAGCTAAATCTCTGTAAAATATAGATTCTCCTTAAAAGCCAAAATCAAGCCACGCTGCCAGCCTACTATGTTTTTTCTTAAGACTGCACCTGACTGAAGCTCTTCAAAAAGAAACTGCTTATATGGAACAAGGTGAATTTGCTTCAAGATTCAGCAAAGGAATGAGAGAATAGTGTGTGATACTGGAGCCACACAGGCTTTCTATATGATCCCGGGTTAAGTACAAAGAAATTCTGTGCATCCTCTACTGTGCATTCTATGGATTGGATTAACATTTCCATGAAGGGAAGAAGTGTGATTTTCATGCTTTGCCTGTCCTGTGGAAGCCAGAAACCCCCCTGATATCCTGTTCTTGGAGAAGAGATCCTTAGGCAACGGGATTTGGGGGGCATTTCATGATGCCGTGGGGGGGGGGAATCATGTTCTGCAGGCAGAAGTTTTTCTACCTGCAGAGACACCTAGTCTTGATCTAAGTCTATGGCTTTTTGATGAGAAGTTGAGATCCTCACCATCTGTTCATTATGTCCTTGCTCCTGTGGTTTGCCTTTTGGAACTTGTCATTTTTGAAATCTCCTTATTCTGTTCCTGCACATTTGAATTTCAATCCATGCTACCATGAGTAGCTCCTTTCCTGCTTCTTCCAAGACTCCTAGTAATACTCCTATTTTCCATCCTGTGTGTGTGTGTGTAAAGTGCCATCAAGTTGCAGCCGACTTATGGCGACCCATTATGGGGTTTTCAAGGCACGAGACTAACAGAGGTAGTTTGCCAGTGCCTTCCTCTGTAGAGCAACCCTGGTATTCCTTGGTGGTCTCCCATCCAAATACTAACCAGGGCTGACCCTGCTTCTGCAATCTGACAAGATCAGGCTAGCCTGGGCCATCCAGGTCAGGGCATTTTCCTTCCTACCTTTCAATATTAGATACAGTATCTGGCTGTCAAAGATAGTAAAAAAAGAAACATCTAAATTCTTTGTCTGAGCTCTTAGGCTAGGATGTATTTATCTGTTCATATAAAGAAAATAGGAGAGACAAGCAAGAATATATGTGGTATTTACCCAGTGTCTGAATTGAATGACATGTTGCTGAAGTTTAACCCAATAAATTATTTTGTTATAATCTGAATAATAGTATATGAAGGCTACACAAGACAGGAGACTAGTCTCACAGTCACTCTAGTGACCAAAGCAAACATAGTTACCTAGGTTAACTTGAAACTCTTCTCACTGCACAACAAGCTACATGTACCCAGTGCAATCCATTTTTTCCCTCAGATACTTTGTGAATTCAATGCTTGGCCAATACTAACCCATATCTAGGATGGTCCATAACAGTGGTGGCGAACCTATGGCACACGTGCCAGAGGGAGCACTCAGAGCCCTCTCTGTGGGCACGCACGCCATCGCCCCAGCACAGAGTTCGCCTGAGTTCATTACTAGAAAGCCAGAGGGACGCGGGGCCAGGCTGCTCCCCTCCCCCTCTCCATGACCGCCTAAGGGCATTTCTCACATCACCCGCCCCTCTGCCCAGCAGCCCAATGGGAGCGCTTCCTCCCTCTCCTGTCACATGCGGCAGGGTGGCTCACATGCGGTGTGAGATGCGGCACGGGCAGCAGCCTGTTGAGTCTGTGGCGAAGGTGATTACCGTGGTGGGGTTGGAGAGGAGCTAGGTTGGAGGGGAGCATAGCTCACATCGAGGCAAAGCTGGAGGGGAGCAGAGCGCTTGGGCCACAGCGTGGGCTTTGTGGAGCCTCCCACTTTTCAGTGAAAACCCCTACTAAAAGAGGAACACCCACTTACCCAGCATGTAATTAACCTGTGGAACTCCTTGCCACATGATGTGGTGATGGCATCTAGCCTAGATGCCTTTAAGAGGGGATTGGACAAATTAATATCATTAATTAATTAATGTATGAGTTGTTTTTTCTAAACTAAAACCTCAGTATTCAGGTTAAATTGCCGTGTTGGCACTTTGCGATAAATAAGTGGGTTTTGGGTTGCAGTTTGGGCACTTGTCTCTAAAAGGTTCACCATCACTGGTCTATAACTACTCATTCAGCATGTGATAAGAGCACATTAGAATCAACACAGGTTAGACTTTTCTACATACTAAAATAACTGTGAGAAAGAGCACTAACACCACGAATTTCATCCTCATACCAGGAAAGTTGTGTTTAGTGGCATTCATAGTGGCAGTCTTAAAGAACATCAGATAATTAAACATTTACTAACTTTGATAAAACCACTCAGTTCAATATGACAAGAAACGGATTTTTTTTTGCCGTCAAGTTACAGCTGACTTATAGTGACCTCATGGAGTTTTCAAGGCAAGAGACGTTCAAAGGTGGTTTGCCGTTGCCTGCCTCCATGCCATGCCCCTGGTATTCCTTGGTGGTCACTCATCCAACTACGAGGCTGAGACTGTGTGACTGGCCCAAGGTCACCCAGCAAATCTCCATGGCAGAATGGGGATTTGAACCTGGGTTTCCCAGATCCTAGTCTGACACTTTAACCATTACACCACACTGGCTCTCAGATTGAATTGACCAGTTCCTTACTTTAAAAGAACACCTAACTTTTCCAAGCTCCCCAGAGGGAAGGATTTTCGGATTCCCATTTATCAAACAGTAAGGCAGTGAAGAAGAGAAGACATTTCCACAGCTATGCTGATCACTATAATTCCATAGTGCTTATAAGCAGAATGTTGTGTATTTCTAAATATTTTACACCACATAGCATCATTTATCAGTAGTTTGTTGTTATAATATTTTATTAGTCAAATGTTTGTGTCTAAAAAAGGGCAACCTAACTTTTCTAGGCCTAGGCTAGCCCGGTCTCATCAGATCTCAGAAGCTAAGTAGGGTTGGTACTAGTTAGGATTTGGATGGGAGACCACCAAGGAAGTCCAGGATTGCTATGCATAGGAAGGCTATGGCAAACCACCTCTGAATGTCTCTTGCTTTGAAAACCCTACGGGGTCACCACAGGTCACTTGATGGCCCATCTCACCATCACCAACTTTTCTAGCCTACAGCTCTGGAAGCAAACAATTCATTCTTACCTCTGTTAACATGATAAGACCAATGAAATATGACACAATTGAAAGAGCAAGTATCAGCAGTTCTCGTCTGTATCCCCTTCGGAAAATCTTTGGATACATATCCACCACAGCTGTTACGAGACTTTCAACACACACGAACTGTAAAAAATAAGGATAAGGGGTGAAGGATATACAAAATAATTATATATCATATGTTTACTGCATAACATGCTTGCATCTTTTTACAGCCCAGTCCCATCTAGCGAAAAAGGCTCCATCTGTAACGAAGCAAGTAAAGCTCCTTCCTATATGAGGCAAATGAGCAAGATATGTGCTTCACACTTCTCCAGACTTTGTGTTTAAATCTGTTCAAATAATTTTGTTGGCACTGTTACCATACCAGAAGATAACAGCCCATTCCTGAAGGTGGGGGACTCCTTCCCCCCTTTTCTTTTAATTTTATCTTTTAAAAGGGGGGGTTGTGTCTGCAGTGGCCAGGAAGCCCCTGAGGAGGTGACGCGGGTATACTTCCTCCTTCATGATTGTGCTCTATGAGTAGTAAGTTCTACTTGCCCCCTTCCCACCCAGGAAGTGTAGTTTGTGTGTCATTCCTGCATAACTTGAGAACAGCAGTTCCATGGCAGAGTACTACATCAGGAATTATATCTTGAAATAACCCTGGAGTATAATTAATATGAATGATCTGTGTTGTATTTCCCAAGAACACGCTAACACTATTCCTGTGCCACAGTGCCTTAATTCTTCAAATATGAAGACCGAAACTATCCAGCTGCAAGATCCTTAGAATGGATATCTGTTTTAGCATATACTGCAAAGAGCTATTTAGTGTGGTAGTACTATAATACTCTCAATTACCATTATCGTCAAAGTAAGCAACATGTTACTACAAAGACTCATTGTTTGATCTAAATTCATCAACAATGTTTAAATCATACTAATGAAACACAACAGCTTATCCATTCTGTTAGTTGATTACATGATAATAACATACGTATTCAGGCAAATGTTCTGTAGGATGTATGTTACACTTGCTCCAAAATTTAAAACGGATTGGCAGCGCATTCCTGAGATTCGGCATGGGGGAATGGCGGGGAGGAGGCGCAGCTGCGCCGCCTCTTAAAGCTGTTCCCTGCATCCCGAAAAACAAAAAAAGCCTTTAAGCGGGTTTTTTTTTTTTTGGTAAGATGGGGGCTTTTTGCCCCATAGAGAAAAGCAAGTGCAGCCTTCCTCTTCTCTGTGCTGGTATTTACGGGGCAAAAGGGGACAGGAAGCTGCCTAATGGCAGCTCCTTCCCCCCAGCCTGACCTGGGAACACCATCCAGGACACTGGAACGCTTTCCAGGACGCCGGCGTGGCCTTCTACGCCCGTGCAACACCATCGGAAGGTCCCGCTGGCATCCTGGGGTGGTGCTGCCGAGCAGCACCTGGCATCCAGGCCTTCCCGTCGGCATTCAGGCCACTAACGCCAACGTAAGTAGCCCAGACGCCGGTGCTGGGGGCATGGACCCCGGTGCAGCACCTTCCTGGCCCCCTAAGGGCTTTCGCCCTTAGAGATCAGGAATGCACTGTAAATCAACTAAGTTAAATTGTAAATATTCTTTACAAAATAGTGAAATTAAAGGCAAGAATCCAGGTCAGAGTACACTTTTAAGCAAATACCAAATATATGACCAACAGGAGTAAAGGAAGTTTTTGATATTTAACCTTTCAGACCTGCTCTTGAAATCTTTTTTTCCAACTTGTTCTCAAAACTGTCTGTCTCTCTTGATATTACATCTGATTTTGACCACTCCCTCAAGGATGTCACTTTAGTAGTCGGTAGGCGGCTTCCTGTCCCCTTTTGCCCCGCAACGCCGGCACCAAGAACAGCGTAGCTGCACCTGTTTTTTTAGCAGGTGCAGCCTCGCTGTTCTCTATGGGGCGAAAAGGCCCTGTTTAACAAAAAAAGCTGCAAAAAGGTTTTTTTTCTTTCTCTGAGTTGGTGGAACAGTTTTAGGAGGCAGCTCGACTGCACCTTCTCCCCGCCGTTCCCCTTTGCTGATTCGCAGGAATGCACGGTCAGTCTACTAGTAGTTATAAATTCCTTCTTTAGTATCAATTATTTCCAGTTTCATATTTCTACGTTTTGGATCAATGATCCAGTCTGTTATCCAAACTAATGCTGCAGCTTGACAGTATAATCTGATATTTGAAACTGCCAATCCTCCTCTTTTCTTATCATCTTGTAATACCTTAAACCTTGTTCTTTGTCTCTTGCCACTTCATACAAAATTATTTATTGTTCTTTCCAATTTTTAAAAACCTTTTCTTCTATACAATTGGTAATATTTGAAATTTAAAAAAATCAGTCTAGGCAATATGTTCATTTTGACAGTAGATATTTTTGCCATCCATGAAATTTTTAATTTTTACCATGTTTGTATATCTTAATTGATGCTTGTCCAGACCTTTTGGTAGTTATCTTTAAATAGGTTGTCATTTTGTCCTGTCACATTTAGACCAAGGTATTTTATTGCTTTTTTGTAATAACATAATCTGTTATTTTTCCTATCTCCACTTCTTCCTCTTTAGTTGCTGTTAATAACATTATATTTGAGCCCATTCCTGAAAGGGGGCGGGGCTCTTTAGGAGCTGGTGTAACCCTATGCTTGCATAGATGCCACTTTATCCTGCAATAAAATGGCATCTATGCTGGGGGGGGGGGACCCGCTGGGGTCTGGGAGCCACCAGCCCCTGCCACCCACGCAGCCATGCTGACAGTGCTTTCCCAGAAAGTAAAGCCCGGGCTGGCATGGGGGGGTTCTCAGGGCAGAACTGTTTTTGGGCAGCTTCCTAACCCTATTAACCCTGGGAATGCCCCCTCAAGTAGCGGAGTGGCTGTGCCACCTTTTTTGGCGGTGCAGCCTCGCTTTGTGCAATGGGGCACTTCCCCTTTCTTTCTGTTATTTATTTTTAACACTTTTTTGCCTCTGTAACATCTGAGAAGTCTCTGAGGAGGGGGGGCGGCTACGGTGCTCCTGGCCACTCTCTTCAGGAATGGGCTGTTTGTCTTGTTTTTGTTCTGTGTATATCCTGAATATATTTCATATTTATTTATTTGCTCCATTGTGTATTTTAAGGAATTATTGTGTATTTTAAGGAATTATTGGGTTGTGTTACTGATTTACAACATCATCTGCATAACTTTTCATTTTATATTCTTCTTTTGTCTTTTTTTATTCCAGAAAACCGTATGTCTTCTCTGATTTTTATGGCTAGTATTTCCATTGCTCGGATAAATAGTAGTATTGGACACCCTTGTATTGCACCTTTTACTATTTCAATTTTTTCAGTTAAGGATCCATTTATTAATATTCTAGCATGTTGCTTTGTATAAATGCTTTGTATAAATGCTTCAAAAAATCTATTCCACAGTCCATATTTAGCAGAACTTTCATTAAAAACAACCAAGACACATTATCAAAGGCTTTCTCTGCATCTAAAAACATAAATGCAGTTTTTTCTCTACTTCTCTTAGAATATTCAATTGAATTCAATAAATATCTAATATTGTCTTTCATATATCTTTTTGGAACAAATCCTGTTTAGTCTTCATGTATCACAGTAAGTTTAAATGAGTACACAGGTACAGTAAATTCAGATGAGTTATGGTCACAAACTATAAATAAAATAGGGAATTTTAAGGGCGAGAAAGGGTAATGCATTGTGCTCAGTCAGGACGGAACGGTGAATATGAAGAAATAAGTTGTAACATAGGAATCCTGTTGTTATACTGTATATAGCTATATTGTATTTTAAATCATGAATATTGTCATTTTTTCTGCTTCTTTCAGTTGCTGTTATTAGTTATTGTTATGGTTGTTCTCCAATAAAATGTTTTAAATTAAAAAAAATGTATCACATCAGGGATACATTTTCTTAATCTTGCCAACATAATTGTTGTAAAAATTTTGTAATCCACATTTAATAGAGATGGATCTATATGATTGCGGTAAAAATGGATCATTTTCTTCTTTATATATTAAAGTTATATTTGCTTCTTGCCAGGTGGATGGTATTATTTTTCTCTCTTGAATTTCATTCATTACTTTTTGCAGAGGGATTGTTAATATCTCTTCAAAACTCTTGTAATAAGTTGCTGTTAAGCCATCTGGTCCAGGTGCTTTGTCAACTTGTAAGACACAACTTGAGTGGGATCTTTGCCAGCTTTATGGACAACCATATTTGGTTCCTTTCAAGAGTTAGATACTGACTTCAGATGTATAGCTGCATGAATAATTAAGATCTGTGAGCCAATTTTGACTATACATTTGCTAGAAATGTTTTACAAAATTCAGAAGGAAGACCATCAGGTTCCTATGTTTTATTATTTTATAAATTATTAATTACAAGGACTTCTTTAATAACACCAGCCTCTGATATGCATTCAGCCTCAGCAAATATTGAAAAAAGAATTTCCAAAGAAACTTGCCAGAACAATCTGAGGATAAAATATTTCATAATCTTGATTTTAAGTCTTGATTAGTTTGTATAGCTGGGATAATATTTTGCTTTTCAGTTGATATTAACATTTTGGACAAGGCGGGTATGTTCCCAGACATGAGCCGTCTTTGTTTAATGTAATCAAGACTTTCTTTGTGTTCTAAGTAATTCAATCTGTTCCTTTTTGTGTCTAGTTGTATTGAATATGCCTACTTCTATGTTGTCTTTTTTTTTCTAAAACTGATATTAAATGCAACCTCTGCTGTGTCTGTTCATTAGGTTTCTTCTTTTTTCACTAGACATCATCATAAAGAATATGCATAATAGTTTCCCCCTGCTTCCCAAATTGTTGGACAGGAAACCTGTGAAGTGATATTCAGTGTGAAATGTTCATCCAGGACATCATTATTAAGCAGGATGTTAATTGATCTCCACTGCCGGGAGCATGTAACATCACTTTCTGACTATGCTAACATTACAGGGGCATGATCTGCATACGTGAAGATGGCTGTTTGAACTTCTATAATTTATATAATGGCAAGTGAAACCTAAAATGTTGTAGGCATAGTGGAACAATTATTCTAGAACTTTATTACAACAATTATGTCACAGCCAGGTTCTCCTAGTTCAGAAGAAACTGAGGTCTTAGTATAATTTATAAGAAACTAGGTTCTACATTTACTTTACCTGACTATCTAGTCCAAGAAAGATGAGCATCATGAAAAACAGTGTTGCCCATAATGGAGAAAGAGGCATCATTGTTACAGCCTTTGGGTAAGCAATGAAAGCAAGTCCAGGTCCTGAAAAATAAACAGGAATTGTTTATATTTTAATAGCAACCTCATTATGATTATGTTATTGACTTGGAATAAAGTAACATTTACACAGTACCCTTTGGAAACTGGTCAATATCAGTTGCCTTGTCAGCCCAAACTGGGCAGAAATAAGGATATAACATTAGTAAATAAATAATATGGCTAAGAAAATGCAAACATTCAAAGATGTTATAATGGCGCAGATCAGTTGTTAGAATTATGAATAATGACCATATACAGTATATGATTTCTGAAGGCTACAACTTTACAAGGGACCACATTTTTTTAAAAAAGTGGCTTTGGACATTTTGAGATGCAGAAGCAACAAGAAGCACCTTGTTTCCTTTTCTCAGATCTTCTCTGTAATGACAAGTATAACATAGCTGATCAGGGACAGGGAAATGCATGGGTCCTACTGGATGCTACAAAAATGGGAGACAGGAAGCATATACTAAAAATTCCTTGGAGCTATTGGTACCCAGCTAAAGCAATTTTCATGAAACCTTTATAACCCAATCTGTTCACCTACCCAGTCTATGCTGATTTATATGAATACATTAAATTATAATTTATAATTCACAAATATTATGCAGTATAAACATTGTACAGTATAAATATGCTGCAAGTAGACTGCAAAATGCCTATACAGCCATTTATGTGGTCCTCTACCACCTCCAACCATGTCTATAAAAAGCAAAACTTCTCTTGAACTTCTGGGTTCCTAAATCTAAGAGGATTTAGGAACTGCTGTAGGTCAGCGGCACAACCTCTGCTCTGCACATAGAAGATCTTGGATTGAATCCCCTGGCATTTCAGTTAAAGGTTCTCAAGCAGTAAATGCTGGTAAAAGACTTTTCTGTCTTGAGACCCTGGAGAGCTGCTTTCAGAACAGGCAATATGAGTTAGATAAATAAATCTCAGCAGGGAAATGTGATGGCATAATAACACAAGATGTACATGTCAGGCAAAATCTTTATCTTCAGCTCAAACCTTAGATATGTTAGAGAGAAAACAGAATGTGAGCAGCTTTTTAATGTAAATATTAATATGAGAATACAAGAGTCACTGGAAAAGACAATACTAGGGAACATTGAAGGCAGCAGGAAACAAGGAAGACCCAACATGAGATGGATTGACTCTATAAAAGAAGCCACAGTCCTCAGTTTGTAAGACCTGAGCAAGGCTGTTAACAATAGCATGTTTTGGAGGATATTGATTCATAGAGCTGCCATGAGTCAGAAGAGACTTGACGGCACTTAACACACACACACATACACACTAATACGGGGTGCATTAAGGTCATTTGAACTCTAGGGTCAGCTATACGGGATTCTGTCTGCTGTTCAAAGCCAGAGGAGTGTAGTGGTTAAGAGTGGTGGTTTGGAGAGGTGGACTCTAATCTGGAGAACAGGGTTTTATTCCCACTCCTCTACATGAGCAGTGGACGCTAATCTGGTGAATTGGGTGGGTTTCCCCACTCCTACACATGAAGCCAGCTGGGTGACCTTGGGCTAGTCACAGCTCTTTTGGAGCTCTCTCAGCTCCACCTACTTCACAGGATGTCTATTATGGGGAGGGGAAAGGAAGGTGATTGTAAGCCGGTTTGATTCTTTCTTAAGTGGTAGAGAAAGTCGGCATATAAAAACCAACTCTTCTTCTTTATTGAATGCTTCTCTTGTTTTCCCCGTGCTTCTTCTTGTGCTATTTCTGTACCTCTGAGTTCTTGTATCCTGAAGGTATCTCTGCTGTTGGAGGACCTACAGTTGCAAACACTTTTTGCAAATCATGTTGTTGTAGATTTTTCCCCATTAAGATTTTGTTGTTGTTTTTCCATGTAGATAGTAAATATAACAACAAACTCCATGTAATACTACCATCCACCCCCTGACCGTTTCCCCTTGCAGAGCCCATCAGCAAGAAAAGAAAGAGCTGCACACTCAGGCAGCTAAAAATTAGAGATTAAAAAGAGGGGAGTGAGAGGAGGGTGAGAGGAAGTAATACAGATCCAGCTAAGCGAGGAGTGTAGAAGGTGAGGCACCACTGCTCAAACAGATACAGGAAATCTTGCCAGTGGATTATTGTTATAATCCAGAATTCAATTCCACCCCGTGATAATATGTGTAGATTCCAAAATGTTCTTCAAAATTAAAATAACAAGTAAATTAAAAACCCTGGGATTTTTATTTTTGAAAGAAAATGATTAGTAAATAAGTATGTGTTTTAGAATGTACCTGATTCAGCAACTTCTGCTATTGGCACCCCCTGTTCATAAGCCATAAAGCCAAGGACAGAAAAGATTGCAAAACCAGCCACAAAGCTTGTGCCGCTGTTTAAACAACAGAGCATAATGCAGTCCCTGTGGAATAAAAAAAATTATTTTATACCTGCATATTTCACATATAATATCAATATATCTAATTCTCAAAATGACCCTGTGTGTGGATATTTAAATGTGGATAACGGGGCCAGGGACAGACAAAACATATCTTTCTACAAACCTGAGAAATGCCCCAGATTTGCATAAAAATCTAAAATCTTTTAAAAAAATGAATGGGGGTGTTAAACTTCTACCAAAATGATAAAAGAAGCTGCAGTTTTAAGAAACAGATTCCCTCAGCAGTTATTGCTAGGCAACCACAACAGCATAGAAGCCTGGGTTTCTGTCAGAAAGTGGCAGGGGGAGGCGATAGGGCCCTTTCTGGGGCAGATTTGGTCTTTTATGGAGGACTCACACCTGCTTTCTACTGACTGAAACCAAGTCTTGAAACCTGGCAATCCTGTTGTGGTTGCCTACCAACCTGCACAATGGCCACTGTAGAGGGCATTCGTTTAATAAAGCTACAGGCACTGTTTCTATTAATTTTTGGGATGGAGTTAACTCCCCCTCCAATGTTTTTTTTTTTTAGATTTTGGTTTTTTTGCAAACCTGGAGCCTTTCTAAGGTTTGTAGAAAGATCTTTCTTGTCTGTTCATGGTGCCAATCTCCATATTCAAGTATCCGCAGATTTGGCCCTGTTGAGAATTTGATATATTGATATTTGTACCTTCAACTAGGATGTATAGTTAAATATGGTCAAAATATTATATTTGGATTGGCAGCATGCACACACAATTTCCTAGCAGCCCCTCCCACTGATACCCATGGCAATGGCACCTCAAGGTCCTTTGGCCTTGTGTGTGTAAAGTGCCTTCAAGTCGCAGCCGACTTATGGCGACCCCTTTTGGGGTTTTCATGGCAAGAGACTAACAGAGGTGGTTTGCCAGTGCCTTCCTCTGCACAGCAACCCTGGTATTCCTTGGTGGTCTCCCATCCAAATACTAACCAGGGCTGACCCTGCTTAGCTTCTGAGATCTGACGAGATCAGGCTAACCTGGGCCATCCAGGTCAGGGTATGGTCACTTTATCCTCCTTTAATCCCTGTTTTAGCCAGGATCGAATGCACATTAGGCGAAACGCATGCATTCGATCCTGGCTGAAACAGGGATTAAAGGAGGATAAATCGACCATGCGTTTTCACCCTTTTTAAGTCTCTTTAGATCCTCGTCCAAGTCTTAAAATGTTTCCAACACTGCACTTATGTTTACAGCCGACACTGCCTGTATTATAGTTAGTATTCATATTTGGGCCACAGTAGGCTGGGCTTCCATTACTACAGATCCAGTAGTAATAACACTGCAATACCTTTGGCCTTAGTTGCAGGGAAATGCATCTGGCTTGATATAAAACAGGGTCTCTCAAACAAAGCAGGAAAATGAAATACTCAACTGCCTGAATACTACAGGCAGAACATCAATCATGATGTTTTGTTTGAACCTCCATAGTACCTCTTACATTTTTGCCATAAACACCAAGCCAAATCTGCAGGACTGTAACAAAAGTTCTTGAAATCTATTTCACAATGCAGCTCCCAGATGATTTACCCAGGAAGGCCAAGCAGAAGATCTAAGTCAAGAATGCCCACATTCTAATTCAATAGACCTTGGATACTTAAAAAAGGCAGAGAAAATGAATATATAATTATGTTCCAGTAAGTGGTGAACATTGCACTGTAGCACTGCATTATTTCCATTATTCTTTAACATTAAAGTAACACACACTGTATTGTAAAAACTATACAGCAAAAAGGATAGGATTCTTGTTAAAAGGGATGTTGCATTGATTGTACCTCAACTGGTGGAAAGACTCATATAGGGAGAAGTGAATTGGGCCTGGATGAAGATTGGTAATCAGTGTATCTTGTCGGCTCCAGTTCCAAAGCAAAACAGGACAGGAATACTATATTCCTGCCAACACTATAAATCATGCTCTCTTGCACCTGCCTCCCACCCCAATATGGTCTGAGGGCCTTGTTCTAGGAGCCCACCCCAAAGCAAGTGGTAAAAAATGTGAACAAAAAACTGGCCTTTTTAGTTACAGCTGCATTTCTTCTGTACAGAGGCTTGTATACACCACCTTCCCAAGCAGTTTAGCAATGCAGCATGTATTTTTGGAGGTATATGTTAAATGACTCTTCACATTGACAATTCTTTTATAAGTTTCATGCATATAATGAATTCTTGTTTCAAGTATCCAATTAACTTTTCAGAGACTGTCCAAGACTTCCCAATTACAATATGCCATTCACACGCTAATTTGGATTGTGAAACGTCTTCATTTTAATGAGATGTTAGCTGGCTTAATGGGTTTTAATAGGTTTTTATTTTATGTTGTATTCTAAATATAAATTCATAATAATGGAAATACTTTTTGGTTTGTTGTACTTTATTATTTTTCATATATCTGTATCAGGTTTGATATAAGAAATTGTGGCTATGAAGGGAAAGCTTAGTAGGTACCTGTGTGTTTTATCTTTGAATACTTTAAATTTGCCAAAGAAAAGGAGTATAAAATTTTCAATAAAAAAATAAAATGTATGGCTGTAGAGCAGTGCTTCTCAAATTTAAGTCCCAGAACCCCTGGCGATTTGTGAGGGCACCCCAGTGGATCCAGAAGCCCTTTGTAAAGACAGAGGGAGGACCCTTATCACATTCATCTGGCTAATCTAAAAACAGAGCCCTCTCAGTTTTCTAGGAATGAGGTCAGGGACTCCTCACATCAGGGGAGGGAAGCTGAAACAGTTAGGGTTCAATACAGCTGCTATTACTCACATCATTAATCAAAAGGGAGACTGCAACCAAGAAATCAGAAGGAGGTTGAGACTGAGAAGGGAAGCCATGAAGGGACTAGAAAATATCCTTAAGTATAAGGAAGTGTTGCTGGAGACCAGATCAAGATAATTAATACTATGGTATGTCCCATTACTATGTATGGATGTAAAAATTGGAAAATGAAGAATGCTGCCAGGAAAATATTGATTCATTCAGAATGTGGTTTTGGAGGAAAGTGTAACAGATATTGTGGACAGTCAAACAGACAAATAAGTAGGTTCTTGATCAAATCAAGCCTGAATTCTCCCTAGAAGCTAAAATGACTAAAGTGAGGCTATCATACTTTGGTCTCATTATGAGAAAACAAGATTCACTGGAAAAGTAGGTGAAGAGGAAGAACCAACATGAGATTGATTGACTCAATAAAGGAAACCATAGTCTTCAGTTTGCAAGATCTGAGCAAGGCTGTTACTGATATGATGATATTTTGAAGGTCATTCATACATAGGGTCTCCATATGTAGGAAGCAAGTTGATGGTACATAATACACATGACTGGCCTCAGGGATTTTTCCTGGCTTGAGGCATGTTTGTGTGTGGAAGTTTCTGGGATGTGTTTCCTATGGAAGTTTCCTGGGAAGTGTAAGCACATCCGGGGTTTGAACCTCATACATATTAACTTGTGCTGTTTTGCAGACCTTCAGCTCCATTTACAGTTCTATCAGGAGTAACAATCTCAAGTCTGCAAGCCTGGTGAAGAGCAAAAACCTTGTCCAAAAAAGGCAACTAGCTATAATTCATAATTTAGGATACACATTCAAGAAGCTTTTAAAATTTGTTTAATATTGTAATCAGGTTTCTTTACAAATATAAAGTTTAGGATTGTGTAAGTCAAGGCCCTGGTGCTGACCTTTAAAGTCCAACATGGTTTGGTACCAACATACCTGAAGGACTCCTATTCCCTTATGATCCTACCCAAGAGTCATCCTTGAAAGCCCTGCAACAGGTGCTCCTGCCTTTGAAGATTAGGCAGGCTGCAACCTAGGATAGAGCATTCTCAGACATGGCACTAAAGCTCTGAAAGTCTCTTCTCAAGTAGATTCGTCTGTCCCACTACTATCTTCTGCCAGTAGGTGAAGATATTTTTATTTGGCATTCCTCCAGTGATCTCTCCTTCCTGCCCAACGTTTTTAATTGTTGTTTTTATGTCTACTGTGTAGTTTAGCTCTGGTTTTATTTTAATGATTTTGGTCAGTTTTAAAATTTGATTTTATTAGGTGTGTTTTGATTTGTTCGCTGGCTTGGTAGCCCTTGTGAGGGCAGAAAGGTGGGATATGAATTTTGTAAAGTAAAATATAATAAATAAATCTTGAATGATGTAGCAGATTATTGATATAGCATATGAACTAAAGTTGTTTATTTATAAGCAGTCTCAGACCATTGAATCCCAGATTGTTGAGATTAATTACAACATTCCACAAAATAGCTTGATTGGAATAGTGAATAAGAGAAGCAAGTAATGTAATGTATACTGTCAGTTTTAGAACTAAAGAGGGAAAGCATTAGAGTTTACACTAGAGGGAGCCAACTGTCTGCTTTCAAATAGCTCTTGAGATATAAACAATGTTTACAAAACGGGTTTTGGTACTGTTAAATTATTTAATTGTTGTTTTACACAAAAATTCAGTTTTCTAGAAAAAGAGAGAGAGCTGCATTTTTTGTGTAACACGTAAGCTTTATATACGTGTAAATTAGTGGGAAATGAAGCATTTATCACTATTTTTCACCTCTATGTCACTTTTAATGCATTTTTATACCCCATGGTACAAGTATTACAAGATGGTTGAGTAGCAGTTGAATCATAGCATTAAATGCTGGAGCATAAATCAAGAACATGATTAATAGAAAGCCTGTGGAAGAGGAGTATAAAATAGAGTGGGGATTCTAGACCAGGCTCTGCAATAAAGCCTCAAATAAACACAAAGCTTGGGGGAGATGGCACCACAGAAATATAAGCTCTGAATTAAAAAGGTAAAGGTCCCCTGTGCAAGCACCGGGTCATTCCTGACCCTTGGGGTGACGTCACATCCCAACGTTTCCTAGGCAGACTTTGTTTACAGGGTGGTTTGCCAGTGCCTTCCCCAGTCATCTTCCCTTTACCCCCAGCAAGCTGGGTACTCATTTTACCGACCTCGGAAGGATGGAAGGCTGAGTCAACCTTGAACTGGCTACCTGAACCCAACTTTCGTTGGGATCGAACTCAGGTCGTGAGCAGAGCTTGGACCACAGTACTGCAGCTTACCACTCTGCGCCACGGGGCTCCTTAAGCTCTGAATTAGGTAATGAAAAACAGAACTACTGAAAAAATGAGAGAAGATACAGTGTTGTCTCAGAATGGCTGCTTCTTATATTATTTATAAGATATGAAGTATGCATCTTATAGAAATACATGGCACTTTATCTATGCAAGTAATTCCTGCATGTTTACAATACACCAGAAATTTTTTTCTAACAATTAACATATACAGTTTATAACTTTCCGCAAATAAAATTTAAACCAATCCAATCATGTAAGACCTTAATCCTCTGTATGTGTTTCTGGAGATCAGTACGTGTGAATGTGCATCTACATGTTTATATGTACTTTCATTAAAATTAATATGGATACACAAATTATGCATGTTGATAAAAATCTGCTGCTAGAACCTGAACAGAAAAAAGATTTGTACATTACCTGTAGCAGTTATTATTATAGTTGTTGTAGCTACCTAGGGCTGTTAAACATCCTAGGCAGATGGCATAAGAGAAAAATATCTGTGTTCCAGCATCCACCCAGACCTACAGACACAAAATATTAAAAGAATTAAGCCAGATTTACTTTTGAAAACCACACGAGGATCATCTGTAGACACTTCATAAATTATTACAAGAAACTTTTGCAGACAAATTTTCCAGCTATGTCTACCAGTAAACTATGAGACATTCTAAAGCTTATATGTGTCAAAAGCAGAACTGATTTTTTTCCTTATTAAATCATTGTTGTTATTATTTAGTAGTTTTAATGGTTGCTCAGACCAAGATATCTATTTTGAATGTCAGTATTTTTGTAGGTACATTAATTTCTCATTGAGAAATACAACGTGCTGAGTAAGGGTAAAAGAAATGAGAATCTATCTAATTCTTTAACCGTGCAATCCTGAAGGGAGGGGCTGAATGCCAATAGATGCTGGCATGACCCCAACGCCGGCATCCGTGCCACTTGCACCATGCAAATTTGTCATGGACGCTGGCTTAGGGCAACTTATGCCACCCCCCTGGACTGCAGCAGCAGCACAGCTCTTGGATGCTGGCACGGCCTCCCGCTGGAATGTCCCCGGCATATCTCCCCACACTGGCATCCTGGGAGGCATTCCTTCATAACCCTTTCGGCCTGGGAATGCCTCTCCATGCTGCAGCAGGCTACGTCAGCAAAATAGCTGATGTAGCCTCACTAAAGTGTAACTATGGGGCCTTTCCCCCCATTTGTGGATTTTTTGCTAGAACCCCCCCCCTTTTTTGCTCGCTGCAGCCGTAAAACCTCCACGCTGTCCCTGGCCACTTCTTGTCTCAGGAATGGACTGCTAGGGACAGAGGAAGGCTTCACACTGGGTGGAGTGATGGAATATAAAATTACTACCCTTCTGTCTAACCCCCCCGCCCCAGCCCCGGCAGAAGCCCCTTGTCCCTGGGAACCATGCAGGCCCATCTATGTCTCCTTCAGCCCTTTCTAAGTGGTTGCCAGGGCAATGCCTGAGCTAGGAAACAAAGCTTCTTGACAGTGCTGTCTTTCTGGGAATGTGGAATATGTTTTAAATAAATAAATGTAAAATATTTTGTTGAATAAAGGATAAGCCATAATGCCTTCTGCATGATGAAAACCCAAATAAGTATAGCACAGCCAGTCACAGTGTTTGGGGGAACAAATCAAATATTAGGTAAGTGGGAAAGGACAAAAGTTCTGAATTGTATGTATAAAGGAAATGGTGTGTGTGTACATGCATACATTACAGTCACACATAAATCTACAACATATTAATTTTTATTTTTAACAAGAAATCCTAATTTTAGAGGGGATAACATTTAGAAATTTATGTATATTATTGCAACATTTTTACTTTATTATTGAGAATATTCTTCTGTTCCACAATTTTTCAACAAACCTTTCCTTTCTCTGGGAAAAACTATTATAAAGGATGCCTAACTCAACATGCTCTTAGAATGTTAAAAGATTAGAAATGAAGTCTTGATGAAATCATCCAGCTCCCAACTCCATCCAGCTCCCAGTCCAAAGCAAGTCTACTCATCATCATATTTACTTCCAGGTAAGTAGTATTTTCTTAGTATGACACTCATAATAAACATAAACCATTCTAGCATTCAAAAATTAATAATTAATAAAATCCTAGAACCCCCCCCCCAAAAAAAACTATTAATCTTACATCACAAATATGAAGTCAGAAGTCAAGACTAATGCTAAATTCTCCCAGAGCAATCAATCTGGGGGACTACAGCCCCAAGCCTGATATCACTTGCATCAGTTTAAACAATGCACCCACCTGAGAAAAGGTGGTCAGTAAACTAATAGAATACCCAATCAATTCCTGGATCCTAACATAAGGAAAAAGGCCCCGTGGCGCAGAGTACTGCAGTCTAGGGCTGTTGATTCGGTTCGGCCCGAACTGAAAATCAGCCGAATTTCCCTTGATTCAGTGGTTTTTAGTTCAGGACGAACCGAACTCAAAAATGGCGGGCAACCGGGGGGGGCGAATTCAGCGAGTTCGGGAGTTCACGAATAAATCCGGCCAATTCGGGGCCGTCAGTAAGCAGCATAACCCTCAGTAAGCAGCATTCTCCTCCCCCGGCCAATCGGTGGCCAAGCTGGGTCTTCTTCTAGCCAATCAGTCAGGATTGAGTACTGGAGGAATCAGCTGATGTGCGGCCCGGCCGGTGAGAGAGAGAGAGAGAGAGAGAGGGAAATCTTCGTGTGTGTGTGCGGGGGTGCTTGTGCACATTCGCTCCTTTCTGTGGCTGCAGGGGGTGCATTTTTTGGGGTACAAACCCCAAACTTTCAGGGGATATTCAGACAAGCCTTCTTAAGAGACCACCCAAGTTTTGTAAACATTGGGTCCGGGGGTCCCGAGATATGGGCTCCCCCCTTTTTCTTTCCATGGCTGCAGGGGGCGCATTTTTGGGTGTGCCGACCCCAAACTTTCAGCGGAGCATCAGACAAGGCTTCTTAAGAGACCCCCCAAGTTTTATAAACATTGGGTCAGGGGGTCCCGAGATATGGGCTCCACCCCTTTTTCCTCTCCCCCCTTTTCCATTTCCGTGGCTGCAGGGGGTGCTTTTTGGGGGGTGCAGCCCCCAAAATTTTATCATAGCTTCAGACAATCCTTCTTAAGAGACCACCCAAGTTTTGTAAAGATGGGTTCAGTGGGGGCAGAAATATCGGCTCCCCCCTTTTCTCTTTCCGTGGCTGCAGGAGGCGCATTTTTGGGTGTGCCGATCCCAAACTTTCAGCGGAGCTTCAGACAAGGCTTCATAAGAGACCACCCAAGTTTTGTAAACATTGGGTCAGGGGGGGCCGAGATATGGGCTTTCCCCTTTTCCCTATTGGGATGAACGGATCACCCTCGAGAGATGCATACATATGGATCTCATATTGGATACAAATGGAATCATATTGGATTACCCAGCCTCCCAGCCGCTCCTGATGGAACAGAAGACAGCCACAGTAAGACCCCTTTGGGGGCTTTAATCTGTAATTTTTCTTTTCTGTGTGTGTGTGTGGGGGAAAGCAGAGTCTGTGTGTGTGTGGGGAGGGAGCAGTTTCTGTGGGTGGGGGGGAAGCCAAAGGGGGCTTTTGCCGGTTCTGCCTGGGGTGTGTGTTCCCCCTCCAGTTTCTCTCTCTCCCTGGTTTGAGGGGGGGCTTCATTTTTATGTCTTCAGGTTTTCCCTCATTCATAAGATCAGTTAGGTTATTTTGATGCTTGCTCAAAACTGGTTTTCAAATGGTGACTTAAATAATGCATCTTCCTGGTCCCAAGTCCAATGCAAAAGGAGAAATTCCACCCCCTCCTGCTCATTATGCATAGCTAGCTGCCTCTGTCCCTTTCCATGGTTTGCAAACTCCCAGGTGTCAGGTGTTGCTTTGCACTGTTGCAAAGGTGCTTGTGTTGCTTTGCACTGTTGCATTGTGTGCTTGTGTTGCTTTGCATTTGTATTGTGTTGCTTTGCACTGTTGCATTGTGTGCTTGTGTTGCTTTGCAGTTGTATTGTTTTGCAAAATTCTTCACATCTGCCCCGCCCTTTGCATGTTTGCAAAGGTGTTGCTTTGCAGTTGTATTGCTTTGCAAAGTTCTTAGCACCTGCCCCGCCCTTGCTCTCATCAGCTGTTTGTCGGGGCTGGGAGCTTTGTGCGTGGGTGGCAAGCTCTGCCCAGATATGCACATTAAAGGTGGGGGGATCCCTTTCGGGGCCCATATCTCAGCCCCCCGACCCAATCTTTAAAAAACTTGGGGGGTCTGGCAAGAAGGGTCTTTGAAGCTCCACTGAAAGTTTGGGACCTCTACCCCCAAAAATGCCCCCCCAGAGCCGCGGAAAGGCCGGTTGTGTTTTTAATGGCTTTATTCGGCCGAATTTTTTCCCCGAACTTTGAATTCCCGCCGAATTGCACGGACCCGAAGCGTGGGAGTTCGGACTTCGGCATATCCCAAATCTAAATGGGCCGAATTCAGCCGAATCCGAACTATACCGAATTTTTTTTAATTCAACAGCCCTACTGCAGTCCAAGCTCTGCTCACGACCTGAGTTTGATCCCAATGGAAGTTGGTTTCAGGTAGCCGGCTCAAGGTTGACTCAGCCTTCCATCCTTCCAAGGTCAGTAAAATGAGTACCCAGCCTGCTGGGGGTAAAGGGGAGATGACTGGGGAAGGCACTGGCAAACCACCCTGTAAACAAAGTCTGCCTTGGAAACGTTGGGATGTGACGTCACCCCATGGGTCAGAAATGACCCGGTGCTTGCATAGGGGACCTTTACCTTTTTAACATAAGGAAGCGTCAGTGCTACTAGAAATAGTTTGCACTGGTAATCTGTGAAATGGGATTCATGGAGAATGACTCTTCAGCTTCCGCTTCAAGATTGACAAAGGACCGCATAGCCAGGTGGACTTAACTAAGCTGAGTACAATGCATCTTCATCTTACAACCAGGTCTCAGTCACATAAGCCAGATCAGTGTGCTCTTCCTCTAGCAGGCCAGACCGGTATACAGTTTTATTACTTATTGATCTGGCATTACACAGTATTAATGAACAAGTAGTGGGAACAGCATCTCCTAAATCAGCATCTCTTGAGATTGAACGAAGCTTAGATGGACAATGAGCACTGATATGTCTCACTGGGCATTTCTGATGACTCACTTGTCTCCCATCAACATATCTCCCAGCTGAACTGGAACTGAACCTTCACCCAACATCCTACCCAGTCACTAGCCGACACCAGTAAAATTAGGAAATCCATAACATTTCACATTCTGAAAATCTCAGAGTGGCAATAAGCAGTCTAGACACTAATTAGTGTTGAGTCAAGGCTGATGTTGCCCTCAGGGTGTTGCTATGTACCACCCTTAGTCCAATGTCATTTCCTAAACAGCAGATGTAAGATGTGAATGTCACTCCCTCTTCATCTAATCATGTCAGACTAATCTTATCTCCTTTTTTGAGAAAGTTACTACCTTGCTGGATCAGGGGAATGCTGAAGACATAGTTTATCTAGATTTCAGTAAGGCTTTTGATAAGGTTCCACATAGTATTCTAGTTGACAAATTGGGAAAATGTGGTTTAGATCCTATTATTGTTAAGTGGATCTGCAACTGGTTGACAGATCATACCCAAAGAGTGCTAGTTAATGGTTCCTCGTCCACTTGGAGAGGTGACTAGTGGAGTTCCTCAGGGATCTGTGCTGGGCCCTGTGTTGTTCAACATCTTAATAAATGATTTGTATGAAGGAATAGAGGGGATGCTTATTAAATCTGCAGATGATACTAAATTGGGAGGGGTAGCAAATACGGTAGAAGACAGAGCCAAGATGCAGGATGACCTTGACAGGCTGGAGAAGAGGGCTAGAACTAATAAAATGCACTTCAACAAAGACAAATGTAATGTTCTGCATTTAGGTAGGAAAAATCAAATGCATAATTAAAGGATGGGGGAGACTTGTCTGAGCAGTAGTGTGTGTGAAAAAAATCTTGGGGTCTTTGTAGACCAAACACTGAACATGAGTCAGCAATGTGATGCGGTAGCTAAAAAGGCAAATGCAGTCTTGGGCTGCATCAACAGAAGTATAGTGTCCAGATCACACGAAGTGATGGTATCGCTTTACTCCACTCTGGTTAGACCTCAACTAGAGTACTGTGTTCAGTTTTGGGCACCACAATTTAAAAAAGATGTAGACAAGCTGGAACGTGTCCAGAGGAGGGCAATAAAGATGGTGAGGGGTCTGGAGACCAAGTCCTATGAGGAAAGGTTGAAGGAGCTGGGTATGTTTAGCCTGAAGAGGAGAAGACTGAGAGGGGATATGATAACCATGTTCAAGTACTTGAGGGGCTGTCATATTGAGGATGGTGCCGAATTGTTTCCTGTTGCCCAAGAAGGTTGGACCAGAACCAACGGGTTGAAATTAAATCAAAGGTGTTTCCGTCTAGACATTAGGAAGAATTTTCTAACAGAGCAGTTCCTCAGTGGAACAGGCTTCCTCGGGAGGTGGTAAGCGCTCCTTCCCTGGAGGTTTTTAAGGTTAGATGGCCATCTGTCAGCAATGCTGATTATGTGACCTTTTAGGCAGATGATGAGAGGGAGGGCATGTTGGCCATCTTCTGGACACTAGATGTGGGGGGGGGGGAGGTAGTTGTGAATTTCCTGCATTGTGCATGGGGTTGGACTTGATGACCCTGGTGGTACCTTCCAACTCCATGATTCTATGATTCTATTCTATGATTTGAGTGAACTTCCTCCCAGGTGGAACACTGCAGTTTGATTATTATTGGGAAATAGATTAAATATGCATATTACACCTGTTTTGTGATAGCTTCGTTGGTTACTGGTTAGTTCCCAGGTTCAATTTAAGGTATTATCATCTACAAAGAATTGCCTAGGGCCCATATGCCCCACTGTGTTAGTTGCTCTTATATGAGCAAAGTCTGGTGAAGGTCCCACTCTGCAAATGGGTAAGATCAGCAGCTGCCCATTCTCTAAGGCATGTGTAAAATTGCTTAGCGGAGCATTTTTATAAAGCTAAGCATTCCTTGTTTTTACAGTTTTGTTCTAATGTCTGTGATCCAGTTTTTGCATTACTTATATTACATCTTATGCTGTTTTTATTGCACTGTTTTCTAATTTATAGTACAATCCTAAGGGGAGTACTTACAGTGGGCTCGGGGATGGCACAGCTGTGCCACCCCCTGAGCAGCTTGGTTGCCCGGTACAGAAAGGGAAAATATATTTTCCCCCGAAACCTCATGCCCTATTAAGTTACATGGGGCTGTGCCATAGCTTTTGCAGGTGCAAGTTCAAACCAGCAAAAGGGAGCATTCCCAGGACAAAAGGGCTTAGGGAGATGACTAAAGTCAGCCCCATCCCTGGGAATGCCTCCTTTGACACTGGCATGAGCCCTTGTGCCAGAAGAAATGCTATGCTGGAGGCTGCTCTGGCGCCCGAGCACAGTGCTGCTGTGCCACTCCCCAGCACTGGCATAAGTGGCCTGCGGCTGGTGTAAATGTCCATTTTCATGTCACAAGTGGCATCTACACCAATGCTAGGCTCCAGAAGGCATGCTCATTGTCCATCTAAGTTTCTACCAGTGCTCATTGTCCATCTAAGTTTCACCCCCGCCTTCAGGATTGCTCTGCCCGTCATTCAGTCTTATTACAATGTTTATGATATTGTATTGTTCCTATTCTGTTACTAAATTATGTAATCTGACAAGTCTCACCAAAAAAATTGACTATAAATAAAGTAAATAAATAAATACATTGAAAAACACTACTGAAACTCAAATTATATCCTCAGTGGAGTTGTAAGTCTCGAAAGAGCTCTGGCATGATCCTATGCAAATATATTTAACCTCTTCCCAAAATAAACCTAGCCTTTCATTACAATGTGTACATACAGTCTTGTTACCCATTCAGTACACCATGTGATTAAAAGTGGTAATTAAACAGCAAAATAAAGCAAAACAAAACATGAGCACATTGTGTGTAAACAGCAGAAAATGTACTGTATTTTGGATACAGGGCTCATTTTGTTTCTGAGGTTTTAGTACCCATGAATTTTTAACAACTTAGCTTCTGTAAGCAGAGATGTCTTTAGGAGAGAAAACAGAACTTAAATAGTTAGGCGTAAAATAGCTGAATTAAGGTCTCTCTCTCCCCCCCCCCCTTTTGTTTAGTGGAAGTGATTCTAAAAAGATTAAAAGTAGGTTAGGGAAATAATAAAACAGCTATGTTTCTAGTGTCTACCTGACAACAGCTTTTGTAGCAGTGAATAATTACATGAAAATCACTTCCTTTCCACCTCTCTTTGGGACTTCTGTGGGTTGCTAGGCAGTCCCTCTCCTACCTTCTGCTAATGTTACTTACAGACGCCAATGAATACAGCATATTCATTATAAGAAAGAAGAACTGAGGGAGAGAAGGACCTAAATACTCAATGTTTTTTGTTTATTCATTGCTGCCTTCAGAAGCAAACACTATAGCACAGAATACTTTGCACATATTTAAATGCTAATTTGTCCAGGAATGACTAGTGGCAACCCACCTCTCCTTAGAATGAAGCAAAATCTTTCTTAGAAGTCACAGTTGTGTCATTTTTTGTGGTGCTAACCAACGTAGGCTGCCAGATCTAGAATACCTAACAAAAATGGATTATTTTGTCTCTGAAATAGCAACCCATCATGAAGATATATTAACAAAATCACCTCATCCAACTAAGGTCAAATCTCAGTGGGTCTTGGCCCAGCTTCTAAACCCTTGCCAACTAAATGTTATCACACAGGTCAGCTAAGAAAAGTATGACGCGGACTACTGCTTTTGAACTTAAAACTAAGAAAAGTGTCTCCAATGGTCCCTAACATTTTTGAGCCCATGGGCACCTTTGGATTTCTGACACAGTGTGGTGGACGCAGCCACAAAATGGCTGCTGAAGGAGGTGAGGCCAGCTACAAAATGGTTGCCCCAGCTTACCTTCAGTCACACAGTGAACACCCTTGTGCTGTGGTGGCAGCTGCTGCAGAAACAACATTTTAAAAAATCTGCACAGCCAATCAAACCTCCAGCAGCCAATCAGAAGCCTTGTTGGGTGAAACCCCCACCTGGCCCCACTCACTTTCTCAAAACACTTTGTGGGCACCAGAAAAGGTGTCATTGGGCACCATGACACCCACGGGCACTACACTGGGGATCCCTGGGGCTAAACAGAGGAATACTAAAGCACCTGCATGATGATACTTCTAGGGAAAAAATTAGACAGTGTCAGGATTACTGCCCCATCTCCTTTTTTTGTCTTTCAGAGGAGTCACATAGGGCTGCCAATTCAATTGAGGAGCAGGGGCTAGAGTTGTTATTAGCTACAAGTTGGAAAACACAGTAACACATTTTGAATGTATCTAATAGCAGTTGACAGCAACTGGGGGGAGGCATGAGGAGGGTTAAAAAACTCCTCTTGCATCACTTTATCAATCAATTTAGAAATGCCAAAAAGTGGCTTTGAATTAAAACCAAAATGCCCACCCCGGCAGGAGATCTGTGTTCAGTTCTAGTTTGTAGCTGTTTTTAAAAGTGGATATCGTGGGAGAACTACGGTAATGTGGTTATCAGAAAAAATAAGCTTTAAAATGTAAAAGAAAGATAAGACCAAGGAAAATTTACTGGTTTAAGAACGTGTGGGAACTAACAACATAATAAATTATTATTGAGCACAAAGTAGTTTTAAATGTCCATACACCTGTATATATTACAGATAATAAGAAGAAGAATTTCAGTTACAAACTTTAATTTTTAAAAATTATTAAGAAGTAGTAAAGAAGAAGAATTGGTTTTTTATACTCTGACTTCTCTGCCTTTAAGGAGTCTCAAACCGGCTTACAATCACATAAGAACATAAGAAAAGCCATGCTGGATCAGACTAAGGTCCATCAGGTCCAACAGTCTGTTCACACAGTGGCCCACAAATGAAATAACTGCACCAGCATCCTGCCTGTGTTCCAAAGCACCTAATATAATAGGAATGCTCCTCTGATACTAGAGAGAATGGGTATGCATCATGACTAGCATCCATTTTGACTAGAAGCCATGGATAGCCCTCTCCTCCATGAACATGTCCACTCCCCTCTTGAAACCTTCCAAGTTGGCAGCCATCACCACAACCTGGGGCAAGGAGTTCCACAATTTAACTATGCATTGTGTGAAGAAATACTTCCTTTTACATGTTTTGAATCTCTCACCCTCCAGCTTCAGCAGATGATCTCACATTCTAGTATTATGAGGGAGAAAAGCTTCTCCCTGTCCACTCTCTCCAAACCACACATAATTTTATAGTCCTCTATCATATCTCCCCTTAACCACCTTCATTTCTAGCTAAACAGCCCTAAGCATTCCCTTCCTCCTTATGAGGTAGGTGGGGCTGAGAGTTTGGACAGAACTGTGACTAGCCCAAGTTCACCCAGCAGGCTTCATGTGAAGGAGTGAGGAATCAAACCCAGTTGTTAACATTAGAGTCCACCGCTCTTAACCACTACACCACGCTGGCTTTAATGACACACATGGCCAGGCTTCTGTCTTTAAGGGAGACCGGATAGTCAAAAATAGCTGGGACAAGTAGTGAAAGGATTAATTCCCACCCCCTTTTGTCTATAGATGGGGTGGGGGGCTCTGCCTAGTGACTGGTGAATGTAATAGAGCAGACAAAAGACCACAACCCTTGTTCCTGGTGAAACATTTCCATCTAGCAGATCCTTCAGAACTGGGCCAGATCCTGCAGGGCCATGGTCTCCTCAGATAGAGAGTTCTACCAGGCAGGGTCCACGACCGAAAAGGTCTCGGCCCTGATCAAAGACAATCTGTCTGCTCTCAGGCCAAGGACTTCCAGTAAATTCTGAGAACTAGAACGACAGAGAGCTGGGAGTGAAGTGATCTGATTAGATGAGAGGATGTGAGTGAAAGGGGACATATATTGGAGAGGTTGAAGACAGTAGAGGAGGGTATGGATTTTGGAAAAAAGAGATCATCATAGGAAGGGCTACATAGGTAGGGATCTGTAAAGTGAAGTAATGAGTAAAGGAAGATATTTCTGGTAATATTTTACAGGTTTGAGGTGTTTGAAGAAAGTGCAAAGATTGGAGAATACACCACAGAGTCCAAGCACATGAAGACCGTCTTGCACTTACTGGAGATTTCTCTCTCTCAGCTCCTTCCAAATGGAAGATTCATTTCAGATCACCAAAACAATCTGAACCATTCCTTTGGGAACAGGCTGAAAATAGTTTAGCTCCACAGTTACTGATCTACTGTGACAAGCCACTGACCTTAGTGAGAGTGTTCCTAGCTGCCAGATGAAATTCTAAAGAAACAACTGCAAGCATAGCACAACTTTACTCACATATTAAAGACTTTATGGTACATAGACTATGAAAGCTGTCAGTGATGGGGCACAAATATAACCGTACAATTGACTATTTGGAGAGTATGATACTTGTAAATAAACGAGTCATTAGCCACAAAATGTGCTGCTATGTGGCCCCAAAACTGCTTGATTTCTTTTTACCAGATATTTTCAAATGTAATTTTTAGAGATATTTCATTTTTAAATAATAAAATATCACTCCCATTTTGCAAGATAAGAATAGAGATAAGCAAATCAACACAAAATTGAAGTGGTGTAAGATAAGATAGAGAAACTAAAGAGAAAAGGAAGGAAATGGATGGGGAAACCCAGTGGAAGAAGCCATTTAATATAAAATATTATTAGTTCCCTGAGTGGTAAAAAGCTCCACAGAAATAGCTACAGGGTTTTTGTGCCCTTTGAAAGAGCACTGGAAACTTATCGCATTTTGAATATATTTGCTTTCTTTACAAATATGTAGGTACAGAATACATGGAGGCTATAAAGCAGCATATTTGCTTTCTCACATCATATACCCACAGATGACGAAAGAGAGATCCTGTGCTCTGACCCCAATATGTTTCACCTTCAGCCAACACTTTTCTTTCTCCTTCTTTCACCAAAATTAAGACCTCTCTTTCTCAACACACACATACTTGCCCCCCCCTTTACTCAGAGGAGCCACCCATTCTAGCCTCTGATGGTTCTTCAGACCGTCTCTTAATAATCTGTTTTTGTAGAAAAACATCAGGTGGTCATTCTGGACAGTTAGTCTACCACAAATGTTCAGTCAGCAAACAATGACTTGCTTCCAGACTAACGTTAAAATAGTTTACAACTCTTCCTACACAAAAGTTTAAATTAAGTTTAAATTAATAAGAAATCAAAACCATACAAGATTATTAATTGCTAGGTACTTAAAGATTATCGAGTCATTTCCCATTACCAAATCTTGTTCTTCTTTAGCATGAAAAAAGTTCCTCCAGGGTCCAAAGCCTTTCTTGCTCAGAAACCTTTTTTGCTGTCAAATCACATCTGATATATAGCGACCTCTGGTGGGGCTTTCAAGGCAAGAGACGTTAGAGGTGGTTTGCCACTGGCTGCCTCCGCGTCATGACTCTGGTTTTCCTTGGTGGTCTCCCATCCAAATACGAGCCAGGGTCAACCCTGCTTAGCTTTTGAGATCTGATGAGATCAGGCTAGCCTGGGCTATCCAGGTCAGGGCCAGAAACATGTTAGCATTCTTTAATTATAGTTATTTATATTTATATACTACTTTTTATTTTTAAATGTACAATACAGCTTACAGTAAAATACAGAAGACAAATAAAAATAAATGAAATCTTAATATCGCAACACTATTCTCTAAGCAGTCACCACATTTAGGGTACTTCTAAAATGGTTTCCTGATATTAATTAATTAATTATATGTGACTGGGCTAAATCTTCATTTTTCCATCCATCTAAAAAAAACTGGGCTGTTTTTATAAATGCACAGAATTAAGCCAGCACATTAATAGGACTAGAATTGTTCAGAAGAGTTCTGACAAAGATCTTTCTAGTTTTTAGCCTCACTATGTATTAGTGGTACGCCACTACTGGAATGAAGACAAAGTCAGATATACACTTATATAGGCCCAATGTTGCTTCACTGAACTATCTATAATATAATTCAAAACCCTTACCTCGTGTAGACATTTCAGCAATAGACAGATTTCTTGTTACGTGCCATTAGCTTAGGGCATAAAATTGAAAGAACACAAACAAATTCTTAGTACAATCTTACCTTCTCCTTTGGCTTGCTCAGCCTGATACCTCCTGCAAACCAAAACCAGTCAGTGTGAGACATGAGATACGATGGCTTAGCTTCAAGCCATCATAAAATAAGTTCCTACCTCTTTTGGAAAATAGGCCAAAGCGGGGCAGCACTGACCTCAATAACATTACTTACACTGCTGACACCAGAAACTTTACTCAAAACAAAAACTGGGCATCAGAACTGGACAATTGCTATGCTGTCATAATTGCATACAACCAGCATGTACAATATGCAAAAAAGCTGTATATACTAATAGACAAGAAGGATCAGAAGGTGAAAAACCATTTCTACTGAGGACAATCATGGGTGGGGGGAGACTTCGCTGTTGAAAAGACCGTACTTGTTGTTGACAGTTAAAAACTGCACTGTTGGTGAAGGAAAACATACAATTAGGTAGAACACAATGTAGTAACAGCAAGATGACACATATAATAAACACTGCAATACACTACAATCCTATTCCCTTATCAGTGTCCCGCTGAGCTGTTCCATTATACTACATTTCTAATCTCTTTGTTAAAATGCCCTCTTGAATGTGTCCATTTTGCATATTCAGCAAAATGCTGTAAGTGTGGGGGAATCAGGCAGGCCTTTCCACAAGGTGGAAGCCACAACAGAGAATGCACTTGTATAAGCAGTTGCCGATCCTACTCATTTGATGGGTGGCACTCTCAGAAGGGTTTGCTCTTTACAGATAGTTGTGCATCTTGAAGGGCTCAAAAATTGGAGAGTGCAGGGTAGACATTACCATGGCCCCACTGGCCTAGACTACAATCCCATTAAAATGAAGGGAAAAGATGAGGACAGTTGTAGATCATGCTTTAGGATATTTATGCAAACATATTCCCCTTGATCTTTTACATGTGTCTAGATATTTAAGTTTTATTACAGCCAATGAGAATCAGAATTAGAACAGACCAAGCAACATTTTGGCTCTGTGCAAGTCTGCCCATGCTCTACACAGTCCTTTCCCTGGGACTTATAGTTTGAAAGACATAGAAATTTGTGCTTCCCCGTGTGACATGTTCCCTGATCTGGATGGCCCAGGCGAGCCAATCTCGTCAGGTCTCAGAAGCTAAGCAGGGGCGGCCATAATTATTTTTGGGATGAGAGACCACCAAGGAATACCAGGGTTGCTACTAAGAAGCAGACATTGGCAAATCACCTCTAAAAGACTCTTGCCTTGAAAACTCTACAAGGTCGCCATAACTCAGCTGTGACTTGATGGCACTTTCCCCCACCACCACCATGTGCCATGCTCCCTCAAACACTACCAGTTCCAGAATACCTTGTGCATAGGCAGGAGGGAGGGACAGCTGGTGGGAGGAACAATGCACCATTAAAGCGATTCTAGGGACAGTGGAGCCAGTGCTAGCTGCTGGTATGAATTATAGGACCAACATTTGATTATTACTACTATTATTCTCCTCCCCCCCAAAAAAACCATACTGCTTCTAAAGGTCTACCACAAGCATCCTATATATCTTTCTGAGAATTTCCTTGTAAAATGCATCTTCAAGTCTACTTTTGAAAAAGAGCAGGAACTACTATTGGTTATTTTATTAAATAAGATTTACAAAAAAACAAATGTAACTCATTCCCAGTGATATTTGCATTGCTCACTCTTTTAAAAATTTCTAGTGTTCTACTATGGAGCAAGATGGAAGAGTCACCTAGCTCTCCGTCAAATACAAACTTGCCAGAGAAATGTATTTTTAATATCTAGCCTGATGAAGACTACTGGAGTACTTGAAAGTTTGTACACTGCGCTTGGTCTTAATAAAATGTAGTTCATTATTTTTGTTTTTGGATTTTGCTATGGACCAACATGGCTATCTGTTTTTTTGTGTGAAGGAGATAATTCATGATCTTGAAAGAAGAAATGCCAGACAAATACAATTTTAAAATTAGGGTTTCCATTTTCCCACTTATGGCAGGAGAGCTCCAGGTAATTGGGGCAATTGCCTGATGGTCACCTGGTTGGCTGTTGGTAACTGGCTGGCCAAAGAAGTGGAGATTGTCATCCCCACATGATGATGCAACGTCTGGCATGACAAGAAGCAATGACACTGGGGATGATGCTTTAGCACTCAGCCCAAAACTCTATGGAAACCATAAGAGAATTTTTGGCTGAGTGCTAAAGCATCAACTTTGGCGCAGTGCCATTACTTCCAGATCACACTGGAAGTTGAGTCAACATGCGGGGATGAAGACTGTGCCCCCTTTGGTAACTCCCCCCCCCCAATCTCCTTCTGGTTGCCAGGCATGCCTGGTAACCCTATTTAAAGTACTTCTGTAAATTTATAAAGTATTTGCAGCTGGGTTCGTCTATTACAATTTTATATTAAACAAAATAGGGAGAAAGTTGGAACATGTCAGAGAAAGACCCTAGTAGACCATGGTGTAATTTCAGAAATGCAGACAATTGAATTTTAGAATTAAAGTAGAAACTTTTCTTTCTTGACAATTGGTTGCCTATTTGTTTCATTATTCAATTTAAGGTTCTAGAGCTTAACTTTAAAGCTTTTCTTGATCTAGCAACACAGGTGAAGGACCTTCTCTCCCTTTATCAACCCATATGTCAATTATACGCCTTCCAGCATGTTTTGCTAAATATTTTTTTCAGACAAACTTAAGACTTGCCTTAGCTCAAATGTAAGCTTTTTACTGTCGTGTTCCCCACATTATCAAAAGTGGTGAGGGTAACCTTTTTGCTAATTTTTAGGATCATGTGTAATATTTTTCTGTCAGTATGATTTTATTCAGCCTATGCTATTATAAGATGATTGATGATAATTTTTTAGGACAGCTGCACAGAATCTATTTCACAAATGGTGTCTAGTAGCAACCATGCTGTCTCTGTGGTCTATCAGCTGCTATATGCTATCATGGAGCCTTCATCTTAAGAAGCAACAAATATTCAAATACAGATGGTGGACATAAACACAAGTAAAAATATTTTAAATAAATCTGCATCCACACTGCCATACCTGTGAGGGAGCTAGCAATGATCAGGAGATACTTCCCTGCTTCAGAATCGAGTTATTGGGGATAAGTGGGTACTTACATCAGTGTGAGGTCACACCGGTTCCTAAGCCGATTCAGGCCACCCTTCAGGATTGCAGCTTGAGAGATGATCTTCTTGACTGTGACACCAAAACTATAGAATTCTCTCCCAGGGATATTAATTTGTCCCTTTCTGTCACTGTCTTCTGCCAGTGTGCAAAGACTTTATTTCATCTGAAGTTCCCTGAATGATCCCTCCTTCCTTCCCCGGTTTAAATTACTGTTTTATGTGCTTTTAATATGTAATTTAGTTTTGGTTTCAATTGTTTTTTATTAATTTAGTATGTTTTTATAATTTTAACTGTTAGCTACTTTGGTGGCCCTAGCTGGACAAGATGGCATACAATTTTTTAAAGTACATAAGTAAGTAAACAAACAAGCAATCATCATCACAAGCCCCCAGCCACTTAGAATAGCACACAGCCTGTTTCTGTCCCAAAAATACATAACTAGTTATCAAAAAGATCATTCCTGGGTAATAATGTACACATGAAAAAACAAAATGGTTTTGTTTGACTATTCAAATGTCACATGAACTCATAGTTTAATTAAACTAAATATTATTATCGTATATACTCGCATATAAGCCGAGTTTTTCAGCCCAAAAAAAGGGCTGAAAAAGCCGACCT
This sequence comes from Euleptes europaea, assembly GCF_029931775.1. Taxonomy (NCBI): domain Eukaryota; kingdom Metazoa; phylum Chordata; class Lepidosauria; order Squamata; family Sphaerodactylidae; genus Euleptes; species Euleptes europaea. Next base: position 68,121,139 of record NC_079312.1, read on the forward strand.
CGGCTTATACGCGGGTCAATACGGTAGGGTAGGGGAGGGGGAGGAGGGAGGGGGCAACTTACCGCCGTCGCCATCGCCGCCGCCACCGCTGCCGGGCCCATGCGGCTTCCCCCGGCCAGGAGCGCCGTGTGAGGGCCTCCTGCGGCTGCTGCAAGGCCGCGCGGCCGCCGCTGCCGGGCGCGCCTGGCTCCCCCCGCCCTGGAAGGGCCGGGGGAAGCCTGCTGCAGCCTCTCCAAGGCCGCGTGGCCGCTGCCGCCGGGCACGCCTGGCTCCCCCCACCCTGGAAGGGCCGGGGAAGCCTGCTGCCGGGCGCACCTGGCTCCCCCCGCCCTGGAAGCCTCCTGCGGGGGGCCCGCCGCTGCCACCACCGCCTTCGCCGGGAGCCCTGTCAGGTAAGCCTGCACAGGGGGCAGGAGGGGTTATAAGCCGACCCTCGGCTTATACGCGGGTGCCTAATTTTTCCCCATTTTTGGGGAGAAATTAGGCACCTCGGCTTATACGCGGGTCGGCTTATACATGGGTATATACGGTAGCTAAGGAACACTTAACAACCAGGATGTGAAATCATGGTTTGAAGTTGCTTCTTTAACTTTTGTTAGTCAACTATAGTTTCACATGACAAAGCAATATGGACATCCTGGTTGTTCTCTGGCACCAATTTTATACATTCCTTGGTCTCCAGAGTCACCAGGCCAAAACTGAAAGCTCTCCCATTTTTTTCTGCCTGTTTTTAGCATGGCCTCCCTGAATAATAAAACCAGCATTTGTCAAAGACAATTAAGGACATTAGGTGTTTTGAATTTGATCTTCACATTGACTTCTCCTTTTCTGCATAAATGCTTGAAAAAATTCAAACCTGAAGAATACTCACGTACAAGTATATAATAATGAAAATGACTGATATAAGCTACATGGATACAGAAACGAAAGGAAATTTTTCATATCTGAGTTTACTTCCATACTGCACATAGGGAAAATATAGAAATAAAGTATGGAATACATTTACAAAGGTAACAAAAAAGGTAGGTGAATCATGAAATGGAAACAAAACAGATAAAAGACTCATTTATTCAAATTAAGCATACCGTGGATATGATTTTTATTTAATCCACAGTAAATGTAGCTGACAGCATAATTAAAGCACTTAGTAACCATCTCAGAATGTTAAAGAGAAAACAAGCACACAATGAAGCAACAACATTTACTTTTGCACAGGTAACAAAAGCTACACAGTAATTCCACTAACAGCTACATTTTATATTTTAGTTTTTACAATTTGTCATTGAACTACAAAGCCTGAAGAATGGGCTGGTTCTGAATTTTGTAGTTCATTGTTTTTCATAAGGGCTTTCATGTCTTTGCTTACAAATGTTCACAATTTTTTAAAAGCCAAAAAAAATTGAGGTGCAGAAATAAATTAAACAGTCATTTTGAAATGGGGAATAATATTGATATGAAAATGTATTGTTGACTCAGTCCATACTTCAAAAGCGTTCATGAGGAGAAGCTGCAGGCATAATGGTGCAAGTGTCTTTTTAAAAGATGGTCTGTGTTTCAAAAACTACTGCAGAAATACAACACTATGCTATCTGGAAATCGTCATGGTAACAAAGAGTGTTTTTAGAAGTTAAATGTAGTTGAGCAAACAGGCATTTTAAAACCACTTGTAAATTTACAGTAAACAAAGTGGCACTATTGCAAAGCTGAAACTGATTCCACCCCTTGCTTGCATGAATGGACAAGCATTGCTGGCTTTAAAACGTTCATAACTGCAGGACACAAATCCTTTTAACAAGACATCCTTGAAAGGCTTCCTTTTAAGAACAAAGGTATTTAAAAAGTTGTTCCAGCTACAGACCCTAGTAATCTATATTAAAGACAGACTAGCAGCCCATTCCTGAGGTCTGGGGCCGAAAGAGCTCAGGACGTGCGCAAGTGGCTGCGCAGGCATCTGGGCCGCTTGCACCGGCACCCAGGCCACTTGCACCAACAAGAGAGGCGGGGTTGCCGGAGTTGGGGCACTCACGCCGGCCTCCTTGCACTGGCACGGCAGCGCAGCCCAGGGACGCTGGCTTGGCCTCCCACCGGCGTCCCAGTGTTGCAAATCTTCATGCCGGCGTCCCAGGGGACATTCCAGGGGGTGTGGCCTCGCTGTTTTCAATGGGGAGAAATGCCCCATTTTCAGGGGAAAAAAGATTTTTAAAGGCTTTTTTAAGCCTTTTGGTGGTTGGGGGACTGCTGTGGAGGTGCCACGGTGGCACCTAGGCTACGCCATCCCTGGCCGCTGAAAGGCTCAGGAATGAGCTGTAAGAGCACAATCCTGAAGTGGGGGGCAATTCGGCATGACCCCGTGCCAGTGCAAGTGCCCATTTATCCTGGAATAAGAGGCACTTATGCCAGCACAGGGGGCATTCACACCAGCCCCAGGATGTCACACCGCTGTGTGGGGCTCCACCACCAACACTGCCTCCTGGCAGCGTTCCAGCAGTGCAAGTCCCCACACCAGTGTCCTGGGAGACATTCCCAGGGCATCCTAACCCTTTTTGTCCTGGGAACATCCCCTTGAGTTGCAGCATTGCTAGGCCACCTTTTTGTGTGTGTGGTGTAGCCTTGCTGTTTTCTATGGGGGCATTTCATCCATTTTACATTTTAAAGTGTTTTTATTTTACTTTCAGCAGCTGAGAAGCCTCTATGGAGGCACTATGGCTGCATTGCTCCTGGCTCCCATGCATCCAACCCCCTTCAGGAATGGGCTGTAAGTCTTTCCAGGAACAGGTGCAAGTTTTTCTGCTACCAGATGAGCAATTCTTCTCCCTTCTTTCTTCCTCTATTAACAAGTACACCTGGCTTTTAGTCTAATTGTTGCCTCTCTCCCTATGCTTCAGGGGGACTTTTGGCTCTTTAAAAATCTCCTCTCCTAAGTACCTGATATGTTTATCTATTTGCTTATCACTACTGTGGTGAGAGCTGCTGGAGGGTAGCATCTCCAATATAACAACAGACCCAAACTGCACCAAAGGAACATGGAAAAAATTGGGGGAGAGTTCTGTCACTGGACACTTAGTGTTGGTGTCATCATTTGTCCAAACTGTCTCTGCCATTTTCAGTCTGGCTTCAGGTCAGGCTATGGGACAGCTCTGCTGACTTTAGTTGATGATCTCCATCTAAATGCAGACAAAGGCATGCCTCTTTGCTACTCCTACTGGATTTATGTGCTGTCTTTGATACAGTAGACAAAGCTACCTTGTTGAGACATATCAGGGGATGTGCTTTGGACTGGTTTAAATCATTTCTCATGGGTCAGACTCAAATGGTTGCCATTGGAGACTCATTATCTTTAGTGTAAGAATTATCCTATGGTTTTACACAGGCTGCAATTATATTTCCCCATACTATTTAATCTCTTTGTAAAGTCCTTGAAGCCTACTGGGTGACCTTGGGCCAGTCACAGTTCTTCAGAACTCTCTCAGCCCACATGGAGGCAGGAATGTCTCTTGCCTTGAAAACTCTACCGTAAGTCAGCTGTGACTTTAGAGATCAGGAGCCAAAATCGTTTTGTGTTTTTTTTTCCCTAGAGGCTTTTTGAATATACTGCTTTTTTAGTTTTATTAAGTTTCCTTATTTTCTTTTAAGCTGAAGTAACAATCTCAAGTGCTCATAGTTTCTAGAGGACCTAACATTCCTGCCAGATCACTAGATAGCCTTCCTTAACTGATAGCATTCCCAGTCATACCAAAATGCTTCCTCTTAAATAGTGAGGGGCGCAAGGATTCTTCAAATAGCGGTTTAAAAACCTCCAAGAGGTCCTCGAATGATTTTAAAGCAATAAGTGGGTTAGGAGAATTAATTATTTTTGAAATTATCCTCTTCAATAATTTTTGAAATTAGTCTCTTAAATAGGTTCGAAAATAGTAAGATATCAACCTCCATTCCACGCTGAAGAGTCCACTTCATTGATATTCTAGAAAGGTTCTCCTGGTCTAGCGTCAATTTGGACAGACTTGCTGTCTGGGAATTAAGTGATAATGTCAAAACAAGTGGTAGATGGTCACTTATAAAAAAAAAAGGCTTGACCCATAATCTCCTAATAACTTAGACCAAATTAAAAGAGACTAGAAAATAATCAATTAAACTACATCCATTTTGGGAAATAAAGGTGTAATCACCATGTGCATCTATTCCTCTTCTGCCATTCAAGATAATCAACTCATTGTCTAATACAAAGGGTAACATAAACCAGCTTTGTTTAGCTTACGATCCCTAGTGAATCTATCATTTAAAAGGAATACGGACTTGTCATCCTCCAACCTTCCACTGGTTAAAAGCCAGTGCATATCATCTGCTCCAACACATGCATTAAAATCTCCTGCTACAATTAAAAGAGCCTCAGGATACTTAGATGACAGATTACTGAGTTGTTCAGATAAAGAGCTCCAGATGGATTTCAATTTCCCACTTAAAGAGGATGGAGGAAAATAAACAGCAATAATTATCAACTTAACATCATTTAGATGTATAAAAACTGGCAAAGCCAAAAGCAAAAAATCTAACTGATCTAATATATGAATCTGAAACCTGTTTGAGCATGCAAGCCCCCCCCTTGGGGCAGCCCCCCCTTAGCATTAATTTGAGCCTTAACAGAGAACACCATAAAGCCTGTAAGAAGCATTTCCCCAGTCACCCAAGTTTCCTAAAGGAGGACAATGTCTGATTTATTCAGCAGGTGTTGCACCTCCGGAAGGATCCTGTTAAAAGCCCACCCTGCCTCCACGTTGCTCAACACCAGATCTTTCCCTGTCTCTGAAGTAATAACTCTTTGGGATGCTTGGCAGCTGTTGGGATTTTCTCAATCTTTTTAGCAATCTCCGCAGCTACACAAGTCATTTGGCATCTCCTTCTGCTCTCTCTTCTTAGGAGAGATTTCTGCTAGGAATGTTTCCTTGGGTTTAGAATAACTAGTTCTTTCTTTAACAGCTCCTACATATGTGTATATAAGAGAGTTAAAATAGCCTTCTAAAACACTAGTATATACACTCTGTATGTTTTAAATCATTGCACAATTTATATTAATATTGCATGCTCACTTTAAATGATATTAGCCATATATAATCTGTATGAGGATATAGTCTACACATGAGAACACAGACAATCTCTTTGCATCTGTGTCAAGTTTAGCTCAGTGTAAATCCTATGCAATGTCTTATTAACTCGCATGAAAACCTCCTCACACAAGAATCTACATGACCTGCCCAAAGTGAATTCTAGAATGTAAACAATCATTATATAGATCATTTGCTGTTCAGTTGCATCATATAAAAATCAATATGCACCAATGTAGTCATTTTATTAAAACAGCTTGAATGCATTTAAATGTTCTTACATTATCAAAACTTAATAGGTGCCATTCAGAGTCAAAAATTCAATATTAATTAAACAAAAGTACCATTAATGTAAGAAATAAAAATTTATGTAATGTGTTCCCTTCCTCTGTATGGCTCTGTAATACAACACAAATCAAAATAGCCTGAAAAAACAAATACACTCTTAACTCACAGCCCAACCAATTAAAATTTGCCCTTACCAATTAACACTGCCCTCAACCAATTAATGAACTAAACTGTTAGTTGATTAATCTACCAATTAAACCAATTACAGCTGACAGCCTTACTGTACACTAAAAAAATAATCAAAAGGACACCAGAATTCTATGGACTTCTAGTTTTTTCATTTTCACTGTTGATTTGTCTTGCTTTCTCAGGCAGGAAAACAGGGCTTTTTCATCTCATCATCCCTTTTGCATCCCTTTCTACATCATTTCCCGTGTAATAGCAGCTATTCTGCTACAGGACCTTGGTGGAACAGGGTTCAAAATTACACCAGTATTTAAACTATACATTCATATCCTGCAGCATTTAACCAAATGAACTCTATGCACTTTAACAACTTCAGAATAATTTCAAAAGAGCAACCATGGTAGTCTGCTGTGCCAAAGTAAAACAGGAATCAAGTGGCACCTTTAAGACTAACCAAGTTTATTCTGGCATAAGCTTTTGTGAATCAGGCCTCACTTTTTCAGAGGCATATGAAATAAAACTTTACATGTTGTAAATAATTCATTGCCCTGACCTGGATGGCCCATGCTAGCCTGATCTCGTCAGATCTCAGAAGCTAAGCAGAGTCAGCCCTGGTTAGTATTTGGATGGGGGACCACCAAGGAATACCAGGCTTGCTGTGCAGAGGAAGGCACTGGCAAACCACCTGTTAGTCTCTTGCCATGAAACCCCCCCAAAAGGGGTCGCCATAAGTCGGCTGTGTCTTGACAGCACTTTACACACACACACAAATAATTCATATGTGAGACCCTGTGTAAGGGATTATAAACGGATATACACTCAATGAACAATGAGAAGGGTCACAGAGTCCAGCCTCCCAATGGGTTCAATTACAGAGAGATAAAGAAGGGTGCTTTCCACACAGGGATGTGTGTAGTTTCTCTGTTGCTGCTGTGGCTGCTGAAACTGTGCAGTGGCAATGGGGCTTCCACATGGCAGGTTTCCCCATAGTTCCATTGACCTAGTCTCCTGGCAGTGGCCATAACCTCCCACATGCGCCAATAGGGGTTTTTAGTTTTTTTAAAAATTGACAATTGAATATTATTGTATAATGATATAGCAATCTGTGTATCAGGTTCTCTGAATTCCCAGAATTCTTTTTTTTAAGTAAATCTCTAGCACCTTTTATAGTGAAGACATGCTTTCCCCCTTATATCTCTAGAGATTTCCTTTTAAAATAGAAAGAAATGAAAGCTGGGAATTCAGAGAACCTGATACATAGATTGTTATATAGTTATAGTGATGTATTCAATTGTTGATGGTGGCAGGAGGAAATAGCCTCTCAGAGACAGTTGCAGGGAAAATGGCTGCCATGTGGGTAGGACCAGGAAACTCTGGACTTTCCCACCCACAAGGTAGACATCCAGGCTTTCCAAAAACTTCACAGCAGAGCAGGTTAATGCAATGCCCTACGGGAAGAAGGGGGAAACCACTTCCCGACAACATCAAAGCTGGGGCAAATACCATTACAGGGAAGTGATCAGCATTTATAAACAAACTCTTAACCAGAAAGAGTCCCTGCAAATCTTGAGAAAAGGAATATGGGTGATACAGCATAACAGTACAGTTACAAGAAGAATCATAACATCTCTATGCTTAACTGTAACCAACTATAGCGAGTTAAGAAATTCAAGTCTGTTTAAGTCAGAATAGGACATGGTATTTATTTCGGGATAAGCTTGGTAAGAGAAGATTGCAGGATTGCCACATTACCTTAAAATGTACTTTTTCTGAAAAAAATTACAGTTTTCTTGGTAGAGATCGAGACTTAAAGAAATGACATATGACACTCAATCTTGAGTTCATCTAATGCTATAATATAATATAATATAATATAATATAATATAATATAATATAATATAATATAACATAAAATAACATAATATAATATAATAATTATTTCTGATAAAAATGAAGCATTTTCTTTGCATGTATAGCTTTGTGAAAGTGGTCTCTTCTCTTGCTGAGCCTTCTCTTGGTGCACCTTGCTGAGCATATGATACAATAAATAATTGTTACTCTGATATTGAATGGAATCAAGAATCTTTTTATAAGCAACTACTTTTTTTAGAATATCAGATTTTTCTAGTGTACATATCCTTCTGAAAAATAATATACATAATCCCTCCCCACCCACCCCGGCTGAGGGAGCCATGGAAATTAGGAGTGCTCTTAAAATGTAGGTGTGTGTTGGTGCCCGGTGTCGACACCTCCACCCCCACACTTACCCAGGGGACTGCAAGCCCCAACAAAGGCATGTTGCACCAGCAAGGTGTTGCATTGATAGAGTCTATTCAGGAGTCAGCCACCTGGAAGGAGCCCAGCAGGCTCAGTGGCATGCTCAGCAGCAGAAGCCAACCCACCCGAGTTCCTACCAGAGACCTGGGGAGATTTGACAAAGGGACACAGAGAACAGGCAGCACAGACCTTCTTAGAGGAGGTCAGGTGGGGCAGCCAACTATTTAAAGAAGTCCAGGGGAAAGGGCTAGTGAGCTCATCACTCCAACGCATGTATCCATTGGCCCAGGGGTTTGTCAATCCCCGGACCGGGGAGGGAGAATTGACTAATCCCATGTTGGCCCTCCCTTGGGGAAGCATTGAAAGAGCATGCCCAGGAGCAGCCAGGGAGGAAGAGCCTGACCTATTCCAAGACATGTGGGAATAGATAAATGGCAGAGGGGAGCAGGGAAATTGGGTGAAGAGAACCTCCCTCCTCTTGTTCTATTCTGAGGCTCTATCCTAGGGCACTTGCCCTACTAAAAGCAACCCTGGAAATGGAAGGTGAGACAGCCCTGGACTCAGATCCAACCCCAGCAGAACCTGACAGAGTATCATAGGAATATATTAGTGCCCACAATATGCTTGCTTTCACGCACACTCCACCATCACATGTGTTCTGTGGTGTATCAGCACACAGCTGACAAATTCTTGAGGACGTTGAACTTCCGGCAAGATGGCTGATCTGATCGCAACTTCTCTCAAGAGCTCTTGAGAGAACCAGGAGGTGCTTTGGATACGAGTCACTTTCAGTGACTCGACCACGTTCCTAAAAGGTGGAATGTGGAGCAGGCAATTCCTGCTGCCGACCAGTGCGGTTTGACTCCCAAACTCTCCCCCGGGAACGAAACCCAGGGGGGAGGGTGGATGCTGTCCCGCTCGGCTGAGGGAGGACCATTGAGCGCCTCTAATGGAATCGGGACCAGATTTCCTCTACCTAATACCAGCTATTGAAATATTTTAATCATCAGAAACCTCAACATCCGAGACCTGTAAGTGCCAAGAACTTCTTTTGTTTGCTTTTCTTAAAAAAAAAGAGAGACGGAGGAGTTTCTTTAAACTAGCTGTAAACCCGCACCCCCCCTTCCCAAGACCATGAGATAACTTGATAATAGATAATAAAAATCACCAACCGGACTGAGGATTATAAATCTTTCTTGCAGGTAGACATAACAACTAAGGATTTGAGAGACATTGCACGCAGCAACTGAAGACTCGGAGTCAGAAGGGGGAGGGAAGAAGTTTTATTTCCGATTTGAAATACTTTCGCTTTTGAGCCTTCCTGCCACGTTTCATTGTGAGAGCGAGGAGACTCAGTGAGAAATACCGGATGTCCCTACAGACCTAACTAGAAGACTCTTGAAACTCGATGGTGGGTGTTACATCAATACTGCCAGCCTATGCAACTAATTCTACAGGGAACCATGGATTACAAAAGAGTGGAGGAACTTTTGATGCAGCAAACTGAAACACTTAACAAGCAAATTCAACATCAAACACAGCATATGACTCAACTACTCGACCAGAAATTTGACAATCTTATGAATGAGATTAAGTCAATTAAAGAACAAGTGAAGGTATTAAAAATAGACATGAATAAGATGGAACTTACTATAACAAAAGTGGAGGAGGAACAAAAGGAAATTTACAAGGAAACCAAAGATAATGAGAAACAAATTGAAAACCTACAAATACAAGGAGAGATTCTGAAGGACCAGATGGCACTTTTGGATATGAAATTGAGAGAATCAAATCTACGAATACGCAATCTCATGGAAAAATATGGGGATACCAGAGAGACTATGATAAAGTCACTTGCTGACATTTTCCATTTAAGTGATCAAAAATTAAACTATGCAATAGATAAAATATACAGAGTTCCCCTGTCACCAAAAATACAGAAATCAACACCAAGGGAGATTGTGATTGTCTTTTTTGAGGAATACAATCATGCAAATACAATATGATAGTCCTCTTTCGGTAGATGGATTACCATTAATAATGCTAAAAGATATACCTCGCCACTTGGTTGCAAAGAGAAATGCTTACAAAGACTTCACAACGATACTGAGGAAAAATGGAATAAAGTATGCCTGGTTAATACCACAAGGACTTACGTTCACCTATAAACAGAACAGATGTGCCGTCAATTCACCAGTTGAGGCTGAAAGATTTTTATTAAGCCACAAAGAACTGACAGATCCAATTCAAGGCAAAGACCAAGAAGAAATGCGATGGGATGAAGACTCAACTGGGCAAGATGTAGCAACTGGACACCATCGACTTCAAGAGACTATACCGAGAAAGCAAGAAAAGAACAGTAGAAACCCCCGACAGAAGAAGTCTTAAAAAGAAGGGATGAAGGGTTGGAGGGTATTAAAATAATGGGAATAAGGGGAGGTGTAGGGAAATAATTATATATTTTTTAAATTTACATGATAATGTTAAGTAGTTCTATCCTAGTTTTTGGAATAATTTATACTCTATTAGCATTTTTAATTACTTTCAATGTTAAATAATCATATCAGAAAGGGTTACAAAGTTATGGCGTATGCATGGATATAAGAAAGAAATAGATAAATAAAAATAAATATATAATGTTTTAGAAGGATAGGCAAAGAGTAATACAAAGAAGTGGTTAGAGGAAGTGGGGGGGAGAATGGGTTAGAGGAAGTGGGGGGGGAGAGTTCAAATTGTTATATGTATCTTACTATGAGGATATCCATTCAGCATTGTACTATTATTGTTTAGATATGGAAAAATAAGCTAGATGGTATATTGAATGGGATTATTGTATTAACTTTATGGAAAAAGCAATAAAAAATTTTATTAAAAAAAATTATTGAGGACGTTGAAGGCAAAATATGGAGACATTTTTCTTATCAGTTTTACTCCTGAATTCCTCATGCGATGAGCTGCAATTGTACAATCTTTTAAAAAATGGTGACGTGAGAACAACAGTATGGTAATCCTTATAAGGCTATTAAATAGTTATTCCACCTAACTACATATGGATTGAATATCAACTTATTGCCTTTGAATCTGAACTTGCAGAACTATTCTTAAAAAAATAGTACAGACATATTTTAACTGACTGTCAGGGTAAACTGCAAAACATGAAATATTTGTATATATTTTATTAATATAGCAGTATTGTGATTGTCTCCATGTACAGAGTCTGAACAAGAAAAAAATGCCTATCAAAATTAGAGTATTTAAAGCACTTTGTAATTGACCAAACGTTAAATGTAATAATAATAACCTGCCACTGATTTGTTTTAGAATTAACTGAGAATTTTGTTATCAATTTTAACTAGGCATATTGAATTGTATATTATCAGTAATTATTATGTTAATATTATTATGTATCATGTAAACATACATTATTATGTATGTTTATTCATATGTTTTTTCATTCATTGTCAAATTAAAAACAATCACAATCACTTTAAAGATAGTTGCAAAATTGCTTCAAGGATGCAGGTGAGGTGGCTCACATTATAGACTCCACCCAATCCACACCATTCATTGCAGCTTCTAAAGCTCATGCATTAAACTGGAATTTTCAGAGCTGAACATAAACAATAAAGGAACGTTTCAATTAAATGCTATGAGAGAATTTATACATTTGTCCTACTGCTGTGAAAATGTTAGTATCTTGTTCAAATCACTGTTTGACCTCAAAAGAAAGCATAATACAAAATATGAATACATTAGTGCAAGAAAAAATAATCAAAGGATTGCTTGTTGGTTATTTGGTCCTACCTGTGGGTCGGAAAGACGAGATAGATCAGGGTACAAGTAGAATTTTATTCCCTCAGAGGCCCCAGGAAGTGTGACTCCTCTTATCAGCAGAATCAAAAGCATGACGTAAGGGAAAGTAGCAGTTACATATACAACCTATGAACAAAACAGATGATATGCAATTAGGGATGTATAACCTGTACACTTTCAGCTCTTGTAGTTTGCCTATATTCAAGAAATTCAGACTCTTCCTATCTGATTTTATTTTTGAAGAATGCGAATTCGGCTACTCTGTTGCATTTTGTTTTATTGTTTAATGCCTGTCATTATTAGCATTTAGGATTTTTCTGGTTTCTGATTAAAAGGAGGAAAAACATTACATGGATAACAGAGAACGAGATTTTCACATAGAGAAGGAAGCCTTTGGAGCAGCACAAAAGGGAACGGTAACTTCCTGAGATCTAGAGTAATACCACAATAGATAGCCAGGCAGAGACTTTTGCAAGGTCTAGTATTAATAAAATACAATCACCATTTCAGTTCTAGTTTAAATTATACACTTAAATTTGAGTTTGCATAAATATTTGCTGCCTCCTTCTTAAATAAACAATGTTAGTATTTTTTTATATACTTTGTGAAGAATAAATGTTTACTAGAGGGTCTGAGTGCCCCCACCTTTCTGCCTACTGATAATTCTTTTTGGCTAAGAGAGGTGGAAGCCAGTGTATTCCAGATGCCACTTATTTTCTCTCTGTCACCTTCTCTCTTTCCATTCTGTTTGTGTTAAGTGCCATCAAGTTGCTTCCAGTTCATAGTGACCCTATAAATTAACGATCTCCAAAATGTCCTATCATTAACAGCCTTGCTCAGGTCTTGCACACTGAGAGCTGTGGCTTCCTTTATAGACTTAATCCATCTCATGATGGTTCATTCTCTTTTCCTACTGCTTTCAACTTTTCCTAGTATTAATGACTTTTTCATTCAGTCATCTTCTCATAATGAAACCAAAGTTCAATAGCCTCAGTTTAGTCATTTTAGCTTCTAAAGACAGTTCAGGCTTGGTTTGAAGTAAAACCCACATATTTGTCTTTGTGGTGCTCCATGGTATCTGTAAAACTTTCCTCCGAAACCACATTTCAAATGAATGAATGGTGCAGTGGCACACCAATTTCTTTTAAAACCAACCATAGTTTTTCATGATCCACACTGTCAAAAGCTTTTCTGTAAAATATCAAACACAAGCTGATTTTCTGCTAAGATTTGCTTGTGTGCTCCAGAAACCAATGTAAATTTGCAATATGATCTCTGGTGTCTCTTCTTTCTCTGAATCCATCTTGAATATTTGGCACTTCTCGATCCATACATGGTCAGTCTTTGTTGTAAGACTTTGAGCATCACTTTACTTGAGTGAGAAATTAATGCTATGGTCTGATAGTCGCTGTAATCTTTGATGACTCCTTTTTTTGGAATTGGTATATAGATTGAGTATTTCCAGTCTGTGGGCCATTGTTTTGTTTTCCGTATTTGATGACATATTCTTCTTAAGATTTTGATGGACTCCATTTCTGTGGTTTGGAACAGCTCTCTTGATGTCCCATCTACTTCTGATTATTTGTTTCTCCCAATTGCTTTCAGTGCAGCAGTCCTGTTCAGTTAATATATTTCCATGTTGATCTTCCAGCATCTATAACTGTGCTTTAAATTTACCCTTGATTTCCTTGATCTTGTGCGAAAGATCTCTTGTTCTTGCTTTTTTGTTGTCCCTATGTCTCATAATTTGTCTCCAAAGTCGAAAACAATCACTTTTGATTTCAAAAGAGGGAACTTTCCTAAAACGAGGGTATTAGTCAAAATAAAGTTAATCAGAGAATTAAGAGCATCAAATCCCTCCAGGATGCCTGCAAATGCTGATCAAGGCTCAGACAGAATGCATACTCAAATCAGGAAAGGTACTAACAAGTTTAAAAGGATGCCTGCAAGGTTAACAAGTCAAGTGAAGGAAGCTATCAAAGGCAAAAAGGCTCCTTTTAGAAAGTGGATGATTTTCCAGACCTAGGTGAACAGAAAGGAGTTCTGGCAAAACAAATTTAAGTTGAAAATAAGTTGAGCAAAAAGAGAATTTGAGGAGTTGACAGTCAAACACATTAAAATAAACAATAAGCATTTCTTCAAATATATTGGAAGCAGAAACTGGCTAGAGAGGCAATTGGGCTGATGACAAAGGAATAAAAGATGGGGAGCAAAAAACAAGCACCAGTCCCTCTGGCCTCCTCCATTTTTCTTCCACCCTCGCTCTGTTCTGCTTTTGGAACAGTCAGATTCCAAATTGGGGGGGGGGGCAAGGTAGCGCTTTCCTCAAAGCTTCCCTCTATTTTCTATAGGTGTGGAACCCATTGTTCTTTAATGATAGGATTGGGGGGGGCAGGGAATCCATGTGCCCAGAGAAGTGTTTAGCTGAAAGTGGGAATGGGGGGGGGGAGGAAAGAAGGCCCCTGGAAACGCTGGCCATGATCCGGCCACATTGCATCGTGAGAGACAGGAGGGCTCCTAGCTTGCGCACCAGCCCCGATCCAGCCAGTGTGCATGGCGGGGGGGGGGGAGAGGAAAGAAGGCCTCTGGATTGCGCTGGCCATGATCCTGCCACATTGCATCGTGAGAGACAGGAGGGCTCCTAGCTTGCGCACCAGCCCCGATCCAGCCAGTGTGCATGGAGGGGGGGGAGAGGAAAGAAGGCCCCTGGATTGCGCGCTGGCCATGATCCGGCCATACTGCGTCGTGAGAGACAGGAGGGCTCCTAGCTTGCACACCAGCCATGATCCAGCTAGTGTGCATGGGGGGGGGAGAGGAAAGAAGGCCCCTGGATTGCGCGCCAGCCATGATCCGGCCACAGTGCATCGAGAGAGAGGAGGGAGATAAGAGCAGGCTGGCCGCCCCTCTTCAGAAGAGTGATGGGAGGGAGTTTCGCCTTGGGTTTTCCGCTCTCAGGATGCACATTTTTCCCATCCGATTTCTCAAAAATCCCCCCTCCCCTCTGGGGCAGAGGGGCCAACAGCCCCTTCCTTTGAACATCCCCCCCATGGGTCCAGCTGCCCTAGACTGAGCTACCACCACCCCCAGAGCACGAGGAGCACATGGCGTGGCCCCGCCGGTCTCCCCCTGGAGCCGTCCGTCCTACGTCCCCCTGGGCTTGGAGGTGTGGGCCCAGCTCCAAGGCCCATCCCGGGCGAGGGGCGGGGAAGGCGTGCGGGGATGGAGGGAGAGAAGTGCCAGGATTCTAGGCAGGCAGGCAGGCAGCCAAAGGGGCGGTATTCTTGTCCGAGCGCAAAACTCCCCCAGCCAATCACCGTTCTTGGGGGAGGAGAAAGGAGACGTCCTGGGGAGCGAAGCAAACATTTTTTCATGGGCATCCGTGCAACAAAACACCCGTCCACAGGAAAGATCGTCTCAAAAGTGGTTTGGATTGCCTCTCTTTTAACCCGGCTTATTTTGCTCAGGGGGGGAAAACACGGATCTGCAGTGAATAACCAAAATTTGACTCCGACGCAAATCAGCGTCAAAACAGCAGCAAATCTCCATGAAGAATACCCCTAGCTCTCAGCTGTATCTGTAAATGGTGATACTACTGACCAACCTCAAGGGCATATTGGTAATGGGAAAAAGAAGATATTCATAACAAAACATTTTCCACAGCCAATCTAAAACTACTGGAAAATGTACTTTGTTAAATGTAGTCATGGATTATAAAAGAAAAAAAATACAGAAGCCATTTTAATTGCAGCTCACACAAATAGAAAGCAAAAGTAAAAATATTGCTAATAACAACAAAGAATCCTAACTAACAGTGATTCAATATCATAGGAAATGGCAACAAATGGTCTGCAACTACTTTTAATTATACTACAATCATAATTGATCTTACCATGGAAAGACCTCCAACCTTTGCTTATTGCTGCCTTGGTGGCCCTAGTGAGGGCAGAAGGCGATACAAATTGTGTAAAATAAATAAATAAATACAATGCTGTATTTTTTCAAAAACATTTGCCCTAAAGTTGTCTCTTATTGAACACAAGGAAGTTTCATATATTGCACACTGAAAGTAGGGTTGCCAGCCTCCACATGGGGCCTGAGGTTTTCCTGGAATTACAAATGTTCTCCAGACTACTGAGATCAGTTCCACTGGAGAAAATGGCAGATTCAGAGGATGGAATGTATGCAATACGTCCCTGCTGGCTCTACCTCCAAATGTCTAGGAATTTCCCAATCCCAAATTAGCAACCCTACCTGAAAGGGATTGTTATGAATATGAAGCTAGGTTTGTATGATGGTAAACTATTTCAGATACACATCAAAAACTTTAACTGAGATGCATTAGCTAAAATAATTTTACATTTTGCTATATATTAAATAATAATTACTGATTGGATCCAAAGTAGGTATTTTCTCCCACCCACCATGAGTATGTGGAAGTACCTTCTATTCTCACTTGAAACTGGAGAAAACCTATGTTATCAAAAATGCCAACACCGCCCTGCAAAATATTCTGATAAGATTTTCTGTTGGTGTAGCCTATGTTGTCAGCCATCCCCATCCCCAAACAAAACTTTTGCTGTCATTCTCTACCTATTTATTCTCCTCCATTTGCTTCCTTGTGCTAATTTATGTGTTCCGCAACTTGTTATGATTGGGTACATCTTGACAAGTACTTAAAAGATTCCTGTACTTTTTTCTCCTTTTCCCAACACATAAACTTCTCTGAATAAAACAAGAATAGAACAGTTACTAATTGCACAAGATCCTGGTTTAATTGCCTCTAATTGCTAAGTGTATTAATTTGCATACCAATGCTCAAACCAGTTGTTACAGATCACTGCTATGACCCAGCAATGCCAATGTCTGCAATGAGGAAAACAAAAACAAATGTCCCGTCTATCTGTGTTTGTACTACCAGCTGTTTAATTTGAGGTTAGTTTTCTAGATTATCGGTACTTTATCAGAAATCATAGTATACGGTTTACAGTGTGGCAAGATTTGTTTAGAAAAGATGATATTGAGGGAAGAAAAACAATACAGCACATCATTAATCTGCTGAAAGAGAATATGCAGCAGCACCTACCCTGGTAAATTTAGCCATCAAAGTTAAAAATAGGGTTCTCATGCTGCCATTATAACACATCAGTTCACACTCATCATAGCAACTTCAAATCAAGTTCAATTAAGTAAAATTAAGTGGCTGAAATTAAACTTCATTCCTTTATCTTCCTTCTGCTATGGTCACAAAATATGCATAAAATGTTCTTTAGTGGCCAAAGAATTATTTTTCCAAAACTTATCACATGCAGTGTTATTTTTCTCATTTCTACACAGTAGTCTATGATGCTGTTGCTAATAACAGAAATTTAAATTTGTGTAGCAATAAACAAGATCCTGGTTTATTCTTTATTTTACACAAACATTTGTATCTTTAATTTCAAATACTTGGAAATGAATTCTAAACTAAAAGTTGTTGACTTAAATCCTGCCTTGATTTCCATGGGCACAAGAAGGGGGGTGTTTCACCGACTCCTCCCTTTTGTAGCAGCCCAAAACACTCCCCAAATGCTGCTCCAGAGGGGGCAGACAGAAGACTGTGGAAAGGATAAATGGCTTAGCTGGGAATCAGTAGTCTCCCGCAGGAGTCAAGAATCAGCAAAAATCCCCCCTCACACACACTCACACACAGAGAGAGAAATCTAGGTGGAACTCTAGCCATAGAACGGGAGGAAATACTTAACTGGGTCATCACATGAATCCAGTGGTACCTTTCTATCCCTGAATGTTTTATGGATGAAAGAGTTCTATACTTTTTGGTGACAATGCCAACTGGCTTCTGCACTTGTTACATGTGTACTTTGCGCTAAAAGGGCCACTTTAGCTTCACAATAACTGCAAAATAAATTAAACTAAGAGATATTAATTTCCCCCAAAATTTCCAATGAGCTTCATAGCTGAGGAGGGATTTGAACCTGAATTTCCAATTTCTAAGCCTAACAAATCATGCCCTCATTTTACAGCGTTTCTTAAGAAAATGAAGCATTGGCCAAAGATTAATGACTGAAGGTGGAGGCAGGTTGAGAGTTCATGCTCTAGAAAGCTTTGGATGTATTCAAAAGTTATTAAACATGGAATGTGTGTTCTCTTGCCCTTCTGAAGGTAAACCAAGGAACTGGCATAGTTTTTTCTGAGAATGCTTTAATTACATACTTCTACTTATGGTTCCTTTTATTCCTATTAGAGAAAGTTTATCTGTTATTGCATGATGCCTATTTGAGTGATATTGGTCGTTTATGCATAGGTACTTTAACTCACATTCACCCACAGTCTGAATGGGTTGTTCCTTGGAGTTATGCATGAGTTTTCCGTCCATTAAAGATGACCTCGCTGCCAGCCCTTGCAATGTCCAGATCTTCCCATTCCTCTGTTAACCTGACTCTTCCATCTTCCCTGAGCAAAGCCCGGGCAAAATCCCCATGCATAAGGCAAAGTGCAGGACACACAAGCTTGGTTTCGCTCACAGCCAATTACAAAGCAGCATGTCCAGAGGTGGGGATTGAAATGCTTCCTGCTTCCTCTGAGCTCTTTCAGAAGAAAATCTTTTTAAAACCTAGGCTTGGATTTCTCCCTCCCCGCTTTCAGATTGCTTCGAGGTTTTTTGTTTTGTTGTTGTTCTTAAAATGCTTTTTTATATGGCAATTGGGTTGGGGGGATTTTTTCTCACAGTAAACACTACAAGTAAGCCAATTATAAAGCAGCGTTTAAAGGAGGTAGGTGATGTGAAGGACCTCTGCCTGAGACCCTGGAGAGCCGCTGCCGGTCTGAGTAGACAATACTGACTTTGATGGACCAAGGGTCTGATTCAATATAAGGCAGCTTCATGTGTTCATGTGTTCATGAGCGGGGACTTGATTCAAGCTTGGAGACTGCTGGTGCATAGATTCCCAACAGTAAAGTATGGGTCCAGCAAGCAATGAACCTACAGTAAAACTCCAATGCATAAATGACCATTGTGTACATTTAAATATATGTTTTTACTTTTATTGGTAAAAACAGTTTAATGTATTGGGTTTCCCTAGTTTAATAATTTTACAGTTGTTCCACATGAAGAGATTTTACACTTTATGTATTTATACTTTTTGCTTTGTCTGAAGTGTCAAAGAACCCCCAAAGGAATTTCAGACAAATCTGGCAAACAGGTGTATAGAACACTGCAATCAATGGAAGAGTACATTCTTAGCTCTGCCACTTCAATATAAAAAATAAAAAGGCAGTCTGATGCTCTACACACTCCAAAATGAGTCTCTTTGTTTTCAGTAGGGCCTTTCATTCTTGGGCGATGTGCCATTTTTTGCCCCCTCCCCTTCTCCTAGTCTCACTTGGCTAAGCCTCAAAACTCCATCCTCCCCCTTTTTGCTGTTACTCCTCTCACTCCTGCTTCAAGCCTGATTTCCCTGTCCCATTGACTTGAAACAACTCTTTCACCCCTTGTCTTTTTTCTTGGGGACACCAGATACAGCCATGAACAGGTTCCGCTAGGACTACTTGTAGGTAAACACATCTTGCTTAACAAGACCACTTCTACTAGAAAAACAGCTACTTTATTTCATTCACCCAATTCTATATGCTGTATTGCAGTTATTTCTGCTCTTCCCTTCTTGCTGTTGGTATTTTCACAAATATCGCCCCAAGTTCATACCTGTGTATACACAGGATTCCATAGCTGGGTTGAAAGGGATATGCATAAAGTCCATTGGTGAAGTCCCTTGCTTCCTTGTGGGTATAGTAGTTCATACCCATCCAAGAAATTTCCAAAGTATTGCCTCCATAAGTACAGATTCTAAAGAACTACTGTTAAATATTTACTGCAGCTAGAACAACCAGATGTTTTGTAGCCTCTTTCTGCCTCATGAAAAGTATGCCATGGTAAATGCATGATGCTGAAATTATTGTTGCTTCCTTTGAAAGTCTTCAAATATTTGGCTTCAGTAGGAAACTGAATTAGGCACCAAAAATTCTAGGGTTGGCCCTATTCTCCACAATGCTTGGATGCCTGCATGGTGTAGTGGTTTGGAGCAGTGGACTTTGATCTGGAAAACCAGGTTTGATTCCTCATTCCTCATTAGCAGAGGCTAATCTGGTGAACTGGATTTGTTTCCCCACTCCTACACATTAAGCCAGCTGGGTGACCTTGGGCTAGTCACACTCTCTCAGTCCCACCTACCTCACAAGGTGTCTGTTGTGGGGAGGGGAAGGGAAGTTGATTGTAAGCCAGTTTGATTCTTCCTTAAGTGGTAGAGAAAGTCGGCATATAAAAACCAACTGTTCTTCTTCCTATTGTAGCATACTCAAATCTCATGGAAAAATCTTTCTTGCAATTCTTACTATACGTCGAATTTTAAATAATATTTATGTGTTTGGGATAATTGCGGATGTGTTATCACCATGTATGACATACTGATTATATGCATAATACAAACTGAAGGTGTCTGGCTATCACTGAAATAATATATATTTTGTATACAAAAATGTTACATCTGGCTCTTTTGCTCATTTATTGTAGTATAAAATTAGTGCAATGTTGTTAAGCTTAACCACTAAGGGGGGGGGGGGAAACAGTCAAGGGAAGGGGAAATCTGCTTACATCAAAAAATATTGAATACAAATAATGAAATGGCTTGGATAACTAAGACTGACAGAAATTTATATTATGTAATCCTCATCCTTTATATAGGAGTTATCCAATAGTTGGTACTCCATGCTTTTAATAGCCTAAAAAAACCCTCATTAATATTTAAGATAGTCACATTTATTTTCACAGCTATTGGACTGATCTTGTCTCTAAAATAGAGGGCCAATTAAAAAAAGATCGCTGCAAAACAAATTCAGTTGGAAGAAGAAATATAAATTATTGCAATAGGTTACTGCAATTAAATGGTAATTAAATGCTAATTGCAGTTTCCTGAAAAGCCCAGGTGATTCCTATACAAAGATTTCCATGGTTAACAGTTCCTAGATATGTTTAAAAGTTCAGTGGTTTTAAGGGTGTGTTTTTTTAAAAAAAAACTTCAAACAGAGGAGGTTGGATAGCCTAAAAACTCTGCATGCATCTCATGAATGTTCTACTTTCCTCCTCTGAATACGGAGATCAATCTTGGACTGCATGTTAAAGCCTCACTATGAAGGACCATTCTCAGCTATTACTTCAAGCTGAAACAAAAGACACTTCGGGAGATACAATCATTGCTGCCTAGTTCCTTTTCCTGAGACCTTACAATGGCTCTCAGTTCCTTTCTTTTTCGCACATCTTTCTCTTTTATTTTCTTCTGCTGTCCCTTTACACTTTCTTTATGCCTCATTGAATCCATTAGAGTCTTTATATGGTCTGCTATTGAAAAAAATAAATTTTCTGTGTGGAACCAGTGACTGAATCTTAACTGCTGGCAAGCCAAGCTTAACTCCTTCTGATGGGACTTCTGCAAAATTAGAAGGCACAAGGTACACAGAGTTTGTTTCTGAACTCTGTGAGTTTGTGCTGATGTTACACTTCTTAGATTTACTGCAAGTGCTTGGGAGTTTTCTGGTCCTTTCCTCTCTCCTAAACAGGCAGGCAAACATGAACTGGTTGAGGGGAAAGTGGTCTCAGCTGGGATAACCTGCCATTTTCTGGATCTTATTCCCAGAGTACAAATCTTTTCTAATGTAATTGCCAGTTCTAGGTTTGCATTCAAGGGATGAATACACCGCTGCCAGATGCCACTGTTTCTAAAAGCTAGCAGCAGATTATGTCTTGTATTTTTTTATGGTAAGAAAAATGGCAGAAAGCCAAACTGTCCTTTTCAAACATTGGTATCTGAAAGTCAAAGTGCCAAGATATGGACATGCAAATGGCTCAGTAACACATAATATAGATAATTCACAGTGGGTAGCCGTGTTAGTCTGTCTGCAGTAGTAGAAAAGGGCAAGAGTCTAGTAGCACCTTAAAGACTAACAAAAATATTTTCTGGTAGGGTATGAACTTTCGTGAGCCACAGCTCACTTCTTCAGATACAGCCAGAATGTGAATCCATCTGTCTTTAAGTAGAGGAGAGTGAATTCAGACAAGCATTAGTATGCAAATGTTAACAGTATGTAAATGTGAATAGCAGGTGTGATGGGATTAGGTGTGGTATGCAGAAGAATCTGTGATGTCCAGGGAAGAGATGGGTGTGGAGAAATCAGCATTGGTAATGAGTCTTGCATTCATGGCTCATTACCAATGCTGATTTCTCCACACCCATCTCTCCCCTGGACATCACAGACTCTTCTGCATACCACACCTAATCCCATCACGCCTGCTATTCACATTTACATACTGTTAACATTTACATACTAATGCTTGTCTGAATTCACTCTCCTCTACTTAAAGACAGATGGATTCACATTCTAGCTGTATCTGAAGAAGTGAGCTGTGGCTCACGAAAGCTCATACCCTACCAGAAAATATTTTTGTTAGTCTTTAAGGTGCTACTGGACTCTTGCCCTTTTCTACTACATAATATAGAACAACTTTCAGGGGGTGGCAAGATTCCAGGCCTCAACTGGGAGCTCCCACAGAGCAAGGGGAAAGTTGCCCTCTTTAAAGAGTCACTGCCTGAACTATAGCCGCAGCTGATCAGCTGAATCTCCAGGGAGAGAGATCCCAGATATACTGACAGGCAAAGTGCTTCCTTGCCTTTTGTGAAGTTTGTCTTCCTTGCAAGAGGCCGGGAACAGCCAGCATTTGTAGCACTGCCTTTAAAGGAGCCTAGGATAGGGCCAGTAAGGGAGGTCCCTGTCTATATATGCTAGGATGCACAGGAGAGAAGCCAGAAAGAGGAAGAGCAAGTGGGTGTTTGTAATAGGGCTGTGCAAAAAAAAAAAATTGGTAAATTTTGGGATCAGGTTTATTGGGCCCGATTTTTTTTGGGACACCTGAAATAATCCGAATACCCATATCTGTAAATATGGGCATTTGGCTTATTTTCTGGTTTCCTGAAAAAAATTGGCCCGGGGGGGGGGTCATTTTTCGAGCCCCAAATTCACAGTGTAGCTTGAAGGGGCTGTCCTTGCACAAACCCCAACGTTCAGTAAAGATTAGGACAGGGGGTCCAATTTTATGGGGTTCGGAAGGGGTCACCCCCCCTCCACTATAGGTAAGCATATGCATAGACCTCTGCTGATGATCACAGGGCCATGCTAGATATTTATATAGAATCCTTTTGTCAGCATGCCCAGGCAAACGGCATGTTTGCAACATACTTTCAGCCATAGTACTCTTAAGAAAATACCAAAGAAATTAAGTAAAGTAATAAAGGCCTACATGTGTATAGGACGAAAACAGCATTCATCAACCCTATGCAGAGAAATACCCCACCCCCCTCAAATCTATACATGGCTCCATTCTCCAGGTTTTTTTGTTCTCCATTGCAGGAAAAGATTCTGAATTAAGATCATAAGAAAAGCTATTTTGGATCAAACCAAGGTCCATCAAGTCCAGCAATCTGTTTACATGGGGGCCAATCAGGTGCCTCTAAGAAGCCCACAGACAAGACAACTGCAGAAGCATCCTGCCTGTGTTCCACAGCACCTAATACAATAGGCATGCTCCTCTGATACTGGAGAGAATAGGTATGCATCATAACTAGTATCCATTTTTACTAGTAGCCATAAATACTCCTTGTCAAGAAGTTGAGGTCTCTCAATTTATTGGAGTGTGTTATTTCTTTGGTTCAGGCCTGTGAGGCCTATGAGTTTTGTGCTGTTAGGATTTTGGAGCAGTAAAATAGTTACACTTTGAAAACTGCTTTTGATGGAGGGAACAAGATGGGCCCCAGCTGGTGCTTGTTAAAGCCTTCTCTCCCCTATCTGGAATGCAAGGCTGTGCCTTGCTCTAGTAATTAATCGGTCAGCCATCATGACAATGTCCAGGTGCAGGTAGTTCTGTAAGCTTCCTCACCTGAACACATCAATTAAGGAGTCAGCATTTCCGACCAAGCAATTAATTACCAGCTAAGTGCTTTCGTTTTCTCGATTGGTTTCTATGAGCTCATCCTTTTGAGAAAACGAATATAAGGACAGACCAACCCTAAACAAACTATGCACGCTTTGGGGTACAGCAGGAGAGCTGTGCTGGCTGCATCACAACCCATTTGATTTTGGCCCTACGGGGAACCTCTGGTCAACTTGACCTGCTTGGAGAAACTTTGGACAATTTGTGGAACTCTTGAATGCTGGAAGCATCTTTGGAAGTTGGTAACTATAAACCTGATGCAAGAAACCTTTGCCAACCCTTTTGAATCAAAAAGGCTTTTGAATATACTAGGTAGCTATGCTAAATAGTTTATTATTTTCTTGCTTAACACTTCATGACTTTTTCTTTCCTGTAAACCAGCTTGAATCTTATAAATAAATTGTTAGCCTTTAAATGGCTTGTGTCTTTTGATTTTGGGATTCCAAGCCTAATTCTAAGTGCCTTGTTTGAGTGTAAAAACCACCTACCAAAAACCTAAGACATTTTTTGGAGTGTAATCTTTCCCTGGCAGGCTTCTACCTTGCAGGGTAAGCGTTACACTTAACTTTTGGAGCTTGGCTGGAGGTACCCTGGATTCCTTGCCTGGAGGCTCACCCTTTGGACCCCAGGGTTGGTGGCAGCTACCGTTAAACTTGGGGTGAAAGCCTAGAGTTTGATGTTTTGGGAAACCTTTGACCCAACCAAAGCAGCCCAACTGGTGGAGACTGGTTGTGGCTCTTTGACACTCCTTTCTTCCATGAACATGTCCACTCCCCTCTTAAAGCCTTCCAAGTTGGCAGCCATCACCACAACCTGGGGCAGGGAGTTCCACAATTTAACTATGCCTTGTGTGAAGAAATACTTCCTTTTGTCTGCTTTCTCACCCTTCAGCAGATGACCCCAAGTTCTAGTATTATGAGAGAGGGAGAAAAGCTTCTCCCTGTCCACTTTCTCTACACCATGCATGATTTTATAGACCTCTATCTACCCCTTATCCAACTTTTTTCTAAGCTAAACAGCCCTAAGCGTTTTAACTACTCCACATAGGGCAGTTGCTCTAGTTTCCTGATCATTTTGATTGCTCTTATCTATACCTTCTCAAGATCTGCAGTATCCTTTTTTAGGTGTGGTGATCAGAACTCTACACAGTATTCCAAGTGTACACAGTATTCCATAGATTTGTATAAGAGCAGCATGATAGCAGCAGTGTTATTCCCTATTCCTTGTCTAATTATGGCCAGCATGGAATTTGCCTTTTTCACAGCAGCTGCACACTGGGTTGACATCTTCATCGATCTATCCACTACTACCCCAAGATCCCTTTCTTTGTCTGTCACTTAGATTCATGATGATAATGACCGGCTGTAGTGGGGGTGACTGCATATTTTTGAAATTGCGTGGGCACTAATATACGGTACTAATGAGTTCCCCTATCCACAGTACATTTTGCAGTATGAACTGTTCCTTCTCATTACCTTTGCTATCATATAGTGGCCATGACAATTCCAGATGCTCTTAGAGGTGGGTCCCTAGCAGATGTCTTAGCAGATGCCAGGTATGCTTACTGGTGATTCCAGGTCAAAGCTGTAGTTTTAGCTACAGAACAGGCCAAATTGGGTGATGCTGTTGGAGGCAACTTGCTTTAAAGACAAATCAGAATTGGATGGGACACGGATCTTCCTTTCCCTTATACTTTTACCAAATTATTTAATAATTTAGTTATACCCTTCCTTTTGGATAATGTGAGACTACAAGGCAGGTAATAAAGAAGATAAAACTTTAAAACTACAACAGGTAAGCCAACAAAAACAGAATAATCAAAATGAACAGATGAACCAAAGATGATTTTAAAAAGGACAGAAAGCAGCTTTAAAGACATGTTACCCAACATCAGTTGAAGCAGGGTGTGTGTGCACGCGAGCACCATCAAGTCACAGCTAACTTATGGAAACCCTGTAGGGTTTTCAAGGCAAGAGACATTAGGAGGTGGTTTGCTATTGCCTGCCTCCACATGGGCTGAGAGAGTTCTGAGGGAACTGTGGCCAACAATTTAAAAAATACAGCACATGTCAATTATGTGAGAAGCTCAGATGCTCTAGGCCAGCAATTAAATACAGCCTATGTCAACTATGTAGAGGCTCAGGTGGTCTCCTTAACAGCTTTCATATGAAATTAAATGGTGTCAGGAAAGGTGGGGAGTTCCATAGTCTTAATGGAACTATCAAAAAGACCCTGTGTGATGTGGCCTCAGTGGCAGATCTTAGCATGCTGGTATGCTTGCATGACAGCAGATGAAACTTAAACACTGAACTTAAAAGGCCAAAACCAGCAGCACTAGAAATAAAATGGCAGCAAGTGAAGTTGGCAAGGTTGTATGTAATATGTTCCATTTTGTTAACTACAGACATCAGCTGGGTTATTGCATTGTGTATCAGCTGCAGCTTCTGGATTCTCTTCAAAGGCAAACCCATTTGATCATGTTACAGTTGTTATCTGGAAGTAATTGAGGCATGAATGTCTGTAGCTAGGTTATTTCGTTCCAAGAAAGGTCACAGCTGGACATCCAGTTGTAGTGCCAGTTCTAAGAGAATATCCAAACTGCAAACCCTAGTCTTAAATAACAGTGCTGCAGCATCAGACAGACTGGTGGAAGGTACACAAATAGAAATCCTATTCTATTTTATGAGCCCAGCATCAGTAAACCAGCATCTCTACACAGAACAGCAACTAGCGTTCCCTGACTATAAGCTGAGAAGCCAGATGGACAGAAATGGGATGTTAACTCCACCTGCTGCATCTATTCCTATCTAGGTATATGCCAGTTCAGCTTGGTCATTCAGATTTAAATCTTGGATGGTAATTTTTTTATTCATTGGCCTACCATTACCATTAGTACTTTAAGACCTGATGGGTTGATTGTTTGGTACTTAGGATATTCATGGCTGATAGGGAACCAGAAAGGGATTATATCCTGAATATGTTTTTTTATTTATTTATTTTAACATTTACATGCCAACTTTCCACCCAATTTGGGCCCACAAGGCAGCAAACAGTTAAAAAAATTACAAACTATACACACAAATAAAAATATAAACAGGAAGGAGGATACACAAGAGAATGCCAAATGAAACAACAAGGTCTTCACATGTTGTGGAAGATAATAATAAAGGGGAGCAGATTACTCCAAAGCCTTTATTGCCATAAAAGATAAAGCATACAAAAGCAAATACAAAAGACCATAATATACAAGATACATCAGACCGCCATCATTTTTACAGTGAAACTGATTTAAGTGGATTACTTAATTTCGCAGTCCTAAACCAGCCTTATTTGATACACAGGTGCTCACGTTATTTGATTGCAAACTGTAGACACCTTGCCACAAATTCAATTTTTATTGGGTCCTGAGCGGTCATAAGAAGAGACACCTTAATTTTGGTGGGTAACCATTCCCTGTCTGCAAAAAGTGGGTCTATAAATTGAGAATGACACCCTAGCATAAAACAAACAGTTAAGTAGGACATGAGGAACTGATTCTATTTTGCCCTCCCTGCATGGACAGGGCCTATCAGCATATGAGACCTTATTAAATCTTCCATAAAGCAGGGCAGAAGGAAGGGCATTAAATCTAGCAAGCATATAAGCTCTTCTCTGTTGGGGATCAGTTAAACATGTAAGGTAATATGCCAAGGACTGATTATATGGCCAGGGCTCCCAATGTAGAGGGGAGCATCTACTGCATGCAGATCTTCTAAGCTCCTGCAGATCTATGTCCAAACGTCTGTTCTTAATCAGCTCAAAGGCTGATTTCTCTGTAAGACAGAGCAGAGAATCCAACGTGATTCCAATTTATCTAATTTTGTTTTTGATATAATTTATCCAACTAGATCGTTCAAATTCTGTTAGCATATGATGAGCAAAGCTGTTAAACTCAAATTTGAAATACCAATGTAACCAGAATTTGGTTGTCATGAGCAAGGCTCTGGTTTCCAAATGTATTTGGTTTGTTTCTAGGCAGAGCAATGTGTAAGGGACACAGGAGGGTAATCCAAGAATTTTCCGTAGGAATTTTGCTTGTATTTTTTCAACATCCTGGTTTAAAGCATGGATCCAAATTGGAATTCCATATAAGAGCTGAGAAGCTGACTTAGCATTAAAGACCTTAAGAGCTGCAGGAACATACTTGATGGCCTTTGGTATAATAAAACTGGGTGATAGCCGAAATGCTATTTAGAACCACAGTTATCGCAAGTTTCCTGTGTGTCACCCAACTTGCTCTATAGTGAAATTAATCTCCTAGATTAATCTCCCTTTGGTGCCACAATCGAGAAGTCTCTTTCTTGGGTTGCCACCTTTCTCACCTGAGATGATGATGGAACCCAAAGCAAGTCCCCCAAAGATAGCCATCATGGTTGCGTAAGTTCATAAGGGAGGAGGTGGTCCTTAAGGTGTGCTGGTCCCAAGCAATATATGGCTTAGGACCAGCATACCTTAAAATGGAACCTTGTGGGACCCCAGAGCTCAATCACTACCTTTTGAAATCTACCCTCCAGGTAGGACTGAAACTACTGCAAAATGGTACCTCCCAAGCCAACCCTTCAAAGGTGTCAAAAGCCACTAGTAGGTCCAGAAGAATCAATAGGGTTGCATTCTTTCTGTCCATCTCCCAGACCAAGTCATCCACCAGAGGGACCAAGGCTGTTTCAGTCCCATAACAAAGCCCAAAACCTAATTCCTGTTCTTCTCAGCTGGTACATCTTTCTCCCATTACCTCCACACTATGATATCACTATGATTTTTCTTCCTTTTGACATGAAATTGTAAAAATGCATGTGACCATTACAAGTCTTTGAACAGAAGACAAATAACTATCCTTAACCAATTATTTTGCAGGCTTCTGTTCAATGTGTTTTCTTCAATTTGTGACAGAGGTCTTACAGAATAAAGCCCTAAGACCAAGGAGGAAAGAATCATTTGAAATTCAACAGCCTGCCAAAACTGATTAGGAGGTCAGCCTCAAATGTTTATACATGGGGCAGTACTGACAGGGTCCAAGTTCTTTCTCTCATTTCCTCTCCTCTGAAAGCCTTGAGAAAGAGGAAGTGAGAACAGTGGGTCAAAGGGTTAATTTTTTTTGTCTCAGGTACTACAAATATATTAGCAATCCACTATTCATGTTTGCTGCTTAACATACACATACACATCCTTCTCTTCCTTACTTGAATTCTGATATAACATAACAATATAAACATGAATAGGTATAAGCTATGGGATACATCTCACATTGTCTCACCGTTTTCTCTCTTATGTCTAGAAGGGTGCCAGTGTAATTTGGCTGGCATGCTTAATTAATCCCAGGTTCAGTTCAAGAACCTTCTCTCAAGGTCAGTGACCAATTCAAGCAACAATATACTTGAGGGGCCCTGAGCAAGTGCAGTGTGTGGTTCCCTCACCACTGAATCTACCCCATTAGAGACTGAAGGATGGGCTTTCAGATCAGAGAACAGTTTTTAGACAGGCATCAGCCGTGACACATCTTTTTTTCCCCTAGAAATTAAGCACAGCATAATTAATCCAGGGTTTTATTATTATTTTATTTAATAAAAGTTTTATTATTATTTTATTTAATAAAAGTTTCCCAAATGATAACATTGATAATTAAAATAAGCATTGCCAGAATTGTAAATTCAGCTATACCTTTGTAATTTAGTTTTTTTTTTAAGCATAATAAATTAGGAAGTATAGAAGTTTAGATTAAAGTATTTTGTCAAAGAAAACTGTAAGTTAAACTTTACTAGAAGTGACCTTTTAAATGCAATCAAAACTCATTTCCTCTGCAAATTAAAATGAACTAATAAGTATAAAATAACATTAGAAACTTTAGATAGACTATAATTAACATAAATTTGTTTTATTAATATGTAAATGTAATCAACTAAAATTAAACACTGATGTGAAGATAAAAATATTTACATCACTGAAGACTTCAGTATTGCTATTGTTATTACTCAAACCTCTCCTCTGCCAGAGAGGTAGGCTACATAAAGTAGTGACCTGAATACTGCATATTGTTCAGCAGTGGGTTGTAAGGGATTGGGAGGAGTGCAATATGCACAGACCGCAGAATACTGAAAGAGTGAAGTCGGTGGATTTCTTCTGGTTGTGGCAAACAGGGGCACAACTCTGCTGTAAAAAAACAGCAAATATGAGCGCTAAGTAATGTGCAAAGCAGTATATGCCAATGGTAATTAATAATCTTTGGACTACAGGAGCTGAAAAAAGAGGTCTTTATTTCCTATCTTTTCTATCTTTTACTTGGACCAGACCATTGTTCAAATGTAATCTCAGCATTCCTTTAGACTTCTAGGCTCTATGGGCGAAAACGCATGGTCGCTTTAGCCTCCTTTCTTCCCTGTTCCAGCCAGGATTCAGCCAGGATCGAACGCACGAATCCTGGCTCAATCCTGGCTGGAACAGGGAAGAAAGGAGGCTAAAGCGACGGTGTGTTTTCGCCCTATATTTCAGAAATTCTAGCTGCAGCTTATTTTTGTAGCTAGTTCATCCTAAAAGGGCTTTACTACCATGTAACTCAGGTTTCAGAATTTGCTGGTTCAGAATATGAATGTAAACAATACAATTTTCAGAATAATTCTCTAACTTGGATTGTACTACAGTATCAGCCAGTTAGGAAGTTTGGATACTTATAGGGGAACTGAGGGATGGGATTCTCCGGGCAATTGAATTTATGGAAGGACTGAGGGGACAGATTCTACCTACTGCACTCCCAATAAGCACCAGGAGAACAGGTGGTCTGAAATGAATTTGGAATTGGGTTTCAAAAAAATCAAGATATTTTCAATTTTTTCCCCTATTATCTGAACCCAACCTAGGGGATTTTGCCAGCAGTATTAAGCAACAAAGTAAAGGAAGCCATAAAAAGCAAGAAGGCTTTCTTTAAAAATTGAAACTGTACCCGAATGAGGAAAACAAGAAGTTGTACAGACTCTAAAAAGAAAGAAAGAAATGTAAGTTGGTGGGAAAACCACTAGTTTCAGACAAGACACACCAAAGGGTTTATAACTACCTCAAATGTGAACTTGTTAATCGCTTAACAATCATATACAATTTAGCAGCAAAATCAACGTTGCTGCTAGAGTACTGGAAAACAGCAAACATAATGCCTATTTTTAAAAAGGAGATCTAAGGGGGATATGGAAAATTACAGGTGATTTAACAACCCATTCCTGAGAAATGGGCTGAAAGTTCTTTGGAGGCAGTGTGACCCCGCCACCAGCGTAAGTACTCTTATTCTGTGATAAGAGACACGCTGACGGTGGGAGCAGTTCCATCAGCGCCTGGGCGCTGCAGAGGTGCACGCTGCTCCCCGCCACCAGTCTCTCCAGGACCTCAATCCCAGAAGAGAAATGCAGCTCCAGCATGGGGGGCATTCCTGGGGGTGGAACTGATGTTAGCTTCCTAAGCCCCTCCAGCCCAGGAATGCCCCCTCCACCACTAGGCTTTTCATGGCGCGGCTTCACTGTTTTCAGTGGGGAAAAATGCCCCAGATTCCTAATGTCCTAGTTTCCTAATTTTTAAAAAGCTGTTTTAAGCCTTTCAGCGGCCCGGAAACCACTTTGGAAGTGGCACCATGGCTACACCATCCCCGGCCACCACAAAGCTCAGGAATGAACTCAGGAATGAGTCTATTGCAGCTAAATTAGTGGAAAATGTGATTACATGCAAAATTACAAGAGGGGACCGGTGAGATTCATGGGGGAGGAAAATCCCATCTGCCCCAGTACCAATTTATTATGCCCCCAAAGCCCTTTCTGCCTTTCACTTCCCCTTTTTCATGCCCACTCACTGCTTTTTGTCCCCATTTTCCATCACTCACCATTTTTCATTTTGTCTTTTATTCCCCCCTTGCACCTTTTCATTCCTACTTTCTCCATCTCCCATTTTCTCTGCCCTCTTGCTGCTTTGTGTTTCCCCTTTTCCTGCCCCTTGGATGCTTATCACTCTCCCTTTCCCTGCAACCTCACCACTTTTCACCTTGTTTTGCTCCCCTCATTGCTTTGTTAGGACGTTCAAGAAAGCCTGTACAAATTAGGTGAATGGACAAAAAACTGACAGATGAGGTTCAATGTAAATGAATGCACAGTAAGCCAACAACAACAGAAACTTGCCTGAAATGTACCATGGATGGTATGATTTCTGCCCATAAGCACGATTTTCTTACTCCCCTTCCTGCTGCAGCCCAAACTGTCCCCTAAAATGCTGCTCCTAGAGAATGGGGGAACCCCAGGAACGCCATGAGGGGGAAAGTTGGAGGACTGCTGGAAGGAAACTGACGGGAGGGGAAATTGATAAAACTCTCCCAACACACACATATGGATGTGTTTGATGGAATCCAACCCACTAAATTTAAATGTATACTGAAAGAGTGTGAAATGGGGGTGCTGACCAGGAAACACAGCTCAGTGTTGTAGAAGATTGTTCAGTGAAAATGTTGGCTCTGTATGTGGTAGCTGTGGAAAAAAAGTAAATTCAGTGCTAAACATTTAGGAAGGGAATGAAAATAAATGGCCTGTATTTTAATGCCTTTGTTTATACAATATGTTGCGAACATGTTCAGAATCCTTAGTAGAGCTCTGATAGGCCTATCTCAAAAAAGGATATCACAGAGCTGCCAAAGGTGCTGAAAAGGGTAACCAAAATGACTGAGTAAGAATGCCTTTCCTATGAGGCTAGAGTTTGCAGATTTTCAGTTTAGAACAGGGTAATGAAGGTAAGATGAGCTGTACAAAATGATGTATAGTGGATACAGAGAACTTTTGTACTGCCAAAATGCTAGAATTTGTCGGCATTCAGTGAAATTGATGGGCAGTAGATTCATGGCAAGCACATTTTATTTAATGTTTTAAATTTTATATACTGCACTTTCTCCCTTATAGGACTCAAAATGGTTGACAATTTCATAAAAGAATGGATACAGATAAAGCAATCCTTCCTGTTCAACAACACAAATCTAGAGAATCATGCTACGTATAGTCCCTAACTACCAAATGCTGAAAAGCTACAGCTTGCATCACGTCCTAAATTCTAGTAAGGAAAGGATCTCTCTGGTAGGCATTTCACAGTAATGGTACTTCCACTGAGAAGATCATGCTCAGACTGCAGGTGTTCTTGTACATGTAAAGTGCCATTGTGGCAGCCGATTTATGGCGACCCCATAGGGTTTTCAAGGCAAGTGATTAAGCGGAAGTGGTTTGCTATTGCCTTCCTCTGCAAAGTCTTCCTGGGTAGTCCCCATCCAAGTACTGAACCTGCTTAGCTTCCAAGATCTGATGAGATGGGGCTATATTATAACATTCCACATCCCTTAAGGTGTTCTTACAGCCTTATATAAAGGCATGTTTAGTAGGAGCACAGTTTATATAAGGAGAGGCAGCCCTAGAAGAAGAGGAAGAAGAAGAGTTGGTTTTTATATGCCAACTTTCTCTAACCTTTTAAAGAAGAACCAAACTAGCTGACAATTTGCTTCCCTTCCTCTCCCCACGACAGACACCATGTGAGGTAGGTGGGACGGAGAGAGTTCAGAGAGAACTGTGACTAGCCCAAGGTCACCCAGCAGGCTTCATATGTAACAGTGGGGAAACCAACCCGCTTCACCAGATTAGAGTCCACCGCTCTTAACCTCTATACCATGCTGGCTCATGTTGGTCCCAGGCCAAAAAGGGTTTTAAAAGTCAATCCCAATACTTTGAATTGGGCCCATAAACTAACATGGTCGATACAGATGTTCCAGAGCAGGAATTACATGTTTAACCAGCTAGTATTTTGCACTAGCTGAAGTTTCCAAGACATCTTCAAAGGCAGCCCCAAATAGAGCACATTACAGTAATCTAGCCTTGAGATTACAATGGCATGAATCAATGGGGCCAGGTCAACTGAAACCAGCAGGGAAGATAATATATGTGCCTGATACAGAAGAAAAAAAGATTTCTTCACTGCCACACAAACTTTCTTCTGAAAAACAACAAAGCTGGATTGAAAAGCATCCCTAAGCTCTTGGCGAGAACCAATGTAACTGCACCCAAAGTGGGCAGAGTAATCTCTTCCAGAACATCAGCTTGCTATCCATTATTTCCTTCAACTAATTTATGAAGTCATACTTTCCTACATACCTATAAGCATTCTACGAATACACAGACAGCAACTACTTTGGGGGTAGCCTGATTTCATATGACTGGAATGGAGGCCAACAATTGGTCTATTAGATATAATGATACACCCCAGAATTCCATGAAATCATTCAACTCCCAAAATTTCATAGTAAGGTTTCAATGGGAATTCCAAGGTACCCAGCATTCCAGGGTATTCTGACATGCTCAGGATAGTAGCTAAGGCTGACAAGAGATACAGGATGTAGTTCCCACAGGGCCAAACTCTCCCCTAGACCCAACTTGTGTTCTCTGCAGCCGCACAGCAGCTGCAAGGAATGGCTTCTTTTAAAAAATGAGAGCCCAACTGGGCTCAGAAAGTTGCCACCCAGGGAGGGGGAGGAAGAGTCCTGGACTCCCCCCCAAGTCATCTTCCCACTTAAAAACTATGCTGGGGGAGAGTGATTTCCCTGCTTTTGCTGCTCCACTTGCACAGATACCCCATGAGGAGAAGCAAAATCAGAAAATAACTCCCCTGGCATGGTTTTCACATGGCTGTGGGAAACTTGTATTTAAAAAAGAATGTTTAGTCTGGCCCAAGATCAATAACTCAATAACTCAAGATCTCACATTCATGGGAGCTATACCTTACATGCTTCCTACTGCACATGCTCTAGGGTATAATGAAAGTTTCATCACGAGCCCTCCCTATCACTACCCTCAAATCCAGATAAGTTTGGTGAAGGTAGAGGAAAAGTGGAAGGATTTCCAGTGGGACTCTGAACTTCTGCACTATCAGCAGTTTAAACCCTCTACTCCTGTCCTTGAGACAGCTGGCAATCCAAATTGCAAGCTTCTTCTGTCAGGAACAGGAGTAACTTCCACATGACATGGTGATGGAACTTTATCCATTTGTTGATGGAGTAGAAGTTAGGAAGCAGGGCATCTGGCAAGAGCATCTAAGGGGAAGGGAAAGACTGGCTTTTTGTCTTAATAGCACACACACACACTATCAATTTTACCAAGTCATATTCAAACAGCAATTTTTAATATAACTGGTGGTCAAAAATTTGATGCAGTACTTGAAAGTATTTTCAATATCCTAATTCTGAGCCTGGTTTAGATATGGGCTGCCTCAAATTTGGTCCATTTGGCTAAGATGGACCAGTGTAGGACCAGTACTGTGTAGTCCACATAGCTGACTTCTTATGTTCATCAAGAGGCTGTGTTGTTATAGGAGAAAATGCACCTACCGTTACATTTCAATTTTTAAGATGAATGCAGGAACAATCCAAAATTAACACTAAAATTCACTAGCTTTGAATTCTGGAAATTCACCGACCTGTGTGCAAATTCATTGAATACAGGTAAATATTTGTTTTAGCACAGATCTCTGCGCGTCTCACCTATATCTAAAGAACTCCTTAGCAAACTGAAGAATTGTCAAGCTGTAAAATGGCTCCTTATGTTTTCAAGGATCTTTATACTTCCTGCAGTTGCCCTAATCCTGTACATATTTGTCTACACCATATAAAATACAGCATCACCTTCCTTTCTACTTATCAAAAGAGGGTTTGTTTTTTTAAAAAAAATGTTGAGTAGTTTTGCATGAGGCAAGTTTAAAATGCAGCTCTCCTGTCTCAAAATAGGTCAACTTCTCTTTGATCATTTTCCCATATGAAATGGATTTCTGTAACAGAGAAAGATACAGAGGTGGCATAGAGAATGTATTATGCTGTGTGTGGGTAAACCAACAAAAGCAGAGATATGAACTCTTTTCCCTGAGGCTATTTAAGCATTTTCCCTGCTAATTTATGACTGATCCCCAGCTATGGGGATCAATATATGAGGCCTTTCCCTCCTCACCTATTGGCAGTCAAACATCATGAATTAATGAAACATACTGTTGTGGGCAAAGCAAAATCACTCCTTC
The DNA here is from genome assembly GCF_029931775.1 of Euleptes europaea. Classification (NCBI taxonomy): domain Eukaryota; kingdom Metazoa; phylum Chordata; class Lepidosauria; order Squamata; family Sphaerodactylidae; genus Euleptes; species Euleptes europaea. The sequence goes on from NC_079312.1 coordinate 68,156,929, forward strand.
ATAGCATGGATTTTTCATCTACAAGCAGAAAATTCCTCTACTGTTCCTAGAGCCATCAACCATACGCACACCTACACACTCCAAACTTTAGTAGTTTTAATATTTCCTCTAAATACTGTCCTTGCACTCTTTCCAGTAAAGATTAGGCCTCCCATAGGAACAAGCACTTTAATTGTCAAAATTATAATAATACTTTCCCCCCTCTGTTTAGTTTTTTCTGTTTGACCAGCATATCTCTGGATACAAGGAAATGTGATCTCCCAACTAATATCACATTCTTTAGTAAATTTCTTGTCATTCTGACGAGCAAAATATATTTTTATTTCTTTTGTTTAAAAAAACAGAAAAAATCAAGGGAAAAACCTCAAACACCAGCAACTAAATAAAACTAAAAAAAAGTGTACATAGAGCCAAAACTATAACACTGGTGGCAGATCTACACATATGTTTCTATAAAAGATTTCCAATTATCTCAAAATAAATCCACACGCAATTGTCGTTTATATGTAATGTGTTCAAATATTCTAAGGTCCTGAATCCACTGATTTACTGGAGGTGAGCATTATCTTTCTATTGTTGTAATACAAGTCTTCTAGCTGTAGTAAGGGCATGGAGGGGAGGGGAGGCAGCATGGTATAGCCAGATTTCATCAGATCACAGAAGCTAAGCAGGGTCAGTACTTGGAAGGGAGTCCTCCAACGAAGACTCTGCAGAGGAAGGCAATTGGCAAACCACCTCTGCTTCTCACTTGCCCTGAAAGCCCCTTGTTGGGGTTGCCGTAAGTAGGCTACGACTTGATGGCACTTTACACATACACACAGGGCATGGAGGGTCCATTTTCATTGACCACAGGTTAGCCTCCAAGAGATGGGCAGATAGTTTAAAAGTACATAAGCATCATCAAAAACCAATGAACGTTTTAATACAAAATTGCTATAATAACTTCTTCACAGGAAAATAACAAATGACTGGACATGCCCAAAGCATATTTATAAGGGATGCATCCTGTGAGTTATAATGCCATTAGTTAGATACTTTATCATTTGATAAAGAGTTGTTGTGTTATCCAGTATACCCTAAACATGCTGTAAAAAAGGCAAATTCCATACTGGCCATAATTAGACAAGGAATAGAGAATAAAACTGCTGATATCATACTGCCCTTGTACAAATCTGTGGTGAGACCACACTTGGAATACTGTGTACAGGTCTGGTCACCACACCTAAAAAAGGATATTGCAGAGCTTGAGAAGGTGTGGAAAAGAGCAACCTAAATGATCAGGGGACTAGAGCAACTGCCCTATGAGGAGTGGTTAAAATGCTAAGGGGAGACATGATAGAGGTCTATAAAAATATGCATGGTTTGGAGAGAGTGGACAAGGAGAAGCTTTTCTCCCTCTCTCATAATACTAGGACATGGGGTCATCTGCTGAAGCTGGAGGGTGAGAGATTCAAAACTGATAAAAGGAAATATTTCTTTACATAACGCGTAGGTAAATTGTGAAACTCCCTGCCCCAGGTTGTGGTGATAGCTGCAGACTTGGAAGGCTTTAAGAGGGGAGTGGACATGTTCATGGAAGAAAGGAGTATTTATGGCGACTAGTAAAAATGGATACTAGTTATGATGCATACCTATTATCTCCAGGATCAGAGGAGCATGATGAATATATTAGGTGCTGTGAAACCCAGACAGGATGGTGCTCCTGCAGTTGTCTTGTTTGTGGGCTTCATAAAGGCACCTGGTTGGCCACTGAGTGAACAGACTGCTGGACTTGATGGGCCTTGGTCTAATCCAGCATGGCCTTTCTTATGTTCTTAAAGTTTTTTGCTGAATGTCTCAACCAAAGCAGGTATAAACATTAAGGCCATATCCCACTGCTTTAGCAAAATAGGGTGATCTAACTTCTTATTCCACTCATTCCTGAGACTCCGTATCTCATATTTATTAATCAACATCAAATATTTATAAACAAATATTGTAGGTTTTGCTTTCTGTCTTGATTCAGTTAGAGCTTCCAGAAGCAAAGGGACGTTTTAACCGCTCCTCATAGGGCAGTTGCTCTAGTCCCCTGATCATTTAGGTTGCTCTTTTCCACACCTTCTCAAGCTCTGCAATATCCTTTTTTAGGTGTGGTGACCACACCTGTATACAGTATTCCAAGTGTGGTCTCACCATAGACACTTAATGCTGCAGGGCCATATTTAGATATCATCAAATGTTGCAAATGGAAGCACGGATTCCCAGATCTTACCGGGAGTCCACTTTGCTGCCTGAGCGGGGAAGGCAGCAGAGGGAGGCGCGGGCTGGGCGGTGTCTCAGGCGGCAGCGGTGAGTGAGCCTTCGCCTCTTTTCTTGCGCCAATGGTCCTGCTGCCTAGGACAAGCAGTTGCCTGTTGAGGTTCAAACTGAACCTAACAGGAGTTGTGGGCTGGGGGAGGTAGTTGAACGGGCAGATGCTGGAGTCAAAGTTTCACTCTGGCAGCCCACTCCGCCTAAATAAAGGGGTTTACCCAGTTGGAGATTCAGTTGTCTCTGGATTTGTATATCAGCAATTAACTTGTTCAAATTTAGAATAATCATGTGAGTAATATTTCTAGGAATCAGTATTTTTAGATAAATAATGACATCTGGGCACCACTAAAAATGTCCATAGGCAAATACACTCTGATATATTGTCTCCCAGTGGCGTCAACTCAGATTTTGTCCAATTAATTGAATATCCAGACAAGTCTCCAAAGGTATTAATCATATTAATTCATGCAGGAATAGAAGACTGAAGTTCCAAAATAAATAATAAATGATCATCTGCATAAAGAATAATTTTAAATTCAAAAGAGTTATGTACAAAGCCATGAATATTATTATTTTGTCTAATGGCACAAGCCAAAGGTTTCAGATATAAATCAAAAATAAAAGGAGAAGGAGGGCAACCCTGTCTAGTCCCCCTCTCAAGAGGGAATGGTGCACAAAATATGCCATTAGTCAGCATCCTGGATCTGGGAGAGGAATAAAGAATTCTAATCCACTTCAAAAATTCAAAAGGGAAACCGAATTTAGTCAATGTAGCAAAGGGAAATTTCCAGTATATTTTGTCAAAAGCCTTTTCAGAATCAAACGAGAGAATGGCAACTTGATCAGATCTCATACTATTTAAAGCAATCAGATCAGTGACCAGCCTAAGATTATCAGAGCTTTGCCTACCTCATATAAATCGTACAAGGAAGGTATATGTGAAAGGGGCCTGAATATTGCTGCGAGATGCAGATGATGGCTGGACTACTCAACATCAAGAGTGGTAGACAGCTTTTGTACATTACTTCTTCTCCGAAGGCAGAAATTCATTTATAGGGGAGAAAATGAAGGGTACACATCTCATGGGCACCACTGGGGTAGGAACTCATGCAAGGCCACTGCAGTGTCTGATGCACATGGCAGATTCTCTCTTACAAGTTTATCTCAAATTACAGCCTGATTGTTTTGTTCTACAAAACCAAATGGAAGTCAGTGAAAAGTGAGCCAACCACTATCTGCATATTATTGCTAGGGTTCCATTTGTTGGTCACATTATAATGTGACAAGACTGCCATATATGTATGTAAATATATGTGTGAGGGAGAGGGGGGAAGGGAAAGAAAGAGAATGAGATAGAGAAATGTTCAAAATGACTTCTTAAATTAAGAATTCAAGGAAGACCTTATACTTTTTAAAATAATGGTATCTTCCCCGAAATTAGCATTATTTGTTTTAAATAAGCAAAGCTTAAAGAATATATTAACAATAATGTTGATTAAACACAGAAGAACATGATCATCAAATTCAAGGACAGTTATCAACCAATGCAAATACAACCATAGTATCAAATATGAATATAATGATAATTGACAATATAATTGTTTTAGAAGCATTATATGAGAGGGGGCAAAGGATAATCAGCTTTCTTCCCTCATTACTACTGTACCATAAACATGCATGCGTGAGACAGAGAGAAAATACTTAGGTGTTCTGGACAATCAGTTCTAACAATGCAATCCTAAAGATAGTTACTAGGGATTAAGTTGCAGTTCCACTGAATTCAATGGAACTTGCTTCTGAGTAAGCGTGCATAGGACAGCACAACACACAACTTTCATTTAAACACATAATCACAAAATATTGTAACCTTATCTAATATACTGATCCATTATTCTTACCTTTCCAGTTGACTTTGTTCCTTTCCAAATGCAAAAATAGCAGATAGTCCAGGCAGCCAGAAGACACAATGCTAGCTCCCACCGAAGTTCCCCGATGTGCTCAATTCCATCTGAAATGGCCAATACCCTGCGCCTAGAAAAAATAACCATCAATTGCAGATAGTCCAACCTTATCAAAACAACCTTATCAAAGCAAGACAGGCAATGACTGCAGAACATTTGATACAGATCTGGTCGTTATAAATTTGGCAGGCTGCCAAGCAATGCAATTATTTCTAACTTTCATTATTTGTTAGTCTTGCAATTAGTATAACAGTGAGACAAGACTGACTCTGAAAATAAGAAACCTTAACAAATTGTATAATCCCTTTACCATAACACGTATAAAAGGAGTTCCCATTGAAATTTACACTTTGAAAATTTTGAGCCCACGGGGAAAATAACTTTTTTTTTATTTGGGGGAGGGGACACAATTTTTGGGAAAATGGAATTATTCAAGATACACTTTCCTATAAAACCTAAACTTCTTTTAATGATTTAACAACATGAAATGCATCATTTATAATTTACAGCCCAATCCTAAAAGGGGGTAGATGGTTGATGGCTGGGGACGGTGCAGCCACATCCCCTCTTGAGAGGCTTCCTAGGCCGTAAAGAAAATTAAAAAACCCACTTTAAAAAATCCCCATGAAACTCCCCCATTTAGTCTCATGGGGCTAGGCCACCTACTTTGCCAGTGTAACTCAACGGCTGCAAAATGGCACATTCCTGGGTGAAAGGGCTTTGGAAGTTGCCTAAAGGCAGCTCCACTCCCAGAAATGCCCCCCTGTATGTCCGTGCAAGCATTCACACTGGAAAAACGCTGCTGAAGAGGCAGATCTGGCGCACAATTCTCGTGCTGCCATGTCGCTCCCTGGAGCCAGCGTAAGTTGCCCTGTGCTGGTGTCTTTGCCACTTTGGATGGCACGGAAGCAGGTGTAGGAGTCACACTGGATCCTATGCAGTTCTGCCCACCCCTTCAGGTTTGCACAGTTAGTTAGCATATAAAATTGTACCATTTGGCATATGTATGTCATTTAAAAATATAAATGTCTTTGTTTTCCAGATAAAAATTGCAAGCACACCCAGTACTTGAGATGCAAACTGCTGCACCCTAAGCTAGCATTACACATTTATCTTAATTTCTGCCATCAAAGAAGCAAGAAGAAATAAAAGTTGAAGGAAGAAAACAAATTCTGTAGCAAACAAAAGAAAGCATAATATTTGGGCACAAACATTCACACAGTCACAATAGGTAGGACTAACAGCATATTTGGATATAAAGTTAAAAACACCGAACTCTTTCATGTATTATTACTAGGATTGTGCATATCAATATACCTGAATCGAAAATAAACCCAAAATTAGCCATTTCAGAAATATTCAGATTTCAGGTAGACCAAATACCAAAACCTGGGAATCTGCCGGAAGCCAAATAGGTGATTCCCGAAAAAGCTGAATAATAATTATAATTATTTGAATAATAATTATTCAGCTTTTTCGGGTTTGGCTGTTTGCCTTTGTTCAGATGCACGGCTCTGTGCTTTCTCCCATTTTTCTATCTTTTGACTGGTTTTGAGGTCAGGGTCATGTAATCGGAGCCAATTTGGTCTGAGCAACCATCACCTTTCAGCGGATTAATCTGGATCAAGCATAAGGGTTATTTAAAAGAAGGGGCTCACCAAGTCCCATCCGGAGGGATATATCCTCCAGCTAAAAAGAACTGGCTTCAACACCTGCTCACACCAACAGGCTTTCGAAGGAGACTTCCTCACCTGCACAGATGAGCAATCTCCTTCAAACAGCCCCCATGGTTGAGACGTTGGCTGTCTCTGATATAATCCACCACCACCCCGATAACCTACTCTGAAACTGAAGGTCATCCGAAGTAGAGGCTTTGTTTCCCTGCACTGTGACCATCTCTTGAAATCAGATTTTTGATGTCTATAGTAAAGGACTGTTCAAAGGATGTCAATTGACACCAAAGAAATGTTTTCTGTGCCTTATTTTTCTTGCATTTAAGCCGTTTTCCTCACTTTGGAAGCTAATTTGCATGTACATAATGCTATGCACCCCAAATATGAGTGGAGCTCCCTGACTTTGAGGTGCCAGACTGCCAATCAGCTCTTTCCACCAGTCCTCGGCAACACTGAACCTTTGAACCTGAAAACCAATGGACAGATCGGTTCACAAATGCCTGGAGCATGGGGACAACCACTTTGCTGGCCCATAAAATTGGACCCCCCTGTCCCAAAGTTCACCATTCAGTGATTGTCTAAGGAGAGTACCTTGTAGCCATGCTGCAAATTTGGTGACTCTGCCTCCAAAAATACCCCCACAGGAGCTTCAAAAAAATCCCCATAGACTATAATGGGCCTGGATTTTTTTTGGTAAACCTGGAAATAAACCGTATACTCATATTTACTAGTATGAGTATTCGGCTGATTTTGGGTTTACCAAAACAAAATTGGGCCCAATAACTCATGATTATGGTATGAACAAAATTTCTGTGACTTAGGATTTCCAGTATCCCAGAACGATCAGAATCTTATGAGTTATCTTTAGTGCAGTATGAAGGCCATCCACGTGCTATGCTGATAGGTGTGCCAGAACACCACCTTATCAGCAACATCAGCACTCGCTGGAACTCCACCTGTGCCATGTTTGAGTGTCTGGTGGATCAGAAGAGTGCCCTGACCGTTAAAATCAGAGCTAGACTAATAAATCCTATACTGATGGCACCCAAAACTGCTCCACCTTAGGGAGGATGTTGTAACAGGGTGGCCATGCATATGTGATCACCATCAATGGGACTCAGTCAGGGGGCAGAGAGAGACAAAGGATGGAGACAGAATGACACGGGGATAGGGAAACACATAAAGGAAGAGAGAAAAAGGAAGGGGAAAGGGGAGGAATGGAAAGAGAAGGAAATAAAGGAAAGGGCCAAGAGGGGAAAGTAAGGGAAGGGAAAGGAGGCCATTTCTAGAGGTGATGCCATTGCTACGCTCAACCATAAGCCTGTCCTCAACTATTAGACCAATGATCTAATTTCAGCACAAGGCAGCTTTATGCATTCATGTGTTCATCTGCCCTAGTTACTCTTGACATCAATAGGATAGGCATTGTTGCCAAAGGGACATGAGATAAAAGCAGAAATGTCAGCGGTGAACTGCTGTACTTAGTTACAGCAGAAAAAAATGATTTATGAATTAAATATATTCCTACACACAACTAGCCCCTTCTCGCTCACAGTTGCTCCTACTGCTATCTCCATCTCAGTGTCTCACCTCTCAAGAGAAAATTCCAGCAACTGCACAGTGATCCAAAATCAAACTAATTAAAAACTGACATTTCAGCACTGTTTAAATAAGGGTCCTCATCAAGAATAACAGCCAACTAAAAGATTTTGGTGGTGGAAAGTGCCATCAAGTAACAGCTGACTTTTAGCAACCCTGTGAGGTTTTCAAGGCAAAAGACAAACACAGATGGTTTGCCATTGCCTGCCTCTGCAAAGCAATTCTGTATTTTCTTGGTGGTCTCCCATCCAAGTACTAACCAGGACTGACCCCACTTAGCTTCCATGATCTGACTAGACCGGGTTAGCTTGGACTGGGGAAAATGGACAAGGCAGGAAATTTACACCATCTAGCCTCCCTATTCTTTGTAAAGATGCATGCCACCCATCCATTTGAATTTAAATTTAAATAGCACTCTAAAAGAGAGATAAATCTTTGCTTTGTCCCCTCTTTAAGCCAAACAGGAAGTTCCCATCCTCTACCTTAGAAGGCTATTAGCATAAAGTACAGAACATATAATTAATCCATAATGTAGAATGTGAACTGAACTCTACATGAAAAGAATACGTGGAAGAAAGAGAAAGGAAACTAACACAGGGTCTTGCAGTGATTTTCTCACTAGGCACAACATAGCTTTGCCTAATTTCTTCCCCCCCCCCCAGTTCCCCTGCTGAGACTCTGGCCCAGAGTCATAGCGGCAACCTAGCCAGTTCTATTCTTAGAAATCCAAGGCAATATGCCCAGGATGCCCATTGTCTACTTTCATGCACCCATACATTTCTTTCCTCACAATTTGAACAGGTGAAATATATCAGTGGAAAAGTCCAATTTTTGGCTTACTCAGAGCACATATTTATCAGTGGTGCCAAAACAGTGTGGTTGAGTGCAATGAAAGGAAAGATAATGATAGAAAGGTTGTTGGGATAAAGTAATTTGCTGTCACTCAACACATTTACATGAACAAAACTTTTAAAAGTTAGATTGCTTTCTGGACTCTTGTACTTTTCACACATACAAGAATATGCAAACCCAACCCCACCCTTCCTCCCTTGCTGGTACCCACCGTACACTTGACAGCCCCTTTTCAAAGTATTTGTAGCAAACCCTAAATACATGTTATTAGGGATTATTCCTCAACAAGTGAATTCTATACAAAGAGAATTTTTTCAATATGCCACAACAGCAGCGAGACTCTTATATGCTTCATGCTGGAAAAATCCAAGAGTACCGACTAAAACAGAATGGATGCAGAAATTTATGGACTTTGCTACGATGTCTAAACTAACTTGTTTAATTAAGAAATGACCCTTGGAAGACTTCTGGAACAAGTGGCAACCTTTCTACAACAAACTTGGATAGAGAGACAATTTGTAGTCAATATAATATTGCAACTTGTGATACAATACAGAGATTTTATTAAAGGGGCTAAATATAAGAGCTGAATAAGTAAGATACCTAATAGTTGTTAATGAAATCTAATGTAGTTTGATTATAGTACAGAATATAGTATTATAAAATATTGTAACAGAAGATAATGAAGAATATAGAGATCAATAGCAGAGATAAATATAAATTGTTGAGGTTATTAGGAATATTGATTTCAGATTAGAAACACAATGAACATTTTAATTTTAGATTAGAAATGTAATGTGTTAGTGCGTCAAGTATCAGATGTGGTGGTTTGTCACAGAAATATATGTTTATTTTATCTTTCCTTCCCTTCCTTTCCCGTTTTATCTTGTACCCTAAAAATCTAATAAAAATTTCCAAAAAAACAACTATGATTTCCACAGAGTTTTTGGGGAGAGGGCTAGAGCACCCCCTTGGTGCGATGCCAGTCCTTCTGCATAAAACCAAAAGTGATGTCATCACACAAGGGATGCAGATCGCTCTCCCCTTCTGCTGGCCTGCTTCTGCCCGCCGACCAGCTGAGCAACAGTGGGCAGTAACATGAATCAGCGGGTGATTGCCCGCCGTTAGCAGGCAGTTGGGAACCCTACCATTAACTGATTTTAAAGACTGCAACAAAAGCAATGTGGAAGAAGCAAACACCAACTATATGTTTCTAAGTCTATGCTGCATATGCTAAGTTATATATATATGAAGTATGCATAGTGAATGTTTGTGCTTGTGTGTGTATATACACATGTTTATTCAAAACAAGTTAGGGCTGTCGATTTGGTTCATCCTGAACTGAAAAACAGCCGAATTTCCCCCGATTCGGCGGTTTTCAGTTCGGATGGAACCGAATTTAAAAAAAGGTGGGAAAACAAGCCAAATTCGGCGAGTTCGGGGTGCCCCGAATAAATTTGGCAAATTCAGGGGCTCAGAATCAGCAGCATAACCATCAGTAAGCAGCATTCTCCCACGGCCAATGGTGGCCAAGCTGGGTCTTCTCCTGGCCAATCAGTCGCTTTTGAGTGCATGAGCCCAGCTGCTGCGCGGTCCTGGAAGAGAAAGAGTTTGTGTGTGAGAGAGAGATCCCCGTGGGGGGTGCGTGTGCACATTTGCGCCTTTCTGCGGCTCCAGGGGGGCATTTTTGGAGGTAGAGGTCCCAAAATTTCAGTGTAGCTTGAGGTGACCCTTCTTGCAAGAACCCCCAAGTTTTGTGAAGATTGGGTCAGGGCCCCCAAGATATGGGGCCCGGAAGGGGTCCCCCCTCCTTAATGTGCATCTTTAGTCCATTTACAGCACACTTGCGCCTTTCCGCGGCTCCGGGGGGGGGCATTTTTTGAGCTAGAAATCCCAAACTTTCAGCTTAGCTTCAGGGGGCCCTTCTTGCAATCCTAAACTTTCAGCGTAGCTTCAGGGGACCCATCTTGCAAGAACCCCCAAGTTTTGTGAAGATTGGGTCAGGGGGCCCCGAGATATGGGGCCCGGAAGGGGTCCCCCCTCCTTAATGTGCACCTTTATTCCATTTACAGCACACTCGCGCCTTTCCACGGCTCAGGGGGGGACTTTTGGAGGTAGAGGTCCCAAAATTTCAGTGTAGCTTGAGGTGACCCTTCTTGCAGGAACCCCCAATTTTTGTGAAGATTGGGTCAGGGCCCCCCGAGATATGCGGTCCCCCCCCATTCACCCTCTGCAATGATTGCGAGCAGGCACGACCCTGTGCCTCTAGAGAGCGGCAAATCCAAGGCAAAACCTCCCGTTCATAAATGAAATCGTATTGGATTACTCCTGAGAAGACATCCACAGTAAGACCCATTTTGGGGCTTTTCTCTATATTTTTTCCTGTGTGCGTGGGGGGGGGGAGCAGAGTCTGTGTGGGGGGGAGCAGTTTCTGTGGGTGGGGAGAGCCAAAGGGAGCTTTTGCCCATTCTGCCTAGGGGTGTGTGCCTAAAGATTTACTTCTCCGTGCTCCTGATGGAAGACATCCACACAGTTTGATTTTGGGTTTTTTTCTCTTTACCTTTTCTCCTGTGTGTGTGGGAGGGAAGCAGAGTCTATGTGTGAGGGGGAGCAGTTTCTGTGGGTGGGTGGGGGAAGCCAAAGGGGGCTTTCGCCCGCTTGCCTCTGCAGGAGTTTGTGTTCTGCTTTTAAAGTTTTAAAGTGTAAAGTTGAGTCTGTGCGGCAGCTAGCGAGTCTCTCTCCGCTCGGCACCCGGGCCATGCCTCCTCTTCCTTGGTTTTTTTCCCGTTTGGGTTTGAGTCGCCCCATACTGGTTTGAGGGGGGGGGTTGCCCGTTCTGCCTGGGAGTGTGTGTGCCCGCTCGCGTCTCTCTCTCCCTGGTTTGAGGGTGGGGGGCTTCAGTTGTGTGTCCTCAGGTTTTCCCTCATTCATAAGATTGGTTAGGTCTATTTTGATGCTCACTTAAAACTGGTTTTCAAATTGTGACTTAAACAATGTATTTGCCCGGTCCCGAGACTCCCAACTCCCAAGTCTGATGCAAAAGGAGAAATTCCACCCCCACCTGCTCCTGATACATAGCTAGAGCGCCTCTGTCCCTTTCCATGGCTTGCAAACTCCCAAGGTCACGTCACGTGTTGCTTTGCATGGTTTTGCAAACTCCGAGTCCAACCGGTCTATATATTTCTATTCATTCCATCGGGTGGAGGGGGGACCCCTTCCGGGCCCCAAAGCTCGGGGCCCCTGCCCCAATCGTCACCAAACCTGGGGGTTCTTGCAAGAAGGGTCCCCTCAAGCTACGCTGAAGGTTTGGGAGCTCCACCTCCAAAAATGCCCCCCGGAGCTGCGGAAAGCCACGAATGTGTTTGTAATGGCGTTATTGCAATGGGCAGATCATGGGGGGACCCCTTCCGGGCCCCATATCTCGGGGGGCCCTGACCCAATAGTCACAAAACGTGGGGGTTCTTGCAAGAAGGGCCCCCTGAAGCTACTCTGAAAGTTTGGAATTTCTACCTCAAAACATTCCCCCCCGAGCCACGGAATGGCGCGAATGTGTTTTTAATGGCTTTATTCGGCCGAATTTTCCCCCGAACTTTGAATCTCGCGCCAAATTCCACAGATCCGAATCGGGGGAGTTCAGACTTCGGCATTTCCCAAATCAAAACGGGCCGAGTTTTGCCAAATCCAAATTTTACGATTTTTTTTCAACAGCCCTACAACAAGTATCTCACAGAGTTTAGTAGGTTTTATTGCCAGAAAAGAAGGCAAAGAACTGCAACCTTAATGTCCCCTAAATGCCAACTGAGTCATGCAGGTGATCATAACCTATTGACCCTCAGTTAGTATTAGAGGTACTGATCCTGTGGTTTGTTATCTTGAAGGATATTTTATATGTCTTCAGCATTTTTAGAAATTTGACATCTCCGTCTCTGATCTTGTAATATTTTAGCCATTGTCTAATGTATAATACGGGAGGGAAGCTAAGCAGGGTCAGGACTTGGAAGGGAGACCACCAAGGAAGACTCTGCAGAGGAAGGCAATGGCAAACCACATCTGCTTTTCATCTGCCTTCAAAGCCCTTGCTGGGGTCTCCTTAAGTTGGCTGCAACTTGATGACACTTTACACAGACACACTATGTATAATCTCCTAGAAATAAAAACCTTAGAGATAGGGTACTTAGTTAAGAGGAATGAATTTCTGCCAATCATTTAGCGATTAATATGTCATCAATACATGAACCTATACAGTGGGGGGAAAGGGAAAAGGAGTGCGAACACACTGTAATAATAGAGTAAAACTGAGGTTATTTTAAAACGACACTGTGGACCATATATTCATCCGAATTCAAACACCAGCATTTTGGAATTCCAATATGGTGTACCTCTTATAAAGTGTGCCTTTATAAAGTGTGCTCATTTGGGGCTAAGTAACTACAACATTACTACATTTCCCATGGGCTTGCAATATGCTGGATTTTCCTGGGAAAAGTTTTCTTTAATAAGCCTTTCCAGTATGCTGGTCTGTAGTGCACTCCTGAATAGCAAGAGGCGTAATCACTGCCAGTATTTCACAGAAAGGAATGTACTAGAGTACTTGCCGCATTGTTTCATGTTTTGGAGAAGCTAAAGAACAAATTCATTGTATTTGGAAAATCTTGTGTCTGTTAACTATTTTAGGTAAGTGTGCAAGGTGTTTTTCCTTCACAAATGATCTAGGGATGTAGTCTCTAGAGGTTACTTTTCCTATTGGACCACTTCAGCCAGAATGGTTAAGTAGCACTAATAATGACTTGAGGCAAAATGAAATTGTTTCAGCAGGATCAGACAATTTGAAGGGGGAAAGTCCTGTTTCCTATTCTATCCCACAGGAGTGTTGACAAAGGTCATTCTTTACAAAAGCCGTGCTAATTATTTCTAGGTATCATTTTTATTCTGATATACTTTGTCTTGAAACAGATATTAGGGTGTTATTTCATGGATCCCATTTTAACAAAGATAACACCAGTTTTTATTTAGCAGACTTTGGTACTTTGTTAGAAGACTAACAATTTCACACTTGAATTGTTTATGAATCCCTCAGGTGTATCGCCATCCAGACCTTTTTATTTTATAATTTGTCAAGTCACCCAGAATGTTATCCCTTGTCACCTTTATTTGATGGTCAGAGGAGTCCTGAAAGGGAGGGGCGAACCAGCTCAGAAGCCGGCATGACCCTTGCGCCGGTGTGCCACTTGCGTTGGCTAAATTGGCATGGATGCTGGTAAATGGCCACTTATGCCAGCACCAGGAACTGTGCAGCAGCGCCATACTCAATTGCCAGTGCTGCCACCGTGGTAGCATTTCACTGTGGCAGCATTTCACAGGCACAGAGGCTCACACCAGCATCGAAGGAGGCATCCCCAGGGGGCAGAGCTGACTTTAGTCAGCTCCCAAAGTCCTTTCACTCTGGGAACACCTGGGAACCATAATGGCCTCCTTTAGCTGGCGCGAACTTGCGCCAGCAACAAAGCAGGCATAGCCCCATGAAACTCTATGGAGGATCACAAGGTTTTTTAAAAATAATTTTTGACTTTTTTCTGGCCAGCAAGCGGCTATTTTCATCACAGAAACACATGAAGCTGCCTTCTACTGAATCAGATGCTTGGTCCATCAAAGTTAGTATTGTCTACTCAGACCGGCAGCGGCTCTCCAGGGTCTCATCATTTGCATATGTTTTGCCATACATATTTGTTCTATACCTTTTATGGTTTCCTTGACTCTGCTCCTTAACCATAATGGCATCCTTTAGATTTGATAGTACGTTTCTAATATTGTATTATATATTTTATTTCCCTTATATGTGGCATATATTCTATTTAGTTATTTAGCCCCCATATTCTTGTTACTGATACCTTTTAAAAACTCTTAAAGAACTGGAGCATAATGAAATATTGTTTTCACATCTCACATATCTCCATTGGTTTGATACGATGGGGTATTACTACAACAATAAAAATGTCTCAACATATGACTATAGCTACTCTTTTGAATGTGATAATGTCAGTACATTTTTTTAAAAATTATTTATTTACTTACATAATTTGTACCTCATCTTTCTCCCCAATGGGGACCCAAGAGCCCATTCCTGAGAGCTGCAGTGGCCAGGGATGGCGTGGCCATGGCGGCACTGCAGCGCCTCCGAAGAGGTTTCACTGCTACAGCGGGTGTGTGTGTGTATTTTTAAGTAAAAATTAGGAAAAGGGGGAAACAGACCCATTGAAAACAGCGATGCTGCACTAACAAAAAGGTGGCACAGCACCACTATGGCTTAAGGGGTCATTCCTGGGCTAACAGGGGTTAGAAAGCTGCCTAACGGCAGCATCGCCCCCCAGAAAACTTCCTGGGATGCCGGCACGAGGACTTGCACTGGGAGGATGCTGGCAGGAAGCCGAGCCAGTGTCCGTGGGCCGCCACAATCCAGGGGGGAGCAGTGTAAGTGCCCCTACACTGGCTTCTGTGCCAGTTTAGATGACACAAGTGGCACAGATGCTGGCATAGGGATCACGCCGCCTCCTAAGCCCATTCAGCCTCCAACCTCAGGAATGGGCTACAAGACAGGTTACATCATCATGCTCTCCTCCATTTTATCCTCACAACAACCCTGTAAGGTAGATTAGGCTGAGAAAGTCTAACTGGCCCAAGGTCACCCAGCGAGCTTCCATGGCATGAGTTTGGTTTCAAACCTGAGTCTCCCAGATACTATTCTGATACTCTTAACCACTGCACCACACTGGCTCTCATGTAGTGAACTTTGTACTGGGTCCTACTAATTTTTTCCTTTAGACCTATCCATTCCCCTGAAGGGGGCCTCTGGAGGCTGCTCCCGGCCGGGAGAAGGCGGCGGGGGCGGCTGAGCGGCCTCCCTGCAGCTGCAGGGGGCCTCTGGAGGCCGCTCCTGGCCGGGAAAAGGCGGCGGGGGCGCCTGAGCGGCCTCCCCGTGGCCGCAGGGGGCCTCTGGAGGCCGCTCCCGGCCAGGAAAAGGTGGCGGGGGCGGCTGAGCGGCCTCCCCGCGGCCGCAGGGGGCCTCTGGAGGCCGGTCTCGGCCAGAAAAAGGCGGCGTCGGTAAGTTCCCCCCTCCCTCCTCCCTCCCCTCCCGTATTGACCCACGTATAAGCCGAGTTCGGCTTTTTCAGCCCTTTTTTTGGGCTGAAAAAACTCGGCTTATACGCGAGTATATACGGTAAATATTTTCAAATTAATTGATAAGGGAGAGACTTATGTTACCAGCAGTGCAGCTGAGAAGCTTCCCATGTCAGACTAAGAGTTTGCAGTGTCAGTATGGCTTTCCTGATCAGAGGTCCAACTTTTACTTGATCAATCATATCAAATTAGTTGATTAACGATTCCAGGCCTAATAAGACAGCAGAACTAAAATGGTTAGGGTTGTCAGCTCTGTGTCAGGAAATTTCTGGCGATTTGTGGGGTGGAGCCTCGGGAGGTAGAGTTTGAAGGAAGGGACATCAGTGGTTCATACAACGTTTTGTATTTGCAAAATTGTTTTGTTCTTTGCTGACTAGCCTAATGGTTTCAGATTACCGATGGCCAATTAATTACATAGAAAAAAGCAAAAGAGGTCAGTCTCAGTGGATGCTGAAAATCAATTTACTGAATTTAAAATTTTAAACAATTATTTTTAAATGCTGAACACCACTGTGTTTAAGTAGAAACTTTTATTTAGGGGTAATTAAACTGTTGAGTTAAACAATCTAATTCAATTTCTACCTTAGATTTTGTCTGCACCAGCTGGACACCAATCATCCTCAACCTTATGTTCTTTTTTATCTGATTTATTGTCAGTTACAGTACACATCCACAATTAGTTTAATGAGTCACATTAGGGTTGCCAGGTCCTTCTCAACCGGCGGGAGATTTTTGGGGCGGAACCTGAAGAGGGCGGGGTTTGGGGATGGGAGGGACTTCAATGCCATAGAGTTCAATTGCCAAAGTGGCCATTTTTCTCCAGATGATCTGATCTCTATCGGCTGGAGATCAGTTGAATTAGAAGATCTCCTGCTACTACCTGGCAGTTGGCAACCCTAAGTCACATCTATATGTACTCACTAAAAGCAGATCAAGATATCTGTGGACAAAACCTAACACTTTGCTGAAATTCTTTGATAAATGAGAATATGGAAACAAAGTACATAACTTCATGGAAACGAATGAAAAAACTTCAAACATCCTTAGTACTGGTATCCACTTTTCATCTTGGTTGCTTCTATGTTCCCCCCCCCCCCACAAAGAGCTAAATAATATAAATATTAGCTTTGATAAAAACACCAGTTTTATCTCATATTTTTACCAGTGTAATAGACAAACATTTTCAGATTTATGTTCTCGGCACCAACTATCACTCCTGATATGACAGCATAAACAATGAATAATCCAATGGAAGGGAATATTTCAGTATATATATTCTAGGTTCAAAGTGTCTGCATTAAGGTTTTGCGATTCTTTCCCCCACAAACAACAAAGCCTTGTTTAGTTTCAAATAATTTGGAAAGCAGTAGTCATTTCTAGAGCATGCAGAGAATGACTTGGTGGAGCGTTTTAAATTATCTGAAATCTGATCAGTCTAATTCAAATTCCTGTTTAAGGTACCTCAGTACTATTTATTGCATTTGAGTAGTACCAGGCAGAGCTCAGGGTTTTAAGGCAAAACCTTCGGAGGAAAACTTGTGCGCATCCAAAAGAAAGACTGGTTTCACACGGCCTTCTGTGAACTGAACAGAAACCGACGAGTCTGGCACACTTCAATGTTCTTCAGACTGAACACAAAAAAGCCAATGCGCAGAGGAACTGGATGTGTGTGAGGGCGCAATGCACCAGGATCAGGCACATAGCTGCTAATGACTTTTTATAGGATTCTGGGGATTAGTAACAATGTGTCTCCTGCAGTTATATGGAGCCTGAATGAAGCAGGAAAAACTCTCTCTCTTTTTTTTGTACTTTGAGGATTGTTTTTTTTTTTAACCTTTTCATTCCACAGAGCACAGCCTCTTTTCCTTTCACAAAAAATGTTTTTCTCACTGGGCTTTACTTGAAAACACGAACGATACGCCACTTCCTCTAGTGAATGACAGGCTAACAACTAGGTCTTCTTTAGCTGAGGTCTGGGTTGTTACTCAACTAACAAAGAGGACTATTGAGGTGGAAATAACTTCACCACGATGTCACCTCCATTTACCCAAACCTCTCCTAAGGAGCAGTAAGCTCATTTTCCAGATCACAGTAAAAGACAAAGAGAGCCAGTAAGCAGAAATTATACCAATGGCTTACCTCAGCTGGAACACTTTACTTTGTGGAAGATTTTCTTCCTCCCCTTTAATGTCTACATCACAAATAAGTCTGAGTCCCATTAGATACTTGTTTTCAGCATCATGCTGGTGGAACACGAGGTACTATTGTGTCTGACTGGACCTAGATATTCCACAGCACTTGCATCACTATTTATTGGATCTAAAGATGCTCTTCTGTATATGGAAATTGTCTTCAACTTTATGGAAAACCTATTTGACATCTTTTGCTTCCACACTGAGAAAGTAAAACTATATCCAGATATGGACTTCTGCATCTGTAAAAATTTTACAAAACTTTCACAAACAGAAGCATGAAGTCTTGGATACAGAACAGACATACATGTGACTGCTAGGATTTCCATTTCTGGCATAAGTGGCCCAGCCCTGGCGTAAAGGCTCCTTATGCCAGCACAAGTGTCATTTATGCCAGCGCTGGAATCACACCACCTCCAAAGTGCTTTCAGTCCCCCCCCTTTGGATTGCACCACAAGTGAACCAACACCACAGTATATGGCCATGAATCCACATGAAATGAAAAGCAGATTAGTGATCTGAAGTTGGTAATTTATTAATCAAGATGCAACACAGATCACAACCATCTGTAAATATACTAAGGACCAGTAGTAAACCTTCTGATCTGACATTTATGCAGCACTCCTGATCTACACTCTTGGGGAGATGGAAGCAGAGGTAAAGAGCAAATACACACAGACTTAGGCATATGGTAGATATCAGTAATGAAAGTTCTGATCATGTCTCTATGTATGAGAGGGCCATTTATTTAGGATCCAAAAGATCCCAGATGCTTTTATTGTATTTCAAAGCATATCTACTCACACATAAAACAAAGGATGTCTTTTTTAATACAAAAATGGAGTGTGCGGGTGAGAGATACTAACCTTGTCCAGCTGCCTTATTTTACTATTCTATACTGTTTGGACCATATTTTATCTTGGCCAGGCTCTGAGAGAATCAGCCAAACTTAAGAAAAATGCTGATATCAGCACAGCACAGCAGGTCAATTACCATTTTTGCATATTAAAAAATCCCTGTCCTCAATTCAGAATTCTATGGAAGGACCAGAAAGCTCAATCACACACCAGCCAATTAGCTCCCAATATCTGTGAGAATGTTTATTACCCCTTAGAACTTAGGTCTTTTTTGCCACCACAACCTCTTCTACTTGAAATCTGGCAATAAGAATTCCTCACATGAGGACTACAACACCTGATAAGAACATTCCAATTTGAATTTACACCTGGAAATGTGTTTCCTATTGAAACTAATGGAAATGACTACCAAGTTGATTTCCTAAAATGACAAAAACCAAACAAAAGAACTGAACAAGAACTGAACATTGTTGTGTTTTATTTTGTAGATTCCTAATATAGACACAGCCTTTGGTTCAGAGATTTGATTGTGGGGACTTCAGTAGCATCCTCACCTTACAGCTTTATGTCAGAAATAAGGAAGACTTCCTCAACATCTCTAGCATCACACACACATATTCCCATTATTATTACAAAGCTGTTGAAGCCCTGGCAGGTTTATGAAACTAATTCCAATTTGTACTGATCAGATTAGATTTCAAATCCCTTCCTTTATTCATTATATACGTCCACTTCCATTCATAAACTATGTATTAAACTAAAATAAAAAAGTACTTTTTCAAAATCACTAACACAAATGTTATTTGTCACTTCAGGATTTGTATTTATGTACCAAAAGTGTAAGGCATTTATCCAGTTTAAAGGTGACAGTGGATGTTCAGTTCAGCTTCAGAAAAAAAGCTACTTTAATGAAATACATTCAGCATTGTATTCAGGTGAACATCTAACTCTTTTGTCCCTGAAAGGCAGCAGGTCTTCAAAGAATATGCCCTTATAAGAATGATTTATTAACAAGGGAATGATTACTGATGGCTCGCACAGCACTTTGCTAATAAGCAACTTTATAAATAATAAAAATTATTATTATGACTACTGAGTTTAATTAAAATTCAGCATTTTTACTTTCAGCAGGAAAGCCTCTGGTTCCTATTTTCCCTTTCTTTATTGCCTCTGCACATACATCTGCACACTGCTTTCTGAATATATGATACAGTAATCCCTTTGCTTTGAACACTGTGTCTACTGAGCACAGCATGAGTAATGGGGCAAAATCACAGAAAACGTGCTCAACATTTGCTGAAAAGGGAACCCGCATCTTTCATCAATCATTCAAAAGGGAGACTGGCTGATTCACTGAATTATTCCCTTTCCAGATTCTGACTCTCAGAAGCGCTTCAGTGTTTCGTAGTTTCACAGTATGGGCTTGTATTCAATGATGCTTCCATGAAAAGAACACAGAGGTTTTCCACATACCTCTTCTCTCCTGTAGCCCCTTCCAACCCCTGGAAAAATAACTCCTGGGTTGTGGCACCTGCATAGAACAACTGTGTGGGCCAGGGAGCTGCGGTGAGGAGGGGGAAGGGGTAAACTTCCCCTTGCTCCCTCTTGCGTAAGTACAGCTCTACTAACAGATGAGAGAGAAACCAGCAGTTTTACACCCTTCTCCTTTCTCATGGCAAAAACATATGGTTAATAAAGGCAGAGTTTCAGTACTAGCTGTCTATAATGACCCTTTTATCTTTAGGGTTTTTTTATGACAGAAATCCCATTTGATTAGTTTTAAACAAATGCGACTCGGTCTGTATTTCAATGGCTATACTAATGTGTGTCTGTTACTGTGAGGAAAGATGAATTCTTTATAAACATGACAGAGGTGAGGATTACAAAAGAGAAAACATATTTATTTACTTCCTTAGCGGGGTATAATGCTCATGTCTAACAGTGTCTGTTGGTTGAATGTTAAAGCAACATTGCTTCTTCAAAGTTCTACTAAGGCAAACTTCTCTTTTTTTCAGAGAATGTTGTGCGGGGGAGGGAGGTCAAAATCCCTTTGGAGCTTAAATGCACTTTCAACCCTGATTGGCAACTTTTTCAATCAACCAATGTATGACAGCTCTAATTTTAGGACTTCTTCAAAGCAGCCAGCCTCCACGGTCACAGCAGTCCAGGTATAGCCTATCTACTTCCTTCAGAAGATATACTTACTCTGGATTAAGACCACTTTTCCTAAGTAACATTAATCAAATAACCATTCTGCTCTACCTGAGCCAGACGTCTAGCCCACTGATCCCCTGAGCAGACAGACCCTTTATCTCTAACCATTGGAATCTTCCATTTACTTTCATTCCCCACCCCCCACTCAACATTCTAACATTACCTCTGATCAAAGACAGTTGTGGACTGATAGCAGAAAGAAATAGGAAGGCAATTGACTAGATACATTTCATTTGAACATGTAAACTTTATCTCCCTGTAGTTCAGTAAAGTGCTAATATTCCATACACATTCCACAGCAGGAGCTAGACAAACTCATACAAATTCATACACATTGTTCTGCTTCTCTGGCCTGATCATGGAAAAATGCAGGGAAAGGGTTACAAAAGACTTTCATGCACATTTTTCACCAAGTAGTAAAGACACAGCTATGCATACCCCAAAAAAAACCTTGAACTGCTAAGATCTAAGCAAACACAACCGCCATATATCATCCTAAAATAAAATTTAAATACAACCTGAACCAAAGATCAGACAAAAAACAACTGAACACCAGACAATACTTGGGTAAAAAGTAATATTTTACACTTTTTTCCAAAAAAAAAAAATTATAATCTTGGAAAGCTTCCTTGAAAAAGGAGTGTTAAAGTGTCAGGGCTACTACCAAGATGGCCTTGCTATGCAATATCACAAAGCTAACACAATAAAAGACTCGGGTGGGATACTTAGTTCATAAAATTGAGTGTTCAGTCTCTTTGTCTGCTTTTCTCTGATTCTTGTTGATTGGAAGGTATATATAGTTAGTGTTTAAAACTTGCGAGTTACAATTTTCATTGCAAAAGAATGACTAAATTTCTTCAAAATTAATACTATATAATTTCATTAAATATAAAACTCTAGACTATGTCAAAATAACTAATTTTTCATTCCACAGTGCTTTCCAGCTAATACGAATAGCACACTTACAACACATCCTATATATGTTTACCAAGTGTATTCCAATAGGCTCTCAGGAAACTTTGAGTAGGACTGCAGCATTAAGTGCTTAACAACAATAGTACTCGTTCTCTAGGCACAGTCCCTTACATACCAGCATCTTACATTTTGATTCCGTAAGTGCCACCTTCAAAATCCAAAAACACCAGCCATATTAAAATTTAGTACCGGGGAGCCGATGCCTAAGGGGAGTGGTGCTGCCACGCTGCCTCCTCAGAGGCTTCTCGGACACCAAAAAGAAATTTAACTACTGTACAAAATAAAAACAATTAAAAATGCCCCCAAAGACTTCAACAGGGCTACAGCACCAAAAAAGGTGTCATAGCTATGCCACTGTGTGGGAAGGGGCGTTCCTGGGATGAAAGGGGTTCAGAAGGCAGCTCCACGCCCAGGAACTCTTCCCAGGATGCCGGGGTGGGGACTTGCACCACTGGAATGCTGCCAGGAGGCAGCGCCTGGGCCCAAGCCCCAAGCCCCAAGCTGCGGCTTCCGGGCACCAGTGAGGATGCCATGCATGACGGCTCTTATCATGGATTAAATGGGCACTTACCCAGCGCAGGGTCACGCCGGCTCCTAAGAAGCTTCACCCTACCCCCTTTCAGGATTGCAGCCTCAGTTTATGAAGACTATGATTAAGTAACCAGAAATGGTTATTTCCTAATTTTCGTATGCAGAACCAGCTTCTAATAGAACTTATATCATTCAGTGCTATCTTTTTACAGTTTTTGGTTGCTCCCTGTGATTTTAGTATACTGAGAGAGAATATTCTGGTAAATTTAGAATAAAAGTGTAGGTATACTTACTCCCAAAATTCCATGACTGGAGAAGTAGCATTTTGCAGAGTTTGATGAGTGCAGTTACTCATGTTAAGTTTTTGAAATTCCACACAATGTTCTACAAAAGAACCACAAACCAAATTGCTGTGACATTTATTTTAAACTTTGAAGTTGATTAGAATATGGCTGCAAAGATTTAAAAGCAAGGTTCTGTCATATGCTTTGATAATTAATTCAAACTGGTCCTCCTCAAGATGATGTTCACCAAGATTTCTTTTTGGTTTGCACTGTTAAAGTTGAAAGTGCCGACCCAGTTTCTGAGGCAGAAAAAATAAACTTTGAGTTGCTCTGATTGCTAGGGAGTTAAAGATGCATGGCTTCAATGGCTGACTGCAATTCAGTTCCCATTGACTGTAGGTGGCTTGCGAATCACTTTCTACCAGCAGCAGCTTAGAAAGCTACCATTTGGCATGAATCTCTGGCATTAGAGAAATGGTGGAAACAGATCAAAGTGGTTGACCATTGTTGAGCTGACACATATTAGTTGGACAGTGTTCAGCACTGGCTAAGCTTTCCTACACAGATGCCAAAAATGACACTGGATCTCTATAATTTCTGATGGACCTGGTGCCAAATTTGTAATTTATACTCCCCCCCACAAATCCATAGATCTGAGCAATGAACATAAGGACACAGGTAGCAATTTCAATTCGGATTTAAATTATGGGGTTACCGATACAAGGTATATCAAAACAAGAGACGTATCATTTAAGACAGTCTGATTTCTTTCCAGTTTAATGCACTAACTCAATTAGGATCAGACAAAAAAGAATACTTATTATAACATGTTTTATGCCACATTAAACTCTTTAGGATAACACATTATTGCATACTGTCTTCCACAAGGGTTTTTCTGTCATTCCATTCCTACTGTAGTCCTAGCCTCACCTCCAAATGTCAAGGAACCCTTCAAAATGGCTTTCTATTAGGTACAAAGAGCTACTGGCATGGCATGGTTCCCCCATCTACTCATGCCGTGCATGAACTGAAGCACTGTGTGTTCCCAGAGCATTGAGCCTATCTGGATCCTTGCCCTTCTATTTTCACATGCTATTACTCCTGCCTATACAGGGATACAAAGTTTTCATAAATCAGCATCTGGTGAGAACAACGTTGCAATTCTACATCACAACTGGTATATAATATTACATTTTTGTTTAGGATTCTCTATTGAAATTTCTGAAAGAATGCAGGCTGTATTAAACTTCTTTAAATAATGTAAGCTTCTTTAAATAATGTAAGCTACACTGAAATAAGGTATGATGGCCAGTTTGTTAAATAGTTTTGTTTACACTAACCATCAATTAGCAAACTACAAATAAACAGCTACAGATCATAATGAATAATTAGTTTTCATCTTGAAAGACAAAGGCAACATTGACTTTGATGTGATTTCCCTAGTAATTCCCCTCCCTCTAAAATACATCCAATTTCAAAAGAGCCAGATCCCCTTAAAGGTTTACAGCATCCTGAACCAAGATAAACAGGATTATTAGCATGCATCCCCAGACCCTAATCTCCCTCCAGCATAATATATTAAATTTTTATTCCACACCTTTTCCAATGAGCAGCTGAGAGCAGCACACATGCGTCTCCCTGTCAGCACTTAAACACATGACCACAAGAAGCTGCCTTATACTGAATCAGACCCTTTGTCCATCAAAGTCAGTATTGTCGACTCAGACTGGCAGCGGCTCTCCAGGGTCTCAGGCTGAGGTCTTTCACATCACCTACTTGCCTAGTCCCTTTAACTGGAAATGCTGGGGATTAAAGCTTCTGCATGCTAAGGAGATGTTCTACCACTGAGCCACTTCTCCATTACCACCCTAAACTGAACGATGGTGAACGGTCCCATAGCTGGATTTACACACAAGCTAAACTACTTTCTAGGACATCAGATTATGAGGACCCCTAAATTTTTTAAAAAAAAACTGAATTTCAATGTGAGAATAATACATATTTTTTGTAATGCTATGGAGTCTCTTAACCTTAACATAGTTTAGGACCTCAGCATGCCTTAATATGGACCTAACTGGTCCAAATGATTTTCACAGGAATTTGAACTCAGTTACCTCCAGTCCTAATCCATTACTCTAGCCATTATACCAAATGACACTCTAGAAAGCCAATTTTCATTGCTTTCCCCCCCATCTGATAATGTGCTTAATATTCTAAATCTCCTATGTTGTCTTTATTTGGCCTGGTTTTTATGATTGGCAAAACTACTTTACTAATACATATTATAAATTAGGTTTAAAAAAAAAACTAATGCCTTTTTAAAGGGTTCCATGAAAAATGCAATAAATCAGGTTTGAAATCAACATCAATTACTGAGACTTAACATTTTAAGAAAGATCAGGTACAGATTTGAATTCAGGTCAGTTAACTTCCACTATCATGCAGTTTGATCTCATAAACATTAAATAATAACACCACTGTTCTTGCTTGAGTACATTCAAATGGGTAAATAACTATCTTCACAGTGCCCATACCTGTATTCCATTCATGTCCACAAGTTGCCCAAGGAAGCTCTGTGGTAAAGCAGTTAAACAGATAGAAGATAGCCCATGCTAAAATAATGATGTAGTAAACATTCAAATGTGCCTCAATAACCTGGGTAGCATATCCAATACCTGTAAAGAACAAAGATATAGACTTAAAACTTTAAGAAGTGCGCACCCACAAGGAATGAGAGTAAGAAATTGTTTGTTCAAATTCTAACATTCTCAAACCTTCTTGTTCTGTTACACTAAGCAGAGGTACATCCTTCTAAGTCCACTGAAGTCATTGGGCTTAGAATGTCCTGACTTTGTTTAGGAGTGTCCTGTCAGATATTGAAGGTATAATTGTGACACATATATCCAAAACTCAAAGAAGAAAACTGGTTGTCTGGCTGTGACAGGCCTTTTTTCCCTACTGAGGGGACACACACAGCCTTCTATGATCTTTGGGGATCTAGGTTTGTTTTAAACTATAAATCTTCCCCTCAGTTACCAGGAGTTGTAAAGGTAGCAAGTGTATAGGCTTTAGGTTCACTGCCGTGAGGTAAGTTTTGTGATGCACCAGATTATTGAGATCACTGAGGCAGGATTCATATTAACAACTAACAGCCCATTCCTGAAAGGGGAGGCTGAAACCTCTTAGGAGGCGGCATGACCCCACTGCCAGTGTAAGTGCATGTAAAACTATGATTACACGCACTTAACGCTGGCGGGGAGGCCAGTCCCACCGGCGGCCGAGCACCACAGGAACGCACCTCGCCTTTCCGCTGGCGAGGCCTCTCCGTGGCGCAGGCCACAGCATAGAGAGGCCGCGCCGGCACAGGGGGGCTTTCTGGGGGTGGGCCAGGGGGATGAGCAGCCGGTCAGGCGGCTTCCTATCCCGGTTCGGCTGGTTACACCGGCACTGGGAACGGCGGTGCTGCGCCTGCTTTTGAGCTTTTTTTGCTTTTGAGCAGGCGCAGCCTCGCTGTTTTCAATGGGGCTTTTAACCCCAGTAAAACAAAACAAAAAGCCGCAAAACGACTTTTTGTTTTGTTTTACGCATACTCAAATCGGCTTAGGAAGGGGCGCCGCTGCGCCTCTTCCCCATCGACTCCACATGCCGTTATTTCAGGAATGGGCTGTAAGAAGATTTATTTATTTACAGGTTGGCTCGAAGGAACCGATCAGTAGCACAGGTTTCAAGGTAGACACAGGAGAAACCTGGCTGAGGCACATACATTTAAACTATCTATGTGTTCAGAGAGCAGTCAGACTTTTCTGTAATGCCTTTAGACACAA
Source organism: Euleptes europaea (assembly GCF_029931775.1). Taxonomy (NCBI): domain Eukaryota; kingdom Metazoa; phylum Chordata; class Lepidosauria; order Squamata; family Sphaerodactylidae; genus Euleptes; species Euleptes europaea. The sequence continues at coordinate 68,183,359 of NC_079312.1, forward strand.
ACAGGCTTTTGCTGACTAGCCATCAGGTTAGATCCTCTCACACACTCAGGATTCTACCCACACCAGCCTGCCCTGTCCCAAGAGTCTAACTAAATTTTACAAGGTCTGCTCATCCCCAAAGATAGGCCTAATGGGTACTCTATTCCCTCCCAGAGATAGAGCTAAACCACTCTGCCACACTACCAGGCAGAGCTACCCTTCACTCTGTCTGCTCTTTTTCCTGAGCCAATCCTGAGCTGTCACTGCTCTCAACCTGAAGCACATCTGAACTCCCTTTCTCCTCTGTTCCTTCCAGCATTCCATCCTCCTTCTCCAAGACGATTAGATGCTGCAGCAACACTCCACTTTGGGGAGAAACGCAACGAATAAACAAAGTACATAAAGTTAAACAAAACAAATACTAGTTGCAGTTAGAGATTTAAAAAACTGTCATTCTGCTCACAAAATTGTTATAAATGTGCCATTTCCCATCATTTTAAGAAAGGTATGTTCAAATATGTTAAAATAGAAATGGAAGGGAAAATGTATACCTTCAAACAATGGACAAACTTTTCTCCAACACGTAATTCCACCTTCACTGGTGAATTGTCCCAAAGCAGTCTCCAGGAAGAAGACCGGTATTCCACAGCAAATAAAGAAAATCACATAAGGTATGAGAAAAGCACCTAAAAGCAAACATTGCATACAGATTAACTACAGCAGGCTCATTAAAGATGAATGAAATCAAACTACTATGCATTCACCATACAGGACTACAGTATGCAGCACCACTTCATCATCTTACAAAAGCACATTAACTTAAGAGTAGTATCACTAATGGTAAAGGATTATCTATGCAAGTAAAGAATCTGCCCTTTCATGTTATAATGTGTTGCAGGCCTGGTCTACACCTGCAGCAGAATGAGGTGCCAGAATGGACTGTACCACTTTAGACTACAGGTGGTAAGCTCACATTTGTAATGTTTCCCCATGTAAAAGCTCCCTGCAAACAAAGAAATAGAACATCAGAGAGCAACGTTCTCGCTTAACCCGATGAATGCTGCACTATCCTTTCACTTACAAGGAATTACTAATTACGGGGTGCTTTGAAAACCCTTTCACTCACAGTCTGAAGTGGTGCAATCTATTCTACACTTCATTAGCACCACAATTTGCTGCAGGAACAGACTAGGCCTTAGTGGGGCACAAATTCATCAACACAGAAAAGTTACTGAATTTTATTGATGCCGAGTTATAGTATTTAGATCATAAATAAGACTCAATTTTGGGGGAATACAGACAACTAGCTTACTATATAGTGTTTTCTTCCACATTATTTAGTCATCTGCATTATTTCATAAGTGGTACTACTACATATGGGGTGTACATTTTTGTGCCAGCCAGGTATGGTAAAAGTTGGAGTCTTTAACGAGTGGTAAGGCTTCTATCACATATTCACAACATGGCTGATAGATTATCTGTGCTATGAATTCACACAGGCATTCCCTTAAGATGCAGATTTTCCCCTTCTTTTCGTTATTGGTATTGCTTCTCTCCTAGTTTGTGTTATCAAACTTCATAATACCAAGTGTCATTGATGTACTTTAACAGTGCAGTCCTAACCTCCATGCACATGGATCATTTCAGTCATATAAAGTAATTTGCTTCGCGGCAACAGAATGGCTCAATATCCAGAGCAAAGGTGGATCCAAACCACAGAATATTACAAAACCAGTTGCCACTGGTCATACTACAATACAATAGCACATATTTAAGGAGAAAACAAACATTTCCCATGTGAAACACTGGCATTTGTATAAAACTGTCTTTCCCTTAAACTCAAATTCCAGTTGTGATATCTTTTCCTTTCCCTAGATTTAACATCCACTGGCTATCCATCAACCACTTCACACTTTAAAAAGAGGAGATGAAATTTAATTTTTCCTTGACCCAGTTGTGATATTAATTTAGGGATGGAAGTGGCCACATATAGGGATGACACCAAAAATTAATTCCCTGTGGTGACTGATGCCTGCCTGGCAGAAAACATTTACTGCATTGGAGTTCAGCCATCAAGTTGCAAGCCTCCACATCTCCACCACATATATGGAATAGAACATGAAGGCTTATAATATAGTGGCCATGCTCCATCTAAAAATTACTGCCCAGGCAGGAATTCATTGCCACACGGAAGACATTTTCAGAAGCATCTACATGCCTTGTATAATATGTGTCTGTTCTGCTAGTAGCAATAGTGCTACTTGCAGAGTAAAATACTACTCAGCAAGGAGAATATAAATGCTAGCACTTTTGAGGTCTGGAGAAGTACATCCAGACTATTTTAAATTTAAATTTTCCCTATGTTTACTTATTAAATACTGAAGTGGGACCACTTTAGGTCTAACAATTAAATATTCATTTACACTCTGTTCTGTTTATACAGTATGCCATAGAGCACACTATGCCATTATTTAACTCTGAGGATAAATATTGTTTCTCTAACATTTCATGCATACAAACAACCTTGCAATAAGATTGTCTAAGATTGGGTACTATATGCCATAAATATGATTTTACACCTGGGAATAAGAATGTATTCTTGAACTGGCATTTTTTATTCAAAAATGGTTGGTAAGACAATGGATGAAGAATACTTCATACACATTGATGTAATATTATAAAATATCAAGTGAATAAAATATAGAAAAATGAAAAGACTGCTTTACAAGAGAAAAGAAGGAAGCAACAGGCAAAATATGGATATTGGTGAAAATATGATCAAAATTTACAGATCATACGAGTAAGGACCAATGAAGAGGCAGACAGACTGAATCTTTACAAGGATATCAAACCTAAAGATCTTTAATTTTTAAATTATGCTTTGCAGACTCACTTGAGTCTCAGTGAAAAAAAGATGGACTATATAAAATGAGGTAAGTAAATAAATAAATAAAAACCAAAAGTTCATGCTACTACTTGATTTGCATCATAGGGCTATAACCCTGATGTTTCCATAAAGTTATTAATTTGTGTAATTTGTTTAAGAGTAATTAATTTAACTGCAGTCCTTTGCACACTTAAAGATCAGGCTCCGTGTCCGAAAGACTAATCAGTGTACCAGTTATAGGATAGAATCTAAATTGATAAAATCAGCCCAAGAACTAGTTTTCAATAGTCTCATGTATCTCATGGCTGAGTGACTTTAGGCCTATCACTTTCTCTTGACTGAAAGTGCCATCCTAAACAGTTAAGCCTTTCTAAGCCCACTGATTCCAGTGGATTTGAAAGGGTGTAACTCTGATGGCCCAGGCTAGCCTGATCTCGTCAGACCTCAGAAGCTAAGCAGGGTCAGCCCTGGTTAGTATTTGCATGGGAGACCACCAAGGAATACCAGGGTTGCTGTGCAGAGGAAGGCACTGCCTATCAGAGGCAAACCACCTCTGATAGTCTCTTGCCATTAAAATCCCAAAAGGGGTCGCCATAAGTCGGCTGCGACTTGAAGGCACTTTACACACACAACTCTGACTACAATTGCACTGTAATTTATCTCAAATGATTGTTGTGAAGATAAAATGGAGGAAGAAATGGATAATAAACACACAAGGGAGAACCCTGAATTCCTTGGAAGAATAAAAATATAGTAGATCTGAGCAATGCTAATAGAGAAAGAGGGTTGTATCCTACCATTTCACTCAGCTGTGTATGGAGCCTTCTTCCCGTGGAAAGGCTCTTTCTCTGAAGGGTCCACACTTAACTAAGTGGAATAGTAAGAGATACTAGAGGTTTTTCCCCTTTAATTAAGTATATTATAAAAAGCCAAAATAGCCATTAATACTTCCTCAATGAAATTAAGATTGCTGAAATGAAATTTTGAGTTAAATGGAACATACTCCATTAATCACTGAAAAGGGTACACAGCCAAATAAATGAAAGTGTTCCTATGTGTTTATCACTTTATTACTTATTTACTTTGTGTCCTGACAAACTTATCCTTCCAGTGAGCGGGCAGGAATCGGCTGGTCACTTACCATACAGATAATATAACCCCAGTTAACCTTCCCCTAATAAAAACAACCTGAGTAGCCGGACTAGGAATAAACAACCAGCATCACTGGTTCTTTTCATCTTGCTTTCTTGCCACTGTGTATCAACAGAAAGCAATAAAGAAAGCAAACACACCTACACACTGTGCTTTTTAGAAATGAAGCACACCAAATGGGCCAAATTCATTTAGGTGTTTGTTAACACAGAGACAAGAAAGATTATTTTGGCCCAGCACTCTTAGCAGAGAAACCAAAAAGAGAAAAATTGCTCTTTGGAGGTTTCTTTATATACAAGCTAACACATCATTTCCCTCATGCCACAACTCATCATTTGGGCTGTATTTGAAACTTTAGAGTCTTACAGGTCTGGGTTGAACGTATATTTTACAAAAGTCTTAGGCCAGATCCAACAGCCACTGTACATATATCTGGTGAGTAGTTTTTGTCTTTTTGTTTTTTTAATTTTCCCTTTGTCCAGAAGGGTCCTAACACCATTTCAAGAGTTGTTCTGTGATCTGACATAGGGCTACTTTACAAGATACACAAATAAAAAGCTCTTTTTGGCATGTGGGGCTCATCCAATGATAGTTTCATTTTGAAGATTAACAGTGTAAAATATTTATTCACTGGTAAGTTTTACTATATTCAAAGGTCCCCACTTGCAGATATAGGATTACAAGCTGAAAATGAACAGTACTACAAGTACATATACAAAATTTATGAAGCTTGTCATTTTTTCATTCTGGCTATACTATGCAGGGCATATTTATTGTCAAACGTCGCATGTATTAAAATATCTATACCCATCTTACACCTCCATGGCGCAGAGTGGTGAGCTGCAGTACTAAAATCAAAAGCTCTGCTCACAACCTGAGTTCGATACCAACAAAAGTCGGTTTCAGGTAGCCAGCTCAAGGTTGACTCTGCAGTACCCAGCTTGCTGGGGGTAAAGGGAAGATGACTGGGGAAGGCACTGGCAAACCATTGCCTTCCCCAGTCATCTTCATTTTACCCCCAGCAAACCACCCCGTAAACTTAGTCTGCCTAGTAAACATCAGGATGTGATATCACCCCATGGGTCAGGAATGACCTGGTGCTTGCACAGGGGACTACCTTTACCTTTTTTTATACCCATCTTACCTTTGTGGCTCAAGATGGCTTATATACTTTGTACAATAACACTCCAAGTAAACCCCATCCCTCATACTAGCTAGCTATAAACAACACCACAAAATATTCTGACAGTTAATATTTTGCATTAGATTCTTTTATGTGTTACATTACTTTATGCAGCCAGATAATTTATGTGTAGTTTGAGTTTGCCACCATATGCCCCCACTTTTGCTTACAATAACCAGCTCTGTCTTCCTCCTTTCTCATTTAATCCACTTTTAAAGAATGTAAGAGTTGCCTTCACTGTGTTTGTGGAATGGCCCATCAAGCATAGCATTCTGGCCCAAATCCAAAGAACCATACAACTAGTGCCATACACTCTAAAGGGCTTTGCCTTATGTTTCTCAGCAGCAGTCCTTTCTACCAGCGCTCCCACCAATGCTGCAAAACACTACAAAAACAGAAAAGAGTTTCAAAAGCAATTTTTGCTACGGTATAAGGATTTGGTTTGCCAAGAAAAACATAGAAAATCCTACTGGCCCTACCACATCTTTGAGAATGCCTAAAGTAGCTCTTAAAATCCTGATTTCTATCACCAATAAGCAAAGCAATATAGTATCATCCAACTGATGCAGAGTGTTCCAAGCATTTTGTACACAGAGGTTTCCTTTCAGTGAGTATAATGGTCACAATCCCACACAGGACTGTTTAATTAAGCCCACTGAAATCAGTACTTAATTGTGTGTTGAACTGTGGCCAGTGGTTAAATTTGTGGCTATCACGGCTGTCTGAGCTGATTGAATAATTTCTTTTAAAAGCTATTTAAAATTGTGGATTATGACATTCCATAGCAATGACACTGAAGTCCGCCTGGTCAGTAAATATTAAATAACAACTAAATTAGGTGTGAATTCAAGTACTGAACATTTCATACATCTCTGTAAGTATTATAACCAGATGCAATACTTCAGATGCCAATATGAATGTAGTGAGAAAAAAATACCCAAAGCTGTAATAATAAAGAGTTCCATGGAACCTCAAAGAAAAATGTAAAATAAATTTATTGGGCAACAGTCTTTGCATAGTCAAGACCATGCTTCATCAGATGCATGACATTTTCAGTAAAGGTGCTAGATGTATACTTATCTGATGAAGTAAGGCTTGCCTTCAAAAACCTCTGCCTATAATAAATGTATTAGTCTTTAAGACTTTTTTATGCTAGAACAGCCAAAAGAGTTGCTGATCTGTTATTTTTCTAAAAACTACAAAAAATCACCAATAACAAACTTCAGGAGCAGAAACCTCATGCTTGGGACATAAAACCAATCTCACTTAATTATTAAAAGCAGAAAAATACATTCAGAGAAGTTACAGACAAGTCAAGACTTGATGAGATTTACAACCCGTTAAATCAATGTGTTCTTGGAGATGACACATCTAACCTAGTCCAACTTAATGTGCCACAGACTGAGCGGCTGGTAGACGAGGCCCCACAGGCGCTTCAGTCCAAAAAACCCTCAACCAAACAGTCATTCTGAAATCAAACCATTTACCACACTGTTCTTTGCAGTTCATCTAGCAGATTTAAATTATGAATCTCCACAAAATGCCCTCTTACCTCCTCCATTCTTGTAGCAGAGATATGGGAACCGCCACACATTGCCCAACCCAATGATTTCTCCTGCCACAGAAAGTACAAATTCCACCTTGTTATTCCAATGGCCTCTTTCATGCACTTTCTTATCGTTGCTGTGAACCAAGTTGGTACTTGAGGCTTCCGGATCCAGAGCATCCTCGGGCTTGCCGTTAATGATGGGAATAGTCTTTTCAGCTGTCATGACTCTTTCCAACCTGGAGAAGAACGGAAAGGAGAGGGAGCAGTGAGGAAGATGTGGATGCTGGGATTCCTGTCCACTCCGACAGCCACCCCTGGTCGCGCCGCCTCCCTTTGACCAAAGGCGACCCGCGCAGAAGATGCCAACTTTGCAAGATCGCCCAGCCTGCTGCGGGCGATGGGGTTGTTTTTTGCTCGAAGCAAACCCGAAACGGAGGCGAGGGCGCTGGATCTGCAACTCTCTCCCCAGGCAGGAACGCCAGCCCCGCCAACCAGTTATGCCCTCCTAGGATGGCCCCGCAGCCCCCTGCACGCCCAGATGGGAAGGATCCCGGCTTCTGCCACTCTCGCCCTTACTCACCCAGGGCCCGGGCCGCCGAGAAAGGGAGGTGGTGGGTGCTGGGTGGGGGCCCGCCTCTGGACAGGTCCCTCGGGGCTGCCCCGAGTCGCCCTGTTGCGCGGGGAGCCGGGCAGCGGGGGGAGGCCGGCGGCCGGCAGCGGAGGCGGCAACGGCGGCGCAGGGAAGGCTGCTGATAGGCAGGCAGGGGCGTCTCGTCCTCTCCCTGCCCGCTGTTGCTGCCTGTCTGGCAAGGCTGGGGATGCTCCCGGCTGGCCACACGGCTGCTGGGCGGCGGGGGGGGGGGGGGAGAGAGAGAGAGAGATTTGCAACGGCTCGGCTTTTGCCGAAGGGAACGTGCAACGCCCGCCCCCTCCACCCACCCCAGTCTGTCCCACCGGCGCTCCCGCCTTCCTGCCCCCTCCCTCCCTCCCTCCCGCCTGGGGGCCAGGAGAACATCCCAGCCCGCCAGCCTCCTCGGAAGAAACCAGCGTGGGGGTGGGGGGAGAAAACTCTCCTGCTGCGCCCGCCATCGCCTCCCCTCTCCCACCCTTCTGGATTCATGGACGGTTTTGCCTTGGATTTGCCACTCTTTCGATGCGCTTCCCCCCCACCCATATTCTCCAAACCCAACAATAAGCCGCCGTGCAGAGTTTGGAGAATTGAGATGGGGGAAAGGTGCGTCTAGAGAGGGGCACATCCAATGCAAAACCTTCCATGACTAAATGGCTTATGTGTCGAGGGCGGAGGAGGCTGCAGGCGCCAGCCCGGGTTCCCACTGGCAAGCCGCAACCCGGGGACGGCGTGGGGCAGAAGGCAGAGGAGCCCCGAGCTTTGCCCGGGCCGAGGCTGGGGCAAGGAGGCGGGAGAAAACCGAGGGCCTCCCCCCAGAGTTGGAAAGCCCAGCGCAGAACTGCCTGTTTCGATTTGGGGAAACGGGGGGGGGGCGGCTCTGCAATAGGAAATGCCCAATATGTTTGCCTTCGCTTCGATAGGGGAAAACGGGCTTGGGGGCTTCGCGAAGAGGAATATATGCCAACGAGGAATGCCCGTTATGCTCTGGGAGATTTGTAATGGCCTGTGAAAGGAGGCACTTCTGTCTAATCTGTGCAGGATTGCAGACTTGACCCACCCCACTTTACAGGTGGTGATGCACGCTCAGGGAGGAGCTGCGGCCAATCGTTGATCCCAAATGCCTGCATAAGACTCATATCCACAAACACAAGGTGGTCACATTTTACATTTATAGGTTTTAGAGATGGATCCCAAAATGTGCTGAGTATTTACCTGCAGATAGCTTTACATAAGCCCCAGGACCTATCAAACCCTGTTAATATTCTCATAATCAACTCCAATTAAGCAGCCCTATACCTTGTTAACGCACACACACACACCTTGTTAGACCATTGATCTATTTAATTCTACTGTGATTGGAATTCAGGGGTTTGATTGATGGCAATACTGCAGTGCTTCAAACAGAGATATCCTAACAGCTGTAGGAGGGACCAGAATGCAAAGATGATGCTTTATCACTAAGCCACACACCCATTTCCTTTTCCAGGTAAGGATGAACATGTAGAGTCAAAGGAGAGACAAAATCCCAGCACATGATTGTCTGGATTCAGGCAGAGCTACTTGGACAGCACAGTCCCATGCATGTTTACTCATAAGTAAGCCCAAAATGATTTCACTCGAAATTACTTTCAATTAAAAACGCAGTCTTTAATCATTGGGAAACTGGATAAAGCAGCAGAAATGAGACAATTCCAAAGATGCTATAGTGCAAAGATTGATTACATAATTAATAACTTGGAATGCTCAACTTGAAAACCATTCCAATTGGTCCAGGATGGTGGGGCAGGTTCATAGAGAGGTCACACAGCCACCTTAGGGGACTCTTGGGGCTGAGGTGCTATCACCCCAAAATCTCCACCTGAGCATTTCATAAACTTGAAACTCTTTCCTATTGGGTGAGTTCATAGATGAGGGTCACACAACTCTACTTAGGGTACTCTTGGTGCAGTGGGAGGTGGGGTATACTGTTGCCCCCCAGCTTCCCACCTGTGCATCCCACAAACTCAAAACCCTTTCACAATGGTCCAGGGAAATGAGACAAGCACTTGCAGGTCTCATGACACCCTTATAGACCCCTTGAAGTCACACAGTTTGGAGGTCATTTCCTCCCAAGTGGGGTAGAAATTATGGGGCAAAGGCAGGCAGGACACTGAACCTGTCAGGTTTTTTATGATGTGGAAAGTATGCCCCTTCTCTTTGCACCAACATTAGACTCTAAACAGTTCACTTGACTTTTTTGTTTAAACCCACAAGCATTCAAATCCCAAGCCATAAAGACTTGTAGAGATTGCCTACAATGTACAATCTGTTAGCAAAAATGATACACATGTCAGGACATGCATGTGCAAGCATCCCAACACAGGAGAAGTTAGGTTATACTATGCCTCTCCTGAAGAAGGAAGGTGCTGTTGGAGCCAGTGGAACCCTCCCCCCTTATATTATTTTCCCTGGTAGTGAAGGAATTGGAAACTCAGGGTTCTTGCGTTGCTAAAACTAAAACTGATGTTACTGTACTGATGTCACTAAAAGAGATGCTAACCTGAAAGGAGATGAGATTTTCATGATCAAGTATTTTATTAGTTCACTGGGCAAATCCATACAATAAGGGAAACTGTTATTATATGATGTGTTATGGTCCTGCAACTCTGGGCTGGGAAATTCCTGGAGATTTGGGAATGGAGCCTGGGAAGGGCAGGGCTTGGAGAAGGGAGGAACATCGGTGGAGTATAACGCCATAGAATCCAGCCTTCGGATCCCCTGTTTTCTCCAGGGTCACTAATTTACATCATCTGGAGATCAGTTGTAATTCTGGGAGATCTCCAGACTCCACCTGGAGGTAGGCAACCCTGCTCTGGAAACATGGGTCACCTGGGTATAAGGGATTCCCAAGAGCCACAGAATTATTTCTTGATTAGGTTTTGGACAGGCTTCTTGGAGGTTTCCTCTTGCAGTTGCATTTTACTGCATGTAGCATGATTGTATGATCATGATTCTCTGCTATCATGCAAAATAGAGTCTCCCTGTGCTTCCGCTTGCACATGGCTTTAGGCTCTAGGTCTAGGGGAACTCTAAAGCATGGTTCACAGTTGGGAGGGCTCTTGAGGAACAAATTCTAAAGTCTATAGCATAGAAGCTCACATCACTTTTATATCATATTTAATACAAAATAGATGCAAGCACTACTTTCCTGATATTTGATAAACATTCAATGTAGATTTCTGTTTTTGGAAAGTTGAGAGTATTTTACATTTTAAAGCCAGTCAATATATTCCATCCATTTATCTGTCTCTCTCTATTAGTGTCTTCCACCAATGGGTGAAGACTTCTTTGTTTTGGTTGGCATACCGCCAGTAACAGTTACTGGCCCTCTTCCTTGGTTCTGGTGTTGTCATGACCCCCTCTGACCAGCCCAGCGATTCTAACTCAGTCCTCAGGGGAGAAGCCTCAGGAGCCAAGGTTAATAACTGTGGAGGACCTGAGGGACCAGGAAGGGTCCAGCACTGCTGAGGTGCGTACCAAGAATGTACCAGCACCTGCCAAGTATGTACCAGCAGCACCAGAAGCCACACTGCCAGACCCTGCAAGGGAAGCCTTGACACCAGCCCCTGAGGAAGCCACTAGAACTCCACCAGGTAAGATTTGGACCCAGGCCTGAGCCCCTCAGGACTCTCCCCCACGCTGCAGAAACAGTGGCAGCAGAAGGCTTGGGCCAAGGTAGCAGAGAGGAGGTGATGTGCCCAACTTCAGTTCTAGAGTAGAAATCCCTGTAATTCTAGAGTAGTTCCAGAGTACCTGTAGTTCTAGAATAGAATGCTGAGAGTGTATGACTAGCTGAAGGTCACTCAGTGAGCTTCCATAGCAGAGTGGGGATTCAAACCCAGTCCTCCCAGATCTTAGGTCAACCCTCTAACCACTACTCCACAATAGATGGCTACAGGGAATATGATGCACAATTATGCATAATGTGAGAAAAGTGAGATTCCCCCCCCCTCTATTATAACTCAATGAAGTTGAGGCAGGAGAACCACGACAGACAAAAGGACGTTATTTTCTCATATTAATATTTGATGTATAGAATGTATTATTTATATTTATTTTATAGAATACACTGCCACAAGGCATTGTGATGACCAGTTGCTTAGACGGCTTCAAAGGGAACTGGTTAGATTTATAGATGATAGGTCTGTCGATGTCTCTGTGCCATGACTGCAAAGAGAGAGAAAACTTTCATGTTCAAAATAAGACCACCTCTGAACACCGTTTCCCTGTTTGTGAGCCTCTTGGGAGAAAGTAAATGGTCACTGCCCAAGACAAAATGCCAGACTAGATGCCAGGCTAGATGAAACTTTGGCTTCCTGCTTAAGGGCTTTTTCTGGTGTTATTATTAGAATGAGCTGCTTTCCCTATGAAGTGCTGAGGGAGGTTTATTACATCTTTATACAACTACTTGGAAGCCTCAGCTGCTTGCCAATTAGTGAGAATCTGGTTGTGGGAGCATAATACTCTCATCTTGAGCAGCTTCTTTAATTACTTATTTGCTACCAAGTCCAATTTAAGGTGACAGTAATGACTAAAATCTTGCTGATGCTTTAAACTTCAAGAAACTTTCCATTTTAATATCTTGTAAGCTTTGGCATACTTTGTAAGCTTGAGTCACAATTTGTGGCAGGAAGGTTGGAATAAAAGTATTTTAAATTGATTATGGGAAGTGTTCCCAATATGTAGGGGTAGATAGTATTTCTAGTTTTAACTCATGCAACCAAAATGTTATAATCACTAGGGCTACTGCACATGTTCACATATCAGTATATTGCAGTTTTGGACACTAGTGCAAACATCTTATAATTGAGGAAGCATTTCATTAATGGTAGGAAGTGTTTCATGAATGATATTGATCTGATCAATTGCTCCAAATAGGGAAAAAAATCTTATACCATGATGCTATTTAAAATAATTTATAACAGTGCTAATGAGACTTGTTGGCAGGACCTTGAACTGGATTTCAGCCAAAGATCAATAACCAAATGGCTGCTGTCCAACTGAGTCTACACAGTGAAAATAAGAGCATTCGGGAGGGGGGTGTTTTTTATCCTCTTAATAAATGCCAGTTACATTGATTTTTAAAACTTGGTATACAGACGTTTCACTGCTGCTTTTGTAGATAGATGTTTATTCTGAGGGTGGTGAATCTATTGTAGAATGAGGACTGTCCTTGTTTGTTTGGGGATCCCCTCCCCATATGGGCATATTAGAAATGTATAAAACCCTGTGATCAATTTTGCTTTAGGGAAAACATAGGCCCATTTTATCTTCTGCCCCTATCCTCAAGATATTTTAATTTTTTCTGTTATATGTACAAAATATTCCCTCTCTGTTATAGTATCTGGGGAACTAGTTTCAGGGAGGAGTTTAGTTTCAGGGAGGAGCTGTGTTGGTCTGCAGCAGAACAACTAAATTCCTGTCCTGTAGAACCTTAGAGACCAACAAGATTTTTGGGGTATGAGCTTTTGAAAGTCAAAAATCCCTTAAAAATACCCCCAAAATTTTGTTGGTCTCTTAAAGTGCTACTGGACTGGAATCTAGCTATCTTAAGCATTTAGTTAGTTGAAGGAATGTCCATTAAACAAAATGTAATAGTGCATGCTTCTCTGGCACTAATAACACTCTTCTGATCCATGCTGCTGAATTATGTTGGCATGGCCGTTAGTACGATAATTAATGATAATCCTCTTAAGCAACATCCATACATTACCAAAAAGACTGCCAAACATGCAGCTTTCCTTTGCATTATCTGTCCATATTTTTATGCAGAAGGTCTGGAAAATGGATGTGTACCATGCAGTCCTCATTCTGGAGATTTAGGGCCAAAATGAATAAGTAACTAAAGACATTGGCCTTTCAGGGCTATGTGGCATATTACATTTTTTGTACATAAGTGTAACAGAAACAATGTGCAGAATTACAGCTACTAAGCAGGTGTTTGTGGGTTGTTGTAGTTTTGCAAAATGCCACTTCTGATCCCTCCCCATAAGGCTGGGCATGAGGGCAGTCTTTGCAGGCAGCCCATTACAGGGGCTACATTTGCAGTGGCCAATAGGAGATAAGCTGGAGGCATCCATTGAATGGGATATTGCCCTGTCTCCAGCCTCTTTCCATGGATGTGGCACACATTCTTCCTTCCTTGGTAGAGTGGGCTTGATGCTAGTCACCTTTTTTTTTCTTATAAATTTTTTATTGGATTTTGTAATACAAATTTCCCATATTAACAAACAACAATAATGGTAACATGTAATTCTAAATCCTAACTAGATGTTGTTGTAATTTCTTATATACGTTATAAACTACCAAATAACGGAAAATTTTTTGACTTCCCCATCACCTCCGTCCGCCTCTTAATAAAGTATTCTAACCCATCGTGATTGGTCTGATCTTCTTATATCTCAATTAAATTTCATATAACATATTCTATTAGTATAATTAATTGTAGTTCTTGATATTAATAGTATCGTTTAGATCAGATTAAAAGGTAGTCTTCCATTTTCCCCAGTCTTAATTCATATTCACAATATTTCATCCAAGCCTCCCATTCCCCCATAAATTGTGCATTATCTTTTTGATTTAAAATGGCTGTAAGTTTTGCCATTTCCACCAGTTCAAACATTTTCAAAATCCAGTCTTTTTTCCCTGGGATTTCTGCCCCTTTCCATTTCGCTGCTAAGAGCAATCTTGCCGCTGTTGTAGCATAAATCAGAAAAGTCCTTTGTGTTAACAAATCATCAGGTATCATGCTTAGTAGCATCATTTCTGGTGTCTTGGGTATATTTTTTTGTACTATCAGTCTTACTTCATTATAAATCATATCCCAAAACTCCTTGGCTTTATCACAGGTCCACCACATATGATAAAAAGAACCAATTTCTTTATTACATTTCCAACATTTAGGGGATGTCACTTTATAAATCCTTGCAATCTTCTTAGGTGTTAAATGCCATCTATACATCATTTTATATATATTTTCTCGAATTGACTGCACATTTATTCCTTTCATGTCTTTTGCCCATAATCTTTCCCATTTGTTTAAGGCAATATCATGTCCCACAGTTTGAGCCCAGTTAATCATTGTTGGTTTAATTATTTCCTGCTCACAATAAATTGTTAAAAGAAGATTATACATTTTAGAAATCAGTTGAGTGTTATTATCTAATAACATCCTGTGAAGAGGCGATTTTTCTTTAGAGAATCCATTCTTCATATCTTGTGTAAATACTGATTTAATTTGATGATATTGAAGCCATTGTAAATCGTCTTTAAGTAACTGAAAGTCTTTTAGTGAGCTTTTTTTTCCTTCCCAGTTAATTAACTCTTGGTAGGTGATAAATTTGTCCAGTCTAAGTGGGCGTAATGTCAACATTTCTTGAGGTGATATCCACATCGGTGTTACTGGTTCAAGAATATGTTTATATCTCATCCAAATATGAAATAAGGAGGACCTGATTATATGGTTACGAAATGATGCTTGTATCTTGATTTTACCATACCACAAATAGCCATGCCATCCACTTATATTGTTAAAACCTTCAGGATCTAACAAATGCGAGTTAGATAAGTTCATCCAGTCCTTTAGCCATACTAAAGCAGCCGCTTCAGCATAAAGTTGAAAATTAGGTAATGCTAAACCTCCTCTAACTTTAGAGTCCACCAAATGTTTATAAGCAATCCTCGGTTTTTTCCCTTGCCAGATGAAATTTAATACGTCTTTCCTCCAAGTATCAAAATATTTAACATGTGATATTATAGGCAAATTTTGGAATAAGAAAAGCATCCTTGGTAAAATATTCATTTGGACTGTTGATATACGTCCCAAAAGTGACAACTTTTTATTTGACCAAATGATCATGTCAGTTTTTATTTTATCCCATAATTTAAGATAGTTATTAGTTATCAATTCTTTATTCTTCGCAGAGATCCAGATTCCCAAATATTTGACCTTATTAGCCTTCTCCCAACCTGTATATGATATAAATTCCTGCTGTTCTATTTCTGGTGAATTCTTAAATATTGTCTTTGTTTTTTCTTGGTTAACTTTAAACCTTGATACACTTCCAAAATCGTCCAAAGTTTCCAGCAATATCTTCATTGATTGTGTTGGGTTCTCCAAAATTAACAGAAGGTCATCCGCGAATGCTCTCAATTTTAATTCATGTTTTTAATTTTTAATCCGCGAATGTCCTCCATACTCCTTAGCTTACAGCATAGTGATTCCAACACCAACAAAAATAATAATGGAGACAGGGGACATCCCTGTCTGGTTCCTTTCTTGATTGAACAATTATCAGACATCGATTCATTCACCAAAATTTTTGCCTGTTGGGATGTGTATATGGCCGATATACCTCTCAAGAAGCGGTCTCCAAAGTTTAATTTTTCCAATATCTTTTTCATAAAATCCCAGGAGACCATATCAAAAGCTTTCTCTGCGTCCAGAAATACAAAGGCCGCCGTTTGTTGAATATTCTGGTCATAATATTCCAATGAGTCTAATAAAACTCTTATATTATCTTTAATTTGCCTTCCTGGAACAAAACCTGCTTGGTCTTCATGTATAAGGTCCTTAATAAAATGCTTTATCCTATTCGATAAGACTGAAGCATAGATCTTATAATCCACATTTAAAAGCGAAATAGGTCTATAGTTTGATGTTTTTTCTGGATCTCTTCCTTCCTTAGGTATCAACGATATAAATGCATGTGACCAAGTCTCTGGGGATGCTCCCTTATCCAAAATTGTATTACAAAGTAATACAAAAAAATTCACTAAATTGTCACTGAATGTTTTATAAAATAATTCCATCTGGTCCTGGTGTCTTATCCGTTTTTTGTTTCATTATTGCTTCTTGTAGTTCCTCCTTTGTAATTGGAGCATCTATCCATTCTTGTTGGGTTGTTGAAAGGACATTCATCTGTATTGAATTCAAAAACTTGTCTATTTTCTTTTTCGAGATATTTTCTTTCTGATATAACTTAGTATAGAATGAAACAAATTCTTTTTGTATGTCCGTAGTTGTATAAACTGGTCCTTTAGCGGATTGGATTTTCGTTATAATCTTCTTTTGAAATGACTCTTTCAGTTGGGTTGCTAAAATTTTTCCAGGTTTATTAGCATGTTCAAAGTATTTTTGTTTAGCCGATTTTAAATTTTTGTTCATTTCCTCCATTACTATCAAATTTAGTTGGTGTTAAGATACAGAAATCTTCATTTGTATGTCATTTTTCTCTTCTTCATATAGAGCCATAACAAGTTTTTGCTCCAGATTTTGTAAATCCCAAAGTATATTATTGGTAAGTTGTAGTTGAGTTTTCTTCCACGCCGTGTGTTTCTGTATCATGAATCCTCTTAGAACAGCTTTGAAGGCATCCCAAACTGTATTTAGCGAAGTTTCTCCATTAAGATTAATTTCAAAAAAATCTTTAATTAAGTCCTGTAGTTCTTGTTGGATCTTATTGTCCTTTAAAAGTTTATCATTTAATTGCCATCTAAATGCTTGTTTATTGTTCCATTCAAATGTAGTTGGATTGTGATCAGAAAAAGTTCTTGGTACAATTTGAATTTTACGTAATTGCGTAAAAATAGATTTACTAGCCCATATCATATCTATCCTGGAGTGGATGCTAGTCACCTTTTGAGGCCAAGAAATAGTTCTTTTTTTTTATCTTGGCTTTGATTTAGAGTTTTTTGTTCACTTACGTCAGTCTTGAGATTAGGGGAGGGATTTATTAGGTCCCTAGCTGAGTTTGTGACATAGATAGATAGTAGACCTTTGTCCCAACTGGCAATTGTATTGAATATAAGACAGTTCAGTTAAAAGCAGTAAGTTTGGTGAGCACCCTGAGGCATCAATTCAAAGTGAAGGGGATGTTCCTCGGATCAAAATCTCAGGGCTAATATGACTGCGGGGACTGTGTCAAGAACACCATTTGAGGCTGCTGTAATCCATGACCACATAGCTATGGGGAAAGGCCTGGTACTCCTCCCTCAAACATCAGTTAATATTTGGCAAGGATGATCTTGAATGCTGCATACTATTGGACAGACGCCCAGAGCAGGGTGGAATTATTTAGATTTTCAAGATGCCTACTTTTAGATGGTCTGCCTCCTCTCTCTGGAATTATCAGTGATTTATTCCTTTGAATAGCCAGTTGGCCAGTTACAGATCTCAAAAAAGAATGGCTATGGAAGGACCCATAAAGGACCTATGAGTTAATTTCAAGCATGTATATCCATGGCCATTCTACAAACACTAGTCCATAGGATGATATTGTGAGGGTGAAATCTAATCTTTGCAGTAAGTGCCCTTTGTATCTTGGCAGTTAAAATCAGTGTATTGTTCAGTGTAATAGGTTAGTGGGTTGTAGGTTAGATTCCTGCCACTTAACTATTAACTGGTTTCTTTAGATCATTTATTAATGCATCCAATGAAGCTGATGGGCATTAGAGTAAGGAACGAAAATACTTATTTACACAACAAGTGATTAAAATGTAGAATTCAGTGTCAGAGGATACAGTGATGGCCACAGGCATAGGCAGCTTTGAAAGGGGATTAGACAGATTCACAGAGGATAGGTCTGTCAGGGGCTACTAACCATGGTGACTAATGGGAACCTCCTGAGGGTTCAGATCACCTCATAATCACCAGGTGTGATTTATCCACTGATCAGATCGACTGATCAGTGAGCAGTTATCTAGAGTTTATTGTTGGGTGGGGTGGCTACACAACAGCATTTGCACACACACACACACAGAGGTTTCAGGAATGCAGGTTATCTCTTGCATCCCAATGCACAGACAATTATTTTCTCTGCAACTAGGTTTAAATCTGTCTTCTAACTTTTGTTCTTCTCATTAATGCATTATGAGTATAAATGGCCAGCACAGTTTTACAGTTTAAAATTTAGCTGTTTTGCAAAGGAGCTCAGCAAAGAGGTTACAGTGACCCATAAAATTAGGAACAGATTGGGAAGAACAAGGGAATTTGTTCAATCTGGTCTCTGCAAGTAGAATTATGCTGGTCCCTTCATCTGAGTAGTCCTGCTTAAAGATGGACTGGAAAGCCAAAACAGCCCAGGAAAATCTACAACCCCACCCAGCCACAATCCTTTCCTCCTTGGCTGGGAGACGGGAACATGACACCAACACTCTAACCACTAGGCCATACTACACACAGTTAGCTTTCTCTCTCAGTTTTTTTACTTAAATGTCTTTTCTACACATAAGACTAATAAACTTTGATAAGAGAAGCTGAACATTACAATTGTATGTATGCTTACTTAAGAACAATTCTCAAGTAAAACATGGAAATTAGTCTAATAGGGCCTCTGCATCTAGAATAAGGATGAAATCCTTCTTCCTTGGAGTAAGATCATTGCATAAAAGGGTATTTGCACCAGCTCGGTGATTGGGGATGCAGAAACAGCCCTGGAAAGCACTGTCATTCTAGTCTTGGGGCTGTTATTCCAGATCTTGGGGCTGAGCATGCAGTCCTAAACTGGTTTACTCATAAACAAGTCCTATTTTATTTAATGAGTTTTCTCCTAAGATAGAGGATTGCAGTTCATTCTACTTCCAGGCACTGTGTTTGATCAATTTCTTTGGTTTTTGTGATCCTTTCCTTGTTTTATTTGCACCTTTGCGATGGAGTGAACAGGTCAGTTGTCTTGAGCAGGTCAAGTGCTGTTTACCAGAAACTTTTCCAAAACAGAACACCTATGCTGAAACTCTCAATAATACAAAACAGCACGATGGACAATACTTATCAGAAAACTTTGCCAGGAGATTGGGTAGGGTTGTGCAAATCGATAAACCCAGACCAAAAATACACCCAAAATTAGCCGTTTCGGTAATTTTTGGGTTTACCGAACACAAAAACCTGTGGATAAAGCCGAAGCCAAATAGGTATTCAGCTTTTCGGGTTCGCCTATTCGTCTTTGCTCAGAGGCATGGTTCTGTGCTTTCTCCCCTTTTTCTTTTCTTTTTTTTGGACTAGTTTTATTAGGGCCCCATAGTTGGGGCCCTTTTAAGGTAGGGATCATGTAATCAGAGCCAGCTTGGTCTTACCAACTGACAGCAGTGGGCTGACCTGAGCTGCACTTTAAAAGACAGGGCTCAGCCTGTCCAGAGAACGTTAGTTTCCGTCAGCTGCTCATGGCCCTTCTGAAGAAGACTCCCTCACCTACATGGATAAGCAATCTCCTTAACATGAGCTGCCTTGGTCATGACTTCGGCTGGCTTCGATATCATTTCCCTGCACGGTGACCATCTCTTGGAACCTGATTTTTCATGACCACAATAAAGGACCGCTCACAGGATGTCATTTGCCACCAAAATGAATGTTTTCCGTGCCTTCTTTCTCTTCCATTTAAGCCTTTTTCCTCCGTTTGGAAGCTCATTTGCATGGACATCATGCAAAGTGACCCAGAAACCAAGGCAGACCCCAAACTTGGAGGCGCCAGCCTGGAATTGACTCATTCTGCCCATCCTCAGCAATGCTGAATTTTTGAACCTGATGGACAGATCAGCTTGCAAATGCCTGGGAAATGGGGGTGACCCTTTTGTGGGCCCATAAAGTTGGACCATTGAAGGTGACCATTGAAGGAGAGTCCATTTGGTGACCATTGAAGGAGAGTCCCTTGCAGCCACGCTGTAAATTTGGGGACTCTACCCCAAAAAAACATTCCCCAAGGAGGTTTGAAAAAATCCCCATTGACTGTAATGGGCCTGAATCTTTTGGGGAACCCAAAAATAAGCCGAATACCCATATTTACAGGTATGGGTATTCGGCTTATTTCAGGTTTACCAAAATAAATCGGGCCAAAAAACCCGCACCCAAAATTTACCGAAAAATGCCCTAATCCCGACATCAGCTCAGTGGATTCACTACCTTTGATTATGGTAAATTCACTTGGCAAACTCATTTATGGCAAAGTTTGTAGCATCCTTAGTATCGTCTACTCTGACGGGCAGTGACTCTCCAGGGTCTCAGGTAGAGGTCATTCATATCAGCTACTGCCTGGTCTTTTTAACTGGAAATGCCAGGGATTAAACCTTGAACTTTGGCATGCAGAAGCAGAGGCTCTTCCACTGAGCCACAGCCACTCAAGGCAGATTACAATTCAGTTTTACCTAGTTTGTGGAATGACAAAAGCATGGAAGCCTTCCTGACCTCCTCAGCCATGCCATTCCACAAAGTGAGGGCCACACCAGTGTATGGGCAGTTGTTGATCTTGCTTATTTTCAGGGTGACACCTGCAGTAGGACTTGCTCAGATGAGTGAGGCTGTCTTTGTCGCGCCTCCCTGGCGCCGCCGTCGCCTTCGGGGTCTCTGCCTTGGAGGAGAGTCTGACCGGAGGAGCCTCCTCGGCCTCAGACCAGTCCGAGGGGGAATCGGAGCTTGTCTCCCCCTCGGAGGCAGCCAGGTTGCTCTGGGTCAGCTCGGCCCCTACCACCTAGTGCTGCCACTCTTCCCCGGCCAAGGCTCCTCTCTGGCCTTATATCCCCTCCAGGCCAGAGAGAGGCCCCGCCCCTTCCTCCCCAAGGCCCACCCCGGATGTTCCCAAACGGGCTGAAGGCAGATCACATGGCTGCCCATGAGGAAGTTGGCCGGCCCGCTCTCTCCTGCCCCGCCCGCGCCCGTCCGAAGCTCAGCTGTCGAGCGGGGCGGGGTGTAGGTGCGCACGCCGTTCCTGCCGTGGCCGGCGCCGCGGCTGGGTGACCATCGGCATCATCTGCTGGGTGCCCTGGGGAAGGAAACAGGGCTGAGATGCCACCATCGTGTCTGCCAGCGGCGAGGCGGACCCCCCCGCCCTCGTCCTCTTTCCCGGCAGTGGTGAGTGTCGACCCCCCTCCCGGGGTTGGAGGAGGCTGCATACGGCCCGGGCGGCTCCGGGAGGGGCTCGGCCAGGGACAGTCTTGGTGAAGCATAGGAGGAGACGTAGCCTTGCAGATATGAGGGTCCAAGGCCATGAAGTGTTTTGTAAATGATAGCCATGAAGTGAACCTGGTAACTGATGGGCCACAATGGATTGACTGCAGAATGGTTGTAATATTCATGCTTCCCCTAGCTCCTGATAATAAACTGCAACATTTTGTACTAACTAGAGTATCCAAGTTGACTTTGAGGGAAGACCCATGGTAGAGTCCATTACAACAGTCTAGTCTCAATGTTACCATGGCATGGATCCTAGAGGCCAGATTGGCCAAGACAAGAAAGGGTCTTCCAG
Source organism: Euleptes europaea (assembly GCF_029931775.1). Classification (NCBI taxonomy): domain Eukaryota; kingdom Metazoa; phylum Chordata; class Lepidosauria; order Squamata; family Sphaerodactylidae; genus Euleptes; species Euleptes europaea. Next base: position 68,205,013 of record NC_079312.1, read on the forward strand.
GCTAAACTAAGTAGTGAGGAAGGTTTTTTTTTTTTTTTTTTTGCAGCTGCATATTATCATTTTCCTTGTTTGTTGAACATCTAGCCCACCATATCCTTCTTTTAAACTTTTGGAATATTTTACACATCAGCTGAGGAACTACAGCACACTGCAGACAATTTTGGGGTGTTTTCAATTCCCACAGATTATTAGTCTGAGCTATTGAGCTCACTATTGTCTATGCTAGCTGAAAATAATTAATGAGAAAAAGGGTATTTGCTTATTATGTATAGTTGATGTGTGGATTCAGGATGCTAACCTGCCCAGTTTTGGGGAGAAGTCTGGTTTGGCAAATGTTAACATTGATATGATCAGATTAACGGATGGAATTACAAAGTAACATAATAAAGGCATCTCTAGGCATTTGTAGTGTGTTAAACCATCGTCTTTTGTATTGGAGCAGTTATTATGCATAACTAAGGCCGGAGCTAGATGATAACTTTTTCAATGAGCTGAAGGGTTGAAGGCTGTTTGAAAAATGAATAATTGCTTATAGAATAGTATATAGGCTTTTTGTTTCCAAATCTGCAAAATGTTTTTGACCAGCTGTAGGGTCAAATTATTAGTAATTATAATTGTAGGGAAAGGATAGAAGGCACATGTGTTCACTTTACCATCCTAGTTTTCTATTAATCAACTTGAGCGGCTGAGCAGTGGAAGAGAAATACAATGGACAGATTTGCTGGCAACTTCTTATGGCCTAAAAAATTAGGCACCTGTTATGCCTAATATGGTAATATCTGTTCTGCATTACAATTAGAATTGCTCATTGTCAATATAGGTCTCACAAATTATTTCATTGTTATATATTTCTATAATGTCACTCCTGTATTGATAAAAACAAACAGATTTAAAAACTGGAACACTTCCATACAGCTGGGGTGTTTTGAATCAAGTCCTCTCAGTTTTGCATAAGTTTTAAACATTTTTTAAAAGACTTAAAATGTACCTTACTGAATCAAAACATTATTCTGTGTACAACAGCAGTCTAATGTATGCTTCTGAAAATGTCCAGGGGTATCATGGAGACCCTGCTGGCAATCATTTGTATTTCAGATAGACATGGAATAAAGGCAGCTGAAACAATATCTGGATGTAAAAAACGGCTACAACTTTATTAAATACAGGGGATCTGCAATGTACAGATTAATTAACCATACAATTAATATAGTACAGGTGATAACTAAACTATCAGGCATCCTCTGTATAAGCATCCCTAAACATTTGGGTCAATCTACAGTGGTTCCAAACCTCTGAACTATCTTAGAAATTTCATCCTTCACATCACACTTTCCCATCAAGGCTGTGAAACATCTGGATAGTATTCTCAAAGGAAATATACCGGACCTAGCAGAATTTTGCTGAAAAAGCATTATTAAGTGGCAGGGTAGGTCACTCTCTCTTAGTCTAACCACAGGGTTATTGCTATGTGGATATAATGAAGGTGTGAAGAATGATATAGTAAGCTTTGGGTCCCAATTGGGGAGAAAAGCAGGGAATAAATAAATTGAAGAGCCCCTCCACATCAGGTAAGATAACCTGTAGATGCTTAATAGAAACCCAAAGTGACTATCCAGATATGACTCAGATAATGTTACCATTGTATTATCTCTTTTTGTATGCTCTTTTCTTTAAAAAAAATCTGTAAATGTCACTGAACAGCAGGACATGAAATATACATGAGTTTAAAAAGAGAATCTAGAAGCTATGTATCCAGTCCTATTAACCTCAAAACTATTCTGGATGTTAGCAGTAGTAAAGTAGAACCAAACAAAACAAAATCAAGGAAGATTTTTCACTGGCAAGTATCTAATCCATGACATCAGATGTTACCAATAATATGCTTATCCTTTTAAAAACCTTTTTGCTTAACTTTTTAAAACTATATCACCTTTTCGGAACAAATGCAATAAAATAAAATCAGGGCAAAGAAAGACGAAATCTATTATTTATATAGCAGCAGTTGGTATGAATTGAATTGTCCAGATTTTAAGATACATAACGCAGTAGCAAAAGAAGAGTTTTTAGCTGAGAACTCACAAAACATGACATTATGTCTTTATTGCAGGGGCAGTATGATAGCACTGCAGGTAGATCCACCAGGCCAAATCTTAGAATCCAGGTGTAAGTTAATTTTTACCATGTCTTCTGTTTCTTGTGTTATTCACAGCAGACATTCATTACAAGCATACACATGGTCAGCTATAGCAGATGGAGCTCTGTGAAAACAGATGATGCTTTTATCTGCCACTGTTCACAGTGGGAGAGCCTCGCTTGTATGTAGGAGTTTGAAACCAGTTTCTGTGATCCTGTGATACACAGTATGAAACCCACATTTCAAGGAGTTTTGTTGAGGAATGGTAGTTTTCTTTAATAGTCATCTCAGCCACAGATACCAAAGTGACTCTTCTGAATGAGCAAACACTTCAGATGTCTCCCACCTTTTGTAAAAGCTCAAGAATCCAAGACAAAACCTTACTGTATGACCATTAGCTCTGGAATGGTAAGCTGGAAGCTAAAGTTTCCCTACCAGAAGCATAGCATGAGCCAAAATCCTGCTCAGCTCCACTAATTATCCAGTAAATGTTCCACCTTCATTGAAAGTGAATGTAGTGTTGTGGGGTTCTCAATTTCACAAGCAACAGCCTCAGACTTACCTGGATGACCGATTTTGCATCCACAGTGCTGGAGGGTGAGGCCAGGCTGTTCCTCCAGTTTCCAGCTGTGTCAGAAAGCCAGGGCTGGTCTCAGCCAGTCTGTCCACACTACACTCAACAGGGCTGGCTGGGGGATATTCTGGGCATCCTGGAACTCACAGCATTGGCCTGCCCACCCCCCTTTTTCCTATTTGGTGGGCAGCTCAATTTGCTTACCCCTCAGTCACTTCTGGTTCTCCCACCCTCTCTCCCTTGCATTCTGTTCCATTATGGGTTTGTGTTCGGTTTACTTGTTCAGTGTTTCTGCATTGTCACAGCTTCATTCGGTGGTTCAGGCATTGGGACCGATCCATTTAGGTGGGGTAGTGCAGTAACAACAACCCTCCGGCACAGATGCACAGTCATCAGCAATCTTTCATTTTTGTTGTCTCCATCTTTATTGCCATGTAAGAAGATATTTTTTGGGTTTTTAAAAATCGGCATATCGACATGCACACCCCTAGTGTCCTTAGGTTAGGATCTAGTAGAATTTAGGGTCTATGGAACATTTTTCGGTTAGTGTTTCGTGTGCGCGCGCGTGCTTTCAAACTCTATTAAATTTGCTAATTCCCTTTGCTATTCTTTTATTTCCTTAATAAATCCTTAACCATTGCTCTGTTTATTCTAAGAATCTGCACATCCTTATGAGATGTTACATAAAAAGCTTGGACCCTGGTATACATCAGGCAATATGATCCCAATAATATTTGCCCTAAACACAGGTGTGTATAGTCTTCTGACCCCTTACAGGGAGGACATTCCTATGGTCCAGGTATATGCACATCTGGGTCATTTGTGTAACAGTGCCTGCATGTCCTCTTCCTCTATTTTGGGGGGGGGGGTCCTTAAGGGGTCTTGGGGGTAGAGCCACTCAGTGGAATAACCAGCTCAGGGGCTGTCAGAGGCCTCTCACCACCAGGTGGCAAGGAAATGGCACAGTAGCTTGCACTCATGTGGGTTCCTGGCTGTGCCACTCGGCAGGCTTCCCTCCAACAGGGGGGATGGGGCTATATAGGGTAACTGGTGGGTTGCCCAGTGCTGGATCAGCACCCATGCGGCACCATCGTTCCTTTGGCTTTTGTTAATAAAAGTGGTGGCCTATTTTCCTCCAATCTGGTGTAGGATGTATGTTGTGCCCTTTGTACCTTTGCTTCCCCTGTTGTCCCTGTGGCCGCAAAAAAAGTTATTGTGTACAAAAATATCCAACAGTTCTAGCCCACAGTTATGCTTGTTAGACTGGTGGTCATTAACCTGGCCGACTATACTGGATCAGTGGTTTGCAACCTGTGGCTCTGTATGAAACCAAATCTGGCTCTTTGAAAATGCAAATTAAATCTTTAAATTGAGGTATATTGGAAGGATAGGCGGAATGATAGAATAACTAGTATGTGAAGCAAACGGCAGGCAAAGATTTTTATGGGATTAAAGGACTTCTTAGAGATGCGGTACAGAAATTATAGAGATGAACAGTTGCTAGTAATCCATATGAAAACCATGCACAGATTAATGCCAGTGCACTAAAATAGTCATGCAGGGTGCTCCTGTTAATATTTATTACTTATTTCTTAATAATATAATCATAAAAACCAGTGTTTGGGCAGCAGAAACCTACCAACATGTCAATAATCACTAATGTGAAGCTGAATATTTTCACTTCTGCAAATAGTCTTTCTTATACTGGCTCTTAGTTGATCTTTTGGTTCTTTTAATTTTAAAAGGCTGCTGACCCCTGTACTAGATCTTCAAAAAGAGATTTACATCGATCGGAACATAGGCATCTTATCGCTTGGTTTTTAGCAACACAACATTTATTGGAGCTAGGGCTCAGCCACAAAACATTAAGAAAAGATGTCCTTTATCCAAAATCTGAATTAGGGACTAGACTTTCCAGTGAAATGTCTTTCAGGAACAGGTGGGAACATCAGAACTTCTCTACCACTGCACACAATTAAAACAGGGAATGTATTTCTCTGCAATAGATCCAGAAGCAGAACATGATATAAAGAATGATACTGAATGACAATAGAATGCATGCTTTGTTCTGAATGGCTATAGAAATAAATTCAGTCTTTCAATGGAGCGCCTAGTGATCTTGTACTTCAATTTGCTTCTCCCTATAATTTTATATTCTTTTAGAAAAAATACTTTTGGATGATGATTGTTACATTCCCCTGGATGACTGTAAGCAGCTTTTTGTAGTAATTGCAAATAGAACTGAACCAAATGTTCGTGAGTTTGGTTTGCTGTGTCAAAATGTGCCCTTTCGACAAAGGAGAGCATGTTGTGGAATAAATAGGGAAATTTCATGAAAATTGAAGTGTTCCTCTATTTTTTCCCCAAGATCTGCAAATCAAGCAGTGCTCAGAGGCACCTGTGCAAAAGTCACAAAGGATTTCTTTTCCAGTTCCAAGGAGGAATACCCTTCCTAAATTAGCCCACTGGGCATAAATCAGGTTAACTTCTACATTTAGAGAGCAATGGAACTGTACAATCTTGGAAATGGTCTACATTGTTAAGCATGGGGAAGCTTGACCTGCCTCAACAAAAGAGCAGAAAGGGTTTTTTTTATATATTCTCTGTAAATACCTCCCCTAGTCCATGAACTAGGAGAACATGTAAAGTGAGTGAATAAATCAAGGGACTGAGCATTGAATTATGTCTAGAACATGAACAGAAAATATAAACAATTTCAATAAGTTCTCAAAAGCACATGAAAAACAAATGGTCTTGTTTTATACAATGGAGAAAATGAAAACAAAATAAATATTTTTAGCTCACATTTCATTACACAGGTATTAGTGTTGACTATTTGGCAAGTGTCTAGTGTTTCCTGAAAGTAGCAATCCAGTGAAATGTTGTGGCCATTCAGTAGGAAGGACAGTTTTGAGACCTCAGTCCATTGACTTTCATGGATTTAGAAGGATGTAAAACTGCTCAATAATTGAGATGTAATGAGAGCCTAATATTAACATAGTGATTTTATATGCTTCATTATTCATTCTAGATTATGAAGAGATTGATTGGCAACATTAGATAAGGCGATAGTCCATAGATACCAAATTTAGACATATGCTTTACAGAATGTGAAAAAAGCTGATTATATCTTTGGTACATAGATAGAATGCCCTGACCTGGATGGCCCAGGCAAGCCTGATCTCGTCAGATCTCAGAAGCTAAGCAGGGTCGGCCCTGGTTAGTATTTGGATGGGAGACCACCAAGGAATACCAGGGTTGCTGTGCAGAGGAAGGCACTGGCAAACCACCTCTGTTAGTCTCTTGCCATGAAAACCCCAAAAGGGGTTGCCATAAGTCGGCTGCGACTTGATGGCATTTTACACACACACACATAGATAGAAAATAATACATGTTATGCAAAAATCCTTTTATGATTATTATGGAGAATGAGGAGGAAGAGGAGAAGAAGAAGAGTTGGTTTTTATATGCCGACTTTCTCTACAACTTAAGGGAGAATCAAACCAGCTTACAATCACCTTCCCCACAATAGACACCTGTGAGGTAGGCGGGTCTGAGAAAGTGTGACTAGCCCAAGGTTACCCAGCTGGCTTCGTGTGTAGGAGTAGGGAAACAAATCCAGTTTGCCAGATTAGCATGTGCTGCTCATGTGGAGGAGTGGGGAATCAAACCCGGCTCTCCAGATCAGACTCTACCGCTCCAAACCACCACTCTTAACCACTACACCTCACTCCTTGATCTCTGGAGGAGTCCTGCTGGATCAGATAAGTGGTCCATCTAGTCCAGCATCCAGTTTCAAACACTGACCAACCTGTTGTCCTGAAGGACTAATAAACATGGTATAGAAGCCAAGGTCTTCCCAGATGTTGCCTCTTGGTTCTGATATTCAGAGGTTTACTTCCTCTGGATCTTGTGATTAGATTCCCTTTCATCATCATGGCTAGTAGCTATCAATAGAATTATCCTACATGAATCTCTTGAACTCCCTTTTAAAGACATATATGCTCACTATGTCCAGCAGCAGTGAATTCCACAATTTAATTTCTCATTGGGTAAAGAAGTATTTCCTTCTGTTTGTCCTGAAACTAGCCTAGCACAGAAACCCCCCACAAGTACTCCACATGATTGCAGGGTCACCTGTACAGTGCAACTGCACGGATAAAGTGGGGGCATGTACACTCATTCTTCATGATCAGTGACACTGCTTTCAGAATGTTGCTGACCATGAGGAGGAGTTGTGAGTGCTGGCACTTTCTCTGCACAGTTACATTCTGCACACAACCAGGCAGTTGCACAGAGGCAGAGGGAGGGTATTGTGTATACCTGGAGTATTGTGTGCAGTTTTGGAGGCCTCACTCCAAAAAGGATGTGGACAGAATAGAGCAGGTGCAAAGAAGAGCGACGAGGATGATCAGAGGCCTGGAGACCAAGCCCTATGAGGAAAGGCTGAGGGACTTGGGAATGTTTAGTCTGGAGAAGGGGAGGTTGAGGGGGAACATGATTGCTCTCTTTAAGTATTTGAAGGGCTGTCACTTACAGGAGGACAGAGAGCTGTTCCTGTTGGCAGCAGAGGATAGGATTCACAATAATGGGTTTAAATTGCGGGTGGAAAGATACCAGCTGGATATTAGGGGAGGGGAATTACACTAAAAGTTGCTCAACAGTGAAATCAGCTACCCCTCACTGGCAGTCTTTAAACAGAGGTTGGACAAACATTTGTCAGGGATGCTCTAGGCTGATCCTGCATTGGCAGGGGGTTGTACTGGCTGGCCTGCACGGCCCGTTCCAACTCTATGATTCTAGGGTCCAGTGAACTCATGCCCATTCTCCCTCCCCAGTCAGTGAGTCCACATGCAGGGGGTTCTCTGTAGTGGGCTACTATTGCCCATCATGTTAATTGAATGCCCCTGACTTCTAGAATTATGGGAGGTTTATAACTGGGTAGAAAATAATCTAGTCCACAAAGTGATCTTAAAGATGTTTGCATTAAGAATCATATAAATTGCAACTAACTATTTGAACTGAAGAAGGGAATAGTCAAATGTTTAATGCATTTATATCAAACCTATTATGTATCGAATTATAGTACTGACAACCTCATCTTAATTATTTCATCTTCCCCCCACCAGCTGCCGTGTGTGTGTGTCTTACATTATGAAATATGTTTTAACTACCCATATCCTCATTTTTGTTTTTCCAGCAATGGAATTGTGCATTGTGAGTTACAAAAACCAGTATAACACAAATTTAATGTTGCTATTTCTACATTATATCAGGTTAGATAACAGAATGAACTTCAACACTGCCATCTGTTGGTAAACTGTGATTCTAATTTCTGCACATACAAAATGAAATGTTCATAGGTGTGAAATATTCACAAACATGCATGCGCTGTAAACCTACATCTTAGATGTGTATACAAAATAAATCATTCTAACTTACTGCATTTATTTAATGCAAGAACTATTTTTAACATTCCAGCGTATCTGAATAGTGTAATATTGCAAGTTGATACGTTTTAACATTATGAAAATGGTGCACTACAGTGGATATCACAGTAATATTGTAAGCAAATACCGATAGCATGATTAACTCTAGCTGTCTGGAAACAATGCCCAAGGGTTCCTATGATACATCAGCAAAGTCCTTGCCAGCTTATAGATTTTCACACCAGCAGAAAAAGTAAAACAAAATGACTTCTCTTGCACTGGGTTAAAGTTCATTTTAAAAGGTCACACAGAGATTAACTCCAGAAGAAGAAAAGTTGTGTGTCCTCTGAAATCTGCTAACCAAAGTTAACTAACCTTTCATGTTGCTTCCTGGTAAAGGTAGCCCTGGTTGTATTAACATAAGGTCTATATTCTCTAACCTATTCAGAGTGTTTAAGGAAAATGAGTTCTCCATGTGGAGACCTGACTGCTTATAGCAACACATCATGGCTCATATCCGCTCTCCACCATGTCAAGTTTTTAGTTAAATGTAAACCAGATGGCTAATTATCCTTTTGAATTTTAGAAGCAGAACTGTGCTATCTACAGTAACAGACTGAGAAAAAAACGTGCCTCTCTTTGGCACATTGTACTCATCTAAACCCTAGTTCTAAACTATTCAGAGCAGAAGATAGTGTGCACCATCAATTTAAATCGCTTCTCATCAGCACTGAAGGGAAAGTATGTTTGATGGCTTTTTATGCATCAGGAGCTTCTCTGTCTGGGCGTATATGGCTCTACTTTTTTCTTCTCCTTTATTTATGAGAATTGAAATGCAAGAATAAATACACCATCTGCCTTCGTTTCAAGTTAGGGAAATTCGTAACCCCACCTTCTCCAATGATGTCTGTTAATCCAGTTGTGTTGAAGCAGCACTGCCACAGAGCACTTCCCTATTTCTTTGGCTTAGTAGTAGCATGATGGTCACGATGAAGGGTGTACCACACAGTGCAGAAAGAAAGGGGGGTTTATCCCTTTCACCCACATGGTTTCATCAATCAGAATTAGTTACAACTTCCATATTGTTACTGGCTCTTGATGGGAAACATAGACAGACACCCTCTGTTTTTACTTCCCAAGCTAATAATGGAGAGGTATGTGTTTGTGTATTCCAGTCAATGAATATATACAGTGGGAAAGATCAAAACCTCTCTCCTCCCTGCACTGCAGCCTAATCAGAACTAGGACACCATGCAGCTTCCCTTTAAAAAATAATGGGTGATCCATTCACAGATCCATCCAGTGTCTCATCTAATTTGGCTCTAAAGTCATTGTATCTGATATTCACAAATTTTTCTGTTCAGAAGTTCCCTTACTTATGATTGGGGAAGACTGAGCAATTATCAGTCTTAAAAAAACTAGGATACTCACTGTAAAAAAGTTGAGAAAACTTGTTATTGTGATGATCCTCCACCACCACCACCACTCTCCTTGCCCTAGAACAGCAAAAAGGTGTTGTGGAATCTGCATGTGCATGAGAGAGCTTGGGTTCTTGCCTTACTACACCCTTTCTTGTCTTATGTCAGGTAGCTGCCGCCACCCAGTCTTTCCTCTTTCTTCCTCTATCTGCAGCTGGAGGTGAAGAAGAGTTTGTTTTTATATGCCAATTTTCTGTACCTTTTAAGGAGAATCAAACCAGCTTACAATCTCCTTCCCTTCCTCTACCCACAACAGACACCTTTTGAGGCAGGTGGGACTGAGAGAGCTGTGACTAGCCCAAGATCACCCAGATGGCTTCATGTGTAGGAGTGGGGAAACCAACCTGGTTCACTAAATTAGAGTCCACCGCTCCTAACCACTACACCATGTTGGCTCTCATGCAGATAGACAGGTGCAGGTAGAGGTTGCATGTATGCATGTGCACTGCTACATACACTCTCCATGTTTTCTAACTGTCCTTAGGCCAGTTAGGAGTTTTTTGGTCTATGTGTGGACAAACATCCAGGCACCTTGGGCGAGATCTTTGAACACAGTTTAAGATCTTTAGAAGGGCAAAAGATATTTATTTACTAAAATACATCCGTATTCATTAGAGCACAGGATCACTGGGAAACTATATCAAAATATTACAGTGGTGTTACAGAACTAAGAAAAATAAAGCATAAGGCTAACTAAATTGTACAAATCACTGACACAAACAAAGCTGAAACTTCAAAACAGAGGCTGGTCATGGCAGACCATTTCACTCCCATTCCCTGGCCCTTGGCTTGCACACTTCCACAGAGAATGTTTAATAATTTAACTCTTGCCTTACCAGCTGAGTTTCTCCCTGACTTATTCTGGAATTTGGTTTTAGTTCCCATGTGTGCTTCCTCTAACCTTTCTCCAATTATACCAAGGTGCACATCCCCAAACCTTTTTGATTTAACTCATAATGTCCAAAATAGTGACTAATCTTGCTTCTTCCTGGGAAGTGGGCAACTGGTCATCTCCATCATGCCCCTTGGTCTCCATACAGAGAAGCCGTCTCCTCTCACCCTGAACTTCAAGGCATTCATGGCTTCATTCCCAGCTAGAAGATGGCCTATCAGGGGGGCAAGTGCCTCCTGTGTTAATCAAGGTATTCTGCATTCCTCTATCATAACAGCTATGTGAAACTTACCTGCCATAAAACTATTACAAGCACTAACGGCATGCACATTTTATTCAGGTTTGGTTTATTTTTTTTCCATTAAATATACGTTCAGATTCTTTAATATAATTGTGGGATGTTTTCATTGTCAGGTGACATGAAGCTGACCTTTCTTCTCCATGTCCATGACAATTTTGCCAGTGTTACAGAGGATACACGCAAAATATTTGCCTCTTTCCCAAAGGTGACAATTGATGGTCTATGGGGTAATTGGGCAAAGAACAAAAGCTCCACATCTCCTATTAGATACAAGAAAAAGCATAAAATCACTCATGCAATCAGGCCTATGCCCAGTAGCTGGAACAGTTCTGCTTGAGAGCCCTTCCTTAGCCAATGAACCAGCAATGAGATTGTGACACTGCACAGAAATGCCAATCAGCAACAATGCTTATAACAAAACATAGGCTAAATTTTTGGGTTGGATGGCATGCCATCTACATCTGCTGAGTCACACTTTCCTCTTGCCTCTTCCATCCCTCACCAAATGTAGGAAATGAAAACTTAAGAAGACATGGGGAAATGGAAACTGACAGCAGAGTGCATGTTGCCTAATCTGTTTGGATCTAAAAGTCTGATTAAATTTGGATTAGTTACCATTGCAAGGGTAATGAACAGGGCATGCTTAGATCTGATTTTGATTAGTAGCATTTTAAATGGACATACCTAATGAGCATTAATAAAACTTATTTATCACCCAATGTGAATTCATTGATTTCCATAAATAGGACACGTGAACACATGAAGCTTTCTTATGCTGAATCAGACCTTTGGCCCATCAAAGTCAGTATTGTCTACTCAGACTGGCAGCAGCTTTCCAGGGTCTCAAGCAGAGGTCTTTCACATCACTTAATGCCTGATCTTTTAACTGCAAATGCTGGGGATTGAACCTGGGACCTTCTGCATGTCAAGCAGATGCTTACCACTGAGCCACAGCCCCCTACATGTACTAAGAGGTGAGATTATGATTCTTCAAAATATCTGTTCAGGAAAGCATGTTAAGAGCATAAATTTAAATCCTTAAATTTCTGCCTAAGAACAAAGTTTTCAATTTTTCAGATTTTTAAAGGTACTAGAAAGATCAGCATTAAATCCCTATCATGTTTTATGCATGGTCGCTTAACTCTCCTTTATTCCCTGTTTCAGCCGGGATCAAATTTTTGGGTATGCACGTTACCTCATTCTTTGGAAGCTCAACGCTGCTTCAACCCAAAATGAACCCGGCTTTTCCATTCCTCTTCTTGCCCAAATTAAACCGTGGACCCTGGTTCATTCCAGAATCACTGAGTGAGCTTACAACTTTCTTGGGTTGAACTTCGCCCCACCCTTTTCCAAACCCCTCTTCAAGGCAGCATGCAGATAGCTAAACAAGGGAAGCACAGAAGGTTGGCTTCTCTCACAGCCAATCACGAAGCACTGTGTAAAGAGGCAGGGATTCAAGTGCTTCCTGATTCCTGGGAGCTCTTTCTGAGCAAAAGAAAGGCTTTTTTTAAAACAAGGCTTGAATTTCTCCCCATCCCTTCTTTCAGATGGCACCATTTTTTGTTTTTGTTTTTGTTCTTAAAATGCTTTTTTTATGTGGCAGTTGGGTCTGGGGGGAAGGAAATCTTCTCTTGTGAGGTAAGCCAATTACAGAGCAGCATTTAAAGGGGTGGGACTTGATTTGAACTTGGGAGACTGCTTTTCTGTATTCATGCCTCCATTAGCACACAGTTTTGTCCCTGATCATTCTAGCCAATGCATACAGTTTTCCCCAACCTGGGTTACTTTGATCCTGGATGAAATGGGGGATAAAGGAGGTTAAAGCGACCATGCATAAATTACCAAAGAAAGCTAAATGGCAAGTGTCTATCCCATGTACTTATAAAATTAAATAACTGAAGAGTAAAGTGTTACCCAAATCAGCTCCTGTGCCAGGCCTATTATGTGAAGATGCCTCCTATACATGGAGAACCAGAACAAGAATCCCAGAGTAAACAAGGGATCCTTCAGTCAGTTATGTACATTGGTCACAAGTTGACACAATACATCTTTGAGAACAGAAAGATGGAAGGGAGACAAGCACTTAAGCAGTACCTTTCTTGTTCTATCTAACACAGAGAAATGAAAACATGGAAATTAAGACAAAAGTGCAAAATGCAGAGCAATTGCAATAATACCGTGCCAATTTTTATATAGCAGTCCAATTCCTACTGGGTGGTTGTGCTACTTTAAGCTAAATACCCACTTGAAGTTACTTTTAGGAAGAACAAACTGTGTTCTTCCTACGTGGCTAGTCCAGACCAATCCAGGGTATAGGAAGGAGATAGGTGAGGGGTTGCCTTAATGGGACCAGAGGATATAGTGGGGTAAATTGGGAAAGAAATCATGATTAAAAATGAAGGAGTCCCTATCTAGGTAAGGAAAGCAGTGTGGAATGACCAGCTGTCCATAGGGCACACCAGCGAAGAATTGAAGATGAAGGAACTAAGAAATGAGTAGAGACTTGGAGGGTTAAATTTGGATAAAAAAAGCAGAATAGGAATCATACTCTACCTGTCTTGAAAAGGAAGGGTCTGGTGATTTTATTATTGTGGTAGAAGAAGGTGCTGGGGGAAAACCAACTACCAATATAGGGGGGGGGGGCTTGAGATACTTTTCTTATGTACCTGGATTGAGGATGCTTGCTGTTGTCCTAGATTGGGGCAGAAGTAGGATCCATGATCCAAAGCTGCAGACCCTGGCTGCCCATTGGTGTAATTTTGGATGTGTCCTGAATGGTGCAACCTTATGATCCAAGACACTATGGTATGAAACCAGGATCTGGGCTATAATAGGATAGTTCACTCCTCCTATGGTAGAAGGGGGTGCCTGAAGGGGCACAGGAAACGTGCTAGGGTGGTGGTAATTCTGATTGTAAGTGATTGAATTAAAATGAGGGCAATCTTTACTTAGTTGCACTGACAATAGCCAGGAGGTAGGCAGAAGGCCATTCCTGAATTTATGATAAAATCATCCTGTACTGTAATGTAGATTTTGAGAGTTTTGTTCGTGGAAACTGCCAGAGTAACAAGTTGCCCATAATAATCTGACAGAGACAGTTGACAGGTAGCTGTCAGATCAGAGGCATCTAGGATGATGCAAGAGGCAGCAATAGCCTTGCAGGTTCTAGGGTGAACTGCAACTAACCGGTTTGAAGCAGTAACAATGATGTAATACTGTGGCCAGGTCTACAGGTGGCCTTATTGGTTTCAGGTGGAGTTCTGTATATAAGCCTATGTAATTATAACTCTGGGTTGGGAAGTATGGTAGAGAGAAGTGTACGTGACGGTTTGTCTTTTATCTGTGCACTGTAAATTAAACAACACTGTTTCCTATAAAGCAAGGAGTTCTGGTGGTGTGTCCTGGATAACTGCTAATCCGCCTGCTTCCACGTCAGAAACTTGGGTTGGAATTTATGGCAGAAAGTTGTGAGGTGCTTTGGAAGATTAAGTAGCCTTGATTGATGTTTTCTTGGAGTGTTCAGGCAGTTGCCTATTTCTTCTTGAAAGTGGCTCAGAGGACTTCCTGCCTTGATCAAGAAACCCTGCTTTTAATATCAAACTGGATGCATTTCCCTGCCAAGGATGTGGGCATCTGAAAGCCAAAGTATCTTGGGACATAAATGATGCAGGTCTTGGGGTGGGGGGAGGAGCAATGCAAAAACAAATTGCCCTAGTTTTCTGCATAGACTTGGGCATCTATAACCTGTGGTGTAAATCATACGTTTTTCATATTGTATTAAAATAAGGACTCATCAAATTATGCATTTTGCCACAAGCTGCAGTGTGGTGTAGTGGATGGGAGCAGTGGACTCTGATCTAGAGAACCGGGTTTGATTCCTCACTCCTCCACATGAGCGGCGGAGGCTAATCTGGTGAACTGGATTTGTTTCCCCACTCCTACACTTGAAGCCAGCTGGGTGACCTTGGCTAGTCACAGCTCTCAGACCCGCCTACCTCACAGGGTGTCTGTTGTGGGGAGGGGAAGGGAAGGTGATTGTAAGCCAGTTTGAGTCTTCCTTAAGTGGTAGAGAAAGTCAGCATATAAAAACCAACTCTTCTTTTTCAATGAGAGAAACAGAATACTATGATAATGGAACAGGTAACTGGAATTTGGCATGTTGGGCAGTAAACCGCCATTTCTGTTTCCAGTAAAGCCAGTTGAGATGTCAGTAATAGCTTGCAAAGTCTCTACCCTTAGACAATCCCCAATCTCTATTTCAGTTTTTACAATGGGAATATACTGGAATGATCAACATGCATAAAGAATTACCTGAAGCTAAACAGCCGGGGGAAAGTGGAGGCTCCTTATTCATTGGGACTCTGCTGAGATGGCATCATGTCATTGGGGAAAAACATCTTGGTTGCTGTGCCCAACAGCTGGCTTATTTTGGAGGGCCAATATCCATTTTAACAGCAAAAAAAAAAAAAGAGCGCAAAATGCTGCTTTTTTTTCTCCTGCCAAAATGTAGAGAATATTCTGGGAAAGAATCAGTGCTTGGAAAAATAATTTGTACATTGTCAATCATTCAAAGAGTGAGCAGCATACATTGTCAGATGGCACCTCATCTGCCCAGAAGAAAATCAGCAGCAGAATTAATACCCAAATGGAAAACCAGTTTTTCGAAGTTCATACTTGTTTGACAAATGTTCTCAGACATATAGTTGAAATCAGAAATGCACTGATGAACATGGTGTGGAATTCTGTGACTCAGATGAGGCTGTTGGATCAAAACAAAGTGGCAATTATCTTGGTATTTTGAAGCTAATCACCAAGTTTAACCCCACCATAGCTGAACACATCAATGAGCATGCATGTCATGGAAAAGGCCAAACCTTTTATCAGTTTCTGATTAATTTATTGGTCTGCCAACGAAGAAGATCCTAGGAGCCCATTGTTGATGAGATCAAGGATGTGAGGTATTTTTAGTGTATGTCAACTCAACACTGGATGCATCACATTTACATTAACTGACTACCATTTTATGTTCTGTGCTACACAGAGGAGCAATTGAAAGTTTCACCAAAAATGACATAGGTATCACTGATGGCCATAGCTATGACAATGAATTAATATTGAGTAGTATGTATTCAGGAATACAGATGAAGGTAGAAGAGCATGATGCTTTGGTTGGTTATATACCATGTGCTGTACTCCCACTCAAGTGCATTGGCTAGTCTGCCATGGATTGTTGCATTAAACCACTTCCATTTTTTGGATTTGCCCAAGAAATATAATTGTGTGTATCAAGCAGTCTTTGGAGACTTTCTAAGAGATTTACTACCAAATAGATGCCTGATGCCCAAATCCCTCCTTGGGACCCACTGAAGGGACAGTGATGAAGTTATACATTTACTAATTCCACAATACTGCAGCATCCTTGAAGCACTTGAGAGAATCAGGGTGAAAATCTGTAAAACCAGCATTAGAAAAAGATTCAAAGAACCTGATTTTAGTAAGGTGAGGTCTGAGATGATATATTTCAACCATTCAGCAGAGGCAGTTCAAGCTTGGAGAAATCTTGGTACTGTTCTTTGACAAACGTGAGTCAGTTATGGTTAGTACAAGACTACCAGTGCAATCCTATGAAAAATTACTCCAATCTGATTTCAGTGTGCTTAAACAGGAGCAATTCAGAATTATTCAGAATCTGCATTTCGACTCCCTTAAAATGCTGCCTTTTGGGGGGGGATAACCCCTCCCTCAAATAATACCAATAAGGTATTTTCGGTAGTGGGTTCGGTTTGACTTAGCCGAATGCAAACCCCTAGTCAACAGAATGTGCTGATGGCCATGGATCTTCCCAGCTCTTACCTCTCCCCCAACAGCCATTTCTAAACATAGAACAATTTAGTCCTGGGATCACAGGACCTGTGTGGAATAATACCAACTTGTGTCAGAAGGCTCAAGTGTGGAAGGAGAACAGGATGAAATTTCCCTTTCTCCCTCTTGTCTGAATGGAGTTCCACTGACAGAAGACCTAAAGGGGAGCTCTTTCACCCCTTCCCCAATGTAGCCTCCCAGTCTGCATGGCCATTGCTCCTCTTGAATTGAAAATGGCTGGGGTGGGGAGAGCCAGGAAGATCAGGAATCCTTGTGTTGGATCCAGCCTACTGTGTGGTTCTTGAATCTGTTATGATAGAATGTTTCCCAAATGTTGAAACTGTACTGCAGCTCAGAAAATGTTCTTCCTCTGTTCTGGTAAGGATCAAAAATATACCTTGATCTTCATTATTCAAGAACATGAGTGTAATGAGTGATCTATGCTTGAAGATATTCTCTTTGATCTGAATACATTTGTTAATTTGAGATTATTTGGTGACTGGTTTTAATTTTTGCAAGATGTAGTTGCAGTACATAGTCAGGCCCTCACCTCCCTTCAGCCTTTTGTCCCCACCCTCTTAATCTTTCCTAATTAAGCTTTTTTCTTTGGAGATGGGATTCATTTAAAAACTCACACTTATCCATTTTTTTGCAGATATTTTGTTTGGTACAATTAGATGTCAAACATAACTGTTTCTTAACAGCTGTAAAAACAGATCACCTCCCTTCTGTTCTGCCCTGAAAAGAGTTCACTAGAATACTAAGAGCTGTTATAGAATGGTGGTAACCGCAAGAGAAATGACTAACAACAAGCTGGTGTTATAACACTCATAGCCCCCCCCCCTTTGATAGGCCTCTTTCTACTCAAGCTTTTCTTCTCTTTCTACACTTGAGTGCTCACTTTATTATTTAGCAAATGGGTTTCTCAGCAGGAAAGAAATGCCAACAGAATGGGTGTTTTGGCACAGAAAGCTCATGTTGTCAGAGTAGAGTATCCAGTTAGAAAAAGACTGGATATTCCCTAAAAAATAAGTTCATTAACTGTTTGACCTTTCTGATTCACAGGGAAGATAGAAGTATCAGTGTAAGCCAGACAGGAAAGCAGGACCACCAAAGATGCCATGACATCAGCTTATCAAGAGGAATTGGTTACAAAAATAGAAACCAATATATTGTTTTGTAACTAAATGGGGCTGTGTGATCTGAGCTACAAAAAAACAAACCCAAAAGTCATTAATATTCTCTAAACACTTAATGGGCAGGCACATTACTATGCATGCAGCTTTGTGTGCTGAGCTTTAGAACAGGCAGTACCCATAGCCCAGCATGTACAACCTCTACTGTATTCCGAAACTAGCAAATTTTTACATGAAACACAACCTGGAAGGTAGTGATTGTGTTATATTTTGTGGTTAGATATTGGAACAAAGCATTGGTTTAACAGCGAATTGCTTGTCTTCATATCCTATTTCTTGAAATCACAGGACCGTGATGAAACTGTTCACAGTTGTTCACGAGCATTTTCAGCACTGCCAAAAATAGCTTCCCTTTTGGTTGATTTTGTTTTTATACTCACTGCCAAAAATGTTTGATTTATCCCCCCACATTTACATAGCCATCACTCAATTGTCCACTGTGGTTCTTGGTGACATCATCACATAGCAAAATATGATTGGCTATATACTATTACAATGTCATTTGGTGTGTGATCCTTAACTGAACAGCATCACTTATGTGAAAAAGAAAACACTGAAGAAAAAAACATGTTACTTAAGTAAAAATGGCTCAGAAACATTAACAGTGACTAGGAGAAACAAACAGGATTTTTTAAATGTGTGCATATTGGTATTTACTAAGTAATTTTTCAGGAAGTTTCCATTCCAAAAAACCTTTTGCCTAGAATTCTATTCAACAGCCTCCTTTTTATTCATGTTGATTTTAGCTGACTTTCATGGGAAACATCTTGTAGAATGTATTATTTATTTTATTTTACAAAATGTATACCCCACCATTCTGCACTCATCAGGTGCCACCAAGGCATCTTAACATTAAAAATATGCATAATAAAATCACATTTGGACATTTTCCTATTGATAGTAGTCTATTGCCTGCTATTTACACTATAAACAACATAGACATACCAGGTGCTTGGTGGTGCATCTTGTTATAGAAAAGCAGTGAATAAATGACCTAAATAAATAAGTTAGATAAACTAGATTTTGCCAAGCTTATCCTATCTAGCGTGCCTTTAGAACAATGAATGCTAGAATTTCTTCCTGCAGCTTGGATTCTTATTTGATCAAATATTTTGTAGCTTCATACATGTTCTTATTTTCCTTTTCTTGTAGTGCTTGTCAGAACCTGGCTAAAGTCTAGTCAGCAAACATCCTTAGAAAATGGCCCTTGGTCATATATATATGATCCAATTCAACCTGTTTACTATAATACACTATGATCCCCTTTGCTGGGGATATGAACTGATCCCCTTTGCTGGGGATATGAACTGATCCCCTTTACTGATATGAACTGATCTATGGGCTTTCCTAAAGGTAAATGTCTCCTGTGCAAGCAGTGGGTCATTCCTGACCCAAGGGTGATGTCACATTCCGACGTTTCCAAGGCAGACTTTGTCTGTGGGGTGGTTTGCCAGTGCCTTCCCCAGTCATCTTCCCTTTACCCCCAGCAAGCTGGGTACTCATTTCACCAACCTCGGAAGGATGGAAGGCTGAGTTAACCTTGAGCCAGCTACCTGAAACCGACTTCTGTTGGTATCGAACTCAGGTTGTGAGCAGAGCTTTTTACTTTAGTACTGCAGCTCACCACTCTGCGCCACGGGGCTCCTATGGACTTCTCTACAGGGTTGTTGTTTTTTGTCAATTCTGGTCCCAAACTGTTTTGGTTTATCCCCTGATTTCCACATACATTTATGTGCCTTTAGATTTCACTTTGCCCTGACCTGGGTGGCCCAGGCTAGCCTGATCTCATCAGATCTCAGAAGCTAAGCAGGGTCGGCCCTGGTTAGTATTTGGATGGGAGACCACCAAGGAAGTCCAGGGTTGCTGTGCAGAGGAAGGCACTGGCAAACCACCTCTGTTAGTCTCTTGCCATGAAAACCCCAAAAGGGGTCGCCATAAGTCGGCTGCGACTTGATGGCACTTTACACACACACACACAGAGTTTTCACTTAAGGTTTTTTGTTTTTTCCCTTATCTGCCCCCTCCCCCGGATTTTTTAAGGCTACTTTAATCCCGATGTTCTTCTGGAAGCTGGTTTTGAGTTGGCTTTTTCCCTTGTCTATAATGTTACTGTTGGTTTTCTTTGTCCCGCCCACTCCCACCCACCTGCAGCTCATTGTTCAATGATTGGACTGTTGTGGTCAAACCACTCCTCCTTATTCACCCCCACAAGTGATTTATTTTTCTTCTTTTAAAAATGGCACTAAAATATTGATATATTGTTGGAGCATTGTAACGATAGGCTTAGCAGGTTCTCGGAATTTTCAGTTTATATTTTTAAAAGTCCTTTCTTTCATGGAGATATTAAGAAAAGGACATATTTCAATGAGAGAAAAGGCTAGAGACTTTTTAAAAAAATGAAAGGTGGGAATTAAGAAAACCTGCTAAGCCTACCATTACAATGCTCCAGTGATATATCAATATTTTAGTGCCTTTTAAAAAAGGGTGGTACTGGAAGAACCATGCCCAAACCAATTCCATTGCTTGTGGATAGACTCCCAAGAAAATCAGGAGTAAGTTGAACATGTGGGAAAGCCCTTGATCTAGATATTTGCTACTGCCTAGCCTTTATAGTAAAACAGAATCAACGGGCACTCAGACATAGTTGCTAGGATACCAGCTAAAAGCTAAACCAGCAACATTAGGCATAAAAGGAAAGGATGGAAATTGCTGAACATTGATTTTCAGTTTTCAGTCTTGAGGATTTGTAGGCTGGAGTGAGAAGGGACAAGGGGACGAAATTGCTCTCTACTCTCAGCAAAGCTGCACTTTCAGAAAAGGAAGCAGGAGTGATGTCAACTCATTGTCCTTCAGCACTGCAGCCCCTCCCCAATCCACATAGTTGTTCCTCGTATGAGTCCCATCAAGAAAGAGCTACATCTTCATCACACTAACTGGTAGGATACTCCCCATCACTAGTATCGGTGAGGGGAGAAAATTGCATTATCAAACACATAACAGTCATATGTTGTATGTCATCATGTTGGTCCACAAAAATTTTTCAGAAAGTTATGCAATACCCCTCTAAAAGGATAACCGAAATATCACAAAACAGTAAGAAAGCTTTTAAGTTTCCCAAAACTCTTAATCAGGCTGGATGTTCAGTACAAAAACAGAAAAGGGGTGGTGGGGAGAGAAATTTGTTTCAGGGTATGAGCAAGTGAAGGCTTAAAATGGAATATAGAATGCAAACTTGAGCCCCTTTCAGATTACCATTCTAAACCGGATGTCATCGGTTGTTGGCCTGTTTCTGAGTAAAATGATATAGAGGAGGGCATTTCATACAGTTCATTTCAATCCATCTATGAGCCATCTCTAAAGCACTCTGAAGGATACAAATTGAGAATTTACCAAATAGGAACCATAGTAACAAAAATCATAGGAATGGCTCAACCACACAGGGGTTGAAAAACTTAAAATATGTAAACCTTATTTTTGATTTTGTTCTCCATTCTTTGTGTTTCTGAAGAGTAGCCACTTCAGTCATGAGTTGTTCATAGATCTAAGGAAGATTATTCCAGAGGTAGAGAGTCATGGTTTAAAAAAAAAGGCACTTTGTTCAGTTTAGGAAAGCACAAGCTAGATGTGTTGGAACCTTTTTTTGTGTGTGCCTTTAAGTAGGAGTTGTGTAATAATTGCCTTTTCTTCTAAGCTAATGTCTCTCTGTAGAATCCCCATTACTTATCATGTTTTCAACACCCACAGAAATTATTTTCCTTCTATGTGACTTAATTGGATATGGGATTTTATTTTTACCTCACGCTGGACATGTTCAGGTACTGCTCAGCAAGCTATCCTGAGACCAGGCAAGGTTACACTTTGTCTACCTTTCTCCCCTCGATTATTAGAATATGCAACACTCTCAAGGGTATTGAGCCTTGGGTGAAACTGATGGGTTGTTTCTGTGGCCAACCTGTGTGTTTAAAAGCTCACTTCAAATGGTAGCAACATTTATCCCTTCATTTCCCCCTTCCTTTTGACGACAGACCCACATATATCAAAATCCTGCACCCCAAGAGAATTTGGCCACCTCACAGTAATCTGGTTTTCTTTCTGTTTCTTCCAGACCTGCCCCTCAGTTAGTTGAGCAGAAGACTGGGCTCGGAGTTCTGCAGCAATAATGCAGAACTGAGCGAGCCCAGCTTTCAGTTTTGCTTCGCCGCCGCTTCTGAACTTGTGTGGAATTCAACGGCGGTGAATAACTGAAAGCAAGGCTCACTCAGATTGAGCCCAGCCTTCAGTTTTGCTTTGCCACTGCTACCAGACTCCTCATGGAGTTTGGAGGTGGTGGCGGAGCCAGCCAGCAGGTAAGTGAAGGAGGGGGAGGAGGAGAGGGGAGGGGGTTAAAATGGCAGCAGAGCCAGCCAGCAAGTAAGGGAGGGAGGGGGAGAGGGAAGAGGAGGGGGTTAAAAATAAAGTGGGGCCAATTTGGGATCTTTTTTTTTTTTTTTTGCTCCCTTTTATTGACACCAATTGTTTTTGGTTTAAAAGATGAAAAATACTGAAAAGGTATTTTGGGGGGATTTGCTTTGGCTTTATCTGATGCAAGCCCCTGCACAGTGCTTTTTTAAAAAACAAAAAGATGCTAGTACTCATATATATAAAAAATTAACTATTAGCCAGAAAGCTGAGGCTGTACAATTTTAAAATAATTTTGGTACAAAGCATTTTTCTACAGTTAAGAGGCTGCTTTTATATTCTTCTTCTTCTTTTGCCATCAAGTCTGACTTATTGCGGTCCTGGTGGGGTTTTCAAGGCTAGAGACATTCAGAGATGGCTTGCCATTGCTTGCCTCCACATCATGACCCTGGTATTTCTTGGAGGTCTCCCATCCAAATACTAGCCAGGATCCAAATACTGGCATGCTTAGTTTCTGAGATCAGACAAGGTCAGGCTAGCTTCCACTATCCAGGTCAGGGCTTTATATTCTTTAGGAGATCTGTAAGTGTTTTTTCTCCGAATGCTGCCATTGTAATATAAGAACCCAGAGATCATGTGGGAGTAGTCAGTGAATTGACTACTTTCCAGGCCAACAACATTTTTCCTGGGCAATGGAGCAATGCTGGAAGTAACAATGTTGGCAGTTCTTCTGTGACTCTGATTTTTAAAAGCCTCTTTTTATCCTATGATACCAAGGGGAAAATGTTATGAGCATTGTGGCATGGCATGGACCTTTGTGGTTCAAAGAAAAAAAGTCCACTAGGCATTACTGAGTCCTGCATATTTGTTGGGCAAGCTATGACCATACAGACAGGTATAATGACCATACAGACAGGTATGGTGGGCATGCTTGAAAATAATACCTTTTTTGAAATTTTTTTTTTACTGTATTTAAATTATCTGTAGTCCACCTTTCTCACTGAGACTCAAGATGCATTACATAGTGTAAATTGATATAATCAACAGGATGCAACATCCAATAAGCAATATAATAGAATTAGGATTGCAGAAATCTGAAACCAAGCAGAACTTTGCACAATCTAGCAAAATATCCTCAAATAATCTTGTTGATATAATTTTCTGTGTTGTTTAGAAAAGGGGAACATGACTTTGTTCAACACAGCTTGCCAAGTGCCAGAAGAGTAGAGACAGAAAGATTCTGGAAGGATACTAAAATTCCTGTATGAAATGCTAGCTGAACAACAACAAAAAATCACATCTTTTTCACTGAGAAGTTAAAATAAGAGTATATACTTTCAGAAATAGACAGATGATCTTTATTACTTTCTAGAGGAATTATGCCTATCAATCTGTCCTAAATCAATGCAGAATGAAAACTGGATAGACTGTTTACTTTGGCATGAATCTGTTTTCTAATCTAAATATTATGAAGGGATATTTTTTAAATTAGACACACTAACAAGTCAAACCTAATTAAGATGTCAGTTTGGTATCATTAAAATGGTATCCTTGAAATTAACTTGGCATCTGCTTCTTGAAGCCACTGGTGGAAGCAGGAACAGGTTTCTTTATATACATTCCTTGAACTGAATGAGTGCACTAAAACATCACTTGTAAGTAACAATCTTATTTTTATAACCACTGAATTAACATCACAAAAAATACAACATTTGTAATATAGAGATAAGTATTCTAGGAGCAAGTTCAGGAGCCAGCCAATCCATTTGGAGTTGTTGCAAAACATTCTACTTCCCCTACTATTCTAATTTGTCCTTCCCCTGTACTTGTTGATGTTTTTAATAGAGACCATTCTTTTGAGCTGAATTAAGAACCAGAAAAAGTCTTTGTAGGAAACAGTTTCTAAGAGCTTGAAAGAACGAAATGCTTAAACAATACACTTTTAAAAGAGAGAGGAACTGGCTAGTTTCTTTAAAGGGGGAAAAAAACCTTAAAAGTCCACTTTATTGCCAGACATTAAGACTACCCAGAAAACAGCAAGCCCTGCCAGATAGCTAAAACCACAGAACATTACAAGAATAAATAGTCTCACTATAGGATAAACAGCTGTTCCAATCTAACAGCTCATAAAATTATCTTTCTACTGCTGATAGGACCTTATCCCTGTAAGACTACAACAATCTCCATAGCTTCACTGATGCTTTCCCCACGTCTTCATGGTACACCTGGCAACAGTTTAAACATGATCCCACAAGCCAATTAGGACACTACATATGCCAGCCTCTACTACTTCCCTTTATGAGGAAATGCTTTAGAAGTAGGGCAATATTAATGGCTCTCTCATATTGGCCAAATATAGGACATTGCTTTTGGTGATATATTATTTTAGCTACTGCAATTTACACCACAGTCTGTACCATGGTAGTGCAGTGGTTAAGAGCAGTGGTTTGGAGCAGTGGAGTCTGATCTGGACAACCGGGTTTGATTCCCCACTCCTCCACATGAGCAGCGGAGGCTAATCTGGAGAACTGGATTTGTTTCCCCACTCCTACACACGAAGCCAGCTGGGTGACCTTGGGCTAGTCATACTCTCTCAGCCTCACCTACCTCACAGGGTGTCTGTTGTGGAGAGGGGGAGGGGAAGCGAAGGTGAATGTAAGCAGGTTTGATTCTCCCTTAAGTGGCAGAGAAAGTCAGCATATAAAAACCTCCTCCTCCTCCTTCTTCAAACCATCTGCAGAAGAACACTGGACACATTTCTGGTTTATTATTTGTACTCTGCATGTAGTCCAGTGTTATGAATGAATATATCTGGATCGATGCATCTATGTACTGATACAAAGTAGAACTTCCTATTATATTTAAAATGTCAATACTAAATGGTATCAAGTGTGCATTGTACCACAATACATTCTAATCTAGAAGATAATTATTTATTTAAGACATTTTAACCCACCCTTCTTCACACAGACTCAAAATCTATACACATTTTATGTCTAATAACAAAGATAATTTTTAGAGGGGTAGCTGTGTTAGTCTATTGCAGCCAACATGTTTGAGAGATTGTAGCACCTTAAAAACTAATGCATTTATCATGACATAGACTTACAGTGCATTCCTGACTTCTGAGGATGAAAATCCTCAGGAGGACAGGAAGGGGCTGCACTGGCGATGGGGCTTCCCACGCCGGTGTCTGGGCTACTTATGCCGCCGTAAGTGGCTCCAATGCCGTCGGGGAGGCCCAGATGCTGGTCTCCTAGTGCTGCCATGGCAGTACCACCCTAGGACACTGACAGGGTCTTCCGCCAGCATCCCACCAGCGTACAGTCCCGCGCTGGCATTTCGGGGGGTGTTCCGCCATCCCCAGGGGCGAGAACGGTGGTGCTGTACCTGCTTTTTAGCAGGCACAGCCTTGCTGCTCTCTATGGGGAGAAAAGCCCCATTTAAAATTTTAAAAGCCTATAAAAGGCTTTTTTCGAGCTTTCGGCACCCAGAAAATGGGTTAGGAGGCACCGCAGAGGTGCCTCCTCCCTGCCACCCCGGCTGCCGGCAGCTCAGGAATGGGCTGTTAAAGGTTGTAATACTTCTAGGGGCAGTCTTCGTGATTCTGGCCCCCTAGTGATACCAGATTGTACAGACATCCATAAGGGAACCCCCATATTTCAGTAAAATTAAAAAGGGGCTCCGAGAAGTTTCCATTTCAGCCTGAAGGTAGCTCTCCACATTACAAAAGGAAAGCAGTCTCAATAGATCTAAAACTCTACTTGGCCTGAAGGCATTTCTCAGCATGACAAAAGGGAAGCAGCCTGAATAATTCTACCTGGGAGTTTAGTGAATTAATCCTTCCCACACTCCAAAATGCAGGTAATGTCTCAATGATTAGCTATGATAACACACTTAAAGCATGGAAGGATTGAGTTGGCTATCATCCCTATCTTAAACTTATTGTTCCCCAGAATATGATTGCCAGTTCACACCCAGTTCTTTGTCCACCCACTAGGTTAGTTCAAGTGACCAGTGCACTCCAGTTGCTCATGTCCCTAGGTGTGTCACTTTTGCATCTATAATTTTCCTGCCCCTCAGTTAGAATCAAATTGGCCAGTTAGATTTGTTACCCGAATTGCTCTTTAATTGGGGAAATTAGCTTGAGCAATCGGAAACTACAATATTTATATAGCGAGATCAACCAACTATACCAGAGCCCATTTCTGTGACCTTAGAATAAAGACAGAGGCAAAAAGATTCCAAATTAGAGTTCATGTAGTTCACACATTCAATATAGCACTACACACATACATTCAAAGAATCTAGGAATAACAGGTGGTAGGAAGAGACTTTTGCCATATGGCAGGCAGATTACGGGATATACTACACCTTTCCAGTAGAGAAGTTGTCCGTCCTGAGCTCCATTAGACTATTGGGGATAAAAAGAGGGCAGGGGTAGCCCCTGCATATTCTAGCATGGCTGCTCACTCCGGCAGAGTGACAGTCTGTATGAAAAGAGAAACCTAAGGTGTTCGTATGGACTTTTGGGACTTCAGTTATACTCTTTCAGGGGGTGGGGGCTGTCTGGATTATCCAGGTGGTTCCCAAGCTAAAACAAAAGGTGGCAGAGCCCTTAATTGTCGGCTTCCTGGGTGGGGAGGTTGGAATTTGGAAATCTATTCTAATGCCAGTGACTTGTACAACCTCAGGAGAAAACAAGGAGTCTCGCTGATGAGCTTAATGGTCTGAAACAATGGGTGCGATCTTGCTAACGTCTGAGGATCGTTATCTCAATGTCTCTGAATGGCTTTGCTTAATCAGTCTGATGTTGCAAGGGGTGTGTGTGTTGGTGCAGGCTACATGCCTGGGCGTCTTCCCTGACATGGCTTCTGCTGGAACAGAGATGCACAGGAAATGGAGTCCCTCTGGCTCCCTGGAGAGGTTGACCTTGCCTCCGTTTCCCAGCTGCCTGTTCCGAGGGATGCATAGGAGCTGTCGTGTCAGTTTCATTGGCGCACAAAAAGCCTTCTCCATAGCTTTTAGGGGTTTGGTGTGTGGCTGGAACAGTGGTGGCATGCATCTGTGTGGGGTTGCCATGACCAGTCCTGGAGATTGGCACCCGTTTGGTAACGGATTCAAACTTTTTGGCTCCAAACCAATCCCAGCTTTGGAGCCCCCTGGCCAGTCACATACCAACAGTATACAAACCCAGAACTTCGTGATTGCAGTAGCACCCATTCTCCTGAAGTTCCTCACAATTGCCCGTGTAGCTTAAACACAGGACCCTTAGAGATCTGGAGATGACCTTGATTTCTACTCTACTTCTTCACTCTCCTTCCACCCAAGACCTCTTCACTGCATCAGACAGGTTTGTATTCTTTATTTGCCCCCCTTTATTCTGTGCTTTTATTGCTTAGGTGTTTGGTTGTCTATGGTTAAGGTTTGGTGTGTGTGTGTGAGAGAGAGAGAGAGAGACTGCAGCTGAGCGCCTCCTGTTTTTCTAGATCTATTTTTTGAAATATTAAGACGCTGATTCTGTTTCTCCCCTGTTTTATTCCTGGGAACCTTGCCATTCCCATAATGAAGTGCTACTACCAAATTCTGGACCTTGGTATTCAAGAAGCAGTGGTCCCAAATACAATTTTACCTGGATACATGTGTATGTGCTCTTGACATGCAAGGAGGATGCTCCCAGTTTTGGGAGGTCATACGCATGTAGGTTATTTGGGTAACACAGGTAAGGTTGCCAGGCCAAGCCTGACAACCAGCAGGAGGGTAGAGGGTGAGGTCATGGGGGGAGGGGTGATGTCGGTGACATTGCTAACATCACTCTGTCACTTCTGGGTACAACCTGGAAGTGACAATCAGTAGCTCTAGAAATTCACCCAGAAGTGACATACCAGTGCAGAGGATGTCAGCAGGTTTAAAAAATATTTTTCTCCCATCACTACTTGGAACAACAGTGGGCACCAGGAGGCCTCCTGCCATAGTGGGAGGCCTGGCCACCCTAGGTTGTGGGCAAACACCAAGGATGGGGCCTCCCACTCTATATTTCACCCAACCCACTCTGAACAAGACTATATCAGTATTTGCACTTTGGGTCTGGTAAGGCACAAACCTGTGGCTTGTGTTGCTTGTGAGTCTGTGTGGAGCTCTTTTGGCCTGGTTTGGAAATTTATGTGTGATGCTTACTTCTGGCCTGCCTGGGCTGCTCTCTAGGACTAGGAGCTAGTGGCTGAGTGGTCCTACCTGAAAGCAACATCTGGGGTTAGAAGTAGGGTTGCCAACCTCCAGGTACTAGCTGGAGATCTCCTGCTATTACAACTGATCTCCAGCTGACAGAGATCAGTTCACCTTGAGAAAATGGCCGCTTTGGCAATTGGACCCTATGGCATTGAACTCCCTCCCCTCCCATACCCCACCCTCTTCAGGCTCTGCCCTAAAAATCTCCAGGTATTTCCCAACCTGGTGCTGGAAACCATAGTTAGAAGAATTCTTTCTCCTACTCACCATTCTGTTTCGAAATGCATTTCTTTATTTCTCAAGAGCATTTGTGCCACTGGCTCGCTCAGTGTCCATTGCCTTGAGTTCAAGGGAACTTACCTATGAATGATTTTGCTTAGGCTTGGGCTTTAGCTGTAGGCTGTTAAATATTGCAGACTACTAATTGATACACTGATTGCAACCATGAATGGGAAGTGAGACACACTGTCAGGTATTCGAGCTTCCCTAATTACATCTACAAGATCGCCATGAGGATATGACATAACCATATGACAGCTGCAGGAACTCAATCCAGAAGAGTCACAAGGCCCAGTTCAGATCAGGACCATGGCCTGGGGGGAGGGGCCTTTCCCTGCACTGTTTTCCTAGCCCAAAATGGCCCTGTGGGGCATTATTTGCTTCTTCAGGGGGCTGTATTCAGTGCACAAGGCAAATAATATTTCCTGAGCCATTTTGGGTTGGGGAAATGGCATGGGGGGATAGGCAGGAACCCCTCCCCCAAACAAGGTTTCCAATCCACATTGGGCCTTGTGGCACTTCTAAATTGAATTCCCGTGGAGAAACTCACACCTGTCATACGGCTGCAATTCCACATGGAGTTCATGTGTTAGATGTAGTGCATAGTGCATAGTTCAGACCAAATAAAAAAGGATTTCTGTTCACAATGACTGGTATAAAAATAGTTGATGAAGAGCAACTGGAGCAGATAGGCTCAGGGGTAAATCAGAGATGTTGTTGTAATAGTTCTGACATTTTTGAAAAGAAATGGTTGACAAAGGTGTTCAACTGTTCTTGAAATGTATCACAAGTCTGTGAACTGTAAATCTCTTCCAAGCATGTTCACAAAGGCATAAAATGTGTACATGTTGTATTTTCTTTTAAAACATGTTTCTAGCTTTCTTGCTAGAAACATGTTTTAAACTTCAAAACGAAGCAATTGTAGACCCTCTCTCAAGTTGACTCCCATCTCACCTCAGGTGACAAGGGCAACTTGAAGCAGCGCCCACAAAAAATGAATGTGACGTTCAGGTAGGTTTATATGGGAGTAGACGATCCATATGTTATTCTAATCTCAAGCCATATCAGGCTTTAAAAGTCAATACCAGAAACTTGAATTGAACCTGGTACCAAATTGGGAGCCAGTATAGATGGAAAAAGACTGGAGTAGCATGGTCCCTATGACCTATTCCAATCAGTGTTCTTGTTGCAGCATTCTGTACCAGTTGTAGTTTCCAAATACTCTTCAAGGGCAGCATTTTCCCTAATTGTATTAGCAGCCTTATTAAGATGCTTTGAAAGAAAAAAAATGTTGGGATATTGTCAGCGTACCCTTCCTAATGTCTGTTCTGGCATTAATTTTCTCAGAAGCCTGCTCTGCAGCAACCATGAACTTATCCCTCAATGCCTACAATATAAAACATCACTTGTGTTAAAGGCAATGCATGTGAGTAACATAGTATAATAACCAGTGTGTAATAATGTTCGGTTTGTTCAGATTCAAATCCCCATTAAGCCATAAAAGTCTATTTGAGGGAAGGGGAGCAGTGGGAGTGATGATGCAGGGTAAAACCTCTGCAGTTGTATCTCTATGGAGGCAAGGGGTGAACTTTGCAAAGATACGTTGCTAAGATCACACTAAAGATTGTGAACACAGCCACTTTGCCTATGCATTTCAATGGAGGATAGGGCAACCCCTTCCAGACCCCATAACTCCGGACCCCCTGACCCAGTCTTCACCAAACGTAGGGGTTGTTCAAGGAGAGTCCCTTCCTGCTACCCTGAAAATTTGGGACCTCTACCTGCAAAAATGCCCCCCAGGAGCAATGGGAATTTCTTTTGCAAAGCTCCTGGAAGGCATTTTTGTAGGTAGAGGTCCCAAATTTTCAGGGTAGCTTGAAGGGACTCTCCTTGCAAGAACCCCCAAGTTTGCTGAAGATTAGGTCAGGGGGTCTGAAGTTATGGGGTCTGGAAGGGGTCGCCTCCTTTATAAGAATTCATTTAAAACCGTTTGTATTGGTTTTAATAGTGGAGGATGGGGGCAACCCCTTCCAGACCCCATAGCATCGGACCCCCGACCCAATCTTCACAAAACATGGGGGTTCTTGCAAGGAGAGTCCCTTCTAGCTACCCTGAAAATTTGGGACCTCTAACTGCAAAAATGCTTCCGCAAGAGCCATGGAAAGACTTTCCTGATAAAGCTGAATTTTCAGGAATGGCAAACCAAAACAGAAATTTACCGAAATGGCATTTATTCAGTATTTTTTCAGTTTGGTTTTTACCGAATCAACAGCCCTACTAAAAACAGAAAGCAGAGAGTAGGAATAAATGGTCAGTTCTCGCAATGGAATGATGGGGGGGGGGGGTCCCTCAGGAATCTGTATTGGGACTGGTGCTTTTCAACTTTTTCATAAATAACCTGGAACTAGGGGTGAGTAGTATAGTGGCCATCACAGGTTTTAGGTATGGTCATCATAGAATTACAATCTTGGGCCAGATTAAGACAGATGCCCATGTCTGTGCATCAGGGTAAGGGGAGGGGACTGGGCATCTCTTGGCACATTGTGTGCTGGTGATGATAAGCGAGGCCTGTGGAAGATTCAGGCTGAGTTTGAAGTCAAGATTTCCGGGCTGCCAACACAGCACGCCCATTTAAATATGACATCATATTTAATAATATGACATATATCTGCAGAATTAATTATTTAAATAGACTAGATAAACCCAGTGCTATTGTTTCATGTCTTCATTGGGAGTGCCAGGGCAAAGGACATTTTTCAGAATTTGCTTTTTTCTATAGGGTATGCTCAATTTAGCATTGAGAAAACAATGTGATTCAAGCTGATTCCGAAAGAGATCTTATTCTTCAGAGAGATTGGATGAGGTCTGGATTTCAATATATTCAGTAGCAAGTTCCATGAAGCTGCCAGCCTCGTTAAAAGGCTGTTCTGGTATTCTAATGCCATGCAAATGTGAAGCAAGTACAGCATGCCAACCTTTAGCAGAAGAATTAGTTAACCTCTTTAAAAAAGGGGGAGGGGGAGGGACAGGAGGGAAAAGAAAAAGACAAAGGCGGTTGAGCCTACTTTAAAAAGCAAAGCTGGGAATACAAATTTTGTAAGATTTTGCCTTAAATGATCTTTTTTCTGTTTAAAAATAAATAAATAGGGAAAACTGTAATTGTAAGCTGAAAGAAACACAAGGAATCTTCAGAGTGGCCACAACTCTTGTTTGTCTCTTTTGATAGATGGGCACTTGCCACTCTGATTTCTAGCTGGCTAATTCCTCCCCCCATCCCCACTTAACAGAAGAATTTCCCTGCACAGAGATTTTGGAAAGTCTTCGTGCTGGGAGTCTGAACTTTCCCACAGCAGCAAAGTGCAAATTGTTTTGTTCTACATTAATCTAGGTTTAAGCGGTCACAATACCAAACATTGCCAAAGTGTTTGTACTGTGCTTCTTGATACGATGCAAATTAAGCATTCCTCACAGCTGTAGCTGACAACAGGAAGTCTCAAAAAGGCTTTGAAACAAAGGAAGAAAAATGGTCCTTACTTATTCATTCACTGAGCATGCTCCACTACTATAGTGCATCATGTGATTTCTAGTTTCTAAGGCAACAACGGTGATACGAAGTACACACTGTCCTACACTGAAGCAAGGACTTCAGGGGATTGAGGGGAGGTTTTATAAAAATGTCTACAGACTACAAAATAGCATCTTGTAAACCTCAGAATACAAGTGCCAGGAGGCAACTGGGGAAGGCCTTGGCTTCTACGCTGTGTTGTTGGCCCTCCAGAGGAACTGGTTGGCCATTGTGTGAGTCTAGATGGACTACTGCTCTGATCTAGCAGGGCTCTTCTTATGCTTTTGTGTTCTTATCCTGTAATAGGGTTGCCAACCTCCAGGTAGTAGCTGGAGACCTCCTGCTATTACAACTGATCTCCAGCCAATAGAGATCAGTTCACCTGGAGGAAATGGCCACCTTGGCAATTGAATCCTATGGCATTGAAATCCCTCCCCTCCCCAAACCCCACCCTCTTCAGGATCCACCCCAAAAATCTCCCACCAGTGGTGAAGAGGGACCTGACAGCCTTATCTTGTAATAATGGAGACTAATATGTTCACAGCATTTATTTGCTGATGTGCACTCTACAAAGGGTTAGCAATAAATTCAAGGGTCTCCAGCTGTAGTAGTAAACAGTATGGCAAAAACAAAAATATTGCAAGGTCATTGTCTGAAGAAAGCTAAGAAGTTTATAAGTTGGCTCTGCTTATTTATTTCTAAACTATTTTCTCTTGCAAATGTTAATGTTGAATAACTTTATATAAACAGTTCTCTTAATGTGAGATGTCTCCTGCCCCAAGGAAGTTCTGAATTATTCAGGAATTACACACACTCCTGCCTGACCCCTTTCCCATAGTCTGCCAGACTGGGGCATGCGGCAGCATACAAACTCACCCCCCTCTCATTTGTTGGTGCATTGAAAAGACTATGCACCACATCCCTTGTGTTGATTCTGAGCACTGGACTTCAATTCATTCATCCTCTGCTGTTTACAGAGCTTTTGCTCCCATAGAGGCATTCACTCATAGACAGTCAAAATGCCACTGATCTTCTACCAGACCCTTTCCTTTGCTTCTTCCAGGATTAATTACAAAAGTATACACTTTGCCATGTTTTCCCTTACAATGCATCAAATAGGCTTACCAACCTCCTAGTGGGGGCTGCAGAACTCCCAGAATTACAACTGATCTCCAGATGACAGCAATCCATTCTCTTGAAGAAAATGGCTGCTTTGGAGTGTGGACTGCATGGCATTATATCCCACTAAGGTCTCCCCACCAAAACTCTGCCCTTCCCAGGCTCCACCCCCAAATCTTCTGGAATTCCCCAACCCAGAGATGGCAACCCTAGCATCAACTCGTGTAATGGCTTGCAGAACTGTAGATGAAATGCATTCTGTGCTTATGATTCCCAAAAGAAGCCTCTTTCTCCAAGTTCTTCATCCAAAATACCCAGAAGATGTCATCCATGGAGCAGTTCCTCTTTTATGTCACCAGGTCCTAAACAGTTGCTGGAAGGAAAACAGCTGAGGTCCTGTTAGGGTTGCCATATGCCTGCTGTGGGGCATAACACCTTCCACCCCCCCAGTGGACCTTGCCCACTGGCATTCCAGCAGCCAGCAGAAGAAAGAAAGAAATTAATTCACCATCAGTGATGCATGACATCACTTCTGGAAAAACCTGCAAGCGACACATCTCTAGGAATCGCCAACAACTCAATAGTTTTACCATAGTGTTTTTGGTGATTCCTAGAGACATGTGACATCAATTTTGTTTTTTCCTGGAAGTGACATCATGCCATCGCTGATGGGGCCCCCATATCCCCTCCCCACCCAGTCTCCAGGCTGGCAAGCCTTGGTCCTATGAGCCACTGTGGAGCATCTCAGAATTTCATCAGCTGAATTTGATGAAAGGCTTGAACAATTATTTAGGCTGCCTGGCCACTGTATTGCAACTTGCAGATAAGAGAGTATTTTATCCATAACCTATTAAAAAAAGAGCATATGGACCTAATATAAGCTGAAGTTTGGAACATAAAGAGTGTTTTTCTTCCCTTGAAAATATTCATGAAATTCAGATATTTTAACTAGAGTAAAAATAAAATAAAAAGGACACTGGTCTTAATTCAGACCCCTTATTAAAAAATAAGTGTAATCTTCCCCTCCAGGCCAGGGCGTTTATTTCATCCCAAAATATTCTCTCTCCCCAGGAGAAACAATATTATTCCAGAGAGCATTTGATGGTGAGTAAATTATTTCAGCAGATTTGGCTGCAATCATTCTCTGATTGTTGGTCCTATGTCTTGTAATCCTTTCATTTAAATCTTTACTGCTTTTTAATATTGTTACTGGGATGCTTGTATTTATGTCTTTGCAACTTGGTTGCTTTATTGTTTATGTTTAACTAGATAAACAAATGTTTACTGTAAGAATGGCAGCACTCCTGTGAACTTTCCTGTGGTAAGAAGGGCACCCTGGGAATGAACTAGGTAGTCTAAAATAACAGGCTTCTTTCTTTCTTTCTTTCTTTCTTTCTTTCTTTCTTTCTTTCTTTCTTTCTTTCTTTCTTTCTTTCTTTCTTTCTTTCTTTCTTTCTTTCTTTCTTTCTTTCTTTCTTTCTTTCTTTCTTTCTTTCACCTCTCCAGGGAACCTGCCTGAGGTGGTGTATGAAATAAAACATTATAATAAAATAATAATAAAACATCCCATGTGTGCTGCCCCATGGCAAAGTTGTTAGTAGATTTCCTAGTATTTTTTTAAGTTTTAATTGGGATTTTATTGTTTTAAATTTAGATGTATTAATGCTTTTATATGATGTTACCCACCCTGAGCCGGCTTTGGCCTGGGCGGGCAGGCTATAAATCACAAAATAAATAAATAAAATAAATAAACCTGAAAATAAATTTGTGGACTTCTTGCTTCTGTTGCATACACATTGTTTTGGTGTTAGGAAACTTACAACGCAGTCCTACGCGTTTGGAAACCTGGGCACTTGACATACATTCGATGTGTATGACGTGGCGTGTAACATTATTCAAGTTAAGTTATTCTTGAAAACAGTTTCCTTCCCAGCACAACTGCAGTTGGTCGGCTTTGTAGCATGTGCTAAGGCTGCCTTACAGTTGGATTTCCTAGTATTTTCTAGTAGATTTTCTAGTAAGTCACAGCTCAGGTTTGTATTAGTAATATGCTAGGAAATAGTACTTGCCCTTTAAGAAACGTGCATGCTAGTTATTGTAGTTTAGGAACCCCAGTAGTCACGTTTCTGTATTAGTTCACTGATTGATCACACATTAGGCTAGAATTTGCCTGGGAAAAGTAAGCGCTTTTTTATTGTTAATGAGACTGGAGGAGCAGAGAGGCTTGAGAATTCATTATGCTTTCAAGGATAGCTACAACTGGACTCTTATCAAAAGAATGAATGCAGATGCCTTCAGGTCATGAGTACATTGACCTGTTTAGCTGCATGTAGCCTGCAAAAGAAAAGAATGATTTGGGACCAAGTAGCTTCCTGTTGATCACTTATCTCGCGAAGGGTTTACCCAACAGCTCCCTGGCCAGGAATACTATGGATTTCATTAATTTACATTATATAATTCACATTGAAATTCAGTGAGAAAGGCAGACTATAAATAATGTAAATAAATAAAATTAAATAGATAGAAACAAAACATTACTGCCAAAAGTAATGTTTTGGCAGCAAGAATTATAATAGCAAAAAACTGGAAGCAAATAAATAAACCTTCAATCAAGGACTGGAGAGAGAAAATGTGGATGTGTATGCGGATGGCCAAACTTACAGATTCTTTACATGGTAAAGATATGGAAGAGTTTAAAAAAACATGGCTAAAGGCCATCGCATTTTGGGATAAACTGGCGAAAATGAATTTTACAAGTATAGTTAATGAATTATAGACAAAATGTAATGTTTTTTATAGTAATAATAGTATAAGATAATTTTAAATACTGTCAAAACACTTATCCGGAAGTCTATTGGTGGTGGGACACACTGTTAAGGTGGATGGTGGGTATTAGAGCACTGTGTATTTTATAATTCATATGGTATAGAGTAATTTTGAAGGATGTATGTGCTCTTTTTGTATTTTTGTATTTTTTATGTTATTTTCTTTGTTTTTTATAATTTGTTTTGTTTTTTCTTATTATAAAAATAATAAAAAATTTAAAAAGAAACAAAACATTAGAAATTACTAATCAAAATCCAGCATTAAAAACCCAGCTACAGCATGAAAACATAAATCACTGAGCAGCTTAAAATAACAGTTTCAGACTAAAAGCACACTAAAATGTTTTTTAAAAAACTTTAATTAACATCCTGGGTGAAGAGATATGTTATGACTTTGTGCCTAAAAGAGAGCAATGTAGGCACCAGGTGAGCCTCAAGAGGAAGTGCATTCCATAAGTGAGGTGCCACTACTGAAAATGACCTGTGTCTGCTGTGATAGTAGCTTCTTTTCAGTGTGCATAAATGAGTGCTCTCTAGGTGAGATGGAGAATACATCCTTATATGCCACAGAGTTATCTGGGATCCAATTGATGGAGGGCTTGAAAGGGCAAATCCTGGCATTCAGTTATGAGATTCAGTACTACCAGTTCTGCAGACTATCTAGTTTGTTTTATCTCACTTATCCCTCCAAGGTAGGCTTACCAGGTCCCTCTTCTTCTTTGGTGGGAGGTTTTTGGAGTGGAGGTGGGGGGGGGTCATGCTTCAGCACTTCCGGTTTACACCCGGAAGTGCTGCATTGCAAAGGGCTGGTTTCCACTCAAACTCCCAGCACAAGGGGCGGCCCCTTGTGATGAATTTTACACCCGGAAGTGCCGCATCGCAACAGGCCTTTACCACTCAAACTGGGAGTTTGAGTGGAAACCGGCCCTTTGCAATGCAGCACTTCCAGATGTGAACTGGAAGTGATGTGTCACCAGTTGCATGGATTGCCCGCTGACCCTCACCTGATCAGCCGGCAGCCAGGTGGATTGGCGGGGGATTGCCCGCCACCATCTGGCACTTGGCAACCCTACTCCAAGGAGGTAAGGGTTGTGAACATTGTACCCAATCTCCTCCATTTTGTTTTCACAACAACCCGATGAGGGTAGATTAGGCTGACAGAGAGAGGTCACCTAGTGAGATTCTTGACTAAGTGCAAATTTGTATCCCATCTTCTAGCCTAATACACTAAATACTGTGGCATCCTATCTCTGACTCGTCCTGATTTCCTATACAAGCTCATATCACCTGATTGCAAAATGCTCCACATTCTAACCAAACAATATTCTAACCATGA
This sequence comes from Euleptes europaea, assembly GCF_029931775.1. Lineage (NCBI taxonomy): Eukaryota > Metazoa > Chordata > Lepidosauria > Squamata > Sphaerodactylidae > Euleptes > Euleptes europaea. The sequence goes on from NC_079312.1 coordinate 68,242,629, forward strand.
CAACATTCTAACTTAGACTCTAGGATAGTTAGGTGGATAGGGAACTGGCTGGAGAAGCGCACCCAAAGAGTAGTTGTCAATGGCATTTCATCTGATTGGAGGAAAGTGACCAGTGGGGTGCCCCAGGGCTCGGTTCTGGGCCCGGTAGTTTTCACTATTTTTTAAATGATCTGGATGAGGGGGTGGTGGGACTACTCATTAAATTTGCAGATGACATCAAATTGGGAGATGTAGCGGACACCCCAGAAGACAGAATCCAATGAGATCTGAAAACACTGGAAAAGTGGGCAGATGTACTTGTTGAACTGCGTCTTGCTCACAAGTGCAATTTTCTACATCTGGGTAACAAAAATGAGAAGCACACATACTGGATGGGGATACACTTCTGGGTAACACTGTGTGTGAACAAGATGTAGGGGTATGGGTGGACTGTAAGCTGAATATAAGCAGTCAGTGTGATGCAGTAGCAAAAAAGGCTAATGCGGTCTTGGGCGGTATCAACGGGGTCATAACATCTAAATTGCAAGATGTCATAGTCCCGCTGTAAAGAACTTTTAAATTCCAGGGAGCTACTCTGGCCTTGGAGCCACCTGATTGACAGCTGTGGAATTCTGGGAGTGGTCATTGGAACTGTAACAGTTTAGAACTGAGAAACTGAGCTTGAAGCAGCCAGGAAGAGCTGTGAGCTGTCTGGAGAGGATTTTCTCCTCAGGCGTTTAAATCAAAGGAACAGTGTTTGAGCTGCCTGATCAAGACAGGGTCAGCAACGGGTTATTAACGAGGACAATATTTCTAAGCGTGGAGAGAGTGAGTCCTAATAATTAAAGTGGGAAACAGCTCTGAAGGAGTAGAAAAGAGCAAGAGTCCAGTAGCACCTTAAAGACTAACAAAAATATGTTAGTCTTTAAGGTGCTACTGGACTCTTGCTCTTTTCTACTACTGCAGACAGACGAACACGGCTATCCACTGTGAGCTCTGAAGGACAGAGTGATCTCTAAACTAGAGGGGTAAATCACTCTGGTGAAGTGAGTGATCCCTTATAGGATTTAGAAGAAATGTCTCTGGAGTCAAGAGTGATCCCAGTCCAGGTTAAGGAATAAACTGGGCCATGTCCGCACTTACCATTTGCGGCGCCGGCTTCCGCGGGCTTTTTTGTGGCCCAGAAATCTCCACTGCAACTCACCCGAAGGATTCCGAGGACGTCTCCAGAGCGCAATTTCGCTGCATTAAGCGCATCCGCTTATACGGCGAAGTAAAAAAATAAAACGTCCTCCACACCCGGTGCCTTACAGTGGGAACATGCAATGAGTTTTAAATCCACTTCCTGCTGCCAGCCAATCCCCACACTCCCCCCGCCTCCCTTAGTAACGCTGACCAATCGCCGTCCTTGCTTGGAGCGCCGACTGGGCATGCGTGGCAGCGTGCCGGTCTGGGGATTAGCAAATGCAGCGGAGAAAGGAGGCGCAGTGGGAACAGGAATTTAAAGGCGTTTTAGATACTTGCGTACTGGACGCGTGTAACTTGCGAGGTAAGTGGCTAGTGCATTCACGGGCCTGGTGAAGTGTTTTGTTTTTTTATACAGTTCGTAACTCCTAGAAACTGAAGAAACATTGTGTTTAAGTAAACTTTGAGTGAAAACCGAACAGAAACTGTCAACCAAAAGAGGGCCCTCTCAGTGTGAAACAGTGTCAAGCAGTTATAAGTAAAACTTAGTATACTTTGTATTTGTCTGTTACGAGTAAGTGGCATCAGCTGCCAATGGAGGTGTGAGCTCCTCCTCTCCGGCAGTCCTCAAGCAGCAGCCAGGGATGTTCTAGGCTTCCAGCTCTCTGATTCTATGACTGAATCCTAAGCAGGTCTACTCAGAAGTTAGTCCCATTTTAGGCAAATGGGTCTTAACTCCAGAAAGTGTTAGGATTGCTGCCCAAGCCTTCTAAATAGCATCCTGAAAGCAAACCCATGCATAATGCTGGACTGCCAAATTAATGCAAAAGACAGGCAAATGAGGTTAAAAAAAAGTTGAAAGAGTGGTTATTATTATCATCCTAAATTCATCCAGGTGAAAGCTATCCTTTTGGATGTTTAGACAGGTGGGCCAGCCATGACTTACACACTCTGGGGAAAGGGCAGAGGAATGAATTTATTCATTAGCCCAGACATTATCAGTGTGGACACATTTTTGCATTCACTGTAAAAGCTGGGAAAGATGCACCCTTGTTATTTTCATTGCAAGGGTTATATAAACAAGAGGAGGCTGTATGCATGCCCTAGGACTCAGTGTAGTGCATTGGTTAGAGTATAAGACCAGAACTGGGGGGAAATTGGGTGCAAAGCCCTGGGGAACTAGGCCTCTTCTATATGTATACGGAGATCTTGGTACTGTGGTTTATGAAAACACCAAATACTATTTTCTTTCCTCAACTAAAAAAAAGTATCACCTTCACCTAGTAAAAGGGAAGGAACTTACTGCACTGATGATAAATTTTAAGACAGAAAATGAAACAGAATGATCAAAGAGAAGATTGAGAAGGCTTAGCTGTCACAAAAAATTACTGAGATGGCTGTTACCTTGAAGGTGGTTTAGCTCTCAGGGTTATTTTTGTTTTAGGAAAAATACTGAAACTGGGTCACCTTCAGCATGCAGTAGAAGTGGATGATGTGTGCACGTGCACACAAACACACACACACAGAGGTCTAAATCCTGCTTTTCAAATGCATCCTGAAATGTCCAAAATAATTATACAATATTAGCAGAAGGAAATATGGGGGAAGTGACTGGAGTAGCTTATTGATTCAGATTTCTAAAGGGGTTGCCATATGTCATGTGTATGTAGCATGAGTAGCACTAAATGACTGAAAAGGCTTGCTTATGAATAGAATGGATCTAGCTTCCTGCCTAAGCACAGGAGGCTGTTGTGATCAGGATCATTTCACCTCACAAGAGCTGTGGAGCCTCTGATACAGGACTCATCCCATAGGGATGATGGTGAAAATACTCAGGATGACAATGGAGGGCTGAACAGAGACCAGAATGAGGTGAGGATTGTAGGAGAAGGAAATGTTTTATAGGTATCTATATGCCAGTGCTAGAAGTCTCCAAGTCAAGGTGGGGAAGCTGGAGTTCTGGGCACTAAATGACAATTTAGTATATGGTGGGGGTATCAGAAACATGGCAGGGTGTGGAAAATCAGTGGGTCACTATTATTCTTGGACTCTATTATTCTTGCAAACACTATAGACAGGAGAGGGAGGGATGTGTTGTGAGTGGCATTGCTCTGCATGTCTAAAATGGCATAGAGTTAAACAAACCAGAAAACATGAGGGAATAAACTCTTCCATGTGACAACTATGGGTGGAGGCTTCAAGCCTTAACTGTTCCTTTAAAATGGAAGTGTACTATTGCCACCTTGATCAAACCTTTGAGGCTGATCTTGAGATGGAGAAAGAAATAAGGTAGCTAAAGCAGAAAAGGTTGTAAATGTAAAAATATTGTAAATGTTGTAAAAAGGATAAATATGTGCTTGAGTCACGCTGTAGAATAAGGTTCCTAAATGATTGTGCACTGGAACAATTGATCATAGAGCTGACCAGAGGGCTAGTTATCTAGAATTTGGTTCTGAGTGGGGTTTGAGACTTGGTGCAAGATTGAGAAGTTGTTGCACCAATTGAGAACAGTACACAATGCTATTTATTTCTTTGTTAGATTTTTTTGTCACCACTCATCCATGAGGTCTCACGGTGGGGTATTCTTCACAGTGGATTTTGCTTCGGTTTCGAATCGGAGCAAACAATAAACCGATTTAAATAGCTTTTTCATGGCAGCGCAGATTCTCCCCCCATCCCGAGGCATTTTCAATTTTTCACGGGAGAAACAGCGCACTTCTCTGCACTGCTTATGTCTGCTGCCGCTCATGACACACCGCTCCAAATCCGCCTAATCCCGCCCACTCTTCCCATAATCCTGTGTGTGTGTGTTTGGGGGGGGGCATCCTGAGAGCAGCATATCCAAGCCAAAACTCCCGTCACCCTTCTGAAGAGAGGCTGCCAGTCTGCTCAGGGTCTCCCTCCAGCTGGTGCGATCCTATGTGTGTGTGTGTTGGGGGGGGCATCCTGAGAGCAGCACATCCAAGCCAAAACTCCCGTCACCCTTCTTAAGAGAGGCAACCAGTCTGCTCTGGGTCTCCCTCCAGCCGGTGCGATCCTGTGTGTGTGTGTGTTGGGGGGGGGATCCTGAGAGCGGCAAATCCAAGCCAAAACCCCCATCACCCTTCAGAAGAGAGGCTGCCAGTCTGCTCTGGGTCTTCCTCCAGCTGGTGCAATCCTATGTGTGTGTGTTGGGGGGGGGGGGTGTCCTGAGAGCGGCAAATCCAAGCCAAAACCCCCATCACCCTTTAGAAGAGAGGCTGCCAGTCTGCTCTGGGTCTCCCTCCAGCCGGTGCGATCCTATGTGTGTGTGTGTGTGTTGGGGGGGCATCCTGAAAGCGGCAAATCCAAGCCAAAACCCCCATCACCCTTCTGAAGAGGGGCAGCCAGTCTGCTTTGGGTCTCCCTCCTGCCGGTGCGATGCTGTTAGAGTGGCAACTCCCCCAGCCAATCACCGTTCTTGGGGGAGGAGAAAGTTGGTCCCGGGGAGCGAAACAAACATTTTTTTCATGGGTATCCGAGAAACAAAACGCTCTTCTACTGGAAAGTACGGCTCAGAAGTGGTTTGGATTGCCTCTCTTTTAACCCGGCTTATTTTGCTCAGTGGGAGAAAACACGGATCTGGAATGAATAACCAAAATTTGCCTCTGACGCAAATCAGCATTGAAACAGTGGCAAATCTCCGTGAAGAATACCCCGGTGACTTACACCACTTAAAACAACACCATACTAAATAAGTTAAAAACCAACAACATCAAATAATTCTGTGATGGACAGCTGAATTCTAAGGAGTTGTCCTGGTCACAGAACCCCCATGATTGACAGGGAGTTTGAATAGAATTCTGAGAGTGGCAGTTAGAAAACTGACAGTTGAGAACTGATAGTTGGCTGAGAGGTTAACCCTAACAGACAGCGCTTGGAAACAGCTGTGTTAGCTGTAAGCTATCTAGTGGAGGATTCTTTTCAGGAGTGAAAAGGAACACATTTTGGTTTTTTTTGATCAGGACAGGAAAGCAGAGAAAAGAGCTCTAAGGATTGTAGAGTGATTCCTAAGATTTTAATGGGGAATAGCTGTTGTGAAACGAGTGATCACAGGCCAGTTTGAGAGAGAAACTAGGGAAGTGTGTTAATGTTCCTAACTCCTACAACTAAAGAACCACTAGGAAAAAGAAAGAAGCTTAAGCTGAAGAAACAAACCAGTGTCTGTGAAGAGAAATCACTCTCAATAGAAAATACAGGCTTAAACACTTGAATGTGAACCACCTTGATACATTTGGAAGTACAATATAACACTAGAATTTAACCATCTCAAACTTCTCAATTCTGTTATTCTGTTACAATCTAGATTTCTGTTATGAAGATTTTCTAACCTAATTTTTAAATCCCACAAAAAGAGACAAAACTATTTGAAGTTGTATTTCAAAAAGCCTCCTGAGTGCCAAATATTTCTGACCATTTTATTATTCAAAATAAGTCACCATCATAAATACATATAAAATATTAAATATATATGACTCAGCACCATACTACTGGATGTGTGGCATTGTGTAACTGGCAAATACTTCCCCAGTTCCTAGGCAAAAGGAAGGAGGTAGACGTGCAACTTTCTACTCTACCCCCGCAACATCATTCTACAGCTCAACATATTCCTGTCTGGATTTTACAAATTAAACTTCAATTAACCACCAGAAGTGCCAACCATGGAAAGTGAGATTAAATACATGGATCGTCTCTTCTCTCTGACAAACAACACCTATGAACTTGCTATTCGGAAATTGGATGAAATTCTGGGAGATCTTAAGGACATTAAAGTCCGGATTATGACAATGAGATCTGAGATGAGAGAAGGAAGCTCCCCAAATGATAAACCATTAAATGAAGAATTAAACACTGCAAAGGAGATGGAGAGCTACGAAGGATTTCCATAGGATATATACCTGCAAGAAGAAACCGAATCAACCTGACTGATAACCATGGAGATGAATGAAAGCGACTTGGATTTTTGGTTGTATGTACTACCTGAGGAACTTTTCAAAGTTAACTGGGAGAACTTAAAAGGGCGAACAGCTGGAAACACTGGGATTTTTCTCTTCGCCTTGGGGATGGAAGAAAATCTATTGCAGATTCACTATCTTACATCAATTTTCACAGAGGGAACTACATTAACAACTTCCATGGATGCCCTTCATCGTTTAAAGCTTCTGGGAAAGAGAAGAAGATGTTGGAAATTTAAGATAAAGAGACTGGGTCAAAGGGCTTAGTTTTATGGGGGGATTTAACTAAAAAGGTCTGATTAAATGGTTTGGCTTTGATAAAAACAGAATAATTAATGACATTAACATAATTGACAGTCATTAGATATGTGGGAGAAACTGAGAAATTAGAATATTTGTTTTTAAAGGAGGTTAAAAATGTTACATATTATCTAATCCATTTTTATTTTTATATATCTGTTCTTTTTTCCTTTCTGTTTTTTCTGTTTTCTTTTTTCTCTATTTTAAAATAGGTAAATGAAATAGTAAATGTTTATAAACTTTTGTAATAATATTAGGATTAGAATCTTAAACAAAGGAGATAACAAATAAATGACAAGATTGAGGGAGGTGTAGGGGAAGTTTTTATATTTTATTTTTTATTATCTATATGGATGTATTTTCAACAATTATTAATTAGAATCTATACTCTGATGTTTATTTATATTGATTGTTGAATACTCTGTTTGATCACTATAGAAAAATAATAAAAAATTTATTTAAAAAAAAAGTCTCCAAGTCCATATGACGTACACCCAAGGGCTCTTAAGGAATTCAAATGTGAAATTGTTGATCTACTACACATTATATGTAGCTGTCTGCTAAAATCATCCTCTGTACCAGAGGACTACAGAGTAGCAAATGTTACGCTGATTTTAAAATGTAGTCCAGAGAACCAGGAAACTACTGATCTGGAATAGGGAGTGAGAAGTGTAGTAGCAAGATAACATCCAATCAGGATGGTGAAAACTAAGGCAGATTTTGAAGAGCTAGAAGAGGATCTCCAGAAATTGGGTGAGTGGTCATGTAGGTAAATGTAACATTGATGGACAATGGGACAAAAAAATCCTACTTTTAAGTAGATACTGATGGGGTCTGAACTTGCTGAAACTGTGAGTAAAAAAGACCTTGGAATCATAGTGGATAGCACAATAAAGTGTGCTGCAATGGTGAAAAAGGCAAACACCATGCTGGCAATTATTAGGGGGAAAGGATTGAAAATATTATATTAATATAACATATATTATACATTACATATTATATGCATATACTAATGACCCTGTATAGATCTATAGTATGGCCTCAACTAGAATACTGTGTGCAGTTTTAATCACCATATCTCAAAAAGGATATTGCAGATCTGGAATAAGTACAGAATAGGACAACCAAGATGATTAAGGGGCTGGAGCATCTTTCCTATGAGGAAAGGATAGAGAGACTAGGATTTTTCAGTTTAGTAAAAATACAACTGAGGGGTGACATTATAGAGATTTCTAAACGTATGTATGGGACAGAGAAAGTGGGTAGAAAGAACTTTTTCTCCCTTTCCCAAATACTAGAACTCAAAGGCACCAAATGAAGTTGATGGGTAATGGATTCTGGATGGACAAATGAAAGTATTTATTTACTCTACAAATGATTAAAATGTGGAATTCACTGCCAGAGGATATAGTAATGGCCACAAGCATAGATGGTTTTAAAAGGAGATTAGATAAATTCATGGAGGATAAGTCCCTAGGTGGCTCCCAGCTATGGTGACTAAAGGAACATCCACATTAGAGGCAGTAACTCTCTGAAGATATACCAGTGCTAGGAGGCAAAACTGGGGGAAGACCTTGGCCTCTATTATCTGCTGTTTGCCCTCCAGAATAGCTGTTTGGCCACTGTGCTGGACTAGATGGACTATTGGTCTGATCCGGCAAAGCTCTTCTTATGTTCGTATGTAAATGACACCCTGTGAGGTTGATTCGGCTGAGAGTATGTAGCTGTCCCAATATCATCCAAGTTTCCATGCCAGAGTAGGGATTTGAACATGAGTTTCCCCAATCATAGTCCAACTTTCTAAAAAGAGAGCCAGCTTGGGTGTAGAGGTTAAAAGTGGCGGACTTATGTTCTTATATGACTCTAATCTGGAGAACCAGGCTGGTTTCCCCACTCCTACACATGAAGCCTGCTGGGTGACCTTGGGGCTAGTCACAGTTCTCTTCAAACTCTCTCAGCCTCACTTACCTCACAAGGTGTCTTTTGTAGAGAGAGGAAAGAGATTGTAAACCAGTTTTATTTTCCTTAAAAGGTAGAGAAAATCAGCATATAAAAACCACCTCTTCTTCTTTAAAAACTACACCACACTGGCTCTCATAATTCATACTACTGATAATTATAATTTAATTGATAATTCACAAAACCTACTTGACCTTTCCTTATCAACAGATTTAGATTTAACTTGCCAGTAGATGCTGACAGGATCTGTGGGAGTATGAGGCCACCATTTGCACTCTTGACCCACGCCAAACCTAGCTTTTCAAAATCATGCTCAAAAAAGGTACTGGGAACATTGGTTAAAACTATTAATGCCTCGCTTCCTGAAACGTCTCTCCCTAGACCTTTGAAGGAGGCAGCTTTTTTCCCTCAGGGTTGGTTCAAAAGGGGCAAAAGTATTTACATATTCCATCTGAAGGCAGTGCTGGGGAAGCACAGCGTTTATAGGAAATAGACTTTGTCCGTAGAGCAACATTATCATATAACCAAATTTGATTGCTTTGGAGAATCATGAAGACAACCCAGAATGGATGGGTTTGATTGAAGCGGCAACAGATTTTGAGATTCTTGCCTTGGTCTTTTGAGTATTGTTGTACAGATCTTTGTCAGTGTCTAGTGCCTTTGAAATGTTAACAACTGCTCTGTTGAATGATTTGTTTGTTTGTTTTATTCAATTTATACCCTGTTCTGTTCCCCAGCCTGGGTCAGGCTCAGAGCAGCTAACAACTTTAAAAACTAATACATACATTCCAAGGTTCAATACAAATTATAAACATTTTAAAAAAATATTTAGTTCCTACAACACTGACATAACATTGAGTGGATGCCTCACAGAGACGTCCCATGTGCAATTCTGGCTTCCTTTTTGTGCAGCTTCTGAGACTATGAACTGCTGGACTGGCGCAGCAAACAGGCAATTTAGCTTCATGTAGTTGAACCGTGCAATCCTGAAGGGGGGGGCAAAGCTCCATAGGAGCCAGCGTGACTGTGCACCGGTGTATGTGTCCATTTAATCCAGGACAAAGGGCACTTACGTCGTCCCGGGTGGCACACATGCTGGCACCAGGGAGCTACGGAATTGCATGACAAACCATCGCCGGGCCAGCCCTTGTGGCAGCGTATCTCCAGCACGGACCTGTGCTGGCACAAAAGGGGATGCTGTGACATTGTATTTATTTATTTATTTCAAATTTATAGCCTGCCCTCAATTCCTGGCTAAGCCTCTCTCTCTGAGGCTCTCTCTGAGGCTCAGTGCCTACTGAGCTAGGGGGACTCACCTCCTCGTTGGGGCCTGGAGAACTGCCATGCATGACTCCGGTCCACCTCACAGGGCAAACACTGGCAATGGCCTCTGAGCTCCCTGGGTCTTTGCTAGGAAAGGCGTGGGGCATTGCCAAGGGGCAGACACGAGGGGAGGGGGTCTTGGGTGAATTGTCCCATTTCTGCGACCACCTCCCCACCACAGCCGGTGCCTTGACCTGTCCAGAGGGGTCGCCCTCACTAGGGTGGGTGCCCCTCTGGTTGTCAAAGTTGCCGTTGACACGTGCTCCTCCCGCACCCCTGTGGCTCTGCCCTCTATCTTCCACCCAGCCTGCTTTGCCATCTGACGTTTCAGGGGCAACTAGGATTTGGAGGGTCATGCCTGCAGCATGGGATGGGGGATCGGGACTGGCAAGTGGTGTCCAGTTGTGGGCTCATCCCCCTTGGTGGTTGCTGCTGCATGCGGGGCTACTGGTGTTGGACCACCACAGTCCCCCAGTGCATGGCTGGGGCAACCCACCCACCCATCTGCAGCTCTCTCCCTCCCCTCCCCGGCCTCTGCTGCACTCCTTCAGGGCCAGGTGGGGTTGGAGCCATCCTCCATCCTCCTTTGCCTAGTCCTGTCCCTCTCCTGCCCCTCCCTCAGCCTCCAGTGTCCTCCCTATGGCCCTGGAGGGTGTGGTTGCATGCCCACCCTGTGAGATGTTTGCTTAGTCCCGCCCCTTCCCACCCAGGTGGACACATGCCTCCACAGCAGCATGGTCCCTGGCTCTGCTCCCTCCACTCCGGTGTGCCCACCGCTGTCAGCCTCACTGTTATTTTGTTTAAAATGCCAAATTTGCTTAGCCTCTTAGGAGGCTCCTCAGCTGCACTGTTGCTGCATCATCCAGGGCAGCAGCACACGTACACCTCCCCCCCCACCACAAGAATTGGGCTGCCCCTTTGAGTTTCTCTCACACCACACCTGAATGTTCTTCATGCATAAGAATAACAGGGAAAGAAGAACTGGAATGAGAGTCTTGGAAGATGGTATATCAACTTTACAAACCTTATTGAAGCATCAAAGAACAGGCTGTGTAAGTTACTGCATACAGTCAACATTAGAATTAGTTGTAACAGGGACCACTCAGTATCCTTATTGAAGCATCAAAGAACAGGCTTTGTAAGATACTGCATAGAGTCAACATTAGAATTAGTTGTAACAAAATAGGGACCATTCCGTGTCCTACCAATACACTGTGATGTTCTCATCAAATATATTACCGAAAACCCCTGTATTGGTTAGGAAGTTGGAGAGCCTCTTAAAACAAGAAGACATCATTTGAACAGATCATGTTCGATGGTCTAGGGTGCCACTATGTGGTTAATTCAAGCACTGAAAGAGCAACCACATATATATTGCTGTAGAGCTGCTAGATCAAATTTTAAATCTACCAACCCCTCTTAAGAGGACACAATCTGCTTTCAGCATACACATAAATGAAGTGAGAATCATCACTCCTCCCCACCCCCAACCACAACCTGCAGGAAAATAGCTAGGCATAAAATGGAGAGAATATTAAAAAGACGGAAGTAAAGGGGAATAAGTACACAGCAGCCTGCTGATCTATTGGCTGAAAGGAACCTAACATAATTCCACACAATTCAACCACTCGTGTAAAATTCAAGGTACTGGTGCTAACCTTTAAAGCTCTTCATGAGCTATGCCCTGCATATATGAAAGGCCTCGCTCTCCCTTTATGTTTCCATGCAGCAGCATTCCTCCCAACCGGATCTGTTGGCATTAGCTAAGGAATGTTGTGCAATGGAAAGGCCGTGGCCTTTTTCAGTGGTTGCCCCATGTTTGTGAAACAGCCTTCCAGAAGATGTCAGGGCAGGGGTCTTCTACCCTCCTGGCTTTCTGGAGAGGCTTTAAGAAAGAGCTATTTTGGAGAACTTTTTAGGGCATCTGAGCCACTATCCCCCCTCATTGGCATAGACATTTCTAAACTGGTTTTTAATATGCGTTTAATATATTGTATATCAGGCTGAATTTTATTTTTATGCAATTGTATTCATATTGTCATTGCACACCTTGGTCCTGAGGTGCTCAGGAGAAAGGCGGGTACATAAATATTTGAAATAAATATATTCAAGCCTTATAAAGAATAAAAGCATTTTATGAATTGTGTTTGTTTATATGATTACATGTTTTTGAAAGAAACAATTAAAAAAAGATTTGCTATGTTAAAAATATATATTATTAACCATCAGTAGTCTTAGGACATTAAAAACTCACCAAATTAAAATGAACTACTAAATCAAATAATTGTTTCACTCTAGATCTTGTACATATACCCTGTCTATTACTTTGAGAATAACTCTCTGAAAATTAATTGATTAATTACAGTATTTACATCCTTCTGAAGCAGACTTACATTTACATTTCTAAGCACACGGAATTCAGTGTGCCTGAAAGGTGTAACTCTGTTTAGGATTGCATTGATATGTAACACCTTTTTTGAAAAAGCACTGAAAGCAGTTTCCAACTATACAGGTAAACTCAGACACAGTAAACCCAACAGCAACAGATCTAAACAATACAATTGCAGGTCCTTTTCCAAATGCCATTTTGAATGAATCAATCATATTCCCCCCCCCCTGCAGATAATCAGTGATGGCACTTTTCACACTTCTCTAAGCAACCCGTTTCAAAGGACTAGGGCTGCTACGGGGGGGGGGAGGGGGGAGGGGGGAGGAGATAGTATGGTCCAAGACCATCCTAATCTCCCTCAGTGCTGAGATTGTAAGCATCTCCTGTTGAGATGAGCAGAGCATTCTTGAGAACTCACACCCAGAAAGGTGGCCCAGTAGATATGGTTATAAAGCTTAAAACCTGCTCTCTGAATTGAATTCAGACTGGCAGCCAGCATTACCGTAATATTCAAGATGTCATTAATATAGTCAAATCTGTTGGTCCCATCAATAAGTTGGCAGTTGTATTCTGTACTAATTGAAGTGTACAGTAGCTTGGTCATATTTATAATCAAATAAGGAGGATTCACCAAATATAAGTATGCCCTATGTAAATGTGCAATAAAAATGTGAAGGGGAAAAAAAAAAATCAAATATCTGTCTTCTGACCTGAAGGTAAAGAGACGAACCCAGAACTCATCTTGCACAGTGGGGCTTCTGAAACTCTCCTCCCACCTGTCCACAGCTTTCTGTTCCAACTAGCAGGCCAGTCCCACATCTTGAGGGCTGTTTTGCAGTGGTTGCAGAAGTAGCACAAGAAACTATCAGGGGGAAGCCCTGGTGTGTATAACTAGGGTTGCCAACCTCCAGGTGGTGGCTGGAGATCTGCTATTACAACTGATCTCCAGGCGACAGAGATCAGTTCCCCTGGAGAAAATGGCCACTTTGGCAGTTGGACTCTATGGTGCTGAAGCCCCTCCCCTCCCGAAACCTTGCCCTCCTCAGGCTCTGCCCCAACAATCTCCAGGTATTTCCCAACCTGGAGCTGGCAACCCTATGTATAGCAAATGGTGTGGGTGTCTGTAGAACTGCTTCTGCATGCCAGCAATGATCTTTGGATCCCAGACTAAATGTTTGTCTGATTAATGTCTTCATTGCTTCTAGAAAAAAGACGCAAGTACAGAATTGGCTGAAACTAATGGCTGAAACTGATGAAACTTTAGTACATGAAACTAAGTCAACACAAGGGTTCTTCCTTTCCATCTTTCAGGCAGGTAAGAGAAACAGCCCCCCATTTATAGATAATTACAATTCTTGTTTGCAAAGCAGACAAAGATAGATCTTTGGCAACCCAAAAAGCAGGTGGTCTCATATAGTTTATAATAAGAGGATACTCAGTTCATTTGCAGTTTATCTGCCCTTTATATTATTAATATCCATTTCCATTTATTTACTAGCTCCTTTGACCAAAGGTCTTGAGCTTAACCATAACAATAATATATATTATTAATATGAACATGAGCAGTGATAAGGTACTTCAGGTGACAGCCATCTTCAAGGAGTTGTTCATATGATTGCACAAGGATTCTTTAAAAGCTGTGTTGTAGTAATGTGCACATATGTTCTTCTACACCAGAAAAAAATAACATATGCAAAGAATCTGATATAACTGAATGTACAATCACTTCAAGATTTTATCTTAGCAGTGTTTTATCAACGTGCAGGTAAACAATTCAGAAATTTAAAAAAAATTTAAACTATGGAGGATTTTGTTTCTATTTTGCAAACAAGCCCAAGTAATACGGAATTCCAAAATCCAGAAAGAAATTTAAAGAGGAAAATTTAGGGAGCATAATTATTTGTATGGGATTAATTGCATGTAAATAGAGATTGACTGGGATTATATTTTAATGAATTTAAATAAATCTCTTGCCCAATATTTCCCCCCCCCCAATATTGTCATCTAAAATCTAAAGGGATGATCTAGTCCTTCCCCACTTTCTTTTCACCCAAGCACAATATTCAATGCAAGGAGTTCCTAGATTGCTGATCACATTTCTTAGTGCCCTCCACCCATGTAGAGAGGTCTGCTTACACTAGGGGCTATCTGTGTTCAAGCTAAGACATGGATCATGCCATACATTCCCCCCCCCCCCGCTTGTTCCTTGTTTTCCAGGGAAAGAAAAAGAAGGAAACCTATTTTTAGACAAAATTTACTTGCAATATCCGTTATTTCCATATTTTCACAACATAGAAAACATTAACTTCCTGGAATCTTTAATTTTTTCAAATGTAACAAAAAACCCTGTTAATAAGCATTACTGTAGGGATGAATTTTACACCATGTTTGTCTAAAATGCAGATAATTTGTAGCATAGTTAGAAGAAAAACTCAAATACATGTTCCAAAGTAAGACCTTATTGAAATCAATCAGCCTTACTTACAGCAGTAGCCCTGATCCAGAGATCCACAATACTAAGACTTTGCAGGACCAGCCAAAAAGAAGAAAGACTATGAAACATTTTTGGGTTATAAAAGGCTGCAATTTTATTTAATGGGTTTGAATCACCCAGAATGGATTAGTTTTGAAATTAAACCATATTTCAGCATAACATCACACTTCCTTGCCTCTTAAAGTGCCATCCTGAAGGGGGGGGGCGAAAAGGGTTTGGAGGCGGCGTAACCCCTGCAGCAGTGTACGGGCCATTTGTGCCATCCAAATGGGCACTTATGCCGCCACAGGGCCACTCATGCTGGTGTTTGGGAGCTGCGCAGCAGAACAAGGCATGGGGACTGGTGTGGCCGCCGCCGCAGCATATCTCCAGTGCAAGTGCTCACTCCGGCGCCAAAGGGGGGGCAATCCCAGGGGCAGGGCTGACTTTAGTCAGCTTCCTGAGCCCTTTTGCCCTGGGAACGCCCCCTTTTGTGGGTGCGACCTTGTGCTGGCAAAGTGGTGGTGCAGCCCTGTGAAACTGAATGGAGCAGTTTCACTGGGTTTTCAGTAAATTACATTTTTGGCTTGAGGCGCCAGGCCAGAAAACCACTCAGGAGTTGGCACAGCTGCACCGTCCCCAAGCCCACCGCAACTACCCACTAGGGCTGTTGATTCGGTTCGGCCCGAACTGAAAATCAGCCGAATTTCCCCTGATTCGGTGGTTTTTAGTTCGGGAGGAACCGAACTCAAAACTGGCGGGCAACCAGGGGGCCGAATTCAGCGAGTTCGGGAGTTCGCGAATAAATCCGGCAAATTCGGGGCCGTCAGTAAGCAGCATAACTGTCAGTAAGCAGCATTCTCCTCCCCCGGCCAATCGGTGGCCAAGCTGGGTCTTCTTCTGGCCAATCAGTCAGGATTGAGTACTGGAGGAATCAGCTGATGTGCGGCCCGGCCAGGGAGAGAGAGAGAGAGAGCGAAATCCTCGTGTGTGTGGGGGGGTGCTTGTGCACATTTGCTCCTTTCTGTGGCTGCAGGGGTGTATTTTTTGGGGTACAGACACAAAACTTTCAGTGGAGCTTCAGATGAAGCTTCTTAAGATACCCCCCAAGTTTTGTAAACATTGGGTCCGGGGGTCCCGAGATATGGGCTCCCCCCTTTTTCTTTCCATGGCTGCAGGGGGCGCATTTTTGGGGGTACAAACCCCAAACTTTCAGTGGAGCTTCAGATGAAGCTTCTTAAGATACCCCCAAGTTTTGTAAACATTGGGTCAGGGGGTCTCGAGATATGGGCTCTCCCCCTTTTCCCTCCCCCCTTTTTCCATTTATGTGGCTGCAGGGGGCGCTTTTTTGGGGATATAGCCCCCAAACTTTTAGCATAGCTTCAGACAATTATTCTTAAGATACCACCCAAGTTTTGTAAAGATGGGTTCAGTGGGGGCAGAAATATCGCCTCCCTCCCTTTTCTCTTTCCGTGGCTGCAGGGGGCGCATTTTTTGGGGTGCAGATCCCAAACTTTGAGGGGAGTTTCAGACCAGTGTTCTTAAGAGACCACCCAAGTTTTGTGAACATTGGGTCAGGGGGTCCCGAGATATGGGCTTTCCCCTTTCCCCTATTGGGATGAATGGATCAGCCGATCCTGTGTGCATCTTCTCCAGAGCAAAATGTCCCGTGCCTAATTGGAATCATCTTGGATTACAAGTCCTGCCTCCTGATGGAACAGAAGACAGCCACAGTAAGACCCCTTTGGGGGCTTTAATCTATAATTTTTCTCCTGTGTATGTGTGTGTGTGGGGGGGAAAGCAGAGTCTGTGTGTGTGTGGGG
Source organism: Euleptes europaea (assembly GCF_029931775.1). Lineage (NCBI taxonomy): Eukaryota > Metazoa > Chordata > Lepidosauria > Squamata > Sphaerodactylidae > Euleptes > Euleptes europaea. The sequence goes on from NC_079312.1 coordinate 68,259,033, forward strand.
AGGGAGCAGTTTCTGTGGGTGGGGGGGAAGCCAAAGGGGGCTTTCGTCGGTTCTGCCTGGGGTGTGTGTTCCCCCTCGAGTCTCTCGCTCCCTGGTTTGAGGGGGGAGGTTTCAGTTGTGTGTCTTCTGGTTTTCCCTGTTGCAAAGGTGTTGTTTTACAAGGTTGTGTTGCTTTGCAAACTGTTGTCAGGGCTGGGAGCTTTGGCGTGGGCGGCAAGCTCTGCTGAGGGATGCACATTAAGGGTGGGGGGGACCCCTTTCAGGGCCCATATCTCAGCCCCCCCTGACCCAATCTTTACAAAACTTGGGGAGTCTTTCAATAAACGTCCTTTGAAGCTCTGCTGAAAGTTTGGGACCTCTAACCCCAAAAATGCCTCCCCCCAGAGCCGCGGAAAGGCGCGATTGTGTTTTTAATGGCTTTATTCGGCTGAATTTTTTTCCGAACTTTGAATTCCCGCCGAATTGAACGGATCCGAAGTGGGGGAGTTCGGACTTCGGCATATCTCGAATCTAAACGGGCCGAATTCAGCCAAATCTGAACTATACCGAATTTTTTTTAATTCAACAGCCCTACTACCCACCCTAGGATTGCACTGTTAGTCTCTGAACAGCACAACCCACAAAGCCAGTGTATCCAAGTGAACTGAAATTAATTCTTTGGATCCTGTGGCATTTTCCTTCTGCTGGACAATCCATTAAGGATTTGGAGAGCAGATAAAAAGACTGGTCTCTATTGTAGCTATAATTCATAAGCCACAAACCACCAAAGAGTTAAGCATGCTTAGGACTACTGAAATCTTAACCATCAAAATGCTTAACTCCATGCTGGGTGGGGGCCATTTACTGCTACAATCCATTCCTTATGGGAAATTGTACAGCATTGGGAATGCCATTATAATCTTCTGGGTAAGGTTTCCTAAGTGTCTACTGTTGCTCCACTGATGCCAACAACTATTCTAGATCTGCCGGCTTATTCTATCACATTTATTTTCTACTGGGGAGAAAAGGCAATTAGTTGCTCAAATTATTAAAAACCTTGTGCAAGCTAAGGGAAAAGGAAGAAACAGGCACTGCGTGTGTATCAAAATTCAGATCAGATTGCAAATGTCTGTCACTGTATTTTTCCAGTAATGTGTACATTCCCATTCATCATGTCATCCTAAACTGTTATACAACTCTAAGACCATTGACTTCAAAGGACATAGAATGGTGTAATTTCGGAGTACACTGCTAGTCTCAGATCACTATCCAGTTTGAGTTCCTCATCTGAAACAAGCAGCATAATCCTAAATTATACCCTAATCACTAAATTATCAGCAAAGCCCAGTATGCAACATTAAGGAGAAAAAAAAATTTTTTTTGTCTATACCTGGTACTTCCAAGATGGTTTGGTCACATGTGCTTACAAATTCAACTTCAGTCTGTTTCCTGCCCATATTTTGTGTGCTGCTGAATCAAGGTAAGATAGTAAAATGGAAATTGCAGCACAACCAGTAATATTATGTATACTTATGTTTGTCTGGTATGATAACACACATGTTCTGACCCTCTACTACAGTGTGCAATAGTTTTATGCAAATGACTGAATCTGCCATGTCCACAAATTGTTTGGAAAAGCAAGGATATCCAAGATTCTCAATGGACTTCCTGGGAATATCCAAGAACAGGAGAGACAATGTAGAAAGCTCATCAGAAATAATTGGAGCAGTTTTAAAAACTCTTAATCAGAATTCCTTTAGGCCACCCAAGCCTTCACAGCGACAACATCCCAGTGACCCACTTTCAGAGAGCCATTATTAAGCCTAATTACCTGGGATAAGATCAGTGTCCAAGTCCCAAGATCCTGCACTTGACACCTGTTCATGCTGTGACAAACTGCAAAAGACAAAGGAATAATATACTTCATCAACTTAAGCTTCCATGCAGCTCAAGAAGGATAAGAGCAACCAGGAAATGGGAAACAAGAGGAAGGTATATATGATGTGTAACAATCTTGGTCCATTTTTCCCAACCAGCATGGTGTAGTGGTTAAGAGTGGTGGACTCTAATGTGGAGAATGAGATTAGATACCCCACTTCCTCCACATGCAGCCTGCTGGGTGACCTTGGGCTAGTCACAGTTCTCTCAGAACTTTGTCAGCCTCACCTACCTCACAAAGTGCCTGTTGTGGGTTGGGGGGTGGGAAGGTGATTGTAAGCCACAAACATTCCTTTTAGTAGTGACAAGCTGGGTATAAAAACCAACTCGTCTTCTTCTTCTGAACTGAATCATCTATTGGCTTTCAAGGGAGAAAGTGATCATGAACAAAATATACCTCCTGACTAAAGAAGGCCAAGGCCAGGTTAAGCACCCCCAGTCTAAACTCCAGTTCACAATACAATTATGTGAGCTGTGTCCAGTTGGAATCTTCACACCAGTAGGGAAATAGTCCCCTGTATTGCATGGATACAACAACAGGGATGCATTTCACTACTCTTCCCAACTGCTTCCAAAACACATATCATAAGCAATTTAAATGTATCATGGGTTTTCAGTTCAGGATTGGGCTTAACATAATTGTTTTATATCATGATCTTCTTTTGTATGTCTCTGGATCAGGCTCAGTAATTCAGCATGAATATTTAATGCATACACACTTGAACTAAATCTAAATATATTAAGCAGTCAAGACTTTTGATTTAGGTACAGTGATTTGCTTCCGCAAATCAGAAATCAAATTTCCATTTTCATTTATTACCCTGTATGTTTTTAATAAAGCATTTCACATTTAGCAATTTGAATGGAATTAAATGGATTAAAGTAATCACAACAAAATATATTGCTAAAACAATAAATATCATCTGAATCACACATACTTCGCCAAATGGCAAAGTAATACATTAAATGCAGTTACTGTCACTTGAAATTTAAATGTATGAAATCTTTGAAGGCAACTGATTCATTTCAATACTGCATGATTGTTCTTGCTGGGCTTTCAATCGTTCGTTAATTTTTAACTATCTTTATGCAGGTTGATGTTTTTATCATATTTTACTTGGTAAACTGGCTCAGGCAGATTCTCTAGAGAAGTGGTGTAGACATTTTCTAAATACTCTAATACAAATTATAAAATTAATTCTTGAAATGGAACAAAGTAAGTTGCTAAATATTAGACTCCTGAAGGAGAGATTATGCTGATTTAAATGAACTTATTATTACAGCCAAAAGATACCAGTATGTCAAATTAACATATTGCTTCCATTGCATGCTAAGCAAACTTTCTTCATGCTTGTTCACGCTGTCTAAAACAGCACTAGAATATAGCAGGAGATCAATTACTCTCTTATTAACCAACACATAAATTAATGACAAGAATTTAGGGGAGGGGCTGTGGCTTAGGGGTAGAGCATCTACTTGGCATGAAGAAGCTACCATGTTCTATCCTCACTATGTCCAGTAGAAAAGGTCATGTAGGAGGGGATGTGAAAGACCTCTGCTTGAGACCCTGGAGAGCTGCTGCCAACCTGAGTAGACAATACTGACCTTGAGGGGACTAAGGGTCTGATTCAATGTAAGGCATCTTCACGAGTGTGTGTGTGTGAGTGTGTGTGTGTGAAGTGCCGTCAAGTCGCGGCCAATTTATGGCGACCCCTTATGGGGTTTTCAAAGCAAGAGGCTAACAGAGGTGGTTTGCCAGTGCCTTCCTCTGCTCAGCATCCCTGGTATTCCTTGGTGGTCTCCCATCCAAATACTAACCAGGGCTGACCCTGCTTAGCTTCTGAGATCTGACGAGATCAGAGGTCAGGGCTCTTCACATGTACATATATGTAATTTAAAAAACTGGCTTAGGATATATTATATATTGGTTCTTTCATTTCCTTCTGGATTTTCTGTTTGAAGACATTGCAATAATCTAATTAGCGATGGTCTCCAGAAAGCTACTGTTATTTGTGGAAAATTCTCTGAAACACCTCATACAGCCCATTCCTGAAAGCCACAGCAGCCAGGAACAGCATGGCCACAGCGCCTCCACAGATTTCGCAGGCGCCACTGGGGAAAAAAGGGTTTTAAATTTAGAAAAACCAGAAAATATGGGGAAAGGCCCATTCCCAGTGTGAAAGGGGTTAGGAAGCTAACAGCAGCTCCGTTTCCCAGAACATCCCGCGAACACCTCCCAGGATGCTGGTATGGGGACTTGCACTTAGACAACGCTGACAGGAGGCTGCGCTGGTGCCCAAGGGCCGCACTGCCGCCACAGTCCAGGGGGGTCAGCGTAAGTGCCCCAATGCCGCTGTCTGTGCCAGTTTGCACGGCACAAGTGGCACAGATGCCGGCATAGAGGTCACACTGGCTCCTAACAGCATTCACCGTCCTCTTCAGGAATGCACTGATAGACTGGTACAGTTGACTTTGTATGAATTTCAGTTGCTGGGTGGAACTGACTGGATTAAACTGCACCATGTAGATGTTCAGCAGCTTTCAGCAGCTTTCATTCTACATAGTATCACTAAATAAGGTCTGCAAAAGTAATTTTTTGTTAGAGTTTGATTTTTAAGCAACTTTGGATTTCAGAAAAACATAGGGCCTGAAAGCAACATAGCCAACATAGCTTCCTAAAGGGATTGTGCCTTAATATAGAATTTCAACCCCCCAATAATATTTTCACATGCTGAATGGTGAAAAAAGCAACTACCAGCTGAGAATTTGAATCTGCATACTCATGTTAAAGCCTTTATATTATGACATATACAGGCAGTTTAGCACAGGAATTGTCTAAAAGTTTATGTCTCAAAAATTGTTTGGATCCCCAGGAGGCTATTGCTAAATTTATAATGGGCTGAGTGCAAAAAGGTCAAGTCAAAATAGAGAGACAATGGTCATATCAGCTCAATATTACAGCTACTGGGGATGTATGAATGAAAATTCATTGAACTCTTACCAGCATGGTGTAGTGACTTGATTAAAGTGGTGGACTCTAATCTGGAGAACCAGGTTCAATTCCCCACTCCTCCACATGAGCAGCGGACCCTAATCTGGTGAACCAGGTTGGTTTCCCCACTCCTCCACATGAAGACAGTTGGGTGACCTTGGGCTAGTCACAGTTCTCTTAGAGCTCTCTTAGCTTCACTTACCTCACTAGGTGCCTGTTGTGGGGAGAGGAAGGGAAGGAGATTGTAAACCGGTTTGACTCTCCTTAAAAGGTAGAGAAAATCGGCATATAAAAACCAACTCTTCTTCTTACTACCGACAACGATTTCCCCTTCTGTTCTATCACTCAGAAAAAGCTTTCATTATGCCTACTGGTTCAATGTAGACTTATTTCATGTATCATCTTGCCAAGTGGAAAAGGACAATTTTGAACATTCCTACTTCCACAGTTTTGTGATCAGGTGTAATCAAATTCTTCTCACAACTTTGCAGAGGCTGGTTACAGATGTCTATTTCCCCACACATTTTATCACATTCTCAGTTGTGGCAAAATCCTCCTTGGCAAGGTGGTACAGGTGGCCAACCTAGTTTAGTCATCTGTGTGGTCTCACATGAATTAGACTGAACACCTTCCCCAGTTGAGACATGCCTGCTGTGATTAGCCACCATTTGGTAAACCCACTTGTCCTTAGTCAACCAAATCCTCAAGAAATCCCACATGCCTCCCCACATACCCTTTCCTTGAGACAGTTGTGTCACACTTGGAGAACTACCACTGTAATACAATCAATCAGCAAACAGTTTTTAACAGAACCGTGACCCCAAACCTTCAGTGTGATAACTCCAAAAATATTATGACTGTCTTCTGTTAAACATACTAGTGGATAGCAAAATCTGTGTCATGTTGACTGAAAGTGGAAATAATGAAGGATGTTATATTCAAGCTTTTATTGTTCATGCTGCTTTGTGAATTTATTTTCAATTTCCACTTGTGCTCCTGCCAGGAGGTATTTATCAGACAGTAAGCAGCAAGAATAAAACGGTATCATTTTGTTTCAAACTATAAAATAATTTACATCACATATTTTACTTTTGTGTGGGTTTTTTTTGAAACCACAAACATTCCAGCATCACACTGTAGGAATAACAATAGAAAGCATTACCTTTTGCATAGTATTAAATTAACAGAGACAGTAGGTTCTTTATTTACAATTATTGTCTAGATTTTAAAAAAATCATAAAAACAGATGAACGTATAGCAATAATAACCCCAATGGAATGGATTGCCAAAAGTACTGCTATATTGTTTCCCACAAATCTCATGCTTTTAGGTACAGCACGTAGAAAGCAAGCATTGTATGTAGTTGCAGTGAATCCCAACATATAGATCATTTTGTTTCTTTGATCCATTCTTCCTGTCGTAGAGAGGCCAAGCAATAAAGAAAGGAAAGATGATGAACAGCCTGAAGTTGAAAGGTCATTATAGGTCATGTTTTTTCTTAAAAATAGTCTGGTTATCATAAACATAATGCACGGCTTCTGTTGACAGAAACCGACGTTTCCTATGCAGCACAGTTAGTGTATATCCTATTTCTTTTTCTTTTTCTGCATATGTACAGAATGAAGTGTTTGTTTCTTTTAAACAGTTTTTTTCAAGTTTGCAAAATGTACCTTACTGGTCATTAAGAAACCGCATTACAATGTGCACACACACACAAATAAAAAGAAATCAAGAAAAGTATTTGTCAAACAACAAATAAAAAGCAAACTATCCACATTAAGACGTTGAAAGCAAAAAGAAAGCTTCCAGTACCAACAATTTTGTAGTTGCTGGAGTTCAAAGCTCTATGCTTTCCTATGTATATAGGCTTTATTATTTTCTTTTCTGAAATGTGGTATCACATGTAAAATATAGAGCCTCAGTGTTACACAGAAGTTAGTCACTCATTTACAACCCAAAGTGGACCCTTACTAACATTCTAAGAATAAGCTAAAGTCAGCTGGGTGGGGTTTTCGTGCCAGCTTTGAGAGTTAAGAAATGGGTAGTAACACTGTTTGTTGAGCAGAGGATTGTGTAAGCCTGGGAAGGTTTGCTGTTCAGCCAGACGTTTGGATCAGAGTGAGCTATGTGGAGCCAAAAGACACTTAAAGCTTCTTTTAAAAGTCCAGAAGCTGGCAATTCAAGCTGGCCAGAGCTTTACCAGGCTGAATAGTCATGGTGACCATTAGTCTTTCCAAACTGCAGTTTGGCCAGGAATCTCATCTTGTCGGAAGAGTTTCTGGCTCGGAATAATTCTTCTGACTACAGAGTTGTTCCACCTTATTAGCAAACTTTAAAACAGAAGACAATGTAACAACAAGTGAAGCTTCTGACCTAATTGAAAGGGCCTTCCCCCCCCCTCCACTTTTCTGGCATAATTGATCATATTAATCAAAATGTCTCTGCACTGTACAAGTTCATGGAAAAGATTATATGCTGAAAAGTCTTGAAGCAAACCTTGTATTAAATACAAAAGTCATTTATGAAAAATCTGTAACCCACAAAGTGCTTAGCATTCAAGTGGTGGACATAAGAATTATATATGCTTTTAAGTTACCAGGGCTGTTACCATCTTGAATTTAAAAAAAAAAAAAAAAAACCTCACCCACAGTATTACAGATGTTCACAATGGCTTTCCTTATCAAAAGCACAATATACTGGGGAAAAACAAAATTGGTGGATTTGCTAATATGTACTTCTGTGACTACAGGAAGACAAGCTTGGTTTAAAAATAATCACACAAAGCACATTTCAGTATACACTTCATAAAGTTTCATTCAGATCTACATAGTGCAGAAAATGATATTTTCTTTTTTTTAAAAAAAGTCAAAGCAACAAACTATAGTGGTTCTCATCCAAAATGCCAACAGCCCATATATTGCAAGAAATAAATGCTTATTCTATTAGAAAAGAATCAGCACACAGTATTTCAACACTCGTTTGATCTTCATACATAGCCAAATATAACTTATTTTTGAGCTGATATTCAGTAACTCCACTGAGCTTTATTTTTTAAAAAAATATGTTTGAGAAGCCATTGCAATACACTTAAATAAGGAAATGGCCTAGTCATTGAGTATTGCATCAAAATAAGGTCAAACAATTCATTAAAAAAGAGAGAGAGCAAAAAACCTGATCATTTAAATTTGTATTTAAAACAAAAGGAAGCCATTCTGTTTCATCGCCTTCTATATAGGATCACAATGCTACATCCAGTACGTTATATTTTGGCTTCTTTTGTTATTTGCTAGCATTATCTACATTAAAAAAAACCGAACAGGCAAAATCAGATCACAGTTGTAATAAAACATCCAGAGTGCCATATTACAGAATTTTTCATTGAATTGAGCAATTTGTATATTATCTCGGCAGGAAGTGCTGTCTTAATCCTACAAATAGTTAAGGATATTATCTACAGGTCTGTAAACAAATTACATTCTTTATTTTTAGGACATAAATAAGTTAAAATAGAGCAATTTGAGCAGAAAAAGGCAACATGCCAACAAAGAAACTTTATATATATATATATATATATATATATATATATATATATATATATATATAACTATATATATATATGGATATATACACATATATAGTTATAATATATCATGTATATATTTATATGTATATATCTCTATATATAGCCTTATAAATGCTTATTAGGTTCCTCTGTCCAACTGGTGCAAATCTACTGTGCAAGTTAAGCTTTGCAACTTCAAAAAGTTATTTAAATTAATCTATACAACTGAGTCCATGCCACACAAGCATTTTAAAAAAAACTCACAGACCAGTGAATTGGATAAATAGCCTCAAAGAAGTCCTTTGCATTTCCTGCTTAAGTAATAAAAAGAAGGGAGAGCTGGAAGTGGACAGTACATTCATGCAGGAGGGCATTGGTATTGTTTTCATTTTGTTTTGTTTTCTGCAGGGGCACAAGAAAGGAATATATAAATCAGCCATTCATTCTTTTCCCCAAATCACCGTGATCAATGATTAGTTTTCTTTCCTTTTTTTCAAAGCAAATAGGAGTTCAAACAGCTTCTCAGCCAGCATTGTTTATACATAATTTCTATGTATATATTAATATTTATATTACTATTTTTGCAGTGACATTTTCAGCTAAAGTGATGTCTCCAGGCTATGGATCGGGCTTCCTGGACTAGAAGAGGTAGCTGATTTACTTGTGTCAGTTGTAAGGTTTATTCCACTATCGATAGCACTGTTGTTCTTGTTCAGCGACGATGGTGGACTTGGATTTTGCTTGAGTGCAGGGTCTTCTAGTTCCGTATCATCAATGAGAGGAATATGGGGCTGGGAATCTTCTATCCTAAATTCAGGATGAGTCATAAAGTTGTGAATGGATGTTCTAGATTCTGGTTTTTCTAAACCTTCATAGAGAGAGCTACGGAATGCCTTCACGACGCGGATCTGAGAGGAGGGGGAAAAACAAGAGAGATGTCAGTGCTGGATGCCTTTGCAAACCCTCATACAGGGATTCTTGGGGGAGGGGTGAAAAAATATTGCGTATGGTTATGGCAGAGCAGGCAGCGGTAGTCCATAGTCTCTGGATGCTAAATGCATAAACAAGTGGCCCAGTTTTGTGCATTTTGAGTGTCTGAATCAACTGCAATGTTAAAACTGTACGAGTTTAAAGCCATCAGAAAACTGATGGGAAGCATTGTTTAAAGAAAGTGAACATCCACTCATGTGATACATCCTAGTAAAAGACAAGCCATGTTAATTCCAATGCAAATGTAGAACCATGCATGTTGATAGTTTTGCCGTGAATAAGTTAGGAAGCATATTATGTTGTATTTTTAAAGTCTTATTTGTATAGGAAAAAAACACACACAAATCACACATCTCAAACAAGGAAGCACAAAACAGACACAGTTGGATGGGTACGTATGAAAGACATAGGAGCCAAATGGAAGAACAGAAAATGTGTCCATTTTTTTAAAGCAAGATCTAAATGGAGCAGCCAGGAGCACACAAAAAGCCAAGCAAACAAAATACTTAAGCAAAAACATGCTATACAGAAAAAAGTCACAACTATCACAAACACAGCTAACTGGCACACAACAACTACACTTGGAAGCCTGGATAATGTGAACATGTATTTGCTGATCAAACTTTTGTTTTGTTTTTTTCCCTTCATGCATAAGTGAGGTAAACACTCGAGTATAGACCCACTGTTCTAGCCATTTCTTTAAAACAACGTAAAACCTTATTAATAAACAAGTAGGAAATCATATAATGGTTACTGGGTTTCGTAGAATTGAGTTACAAAACAAAACTCCTTGATTTTCTGCGTTTTAAAATTGTGAACTTTTTAATGCCTCATCTGCAGTAATTGAATTATATCCATTTAATTATACCACGTCGTTTTTTGCTGTTTTAACTTTGAACCACAGAACAAAGGGAGAGCCAGCTGAAAAAGCTCATCAGTGAGATGTTAGGTCAGCACACTCATTTATTCTGCCTGCCATGAGGTGCAGGAGCTGAAGAGGGTGTTGCTGGGTTAAGAAAGGGCAGATAACGTCTACAGCACTAAAACGGAAGAGCATCCTGGGTGTATTCTTAAAAGTTACTAGTGAGAAAAGACAGAATTTCTTGAAAGGAAAATCCCGAGAGAAATAAACAGAATGGCGAATACGTCAACTGTTGGGAGATGTATTGTGACTAAAAATGAATCCTGGGGTTGTTGATCTTTTGTATTGTCCTCTAATTATGAATGAAGAATTAATGCTAATCAGAATGAGACACCACTAGTACATGCTTGTGGCAGAACTGTTGCAAGTATTCCACTGGCTAGCATGTTCTTCTTAGGCCCCATTTGACGGAAACTCTCATGCCTAACACATCCAAAAGTTGGGGGGGGGGGGGAAACAGATTCTGAACCCAGACAGGACCCAAAACTCCAAGCTATATTAGAAAAATCTTCATGAGAATTGCTAGAGATTCTGAAAGATGTCTGTGTGAACTAACGTTTGACTAGGCCAGGGGTTGGCAAACTCATTAGTCAAAAGAGCCAAATATCAACAGTACAACGATTGAGATTTCTTTTGAGAGCCAAATTTCTTAAACTTAAACTATATAGGTTATCCGAGCTGTGTGACCGTGGTCTTGGTATTTTCTTTCCTGACGTTTCGCCAGCAGATGTGGCAGGCATCTTCAGAGGAGTAACACTGAAGGACAGTGTCTCTCAGTGTCAAGTGTGTAGGAAGAGTAATATATAGTCAGAAAGGGGTTGGGTTTGAGCTGAATCATTTTCCTGCAAAAAGTATCAACGGTAATGTGCTAATCATGTGCTAATCAGGACAATGATTAGCACATTACCTTTGATACTTTTTGCAGGACAATGATTCAGCTCAAACCCAACCCCTTTCTGACTATATATTACTCTTCCTACACACTTGACACTGAGAGACACTGTCCTTCAGTGTTACTCCTCTGAAGATGCCTGCCACAGCTGCTGGCGAAATGTCAGGATAGAAAATACCAAGACCACGATCACACAGCCCGGATAACCTACAAGAACCAATGAACTCTGTCCGTGAAAGCCTTCGACAATATTTTTAAACTATATAGGTAGGTACACTGTTTATTAACTTAATAAACTTTAATTAAAGTTTTAAGTCTTAATTAAACTATAGGTACACTGAATAAAACTTGATATCATACTTAATAGTGATCTTATTTATTGATAAAAATTAAATTGTAAGTCCCTGCCATTTCCCCCTCCCCATCTGGAGTCCTCGTCTAGAGGCCTGGTCTACCGCCATAAAAGCCTATTGGTAGACCTGACCTCCGGCTGAGTCCCATTGGGAGGCCAGGTCTACCCATTGGCTTTCTTGGTAGTAGACCTGGCCTCCGGAGGCCCATAGAAGCCAATTGGTAGACCTGGCCTCTGAAGGGGGACTTTTCCCCCTCCTCGAAGTCCAGGTCTACCGCCAAGAAAGCCAGTGGGTAGACACGGCCTCCCAATGGGACTCAGCCGGGGGCCAGGTCTACCAAAGGAAGCCCGCCCCGCCCAACAGCTGATAGGCGGGGGGGCAGGAACCGCCGAGCCGCCCGCCCAGCAATTGCGCGGCTAGAGGGGAGGGGAGGCTTTAGCCTCCCAACCATTGAGGGCAAGGGAAAGGGGGACCTGGCCATTCTCCACGGCGGGGGGTGGGGAGACAGCGTGCCCGCTCACCTGCTCTCTCTCTCTCTCTTTCTCTCAGGCGCGCTGGCTCCGCAGCCCGGCTGCCGGCGCAAGCAGGGGCTCCGAACCAAGTTCGGAGAGCCGCACTCAACGGGCCAAAGAGCCGCATGCGGCTTGGGAGCCGCAGTTTGCAGACCCCTGGACTAGGCAAAAGAAAGTCCACTTGTTTTTTAAAAAGATGGCACAACGGAGAAGGTGGTAACAAGTAACTTTTTAACTTTGACAAGTTTTCCACATGGCAGCTCTAGTAAAAGGGGAAAATAGCTGCTTCTAACCTCTTGCACCATGATAAACCTAGTGCTGCTATGGCTCTACCTGTTTGGATTTCCAAGGGGTTGGGGGTGACTGCTTCATGCCATTAGAAGTCATCATGCAGTAAGTTCTTAGCCTATAGATCTAGGTGACCTGGTATCATTCTTATGCTGAAATACTAAGCATACTTACTAGGAGGTGTCCCACTGAAACCTTAGAACTTCCTACTGAGTAAACACACCTAGAATCAGGGGGTTAGGGACAGCGCCTTGGCAGCCAGAACTGCAATGTCTTTATTTGGACAGTAGTTATTTCTCTGCCTGGGAGGGAATCCTACAAATATGGTACAGCCTAATCTTGTTAGATCTCAGAAGCTAAGCAGCATCACTACTTCAATGGGAGGCCACCAAGGAAGACAAAAATGTTGCACTTCTGCAAACATTTGTCCCTCCACTATAAAATGTAGCTCTCATTTTGATAATCTCTTGGGGGGGGTGGGGGGTTTGGCTTGCCTGGTCTTTAATTAGTATACATTTTAATAGCCTCTGCTTTGTCAAATGTTTATGGTAAAAGAATCCAAATATTCACCTAAGTAAATTATAGCTTTGACCACCCATCTCTGACATGCAGCAGTAAAGAATGCCTTGAACAGGTTGTTAGAAAGCTCAGGAAAGGATAGGGAGAAAGAAAAGCATGCTTCAGAAGGAATGTTCATGGCTTTATGAATTTATTACTCTGGATATCTTATATATTTCTAAGAAGTTTAGTCTAACCTTAATCCTGGTTTTATAAGCCTGTGCCTCAAATTCAGTTTTGCCAAGTGTTTATAAACTGAGATGAGAGAACCTCATTGTCATTTGTAGTTCTTAAAGAGACAAAGTGCAGTCCAAAAACTAATGTCCCATCACAGAGTGGGATTGTATATGAGAGCAAATGACTGTGTGTTTAATACAATATACCGTATATACTCAGGTATAAGCTGACCCGAGTATAAGCCAAGGTGCCTAATTTCACCCCCAAAATGGGGAAAAATTAGGCACCCACGTATAAGCCGAGGGGGAAATGCAGCCCCTCAGGCTTACCTGACCGGGCTCCAGGCGCGCAGGCAGGCGGTGGCGGCCCCCTCCCTGCACGCAGGAGGCCCCACGGGCCGCTCCTAGCCCACAGGGAAGGCATGCAGGCGGCGGCGGCCTCCTTCCTGCGCGCAGGAGGCCCCGCAGGGTCAGCTGGCAAGCGGGAGGACCGGCCCAGGTGGGGGGGAGGTGGGGGGGGAAGAAACCGCCACTGCCCAGCAGAAGGTGGGGTGGGTGGGGGTGAAGAAACCGCCGCCGCCGAGCAGAAGGCGCAAAAGGCGCGTTTGGGTGGGGTGGGGGGGAGAAGCCACTGCCGCGCAGAAGGCGCGATCGGGTGGGGTGGGGTGGGAGAAGGCGGGACATCAGCTGGCCGGCGGGAGCGCGCTGGGAGAGGGCCCTGCAGGCGAATTACCATATTGACCCGAGTATAAGCCGAGGTGAGTTTTTTAAGCCAAAAATCATGGCTAAAAAACTCGGCTTATACTCGAGTATATACGGTAATATATTTTATAAGCATAAATCTCCCTACATGCATGTCACAGAAAATTTAAAAGTATTATTATAATACTTCAGACTTTTGTTTGTTACAAAATTTAGCATTTATATTTGATGAGATTGTGACTGAGACAGAGTTTGCCTAAAACAATCCAATGATTGCTTCTCTGGCAGGTTAGGCCCAAATCCAGAGGTTTAACCATAGAACCTATCAGCGTTTTATATAGCCAGCTGTACAATTCTACACATAGGATTATATAGTTAATCATGAAGGAAATGTCCTTCATATCAGTATGCCTTCTTCTGGTTAATTAACTGAGATAAATCAGAAAGATATCATAGAGCCTTCCTATGCCAGACTGAACCTGGAAACCAGTGGGAGTGTTGGGGATGGGAACATGGGAAGTATGAAAGCGACAGTGTCTTTACATCATTTCTGGGGAAAACCTGTGACATAGGGTAGCTCTACGAAAACCAAGGTTTCCAGCCATTCCTAGAAAAACCCTACATCACTTCCACTTTTTACCCAGAAGTGACTAGCAACACCACCTGCATCACTGTTAAAAAATTCTCTCGCCATCACTCCGAGCAGGTGTGGGCAAAGACTGCAAGCAGGAGACCTGATAGCTGAAGGCCTCCCCCTTCTTTTCAATGAATATAATTTGACTTCTTTTATTAGAGATACAGAATTAAGACTATACTTAGGGTGTTCTTGCTCTAACTAACAAGGGGGTGGTGCACATGCAGTTGACCTGCCAAAGGTGCGGTACAGAGAAAGAGCCTTGCATGCAGCATCCAGTATTTCTGTACACCAATAAACATTCAGCCAATTGCCATTTGGGGTAGGATTGGGTACTTCCTTGCTTTTACTCCCTTTGAAGTGGTAATATCCATACCATAGCACCATCACCATATCTGAACACCTCTTCAGCAGCATGTTCCCAGCCTGCTCGGAAGTAACTTGGAGTTTTGGCTCAAAAGAGAAATTGACAAAAATAGTGTGATTGCAAATGCCCAAACTGCTTTTTGTACCAGTGGAGTTTGGGGATTCTGGGTGAGCGGGGACCTTCTGGAAAAGGGAACATTCACATGCCATTCTGGATTACAGTTGATATTCTGAATCTGGATCTATCTTTATTTTTTGCTCAGAAATCATCAGCATTAAGACCTACCAGCTTTATTTTAAAGGAAAGCATATAGATATAATAATATAAACTAGATCGCTGAACTGAGCATTGAGTAAGTAAAAGTACTAAACTATAAGGTTGATTATATAGCTGATGTTTAAAAGGACTCTACATTACTGTTCATGTGTTAGTTTTATTTTTATCATGAGTATATATGGTGGACAGACCAGAAATAGATTTCAACTACATGGTGATCATGTAATGGACATTGTTTATGAACGGACAATGCCAAGGTATGACGAACAATGAGATACAGCTCCCTTTTCTCACAGTAATGGATGCAACAGAAAGAATGAACTGTTCTTAACAAAGGACTTTAAGTAGGGTGGGGGACAACACTTCAGGACATTTTGACATGACTTTTAAGTTTCCACTTCTTTCTTCTCTGTAGCTGTAATAAAAAGTATTTCAGTTTGCCCCACCCTGAAAGTTATTTCATATTTCAAAAAGATATTTGCATCAGGCAAAGAAAGGAGAAATATAGTTTTTAGATACTGCAGATTTTTATCCCCATTGGGAAAAAAAAATCTCTGATGAAGTCTAGAATACCATACTTAAGTACAATAGTGCCACTTAAATATATTGGATCAGTTTTCAGGTCGACAGATGTTATATAGTAGGTAGCATATGGGCTTATACTCGAATGTTTACCTGGCTTCATATAAGCCAAGTATCTGGAGTTTGGTTCACATTCATGTCAGGCTCAAGGTTAAAGACTCACAACCTCTTTTTATTTCACTCTCTCCTGCTGAACCCTTTTGTCCAGTGATCTCTAGCCCTCTGGGAAAACAAACACATTTAATATTCAGAAAGTAAAGAGTAGGGCACTGCAAAAGCAAATAATTCAATTCTATTGAAAGGACAGTAAGGAGATTAGTTTATAAAACAAAGTTTTGCCAAGAGATGCCAACTCCTAAGGTTTAACTAATGCTGTTCTTGGTTAGGGATGTGGTTATACAAAGGCAAGCCTGATGCTAAATTAGTGACAGCACATATGCCCAGGTTTTCTCCATTTGGAAATATGCTCAGAATACTGAAAACACTGAAGGCCAGTTCACATTTTTCTGGTGTCCTTGTATGAGTACCTTAATAGTGTTAACATGCAGTTCCTTGGGAGAACTGGCATCCCAATAGAGGGGTACAGCCATTGCAGTTTCTGTGATTAGGGGACACTTCTTCAAGCCAGTGTAACCATGGAATGGTAGTAACCGCCTCAGAGCCCCCTCAGTGAGTGGAAGCACAGGTTCTACAGACAAGTGGATATCTACAGGCTGTAAGCCTCTGGGTGACCTATAAAGTTGCCAGCCAATGGTCTCCCACCAGTTGCCAATGGCTGGCAACTGGTGGGAGACTAGGAGGCATTGAGATGGGAGGCACCATCATGTTGATTGTGTGGTATCATTTCTGGGCCAAACCTACTGAATCCTAGAATGGTGCAACATCAATTGCAGGTCTGGACCGGAAATGACATATCACACCATCAACGTGGCAGTGATTTTTTTCTGTGTTTCCCCTCCCCTCTCACTGGTATTCTGAGCAATGGTGGGAGTTAGGGCCTGAAGTGGGAGGTCTCCCACTATAGTGGAGACCTAGTGGTCTACTAGTAACCTTAAGGCATCTGCATGGCCCTCAGTATTTTCAATACTCTGAACATATTTGAAAAGGAAGGGAAACAAAGCGAATACAGGAATTGAAGTAACATTAACTTGTGATTGCATGGAAGATAGATGATTATTTGTTGTGCTTAGACTTAAGACATAAGGAAAAGTTCATATCCTTTCAAACCCACTGGGGTCCCTCTACCCCAGAGGATTCTGGGATGGTGCATGTTCCCACCATTTGCACATATTATGTCTTCTGTGACCTGGAGCATATATATCTACAAAAAGCAGAGAATTGTATGGAAACAGGTTTTGGTTTTGCTTTTTTTGCTGTCAAGTCACATCTGACTTATGGCAACCCCGTAGTGTTTTCAAGGCAAGAGACCTTCGGAGGTGGTTTGCTATTGCCTGCCTCTGTGTGGTGACCCTGGTATTCCTTGAAGTTCTCCCATCCAAATACTAGCCAGGGTCAGGGTTGAGAGTGTGGGACTGGCCCAAGGTCACCCAGCAAGCTTCCATGGTGCGAGTGGGGATTTGAAGTAGGGTTTCCCAGGTCCTAGTCTGACACCTTAACCACTATACCCCACTAGCTCTCAAGGAAACAGTATAATATATAAATAGCAAATGTCTGAAGTGTAATGTAAAAAGATTCTGAAACTAATTCCTGACCTTATGGATTCATCATCCCCTCAAAAAAAACCCACCCCTATTTACATTTGAAATAGTAAAAATAGTGAACATGTTAACGCAAATACAAAATGCCCCTTAATTACAAAGCAAAAATAAAAGACCAAACACATTTCAACAATTATCTTCCTCAGTGGTTATAAAATAAATAGCAACACATAGAGATAAAGCATCAAAAAATTCAAAGAATCCACAGGGCCATGGCTGGTCTGTACTAAATGTAAAAACCTAACAAAGATAGATAATAATTTTTGAATACAAAATAAAAATCAAATCAAATCAATTACTAACCTCATCCCAAAAGCTTATAAATTATGCAAAAAGTTGCCCCACAATAGAAAAAAACGACTAGATCTCTCTCTATATAATATCCTGCATACAAATTAATACATAATTCAATAAAATGTTTAAAATTAAAGCGTAAACTTCATCACATGTCTATACAGATACATGGGAAAATGTATAAATGTGTGTGTGTGTGTGTGTGTGTATATATATATATATATATATATATATATATATATATATATATGTGTGTGTGTGTGTGTGTGTGTATGTATGTGTGTGTGTGTATACACACACACACACACAGTACAGTCCTGGCCCCAAAAAATGTACAATCACCTTTCTTTCCAAACCCAAATTCAGCAAAAATGTTAACCCAGCCATGTGCTGATTTAGTCCTCTTGGGAGCTGTAGCTAACCACAGAACCACGGAAATTAAAGGAGTATGCCCTTTAAAAAACTTACACCAATCACATCTATATATCTATTTCACACTTGTGGGCAAATTTGTGGGTATTTAAATCCACAGTTCGGGCCCACACTGACAGAAAGAAGATTTTGATCCAAATTTGGGGGACCCCCTAGATTTGCAGAAAAATCCTAAAAGCTGCAAAAATTATATTGGGGGAGGGTTTAACCTCCCTCCATTAAACTTATATCTGCATGTGTGCAGATTACTTACCTGAGCCACTGGTGAGGCAGCTCTGGAGGGCCCTGACAGATGCTTGGGGCCCTGCAAAAACATGTTGGCACCAAAGAGTGGTGGGGGCCAGAAAGAGAGAGTGATGGTGTATAGGGCAAAAGAGAAAGTGATGGGGTAGGGGCAGAAAGATAGTGAAAGAGTGATAAGGTGGGGAGATAGAAAATGAAGAGTGATGGGCTGGGGGACACAAAGTGATGGAAAATGATACACATGGGGAGAGAGAGTAAGAAAAGGGGTGGCAGGAGGGAGAAAGAGTGAGAGACTGAAAGAAGTAGGGGAAGAGGGGAGGAAGCAAAGGTGGGGAAAATGGGATTGTTACCCGAATTAGATAGTCTCTGCTTTGGTTGGGGGAATAAGCAATGAAGACAAGTTTAGCAAGAGGTTGGGTAACCAAGGATCTTTAGCCAGCATTTACAGGGATGAGCCTCTTTTGAAAAACTCTTTAATAAAGAAGTGGCTTTTGAATAAAATGGAGTTTCTATTGTAAAAAAAAAAGTTTCAAACACACACAGAAAAACACACACACAATTCACACAAGAGCTAAGGAAATGACAGGGAGGAGGGGTAGGACACAAGGTTGTTAGGATAGAGGCGATATTTACCAGCCCAGGAAAAGCGATGTCCAGATGAAAGTTGTGCTGTAGGGAGGGGAAAGGGAAGGGCCCACAAGCAAAGTGGGGGTGCATGCAAGGATCCAGGACTATGAATGGCGAGGAGCCAATATTTATAGTCAAAATGAGCCCTGAGGCTTCATGAGGTCACTGACAAGAAAAAGATTTGCCAGGGACAAAGATTCTAATTGCTCCCCATTTGTTGTTTTATAATGGCAAACACAAAAATCTAAAGATATTTGAATACCACCGTCCAATCTAACTCCCAGAAAAGCCATAGTGTTATTTTTACTATTCCTGCTTTTGAAATGTACATAGGTTTTGGGGGTGATGAATCCATAAGGTCAGGAATTAATGTCAAAGTCTTTTTATATTACACTTCAGACGTTTTGTATTTATATATGGTATTGTTTCTCTGCAATTCTCTGTTTTTTTGGCTTTGATTTTTGTTGTAGTTGTTCTTTTTTTGCTCGATTGCATACATGTGTATATCGGCAGAACATAAGCCCAATTCTTCAAAGAGGAAGAAAGGATTATCAGAGTCATGTAAACATTAATATGTATGGATGTTAGCCAGTATATTCCAGCTATACATCATTCCCCTTGCACAGTGCCCCACCACATGTAGAATATCACCGGTCTAGTGAATGACCACTCTTCCATAATGTTTAAAAAAATTGCAAGGCCTTTTCAAAATAAGTAACAAATACAACATGAGGTGTCTTATTTTCCTATTATTACTGAAACCTTAAAAATGCACAGTAGTAAGGCAGTCTTCAAAGAGAGCAGTATATGCTAAATCTACTTAATAAAAAACCCAAAATAAATTTCCCTCCGCTGTTCATTTTCAGTTCTCGTACATGTTTATATCTTTGTATAACCAATGCCCTAAACAAAAAAGCTTTACAAAAGTGCCATACATCATGTTAAAATTTATCTCTAGAAATATTCAAATATAAAGTAATACCTATTTATTTGAATTTTTGAGAACAAAGCACAGGTTTCTCAGTTTTTAATGTGACAGAATGATAAAAGAGATGATGTGAATGATGGAAAGAAGATATGTAGACAGAAGTATATCTTAACAATTCTGAGCTTGTAAGCAGAGTTAGCCTCCAATGCCAGCCACAGCACGGGCAACAATCACGGTGATGTTAGTTCAAAGGGACAGAGTATGTAACCTTCATAATTCCATATCTTGTATGCTGCTCCCTGCCTGCCTTCTGGAAACTTTTCTGGAGCATCTGATCAAGTGGTTGCTTGGAAAAGATCTACCTCAACTAACCTTCACTGATTAATTTTCACGAGACCAGTACAAATAGGTCAAAATATAGCAAAAGATATGTAATTATTTTGAAAAGTTTAGTGCGATTAATAGAATAGTCCTAAACAGTTACACCCGTTTAAGACCATTAATTTCAGTGGCCTTAGAAGAGGGTAACTCTACATAGGATTGACCTAATATTATAAATTAAAGACCATTTATAGAATCATGTTATTATGAATGCAGCAGCTGTCTTTCATTAGATGCCCTAGATAGAAATTTCTGATAGTTAAAGCAATGTGTGGGAAACGAACCCACCACCTGATAATGACTTAGCTAGCAGGGGTGTGTGCCTAGAAACATTTCATCACGATTTCAGATCTAGGCTTTGGTGGGCCAGGGGTGGATTTTTACTGCGATTACTTATTTTCGGGTAAGATATTACCAGTTTGAGATTCTAATCTGTGTGGATTTTCAGGTTCCATAGTTCAGGAATGTTATTTTCAATGGAGAAGGTATATAATGGTCCGAGGCAGCTGTTTATGAAGGTGATGGCAACAAATTTGCATAGAACATAGTCCTCCCTGTAATCTAAAACCTCCCTGAGTTTCAAGCAGATTGAACAAAGGGCTTTGATTTTACAGACCCACTAAAGTAGGTGTCTCTCTGCGCAGCTGCACTTCTCCCTACTGATTCCTAAAATGGTGGCCAAGCAGCAGCCAGCAGGAGAGCTGCAGTCGGCCACGACATTAAACAAAAAAAACCCACCCCCCATCTACATTCATTTCTTTTTCCTACTCTTACAGTAACTGACTGACAATAAAAATGTTTACCTTGCCATTGAAAACTCTGCATTTGCCATCCTTCCATGTTGTGGTCTGTTTGTTTCCTTTCTCAAAGTAAAAGTGGCTTCCTTGGAAGACCCCTCCTTCCTTTCCATCAGTCTGCCATTATTCCCTATGAGGGGCTTTCAAAGGGCCTAGAGTGTTTCAACCAAAGGACACCAAAATAACGATGGAATGCTGCCTGTCCATTAAAGAACCCCAGGTTTCAAGCAAATTGGACCAAAAGGTTGAATCCTACAGGACCCTGAATAAGGTGCCTCTGGCTCTATAGTTTCCCAGCCATAGTACTTGCTCTGCCCCCACAAAGGATGGGGGAAAGAGAACTGTAGCTGTCTCCAAAGGTGATTGGCTGGAAGAGTTTCTCAGTGTAAATTACCCTTGGAGCAGGTATATATGTCTTGATAGGGAAAACATTAAAGTGTCCATGTTTTCCCTACTGGGGCAAGTAACAGCAACGGTAGACTAATATCTCTTGACACTTGACTGTTGGAATAATTTAGAGATGGTGCAGACATAGGAAAACTATCTATCTTTGCAACTTTTAATTTTTTAGGCTATGTGATTTCCCCCACCCCCCACCCCCATTTGTAGAAAGAATACACTGGGACACTGGGTAGGACCCAGCAATATGTTAAAAGAAAGGGCTGATAATTTTGGATCTTCTCACACTTGTATCCAGCAGTCCCTTCAAGCCCTGGGAAAGTGGATTCCCTGGGGTTGCAGGATCCATGTGGTCTAATAGGAATGAAGGCTGGTGGAGTGCAAAGATGGGGCAAGGCAGTGAAATAGCCCTTCCTGCATCTTCTATCAATGGAGCTGTGCTAATGAAAGAGGAAGGAGGGAGTAAATTCACCTCTTCCCCCCTCCTCACTGCAAACCACCAACACACATCTATTATCCCACACGGTCCTGCACTTCTGGGAATCAACTTTTCCGAAGCTGGAAGGGACTGTTTGGGGGAAAGTAAAAGCAGGTAATATCCATAATACTTACACAAACAGATTGGTGTATCCAACCCACTAGCCAGTGATCACAGCAGATATAAAACACCCATTCTAGATAGGGCTGCACTCCCTTTGAAGGAATGGGTAGTTTGGGGGTGCTCTTGGATCCAGGCCTACTGCCGGATAAGCAGGTGGCGACTGTGACCCAGAGTGCCTTTTATCAGTTTTGGCTGGTAAACCAGGCTGTGGCCTTTCCTGGGCATAAAAGATCTGGACACTATAATGCATGCCCTGGTTACATCTAGATTACTGCAATGAACTCTACATGGGGCTGCCCTTGAAAAGTGTTTGGAAACTTCAGTTGGTGCAGAATGCTGCAGCCAGGATGTTGAAAGGTCATAGGGATCAACTCATTCCAGTGCTGGCCCATCTACACTGGCTCCCAATCTGTTTCTAAGCACAAAGGGGCTGGGGGTGACTTCTAAAGTCCTACATGGCTTGGGACTGGCATACATGAAGGACTGTCTACCTCCTTACGAACCTAAACAACTGCTATGGTCATCTTCCAAGGCCTTGCTTCAGGTGCTCCCTGCCTTCTGAGATTAGATGGGTAGCAACCTTGGAGAGGAACTGCCATCTTCCACCAGTGAGCGAAGATTTTTTCGTTTCACCTGGTATTCCCTCAGAGATCCCTTCCTCCTGTCCTGTTTTTGATTGTTGTTTTTATGAGTGTGCATTTTATTCATTGTATGTATATTTTAAATTGGTTTTAATTGTTTGAATGATATGTTTTTTTAATAGCTTTTAATATTTGTTTTTATTCCATGTTTTTTACTCTGCTAGCTGCCTTGGTGGCCCTGATAAGGTCAGAAGGACAAGATATAATTTTTGTAAATAAACAAACAAACTTGGGTAATAATTTATTTGAGAATCCTTCTGCATCCCACTGCTAAGTCCCTAGTTTAATGGTCGATAGAACAAAGCATCCTTAGAAAGATCCGCCAATAGTAAAAGTAGTTTGAAATGTTTTAGGAGAAATATGAGCATATGAACAGTGCAGAGATGTGTCATTCAGAGACATTTTTACTTTGGAAGAGATTGGCATTCAGATTGGTAGGTACTGACAGATATGTTAGAAAGAATGAGGACCTGTAAAGAAAAGTGCATCCAAATCCACCAACTTGTGACAATATTCTAGCTACGTGAGTTAATGTAAGGGGTGAGAAAAGGGGTTCAGCGTCTCAGTCCTGAATGACTGCCTCGTAAATTGGCATCTCTGTAATCAGATGCATTAAGAATACACACTCACGCCCAGCTGCCGCAGCAGGTGTGCTGGTAGGAGAGGAAAGAGCATTGGATAACGAAACGTGGCTAGGGCTAGAAATATTGGTTACATCCTGGTTCTGGCTGGTGACGGAGGATTGTCTCCTGAGAGCTCCCTGAAAGGAAGTGCCACTCTTGAAAGTATTGACTACTTCGATCTGCAATGGAGGAAAGAATGAGACAAGTTGCTTGAGGAATGGATACAAGCTTTGCAACTGATAGGAATATTTTTTTTGTCATTTTCAGCTGCTCATACAAATGAAATTTCAATTAATGACAGTTCTTTGAAAAATGGAGAACCATAGACAAGCAGTTTCTGTGTAGGGCAAGGTATGCAGCACCATCACTACTGCACCAATTTATGGCAGTAGATTCAGAATGGTTATGGTAAGGAGGATACCAATCTTGTCAACAGGTCTGTGCCATTCAAGGGCTCGGATGGCACTGCCTTGTTACATTGCAGACATTCCTACAGACTAAAGGGTTGGATCCTATACTTTCAAAAATAGCATGAACTCATGCAAATGATTTTTGTCACTTCCCCCTCCACACTGCAACCTCCTAAGCCTATTGAGAAGACACTCTTGAGGGTTTTGTGGTTTACAAAGCTGAAGCCAGATGGAGAATATGGCAGAAATTGCTCCCCCACTTCTTTCTTGCACAAGGCACATAAGAACTTGTGCTGGAGTTGTGAAGGGAAATTTCTGTGGATTCTTTTACTTCTGGCTCTTTTATTCATGTCACAATATCCTGACCCTTCAGAGTGGTCTTAGGGGCAGCAGGGGGAGGCAGTAAAAATCATTTCCACTAACTTGCTCCATTCACTGTAATGCAGAATCCAGCCTTGTATCTGCATATATTATATTTGTGTGTAGTTTTTCTTCAAAATTGAGGGGGGAAATGTACTCACATGCAAACTTTTATAGAAATATAATTAAAATAGATCTAAATAACAGCAGTTTTTTAATTAATAAATGAATATATTTAATCATAACTTCATATTAACTTTAACCACATTAAAATTAGTAAATGTTGATCCTCTAAATTTCTTACATAAAACCGAATGTGAAAGCTCAGAGTGATTTATATTTTTCATTTACAAATAATTTACCACTTTCCCTGTCAGATATACCAGAACATGACTATTGCTGAAACAGGAAGTCAAAATCTCATTTTTCTCAGTGCTTAAATACAATTTAAAAAAACTGACAATTTGCCTTCCAAAATGTGCAACCAGAGGAACCTGCCTCAGGATAGAGGTGGGACTGCACTCCCTATTTGGACTAATCCCTTACATGTTGTGCTCCTTGGAAGCAAAGACCAAAAAGTAGCACGCTAAAATATCTATTACTGTAAATATTAAACATTTTATTCAGTTGAGATAGAGTAAGACTCATATATTTGTGTTTGTCTTGAAGGGTTATTCTAGTCACTATGGCATGCCTACTGCAAGCCAATCACAGAAAAAAGTTGTAAAATAAATGTTCAAAATAGTTATTTTAGAACCAAGCAGTAGTGGTTGAGCAACACAGAAGGAACCAGGACAATATACACATCAGAGAAATATTATTTCAGGAAAAATAGCATCACACAACTAGTTTCTGAGATCTCGAAAATCATAAGCCATATAGATACCCACTAGCAGATATATGAATAAATCAAGTGTGACATGGCTTTCTGTCCTCATCATTACTTAAAGGGAGGATGTAAACAACCGATGAACTCAACAAATCTTGAAGCTCACGTTTAAGTTGCATGTTTCTTTTAATCAAATTAATATCAAACCTACAGCCATTCTGTTGCATCACAGAAAGTTTATGATGCAGCTTGTTAAGTAACACAAGGGGCTGCTATGAAGAGGAAGGACTTGGGAACCTGCTGCATTAATTTGGATCCTTGCACATATCAACTGCATTCGTTGCAGAATCTGAAAACTATGTTTATATGTTTAATTCAGGCCTTGGCTTCTAGACAGGAGTATTGTGGCACCTTAACGTGGCACTTTTTCAGAAGTGGGCTCTAGTCCATGAATGTTTACACTAAAGTATGTTTTTGTTAACCTTTAAGGTAAGTAACAGACTTATACAACAATTTGGGAGCCTCCAGCAAAACTCAGGGATGTGAGACAGTTAAGGAATACCCTTTCTCAAAATAATGACTGCTCAGGAAGCCATAAATAGTTGGATTCCCAAAGAGCATTAGAATGAAATAGGGTAAATGACTCAACACTTTCTTCTGCCACACAGTGATCCCTCTAAGGGTTATAGACCTGCTAAGATGGCATCGCAGAAGAATGCCAAAAGTACACAGTCTCCTGGCTCCAGATCAGGATTAGCTCCACCCCTTCAAGTCTTCAATGCCACTTCTAACAAATGTCCGGTACGTTGCACTTTAAGGTGCCAGAAGACTCCTGTTTATTTGAGCCGCCAGAGACTTAATACTGCTAACCCCCTACAATTAAGAGACCATTATCTTCCAGTGCATAGTATAAGACAAATTGTACATAAGGTCACAAAAGCTATATCTTGAGGATCCCATTTTTGATCAAATAAATTGCATTCCTGATAGTCAAGTTATTTTTTGAACATTTTGAAATTATCCTTCATAAATTATAATTAATTACAGAACAGATTCCTAGTAATGTCGGATCATGGCACACTCTCCAATAGAGACAATTTTAAAAGTAATTAAGAGCCTACCATGCACATTTTATTGTTACAAGATACAAATAATCAATTCTAATATTATTTCATGGGCTAGAGCATGTGATATAGATTTATTGAAGTATATAAAGTATAAGTTTTTAAAGTGCCACAAAAGTCCTTTTCAGTTTTGCATTCTTTTTCAAGTCAATAGGTACCATATACAAAGAGATAGCTAGAATCACAGCAGAAAACAAATTAAACTAGAAAATCTTTAAAAGGAAGGGGGTACTGCATTCATCAATATTATGACGGCAATATCAGTAAAGTCCTAAACTCTGACACACAGTTTAATCCTAAAGTTAGTCTGTAAACTGTTTAGGATTACAACTAAACTCTATGCTGTCATAACAGCGATTATATGCTGTTCAATCTAGAAATTCCATGCTAGTGTAAACTCAATGTCAGCACGGATGTATGGGCCAAATGTGGACAATGCTAGGAGGCATGCCAAGGAGGAGCAGAACTTAGTATTCTAAGCTTCCTCAGCCCATGGTGCTGGTGTAATATTACCACAGTTAATATTACCTCAGTTACAACATGGTATAAACACTCCCACTGTACTCAATATTAAGTGAAAAACAAAGTATTCCTACTACACTTAACGCAGCTATCATATATTTTAGGATAGCAATTAAGCCTGCAATCACAGTTTTCCCTGCCATGGAACCTGTGTTGCATATGATAGGCCATGGGTTATAACTCTCTGGCATTATGTCAGGGAACACTTCAAATTATTTTATTTATTTAATGTATTTAGAACACACATTTTATTGTATTTAGATTTAGAATTGTATTTAGGATTTTAAATTATGGGGTTTTATTGTTAATGTTTATTTATTTTAATTGTTATTGATGTTTAAATGATGTTACCCGCCCTGAGCGTGGCCTTATGATTGGGGAGGGCGGGTTAGAAATGGAAAAATAAATAAATAAATAAATTTTGGTGACAGGAACTCTAGAAAATGGCATATTTTTCATATTATTTATCTAAAAGATATACAAACTTACTATTTTACCCCAAAAGATGGGACCCAAGGCAGGTAACAAAATAAAACATTTCACATTATCAATAAAGAATAAAAATAGAAATAAGAAAACATTAACATCTAAAACAGTATTTAACACACCAGCCAACACAGAGAAATACAACACAGAGACATTTGTGCTTCCCAAAAGATAGCTTCCCAGCAAACCTCCAAACCCATATCAGCCCTCCTTTCCTGTTCCCCTCTGCAACAGTTCCATATTACATCCCTCCAAAATTCCAGCACAGTTAGTGTCTTCCTGACCCTCTCAGGGAGGCTATTCTATAAAACAAAAGGAGAACACTTGGTACAAACTCACAAACATGCAAACATTCATTTAAAGACACAAACAAAAGCTGATATGCAACGTCAATGCACCCCCCTCAGATAAGCATGAAAAGGGGAATCCCATCTCAGACTCTAACTGATGGAAATATCTCCCACCCTCTGCAATATGTATCTATTATGTATTGGCTCCACAGTTACTAGTCTCTAGCAATGACTTCTACACAGGTGGAAGAAGGTATGTACAATGCAGGGGGGATGTCATATGCAGAAGAAACCCCTTTGGGGACCTTTTTGGAAAAGCTCATAGGTGAGGTATTTTCTTTCAAATCCATAGCCCATACCATGAGCAGAGCGTTTTGTTGGCTGTTACTACAAAACACTGCACATTACTGTCCTCACCTCTCTTTTGGCTCTTTGTAGGCAGCCCTCCAACAAGGTTAGAGGCCATGGTGATCCCATTCTCTGTTGTGCTAATGCCACCTTTTATTTCCTATCCAGGTTTCTGTACCACTTCAAGCTGCTTTACAGACAGGTGTTTGACCACCACAGTTGTACCTCTCATGGGTAGCTGCAACCTGTTAATAAATCTTTTAAATGCACATGAGCCTTGCTAGACTAACACTGAAGTCAATGCTTTTAGAAGAGTTTAACTCTGTTTATGATTGCATTGCAAGGGAAAGTGCAACCCCTTTCATCAGACTGGTTTTCAATAAATGTATTGGTTTACAGCCGAACCATTGGTTGAATTGCATTTTGGTGGATAGAAATCCTTTACTAACCTCAACAGCACATTATTAACTTCAGTTGTCTTTGGCATCGGACTGTAACTGGGAAGTGAGTGACAATATCTGCTCAGTTGAAAGAGGAATCCTGAGAATACATATTCCAGCTGCATAAGAACTGGGCTGAACTTCTGTTTCCCTTCCTGTTGCAAGTATTTAAGCCTCAACATGGCCAGAGGGATAAGCCTTTTAGTCTGAGCCAAATGGCTCTTGGACCTTGTCTCTCAGCCCACAGCTTAGAGCTGTGGCCATCCCTGAGGCAGCCCACTGCATCCCAGTCCAGCCTAGGAATGGAAGTTGTACTATGTCCTGGGCTGGTGAAGGACTTGGGACTCCGCCTGGCTCCCACAGCCCACCATGTCCTGGAAAAGGCTGTATTGGAGCAGACAGCACCAGGGAAGAGCAGGTTAAGCACTTACCCACCTGATGCAAAAAGATCAGCACTGCCAATCAGCTGGCCCCCACCCTAGAAGACGCCGACAGGTACCTAGGAATGAGCTGTGATGGACCCATAGCAACATAGCAGCTTGCATAGCAGCTTAGCCGCAAGGAGGACACTGTTGGCAGGGGCCGGCCTGGTAGGCTCCATGGAAGCCAGGAGCATCCCGTCAGTCCAGCCCAATGTACATGGGGTCCACTGCCATTGCCTCCATACTCCTGGTTGTGGCCAAAGCCAGGGATATGCCGCAGGGGTTGGCCAAAACCCAATGGGACATAAAAGGAAAGAGTAGGACACCTGGGAAAGATCCTGCCTTTATCAGTCTCTAGCTAGACTAACAGGTGGGCAGCTGTTTTCATGGAAATGGAGGGAGGAGTGCCAGGGGCCCGCCCCATAATAGATTGGGTCCAGGGGGACTGGATGGGAAGTGGGGCCACAACCCTTTAAATGGCAGACTTATTTCTATTTGCTAATCAACAAAAGTCAACAAAAGCCACCTTCTCTCCCAAGAAGTACTTGTTCCTCCATCCCATACCTGGTCACAGAATCACTCACCCTCCCTCCATTTTTCCTTATGAGGAGTCGGGATGTACATTTCTTCCCCTTCACACAGACTTAGAAGTTGAGATATGAAAAATGAATCACCTGTGCTTCTCAGTTATCACTGAATTAGAATAAGCAAAGAGCCTCACTGTTAAGGAATTTAGAAGTCCAAAATTGTAACTAGAAGTCCATTTTTTCAGAAACAGTTGGTAACTTCCTCAAAAACAAACAAACTCAGAAAAACTTATGTTTCTCACCTTGGTTTAGATATTAATAGAACTAAAGCAAGTAAAACACAAGTTTGCTATCAGAAAATGAAAATGGTTGGCATCCTTAATAATTCTATAATTTGTGTGTGTAGTAGTAGCTATATTTATTTTACAAACAATGTCAGCTAATAACTACTTATATCTACATAATCAGGTCTAAAATATGTCTTTGGAAGACATAGTAATCAGGAATATAATGACCCAATGTCTCAAAATCTACTCTCTCTGCTATCCATCATTTTATTCAAACCAGTTTCTCAGAAATCTCTGCTAAGAAAGTTTGAAACAGTGATGTGCACAAGATGTGCAAATATGGACATGGTGTAGAGAGAATAAATCAGAGTCAAATAGAAGATTTGCCAAGGAGTGGCATTCTTCCGTTAACAAGCTGATGATGTAAGACTTTTAGTTTTCTTTTAGTTTTCTGGGAACCTGGCAAGATATGGATAGGCATTTTGTCATCTCAGTTCCTGCAAAAGCAAACGAGATGGCGGAGACAGAATTCCCACCCTGCTGGAAACCCAGAAGGTTAGAGCTTGATTTCTTCCAGCCCCTGCCTTCACCCATGGTGGAGAAACAGGTGGAGGCAGAAGTGTCCAATCATCTGCACTTCATATTTTTCACAAATGGCTTTATCTAGTATATTAAAATAGAAATGCAAATAGTCTGGAGGACTGCTCCACCATCTTCTTCTGAATTTCCAGAAGTGTTTAAAGAACTGGGCGATTTCTACAAATCCTCAATTCACGAGCACACTAAACATCTAATCTTATGCCATGATTTCTTCATTTGATGATTTCTTGTGAATTGCAGAAGTAGTATATGGATTTTTTGGTGTACTACTAATGAGAACTGGTGCATCCAAATGCTTCATGTATATGGTAACTGTCCTATACTACTATTTACTGCTTTACTAATTTCATCCCCCCAGACACCAATGGACAAGTTGAAACTGCTGTCAAAGCTCTTTCTGAATTGATAGCTTATTGATGTCAAATGAACACAGAAGGGATAGATAACAAATGGGAGCGGAGTGGGGACATGACAGAAACTTACTGGTAGGGAAGGTACCAACAACTCCTACCACAATACTTCTACATCTAAGTAGAAAGGAAATTGAAGAGTATCGGTTAGCAAGAAAACATAATTATGGTTTATTTTGTTTTAAATAGTGAACAAGAAGAATAATTTTCCATGGATCGTGAAGATAAAGGTATACAGAAGAACTAAAGGATATTTCTCAATCTACAAGAGGAACCAAGAGCAATATGTGCTCCTTGTTGTTTACACTCACCACAACCAGAAAGACATCCTGACAGAAATGTCAACAGACAACACTCCTCCTAGAGCCACCAGGGAGAAAATAATTAACATTTAGAGGATGACTCTGGGCTCATGATAACTCCCACCTGGGCAGACAATTACAGATTTTCTCTTTTGGAGAGTGCTCCTCAATCACGGTTGTAATCCAAGTTAGATAAATCTACACTGAATTACTTACCCAGCAAAACAGTGGACACTTATCCAGAGTAGCACAGTGATCCCCATTCGCCCTGTTTCCTTCTGTACATTTCAGTTTTCTGATTTCCAAAATTGAGTTTTGATCATATATCCTACTTTTGCATCGGCTAGCATTTACATTGAAAAAGTTTGTTTCTTTGAATTGTAAAACTGAGAGCCAATAACCCGAAGCTCAGTCTAGACAAGACTGCGGTATTACTGGTTAAAGACAAAGCTGCTCACTGATGGAGAAGTCAGTCTGCCCTGGAATGGGTCACACTCCCCTTGAAGAAGCAGGTTCACAGCTTGGAGGTGCTGCTGGATCCTGGCCAACAGCTGAAGACCCAGATCTCCTCTGCGGCATGTAGCACCTTTTATCATCTGTAGCTGACATGCCAGCTACAACTGTTCCTTGAAAAGTGTAATCTGGTCACATTGCTCTATTATTACCTGATTACATCCAAGTTGGATTACTATAATGTGCTCTACGTGTGATTGCCTTTGAAAACAGTCCAGAAACGTCTAAAATGTGGCAATCAAACCACTGTCACAGGGACACAGGGATTGTATCACCACAGTGCTGAAAGATCTGCATCAGCTACCCATGTGTTCATAAGCACTTCAAAGTGGTTTCTTCTTTAATGCCCTAAATGGCTTGGGGCCAGGGTACAAAGGACCATCTCCTCCCATATTGTCCAGCCTGCCAGCTAAAATATTCCCCACAAACTTTGCTCTGTGTGTGCCCCTTCCTTCAGAAGCAAGGCAGGTGGTGACCAGAGAGTTTTTCCAGTGGTGGCACCTTGCCTGTGGAATGCCCATCCTCTTGAGGCTCAAACCTGGCAGCTACACTACTTTCTTTTAGGCACCAGGTCAAAATATTTCTGTTTACCCTGGCTTTTAACTAAGGCAGCGATCTTTTTTAACATGGTTTTGTAGTCTGTTCTTAGCCTGAGAAAATTCCCATTTTAAGCTGCTTCATGTTATATGTTGTTCTATGCTCTGCTGTGTTTTGAGCGGTGAGTTTTAATAACTTTTATGATGTTTTATGTTTTTATTATGTTCCATTTGTAAGCTGCTCAAGGAGGTTCCCTGGAGAAATTTTCCAAATAACAAAGTTTCTAAAATGATCTCATTTCACTTAAAAGCCTTTTGCGCTTCCAAGGCAATATTGGTATTAAACACATATTTACATGTGATAATGTTACTTAGTAATACATCATTTGTGAATTTTAATAAACTCACTTTCATATTCTTCTACATACTGAACAACATAGCTCATGCATAACTTTTATCTACATTAATTAGAAAAGCAGATATATAGTAGATTTATAATAAATGGCAAAATATCTACTGGAATCCTGGTGTCATACTGATACCCAAGTCCTAATACTTTAAAATGAATACAGCAACACTACAACACTTGGGCAACATTTTCTCAGTCTTTCACTTCCAAATATTTTGCTGACAAGGTAAAGAAAGAGATTAAAACAATTTAAAGTTGATAACAGACATTCTTTCCCAAAGCTCTGTTTTTGGCAATGCAGAAATCTAATCTGTTATTTTCAAAGAAAAGCAGTGTTAGTTTAAAAGAAGACATTTTGAAACAAAATAGTTTCATTATCATTTTGCTGCAGATAGTAATTCAAGATTATTTTGTTTTTATGCATTATATAATAACTATGAAAAAATTATATCACAATATCACACACTTAAATGTTTTGAAGGAAGATAATCTTAGATCTAATAGCATTATGTAGAGGAGCAATTATATATTTATTTCAGATTTCATAGAAGTCCAAACTAATCCATTCTCCATTTGATGCTCTATAATTTTTCTTCCAAGCCCAGTACACACAGAAGCTTCAGTGCATCCATTGAGGTCCGCAGGCAGGGACTGTTCTGTTCACAGCAGCATTACAGAATCCTCCACATGTGCAATAGCTTGAGC